>NC_088222.1:23782218-25079718 GCF_036934945.1 Oncorhynchus masou masou | reverse complement strand
TCCAGCCCAACACTTACTCCAGGAGCGCAGCCCGCATCGCCTACGTCATTTCTCTCCTTACCGGACGGGCGCGTGAGTGGGGCACGGCAGTCTGGGAGGCGAGGGCTGAGTGTATTAACCAGTATCAGGACTTTAAGGAGGAGATGATACGGGTTTTTGACCGTTCTGTTTTTGGCGAGGAGGCTTCCAGGGCCCTGTCTTCCCTATGTCAGGGGAATAGATCCATAACGGATTATTCTATTGAGTTTCGCACTCTCGCTGCCTCTAGTGACTGGAACGAGCCGGCTTTGCTCGCTCGTTTTCTGGAGGGTCTCCACGTCGAGGTTAAGGATGAGATCCTCTCCCGGGAGGTTCCTTCCAGTCTGGACTCCTTAATAGCTCTCGCTATTCGCATAGAGCGACGGTTTGATCTTCGTCGCCGAGCTCGTGGAAAGGAGCTCACGTTCCCCGTTGCTCCCCTCTCCACATCACTGCCACCTGCCGCATCACTGCCACCCTCCCCGCCGGCTCGGATGCTGAGCCTATGCAGCTGGGGGGTATTCGCATCTCGGCCAAGGAGAGGGAACGGAGAATCACCAATCGCCTCTGTCTCTACTGCGGCTCCGCTGGTCATTTTGTCACCTCATGTCCAGTAAAAGCCAGAGCTCATCAGTAAGAGGAGGGCTACTGGTGAGCGCAACTACTCAGGCCTCTCCTTCTGGATCACGCACTACCTTTCCGGTCCATCTCCGCTGGCCCGGTTCATCTGCTTCCTGCAGTGCCTTGATAGACTCTGGGGCGGAGGGCTGTTTTATGGACGAGACCTGGGCTCGGGAACATGACATTCCTCTCAGACAGTTAGGGGAGCCCAGGGCCTTGTTCGCTTTAGATGGTAGTTCTCTCCCAAGATTCAGCGTGAGACGCTGCCTTTAACCCTCACTGTCTCTGGTAATCATAGCGAAACCATTTCTTTTTTTTAATTTTTCGTTCACCTTTTACACCTGTTGTTTTGGGTCATCCCTGGCTAGTGCGCCATAACCCTTCTATTAATTGGTCTAGTAATACTATCCTATCCTGGAATGTTTCTTGTCATGTAACCTGTTTAATGTCTGCTATCCCTCCTGTTTCCTCTGTCTCTTCTTCACAGGAGGAGCCTGGCGATTTGACAGGGGTGCCGGAGGAGTATCACGATCTGCGCACGGTGTTCAGTCGTTCCAAGGCCACTTCTCTCCCTCCACACCGGTCGTATGACTGTAGTATTGATCTCCTTCCGGGAACTACTCCCCCGGGGTAGATTATACTCTCTGTCGGCTCCCGAACGTAAGGCTCTCGAGGATTATTTGTCGGTTTCGCTCGACGCCGGTACCATAGTCTCCTCCTCCTCCCCCGCCGGCGCGGGGTTCTTTTTGTTCAGAAGAAGGACGGGTCCCTGCGCCCATGCGTGGATTATCGAGGGCTGAATGACATAACAGTTAAGAATCGTTATCCGCTTCCTCTTATGTCTTCAGCCTTCGAGATCCTGCAGGGAGCCAAGTTTTTCACCAAATTGACCTTCGTAACGCCTACCATCTCGTGCGCATCAGGGAGGGGGACGAGTGGAAGACGGCGTTTAACACTCCGTTAGGGGCACTTTGAATACCGGGTTCTTCCTTTCGGCCTCGTTAACGCTCCAGCTGTCTTTCAGGCACTAGTTAACGACGTCCTGAGAGACATGCTGAACATTTTTGTTTTCGTTTACATGGATGATATCCTGATTTTTTCACCGTCTCTCTCGATTCATGTTCAGCACGTGCGACGCGTCCTCCAGCGCCTTTTGGAGAACTGTCTTTATGTGAAGGCTGAGAAGTGCACTTTTCATGCCGCCTCTGTCCCTTTTCTCGGTTCCGTTATTTCCGCTGAGGGCATTAAGATGGATCCCGCTAAGGTCCAGGCTGTCATTGATTGGCCCGTTCCTAAGTCACGCGTCGAGCTGCAGCGCTTTCTGGGCTTCGCTAATTTCTACCGTCGTTTCATCCGTAATTTCGGTCAGGTGGCAGCTCCTCTCACAGCCCTTACTTCTGTTAAGACGTGCTTTAAGTGGTCCGTTTCCGCCCAGGAGCTTTTGATCTTCTTAAGAATCGTTTTACATCCGCACCTATTCTTGTTACACCTGACATCTCTAGACAGTTTGTTGTTGAGGTTGACGTCAGAGGTGGGCGTGGGAGCCATTCTTTCTCAGCGCTCTCTCTCTGACGGCAAGGTCCATCCTTGCGCGTTTTTTCTCTCATCGCTTATCGCCGTCAGAACGTAACTATGATGTTGGTAATCGCGAACTGCTCGCCATCCGCTTGGCCCTAGGCGAATGGCGACAGTGGTTGGAGGGGGCGACCGTTCCTTTGTCGTTTGGACTGACCATAGGAACCTTGAGTACATCCGTTCAGCCAAACGACTTAATGCGCGTCAGGCTCTGGGCTCTGTTTTTCGCTCGTTTCGAGTTTGTTATTTCTTATCGTCCGGGCTCAAAAAACACCAAACCTGATGCTTTATCTCGTCTCTTCAGTTCTTCTGAGGTCTCCACCGACCCCGATGGGATTCTCCCTGAGGGGCGTGTTGTCGGGTTGACTGTCTGGGGAATAGAGAGGCAGGTAAAGCAAGCACTCGCTCACACTCCGTCGCCGCGAGCTTGTCCTAGGAACCTTCTGTTCGTTCCCGTCCTTCTCGTCCGGCCGTTCTTCAGTGGGCCACTCTGCCAAGTTAGCCGGCCACCCCGGCCTTCGGGTACGCTCGCTTCCATTCGCCAGCGTTTCTGGTGGCCCACTCGGGAACGTGACGCGTCGATTTGTCGCCGCTTGTTCGGTCTGCGCGCAGACTAAATCTGGGAACTCTCCTCCTGCCGGCCGTCTCAGACCGCTTCCCATTCCCTCTCGACCGTGGTCTCACATCGCTTTAGATTTTATCACCGGACTGCCTTCATCAGCGGGGAAGACAGTTATTCTTACGGTTGTCGATAGATTCTCTAAGGCGGCTCATTTCATTCCTCTCGATAAGCTCCCTTCTGCTAAGGAGACGGCTCAGATCATTATCGAGAATGTTTTCCGAATTCATGGCCTTCCGTCTGACGTCGTTTCCGACAGAGGCCCGCAGTTCACGTCTCAATTTTGGAGGGAGTTTTGCCGTTTGATTGGGGCTTCCGTCAGTCTCTCGTCCGGCTTTCATCCCCAGTCTAACGGTCCAAGCGAACGGGCCAATCAGACTGTTGGTCGCATTTTACGCAGTCTTTCTTTTCGTAACCCTGCGTCTTGGTCAGAACAGCTCCCTGGGCAGAGTACGCCCACAACTCGCTTCCCTCGTCTGCTACCGGTCTATCCCCTTTTCAGTGTAGCCTCGGGTACCAGCCTCCGCTGTTCTCATCTCAGCTCGCCGAGTCCTGCGTCCCTCCGCTCAGGCTTTTGTCCAGCGTTGCGCGCACCTGGAAGGGGGTCAGGTCGGCACTTTGCCGTAATAGGGCGCAGACTGTGAGGGCCGCTAATAAGCGTAGGACCAAGAGTCCTAGATATTGTTGCGGTCAGAGAGTATGGCTCTCCACTCTGAACCTTCCCCTTAAGACAGCTTCTCGCAAGTTGGCCCCGCGGTTCATTGGTCCGTTCCGTATTTCCCAGGTCATTAATCCTGTCGCAGTGCGACTTCTTCTCCCGCGCTATCTTCGTCGCGTTCACCCGGTCTTCCATGTCTCCTGTGTTAAGCCCGTTCTTCGCGCCCCCGCCGTCCCTCCCCCCCATCCTTGTCGAGGGCGCACCCATCTACAGGGTTCGTAAGATTTTGGACATGCGCCCTCGGGGCCGTGGTCATCAGTACCTAGTGGATTGGGAGGGGTACGGTCCTGAGGAGAGGAGTTGGGTTCCCTCTCGGGACGTGCTGGACCGTTCGCTGATCGATGATTTCCTCCGTTGCCGCCAGGTTTCCTCCTCGAGTGCGCCAGGAGGCGCTCGGTGAGTGGGGGGTACTGTCATGTCTTGTTATGTCTGTTCCTGTCCTTTCTCTTCATTCTCTCTCTCTGCTGGTCTTTTTAGGTTACCTTCTCTGTCTCTCATTCCTCAGCTGTTCTACATCTGCCCTAACTAGCTCATTCTCTCTTTCCCCACCTGTTCTCTCTTCCCCTCTGATTAGGTCTCTATTTCTTTCTCTGTTCCTGCTACTTTCAGTGTCTGATTCTTGTTTGTGTTTTTTGATGCCAGAAGCAAGCTGTCGTCTCGTTTGCTTCCACCTTGTCCTGTCCTGTCGGAGTCTGCATGCATGTTTTTTATTAAAGAACTCTGTTTTCTGTTAAAACCGCGTTTGGGTCTTCACTCAAGTTCATAACACTCACTCTCTCTCGTGTTCAGCCTTTGAACAGCATCTAAGATGACTACAGCCATGCCAGACACAAAACATACAGATAATATGAAGGCTCAGGCTGCATCTGAGCCTGCATACAGTTTACCTGAAGTAAGCTCAACAATACTAATTACTCTACTGGCCTCTTACTGGACCGTTGGAACTATCTGCAGAGTATGGCAAACTGTTTATTCTTTTTGTCATCGTTGTTTATTTTCTAAACCCCAGTGCAAGGTCAACCAAGGTAAAATGCTAGCTTGCTCTATACAAGAGTATGTGGGACAGAATGGGTCCGCCGAGGGCTGAAGCGCGTAAAAATCATCTGTCCTCGGTTGCAACACAATGTTACAAACTGCCTCTGGAAGCAACGTCAGCACAATAACTGTTCGTTGAGAGCTTCAAGAAATGGTTTTCCATGGCTGAGCAGCAGCACACATTCCTAAGATCACCATGCGCAATGCCATGTGTTGGTTGTAGTTGTGTAAAGCTCACCACCATTCTGACTCTGGAGTAGTGGAAACACATTCTCTGCAGTGGGGAATCACGCTTCACCATCTGGTAGTCTGATGGACAAATCTGGGTTTGGTGGATTTGAGGAGAACGCTACCTGCCCCAATGCATAGTGCAAACTGTAAAGTTTGGTAGAGGAGGAATAATGGTCTAGGGATGTTTTTCATGGTTCGTGCTCGGCCCCTCAGTTCCAGTGAAAGGAAATGTTAACGCTACAGCATACAATTACATTCTAGACAATTCTGTATTTCCAACTTTGTGGCAACAGTTTGCAGAAGGTCATTTCCTGTATCAGCATGACAATGCCCCCGTGCACAAAGCGAGATCCATACACAAATAGTTTATCAAGATCAGTAACTTGACTGGCCTGCACAGAGCCCTGACCTCAACCACATCAAGCACCTTTGGGATGAATTGCAACGCCGACTGTGAGCCAGGCCTAATCGCAATGTCCAACCTCACTAATTCTCTCATGTCTGAATGTCCCCACTGCATTGTCCCGTCTAGTGGAAAGCCTTCTCAGAAGAGTGGAGGCTGTTATAGCAGCAAAGGGGGATCAACTCCATATTAATGCCCATGATTTTGGAATGAGATGTTTGACGAGCAGGTGTCCACAAAGGAAGTGTATTGTCTGTCCATAGTAAATGTGAAATATAGTCTAGCAGTTTTTGGGTAATATAAGGATTTTCAATACAGTTTGATCCTCTGTCCTGTTCAAAACACCCTGTGAAACCCTTGGGAGAGAGAGCAGTAATCCTCCTGAGTGTATTTGTCCCGCCCTTTGCTATCACGGAAAACAGCCTTTTTATCAACCACCATTTTCAACATTAAAATAACATCTCCATTTTGTATTTTTCTCTATTAGTCCTTGCTAATGGGCCTGTAGTGGTAATCCTTGTTTCAACCAGTGCTGGCTGTCTGACAGGTAGGGAGGGCAGAGTGGTCCCACGGTTTTTCTGGAGCTACAAACACGGAAGGAGCAACTCCAAGCGTCACTACCGTGTGATGATGCATACTGGACTCTCTACCTTTAAGGCCTTTGAAGAACAGGAGGTTTTCACATAGGGCAGGAATAACTGCAGTGGCTTATATTCTAGCTGCCTGGGGTGATGTAGTGCTGTAGCACTGTTTAGTCATATGTAATCTTACAATGCTTTATAATCGGTGCAGTGTTTGGAAGGGGCCTGGTCTAGCTGTTGTTCAGTGTTTCCAGACAGTGTAGTTCAGGACTCGTTTTCGTTTAGTTTGTTTATGCACCAGCTTGTTTCGTGGTAAGTCTGCCAGACCAATTGTACAAACGCTCTCAGAGTTCTCTTACAGGTTTATTTGCCTCTTATTTTAAACTTGACCAATGAACCAACCTTCTTTTGTGCAGCTGAACAAACACATTACACAGTTCTAAGACAAACAACAAACTGGATGTGAGATAAGGTTCTCTGTTTGGTCTTGGGTGTTTTATTTCCCAAGTATGTTTCTGAACTCTCTCACACACGGGTGCTTATAAACATGTTCCTGCAGAATTCACACTGTCTAATCTTGCAGATTCACACTGTTAATCACGCAGATTCACACGGTCTAATCACGCATTCACACGGTCTAATCACGCAGATTCACACAGTCTAATCACCCACACTGTCTAATTACGCAGATTCACACGGTCTAATCACGCAGATTCACACGGTCTAATCACGCAGATTCACACGGTCTAATCACGCAGATTCACACAGTCTAATCACGCAGATTCACACTGTCTAATTACGCAGATTCACACTGTCTAATCACACACATTCACACGGTCTAATCACGCAGATTCACACTGTCTAATCACGCAGATTCACACTATGTCTAATGTCCATGTCCTCCTGTTGAGGAGAAGGAATGTGTTTTTCATCAAAGCTAATTTAGCACAACCAGAGCTTAATAGAAACATCAGTGAATCAAATTACACATTTACACGTATAATTGACTTATCTTTGCCCGACCTGACCGCACCGAAAGGTGACCTGTTGTAATTGCATGCAAACTTCCCTTATACACTGACCTACTTCTAGCTCTCTGTAGCCCCTGTCTTCTAGGCCTCTGCTCTCCCTCTGTCCCCTCACCCCCCGTCCCACCCCCCGTCCCCTCACCCCCTGTCCCCTCATCCCACGGGACCTACCCCCCCACCCCCCCCACAACACTCATCTTCTCTAGTTTAGCCTACACCTCTAACCTGAAGCCTTAAATAGAGCCTGCACCCTACTCTCTGTCTCTCTCTTCTAACCCTTTGCCAAGTTCCACTGAAGATACTTTGTTTACTTGCCAGACTATTTGTCTTTCATTAACTTTTTTACAAGGAGCTTCCCTTGCTTCCCTTCAGTCAGTCCCCTGATGTATTTAGCTCTCTGCTTCCTGTGTGGTCCTCTCACAGTCAAGGGAAAAGGCTAGGGATCCCAGGAGAACACGCTACCCCCCCCTCTTCCTTCTAATTATTCTTCCACCCATCCCTGTTTTACCATTTTATCTGTTTTGTACAGTTGTGTAAACCACTCTTCTCAGTAGTGGGTATACTCAGTTGCAGGGTGAGGTAATTTAAGTTATGCTCACATGGCGTGTCTCAGCATGTGTCCTGGGCCTCTCAGGGCTGAGCATGTCCTCGCTGTCCCAGAACCACCTCATATCCATGACCACGCGGCCTTCCACCACCGGAGTCTTAGTGAGGGCTCAAGGATAGGTTGGGACTGTCAGAGAGCTCAGGGGTACGGTTTTTGAGATGTGACAAATGCATAATTTCAATGTCTGCTTCAGATCCCTGTAGTAAAATAATACTCCAAAAAGTTTGGTGAACTGTTACTATACGACCCACCTACTGTACCATCCATAATAGATGTGTTTATGTGTGTTTGAGTATCTAGTAGTGCTGTAGTTTAGACTAAGGGTTACTGTGAACCTAACTGATGCCAGTGTATTTCTGCTGAGTCTGCCCAGTGTGAGGGATAAGCCTGTGGTGCTGCCAATTAGGCACGCTTTCACCCCATTGTCTCCCCGTGAGGACTCTGTCTGCCTGCATGGACAAAATACACATCAACCAATGCTTGGTGAACCTATAAGGGAGGGGAGGGGTGCTGGAGGTGAGAAAAGCACTGGTTTTGGCAGTGGGCAGGAAAGACAACAGGGACAGAGGGAAGAGAGGGAAGCACTCAAAGCAGCGTTTCTCTACTTCCTGTTGACAGGGATTAACGACAATTGGCATGCCCTCACACTCTGTCCCTGCCACAGTCACACTTTGTATCCATCTATCACCCAGCTACAGTACTTCATGTGTCCACTCCACTGACTCACTCTAAGGAGATCTACTGTGCTGCCTAACAGCAAACCTTTCTGTCTTTCTTCATTCTCTCTGTTCTGACCTGGCAAGTTTCTTTTGGGATGTTGAGGGCAAGTTTGTAGAGGCTAACTTGACTTATGTCCTACTGATTTAAATCAAAGTGTTCGCAGTGACGCAGGAGTTGTCCCCCATATATATATATATATATATATATATATATATATACATACGCAAACACAGTTCCAGTCAAGAGATTGGACACACCTACTCATTCATTCATCAGAACTCAGGATTAGACCCAGATGCAGACAGCTAGGGTCACAGATGCTTATTGACCCAAACAGGGGGCAGGCAAAGTACAGGTCAAAGGCAGGCAGAGGTCCGTAATCCATGGCAGTGTCAATAAGGTACAGAACAGCAGGCAGTCTCGGGGTCAGGACAGGCGGAGGTTCGTAAATGGGTCAGAGTCAGGCAGGTACAGAACGGCAGGCAGGCTCGGGGTCAGGGCAGGCAGAATGGTCAGAACCGGTAAAACAGAACTTGAGAACGCAGGGAGATGGGAAAATATGCTGACAAGACGAACTGGCAACAGACAAACAGAGAACACAGGTATAAATACACTGGGGATCATGGGGAAGATGGGCAACACCTGGAGGAGGGTGGAGACAAGCACAAAGACAGGTGAAACAGATCAGGGTGTGACACATTCAAGCGTTTTTCTTTATTTTTTACATTTTAGAATAATATTGAAGACATCCAAACAATGAAATAACACACATGGAATCATGTAATAAGCAAAATAATGTTAAACATATCAAAATATATTTTATAATTTCAATTCATCAAAGTAGCCACCCTTTGCCTTGATGACAGCTTTACATTCTCTCAACGAGCTTCATTAGGTAGTCACCTGTAATGCCTTTCCAACAGTCTTGAAGAAGTTCCCACATATGTAGAGCACTTGTTGGCCACATTTTCTTCACTCTGCGATCGAACTTATCCCAAACCATCTCAATTGGGTTCAGGTCGGGTGATTGTGGAGGCCAGGTCATCTGATGCAGCACTCCATCACTTTCCTTCTTGGTCAAATAGCCCTTATACAGTCTAGAGGTGTGTTTTGGGTCATTGTACTGTTGAAAAACAAATGCTAGTCCCACTAAGCACAAAACTGATGGGATGGCGAATCGCTGCAGAATGCTATGGTAGCCATGCTGGTTAACTGTGCCTTGAATTCTAAATACATCACTGACAGTGTCACCAGCAAAGTACCATCACACCTTTTCCTCCATGCTTCACGGTGGGACCCACACATGCGGAGATCATCCGTTCACCTACTCTGCGTTTCACAAAGACATGGCGGTTGGAAAAAATCTCAAATCTCAAATTTACCAAAGGACAGATTTTCATCGGTCTAATGTCCATTACTCGTGTTTCTTGGCTGAAGCAAATCTTTTCTTCTTATTGGTGTCCTTTAGTATTGGTTTCTTTTCAGCAATTTGACCATGAAGGCCTGATTCACACAGTCTCCTCTGAACAGTTGATTTTGAGATGTGTCTGTTACTTGAACTCTGTGAGGCGCAATCTGAGGGCCAGTTAATTGCTGATTTGTGAGGCTGATAACTCCCATGAACTTATCCTCTGCAGCAGAGGTAACTCTGGGTCCTCCTTTCCTGTGTCCTCATGAGAGCCAGTTTCATCATAGCTCATGGTGGTTTTTGCAACTTATAGAAACTTTCTTGAAACTTTCTGTCATTTCTCTTTGCTTATTTGAGCTGTTCTTGCCATAATATGGACTTGGTCTTTTACCAAATAGGGCGATAATATCTTCTGTGTACCACCCCTACTTGTCACAACAAAACTGATTGGCTCAAATGCATTAAGAAGGAAAGAAATTCCACAAGTTAACTTTTAACAATGCACACCTGTTAATTGAAATGCATTCCAGGTGACTTTCTCATGAAGTTGGTTGAGAGAATTCCAAGAGTGTGCAAATCTGTCATCAAGGCAAACGGTGGCTACTTTGAAGACTCTCAAGTATAAAATATATTTGGATTTTTTTCACACATTTTTGGTAACTACATGATTCCTTATGTATTCTTTCAGTTTTGATGTCTTCACTACAATGTAGAAAAGAGTAAAACATAAAGAAACATCCTGGAATGAGTATGTGTGTCCAAACTTTTGACTGGTACTGTATATATTCTCCTTTATTATTTCCCCGTAACCCTACCACCCCTCCCTGAATTGGAATAAACTAGTGGTCAACACTTAGACTTCTACTTCCAGCTTATACATACTATATACATTTTAAGGACATATATTTTACATTAGTTATCGTTTGTTTGTTTTTAGTCCCATCAGTTTTGTTTTCTATTTGCCATGTATTTTCAACTGTGCTGTGATGTTTCACAAAAGTTCTGAACCTTTCTTTTCTCACAGTTTCTACAGACTGTAATACTTATTATATTATAATTATTATATTATTGATAGATTGACTATGAGTTTTCAGATCACCCAGCAGTACTATTTGCAGAGTTCAGGTAAACTCCAGGTAAATGTTGCAATTCTTCAACCATTCCTGAACCTGCGACCAAAAACAAGTAACATAATATAACAAAACATAATATGGACAGTATCCTCCATATATATATACAGTGCCTTGCGAAAGTATTCGGCCCCCTTGAACTTTGCGACCTTTTGCCACATTTCAGGCTTCAAACATAAAGATATAACATTTTTTTTTTTTTGTGAAGAATCAACAACAAGTGGGACACAATCATGAAGTGGAACGACATTTATTGGATATTTCAAACTTTTTTAACAAATCAAAAACTGAAAAATTGGGCGTGCAAAATTATTCAGCCCCTTTACTTTCAGTGTAGCAAACTCTGCACTATATATATATATATATATATTATTTCATTTTATTAATGGACAAAAAAATGTGATTTTCTTTCAAAAACAAGGAAATGTCTAAGTGAACCCAAACCTTTGAACGGTAGTGTATATATAACATTCTATTTGTTGCAAGAATTTTGTATAGTCATTTAAATTGAAAAGGTTATATCATAGCAGCCACAATCTTTTTGCTATATTAAAGCTGATCCACGCCCGTGACATTACATTCTTTTTGTCTGCTAAATGAACTAGTGTAGCCCACAGCCATAGTGTATAGCCAGATCAGGGCCTAACATAAGGACAACTCAGAGTATGCTATTATGTTCCTCTGTAATTGACTACATTTTCTTTATGTCATGTTTCTTTAGATCTGTCTAAAATAAATAATGGATTTTTTTGTAATGGTGTAGGCTATACTAAATTGATTAATTCCATTTTTTTTTAAATGTAGATGTTCCAAAGATCTGCATCAGTGGCTTGTAGGCTATTGGTGGAAGCCAGGAGATGCTAAAATGTGTTTATGTTAATTAAGGGTCAATTACCGTGAGACCGGCAGTTATTTACTTGATAATCACCAGCTGATAAGATTTCATGACCGCCACAGCCCTATCCCCGAGGGGTAGCTCAGACACAGAGCAGGCAGAGGGGATTATGGGTAATGGTAACGGGGATAGAGAGTGGAGGATGGAGGGAGATGTGAGGTGACCAGTGATGATGTGTGTTGGTCAGAAGTTTGACCTGCTCAGAGATAATTCCTTTCATTGCTCTGGCCTTTCCCCCCATTTTCCACTGGCTGACTTTAGAGAAGGCAAAGTCACCATCTTTTGATCACATCTTCAAATGAGTCATGTTAATGTATGAGCTCATGGTGTGGATGAAAGAGCTCTCTGTACAATAGCCCAGCGGGAGTGGCTCTTTGTGTTAGTGCCTACTGCCTACTGCTGCTGCTGCTCCCCCATACTGGGTAGAGAGACTCCTATAGGGTTACAGTACAGAGCATCAAAAACACTTACTCTGTCTGTGTGTGCATTGTGTGTGTAGTGACACTAACAGCATTGGAAATGTGTAAGCATGGTTAAAGCCAGACTATGAGAGAGATTGAGAGAGAGAGAAATACAACCCATATTTATGCTTTTTTCTTTCCCTTTTGTACTTGAACTATTTGCACATCACTACAACACTGTATATAGACATAAGATGACATTTGTAATATCTTTATTATTCTGGAACTACTGTGAGTTGTAATGTTTACTGGTCATTTTTGTTTATTATCTATTTCTATGATCTATTTCACTTGCTTTGGCAATGTTAACACATGTCTCCCATGCCAATAAAGCCCTTGAATTGAATTGAGAGGGAGATAAGTGACAGAGATGTAGAGAAACAGATGGAGAAGTGTGGGCTCCGCTCTCTGTCCTTCATGGTGAAGAAGTGAGACTTGTTCTTTTGGGGACGGAGAGCTGAAGTGACAGAGCAGAGACAGTGACAGATGTAGTGTGTACTGGAGCCTGAAGCATGACTGAGGGGGCGGGATATCGCCCGGTAAGCAGAAACACACATGTACACTCAAAACACACACACGCGCAGTCCAGCAGAGCCATGCTGTAACTGAAGGAAGGGAAAACAAGATGTATAACCTAGTTCCCATCCAATAAATGTCAGGCAGGACACTCAACATATTTCTCTGCCTGCAGGGAGCCTAGAGGACCCTAGGAAATGAGCATGGGTTCTATTGACCTCAGAGAGTTGATTCAATCATGGAGCTCTTTATTGAGGTGAAGGGAAAGTCATGGACAGTGTACACTTAAGGTTATTGGGTAGTGGAGTCCGTTTTAGGGCCAGTGAATGAAGACAAATAAATGAAATTGTTGACCTAATTGGGCAGTGTGCCATTTGAGAGACAGTTAGGCTTGCGGCAGGGTCTAAAGTTGAACCTCAAAGCATCAGGTTGCCCTCTATGGATGAGGTAATGAGTCACATAAATACCCACACTTCCACAACATCCCTCATACACATTCTTACACGATACACACTCTTACATGATACACATACAATATACAACTGTGCGTGTGTGCACACATGCTTACGTGTGTGTGGGTTGTTCCATACTGAGTGGATGGCTGCATGGACACCAGAGGAGGGATCTAACCTGATGGGGTTGCGTAATGGGATCCTTTCAGATGTAAACAGAAGAAAGGCAGGGAGACAGGCAGGCATGTATGTACCGGACCTGTTTCCTCTTTGTCCCAGTCAAGTCTCTCTCTCTCTCTCTCTCTCTCTCTCTCTCTCTCTCTCTCTCTCTCTCTCCCAGGAGAGGGTGTGGTGGTGAAACAAGAGCTGTGTGTAGTATATTACATTCTAAGAAAGACATACACTGGGATTGGCAGTGATGGACAGGGACATGAGTTTCCTTAAAAAGCTGGAATTGTTAGTGGGAGGAGGGGGGATGGCCATCATCTGAATGAGAGACAGAGGAGACCAGGAGAGGGAGAGAGAAAACTTACAAGATTATAAATCCATGTACACAAACAACACGTGTGCGTGGGGTGAAACAGGGATGCAGCTTGGGCCCCACCCTTTTCAAGAGTATACTAAACATTCAGAATATTTTCCTAATATTGAGTTCCATCCCCCAACCTAGAGAAGAGTCCACTAAGCAAGCTGGTCCTGGGGCTCTGCTCACAAGCACAAATAAACCCCACAGAGCCCCAGGACAGCAACACAATTATACCCAACCAAATCATGAGAAAAAAAAGATAACGCCTTTACACATTGGATAGAATTAACCAAAAACAGAGCAAACTGGAATGCTATTTGGCCCTAAACAGAGAATACCTGACCACTATTACTGACCCCAAATGAAGGAAAGCTTTGACTATGTACAGACTCAGAGAGCATAGCCTTGATATTGAGAGAGGCCGTCGTAGGCAGACCTGGCTCTCAAGGAAGAGGAGGAAACTGAGCTGCACCTCCTAACCTCCTGCCAAATGTATGACAATATTAGAGATGCATATTTCCTTCAGATTACACAGACCCATAAAGAATTTGAAAACAAATCCAATTTTGATAAACTCCCTTATCCATTAGGTGAAATACCACAGTGTGCCAACACAGCAGCAAGCTTTGTGACCTGTTCCCACAAGAAAATGGCAACGTGAAGAACAAACACCATTGTAAATAAAACCCATATTTATGTTTATTTATTTTATTGTTTGTACTTGAACTTGGGGCGGCAGGGTAGCCTAGTGGTTAGAGTGTTAGACTAGTAACCAAAAGGTTGCAAGTTCAAGTCTCTGAGCTGACAAGGTAAAATCTCTCGTTCTGCCCCCCAACCCACTGTTCCTAGGCCATCATTGAAAATACAAATTTGTTCTTAACTGAATTGCCTAGTCAAATAAAGGTAAAATAAAAAAAACATTTGCACATTGTTACAACACTGTACATAGCCATAATATGACAATTGAAATGCCTCTATTCCTTTTGATACTTTTGTGAGTGTAATGTTTACTGTTCATTTGTGATTGTTTATTTCGCTTCTGTTTATTATCTATTACACTTTTTTTGGCAATATGTGTCCCATGCCAATAAAGCCCTTTAAATGTAATTGATAGAGGGGCTGGGGTGGGGGTTGTAGGAAGCCATCTCCCCCTGATGTGGATCTGAGGATATGTGTCAGTATGTCAGGCTGGGTGATTGATAGATTGGAGGCGGGAAACCCTTTCACCTCTCTCTCTCTCTCTCTCTCTCTCACTCTCTCTCTGTTTTTCTGTGTACTCCTCTTTGATTGAAGTCTCTGAAGAGGGGTTGCAGTGAAAGGAGAGGGGGATTTCTTAGCCTTGGCTCTGTATTGAGGAGGCGTTATTCCCTGATGCCTGTGTATGGACGTGGAGACAATGCCAACAGGCTGATTGTAAGTGCTCTCTAGTCTCCGCTCACTGCCATTAAGGTGGCTAAATAGCATGGTTTATTTTCATTAACTTGGGTCAGTTTGCCTGTGTGGTGTCCGACCTCCACATTTCCTATTAAGTTTCCCAGCGCCCTCTTTTCCCGTCAATCCAGTCGTCCAATGTTTGGATCATTCACAGAACACCTCCACTAACTTATAGAACATGTATGGGGACAGATGGTGTGTGTGTGTGTGTGTGTGTGTAGAGTCTATGCTTGGCTGAGTGTGCTGAAACATACTGTCTAAATACATTCCTTCCCCTTCATTCCCATAGGCTTAGCATTTCCACAGAGCAGGGAGAAGGCTGATTCATATCAAAGTGCCAACACTCCGGGAAAGTGTGCCTTTGGCCATCAACACAGGCAGGGGGGAAAGGAAGTAGTCTCTCTGAGATGCCATGTGGGCCATGTGGCTCTGGGCTGTGTGGCCCAGCCGCTGAAGGCTCAGAGCTGTTAGTCCTCATCTCTGTGTGTTGTGTGTTTGTTTTTCCTCCGTTTGGCTAACGTCTTGTGTTTCTCTGGGAGTCTCTATGGCTTCTTGTGTGTTGACATGAATGATAAGACAGCTGCTAGTTTGCAAGACAGAAAAAAGGCCATACAGGCCAAAAGGATGTTTTCATAAGCAGAAGAAGGAAAAGCACCACTCATTTCCACATTAGATGTTGCTTTCAGCCTGAATGTGTGTTAGGAGTATCTGTATATAACCCACCACTCCCTGCTCTCGCTCTACTGATCTCGTATAGCCTAGAAGCACAGGAGATGGGTTGTGGCCTCTTTGGGAGGATGGAGATACACACGTACACAACTACAAAATAATGGAGTAGAATCTATTGAGCAGTAAAGATGCTTTTAGAATGTCTATTTCCTTTCCTCACCCTCCCCTCTACTGTTGCTCTGTCTCTCCTCTTGTGATGATAATGGGCCGGCTTTGTGAATAGTGAATGATCAGCACTGTGGGGGGTTCCTCTTTATTAGGAATATAGAGGATACTTCTTTCAAGGCGTATGGCTGAATGTCTTTTTTTTCTCCTCTACTCTTTTTTTGTGCCTATCTTTAGAGAATAAATTGCTGACGAGGAGAGAATTGCAAGCCACAGGGGAATGGAATAGGAATGGGTGGAGGGAGAAAGACCAGGCCGGGGGATTCACATCTTCTCTGCCAATTAAAGTTGAAATTGTGTGTGTGTGTGTGTGTGTGTGTGTGTGTGTGTGTGTGTGTGTGTGTGTGTGTGTGTGTGTGTGTGTGTGTGTGTGTGTGTGTGTGTGTGTGTGTGCGCGCGTGAGTGCGTGAAGCTTCCAAACCGTTATGTGTATCATGCTTGTAGATTTGTGTCAGAGTGTGTTTTCTGGTGTGTTTGAGAGATACGGTCACATTCAATAGCCCCTTACAAACATATAGGGAGAAAACTAGCACAAATATGCTGTGGCATGATTTCACCCCAGCTCTTCTCAGTTTATGAGAATGAGAAGATGGGATTGGCTGAACAGGTTGGCTGTCGTGCTCTGTGGATCTGGGGCCCCTTAGCAGATGTATGCTGGCTAAACATCCATCCTTAGGCATGTTCTCCTTTTGTCCACAAACCCCAGAAGACATCCCAACCTACACATGTAATGATGGAATTGAGGAAGAAAAATCCCCTTACTGGCTTCCAGCTAGTGGCCACTCGATCGATCACAGAGGCTAATGTATTCAGCTCTAATTGTTATCTCTGAGACACTCTTAATCCTGGACCCGCTGCTCCTGTCACCAAACCTTATTTATGTCCAACACATTTGTCTTCTCCCCTTTTATGTTGGCAAATTGCAATTTTTCAAACCACTGTTGTCGCCTTTTTCCTGTCTCCTTTCTCTTCACCCTAATACCTTCTCTGAATAGTGGGCTAGCAAAATGCTGTCGCCTACAGATAGCATGACAAGCTCGCTGGAGAAAGACAGACCGACAGATAGGGAGGGAGGGGAAGCAGGGTGAAAAGAGAACGGTGGATAAAAAGTGAGAGAGGGGGAGAGAGATGCAGGCTGCTGTAGTCAGGCAGGGTCTGGTCAGTGTAGAGCTGGAAGATATGAACAAAACCCATGTCGTGATAAATGGACATTGTTTTGCAAAAGTAATAAATCTCCAATAATTTTTTGGGGGGGGAGGTGCTAGAGCTGGAAGATATGGACAACAAGTCATATCGTGATGAATTTAGATATTTTGCTCGGTAACAACAAATACAACAATATGCATGATTGATATTTTGATTTGCAACCTGTCAAAATAGGATCCCGAATGGTGATGTTTATTTTTGGCTGTTCAGAGAATTTGCCGACATCTTTGTTATTCACCACAAACATTTTTATTTGTATTTGTATTTATTATGGATCCCCATTAGCTGCTGCCAAAGCAGCAGCTACTCTTCCTGGGGTCCAGGAAAATTATAAATATGATATTGTTGCCAGCGCTAGGCCTAGGCTACTGTAGGCCTATTCACTGCAAATGGTCAAAACCCTACCAACTACAGCTACTCCGGTTGTAAAGTGGTGCCATGAACTCCGTTAACCTCTAGCGTTGAGCAATCCCGTATCCGGGAGCGTAATCATAGCCTCAAGCTCATTAGCATAACGCAATGTTAACTATTCATGAAAATTGCAAATGAAATGAAATAAATATATTGGCTCACAAGCTTAGCCTTTTGTTAACAACACTGTCATCTCAGATTTTCTAAATATGCTTTTCAACCATAGCTACACAAGCATTTGTGTAAGAGTATTGATAGCTAGCATAGCATTAAGCCTAGCATTCAGCAGGCAACCTTTTCACAAAAACAAGAAAAGCATTCAAATAAAATCATTTACCTTTGAAGAACTTCGGATGTTTTCAATGAGGAGACTCTCAGTTAGATAGCAAATGTTCAGTTTTTCCAAAAAGATTATTTGTGTTGGAGAAATCGCTCCGTTTTGTTCATCACGTTTGGCTAAGAAAAAACCCCGTAAATTCAGTCATTATAACGCCAAACTTTTTTCCAATTTATCTCTATAATATCGACAGAAACATGGCAAACGTTGTTTAAAATCAATCCTCAAGGTGTTTTTCACATATCTATTCGATGATATATCATTCGTGGCAGTTGCCTTTCTCCTCTGAACCAAATGGAAAAATGCACGCAGCTGGAGATTGCGCAATAATTTCGATGAAGGACACCAAGCGGACACCTGGTAAATGTAGTCTCTTATGGTCAATCTTCCAATGATATGCCTACAAATACGTCACAATGCTGCAGACACCTTGGGGAAACGACAGAAAGTGTAGGCTCATTCCTGGCGTATTCATAGCCATATAAGGAGACATTGGAACACAGCGCATTCAAAATCTGGGGCATTTCCTGTATGAAATTTAATCTTGGTTTCGCCTGTAGCATTAGTTCTGTGGCACTCACAGACAATATCTTTGCAGTTTTGGAAACGTCAGAGTGTTTTCTTTCCAAAGCTGTCAATTATATGCATAGTCGACAAAATATCTTGTTTAAAACGGGAACGTTTTTTTTATCCAAAAATTAAAAGAGCGCCCCATATATTGAAGAAGTTAAGAGGTGAGAAACACATGATCTACTCCCAGAAGGCTGGTACTCTCCTCTCTGTAACTACAACAACAGTAGTTGCTTTGAAAACTGTTTTTTCCCGCAATGGCATTCTGAGCAACGGTCATGTGCGTGTGCTTCTCAGAATGCGTCTCTCCCGCCTCCTTGCGCACAGTGGGAAGAGGGAGTGGGAGTCAGCAGGCGACAGCGAAGCAGGGAACAGCAGATACTTTCATAGCTGGAATAAACATCATGCATATATTACTGTTGAACAATAATAGTTTTAGAACAATCTACAGAAACATTGTGTAGAAAAATTACCGGAAATTACAGATGTAAGCAAAATGCTTTTGGTAAGAGGAAGGCAATGTCTGTTGGTAATTTGAGGTCCTGAGGTCCTGATAGTTAATGTTTCCTAACCTGGGAAGGCCCCTAGCACAAAGAGCCACTGTGAGTCTCAGTGATACGAGCCCTGGTGTGTCTCCTTCCCGTTTCCACTGCAGCCTGCTCTACAGATTAGACTTGAGGAAAGGAAAGAACATAGTCACTGTTACAACCTCACCCTGTTAGCCCATTCAGTCTCATACTAAACTGGGGCTGCATGCAGCTGTAAAATAATGATTATGTCATACAAAAATCACATTCTCTTTTGATTCTATTCACTGCAGGCTTCAAGTTACTAGCCCTTTCAGATCTGAGGGAAAACTCTGATCCCAAGTTACTAGCCCTTTCAGATCTGAGGGAAAACTCTGATCCCAAGTTACTAGCCCTTTCAGATCTGAGGGAAAACTCTGATCCCAAGTTACTAGCCCTTTCAGATCTGAGGGAAAACTCTGATCCCAAGTTACTAGCCCTTTCAGATTTGAGGGAAAACTCTGATCCCAAGTTACTAGCCCTTTCAGATCTGAGGGAAAACTCTGATCCCACGTTACTAGCCCTTTCAGATTTGAGGGAAAACTCTGATCCCAAGTTACTAGCCCTTTCAGATCTGAGGGAAAACTCTGATCCCACGTTACTAGCCCTTTCAGATCGGAGGGAAAACTCTGATCCCTAATTTCTAGCCCTTTCAGATCTGAGGGAAAACTCTGATCCCTCTGTATCCTTCTTAGCTGACACTCATATCTGTCCCTATGGTTACTTCAGTCATGACAAACCTCTGTTTCCTACCGACTATGGTTGTATAATGTATTATTTGAATGGTGGATCAGTATACTGGGTGTGAGAGCACAGACAAGCAGGCAAACAGGAAAACTGTATCTGATCAAATACAGCAAGCTATCAAATGACCCAATATTCACTCAGGCTGTGCCTTTTGGCACTGAACACCAATCAGAGCCGAACATCTGCATGTGTATGTGTGTGTGTTTGTATGTGAGTGAGTGTGAGCGTGTGTGTGTATGTGTGTGTGTGTGTGTGTGTGTGTGTGTGTGTGTGTGTGTGTGTGTGTGTGTGTGTGTGTGTGTGTGTGTGTGTGTGTGTGTGTGTGTGTGTGTGTGTGTGTGTGTGTGTGTGTGTGTGTGTGTGTGTGTGTGTGTGTGTGTGTGTGTGTGTGTGTGTGTGTGTGTGTGTGTGTGTGTGTGTGTGTGAGCGTGTGTGCTCACCGGGTCTAGATTAGTCACAGTTTCCTCGGAGTGTACCTACAGGCTGTTACATGGGAATGCATATTTGTTTACAGACTGGGGTGCTGTGAATGTGATGAGCTATTTCTGAACTCAAATAAGTTGACAGCAGATTCGATTTTCTCCATGTGCTACTGAATGCTATGAGCACCCACATATCTCTGTTTCTTTCAACATGGTCATCCCCCCTACCGTGTGTCATCTCCCCAGCGGCAGGCTAGCGGCACAGGGGTCCTGTTTTAGCAGGTGTTTATGTTTCTGTCTGATTTATAGGGTTAGAGATGAGATAAGAGTCTGCCAGTCCAGCGCTGCACTGTGGTGCTGTTGGGTAATCCTGCTGTCTGTCAGGCAGCCTGAGACGAATGGTCTGGTCTGGCCAGGTCTGGCCATGTGTTTGCTGAGGTCTTCGCTTATCCATCCACTATCTGTCACTGGCTCTAGTCCACACACAGCAGGCCAGAGCCCTACACTACAGTCAGGACCCTTCACCTACACACCAGACCACCGTGACCCACTCCCCTTATCACTGGACAGGGTCAATGCTATCTCCCTGGGGTCAAAGGTTATCTGGCCTCCCCTCTGTCATGGCCATTTCCACCTAAACTCAACTATCAGCCGCCAGAGCCTTTTTATGTGCTGGGTTGCACTCACTGCTTGTCCTTGTGTACATTGATTGTCTGTATATACCCTGTATGCTATTATCTCGCTCAGTAAATATTGCTCAAAAAGAGTTGGAGGTCCCAGAGTCCTGGTGCTCTGCAGAGTGGTTCAACTATGACGTGTTAATGTCTATTACATACTACCACAGTTGCTCTTTGTATAACCCCAAAGGGGGATTCAAACACACAATATCTGGTCACAACATCACTCCATAAAAGAAGGGGATGTGCAGTGCATTTTGAAGTGGAGTGGGCACACTTTCAGGGTTTCCCATTGTGTTGTAGCAGCGGTGTTTGCTGTGTGTGTGTCTGTGATTAAAATGCAGACCTAGTAGGCTGTCATTAAAGTAATCAAAGTGCTTGTGTGATCAGAACGAGACGGACAATTAAATACTTACCATGCCATAGCAAACCACACACCAGGCAGACACCTACATTACTGAGGAATTCAACCCAGTGTTTTTTTTACTTTGTGGCTTTTTAGAAAAAACACTCTGCCAAGCTACCAAGCCCATCGAGTGTGATCCCCTCACTACTTGACAGTCATTGATGTGCATATTGTTAGCTTTGGAAAGTGGAATGGGGTTACTCAATAGGCACTAATGCGCCAGCATTATTATACTAGAACTGCTAATGTGCAGGACGCAAAGCCACTTTGGCTTCCATTGGTTGCCACGGTGACGGAGCGTGGGCTTTTGTGGTTGCCACACCAGACCATTCACCTTAGTGTCAACTAACGCCAGCATACCGCTATGAAACAGTCAGAATGATCAAAATAAACCAAAGTAACAAATGTCTTTCACACTTCTAAAATACAGTAACACATATCTACAGGTGTTGATCATTGGTCTCTTTGATCCAGATCCCATCATCTCCCAGATCTATTGTGAATCATGTAATTGTATTTTTATTGAACTGGGCAAGTCAGTTAAGAACAAATTCTTCTTTTCAATGACAGCCGAGGGGGATATGTTAACTGCCTTGTTCAGGGGCAGAACGACAGATTGTTACCTTGTCAGCTCGGGGATTTGATCTTGGAACCTTTACGGTTACTAGTCCAACACACTAACCACTAGGCTACCTGCCGCCCCAAGCCTTTGAAACCATGAGGCAGGAGTGATAGATGTCAGTGTCTCTCTATTTGAGGTTAAAAGACAACTACTAATTTGTTAGCCTTGCACTACAATTGATACCCCAGACTTTGCTGGCAACTACTTTATTGAGGGAAAATATATTCACTACGACTGTGATATGTGGTTCTCACCTAGCTATCTTAAGATGAATTCACTAGTTGTAAGTCACCCTGGATAAGACCATCTGCTAAATGACAAATGTAAAATGGAGATGGAGAGATTGGAGGCCTGTCACTCTCAGACCACTCTCTGTTAGATGTGGAGCACACGTGGAAAACCATGAATGGGTTAAAACCAATTTAAATTCACTGTAGATAATTTCTATAGGAGGCAGGAGAAGGGGGAGGGAGGGAGAGAGGTAGACTTAGTGTGAAAGAGAGAGCATGATAGACACTGTAGGGTGCGCACTTGAAAGCTTTGACAATAGTGCAGGGGGCAGGTGAGAGGACATTTCATTGGTGATATACTATAATGTCCCTACCTCCTTTAAGACACACAAAGAGAGCAGCTGCAGTTTTCTTGGTGCTACTGTAAGAATGACAAAAAGGACCATTCCTATGTATTGTTTCCAATGTTATTCCAATGTGACCAAACATTCTGGCATCTCATCCAACAGGGTGTAGACTAGTGATTTATAACATACAGTGGACCGGGGGGAGAGAGAGAGGGAAGATTGATATGGAGGAGAGCGAGAGGGAAGGAAGAGGGAGAGGGAGATAGAGGGGTAGAAAAGATGGAGCGAGGAGGGATGTCAGAGGAAAGCTGGATAATTAGAGGCAGAATTCGTTCTTTTGTTCCTGCTGCTGCATTCATTCCAAACGGGGTCTGTGTGTGTCTGTATGTCTGTGTGTGTGTGTGCGTGCGTGGCACTACCAAACTCACTGTGACTGCTGCTAGTTCTCGCTCTCCTCCATTCCCTCCTACTCTACATGGCTGTGTGGAGGGAGCGTCCCTTCATCTCCTCCCATAGGAACACTTTGTTGTGTTTAGGCAGGCTGCTTCTGTTCTGATGGAGCTCTTGCTGTTGTTGATTCACCAAGCTTGCTAATTGAAAGCCTTGGCAACCAGGTAATGGCAATTTCCAGGAAGAGCACAAAGAGGTCTACAATTACACACACACACACACACACACACACACACACACACACACACACACACATACACAGACAGACAGACAGACAGACAGACAGACAGACAGACAGACAGACAGACAGACAGACAGACAGACAGACAGACAGACAGACAGAGACATGTTCACATTTCTTTATGGTTTGTGGTGTGGTAGATGCCTACAGATATAGACACTGTAGGAACTCCCTAGTGAGATGAGAGCAGAGGGGTGGTGGAACTGAGAGGGTGTGTGTGTGTGTGTGTGTGTGTGTGTGTGTGTGTGTGTGTGTGTGTGTGTGTGTAAAGGAGAGAGAGGGAGAGACAGAGAGAGGGAGAGAGCGTGTTGATGATAGAATCATTCATATTCACAGTACCAGCAGCCACAGTCTGTCTCCACTGAGCCTTAACCCCACCCCTCCCCCTAAATATGAATTCTCCCTCGCCTCTATTTCAAGGTCTAGGGTCTTTGTGCTTCTGTGTATTTGTTTGTATGTGTGTATTTGTGAGTATGTGTGCGTGATTTTTTTGTGCATGCATATTTTGTGTTTGGGTGAGTTTTGGGAATCGGGGGTGCTCTGCCTCTCTCCGAGAACGAGGAACATACGTCCAGGGAGGGGGGAAGGTAGGACAGACAGACAGACAGACAGACAGCAGTAGATTTCCGTTAGAATCAGAAAGCTCCAATAGGGTCATTTAGTATGGTCTCTTTGTGAGAGGGATCCTGCTCTTATCATAAACACAGCTGGGAACAATCAGCATGCAGAGATTCACAAACACACACCACAACACACACTGCACCGTAGAGAAAACCTGGGAAAACAACAATTTCCCATTTCCAAGTGTCTTTCAGATCTGCATTTGGTTACTATATAAAATAAAGAAAATTATATTTGTATCCACATCATTGTTTGGGGCTTATCTTAAGAATATTAAGTGATTGCATCCTTGACATCAGGTTAAATTGGACTTTGAAAATAAAATATATGACATGTGATGACAATGGATCTTGGTTTTGGAAACAGAGAAGAGATAAAGAAATACTGTCTAATTTTCTCTGCATGCCACTGCAATACACACCATAGGTTGGAGAAGCCATAAAAAGGAAGAAGTCCATGGGCGTGGGCATGCAGGGAAGGTGTGTGTGTGTGTGTGTGTGTGTGTGTGTGTGTGTGTGTGTGTGTGTGTGTGTGTGTGTGTGTGTGTGTGTGTGTGTGTGTGTAAATATAGCAAGATTCAGAAGTCCCAGTGCTGCAACTCGTGTTGCTCTGAACATCCCTTTCTGTAATTATCTTTCCCCCACAGTCCCATCCCTCCCTACCTCTCTTTGTCTGCCTTCTCTCTCTCTCCCCTCCCTCTCTCTCCCCTCGGCTCACAACACCTTGTCTCATGCTGTTTTCATTTGCGCTCTTTTGTTAAATAATTTGCCTGTGCAATAGCCTTGGGACGTCTGAGAGAAACAGTAGATAAAGAGAGTTTACCCCAGAAACAGAAATGGAGGGAGAGGAGGAGGGATGTGGGGAGTTTTATATCATGGAATGTCATGTAATTGATTATTTTGTGCTGCCTAGAATTGCAGCCCGTGTTGACATATTTGCTTTGTCTCTTTGAAAGATATTATGAGATTTCAGATAGGTTCGTATCGAGTCTGAATGGATTAGTCAATTTGATTAATTTAAATCAATTAAAAAATAAAGGTCTTCCTTCCTTCCTCTCCTCCCCCTCGTGTGTGTGTGTGTGTGTGTGTGTGTGTGTGTGTGTGTGTGTGTGTGTGTGTGTGTGTGTGTGTGTGTGTGTGTGTGTGTGTGTGTGTGTGTGTGTGTGTGTGTGTGTGTATAGGGCTGTGATAGTCATGGAATTATGGATGCCGGTTATTGGCCAGGCAAATAATCACGTTCACCACAATTACCACTCGAATAGCAATATATAGTTTTTAAATGTAATATTTTCTCTTCTCCTCCGCTCCTGATTGCAGGTACTAACATGGAAATAGAATGAATAGAACGGGCGTTCTTATTCAAGTCAATAATGGCACGATGGGTGGACTGGCAGCTTTTGCCAGTGTACCCATAAGAGCAAAGCAGAAAGTAAAAGTAGAAAGTGTACCCTTCAATACATGCTGTGATTTGATGATTCAACTCAACTGACATCATAGACCCACATCAGTTGACATCATTTTAATTAACTACAACACCTTGCTTTTCTCAGCATGGAGCAATACATTTTCATCACTGTCACGTATAAATGATTGGAGATGGGCACAGGAATTCATAGTAGGGGGTTTTAATACAACACCCAAAGTATGTAACATTCCATGAAAAGGTATGGGGACGAAGCCCAAAACAAACACGTACAAAAACACAGGGATGTGACTCAAACAAAAGAGCAGGGTAAAACCTCTAATTAATACACAGGACGAGACCTGTAATATACTACACAGGATGAGACCCGTAATACACTACACAGGATGAGACAAGTAATACACTACACAGGACGAGACCCGTAATACACTACACAGGATGAGACCCGTAATACACTACACAGGACGAGACCCGTAATACACTACACAGGACGAGACCCGTAATACACTACACAGGATGAGACCCGTAATACACTACACAGGACGAGACCCGTAATACACTACACAGGACGAGACAAGTAATACACTACACAGGATGAGACCCATAATACACTACACAGGATGAGACCCATAATACACTACACAGGACGAGACCCGTAATACACTACACAGGATGAGACCCGTAATACACTACACAGGACGAGACCCTTAATACACTACACAGGATGAGACCCGTAATACACTACACAGGACGAGACCCGTAATACACTACACAGGACGAGACAAGTAATACACTACACAGGATGAGACCCATAATACACTACACAGGATGAGACCCATAATACACTACACAGGACGAGACCCATAATACACTACACAGGACGAGACCCATAATACACTACACAGGACGAGACCCGTAATACACTACACAGGATGAGACCCATAATACACTACACAGGACGAGACCCATAATACACTACACAGGACGAGACCCGTAATACACTACACAGGACGAGACCCATAATACACTACACAGGACGAGACCCATAATACACTAAGGACGAGACCCGTAATACACTACACAGGACGAGACCCGTAATACACTACACAGGACGAGACCAGTAATACACTACACGTGGCGAGACCCATAATACACTACATGGGACGAGACCCGTAATACACTACATGGGAGGAGACCCATAATACACTACACAGGACGAGACCCATAATACACTACACAGGACGAGACCCATAATACACTACACAGGACGAGACCCATAATACACTACATGGGAGGAGACCCGTAATACACTACATGGGAGGAGACCCATAATACACTACATGGGTGGAGACCCATAATACACTACATGGGAGGAGACCCATAATACACTACACGTGGCGAGACCCATAATACACTACATGGGACGAGACCCGTAATACACTACATGGGAGGAGACCCATAATACACTACATGGGTGGAGACCCATAATACACTACATGGGAGGAGACCCATAATACACTACACGTGGCGAGACCCATAATACACTACATGGGAGGAGACCCATAATACACTACACGTGGCGAGACCCATAATACACTACATGGGACGAGACCCGTAATACACTACACAGGACGAGACCCATAATACACTACACGTGGCGAGACCCATAATACACTACATGGGACGAGACCCGTAATACACTACACAGGATGAGACCCATAATACACTACACGTGGCGAGACCCATAATACACTACATGGGAGGAGACCCATAATACACTACATGGGACGAGACCCATAATACACTACATGGGACGAGACCCGTAATACACTACACGTGGCGAGACCCATAATACACTACACGGGACGAGACCCGTAATACACTACACGTGGCGAGACCCATAATACACTACATGGGAGGAGACCCATAATACACTACACAGGACGAGACCCATAATACACTACACGTGGCGAGACCCATAATACACTACATGGGAGGAGACCCATAATACACTACATGGGAGGAGTCCCATAATACACTACATGGGAGGAGACCCATAATACACTACATGGGAGGAGACCCATAATACACTACACAGGACGAGACCTATAATACACTACACGTGGTGAGACCCATAATACACTACATGGGACGAGACCCGTAATACACTACACAGGACGAGACCCATAATACACTACACATGGCGAGACCCATAATACACTACACAGGACGAGACCCATAATACACTACACAGGACGAGACCCATAATACACTACACGTGGCGAGAACCATAATACACTACACGTGGCGAGACCCATAATACACTACACAGGGCGAGACCCGTAATACACTACACAGGACGAGACCCATAATACACTACATGGGACGAGACCCATAATACACTACATGGGAGGAGACCCATAATACACTACACAGGACGAGACCTATAATACACTACACGTGGTGAGACCCATAATACACTACATGGGACGAGACCAGGACATAATACACTACACGTAATACACTACACAGGACGAGACCCATAATACACTACACATGGCGAGACCCATAATACACTACACAGGACGAGACCCATAATACACTACACGTGGCGAGACCCATAATACACTACACAAGACGAGACCCATAATACACTACACAGGACGAGACCCATAATACACTACACAGGACGAGACCCATAATACACTACACGTGGCGAGACCCATAATACACTACACAGGACGAGACCTATAATACACTACACGTGGCGAGACCCATAATACACTACATGGGAGTAGACCCATAATACACTACATGGGAGGAGACCCATAATACACTACACAGGACGAGACCCATAATACACTACACGTGGCGAGACCCATAATACACTACATGGGAGGAGACCCATAATACACTACATGGGAGGAGACCCATAATACACTACACAGGACGAGACCCATAATACACTACACAGGGCGAGACCCATAATACACTACATGGGACGAGACCCGTAATACACTACACAGGACGAGACCCATAATACACTACACGTGGCGAGACCCATAATACACTACATGGGACGAGACCCATTATACACTACACGTGGGGAGACCCATAATACACTACATGGGACGAGACCCGTAATACACTACACAGGACGAGACCCATAATACACTCCACGTGGCGAGACCCATAATACACTACACAGGACGAGACCCGTAATGCACTACACGTGGCGAGACCCATAATACACTACATGGGAGGAGACCCATAATACACTACATGGGAGGAGACCCATAATACACTACATGGGACGAGACCCATAATACACTACATGGGACGAGACCCATTATACACTACACGTGGCGAGACCCATAATACACTACACAGGACGAGACCCGTAATACACTACACGTGGCGAGACCCATAATACACTACATGGGACGAGACCCGTAATACACTACACAGGACGAGACCCGTAAGACACTACACGTGGCGAGACCCATAATACACTACATGGGAGGAGACCCATAATACACTACATGGGAGGAGACCCATAATACACTACATGGGAGGAGACCCATAATACACTACACGTGGCGAGACCCATAATACACTACATGGGAGGAGACCCATAATACACTACACAGGACGAGATCCGTAATACACTACACGTGGCGAGACCCATAATACACTACATGGGAGGAGACCCATAATACACTACAGGGGAGGAGACCCATAATACAAAACATGGGAGGAGACCCATAATACACTACATGGGAGGAGACCCATAATACACTACACGTGGCGAGACCCATAATACACTACATGGGATGAGACCTGTAATACACTACACAGGACGAGACCCATAATACACTACATGGGACGAGACCCATAATACACTACACAGGACGAGACCCATAATACACTACATGGGACGAGACCCATAATACACTACATGGGAGGAGACCCATAATACACTACATGGGACGAGACCCATAATACACTACACAGGACGAGACCCATAATACACTACACGTGGCGAGAACCATAATACACTACACGTGGCGAGACCCATAATACACTACACAGGACGAGACCCGTAATACACTACACAGGACGAGACCCATAATACACTACATGGGACGAGACCCATAATACACTACACAGGACGAGACCCATAATACACTACACGTGGCGAGACCCATAATACACTACATGGGACAAGACCCATAATACACTACATGGGACGAGACCCATAATACACTACACGTGGCGAGACCCATAATACACTACATGGGACGAGACCCATAATACACTACATGGGAGGAGACCCATAATACACTACACGTGGTGAGACCCATAATACACTACATGTGGCGAGACCCATAATACACTACACAGGACGAGACCCGTAATACACTACACAGGACGAGACCCATAATACACTACATGGGATGAGACCCATAATACACTACACAGGACGAGACCCGCAATACACTACACAGGACGAGACCCGCAATACACTACACAGGACGAGACCCGTAATACACTACACGTGTCGAGACCCATAATACACTACATGAGACGAGACCCATAATACACTACACAGGACGAGACCCGTAATACACTACACGTGTCGAGACCCATAATACACTACATGAGACGAGACCCATAATACACTACATGGGACGAGACCCATAATACACTACGCGTGGCGAGACCCATAATACACTACACAGGACGAGACCCATAATACACTACACAGGACGAGACCCGTAATACACTACACAGGACGAGACCCATAATACACTACACAGGACGAGACCCGTAATACACTACACAGGACGAGACCCATAATACACTACATGAGACGAGACCCATAATACACTACACAGGACGAGACCCATAATACACTACATGGGACGAGACCCATAATACACTACATGGGAGGAGACCCATAATACACTACATGGGACGAGACCCATAATACACTACACAGGACGAGACCCATAATACACTACACAGGACGAGACCCATAATACACTACATGAGAGGAGACCCATAATACACTACGCTTGGCGAGACCCATAATACACTACACGTGGGGAGACCCATAATACACTACACAGGACGAGACCCGTAATACACTTCACAGGACGAGACCCATAATACACTACATGGGACGAGACCCATAATACACTACACAGGATGAGACCCATAATACACTACACGTGGCGAGACCCATAATACACTACATGGGACGAGACCCATAATACACTACATGGGACGAGACCCATAATACACTACACGTGGCGAGACCCATAATACACTACATGGGACGAGACCCATAATACACTACATGAGAGGAGACCCATAATACACTACACGTGGTGAGACCCATAATACACTACACTTGGCGAGACCCATAATACACTACACAGGACGAGACCCGTAATACACTACACAGGACGAGACCCATAATACACTACATGGGACGAGACCCATAATACACTACACAGGACGAGACCCGCAATACACTACACAGGACGAGACCCGTAATACACTACACAGGACGAGACCCGTAATACACTACACGTGGCGAGACCCATAATACACTACACAGGACGAGACCCGTAATACACTACACAGGACGAGACAAGTAATACACTACACAGGATGAGACCCGTAATACACTACACAGGACGAGACCCGTAATACACTACACGTGGCGAGACCCATAATACACTACATGGGAGGAGACCCATAATACACTACATGGGAGGAGACCCATAATACACTACATGGGAGGAGACCCATAATACACTACATGGGAGGAGACCCGTAATACACTACACAGGACGAGACCCATAATACACTACATGGGACGAGACCCATAATACACTACACGTGGCGAGACCCGTAATACACTACATGGGACGAGACCCGTAATACACTACATGGGAGGAGACCCGTAATACACTACACAGGACGAGACCCATAATACACTACATGGGACGAGACCCATAATACACTACACGTGGCGAGACCCATAATACACTACACGTGGCGAGACCCATAATACACTACACAGGACGAGACCCATAATACACTACACAGGACGAGACCCATAATACACTACATGGGACGAGACCCATAATACACTACACGTGGCGAGACCCATAATACACTACACAGGACGAGACCCATAATACACTACATGGGACGAGACCCATAATACACTACACAGGACGAGACCCATAATACACTACATGAGACGAGACCCATAATACACTACACGTGGCGAGACCCATAATACACTACACAGGACGAGACCCATAATACACTACATGGGACGAGACCCATAATACACTACATGGGACGAGACCCATAATACACTACATGGGACGAGACCCATAATACACTACACGTGGCGAGACCCATAATACACTACACGTGGCGAGACCCATAATACACTACATGGGACGAGACCCGTAATACACTACACAGGACGAGACCCTTAATACACTACACAGGACGAGACCCGTAATACACTACACAGGACGAGACCCGTAATACATTACACAGGACGAGACCCGTAATACACTACATGGGAGGAGAACCATAATACACTACACAGGATGAGACCCGTAATACACTACACAGGACGAGACCCATAATACACTACATGGGACGAGACCCATAATACACTACACGTGATGAGACCCATAATACACTACATGGGACGAGACCCATAATACACTACACAGGACGAGACCCATAATACACTACATGGGACGAGACCCATAATACACTACACGTGGCGAGACAAATATTTGTTAAGAGGTTACTTTACCATGGAAACTTACTCAACCGCACGAATGCCCGGTCGTCCTGTCTTGTCAGCCGTTTATTCCACACATAAACAAACATATATATTTTTTAAAAGGTTATGGCGATTATTTTATTTTCATGACAGTCTTCACCCATAACCGTTGGTTACACGGTAATTGTGCCAGCCCTATGTGTGTGTGTATCATGGCCAGTCTTTGATGAGTGACAGGTCTGCAGCAGTCTGCTCCGTGTCTAACTCAGGAAGGCTTGGCATCCTGCGCACTCTCTCCCACTCTACGCCTTTTAATTATCTTTCCCTCGCCATCATCCTACCTTTTCCTCTCTCTATTCTCTTTCTACCACCTATTTAATCTCTCTCTCTCTATCTCTCAAATACACATGCAAATACACTCAACCTACTGAGAATATTAATATTTTCAAATAGCCATCTTTGCCCTCCCTCATGTAGTGGAGGTGTTAGTTCCCAGGCCTGTTATCAGAGTCATGTCTTTATGGTGGAATGTCTCAGAGCTGGGTCAAGAAGAGCAGAGAGGACTTGGTTATCTTAGTTACTGCTGAAGTGAAGTGTCTAGGGGGAATCTTAATCTACTAGTGCCTATTAAGTGGCCCGACTCACTCCTGCTGACACACAGCCCATGACCTTTGCCATCTGCGCCGCCACCCTGCAGGGGGAGATGAGGGGGCCCTGTCGGCACACTGTCTGGCCATGGGGCCCGTTACCGTAGCGACGCGGTGGCCACTGGCCCCCCAGGACAGAGAAAGGATCAGCTGACATGACAGCCTGTCCACAGTCCTGTCAACAGCAGGGCTGCAACCAAATTATTTTTTGAGAGGGAGACGATGGCAGTCTGTTGCTGTTGTGAGATTGAATGGAAATACCATCGCTATTGTGAACCAACTCACTCTGACCCTGGAAATAATGAGAAGGGCGAATGGGAGACCTTGTCTGTCTGTCGGTCTGTCTGTTGGTCTGTCCTGGCCGGCTGGCTTCCAGTAGAGGATAAATCATACAGACTGTCAGGAGGCTTGCTCCCAGGGCCGTGTGTGTGTGTGTGTATGTGTGTTTGGATGTGTGTGTGCTGAGAGTGTGGGTCAGAGGTTCGCTACAACACACTCCAATTCAAATCCAATTAGCTTTTCTATATTACTTTCCCCTCTCTCTCTCCATCTCGGCCGTGTTCCTCGCCCTCTCTTTGTGTGCCTGACATTTTCTGGGTAAATATTTTTGGCACTCGTTTGGCGATGGAGTTGAGGGGCGATGGGTGAGAGGCACTGCTGTCATCCCCCCCATCATCAGGCCTGGGTTTCCCACTGGGTAGCTGACAAGGGAAGAATAGAGATGTGGTGGGCAGACACACGACACACACACACACACACACACACACACACACACACACACACACACACACACACACTCACTCACATGGCAGAACACACTGCATCACACTGTCATGGGCATCTCTGTGTTATTAATCTACCTAACGCATAGGCTTAATTGGTTTGGTCTGGCTATCTTCAAACCTTTTCAATTAAGCCCCTGGCACATTTTAGTCTGTGTTGTAATTAATTGAAAAAATGTATGTTTCTGCATGATACATTGCCTGGTTCCAGTGAATGCAATGTGTCACAGCAAGCCCAGAATAAAAAATTGCCAGTTTAACTGCACACCTACCTATTCCATATCATTACATTCAGACCCAGCGTCAGTGAGCCATTCCATCCTGCGCTCTATTGTAGCTCAGTCCTATCGTAGCCACATATAGCTGTGCATGGCTGAGGCCCAGTCTGCCTGTCTGCCTGCCTGTCTGCCTGCCTGTGTGAATGGGTTTTTTGTGTGTCCACAATGGCAGGTGATAGTAAGATGTGATAAAATCTGTTGCGGCGAGTGGGACTCCTTTCCCCTCCATTGTCCTACTGGATCCCTCTGCTAATCACAGATTCAGTGGCTTCATCAGGGGTGAGTGGAGGCTGCCACCTCAATCCCTCCATCTCTCTCTCATTCTCTCCCTCTCCTCAACACTTCTCAGGACATGGAGGCCAGTCACTGTCATCTCCAGGGCAGAGGGAATGTGTGTGTGTGTGTTGACGTGTGTGTGTGTGTGTGTGTGTGTGTGTGTGTGTGTGTGTGTGTGTGTGTGTGTGTGTGTGTGTGTGTGTGTGTGTGTGTGTGTGTGTGTGTGTACGTGTGTGTGTGTGTGTGTGTGTGTGTGTGTGTGTGTGTGTGTGTGTGTGTGTGTGTGTGTGTAATATCAGCCCCTCATATAAACAATATCAACTGTCATCACCTGTTGCCCTTGTGGCCTATTCCTGACGATCAGCAGCCGGAATACCTTGTCTGACCTATGGGTTATTTGCCATGTACAAAAACAACCTCCAGATAGCCATACACATTCCCAGCATAGGTTTACGGTATGTGGAATTCAGAGAGAGAGCCAGTAAAGTAAGTCTTCTCTATAAGTTCCGTTTATATGTGACGATAGCAGTCAATACTTTCCCACACCAGAGACAGGGAGATGTTAAGGGGTGGGAGGTAAGGGGATGGAGGTGAAGTGTCAGGACCCCTCTGAGCATGCTTGGAATACATTTTCATAGAAAGTGTGTTTGTGTGTGTGGGGAGGGGTTGCATCCCTCCCCCTGGCTACAGAGGGGTGTGGGGGTTGGGGGGTGGTGTTGAGGGAGTCTACTAGCTGTAGGCCAATACACTAATCCCCTCATTAACTCACAGCGGCCTGGACCTCGCTGAGCCCAAACACACACACATACACATTCAAACGCACCCGCAGGCACACACAAATACACCCTCTCTGTAATCTGGTTCTGTTCTTTTGCCTGTATTTTACAGGTGTAAAAAACATACTACAGTAGGTTCTTCTAAGCAGAACTCGGCTCGGCGAACGTCTGAGCCTCACATACTCCCTTGAACGACCTTCGGTTAATAAACGAGAAAAAAACGACAATTTGATTGTTTGTCCCTCTTGAGGCACTGTAGCAACAAATAGTCAAAATAAACTTCTTCAAAATAATTTAAGATACATTTGAAATCTGAAACATATGTTTACGCTTTTGCCGACGAGATCCTAGTTGTTCAATTTTACATCTACCTAGGATGTTTGGTGTAGTTTTTCTCAAGTGAAAACATTTGCATGGGCAGTAGTAGATATCACGTCCCACAGACAGAGCTCCATTCTCTGTCACACTACCTGTAGAAGGCAGACAGTGCTGGGGAGAGCCTCACAGTAGACAACTCTTTAAATAAAGCCCCTCCATCACACCTCACTGTGTCCAATCTCCTCACACCACCTAGCCACAGCTCTCCTCACACTGACAGATCAATGGTTGCATTCCCTCTACATAAATTTCAAAGACCCTAGCTGTACGTCCTTTGTCTATTGCCAGGCCTGCCAGAGGGGGTGAAGATAGATACAGTAAGGAGTCTGATGTGGAAACAGTGGCAGTCTGATGTCACAGTCGGAGAGGTGTGATACTCTCACCTGTGGACAAAACGCCTGGGTCCAATGCCGCAGTGGCTTTTCCAAGTGTGTATGATAGGCCTCAAAAGCATTCTCTGTTTATGGCTCGTATCTGAACAAAGGAAAGTGGAAAGGTGAATATTGTGGAGTGAAATATGCGTTTACTATAATATATTGCAAGATGCAATCGGAATACATTTCTGCAAAACATTTTTCAGTTTTTGTAGAAATAACTGGTGTGTATACTATTGTATTTAAGTGTGTGGGTCTGTGTATGCTCACTATTATGCGTATGGGAAGCAGAACATGAATGTGACACTGGACAGTTGGGTCTTTTGTGTGGTGGGGGGGTAGTCAGGGACAGGGCTGGGGGTAATCTGAGTATGGCGTCAGGGATAGGGTGACCTGCTTGCCCCATGGGGGTCTCTCTCTCTCTCTCTCTCTCTCTCTCTCTCTCTCCCCCCCTCTCTCTCTCTCTCTCTCTCTCTCTCCCTCTCCCTCTCTCACCCTCTCCCTCTCTCTCTCTCTCTCTCTCTCACCCTCTCCCTCTCTCTCTCTCTCACCCTCTCTCTCTCTCTCTCTCTCTCTCTCACCCTCTCCCTCTCTCTCTCTCTCTCTCTCTCTCTCTCTCACGCTCTCTCTGCCAAACCACACTTTGTTGACTCCAGCACTCTCATCTAGCTATAGCATGTGTTGCTGTGTTAGCCCTATATGGAGCTTCCTTCCTTCACACCGAGTGGCTGATCTCCAGAAGTGTTTATGAGGACTCAAGGATCAAAGAGAGCATATTGTTTCCTTGGAGCGGAAACACATAATTGTTATAATGTCTTATGACATGAACTCATTCCAGTCGACTTGCCCTTAGCAGAGCTTAGGTGGATGCCATCAGTTCAGTAGGTTAATGTGCTACTGCTGTGCTTTCATCTGGCTCTGTTACCTGAGGTTGAACTCCATGCTGTGGAGATAATCTTTTTGTTCAGACTGCTCATATCCAGCTCTATAAGGTTCACAGGGGAAGGTAGTCCAGCTATGAGAACGGAGCCACTGTGTTTTATGCTGACAACTTACATACGTTACAACATATCAGAAGGCTTTGTAATATACAGACAATAGATCTAGAAATGTTTCTGGCAGTAACAATTACTCCTTCTTCGTTATCCCCTCATTCCTTTGTCTTCCTCTTGCTGTTCGGTCTGTACAGTCTCTCCTCTTGTCCTCTTGCTGTGCGGTGCTGTACAGTCTCTCCTGTTGTCCTCTTGCTGTGCGGTGCTGTACAGTCTCTCCTGTTGTCCTCTTGCTGTGCGGTGGTGTACAGTCTCTCCTCTTGTTGTCTTGCTGTGCGGTGGTGTACAGTCTCTCCTCTTCTTCTCTTGCTGTGCGGTGCTATACAGTCTCCTCTTGTCCTCTTGCTGTGCGGTGCTGTACAGTCTCTCCTGTTGTCCTCTTGCTGTGCGGTGGTGTACAGTCTCTCCTCTTCTTCTCTTGCTGTGCGGTGCTGTACAGTCTCTCCTGTTGTCCTCTTGCTGTGCGGTGCTGTACAGTCTCTCCTGTTGTCCTCTTGCTGTGCGGTGGTGTACAGTCTCTCCTGTTGTCCTCTTGCTGTGCGGTGCTGTACAGTCTCTCCTCTTGTCCTCTTGCTGTGCAGTGCTGTACAGTCTTTCCTCTTGTTGTCTTGCGCTGCGGTGCTGTACAGTCTCTCCTCTTGTCCTCTTGCTGTGCGGTGCTGTACAGTCTCTCCTCTTCTTCTCTTGCTGTGCGATGCTGTACAGTCTCTCCTCTTGTTGTCTTGCTGTGCGGTGCTGTACAGTCTTTCCTCTTGTTGTCTTGCTGTGCGGTGCTGTACAGTCTCTCCTCTTGTTGTCTTGCTGTGTGGTGGTGTACAGTCTCTCCTCTTGTTGTCTTGCTGTGTGGTGGTGTACAGTCTCTCCTCTTGTTGTCTTGCTGTGCGGTGCTGTACAGTCTTTCCTCTTGTTGTCTTGCTGTGCGGTGCTGTACAGTCTCTCCTCTTGTTGTCTTGCTGTGTGGTGGTGTACAGTCTCTCCTCTTGTCCTCTTGCTGTGCTGTGCTGTACAGTCTCTCCTCTTGTCCTCTTGCTGTGCGGTGCTGTACAGTCTCTCCTCTTGTCCTCTTGACATGCAGCTTTTTTCTCTTTTTACATTTTTATTTCACCTTTATTTAACCAGGTAGTCTAGTTGAGAACAAGTTCTCATTGACAACTGCGACCTGGGCAAGATAAAGCAAAGCAGTGTGACAAAAACAACAACACAGAGTTACACATGGAATAAACAAACGTACAGTCAATAACACAATAGAACATATGTATACAGTGTGTGCAAATGAAGTAAGGAGGTAAGGCAATAAATAGACCATAGTGGCGAAGTAATTACAATTTAGCAATTAACACTCGATTGATAGATGCGCAGATGAGGATGGGCAAGTAGAAATACTGGTGTGCAAAAGAACAGAGAAAAAAACAAGAAAACAATATGGGGATGAGTTAGTTGGTTGGATGGGCTATTTACAGATGGGCTGTGTACAGCTTCAGCAATCGGTAAGCTGCTCTGACAGCTGATGCTTGAAGTTAGTGAGGGAGATAGGTCTCCAACTTCAGTGATTTTTGCAATTAGTTCCAGTCATTCACAGCAGAGAACTGGAAGGAAAGGCGACCAAAAGAGGTGTTGGCTTTCGGGATGACCTGTGAGATATACCTGCTGTAGCGCGTGCTACGAGTGGGTATTGCTATGGTGACCAGTGAGCTGAGATAAGGCGGGGCTTTACCTAGAAAAGACTTATAGATGACCTGGAGCCAATGGGTTTGGCGACAAATATGTAACGAGGACCAGCCAATGAGAGCATACAGGTCGCTGTGGTGGGTCGTATATGGGCTTTGGTGACAAAACGGATGGCACTGTGATAGATTGCATCCAATTTGTTGAGTACAGTGTTGGAGGCTATTTTGTAAATGACAACGCCGAAGTCAAGGATCGATAGGATAGTCAGTTTTACGAGGGTATGGTAGCATGAGTGAAGGGGGCTTTGTTGCGAAATAGGAACCGATTCTAGATTAAACTTTTGATTGGAGATGCTTAATGTGAGTCTGGAAGGAGAGTTTACGGTCTAGCCAGACACCTAGGTATTTATAGCTGTCCACAAGTCAGAACCGTCAAGAGTAGTGATGCTTGTCATGCAGGTGGGTGCAGGCAACAATTGGTTGAAGAGCATGCATTTCATTTTACTAGCATTTAAGAGCAGCTGGAGGCCACGGAAGGAGTGTTGTATGGCCTTAACACAGTGTCCAAAGAAGGGCCAGATGTATACAGAATGGTGTCGTCTGCGTAGAGGTGGATCAAAGAATTACCCGCAGCAAGAGCGCAGCAAGAGCGACAATGTAATCAGAGAAAAGAGTCGGTCCGAGAATTGAAACCTGTGGCAGCCCCATAGAGACTGCCAAAGATCCGGACATCAGGCCCTCTGATTTGACACACTGAACTCTATCTGAGAAGTAGTTGGTGAACCAGGCGAGGCAGTCATTTGAGAAACCAAGGCTAAAGAGTCTGCCGATAAAAATGCAGAGTCGAAAGCCTTGGCCAGGTCAATGAAGATGGCTGCACAGGTCTGTCTTTTATCGATGGCTGTTATGATATCGTTTAGGACCTTGAGCGTGGCTGAGGTGCACCCGTGACCAGCTCGGATACCAGATTGCATAGCGGAGAAGGTACGGTGGGATTCGAAATGGTCGGTGATCTGTTTGTTCACTTGGCGTTCGAAGACTTTAGATAGGCAGGGCAAGATGGATATAGGTCTGTAACAGTTTGTGTCTAGAGTGTCTCCCCCTTTGCAGAGGGGGATGACCGCAGCCACTTTCCAATCTTTAGGAACCTCAGACGATACAGAAGAGAGGTTGAACAGACCAGTAATAGGGGTTGCAACAATGTCGGCGGATAATTTTAGGAAGAGAGGGTCCAGATTGTCTAGCCCGGCTGATTTGTAGGGGTCCAGATTTTGCAGTTCTTTCAGAACATCAGCTGGATTTAGGTGAAGGAGAAGAGGGGGGGGAGGCTTGGGCCAGTTGCTGCGGGGGGTGTAGAGCTGTTGGCCGGGGTTGGGGTAGCCAGGTGGAAAGCATGGCCAGCCATAAAGAAATGCTTATTGAAATTCTCGATTATCGTGGATTTATCAGTTGTGACAGTGTTTCCTGGTCTCAGTGCAGTGGCCAGCTGGGAGGAGGTACTCTTATTCTCTTCTCTTCTTCCCTTCTGCTGTTATATGGGTATTGATTATCACAGCCAAACCTAAGGCTGGCTTTGCTAACCAAAGACCAACCCTGGTTGTGTGTTTGTGGGTTTCCCTCGTCCACCTCAGATGCATGTTGAGAGGGGCAGCTATCTCCAGAGGTTTGGTAACAGCGTGGATACTGTTACCCCCATCAGATCGTCATGAGGGGAGAGGATAGGAGGAGAAGAAAGGGGGATGAAGGGGAGGAAAGTATCCACCTGTTACCAGATATGAGTGAAACCTTATCTGTTTGATTTGCCTTCCAGCGCCGCAGTTTCTCCACAAAGCCTAACAGTTCCACATCTCTACTGGATTAGATTCGATTAAATATCTGTTTGTTTTTCTTGCAGAGATAGATAGCATGGGAATGCACTGTCTAGGAGCACAGTTGCTCATGGGTATGTACTCATTTAAAAAAGGCAACTTATAGTTCATCCCCCAAATACTAAAAAGTACAATTTAGTCAACCCTGAATAAGGAATTGCCTAATTCAATTTTTTTTATGCTAATGCTGTTTTTTTTATTATAATTTTTCTCTTGAGGGTTAAATATTTTAATTGATTTTGAAAGTTGGTCTTGTGAATATATATATATATTTTTTAACAATGACTATTCAAAAACTACATCTTCTTCCTATCACTTCACTACACAATTCTCCATGTCCTGTCTGGCAGGTGGGGACGGGCAGTTGGACTCCACACCCCTTCCAAAACGTCATACTATAGAACTAAGTGTGGCAGCATCTCTTAGTGGAAACACATGTTGATCAGTTGTGACAGTGTTTCCTAGTCATCATGGGTCATCATGTGCATATCTTCCTGGTCCCTGAATGTGTGTGTGTGTGTGTGTGTGTGCGTGTGTGTGTGTGTGTGTGTGTGTGTGTGTGTGTGTGTGTGTGTGTGCTTGCTCGCGCATGTAGGCGAGTGTGTTTGTGTTTTCTATTCTGTTAAAGCATCCCCATAAAAACAGTAGGTCTCGTTAGGGTTCCCACATCCACAGACCCCATCTTCCATTAAGTAATGAATCACTGCGTCATATTTTCCGTCATATTTTCCTTCCTCTTGATCCAGAACCCAACACTCATACAGTCAAAAAGCATGGAGCCAACGGTGCATCACACATGAGACACCAGGGAAACCAATTCATTTCAACACCTGCTGGCAGGATATTGAAATTAAGTTAACAAATTGGAAAGTTCATCAAATGGTCGACTGGTTCAGTCATATGAATAGGGAAGGCAGTTATGGTATTCATTGATGTCGCTTGCTAACATGCATTGGCTGTTAAATGATGCACGTTCGAGCATGTCGCTGTGTTGAGGGAGCGTAGTGGAGTGACAGGGGAGGGCTGGGGAACACAGACGGTGTGTGTACTGTAAATAGTACACATACACTCCCTGCTGTGTGCTCACAGACCTGTGAAGTTCAAAGTGCCTCTCCTCTCCTATCTGACACGAGGGCAACGCACACCCAGCTTGGGTGCTACACGTGCACACACACAGATACACACACATTACATTACATTTACATTTAAGTCATTTAGCAGACGCTCTTATCCAGAGCGACTTACAAATTGGTGAATTCACCTTCTGACATCCAGTGGAACAGCCACTTTACAATAGTGCATCTAAATCATTAAGGGGGGGTGAGAAGGATTACTTATCCTATCCTAGGTATTCCTTGAAGAGGTGGGGTTTCAGGTGTCTCCGGAAGGTGGTGATTGACTCCGCTGTCCTGGCGTCGTGAGGGAGTTTGTTCCACCATTGGGGGGCCAGAGCAGCGAACAGTTTTGACTGGGCTGAGCGGGAACTGTACTTCCTCAGTGGTAGGGAGGCGAGCAGGCCAGAGGTGGATGAACGCAGTGCCCTTGCTTGGGTGTAGGGCCTGATCAGAGCCTGGAGGTACTGCGGTGCCGTTCCCCTCACAGCTCCGTAAGCAAGCACCATGGTCTTGTAGCGGATGCGAGCTTCAACTGGAAGCCAGTGGAGAGAGCGGAGGAGCGGGGTGACGTGAGAGAACTTGGGAAGGTTGAACACCAGACGGGCTGCGGCGTTCTGGATGAGTTGTAGGGGTTTAATGGCACAGGCAGGGAGCCCAGCCAACAGCGAGTTGCAGTAATCCAGACGGGAGATGACAAGTGCCTGGATTAGGACCTGCGCCGCTTCCTGTGTGAGGCAGGGTCGTACTCTGCGGATGTTATAGAGCATGAACCTACAGGAACGGGCCACCGCCATGATGTTGGTTGAGAACGACAGGGTGTTGTCCAGGATCACGCCAAGGTTCTTAGCGCTCTGGGAGGTGGACACAATGGAGTTGTCAACCGTGATGGCGAGATCATGGAACGGGCAGTCCTTCCCCGGGAGGAAGAGCAGCTCCGTCTTGCCGAGGTTCAGCTTGAGGTGGTGATCCGTCATCCACACTGATATGTCTGCCAGACATGCAGAGATGCGATTCGCCACCTGGTCATCAGAAGGGGGAAAGGAGAAGATTAATTGTGTGTCGTCTGCATAGCAATGATAGGAGAGACCATGTGAGGTTACACACACACACACAAACACACACACACACACAGGATGATGTCATCAGCGCTGGACAGACTCTGAGTGGACCGTGCTACTGAGATGTCTGAGATATGGTCTCATACAGTATCTCTCATAGCACACCCCTCAGGGGTTAGGGTTAGCTCACTGTCTCTCTCTGTCTACAGTCCATAGAGGTTAGGGTTAGCTCACTGTCTCTGTCTACAGTCCATAGGGGTTAGGGTTAGCTCACTGTCTCTCTGTCTACAGTCCACAGGGGTTAGGGTTAGCTCACTGTCTCTCTTTCTACAGTCCACAGGGGGTTAGGGTTAGCTCACTGTCTCTCTGGCTGTAGTCCACATGAGTTAGGGTTAGCTCACCGTCTCTCTGTCTATAATCAACATGAGTTAGGGTTAGCTCACTGTCTCTCTGTCTTCAGTCCACAGGGGTTAGGGTTAGCTCACTGTCTCTCTCTGTATAAAGTCCACAGGGTTAGGGTTAGCTCACTTTCTCTCCCTGTCTACAGTCCACAGGCTTTAGGGTTAGCTCACTGTATCTCTGTCTTCAGTCCACAGGGGTTAGCTCACTGTATCTCTGTCTAAAGTCCACAGGGGTTAGGGTTATCGCACTGTCTCTCTGTCTATAGTCCACATGAGTTAGGGCTAGCTCACTGTGTCTCTGTCCATAATCCACAGGGGTTAGGGTTAGCTCAAATCAAAATCAAATCAAATCAAATGTATTTGTCACATACACATGGTTAGCAGATGTTAATGCGAGTGTAGCGAAATGCTTGTGCTTCTAGTTCCGACAATGCAGCAATAACCAACGAGTAATCTTAACCTAACAATTCCAAAACTACTACCTTGTACAGACAAGTGTAAAGGGATAAAGAATTTGTACATAAAGATATATGAAGGGGTGATGGTACAGAACGGCATAGGCAAGATGCAGTAGATGGTATCGAGTACAGTATATACATATGAGATGAGTAATGTAGGGTATGTAAACAAAGTGGCATAGTTTAAAGTGGCTAGTGATACATGTATTACATAAAGATGCAGTAGATGATATAGAGTACAGTATATAGATATACATATGAGATGAGTAACGTAGGGTACGTGAACATTATTGTCAGGACCCGGTTTCGAACCTGGGTCTCCGGAGTGAGAAACAGTCACTTAACCAACTGAGCCACGAATAGACAGCAGAACCCAGAAGATGAGGCAGACACAGCAGTACTTAAGACGGTGAATTTAATAAAGAAAAAATCCTAAAATGCAAAAAATGGCAAATCCAAAAGGTGGTAGGAAAAACACAAAAAGACCTCAAAAGAAACTCACCAAAAAATAAACAAAAACAAAAAACAGAATACCACAAGAACTTCACCCGGAATCGACAAGAGTACACAGAACACTAGGGCAGGGTGCTAACATACAAACACAGAGCACAGAACTGAGGGAAACAAAGGGTTTAAATACAATCAGGGGAAAAACGAGACACAGGTGCAAATAATAATGGGGATCAAGGGAAAAACATAGGGACAAAAAGCACAATGGGGACATCTACTGACCAAAACCCGGAACAACCCTGGCCAAATCCTGACAGAATCCCCCCTAGGAACGGCTCCTGACGTTCCTACCAGCTCTCTCAGGGTGGAGGGCCCTGAACTGACGAATGAGGTCAGGGTCCAGGATGTCTTTGGCAGGAACCCAGGAGCGCTCCTCAGGACCGTAGCCTTCCCAGTCCACCAGATACTGCCAGGACCGCTGCACCCGGCGGGAATCCAGTATCCGGTGGACGGTATAAGCCGGCTGGCCTCCAATGACACGAGGCGGAGGGGGAGGTCTGTCTGCCGGGACAAGGGGAGAAAAAACAACAGGTTTTAACAATGACACATGAAATGTGGGATTAATCTTAAGGGATCTGGGTAAGTGTAGGCGATAAGAAACTGGGTTAACTCTCCTGGCAACCTTGAAGGGACCGATGTATTTTTGGGACAGCTTGCGAGACTCCACCCGTAGAGGTAAGTCTCTTGTGGAAAGCCAGACTCTCTGGCCGGGGCGCAGGGTAGGCCCGGGACGGCGACGTCTGTTGGCTTGTTGTTGATACCTCTGTGAGGAACGCATCAGATTAAGACGGGTCTTCCTCCACATAAGCCGACAGCGTCTGACGAACCTCAAGGCTGAAGGCACTCTGACTTCTGCCTCCTGGTCCGGGAACAATGGAGGAGCATAGCCAAACTGACACTCGTGCGGGGACATACCAGTGGAGGAGGAGCGCAAGGTGTTGTGCGCGTATTCGGCCCAAACAATAAAGGATGACCATGTGGACGGGTTGTCACGAGTCATACATCGGAGGGTGGTTTCCAGCTCTTGATTCATCCTCTCTGTTTGGCCGTTGGACTCCGGATGGTACCCTGAAGATAGACTGGCAGAAGCCCCCATGAGTTGGCAGAAGGCCTTCCAAAACCTTGAGGCGAACTGGGGACGTCTGTCAGAAACCACATCTTGAGGAATGCCGAAGACTCGGAACACATGATTAATTACCAAATCAGCCGTTTCCTTGGCAGAAGGTAACTTAGTCAGAGGGACGAACCTGGCCGCCTTTGAAAACCTGTCCATTATGACTAGGATAGTAGTATTGCCATGGGATGGAGGAAGTCCAGTAATAAAGTCCAATGAGATATGGGACCAGGGTCTGTGGGGAACAGGTAAAGGGTGAAGGAGTCCTTGAGGGCGGAGGTGAGAAGATTTGCCCTGGCAGCACACGGGGCAGGCATTGACGAAAGTGGCAACGTCTTCTCTTATGGTAGGCCACCAGAACTTACGCTGGATGAACTCCAAGGTGCGACCTACGCCCGGATGACAGGTGAGGTGAGAGGAGTGCCCCCACAGAAGGACCTGAGTCCTCACTGCCTTGGGGACAAACAACCGATTGGCAGGGCCTCCTTTAGGGTCCGGTTCGCTAGCTTGAGCACGTCTCACGGTATCCTCAACTTGCCACGAGATCGGAGCCACAATCTTAGCAGCAGGAAGGACAGGCATGTCCGTGTCATCTCGAATGGCAGGAGCGTAGACTCGGGACAGGGCATCCGGTTTGAGATTCTTCGACCCGGGCCGATAGGTGAGGATAAACTGGAATCGATTGAAGAAAAGAGACCATCTAGCTTGTCTAGAGTTCAATCGCTTAAGCCTGCTGGATATACTCCAGATTTTTGTGGTCCGTAAGCACTTGAAACGGGTGAGAAGCCCCTCGAGCCAGTGTCTCCATTCCTTCAATGCCATCTTAACCGCTAGGAGTTCACGATCCCCACATCGTAGTTCCTCTCAGTCGGGGTAAGCCGGTGTGAGAAGAAAGCGCACGGATGAAGCTTCTTGTCTTCACCCCTCTGAGACAGGACAGCTCCAACACCAACCTCTGATGCGTCTACCTCCACCACAAATGGTTCATCCGTAGTCGGTAGTATCAGGATGGGAGCAGAAAGGACGCGCTGCTTGAGTCCTTGGAAGGCCGTCTCAGCTTCTCTTCCCCACAAAAACCTTGCATTGCCACCTTTGGTTAAAGCTGAGAGAGGAGCTGCCACCAAACTGAAGTTCTTGATGAACTTGCGGTAAAAGTTTGTGAAGCCCAGGAAACGCTGAACATCCTTAACGGATTTGGGGGTGGGCCAATCCGCTACCGCCCCTACCTTCCTAGGGTCCATTTGAACTCGACCGGGTTCCACTACAAATCCCAGGAATTGTACTCGGGATGAATGGAATTCACATTTTTCCGGCTTAACGTACAGATGGCTGTCCAGGAGGCGTTTGAGTACTTGTCTGACATGCTTAGTGTGTTCTTGAAGGGAGCTCGAAAAGATGAGGATGTCATCCAAGTAAACGAACACAAATATGTTAAGCATATCCCTAAGCACATCGTTTATGAGCGCTTGGAACACCGCTGGGGCGTTGGTCAGGCCGAAGGGCATCACCAAGTATTCATAGTGACCAGTAGGCGTGTTGAAAGCGGTCTTCCACTCGTCACCAGGTCTGATCCGCACAAGATGGTATGCGTTCCGCAGGTCAAGCTTAGTGAAAACAACTGCTTCCTGGAGCAGCTCGAAGGCTGTGGCCATAAGGGGTAGTGGGTAACGGTTACGGACGGTTATGTCATTGAGTCCCCGGTAGTCGATGCAAGGACGTAATCCACCATCTTTCTTGGCCACAAAGAAAAACCCTGCTCCCGCCGGGAGGTTGATGGACGCATGAGGCCTGCTTCCAGAGAGTCCTTGATGTAGGTATCCATAGCAGCTCGTTCGGGTGGAGATAGGGAAAAGATCCGACCCCTGGGGGCAAGTGCCCGGAAACAGGTCGATGGGGCAATCGTAAGATCTATGGGGTGGTAGCATGGTGGCCCTCTGTTTGCTAAACACCAGTTTGAGGTCATGGTAACACTCGGGAACTCGGGTCAGGTCGATGGATTCTAAAGACTCGGGAGTAGAACTCGGGGAATTCTGGAAAATACAAGTAGCTTGGCACGTAGGACCCCACTGCTTGATAGTGCCCACAGACCAGTCGATGTGAGGGTTATGGCTGTGAAGCCAGGGGTATCCAAGGACGAGAGGGAACTCGGAACAGGAGATCAAATGAAAGTTCATCAATTCCTGGTGTTGTGAAACTGAAAGTCTCAAGGAGGTAGTGACATGAGTGACAAGTCCAGATCCCAAAGGGCTTCCATCCAATGTAGTAACCCTCATGGGGTCACTTAGAGGTTCAGAGGGAACGCCATTCTCCTTCACCCAGACACCATCCATGAAGTTACCTGCGGCTCCAGAGTCTACCAAGGCTTGAAGGTGAAGCTTGTGGTTGTCCCAGGAGAGGGTGACTGGAATGAGCAGACGGGAGTTGGACGGATGGGAGGAGGTTATGTTTCCCGTTACAGTTCCCCCGGTCTGTACGGGACAGAGCGTTTCCCTGGAGCCCGGGACACGTGGAACGGAAATGGCCCGGTTTGCCGCAATATAGACAGCGTTGCTCCCTCATCCGGCGGTCTCTCTCAGCCTGGGAGATGCGTCCAATCTGCATGGGTTCCGGTGGAGCCAGCGATGATAAAGGTGGGGACTCGGAGCTGGGACTGATAGGGGCTAGAGGTCTACGGTTGAGTTCTCTCTCTCTCAGACGCTGGTCAATGCGTGAGGCCAACTTGATCAGGGACTCGAGATTGTCCGGTGGTTCCCGAGTGGCCAGTTCATCTTGGATAGTGTCGGAAAGGCCTTTCAGAAAGCACACCGTGAGCGCCTCGTTGTTCCAGCCACTCGCTGCTGCCACCGTGCGGAACTGGATGGCATAGTCCGTCACGCTGCGCCAACCTTGATGGAGAGTCAGGAGCTGTTTGGCTGAGTCAGAACCACTGCTTGGGCCTTGAAACACTCGTTTGAATTCCTCAGCAAAGGCAGAGTAGCTGGCACAGCAGGAACTATGGGCATCCCACACAGCAGTAGCCCAGGCCAGGGCTTTTTCCGACAGCAGGGTGATGATATATGCGATCTTAGACCGGTCGGTGGGAAACGACGAGGGTTGCAGCTCAAAGGAGAGAGAACATTGAGTGAGAAAGCCTTTACAAGCACTTGGATCACCTGAGAACCGTTGGGGAGGTGGAAGACGAGGTTCAGCCAGGGGGTTAACTGCCATGGGTACGTGAACCTGAGGTACTGGGACGGAAACTGTTGCCGGGGTAAGTCGATCAGATATTTGCCAGCAAGTCAGCATCTCCGACAGAAGATGAGAATGTCTAGCCATTAAGGCCTCTTGCTGAACCAGGGCGGCTTCGTGGCGTTGGACAGTCTCCTGGTGGTGGGACAGCGTGGCAAAAAGGTCCTGGGAACTGGCTGCCTCTGGGTTCATTTTTGGCTCTGTGTTTCTGTCAGGACCCGGTTTCGAACCTGGGTCTCCGGAGTGAGAAACAGTCACTTAACCAACTGAGCCACGAATAGACAGCAGAACCCAGAAGATGAGGCAGACACAGCAGTACTTAAGACGGTGAATTTAATAAAGAAAAAAATCCTAAAATGCAAAAAATGGCAAATCCAAAAGGTGGTAGGAAAAACACAAAAAGACCTCAAAAGAAACTCACCAAAAAATAAACAAAAACAAAAAACAGAATACCACAAGAACTTCACCCGGAATCGACAAGAGTACACAGAACACTAGGGCAGGGTGCTAACATACAAACACAGAGCACAGAACTGAGGGAAACAAAGGGTTTAAATACAATCAGGGGAAAAACGAGACACAGGTGCAAATAATAATGGGGATCAAGGGAAAAACATAGGGACAAAAAGCACAATGGGGACATCTACTGACCAAAACCCGGAACAACCCTGGCCAAATCCTGACAATTATATTAAGTAGCATCGTTTAAAGTGGCTAGTGATATATTTTACATCCATTTCCATCAATTCCCATTATTAATGTGGCTGGAGTTGAGTCAATGTGTTGGCAGCAGCCACTCAATGTTAGTGGTGGCTGTTTAAGTCTGTTGGCCTTGAGATAGAAGCTGTTTTTCAGTCTCTCAGTCCCTGCTTTGATGCACCTGTACTGACCTCACCTTCTGGATGATAGCGGGGTGAACAGGCAGTGGCTTGGGTGGTTGTAGTCCTTGATGATCTTTATGGCCTTCCTGTGACATTGGGTGGTGTAGGTGTCCTGGAGGGCAGGTAGTTTGCCCCCGGTGATGCGTTGTGCAGACCTCACTACCCTCTGGAGAGCCTTATGGTTGTGGATGGAGCAGTTGCCATACCAGGCGATGAAACAGCCCGACAGCTCTCGATTGTGCATCTGTAGAAGTTTGTGAGTGCTTTTGGTGACAAGCCGAACTTCTTCAGCCTCCTGAGGTTGAAGAGGCGCTGCTGCGCCTTATCCGCGACGCTGTCTGTGTGGGTGGACCAATTCCATTTATCCGTGATGTGTACGCCGAGGAACTTACTACCCTCTCCACTACTGTCCGTTCGATGTGGATAGGGGGGTGCTCCCTCTGCTGTTTCCTGAAGTCCACACTCATCTCCTTTGTTTTGTTGACGTTGAGTTTGAGGTTATTTTCCTGACTCCACACTCCGAGGGCCCTCACCTCCTCCCTGTAGGCCGTCTCGTCGTTGTTGGTAATCAAGCCTACCACTGTAGTGTCGTCCACAAACTTGATGATTGAGTTGGAGGCGTGCGTGGCCACGCAGTCGTGGGTGAACAGGGAGTACAGCAGAGGGCTCAGAACGCACCCTTGTGGGGCCCCAGTGTTGAGGATCAGCGGGGTGGACATGTTGTTACCTACCCTCACCACCAGGGGGTGGCCCGTCAGGAAGTCCAGGACCCAGTTGCACAGGGCGGGGTCGAGACCCAGGGTCTCGAGCTTGATGACGAGTTTGGTATTCCTCTTGTCCAGATGGGTTAGGTCGGTGTGCATTGTGGTTGAGATTGCATCTGTGGACCTATTTGAGCAGTAATTGGAGTGGGTTTAGGGTGTCACGTAGAGTGGAGGTGATATGGTCCCTGACTAATCTCTCAAAGCACTTCATGATGACGGATGTGAGTGCCCAGGGGGCGGTAGTCATTTAGTTCAGTTGCCTTAGCTTTCTTGGGAACAGGGACAATGGTGGCCCTCTTGAAGCATGTGGGAACAGCAGACTGGGATAAGGATTGATTGAATATGTCCGTAAACACACCAGCCAGCTGGACTGCGCATGCTCTAAGGACACGGCTGGGGATGCCGTCTGGGCCTGCAGCCTCGCGAGGGTTAACACGTTTAAATGTTTTACTCACGTCGGCTGCAGTGAAGGAGAGTCCGCAGGTTTTTGTTGCAGGCCGTGTCAGTGGCACTGTATTGTCCTCAAAGCGGGCAAAAAAGTGATTTAGTCTGCCTGGGAGCAAGACATCCTGGTCCGTGACGGGGCTGGTTTTCTTTTTGTAATCCGTGATTGGCTGTAGACCCTGCCACATACCTCTTGTGTCTGAGCCGTTGAATTGTGACTCTACTTTGTCTCTATACTGACGCTTAGCTTCTTTGGAGGGAATTGCTACACTGTTTGTATTCGGTCATGTTTCCGCTCACCTTGCCCTGGTTAAAAGCAGTGGTTCGCGCTTTCAGTTTCACGCGAATGCTGCCATCAATCCACGGTTTCTGGTTTGGGAATGTTTTAATCGTTGCTATGGGAACGACATCGTCAATGCACTTTCTAATGAACTCTCTCACTGAATCAGCGTATTCGTCAATGTTGTTGTTGGAAGCAATGTGGAACATATCCCAGTCCACGTGATCGAAGCAGTCTTGAAGCGGGGAATCAGATTGGTCGGACCAGTGTTGAACAGACCTGTGTAACGGCAGATTTCCTCCTCTTCGTCTGAAGAGGTGTAGCAAGGATCGGACCAATAAGCAGCGTGGTAAGTGTCCATGTTTTAATAGAAAAGACTGAACATGACACAAATGCAAAATAACAAAGTGAAATGGAAACGAAACAGTCCCGTGTGGCACAAACACTGACACAGGAAACAAACACCCACAAACCAACAGTGAAACCCAGGCTACCTAAATATGGTTCTCAATCAGGGACAACGATAAACAGCTGCCTCTGATTGAGAACCATATCAGGCCAAACACAGAAATAGAAAAAATATAGAAACACAAACATAGACTGCCCACCCCAACTCACGCCCTGACCATACTAAATAAATACAAAACAAAGGAAATAAAGGTCAGAACGTGACAGTACCCCCCCCCCCCCCAAAGGTGCGGACTCCGGACGCAAAACCTGAACCTATAGGGGATGTTCTGGGTGGGCGTCTGTCCGCGGTGGTGGTTCTGGTGCGGGACGGGGACCCCACTTCACCATAGTTCTAGTGCGCCTCTGCGCCCGCCTCTGTGGCCTCTTTACAGTGGCGACCCTCACCACCGACCTTGGACTGGGGACCCTAGACATGTGTCCCGAATGGACCGGGGATACAGGCGGGAGACTCCGGTAGCGCTGGAGTGAAGTGCGATTGTGGCATCGCCTGGCTGACTGACGGCTCTGGCAGATCCTGGCTTACTGACGGCTCTGGCAGCTCCTGGCTGACTGACTGCTCTGGCAGCCCTTGGCAGGCGGGCGGCTCTGGCAGCTCCTAGCTGGCTGGCGGCTCTGGCATCTCCTGGCTGACTGACGGCTCTCGCAGGTCCTGGCTGACTGACGGCTCTGGCAGATCCTGGCTGACTGATGGCTCTGGCAGCTCCTGGCTGACTGACGGCTCAGGACAGACTGGAGACTCTAGCAGCTCAGGACAGACGGGAGACTCTAGCAGCTCAGGAAAGATGGGAGACTCTAGCAGCTCAGGACAGACGGGAGACTCTAGCAGCTCAGGACAGATGGGAGACTCTGGCAGCTCTGGACAGAAGGGAGGCTCTGGCAGTGCTGGACATGCGGGAGACCCTGTAGGCCGAAAACGGAGAGACAGCCTGGTTCTGGGGGCTGCCACCGGAGGGTTGGTGTGTGGAGGTGGCACTGGATAGACCGGACCGTGCAGGCACACTGGAGCTCTTGAGCACCGAGCCTGCCCAACCTTACCTGGTTGAATGCTCCCCGTAGCCCGACCAGTGCGGCCTATTCCACCTCGCCGCACTGGTGCTGGCGAACCGGGGACACCATGCGTAAGGCTGGTGCCATGTATGCCGACCCGAGGAGACGCACTGGAGACCAGATGCGTAGAGCCGGCTTCATGGCACCTGGCTCGATTCCCACTTTAGCCGGCCGATACGAGGAGCTGGAATGTACCGCACCGGGCTATGCACACGCACTGGGTAAATTGTGCTCTCCACCGCATAACACGGTGCCTGCCCGGTCCCTCTCTCTCTCCGGTAAGCAAAGGAAGTAAGCGCAGGTCTCCTACCTGGCTTCGCCACACTTCCCCCAAGACTTCCAACCACGCCGCCGTGCTGCCTCCTCATACCAGCACCTCTCTGCTTTGTGTTCGCTGCTACTGCTGCTGCTGCTGCTGCCCGTTACCATGCCGCTTGGTCCTCTGTTGGTGGGTGTTTCTGTAACGGCAGATTTTTTCCTCATCGTCTGAAGAGGTGTAGCAAGGATCAGACCAAAACGCAGCGTGGTAAGTGTCCATGTTTTAATAGAAAAGACTGAACATGACACAAATACAAAATAACAAAGTTTAATGGACAAGAAACAGTCCACAAACACTGACACAGGAAACAAACACCCACAAACCAACAGTGAAACCCAGGCTACCTAAATATGGTTCTCAATCAGGGACAACGATAAACAGCTGCCTCTGATTGAGAACCATATCAGGCCAAACACAGAAATAGAAAAATCATAGAACCACAAACATAGACTGCCCACCCCAACTCATGCACTGACCATACTAAATAAAGACAAAACAAAGGAAATAAAGGTTAGAATGTGACAACCTGAGCGCGGGAGCTTCTTGTTTTAGTTTCTGTCTGTCTGTAGGCATGGAGCAACTGTCTCTCTCTGTCTATAGTCCACAGGGGTTAGGGTTAGCTCACTGTATCTCTGTCTACAGTCCACAAGGATTAGGGTTAGCTCACTGTCTCTCTCTGTCTACAGTCCACAGGGGTTAGGGTTAGCTCACTGTCTCTCTCTGTCTACAGTCCACAGGTGTTAGGGTTAGCTCACTGTCTCTCTGTCCACAATCCACAGGGGTTAGCTCACTGTCTCTCTCTGTCTACAGTCCACAGGGGTTAGGGTTAGCTCACTGTCTCTGTCTGTCTACAGTCCGCAGGGGTTAGGGTTAGCTCACTGTCTCTCTGTCTACAGTCCACAGGGGTTAGGGTTAGCTCACTGTCCACAATCCACAGGGGTTAGCTCACTGTCTCTCGCTGTCTATAGTCCACAGGGGTTAGGGTTAGCAAACTGTATCTCTGGCTACAGTCCACAGGAGTTAGGGTTAGCTCACTGTCTCTCTGTCTACAGTCCACATGGGTTAGGGTTAGCTCACTGTCTCTCTGTCCACAATCCACAGGGGTCAGCTCACTGTCTCTCTCTGTCTATAGTCCACAGGGGTTAGGGTTAGCTGACTGTATCTCTGTTTACAGTCCACAGGAATTAGGGTTAGCTCACAGTCTCTCTGTCTGCAGTCCACAGGGGTTAGGGTTAGCTCACATTCTCACTGTCTACAGTCCACATGGGTTAGGGTTAGCTCACTGGCTCTGTCTACAGTCCACAGTGGTTAGGGTTAGCTCACTGGCTCTGTCTACAGTCCACAGGGGTTAGGGTTAGCTCACTGGCTCTGTCTCCAGTCCACAGGGGTTAGGGTTAGCTCACTGGCTCTGTCTACAGTCCACAGGGCCTAGCAGCTGCCTGTCTCTCTGTCTACAGTGATAGACACATCTGAACACTTGCCCTCGGGCTCCAGGGACACTTTTTCATTCGGCCCAACAGTGCCCCATGGTATGGCTCTATGGAAAATGGATTCCCCATCATGCAACACCCCTCCATCTCCTCTCCTCCTCCTTCTCATCCCTCTGTTTCTGGCTCTTGAAATGCTGTGGGTCGGTCCTCGAGACGCTGGACAGCTGGAGGGATGAGAGTGAGCTAATATACGTTATCTATCCATATTTTACAGTGGATTATTCCATTATTCATAGAGCTTAGCTGAGTGAGTGGCCATTATTCGGGCCCGCTTTAAGTAGCTTACATTTCTATACATTATTCAGTATTTATACAGCTGGAAATGAAATGAGCCAATTCAGGTTAAGTACCGTGCCCTACTGCTCAGAGGTAGTAGGGTGGTGGTTTCTCTCATCTCATCCTAGTTTCTCTGACCAGGACACCCATTACATACTGTATCATTGATGGCTTCATTTGGCCAGAGAAAGGAGAGAGAGAGAGGTGAAGAGACAGGGTCCAGAGAGAGGGGTAGAGAGAGAGCGGGGATAGAGTGAGTTAGAGAGGAGACATACTGTAGAGGGAGAGAGAGGGAGGGGGAGGGGGAGGGGAAAGATAGGAGAGAGAGAGTTAGAGAGGACACATACTGTAGAGAGAGAGAGAGAGAGTTAGAGAGGAGACATACTGTAGATAGAGAGAGAGTTAGAGAGGAGACATACTGTAGAGAGAGAGGGGAGAGAGTTAGAGATGAGAACTACTGTAGAGAGAGAGGGGAGAGAGTTAGAGATGAGACATACTGTAGAGAAAGAGGGGAGAGAGAGAGTGAGAGAGGAGACATACTGTATAGAGAGGGCGAGTTAGAGAGGAGACATACTGTAGAGAGAGAGGGGAGAGAGAGAGAGAGAGAGAGAGAGAGAGAGAGAGGAGACATACTGTAGAGAGAGAGAGGGGAGAGAGCGAGAGAGAGAAGACATACTGCAGAGAGAGAGGGGAGAGAGTTAGAGATGAGACATACTGTAGAGAGAGAGGGGAGAGAGCGAGAGAGAGGAGGCATACTGTAGAGAGAGAGGGGAGAGAGTTAGAGAGGAGACATACTGTAGAGAGAGAGGGGAGAGAGTTAGAGAGGAGACATACTGTAGAGAGAGAGGGGAGAGAGTTAGAGAGAGGAGGCATACTGTAGAGAGAGAGGGGAGAGAGTTAGAGAGGAAACATACTGTAGAGAGAGAGAGGAGTGAGAGAGAGTTAGGGAGGAGACATACTGTAGAGAGAGAGGGGAGAGAGTTAGAGAGAGGAGGCATACTGTAGAGAGAGAGGGGAGAGAGTTAGAGAGGAGACATACTGTAGAGAGAGAGGGGAGAGAGTTAGAATGGAGACATACTGTAGAGAGAGAGGGGAGAGAGAGAGAGTTAGAGAGGAGACATACTGTAGAGAGAGAGGGGAGAGAGTTAGAGAGGAGACATACTGTAGAGAGAGGGGAGAGAGAGAGAGTTAGAGAGGAGACATACTGTAGAGAGAGAGGGCAGAGAGTTAGAGATGAGACATACTGTAGAGAGAGAGGGGAGAGAGTTAGAGAGGAGACATACTGTAGAGAGAGAGGGGAGAGAGTTAGAGAGGAGACATACTGTAGAGAGAGAGGGGAGAGAGTTAGAATGGAGACATACTGTGGAGAGAGAGGGGAGAGAGAGTTAGAGAGGAGACACTGTAGAGAGAGAGAGGGGAGAGAGTTAGAGATGAGACATACTGTAGAGAGAGAGGGGAGAGAGTTAGAGAGAAGACATACTGTAGAGAGGAAAGAGAGAGTTAGAGAGGAGACATACTGTAGAGAGAGAGAGGGGAGAGAGAGAGATGAGACATACTGTAGAGAGAGAGGGGAGAGAGTTAGAGATGAGACATACTGTAGAGAGAGAGGGGAGAGAGAGAGGGGAGAGAGAGCGTGAGAGAGGAGACATACTGTAGAGAGAGGGCGAGTTAGAGAGGAGACATACTGTAGAGAGAGAGGGGAGAGAGAGAGAGAGAGAGAGAGAGAGAGGAGACATACTGTAGAGAGAGAGGGGAGAGAGCGAGAGAGAGAAGACATACTGTAGAGAGAGAGGGAGAGAGAGAGAGGAGACATACTGTAGAGAGAGAGGGGAGAGAGAGAGAGAGGAGACATACTGTAGAGAGAGAGGGTAGAGAGTGAGAGAGAGGAGACATACTGTAGAGAGAGAGGGGAGAGAGAGAGAGAGGAGACATACTGTAGAGAGAGGGGGGAGAGAGAGAGAGGAGACATACTGTAGAGAGAGAGGGGAGAGAGTTAGAGAGGAGACATACTGTAGAGAGACAGGGGAGAGAGTTAGAGAGGAGACATACTGTAGAGAGAGAGGGGAGAGAGAGAGAGGAGACATACTGTAGAGAGAGAGGGGATAGAGTTAGAGAGGAGACATACTGTAGAGAGACAGGGGAGAGAGTTAGAGAGGAGACATACTGTAGAGAGAGAGGGGAGAGAGAGAGAGGAGACATACTGTAGAGAGAGAGAGGAGACATACTGTAGAGAGAGAGGGAAGAGAGAGAGAGGAGACATACTGTAGAGAGAGAGAGGGAAGAGAGAGAGAGGAGACATACTGTAGAGAGAGAGAGGGGAGAGAGTTAGAGAGGAGACATACTGTAGAGAGAGAGGGGAGAGAGAGAGAGGAGACATACTGTAGAGAGAGAGGGGAGAGAGAGAGAGGAGACATACTGTAGAGAGAGAGGGGAGAGAGAGAGAGGAGACATACTGTAGAGAGAGAGGGGAGAGAGAGAGAGGAGACATACTGTAGAGAGAGAGGGGAGAGAGAGAGAGGAGACATACTGTAGAGAGAGAGGGGAGAGAGAGAGAGGAGACATACTGTAGAGAGAGAGGGGAGAGAGAGAGAGCTCCAACCAGACCAGAGGATGAGTCCGTGCTTAGTGTTTGATGGCTGATCCCAGATGGAGGGTGTGATGTGATGTGATTCTACTTCCTGACCAGGTCAGCCGCTTCAATGTGGTGCTCTAATGATGAAGAATGGCCCTCCCGACCACGAAAATCTATTTTTGATTTTTTGGAGCGAGGGGGTCGTCTGTGGACCCAGCGTGCACATGAGCGCCGTTCACATTTAATCTGTGGAGCTATTGATCAAGGAGCCTTCTCTCCCTTCCCCCGCAACGGTACCCCTCACTCCCCAACCAAATCTGGTTCTCTACCCCTTTCCTCTCCACCCCAGCTGGGCCCTGCACCCCTGGAACAACCAGTCAAGCAAGATCTTTTCATTCCGATCCTCTCCAAAACCAGTTACATGTGCTACATACAAATCACCTAAATAGACAAAATCATTAAGCTGGAAAGTGTCTCCCACTGCATCCTCACTGTGCTTTGTTGTGTATGTGTAAGACTGCGTATGCCACCGTGGGGCGTGTTGAACACTGAGTGGATGGCGATGTGACAAGCTTCGACGTGTGTGTGCGTGTGTTGCTGTGACGCCGTCGGATACATTTCCATGTGTATGGACACAGGACTAATTAAATCCACCAGCTCACTCATTCAGACCACTGAAGGCCTGGCACAGAGTCAGACACAGATTGGTGTGTGTATATCTGTAAACTAACAGACCAGGGAAAGAGTGTGTGTGTGTGTGTGTGTGTGTGTGTGTGTGTGTGTGTGTGTGTGTGTGTGTGTGTGTGTGTGTGTGTGTGTGTGTGTGTGTGTGTGTGTGTGTGTGTGTGTGTGTGTGTGTGTGTGTGTGTGTGTGTGTGAGAGAGAGAGAGAATGGACCAAGCATGTGGGTTGGTTACACATTGAGGAGGTGTTCACATTGCTCGTGCTGGCTGTGTGTTGTGTGCTTGCACACATTGGAAATGTGATCAGCAGAGATACACTGCAGTGTTGGTTTTACTCGTACCAGGTCAAAGGAGACAGTGGAATGATACAGAGCCTGACCAACAGCTGGTTTGTTCAGCCGGACAGCTCTCGTCTGCATGCTCAGGCATGACAACCCATGAGACAAAAGCCTTGCAGTATATCAGGAGTGGGAGACACTCAGATTGTATACAGATGCTATTCATATCTGTGGCTCTCTGTGGCCCCTCTGATGGCCTGTGTGTGTGTAACAGGACAACAGGGGAGGCCCCTCTGTTACGCGAGAAACGGAGAGGAGAGGAGGCTAGTTCTTACTGAGCCGTGAGGCTGGCTTGCCCTGCCTGCATGTTGCTGTTAATTGAAACAGAATGCCAGTCTGCTTCTCTCTCTCTCTCTCTCTCTCTCTCTCTCTCTCTCTCTCTCTCTCTCTCTCCCTCTCCACCTCAGAAGTGGGTCTTTCACTCAGCTGTTTCCTTCTGCTGTCTCAAATCTAAACTGTATAGATGTGTTCTGCCTCCCCCTGACCCCCTGACCCCTACCCCATCACTCCTCATGGCTCGCTCACTCATGGCATGACAGCAGAAACAAATGGCCATATTAAGGGGGATGACCTTAACCTCATACTGCTCTGTGTGTGCTAGGAGTCTTTGCTTTCTTTCCATACAGCTTGCGTGCCATGTGTGCATGTGTGCATGTACAGTGCCTTGCAAAGGTATTCACAACCTGTAATTTAAATGTATCTTCATTTGGACTTCATGTAATGGACATACACAAAATAGTCCAAATTGGTGAAGTGAAATTAAAAAAATAAAAAAAACGTAAAAGTGGTGTGTGCATATGTATTCAACCCTCTGCTATTACCTTCAGAAGTCACACAATTAGTTAAATGAAGTCCACCTGTGTAAAATCTAATTGTCACCTGATCTGTCACATGATCTCAGTATATATACACCTGTTCTGAAAGGCCCCAGAGTCTGCAACACCACTAAGCAAGTGGCAACACCAAACAAGTCAAATCAAAAATCAAATCAAATCAAATCAAATTTTATTTATTTGTCACATACACATGGTTAGCAGATGATAATGCGAGTGTAGCGAAATGCTTGTGCTTCTAGTTCCGACAATGCAGTAATAACCAACAAGTAATCTAACTAACAATTCCTAAACTACTGTCTTATACACAGTGTAAGGGGATAAAGAATATGTACATAAGGATATATGAATGAGTGATGGTACAGAGCAGCATAGGCAAGATACAGTAGATGGTATCGAGTACAGTATATACATATGAGATGAGTATGTAAACAAAGTGGCATAGTTAAAGTGGCTAGTGATACATGTATTACATAAGGATGCAGTCGATGATATAGAGTACAGTATATGCGTATGCATATGAGATGAATAATGTAGGGTAAGTAACATTATATAAGGTAGCATTGTTTAAAGTGGCTAGTGATATATTTACATCATTTCCCATCAATTCCCATTATTAAAGTGGCTGGAGTTGAGTCAGTGTCAGTGTGTTGGCAGCAGCCACTCAATGTTAGTGGTGGCTGTTTAACAGTCTGATGGCCTTGAGATAGAAGCTGTTTTTCAGTCTCTCGGTCCCAGCTTTGATGCACCTGTACTGACCTCGCCTTCTGGATGATAGCGGGGTGAACAGGCAGTGGCTCGGGTGGTTGATGTCCTTGATGATCTTTATGGCCTTCCTGTAACATCGGGTGGTGTAGGTGTCCTGGAGGGCAGGTAGTTTACCCCCGGTGATGCGTTGTGCAGACCTCACTACCCTCTGGAGAGCCTTACGGTTGAGGGCGGAGCAGTTGCCGTACCAGGCGGAGATACAGCCCGCCAGGATGCTCTCAATTGTGCATCTGTAGAAGTTTGTGAGTGCTTTTGGTGACAAGCCACATTTTTTCAGGCTCCTGAGGTTGAAGAGGCGCTGCTGCGCCTTCTTCACGATGCTGTCTGTGTGAGTGGACCAATTCAGTTTGTCTGTGATGTGTATGCCGAGGAACTTAAAACTTGCTACTCTCTCCACTACTGTTCCATCGATGTGGATAGGGGGGTGTTCCCTCTGCTGTTTCCTGAAGTCCACAATCATCTCCTTAGTTTTGTTGACGTTGAGTGTGAGGTTATTTTCCTGACACCACACTCCGAGGGCCCTCACCTCCTCCCTGTAGGCCGTCTCGTTGTTGTTGGTAATCAAGCCTACCACTGTTGTGTCGTCCGCAAACTTGATGATTGAGTCGGAGGCGTGCGTGGCCACGCAGTCGTGGGTGAACAGGGAGTACAGGAGAGGGCTCAGAACGCACCCTTGTGGGGCCCCAGTGTTGAGGATCAGCGGGGAGGAGATGTTGTTACCTACCCTTACCACCTGGGGGCGGCCCGTCAGGACGTCCAGTACACAGTTGCACAGGGCGGGGTCGAGACCCAGGGTCTCGAGCTTGATGACGAGCTTGGAGGGTACTATGGTGTTGAATGCCGAGCTGTAGTCGATGAACAGCATTCTCACATAGGTATTCCTCTTGTCCAGATGGGTTAGGGCAGTGTGCAGTGTGGTTGAGATTGCATCGTCTGTGGACCTATTTGAGCGGTAAGCAAATTGGAGTGGGTCTAGGGTGTCAGGTAGGGTGGAGGTGATATGGTCCTTGACAAGTCTCTCAAAGCACTTCATGATGACGGAAGTGAGTGCTACGGGGCGGTAGTCGTTTAGCTCAGTTATCTTAGCTTTCTTGGGAACAGGAACAATGGTGGCCCTCTTGAAGCATGTGGGAACAGCAGACTGGTATAGGGATTGATTGAATATGTCCGTAAACACACCAGCCAGCTGTTTTACTCACCTCGGCTGCAGTGAAGGAGAGACCACATTTTTACGTTGCAGGCAGTGTCAGTGGCACTGTATTGTCCTCAAAGCGGGCAAAAAAGTTATTTAGTCTGCCTGGGAGCAAGACATCCTGGTCCGTGACTGGGCTGGATTTCTTCCTGTAGTCCGTGATTGACTGTAGACCCTGCCACATGCCTCTTGTGTCTGAGCCGTTGAATTGTGACTCTACTTTGTCTCTGTACTGACGCTTAGCTTGTTTGATAGCCTTACGGAGGGAATAGCTGCATTGTTTGTATTCAGTCATGTTACCAGACACCTTGCCCTGATTGAAAGCAGTGGTTCGCGCTTTCAGTTTCACGCGAATGCTGCCATCAATCCAAGGTTTCTGGTTAGGGAATGTTTTAATCGTTGCTATGGGAACGACATCTTCAACGCACGTTCTAATGAACTCGCACACCGAATCAGCGTATTCGTCAATGTTGTTATCTGACGCAATACGAAACATGTCCCAGTCCACGTGATGGAAGCAGTCTTGGAGTGTGGAGTCAGCTTGGTCGGACCAGCGTTGGACAGACCTCAGCGTGGGAGCTTCTTTTTTTAGCTTTTGTCTGTAGGCAGGTATCAGCAAAATGGAGTCGTGGTCAGCTTTTCCGAAAGGGGGCGGGGCAGGGCCTTATATGCGTCACGCAAGTTAGAGTAACAGTGATCCAAGGTTTTTCCGCCCCTGGTTGCGCAATCGATATGCTGATAAAATTTAGGGAGTATTGTTTTCAGATTAGCCTTGTTAGAATCCCCAACAACAATGAATGCAGCCTCCGGATAAATGGTTTCCAGTTTGCAAAGAGTTAAATAAAGTTTGTTCAGAGCCATCGATGTGTCTGCTTGGGGGGGGATATATACGGCTGTGATTATAATCGAAGAGAATTCTCTTGGTAGATAATGCGGTCTACATTTGATTGTGAGGAATTCTAAATCAGGTGAACAGAAGGATTTGAGTTCCTGTATGTTTCTTTCATCGCACCATGCCTCGTTAGCCATAAGGCATACACCCCCACCCCTTCTGTCGGCGCGATGCGTGGAGAAACCCGTTGGCTGCACCGCTTCGGATAGCGTCTCTCCAGTGAGCCATGTTTCCGTGAAGCACAGAACGTTACAATCTCTGATGTCCCTCTGGAATGCTACCCTTGCTCGGATTTCATCAACCTTGTTGTCAAGAGACTGGACATTGGCAAGAAGAATGCTAGGAAGTGGGGCACGATGTGCCCGTCTCCGTAGTCTGACCAGAAGACCGCCACGTTTCCCTCTTTTTCGGAGTCGTTTTTTTGGGTCGCTGCATGAAGACCAAGGAGCTCTCCAAACAGGTCAGGGACAAAGTTGTGGAGAAGTACAGATCAGGGTTAGGTTATAAAAAATATACAAACCCACCAAAACTAACGGGCCAGGCAAGGAGGGCATTTATCAGAGAGGCAACAACGAGACCAAAGATAACCCCGAAGGAGCTGCAAAGCTCCACACTTTAGCCGTACACTTCACAGAGCTGGGCTTTACAGAAGAGTGGTCAGAAAATAATCCATTGCTTAACTTCTTGAAACTCCCCAACCCGGATCCGGGTTTGTGACTAAAGCCTCAGGCTCATTAGCATAACGCAACGTTAACGATTTCTGAAAATCGCATTAAAATAATGCGTTTGCTCTCAAGCTTAGCCTTTTCTTAACAACACTGTCATCTCAGATTTTCAAAATATGCTTTTGAACCATAGAAATTGACTAATTTGTGTAAGAGTATGCAAAGCTAGCATAGCATTTTGTGTAGCATGTAGCACGCAACATTTTCACAAAAACCAGATAACCAAATAAATAAAATCATTTACCTTTGAAGAGCTTCTGATGTTTTCAATGAGGAGGCTCTCAGTCACATACCAAATGCGCGGTGTTTCCTGAAAGCGTCTGTGTGTAGGAGAAATCGTTCCATTTTCTACATTGCGTCTGGCTACCGAAACGAACCGAAAATGCAGTCACCTACAACGTGAAACTTTTTCCGGATTAACTACATAATATTGACCGAAACATGGCAAACGTTGTTTGGAATCAATCCTCAAGGTGTTTTTTCACATATCTCTTCATTGACATGCAGTTCGTGGAAGCTTGCTTTCCTCTCTGTATCGCATGGAAAAATACTGGCAGGTGACTTTTGCGCACCAATTTCGGCGCAGGACACCGGGCGGACACGTGGTAAATGTGGTCTGTTATGGTCAATCTTCCAATGATCTGCCCACAAATACGTCACAATGCTGCGGACACCTTGGGGAAACGACAGAAAGGGTTGACTCATTCCTCTTGCGTTCACAGCCATATAAGGAGATCATGAAAAACAGAGCCTCAAAAATCCTTGTCATTTCCTGGATGCCATCTCATCTTGGTTTTGCCTGAAGCTCACGTTATAGGGCACGCACAGAGAAGATCTTTGTATTTCTGGACACGTCAGAGTGTTTTCTTTCGAACAGTAGCAATTATATGCATAGTCGAGCATCTTTTTGTGACAAAATATCTTGTTTAAAACGGGAACGTTTTTCATTCAAAAATGAAATTGCGCCCCCAGAGCATCAACAGGTTAAAGAAAAAAATAATCAAACATGTTTGATGTTTGCCAAAAGGCATGTGAGAGACTCGCAAACATATGGAAGAAGGTACTCTGGTCAAATTGAGCGTTTTGGCCATCAAGGAAAATGCTATGGCTGGCGCAAATCCAAAACCTCCCAGCACCCCAAGAACATCACCCCCACAGTGAAGCATGGTGGTGGCAGCATCATGCTGTGGGGATGTTTTTCATCAGCAGGGACTGGGAAACTGGTCTGAATTTAAGGAATGATGGATGGCGCTAAATACAGGAAAATTCTTGAGGGAAACCTGTTTCAGTCTTCCAGAGATTTGAGACTGGGATGGAAGTTAACCATCCAGCAAGACAATTACCCTAAGCATACTGCTAAAGCAACACTCGAGTAGTTTAAGGGGAAACATTTAAATGTCATGGAATGGCCTAGTCAAAACCCAGCCCTCAATCCAATTGAGTATCTGTGGTATGACTTAAAGATTGCTGTACACCAGTTGAACCCATCCAACTTGAAGGAGCTGGAGCAGTTTTGCCTTGAAGAATGGGCAAAAATCCCAGTCGCTAGATGTGCCAAGCTTATAGAGACATACCTCAAGAGACTTGCAGTTGTAATTGCTGCAAAAGGTGGCTCTACAAGGTAATGACTTTGGGGGCTGAAAAGTTATGCACGCTCAAGTTTTCTTTTTTTTTTGTTGTCTTATTTCTTGTTTGTTTCACAATAAATAATATTTTGTATCTTCAAAGTGGTAGGCATGTTGTGTAAATGAAATGATACAACCCCCCCAAAATCTATTTTAATTCCTGGTTGTAAGGCAACAAAATGTGAAAAAAGCCTAGGGGGGTGAATACTTTCGCAAGCCACTATAACTGTCTGTTTTTGTGTGTGTGTGTGCTTGTTCATGTGTGTTAAGTTGTATATGTGTGTGTGTGTGTGTCTGTGTGATTAGGCCTTGTACCTGCAGGTTGAGGGCCTGATATGTATGTGTTTATTGGGAGAGGCTTTAACGGGATGAAGATTTATTGTAGGCCAGGCCTGGCTGTGTTGCTCCCGCCACTCCACAGACAGATAAATACATGGAAATTGGTTCCATTTGTCACTGCCAGGATCTGGTTGAGCTCTGGACTACCTGGACCAGCAGGGCTCTGTCAGTGTGCCAGCCTCAGCTCCTATCAGGCCCTATCAGCCCCTTCCATCCTGCCCCAGTAGGCCCTCTACACCCCTCTCCACCACTCTCCCCCTCCCCCCATTGTACCCCAGCAGAGGACACCGCCACAGGGATGGCTGCTCTTCAGTTTGTATATGCAGGGTGTGTGTTTGTGTGTGCACTCATGCTATTTCCTGGTCGTATGCATGAGTGACTCCTGCATACTAATGAGCTTGTTCAGATGGCCCTTTTAATGAGAGTGTTCAGATGGCCCTTTTAATGAGCGTGTTTTCAGATGGCCCTTTTAATGATGATAGAACAGAGAAAGTGGAAAATAGCTCATCCAAACCTACAGGACAGTAAATACACTCTGCTCAAAGTGGCCGGGTGTTTCAGTTTGATTGCAGCAGTTTTCTAATTCCTGACCTCAGGCCCACCTTGAAGCTCTTATTAATAAGTTGGATGTGTTTGAGATGAGTTAGTGTTGGCCGTCTCTGAGGTTATGGGGCAGAGGCCAATGACAGTACAGAATTGACAAGGTAGAGGAAGTAGACAATGGGGGAGATGTGTTTTAATTGAGAGATGTTGTCATAAGCGTGTTGGATGGGAAGCAAGATAACATAATTTATCTATGCTTAAACACTGAAACCTGTGTTAATGGACTAATTTCTTAATGTCTTGCAGGACTGACACAACTTCATTCTCTCACTCTGGTGTATTCTGTTTTGGCAAGCGAGACCCTCTTGAACATGATAGGCTGGGATTCCAGCCAAAGGCTGTACAGCTAATGGCTTTGGATAGAGTTGGTTGCCTGATGACTCACTCTGAATTCTTCCACTGTTCTATTGATTGCTACATACTTCAGTCTGAATCTGCCATCGTTTAAGTTGTTTGTAGTGACAAGGGAGGTTGTACAAAACAAAGTCATCAGCGATTGGATCGTCTCTAACCAATCAGAATTTTCAATACGTCACTTTATCCACGTGTGGTCTGGCTCTTTCCCAAGCCATGGTTTCTGGGACCAATCAGATGGTCCGAATTTGATAGCATTAGGGTTGGGCATGTACTCGAACAGACATCAAAACTCGATCTTTAATCAGAGATTTAAAAACAAAAATTATACTGTGAAACTATTTGGTGGAATGTGCTTTGTGGCTGCTTGAATGGGCAAGTGAAATGTTACCCATAAAGAATGTTGACTTGAAGATAAATGAAGATAATGTTAATTTGCTTTGGTTCTAGTGTTCCATTTGTACATGTGCATTGTACAGGGCACCCCAAAAAATGTACCAAGCCAAGCATCAAACAGTTCTTCTCCCTAAATTCCCTTTCTCCTCCGTGTCTCACTCACTCAATTGTGTTCCAACTGCTTCCTCTACAAATCAAATCAAATTTTATTTGTCACATGCGCCGAATACAACAGTTGTAGAGCTTACCGTGAAATGCTTACTTAAAAGCCCTTCACCAGCAATTCAGTTTTAAGAAAAATAATAGTTAAGATTTGTTTAAAAAAAGCAACAATAAAATAACAATAACAAGGCTATAAACAGTGGGTACCGCTACCAAGTCAATGTGTGAGGTTACAGGTTAGTCGAGGTAATTGAGGTAATAAGTACATGTAGGTAGGGGTAAAGTGACAATGCATAGATAATAAACAATAGACAGCAAGAAGCAGCAGCTTAAAAAAAGGGGTGGGGTCAATGCAAATAATTTGGGTAGTCGTTTGATTAGCTGTTCAGCAGTCTTTTCAGAAGCCTTTTGGCCCTAGACTTGGTGCTCCGGTACCGCTTGCCGAGCGGTAGTAGAGAGAACAGTCTATGACTAGGGTGGCTGGAGTCTTTGGTAATTTGTAGGGCCTTCCTCTTACACCACCTGGTATAGATGTCCTGGATGGCAGGAAGCTTGGCACCCTCTGTAAAGCCTTGCAGTCGGGGCCGAGCCAGGAGGTGATGCAACCAGTCAGGATGCTCTCAATGGTGCAGCTGTAGAACTTTATGAGGATCTGAGGACACATGCCAAATCAGTCTCCTGAGGGGGAATAGGCGTTGTCGTGCCCTCCTCATGACTGTGTTTGTGTGTTTGGACCATCATAGTTTGTTGGTGATGTGGACACCAAGGAACTTGAAGCTTTCAACCTGCTCCACTACAGCCCCGTCGATGAGAATGGGGGCGTGCTCGGCCCTCCTTTTCCTGTAGTCCACAATAATTTCCTTTGTCTTGATCATGTTGAGGAAGCGGTTGTTTTCCTGGCACCACACTTCCAGGTCTCTGACCTCCTTCCTATAGGCTGTCTCGTCATTGTCAGTGATCAGGCCCACCACTGTTGTGTTGTTGGCAAACTTAATGATGTTGTTGGAGTCATGCTTGGCCACACAGTCATGGGTGAACAGGGAGTACAGGAGGGAAATAATCACGCACCCCTGAGGGGCCCCTGTGTTGAGGATCAGAGTGGCAGATGTGTTGTTGTGTACCCTTACCACCTGGGGGCGGCCATGTCCAGGATCCAGTTGCAGAGAGAGGTGTTTAGTCTCAGTGTCCTTAGCTTTGTGATGAGCTTTGTGGGCACTATGGTGCTGAATGATGAGCTATAGTCGATGAACATCATTCTCACGTAGCTGTTCCTTTTGTCCAGGTGGGAAAGGGCAGTGTTGAGTGCAATCGAGATTGCGTCATCTGTGGATCTGTTGGGGCTGTATGCAAATTGGAGTAGGTCTAGGGTGTCTAGGATGATGGTGCTGATGTAAGCCATGACCAGCCATTCAAAGCTCTTCATGCTACAGACGTGAGTGCTACGAGTCAGTAGTCATATTGGCAGGTTACCTTGGTGTTCTTGGGAACAGGGACTATGGTGGTCTGCTTGAAACATGTAGGTATTACAGACTCGGTCAGGGAGAGGTTGAAAATGTCAGTGAAGACGCTTGCCAGATAGTCAGCGGAATGCTCTGAGGTCTTGTCCTGGTAATCCATCTGACCCTGCGGCCTTGTGTATGTTGACCTGTTCCTGCACACATTGGCTACGGTGAGCGTGATCACACAGTCGTCCGGAACCGCTGGTGCACTCATGCGTGCTTCAGTGTTGCTTGCCTCAAAGTGTGCATAGAAGTAATTAGCTCGTTAGGCTTTTGTCACTGGGCAGCTTAAGTAGGCTTCCCTTTGTAGTCTGTAATAGTTTCCAAGCCTGGCAGTCTCTATGGGGGGTGCCACAGGGTTCAATTCTCAGGCCGACTTTCTTCTCTGTGTATACATCAATGATGCCGCTCTTGCTGCTGGTGATTCTTTGATCCACCTCTACGCAGACGACACCGTTCTGTATACCTCTGGCCCTTCTTTGGACACTGTGTTAACTAACCTCCAGATGAGCTTCAATGCCATACAACTCTCCTTCCGTGGACTCCAAGTAAAATGAAATGCATGCTCTTCAACCGATCGCTGCCCGCACCTGCCTGCCCGTCCAGCATCACTACTCTGGACTGTTCTGAGTTAGGTATTTGTAGTTGTCCACATATTCTAAGTGTCTGGTTAGACCAGAGGTGGGCAAACTTTTTGACTCGCGGGCCACAATGGGTTCTAAAATTTGACAGAGGGGCCGGGCCAGGAGCATTTGGAGGGAGTGTTTGGGCCGGATATACTAAAGCATTAAATGTAGTGTGTGCAAACCTCATAGCACAGTAAGAACACTACAACCCAATTTATTAACTGTCTTTCAAATGTGAAAAATAGCCCTTATCAGTTAATAAATTTGTCTCAAGGAATATGCAAGATATGGCATTTACATACTATTTCGGAGATACTGGGAGGAGGAAATGTAAATAGATTAAAATACCATACGCACTGTGATTTATCAAGATTGCGTCTGTTTTTAATGAGTTTCAATCGAAGGTGCAAAGTTAAAGAAATCAACATTTATTGAAAAATGGAATCACTTTCAACATTCAAAACATATTATTACACAACGAAATACTCAAGCTCAATAATATCTACTTGTGTTAAACTCCGCAAAATCATGGATGGATTGTCCTGACCGCGCTCTACAAACTCGCCACGGACGCCCTCGCCTTCACGCGCAAACAGTACACGTGTATCGTTGCCAAGCACACAGACATAGGCTGTATTAAATATCAGCTGAAAATTTAAATTTAAATTAAGAGCGATCTGCGGCGTGTTAATTAAGCTACTGTACCGCTGCTGTGCGTAAATGCGCATTGCTCTTAATTAAAAGACGCACTTCCAAACTTTCCATATGCATTTTTTCATAACACAGCAGAAAAACTCACCATTTCAGTGGGAACAGTGTTGTTGGTCTCCCTTTTTTGCCAGTGCATCAAAGTCTGGAGTCTTTGAGACAGAGTCAGACTGAAGATCGATCAGTTCCAATTGCAGCTCCTGCGGTGCTGATTCGGGGTCTTGTGACAGGGGACAGGACACCAGTTGAAGTGACTTGTCAATTTTTTCAAAATCACAGAACCGACGGCAAAATTCTCTGTGCAGATCGTCCAGTGATTTGCAGTATTTCTTCGCATTTCGGGCGGCCTCTTTCTGCACGGCTAGTGTGGGGAAATGTGCGAAAGATTTGTTTGACATTTGCCTGGAGAATAAAACCAGCTTGGATTTGAAGGCTCTCACATTTGTGTACATGTCGTGCGCAAACTGATCTTTCCCCTGTAGCTTCACGTTCAGCTCATTCATGTGTGAAAATATGTCCACTGCAAACGCAAAGTCACAAAGCCAGTTTGTGTCGCTCAGCTCGGGGAATTCTTCGGATTTCCCCATTAAATTAAAAAATGAGCGAATCTCGTCTTTGAGCTCCCAGACTCGTTGAAACACTTTCCCCAAACTTAACCAGCGGACGCGAGAGTGGTAAAGTAGGTCCTGGTGATCCGCATTAGTTTCTTCCAGGAACGTAATGAACTGACGATGATTAAGTCCCCTTGCTCGTATGAAGTTAACAAGTTTTACAACTGGATCCACGACGTGATTAAGCTGCAATACAGACTTACACAGAGACTCCTGATGAATGATGCAGTGAAGTAAAATAACATCCTGGTCAGGGTTTTCTTCTTTCACTTTATCCTGGATTCTTTTCAGCAGCCCGATGTTTTTTCCAGTTAAATTTGGCGATCCATCCGTGGTGACATTGGCAAGTTTACTCCAAGGTAGCTTCATTCTCTCGATGACAGCAGACACCTGTTCATATAAGTCCTCTCCTCGCATTTTCCCTTTCAGTGATTCCATGCTCAAAAGCTCCGCCGTTATCTCAAAACTGTCGTTAATCCCTCGGATAAAAATTAGGAGCTGAGCAGTGTCTTTTATGTCGTTACTTTCATCCAGTGCTAGTGAATATAACTTAAAGGACTCCGCCTTTTTGTTTAACTCGCTGACTATATCTTCGTCAATCAGTTCCACGCGGCGAGTCACTGTCCTGCGTGCTAAACTGATTTTTTCAAACTTGGCTTTGCTCTCCGGACACAAGAGACCTGCTGTCTCTACCATGCACTCTTTCAAAAACTCGCCTTCGGAGAAAGGCTTGCTAGCCTTTGCTAATTTGAATGCCAGCAAATAACTTGCCTTGGTACTTGACTCTTGAATTGCAGTTTGTCGTTGAAAAAAGTTCTGTTGACTCTGTAAATTAGCTGCCAACCTCTGAGCAGTAGCCGCCCGTTCTTGAGTTGACTGCTTGCTAGCATAGTTTGCATGCTTCGTGGCAAAGTGACGGCTGATATTGTACTCTTTGAAAACCGCAACAGCTTCTTGGCATATCAGACATACAGCCGTTGATCGGACTTCAGTGAAGAAGTATTTTGTTGTCCACTCCTTATTAAACACTCGGCATTCGCTGTCCACTTTCCTTCTCTTTGGTCCGCTCATTTTCACAGAAGGGCTTAATGGTGACGTGAAACGAAGTGAAAATTAAAGTGAAATAAAGAGAAATACGCGCCACTCCAACAACGGTCAATGTGTTTTGAGTGCGCCATCTATTGGGGAAACGTGGGCATTGCAGGGAAAGGGGAAAAAAGGAGGTTTTTACTATAATTTGGACAAGTTCGGCGGGCCGGATTAAAAAGCCTAACGGGCCGTATGTGGCCCGCGGGCCGTAGTTTGCCCATGTCTGGGTTAGACTGTAAACTCTCCTTCCAGACTCACATTAAACATCTCCAATCCAAAATTAAATCTAGAATTAAATCTCAGCGTCCTATTTCGCAACAAAGCATCCTTCACTCATGCTGCCAAACATACCCTCGTAAAACTGACCATCCTACCGATCCTCAACTTCGGCGATGTCATTTACAAAATAGCCTCCAACACTCTACCTAACAAATTGGATGCAGTCTACCACAGTGCCATCCGTTTTGTCACCAAAGCCCCATATACTACTCACCACTGCGACCTGTATGCCCTCGTTGGCTGGCCCTCGCTTCATACTCGTCGCCAAACCCACTGGCTACAGGTCACCTACAAGTGTCTGCTAGGTAAAGTCCCGCCTTATCTAAGCTCACTGGTCACCATCACAGCACCCACCCGTAGCATGTGCTCCAGCAGGTCACCCCCACTGGTCACCCCCACTGCTCTGGTCACCCCCAAAGCCAATTCTTCCTTCGGCCGCCTTTCCTTCCAGTTATCTGCTGCCAATGACTGGAACAAACTGCAAAAATCACTAAAGCTGGAGATTCTTACCTCCCTCACTTGCTTTAAGCACCAGCTGTCAGAGCAGCTCACAGATCTCTGCACCTGTACATAGCTCATCTGTAAATAGCCCATCCAATCTACCTCTTCCCCATACTGCTATTTATTTATTTATCTTGCTCCTTTGCACCCCAATATCTCTACTGCACATTCATCTTCTGCATATTCTACCATTCCAGTGTTTAATTGGTATATTGTAATTACTTCGCCACCATGGCCTATTTATTGCCTTAACTCTCTTATCCTACCTCATTTGCACATGCTGTATATAGATTTTTCTATATACAGCAAACATACAATATTATTGATTGTAAGTTTGTTTATTCCATGTGTAACTCTGTGTTGTTGTATGTGTCGAACTGCTTTGCTTTATCTTGGCCAGGTCGCAGTTGCAAATGAGAACTTGTTCTCAACTAGCCAGATGGTTAAATAAAGGTGAAATAAAACATTTAAAAAAAATAATCCGACGAGTTTTGTAGCCTGTGTTGTAGGATTCAATCTTAGTCGTGTGTTTATGCTTTTCCTGGTTGATTGTTTGTCTGGGGGCAGAGCAGGATTTCTTATAATCGTCTGGGTTAAAGTCCCGCTCCTTGAACGTCATTGATGCACTTATTGATGAAATTGGTGACTGATGTGATATACTCCTCAATGCCATCGGATTAGTCCCGGAACATTTTCCTGCCTGTACTAACAAAACAGTCCTGTGGCTAAGAATCTGCGTCATCTGACCACTTCTGTATTAACCTCTAAGGATCGGTGTCCCTATACCGGGATGGTTAATGCTAACGTGCGCTAATGTGACTAGAATGACAATGTAAGTAACAGCAAACTTTTCAGGACATAGACATGTCTTATATGGGCAGAAAGCTTAAATTCCTGTGCAGTGTCCAATTTATAGTAGTTATTACATTGAAAAAATACCATGCTATTGTTTGAGGAGAGTGCACAACAATAAAAAACTTGTCACGGCAACTGGTTTGATACATTCACCTTTGAAGGTAAATAATGTACATACAGTGCCTTGCGAAAGTATTCGGCCCCCTTGAACTTTGCGACCTTTTGCCACATTTCAGGCTTCAAACATAAAGATATAAGTCGCTCTGGATAAGAGCGTCTGCTAAATGACTTAAATGTAAATGTAAAATATAAAACTGTATTTTTTTGTGAAGAATCAACAACAAGTGGGACACAATCATGAAGTGAAACAACATTTATTGGATACTTCAAACTTTTTTAAACAAATCAAAAACTGAAAAATTGGGCGTGCAAAATTATTCAGCCCCTTTACTTTCAGTGCAGCAAACTCTCTCCAGAAGTTCAGTGAGGATCTCTGAATGATCCAATGTTGACCTAAATGACTAATGATGATAAATAAAATCCACTTGTGTGTAATCAAGTCTCCGTATAAATGCACCTGCACTGTGATAGTCTCAGAGGTCCGTTAAAAGCGCAGAGAGCATCATGAAGAACAAGGAACACACCAGGCAGGTCCGAGATACTGTTGTGAAGAAGTTTAAAGCCGGATTTGGATACAAAAAGATTTCCCAAGCTTTAAACATCCCAAGGAGCACTGTGCAAGCGATAATATTGAAATGGAAGGAGTATCAGACCACTGCAAATCTACCAAGACCTGGCCGTCCCTCTAAACGTTCAGCTCATACAAGGAGAAGACTGATCAGAGATGCAGCCAATAGGCCCATGATCACTCTGGATGAACTGCAGAGATCTACAGCTGAGGTGGGAGACTCTGTCCATAGGACAACAATCAGTCGTATATTGCACAAATCTGGCGTTTATGGAAGAGTGGCAAGAAGAAAGCCATTTCTTAAAGATATCCATAAAAAGTGTCATTTAAAGTTTGCCACAAGCCACCTGGGAGACACACCAAACATGTGGAAGAAGGTGCTCTGGTCAGATGAAACCAAAATTGAACTTGGTTTCAAAATGTTATGTTTGGCGTAAAAGCAACACAGCTCATCATCAATCCCCACTGTCAAACATGGTGGTGGCAGCATCATGGTTTGGGCCAGCTTCAGCAGGGACAGGGAAGATGGTTAAAATTGATGGGAAGATGGATGGAGCCAAATACAGGACCATTCTGGAAGAAAACCTGATGGAGTCTGCAAAAGACCTGGGACGGAGATTTGTCTTCCAACAAGACAATGATCCAAAACATAAAGCAAAATCTACAATGGAATGGTTCAAAAATAAACATATCCAGGTGTTAGAATGGCCAAGTCAAAGTCCAGACCTGAATCCAATCGAGAATCTGTGGAAAGAACTGAAAACTGCTGTTCACAAATGCTCTCCATCCAACCTCACTGAGCTCGAGTTGTTTTGCAAGGAGGAATGGGAAAACATTTCAGTCTCTCGATGTGCAAAACTGATAGAGACATACCCCAAGCGACTTACAGCTGTAATCGCAGCAAAAGGTGGCGCTACAAAGTATTAACTTAAGGGGGCTGAATAATTTTGCACGCCCAATTTTTCAGTTTTTGATTTGTTAAAAAAGTTTGAAATATCCAATAAATGTCCCACTTGTCCCACTTGTTGTTGATTCTTCACAAAAAAATACAGTTTTATATCTTTATGTTTGAAGCCTGAAATGTGGCCAAAGGTCGCAAAGTTCAAGGGGGCCGAATACTTTCGCAAGGCACTGTATATTTAGTAATCTTGCTCTGATTTGTCATCCTGAGGGTCCCAGAGATGAAATGTAGAATAGGTTTGTTTGATAAAATCTGTTTTTATATTCAAATTTAGGAACTGGGTTCTACAGTTTGAACCCTTGCTGTCTTTGGCTCCACACCCGCCCCGCCCGGCCATCTAGATGTGTGAAAGTTAGTGTATAAGCTAATGATCCATCATGTATGTGTGTAAACTTAAATTTTGCCTTACCATATCATTTTTGTATGTTCTCTGTAGTTATGTACTTGAAAATGTATCAATTAACCAATTCAGTACATTTGGGCAGACTATATACAAAATACTGTGCTTCACTGGATCAATCTGAAACATTGTATTATATTTTACCAGATTTAATGTGTTATATTCTCCTACATTAATATCACAGTTCGACAAACTTCAAAGTGTTTCCTTTCAAATGGTTTCAAGAATATGCATATCCTTGCTTCAGGTCCTGAGCTACAGGCAGTTAGATTTGGGTATGTCATTTTATGCGAAAATTGAAAAAGAGAGTACGATCCTTAACTTCATGCGACGAGCAATCCCGGATCCGGGATCCTATTTATAGCCTCAAGCTCATTAGCATAACACAACGTTAAAACCTGTTAAGCCTACCCCCTACTTTTTCAAACATTCTGTTAAAAATCGCGCAACATTTCAGCGTCCTGCTACTCATGCCAGGAATATAGTATATGCATATGATTAGTATGTGTGCATAGAAAACACTCTGACGTTTCTAAAACTGGTTAAATCACGGCTGTGACTATAACAGAGCCTGTGTTTCATCAAAAAGCGCAAGAAAAACTGATCACTGAAAACTGGAAAAAGTATCAATGCGCCACTTGCATGTATTGTTTTTGGGAAACCAAATTACATAGGGCTGAGATTGCAAGTCCTACAGCTTCCACACGATGTCGCCAGTCTTGTCAATTGCCTGGGCTTTGTTTCTTGGTCGAACGAGTAAGAGAGAGCCCATTCCTTCCGGTCTCCGACAGGATGTTTTGAAGGAGAAATTTTCGACCATGAGTTCAAGACGTGGAGCTATTGAATACACATCGCCCCGTGATCAATTTGATAGATTATTAACGTTTACTAATACCTAAAGTTGGATTACAAAAGTATTTTGAAGTGTTTTGTGAAAGTTTATCGTCAACTTTTTTAATTTAAAAAAATGACGTTGCGTTTTAAAACGCTGTTTTTTCCTGGATCACACACTTTTCATAGATCGATATTTAGGGTATATATGGACCGATTTAATTAAAAAAAAGACCCAATGGTGATGTTTATGGGACATATAGGAGTGCCAACAAAGAATCTCGTCAAAGGTAATGAATGTTTTATATTTTATTTCTGCGTTTTGTGTAGCGCCGGCTACACTAATTCCTTTGTTTATGTCCCCTTCTGTTATTTCGGCGTGTTGCCTGCTATCAGATAATAGCTACTCATGCTTTCGCCGAAAAGCATTTTACAAATCTGACTGGTTGGCTAGATTCACAACGAGTGTAGCTTGAATTGAGTACCCTGTATGTGAATTTTAACGAACGTTTGAGTTTTAACGAGTGCTATTAGCATTTGGTGTAGCGCATTTGCATTTATTGTTGGCAAGGTGGGACGCAAGCGCGTCGGGTTGCCTAGAGAGTTTAACTATTCATGAAAATCGCAAATGAAATGAAATAAATATATTTGCTGTCAAGCTTAGACTTTTGTTAACCACACTGTCATCTCAGATTTTCAAAATATGCTTTTCAACCATAGCTAAACAAGCATTTGTGTAAGAGTATTGATAGCTAGCATAGCTATAAGCCTAGAATTCAGCCAGCAACATTTTCACAAAAATAAGAAAAGCATTCAAATATAATAATTTACCTTTGAAGAACTTCAGATGTTTTCAATGAGGTGACTCTCAGTTAGATAGCAAATGTTCAGTTTTCAAAAAATATTATTTGTGTAGGACAAATCGCTCCGTTTTGTTCTCGTTTGGCTACGAAAAAAACCTGTATCCAGTTATAGCCTCAAGCTCATTAGCATAACGTAACGTTAACTATTTATGAAAATCGCAAATGAAATGAAATATATATGCTAGCTCTCAAGCGTAGCCTTTTCTTAACAACACTGTCATCGCAGATTTTCAAAATATGCTTTTCAAACATAGCAAAACAAGCATTTGTGTAAGAGTATTGATAGCTAGCGTAGCATTTAGCGTAGCATTTAGCGGGCAATATTTTCACAAAAACCAGAAAAGCATTCAAATAAAATCATTTACCTTTTGAAGAACTTCGGATGTTGTCAATGAGGAGACTCTCAGTTAGATAGCAAATGTTCAGTTTTTCCTGAAAGATTCTTTGTGTAGGAGAAATCGTTCCGTTTTGTACATCACTTTTGGCTACAAAAAAACAACAAAAATTCAGTCATCAAAACGCCGAACTTTTTTCCAAATTAACTCCATAATATCGACTGAAACATGGCAAACGTTGTTTAGAATCAATCCTCAAGGTGTTTTTCAAATATCTCTTCATTGATAGATCGTTCGTGGAAGTCTGCTTTCTTCTCTGAATTAAATGGAAAATACTTGCAGCTGAGGTTTACGCACCAATTTCGACGCAGGACACCGGGCGGACACCTGGTAAATGTGGTCTCTTATCGTCAATCTTCCAATGATATGCCTACAAATACGTCACAATGCTGCAGACACCTTGGGGAAACGGCAGAAATGGTGGGCTCTCTCCTTGCGCATTCACAGCCATATAAGGAGACATTGGATTTTGCTCATTTCCTGTTTGAAGTTTCATCTTGGTTTCGCCTGTAGCATCAGTTCTGTGGCACTCACAGATAATATATTTGCAGTTTTGGAAACGTCAGAGTGTTTTCTTTCCAAAGCCGTCAATTATATGCATAGTCGAGCATCTTTTCGTGACAAAATATCTTGTTTAAAACGGAAACGTTTTTTTATCCAAAAATGAAATACTGCCCCTAGAGTTCATAGAGGTTAAGAGGTTTTAAGCCTCAGCCTACTGACAAAACAGACGCCGTGGCTCTAATTCATCACCATACAATGTTCAATGTGGAATTGTTAATCCATTTGGAAAATTCCAAAGAACTGGCAGAAGAAACTAAATCGAACGTCTATATATCGAAAAGAAAACAGATTTTTGTTTGTAACCCTGAAGAAACTCGTCAAATTGAGCCCCATTTCAAATGATCATTCTATGTTTTTTTTTATTGACAATGCTGTATATGGGGCAATTTAGCCATTAGGATTTGTTATCTGTCATGGTTATTATAAAGTAGGCATTGTTACGCACTGTTGGCACATAGATAAATGTGTGCATGCCTTGTGTTTTTTTTGAGTACTTGAAATAAAATCATATGAGTACTTGAACAGTCAAAACATATAAAATGCCCATCCCTTGTTCGTATTCTAGAAGCGTCATTGAGTGAGTCAAATCCGGACTCATTGCGGAAGAGAAACAAATGTTGGTGAGCGTGGCGTTTGGACGGAGCCACGAGTCTGGGTAGCCAGGCAATACAGTTGGTGGGAGACTATAAATTCTTATCTAACCAAAAGAGCAGTAACCACATAAAGCAGGCACGCGATCAGGCTGTTTATATGTATATTTATTTAACAGTCTATTGGGACGTTATGACTGTGAAGCCTGGTCGTTGGAAGAATATTTACAGCAGTTCACATTAACCATATTTTGTATGCTTGTCTCTCTCCCCTCTGGTAAGCAAAGTGGAATTTAAGGGGACTTTTATAGAGCTGATGTTTAATGATAAATTACTTTGCCCTGTTTGGCTCCTTGGCTGTTGTATAGCAGATGCTTTTGTCATGCTTTTGGTGCCTGGGTTTTTGAAGCCTCAGCTTCAGTCTCAGTTCATTCATAATGACGAAGACGGTAGTAATGTCCTCACCATCACCACACTCATTTCTCTGTTAATGGACTTGATGTGATTGTCCTAACTAGACGTCGTATAAGTAGGAGGAGGCTGACCGGCCCCTGGGATGATTCCGATATGGACTAGAATCATCTGTCTCTTCAGTGCCTTCTTCATTACGTTTGTCTTGCTTTGAGAATCAGCTGAAGATGTTTTTACATCGGAGGGGAAAAGCTGAGAAAGAGGAGAAACCACAAGATTTAGACTGGCATTCCTGAGACACTGGAGAAATGAGGAGAGAGGGAGACAGAGAGAGGGGGATGGAATGGAGACCACATCACGAGTGGGAAAGAGAGGGAGAGAACAGAGAGGAAAAGTTGTCATATAAAAATGGTGACTGGAAGAGATGTTAGAGACAAGGGTTGTTAAAGAGAACAGAAAATAACATGAGAGGAGAGAGAGAGATATATATTGGGGGATAGCAGCAGAAGGGAGAAGCAGAGAGAATAGGGAGAAACACCAGGGAGAGTGTGTGTGTGGTTTGGCCAGATGATGCCAACCTGTGCTGCTCTAATTCTCCACCAGCACCAGTGAGGACACACACACACACACACACACACACACACACACACACACACACACACACACACACACACACACACACACACACACACACACACACACACACACACACACACACACACACACACACACAAACACGAAAAGCCCAGTTCCATGAATGATCAAGGCACAAGGTGAGACCCAAATGCAGACACAGTAGGCAGATGGTTGGAGTCTTACAATGTTTATTAATCCAAAGAGAATGGTCGTGGACAGGCAAAAAGGTCAAAACCAGATCAGAGTCCATGAGGTACAGAGTGGCAGACAGGCTCGTGGTCAATGCAGGCAGAATGATCAGGCAGGCGGGTACAAAGTCCATAAACAGGCAAGGGTCAAAACCGGGAAGACTAGAAAAAGGAGAATGCAAAAAGCAGGAGAACGGGAAAAACGCTGGTTGACTTGGAAACATACAAGATGAACTGGCGCAGAGAGACAGGAAACACAGGGATAAATACACTGGGGAAAATAAGCGACACCTGGAGGGGGGGGGACAATCACAAGGACAGGTGAAACAGATCAGGGCGTGACAAGGATGTTCTCTGTCCATGTGTATACCAACTCACACCCACACTGACAAACCATTGGCCTACACACTCAGTTATTCCATGGTCAACCTCCCAACCCCCAATCCCCCATGACCCTTATATGCTATCAACACCTCTATGTCTCCTCTGTTATTGGTCATTATGGTTCAGTCCTCATATGACCAGATCAATAATCTGCTCGCTCAACACAAGATCTGTCTGGAAGGTCCAACTAACCCCTCTCTGTCATAAAAGGAACTGACCTCACTGAGTTACCTTATGATGGTGCCAGGGAAGGTGTTGATGGATAATTGGACATAGTCAACGGGGAAATAATGATAAATAATTTTAATAATGATACAGCAGGGTGTCTCAACCCAACACTTATGTCTCCATTTATTTCTGTGGTTGGCAGATGACACGCACTAATCTCCCTGGCGACCGGGAGGAACAACACCTTGAGGCTGGCAGCTAGCATCAACGGCTAGGATACGTCAGTCAGTCAGGGAGCAGCCATGTTGAAATAAAAAATGGACATAAGTGTAAATATCCTCCAGGGATACAAATGTGTTTCTGATGAGGATATATTGGAGAGAGGAGCATTGAGGAGATGGAGGGAGGTAGAGTGAGGTGGGAGGAGGTGGGGGCTATGATTGGGTAGGAGGCAGGTGTGTCCCACCACAAATATGACACTGTTTTTCATCTTCCTGGAAGCGTGTGATTTAATTACAGGGGGTTTTCAGATTGACGCTCTCTTCACGCCTGTTGGAATGTGTGAAATATCCCATTTATGTTTTGGAGACTGTGGTTGAGCTCTGCTTTTAAATGGAACTATGATTACAGTTAAATACATTAGCTGCAGTTGGACTGGGGACAATAGAGAAAATTGTAGTATATAATTTATACATGTCCAAATTAAAAGAGAAAATATAACACGGACACAGGCAGGCATGCATGTAGACACACACACACACACACACACACATGGCATGCACGTACACACACTACTCCTGAATTTGAGAATACGAGCCCCAGCCAATCCCTCACTGTCCTCCCCGAACGTGGACCTTGTAGGGGGTGCGTACTGGCGGCAGAGAACGTAAACAGAACAATAAATACATTTTGGATCATTGTCTTGTTGGAAGACACATCTCCGTCCCTGTCTCAGGTCTTTTGCAGACTCCATCAGGTTTTCTTCCAGAATGGTCCTGTATTTGGCTCCATCCATCTTCCCATCAATTTTAACCATCTTCCCTGTCCCTGCTGAAGAAAAGCAGGCCCAAACCATGATGCTGCCACCACCATGTTTGACAGTGGGGATGGTGTGGTCAGGGTGATGAGCTGTGTTGCTTTTACGCCAAACATAACGTTTTGCATTGTTGCCAAAATGTTCAATTTTGGTTTCATCTGACCAGAGCACCTTCTTCCACATGTTTGGTGTGTCTCCCAGGTGGCTTGTGGCAAACTTTAAACAACACATTTCATGGATGTCTTTAAGAAATGGCTTTCTTCTTGCCACTCTTCCATAAAGGCCAGATTTGTGCAATATACGACTGATTGTTGTCCTATGGACAGAGTCTCCCACCTCAGCTGTAGATCTCTGCATGAGCTCATCCAGAGTGATCATGGGCCTTTTGGCTGCATCTCTGATCAGTCTTCTCCTTGTATGAGCTGAAAGTTTAGAGGGACGGCCAGGTCTTGGTAGATTTGCAGTGGTCTGATACTCCTTCCATTTCAATATTATCGCTTGCACAGTGCTCCTTGGGATGTTTAAAGCTTGGGAAATCTTTTTATATCCAAATCCGGCTTTAAACTTCTTCACAACAGTATCTCGGACCTGCCTGGTGTGTTCCTTGTTCTTCATGATGCTCTCTGCGCCTTTAACGGACCTCTGAGACTATCACAGTGCAGGTGCATTTATACGGAGACTTGATTACACACAGGTGGATTGTATTTATCATCATTAGTCATTTAAGTCAACATTGGATCATTCAGAGATCCTCACTGAACTTCTGGAGAGAGTTTGCTGCACTGAAAGTAAAGGGGCTGAATAATTTTGCATGGCCAATTTTTCAGTTTTTGATCTGTTAAAAAAGTTTGAAATATCCAATAAATGTCGTTCCACTTCATGATTGTGTCCCACTTGTTGTTGATTATTCACAAAAAAAACTGTTTTATATCTTTATGTTTGAAGCCTGAAATGTGGCAAAAGGTCGCAAAGTTCAACGGGGCCGAATACTTTCGCAAGGCACTGTAATATACATTTTTTTATATGGTCACTTTTTTTCTCTTCATACAGCCAACTACCTTTCCGCCTCCCCCTTCCCGTACATGTCAGTGCTTTAGAAAGACTGATCACCCTGTGTGCTGCTTTTTCAGGCGTGCTTACTGTACGATAATCAATTTGAGAGAGACTGAGAGGGAGAGAAATGTGTAAAATTATTCATCAGGGCCCCTTTGTATGAGGATGTTGGAGGTGTGGGGGTTGGGTGGGGACCAGCACCACACTACACCACACCGGCCTCATAATTAGAGGAGAGACGGTGCTCCAGGAAAGAGAAAAGGGAGGGAAGGGAATAAGGGGCAGTGATGGCGTGCACAGCTACCCAAACCATGATTTGTTGATACATTGGGAACACATTTTGAGGGGGCAGGGTTGTTGAGCTCAGTGCATGGCTGTAGGTCTATGGTTGGCTGTGGCTGGTTATGGTGGCAGATTGAGTGACAATGTCAGCCCTTCTGCTGGTGGTGGACCACCTCTCACTTACACGCCTCAGCACGTTTCCATCAGAGAGACATCAGGACGCTCAGTGTGTGTACGTGTGGTGTGTGTATAGGAATGACACGTGATGCTCTGCTGGAACTTGGCATGTGTGACCAGAGAGAGAGAGAGAGAGAGAGAGAGAGAGAGAGAGAGAGAGAGAGAGAGAGAGAGAGAGAGAGAGAGAGAGAGAGAGAGAGAGAGAGAGAGAGAGAGAGAGAGAGAGAGAGAGAGAGAGAGAGAGAGAGAGAGAGAGAGAGAGAGAGAGAGAGAGAGAGAGAGAGAGAGAGAGAGAGAGAGAGAGAGAGAGAGAGAGAGAGAGAGAGAGAGAGAGAGAGAGAGAGAGAGAGAGAGAGAGAGAGAGAGGTCCAAGGTGAGGGCATGGCACTACTGTACTACACCCTTTCCTACCTACTGAGACCAGAGAGAGAACACTACACAGGTCGCCACGGCAACGTAGCCCGCAGCCCTCTACCTCCAAATCACATTGCAACGACTGAATGGTCAGTCATCATGGAAATTGTGTTTTTAAAAATATTTTTTACTTCCTCTCCTCCTCAATGTCTTTCTCTGAGGAGTGGAGGATAGGAACATGTTCTGTTTCTTTCTCTGAGGAGTGGAGGATAGGACCATGTTCTGTCTCTTTCTCTGAGGAGTGGAGGATAGGAACATGTTCTGTCTCTTTCTCTGAGGAGTGGAGGATAGGAACATGTTCTGTCTCTCTTTCTCTGAGGAGTGGAGGATAGGAACATGTTCTGTCTCTTTCTCTGAGGAGTGGAGGATAGGAGCATGTTCTGTCTCTCTTTTTCTGAGGAGTGGAGGATAGGAGCATGTTCTGTCTCTCTTTCTCTGAGGAGTGGAGGATAGGAACGTGTTCTGTCTCTTTCTCTGAGGAGTGGAGGATAGGAGCATGTTCTGTCTCTCTTTCTCTGAGGAGTGGAGGATAGGAACATGTTCGGTCTCTCTTTCTCTGAGGAGGGGAGGATAGGAGCATGTTCTGTCTCTCTTTCTCTGAGGAGTGGAGGATAGGAGCATGTTCTGTCTCTCTTTCTCTGAGGAGTGGAGGATAGGAACATGTTCTGTCTCTCTTTTTCTGAGGAGTGGAGGATAGGAGCATGTTCTGTCTCTCTTTCTCTGAGGAGTGGAGGATAGGAACATGTTCTGTCTCTTTCTCTGAGGAGTGGAGGATAGGAACATGTTCTGTCTCTCTTTCTCTGAGGAGTGGAGGATAGGAACATGTTCTGTCTCTTTCTCTGAGGAGTGGAGGATAGGAACATGTTCTGTCTCTCTTTCTCTGAGGAGTAGAGGATAGGAACATGTTCTGTCTCTCTTTCTCTGAGGAGTGGAGGACAGGAACATGTTCTGTCTCTCTTTCTCTGAGGAGTGGAGGATAGGAGCATGTTCTGTCTCTCTTTCTCTGAGGAGTGGAGGATAGGAACATGTTCTGTCTCTCTTTCTCTGAGGAGTGGAGGATAGGAACGTGTTCTGTCTCTTTCTCTGAGGAGTGGAAGATAGGCGCATGTTCTGTCTCTCTTTCTCTGAGGAGTGTAGGATAGGAACATGTTCTGTCTCTCTTTCTCTGAGGAGTGGAGGATAGGAGCATATTCTGTCTCTTTCTCTGAGGAGTGGAGGACAGGAACATGTTCTGTCTCTCTTTCTCTGAGGAGTGGAGGATAGGAACATATTCTGTCTCTCTTTTTCTGAGGAGTGGAGGATAGGAGCATGTTCTGTCGCTCTTTCTCTGAGGAGTGGAGGATAGGAGCATGTTCTGTCTCTCTTTCTCTGAGGAGTGGAGGATAGGAGCATGTTCTGTCTCTCTTTCTCTGAGGAGTGGAGGATAGGAGCATGTTCTGTCTCTCTTTCTCTGAGGAGTGGAGGATAGGAGCATGTTCTGTCTCTCTTTTTCTGAGGAGTGGAGGATAGGAGCATGTTCTGTCTCTCTTTCTCTGAGGAGTGGAGGATAGGAACGTGTTCTGTCTCTTTCTCTGAGGAGTGGAGGATAGGAGCATGTTCTGTCTCTCTTTCTCTGAGGAGTGGAGGATAGGAACATGTTCTGCCTCTTTCTCTGAGGAGTGGAGGATAGGAGCATGTTCTGTCTCTATTTCTCTTAGGAGGGGAGGATAGGAGCATGTTCTGTCTCTCTTTCTCTGAGGAGTGGAGGATAGGAGCATGTTCTGTCTCTCTTTCTCTGAGGAGGGGAGGATAGGACCATGTTCTGTCTCTCTTTCTCTGAGGAGGGGAGGATAGGAGCATGTTCTGTCTCTCTTTCTCTGAAGAGGGGAGGATAGGACCATGTTCTGTCTCTCTTTCTCTGAGGAGGGGAGGATAGGAGCATGTTCTGTCTCTCTTTCTCTGAGGAGTGGAGGATAGGAACATGTTCTGCCTCTTTCTCTGAGGAGTGGAGGATAGGAGCATGTTCTGTCTCTCTTTCTCTGAGGAGTGGAGGATAGGAGCATGTTCTGTCTCTCTTTCTCTGAGGAGTGGAGGATAGGAGCATGTTCTGTCTCTCTTTCTCTGAGGAGTGGAGGATAGGAACATGTTCTGTCTCTCTTTCTCTGAGGAGTGGAGGATAGGAGCATGTTCTGTCTCTTTCTCTGAGGAGTGGAGGATAGGAGCATGTTCTGTCTATCTTTCTCTGAGGAGTAGAGGATAGGAACATGTTCTGTCTCTCTTTCTCTGAGGAGTGGAGGATAGGAACATGTTCTGTCTCTCTTTCTCTGAGGAGTGGTGCATAGGAGCATGTTCTGTCTCTCTTTCTCTGAGGAGTGGAGGATAGGAACGTGTTCTGTCTCTTTCTCTGAGGAGTGGAGGATAGGCGCATGTTCTGTCTCTCTTTCTCTGAGGAGTGGAGGATAGGAGCATGTTCTGTCTCTCTTTCTCTGAGGAGTGGAGGATAGGAACATGTTCTGTCTCTCTTTCTCTGAGGAGTGGAGGATAGGAGCATATTCTGTCTCTCTCTGAGGAGTGGAGGATAGGAGCATGTTCTGTCTCTCTTTCTCTGAGGAGTGGAGGATAGGAGCATGTTCTGTCTCTCTTTCTCTGAGGAGTGGAGGATAGGAGCATGTTCTGTCTCTCTTTTTCTGAGGAGTGGAGGATAGGAGCATGTTCTGTCTCTCTTTCTCTGAGGAGTGGAGGATAGGAACATGTTCTGTCTCTTTCTCTGAGGAGTGGAGGATAGGAGCATGTTCTGTCTCTCTTTCTCTGAGGAGTGGAGGATAGGAACATGTTCGGTCTCTCTTTCTCTGAGGAGGGGAGGATAGGAGCATGTTCTGTCTCTCTTTCTCTGAGGAGTGGAGGATAGGAACATGTTCTGCCTCTTTCTCTGAGGAGTGGAGGATAGGAGCATGTTCTGTCTCTCTTTCTCTGATGAGTGGAGGATAGGAGCATGTTCTGTCTCTCTTTCTCTGAGGAGTGGAGGATAGGAGCATGTTCTGTCTCTCTTTCTCTGAGGAGTGGAGGATAGGAACATGTTCTGTCTCTCTTTCTCTGAGGAGTGGAGGATAGGAGCATGTTCTGTCTCTTTCTCTGAGGAGTGGAGGATAGGAGCATGTTCTGTCTCTCTTTCTCTGAGGAGTGGAGGATAGGAGCATGTTCTGTCTCTCTTTCTCTGAGGAGTGGAGGATAGGAACATGTTCTGTCTCTTTCTCTGAGGAGTGGAGGATAGGAGCATGTTCTGTCTCTCTTTCTCTGAGGAGTGGAGGATAGGAACATGTTCGGTCTCTCTTTCTCTGAGGAGTGGAGGATAGGAGCATGTTCTGTCTCTCTTTCTCTGAGGAGTGGAGGATAGGAGCATGTTCTGTCTCTCTTTCTCTGAGGAGTGGAGGATAGGAGCATGTTCTGTCTCTCTTTCTCTGAGGAGTGGAGGATAGGAACATGTTCTGTCTCTCTTTCTCTGAGGAGTGGAGGATAGGAACATGTTCTGTCTCTCTTTCTCTGAGGAGTGGAGGACAGGAACATGTTCTGTCTCTTTCTGAGGAGTGGAGGACAGGAACATGTTCTGTCTCTCTCTGAGGAGTGGAGGATAGGAACATGTTCTGTCTCTCTCTGAGGAGTGGAGGATAGGAGCATGTTCTGTCTCTCTTTCTCTGAGGAGTGGAGGATAGGAGCATGTTCTGTCTCTCTTTCTCTGAGGAGTGGAGGATAGGAACATGTTCTGTCTCTCTTTCTCTGAGGACTGGAGGATAGTACCGTGTTCTGTCTCTCTTTCTTTTATGGATGTTTTGCTGCATTTTTTAAATGTCCACAATGACCCTTCCTCTTTGTCTAAATGTGATGCCTGGTGGCCCAGAGTACCTTATTATCCTGCTTGTCATCGCTTTCTCTATATTCTGGGCCCTTTTCCACTGCAGCCTGTCTCCACAGTCCTCCATTATCAGCCAGTCTGTGTAATATGAATAAGAGCCATTACTGTCAGAGCAGTGTGCCGAAAGGGGCTATTGAGCATTCACTAACTCTAGCGTTTATGTGTTTTCTAGGCGAGCATACACACATCTTGACAGGAGACATTTTGCGGGGGAACTTGAGACTCTATTTAGTTCTCAGTCCCAGCGACAGACAGAGTGGAGGAGAGAGGGGCAGGTGACGAGTGAAGGGAAGGAAAGGAAAGGGGGAGAAGGGGGAGGTATATGGGGGAGACATGACTGTGCTGGGAGTGTGCTGTGATAAGACTGGCCCACAGTAGAGAGGCAGTAAGGGAAGGAGAGGAGAGAGAGAGAGACATGGGAAATTTCTCTCGTGTGGCTCCAGTCTGCTCGGGGCTTCTGTTTCCTCCCACTTTAATGGGCTGGGGGGCCTGATGTGGTACCATCCACATTTCCTCTCCTTCCCTCACTGTTTCCCTCTCTCCCTCTTTCCCAGTCCCACTCCTTCCTCTGCCATTCCTCCTTCCCTTCCTCACCCATCCCTCCTCCCTGGTGCATCTCACTCCAAACCCATGACACTGCTCTGTCCATCCTCTAATACTTCTCCTAGCGTAGATATATAATTACCGGACTCTGGGCTCCCACTGAGTGAAGGAAAGGAAGCATAGATATATATAATTACCAGAGCCAATGCTCCCAGTGAGCACAGTGATTGATACGTCTGTGGACCAGGCCATTTTGTAAGAACATTCATCCAACCTTATTATGGATTCAATTAAACTCCAGAACATCCAGTCCTCCTGGTATGGCTCCATTTACACAGTCCTCAATTACATTATGGGGTTTACTCATGCATTAAAGGAGAATCACTATTTAAGACCCAAATCTGTATTTTTGATGTAAATTGCATGTTATAGAAGTTTCTAGACAGTTTATTTTAGAATTTTCACTTGTTTTTGAGAAACTTTTGCTTCCGGCAATTAACTTCCTGAGCCTCATTCTGGAGTCCAAAACACGAATAAAGGCTCCAAATACACCCAAATACATGCTTTTACAAATGGCAACGCTCTCAGTGTCATGTTGACGGTCTTTAGATGTTGCACACATGAAATTGTGTCAAGCATGTGTGTAGAGAAGGATGATTGATGCCTGCCTCACAATAAACATGTTCAAATTTGCCGAATTTCCTCCTGGAATTTATTTCCACTTATGAAGACGGGGGTGTGTGTAACCACTGATAATCAGATTGCTCAAAAAAATAGCATATATTTCATGCAGTTTGCGCTGATGTGGCTGGAGACTGCATTGTTTCAGAGGCACATCTAAAAGCAGCCAGCCGGGGAAAAGGTTAATTTTACCTCACAGAGATATTCATAGAGGTAGCCATACTGGAGATTACTCAGAATTATTAGATATTTGTTTCTGCTGTTGGAGGAGGAAAAATGACTCCCAGAAACACACACGCACACGCGCACATGCGCACACGCACACGCTGTGACACTTCATCTGGTGACCTTTTCCATATCTCCTCAAAGAGTGAGCTGTGTGATTCCCATCCTGGGATCCGTTTAGGTAATGGATCCAATTTTAGCCCTGTTCAGGCTGTCGTCACATAGGACGGCTGGGAATGGCCAGGGACCTCACGATACAATATTATCACAATACTTAGGTGCCAATACGATATGTATTGCAATTCTCTCGGTTCTATATGTATTGGGATTCGACCCTGTGATTTATTGCGATTCGATGTTCCAAAAATATTGCTCAACATATATTTCTACTGCAGAGGGACAAGAGAGAGACATGAGAAAACAGGTTTTCATCAGTGATGGTAATAAAAGTGCTGAAAAGAAATTGTCTCCCATTTTTTTATTGATTTATATGGAGAACAAGCTATGAAGGAAAAATACTGGAGTTTTGGTGCAGGTACAGACAACTAGCGCAAAAATAATATTGCGATATTGTCAAAACGATATGATACCATATATCTTCACAAAAATAATATCCCAATAGGTAACTGTATTGATTTTCCCCCATCAGTAATAGAACAATCTCGGGAAGTCATGTGTGTGATGGGGTCAAACGTAGCGTGGGTGCTGCACTTTGTGTCACACGCTTCCCTTAGCATCCAGTTATCTCTGTGTGTATTACATCTGGCCACGCCGTCAGTATCAAGCTACTACTGCTAAGATAATGGAATTTACCCAGCGTTAGAGAAATAAAGAGAAAACCAAACCCCACAAAAAACATAAATGTATCATTCTTGTGCAATTTATATCTGTAGACTACATTTAGATTTTTCTGTCATTATTTTAGGCTATCGGGCATTAGTGCATAACGCTAACCTTTCCGGCCTAACTGTACGTGCACCAAATAGGGCCTAACTGTACGTGCGCCAAATAGCCTACACGCCAATTGCCAAAAGCTTTTGGGAACGGGCAGAAAAAGTTAACACCGATCCACAGAAGTAAAATGGCAATGTTGGAGTTTAATTGGATAAGTGGTGAAAGAAGATGGTAGCAGTGACGGTAATGTTATGTTATGTGTGGTGGTTGTGAGGCGCTTTACAAATTCGACAGTCACAGGATGGGGACTTCAAATAGGCCTATGACACGTCAAGGGAACTGTAGCCTTTTGCTCAGATTGGTTAAATGGAAACGGAAATCTGTCAGATGACTGTAGGTCTATAACCTTGCACATAGCCTTCATATTAACTCTTGCATAATTAAGCATGACTCTGGGAACAGGAGTGTAGAAATATGATTTGTTACTTTCAGCATCTTTAGAGAATGTGAATGTGCAGTTAGAGACCGTCTGTAGAGGCGCTGTCTTTATCAGAATTATAAAACGGATAGTATTTCAGCCACATAAAATATGCATCCAAGCCGAACTGAAATCTTATCAGAAACATATTGGGTCGTTTTCACAGCTTTCTATATTTTTAATTTTTACAACCGGTCAAACTGATGTCATTTGGACATTTTGCACAGAAAATCATTCAATTATATATTTTTTTGTTTTTGCATTTTCTTCCCGGTCCCTAAACAGACTCATAGATGACAGAGAACTTTACTGAGATCAACTAGATTGAAGCATTCATTCTATTGATTTATTACATTATTCTGGTTTATTTAGTCTTCTAGGGCAACAAGTAATGACAGAAGAGAAGCTGCATGTATCTAATTATAGACAAGTTGACTAACAAATAGCCTCCCAAAATGCTGGAAATGATCGTTCCATGTTCTCTGCCTATAGCCTACACATTTGCATTTTCTATGTTAGCTGGTTAGAGTCCGATGTGGGCCACAGATTTTCACTTTATCACATATTGTCGGGAGGTTGCAGATGGTTTATTAGCATTTGCGGGTGTGGGTGAACAAACAGCTCACCCGCGCACCACTAGAGTCTATAATACACTGTATTTCTTTGTCTTTGTTTGTGTTTCTCGCTTTATCCATCCCTACTTGTTTTTGTGCCTCCCTCTCTCTACTACTTCCCTATTGGCTTTGTTTCACCACGCACACGCCCCCTCTGCTGCTCTCTCTCTCCTCTGACCCCAAACAAGGATCATCTCTCCAGGGCTTTATTTGATTTTATTTTGCTCTCTCTATTCTCTTTGTCTTCTCCCACAAACAAAGGGCAGGTAGAAATAAAAAACACCCTTGTCTTTCTCATAATGTAGACCTTAAAGACTATTCAATATAAATATGCATTACATAGCCTGCGGTTGCCCTCTCTCTTGTGGGTGTATGGTCCATGAACTACGCCTATTTAAATCACTGCCCAGAGCATGGGGAGATCCAGCTTGTTGCCGATGGGCCCTTTTATGCTCTAACGAGGGGTTCATGGGGTCAGAATGTGTATGCTTATGCATGTATTTATTTTATGGTGGTTGTGTGTCCCTGGTTCCTGTCTGTCTGGTTTCCAATCCCTTTGTTTTACATAACAAAGCCCACAAACCTGTTTGTTTCCTATAAGCCAGACAGTACAGTTCTCACTCTCAGTACTGTACTGACTAACAGTGGTGAAAACCTTTTTTCATTTTTCATTATGTGATTTAAATAGTATGCACACACACATACTAGCTCATTATCTTTTTTCAAATAGTAGCTTGCAACGTTGTGCCATATGCCACACTTATTGAAATGTTAATGGAGCTGTCTCAAAGTGCAGCTCTTTCATTCATGCTGCTCTAAGTGAATTTATTCATGGCAATTTACTGCTCTCACGCTGGATTATTCTAATGAGGGGGTTAAAGGGTGACGCACGGCGAGCATGACCTTTCTCTGCTTTGATGCAGGGGATTCTGGGTCCTGTTAGGCTCGTCCCCCATGTTTCCACTCTGTGTCCCCTTCCCTTGAGGCAGGAGATGAGATCTGGATGTAGCATGTAGCATGGACATTCTGCCAACAACACAGCCTGTCTCGCTGCCTGGGTGTCTGCTGGTCACATGAGCACAGAAATGGACAGAGAGGGTTGACAGACTGAGGAGCAGGTGCCAATGTGAAACCTGTCTGCATGTGGTTGTGTATCCATTTGGATGTGGGGAAGGGAAATGAGCTTCAATGACACTAGGTAACTAGTGTTGACTGTGGCACTTGTGGTAATTGATAGGAGACACCATCAATAACTCAATCCCCTGTGGTTTCCAGCTATTAAAGGAAGGGGAAAAGGTTACTGTTTCCTCTGTGATGGAACGCCATGAAGCTGATTGACAGTGATACCAGCTATCGTGAACGTTTTCCTCCTGTGAATGACGTTCAGTCATGTATATTGCCTGTTTGAAGCCACAGGGTGGTCAGTCAATGGCCCACTATTTAAAGCTATCAGTTTTTTGATAGTGGTTGAATTTGAATTACTGAAAGAAAGGTTGCTCTGGAGGGAAAAAATATAGTTCTAGGATTTATGTAAGGAAGTTGAGTGCTTTGTATTCATGTACGTAATGGGTCTTGTGAATTGAATCATCATAGGAATGTTAGGCCTAAGGGTCAGATGATTATTGTGAATAGCAAGGTAAGCGTTGGCTGCAGGCTATTTACTGAACACAAATATAAACGCAACATGCAACAATTTCAATGATTTTACTGAGTTACAGTTCATATAAGGACATTAGTCAATTGAAATATATGAATTAGGCCCTAATCTATAGATTTTACATGACTGGGCAGGGGCACAGCCATGGGTGGGCCTGGGAGGTCATAGGCCCACCCACTTGGAAACCAGGCACACCCACTGGGGAGCCAGGCCAACCAATCAGAATGAGTTTTTCGCCACAAAAGGACTTTATTACAGACAGCTCTGAATCAGCTCTTATCAACTCTGAGTACTCCTTAGAAACCACACCCTTCCCCCGCAGATGATCTCGCAGGTGAAGAAGCCGGCTGTGGAAGGCCTGGGCTGGCGTGGTTACCTGTGCCCTGCGGTTGTGAGGCGAGTTGGACGTGCAACCAGATTCTCTAACACGACGTTGGAAGTGGCTTATGTGTTGAAATTAACATTACATTCCCTGGCAACTACTCTGGTGGACATTCCTAGTCAGCATGCCAATTGAATTCTACCTCAAAACTTGAGACCTCTGTGACATTGTGTTGTGTGACAAAACTGCACATTTTAGAGTGGCCTTTTATTGTTCCCAGCACAAGGTGCACCTGTGTAATGATCATGCTGTTTAATCAGCTTTTTGATATGACACCCCTGTCAGGTGGATGGATTATCTTGGCATTGAATGAGAACTGTTCATGAAACATGGGACCAACACTTTACATGTTGCGTTTATATTTTTGTTCAGTATGCATTGTTAGGGTTCAGGTGTTGTGAATAGCAAGATTTGCGTTAGCTGTAGGTTAAGATAATCTCAGTGTGTGAAGTGTGTCCTCTTTTCTCTGCAGGATGCCACATCCCCAATTGTAGATAGATAGCTATCAGCTCTGAGTATGTAGGTTATGTCTCTCCACTCTGCCCCCAGCTCAGGGTCTTTTGCTATCAGCTAGGTTACCTGCTGCCTGCCGCTGTCAGCCAGGCCTCTCGCTAATAGCCATATCCTCTCTGTGGGGATGTATCCTCCCTCTGAATCTGGTTTATTCTCAGCTCTAAGGGGATGTATCCTCCCTGTGTCCCCCCCTGAATCTGCTATATTCCCAGGTCTGTGGGGATGTATCCTCCCTGTGTCCCCCCCTGAATCTTGTTTATTCTCAGGTCTGTGGGGATGTATCCTCCCTGTGTCCCCCCCTGAATCTGGAAAGTCTGAGGGGTCAGAATATTTTACACAATGTTGCAAGTCTGCTAGCATGAGCTTATTTTTGGTCAGGACCAGGATATTTTCTACCTGTGGGCTGGAGTGCTTTTATTTGTTAGTTTCATGTAGGCTATTTTACATATTGGCAATAGAAGTTACTTTTAGATTCGTATAATTTTCATTTAGATAGAATTTTGATTAACCACATGACATTGATTTAGAGATACGAAGACATTATTCTAAATGAAATGAAACTGTTTCACGAAAGCATGCATATGAAAATCATAACTGGCATGCAGATCAGTAGAAATGGCACGATAACTTGGCACTCCAAAAGGAAAAGGTGGCCAACCGCTGGCGTAGTGTCGGGAACAGTTTTTTGTCTTCTGGTTAGGCTATATTGATCTCTGGCTCCCTCTTTAGTAATTTGTGTGTCTTCATTTACTCCAAACTAAAAAAAAATCTCAAGCTCAGTAGCCTGCATATAGTTGATTTTATTCAAACATAGGGTGTGTCTATATATGGAAAAATACATGATTAAAAATTCAGACCAATCGATTGGTTGGTTGAAAGAACAGCCCTGAATTCCTGGCTTGTGAGGACTATTCAAAGAACCAGTCTCAGTCTGAGCTCTGAGCCATTCAGGCCTGCATATTGTTATCATATCCACAGTGACACACTCTGTGTGGGCAGAGGGGGCTTGCCATGTGGGTAAGCTGTGGATGGTTCAGAGCTTGTTGGAGCAGGTTACTGTTTCTCCCAGCAGGCATGGGGTGCCGAGATCAAGTAGCTTTGATATAGGGGCATGATGATGCTTCTGGGTGGATGTATGTGTGTATGTGACAGAGGTGGCTTGTTTTCTTTCTGAGGCAGAGGAAACACAGAGGCGGAGGAAGAGAGACTGAGGGCAGTAGGTTGGTGAGTGGGTGACTGTTCCTATGGATTTCAGACCAAGTCTTTGCCAAGTAATTGAAAAGAAACAGTGGCTTGGTTCAAATGCTGCCCTTGAGATGAGGAGCAAAGTGGATGTTGTAGATAGTCTCTGGCCTGGGGAAAGAAAGAATGAAGGAGAAAGAGATAATGGAAGAGATAAAGGGAACAAACATGACATTGTGTTGAGGGTGAGCAGTGTATGCTGCTGTCAGGTCCATTACTTAGCCCTGGGCCTGGGGCCTGGGGCCTGGGCCTGGGGCCTGGGCCTGGGGCCTGGGCCTGGGCCCTGGGTCTACTGCTTGGGTCTGGGCTACCTGGTGGGGTAGCAGGAGATCTGGACCTGCCTAGGTGGGTAATGAGAGAACCCTGTGCTCTGCCCGTGGCAGCCCAACAGGGCTGGAAAAGGTATGTCAAGTTGTATTCCTTAATTCTGTTGAGGGAAATGTTATTTCTGCATGCGAGCGAGGCTCTCCGTTAAATAGAGAGGGATTCAGTGGAGCACAGTGGTAAGGCTAGGGATGGGTGCTCTATGTCAGGAAGGCTGACCTGTGTGTGTGTGTGTGTGTGTGTGTGTGTGTGTGTGTGTGTGTGTGTGTGTGTGTGTGTGCGCGCGCGTGCGTGTGTGCGCGTGTGTGCGCGTGTGCGCATGTGCATGTGTGCGCGTGTGCGCGTGTGTGCGCGTGTGCGTGTGTGTGTGTGTGTGTGCGTGTGTGCGCGTGTGCGCGTGTGTGTGTGTGCGCATGTGTGCGTGTGTGTGTGTGCGCGTGTGTGTGTGTGCGCGTGTGCGCGTGTGTGTGTGTGTGTGTGTGTGCGTGTGTGTGTGTGTTGCACGGGGCCATGCAAAGGGTCAGACTGGACGCACGTTACAGGAACAGTTCAGACCTCCACTGTGGACATTGTCTCCTAGACAACTCCTGTCAAATGAATGATCCAACACAGGCTCTTAGAGAGAGCAAACACAGCATTTCAGCATGTCTGAATCAGTCAGTCTGTCTCTGTCAGACACACTGAAGTACACCCCTGTCTGTCTACTGCTACTCAGCTGCAATCGGAATGCAGACCTCTAAATGCGGTCAAACAGAGCTCATTAGTGAACCATTGTGTGTTTCTAGTGGCACGCTGTGTGTACAAGTCTCTTGGTCATTCTATAGTAGCTCTGGGGGTATTTATCCAGATCAGATTTTACTAGGAGGGATTTCTCAGTTTCCATTAGAACAGAAAAACTGTTTTTTTTTCAAGGACTGCGGCAGATATCTGTCAATGTGAGGGGATATAGAGGGAGTATGATAGCAACCTCACCCTAAAACTAATGTATCACTCCTCATTGTCCAGACTATATTTCCACATCTCGGTGTGATTCAGCACTGGCTCAGGTTATCACCGAGCTTCTGTTCCAATTTCAGCTCCTTCACTCCTGAGCAACTTTAACCACAGAGAGAGCCCAGCAGCTGAGAGCACAGCCCCTGTCGTGGGAAGGGAATGAGTGAAGGGTGGATGGATGGGTGACGGAGCTCTGTTTGTCCTTTCCTGCTCTCCGTCCCCATGCCTTTTCTGTATTGACACACTACAATCAGAAAGTATTCCGACCCCTACACTTTTCACACATTCTGTTATGTTACAGCCTTAATCTTAAATGTATTAAATCGTTTCTTTCCCTTCATCAATCTACATACATACCCCATAATGACAAAGCAAAAACAGGTTTGTATAAATGTTTGCAAATTTATAAAAAAAAACTGAAATATTACATTTACATAAGTATTCAGACCCTTTACTCAGTACTTTGTTGAAGCACCTCTGGCAGCGATTACAGCCTTGTGTCTTCTTGGGTATGATGCTACAAGCTTAGTACACCTGTATTTGGGGAGTTTCTCCAATTATTTTCTGCAGATCCTCTCAAGGTCTGTCAGGGTGGATGCTGAGCGTTGCTGCACAGCTATTTTCAAGTCTCTCCAGAGATTTTTGATCGGGTTCAAGTCCGAGCTCTGGCTGGGCCACTCAGGGACATTCAGAGACTTGTCCCGAAACCACTCCTGCATTGTCTTTTCAGTGTGCTTAGGGTCGTTGACCTGTTGGAAAGTGAACCTTCGCCCCCAGTCTGAGGTCCTGAGCGCTCTGGAGCAGGTTTTCATCAAGGATCTCTCCATACTTCTCCATTTATCTCTGAATTTAGATTCTCGTAGCAAAGGCTCTGAATGCTTATGTAAATGTCTGTTTTATCTGTTTAAATTGTTTAACTTGGGTCAAACATTTCAGCTAGCCTTCCAAATGCTTCCCACAATAAGTTGAGCGAATTTTGGCCCATTCCTCCTGACAGAGCTGGTGTAACTGAATCAGGTTTGCAGGCCTCCTTGCTCGCACACGCTTTTTCACTTCTGCCCACACATTGTCTATGGGATTGATGTCAGGGCTTTGTGATGGCCACTCTAATATCTTGACTTTGTTGTCCTTAAGCCATTTTGCCACAACTTTGGAAGTATGCTTGGAGTCATTGTCCATTTGGAAGACCCATTTGCGACCAAGCTTTACTTCTTGACTGATGTCTTGAGACGTCGCTTCAAAAAATCCACATAATTTTCCTCCCTCATGATGCCATCTATTTTGTGAAGTGCACCAGTCCCTCCTGCTGCAAAGCACCCCCGCATGATGCTGCCACTCCTGGGCTTCACGGTTGGGATTGTGTTCTTCGGCATGCAAGCCTCCCCCTTTTTACTCCAAACATAACGATGGTCATTATGGAACTTAGTTCTATTTTTGTTTCATCAGACCAGAGGACATTCCTCCAAAAAGTACGATCTTTGTCCGCATGTGCAGTTGCAAACCGTATGGCTTTTTTTATGGCGGTTTTGGAGCAGTGGCTTCTTCTTTGCTGAGTGGCCTTTCAGGTTATGTCAATATAGGACTTGTTTTACTGTGGATAAAGATACTTTGTACCTGTTTCCTCTAGCATCGTCACATGTTCCTTTGCTGTTGTTCTAGGATTGATTTGCACTTTCGCACCAAAGTACATTCATCTCTAGGAGACAAAACACATCTCTTTCCTGAGCTGTATGATGGCTGCGTGTTCCCATGGTGTTTATACTTGTGTACTATTGTTTGTACAGATGAACATGGTGCCTTCGGGCATTTGGGAATTGCTCCCAAGGATGAACCAGATATGTGGAGGTCTACAATTTTTTTTCGAGGTCTTGGCTTATTTCTTTTGATTTTCCCATGATGTCAAGCAAAGAGGCACTGAGTTTGACGGTAGGCCTTGAAATACATCCACAGGTACACCTCCAATTGACTCAAATGATGTCAATTTGCCTATCAGAAGCTTATAGAGCCATGACATAATTTTCTGGAATTTTCCAAGCTGTTTAAAGGCACAGTGAACTTAGTGTATGTAAACTTCTGACCCACTGGAATTGTGATACCGTGAATTTTAAGTGAAATAGTCTGTCTGTAAACAATTGTTGGAAAAATTACTTGTGTCATGCACAAAGTAGATGTCCTAGCCGACTTGCCAAAACTATAGTTTGTTATCAAGAAATGTATGGAATATTTGAAAAACAAGTTTTAATGACTCCTCCCTAAGTGTATGTAAACTTCCAACTTCAACTGTATCTTTATTCACAAAGCTCCCAAATCGTCTGTTCTGTTGTCATGCAAATGAGCTTCAATTTCAAACTCCATGCAACAGTCATGGCAAACAAATAGTGTCTACCTCTAGAGAGCTGGAGTTATGAATAGTGATCTGTATCCTATGTATGTCAAACTATACTGTATGAGTTTACATTTTCCTTGCTTGTCTGAATGGCCAAATTATGCGTTGATATACAGTATGATCTCTGTTGAATGAAAAATGTAATATTGGTCTCTCTGGTCTCTGTGGATGATATGTGGATCCTAAGGGACAGCCTCTGTGTCATTGTACAGCAGCAGTAAACGTCAGCTTTCAATGCCTGCCTGCCTTCACCTCTCAGAGGAAACGACTGTAAGTTATGTGGAGGAATGTTTTCACTGAAAACAGTAGCAGAGTAACCCATAAAACAAAGTGGAAAGTGTGTGTGTGTGTTTTCCAGTATTGCTCTTCCCCTGCCTCCCTTACAATTGATAATAATCTTTACTTGCATAAATGTTATTAGGAGTATTTGGCCTTAAATCATAAGGCATTAACAGTGTGTTCTACAGCTGCCTCCATATGTTGACGCAGACCCTTTGTTTTTACCCCTTCTGAGTGATACTTCTTCATCCCCCTTTTACACTGCATTTGGAAAGTAATTCAGACCCCGTGACTTTTTCTCATCCATCTACACACAATACCCCAAAATGACAAAGCAAAAACAGTTTTTTAGAAATGTTTACAATTGTATTAAAAATAAAAACTGAAATATCACATTTACATAATTATTCAGACCCTTTACGCAGTACTTTGTTGAAACATCTTGGGCAGCGATTACAGCCTTGAGTCTTCTTGGGTATGACACAACAAGCTTGGCACACTTGTATTTGGGGAGTGTCTCCCATTCTTCTCTACAGATCCTCTCAAGCTCTGTCAGGTTGGATGGGAGCATTGCTGCACAGCTATTTTCAAGTCTCTCCAGAGATTTTTGATCGGGTTCATGTCCGGACTCTGGGCCACTCAAGGACATTCAGAGACTTGTCCCAAAGCCACTCCTGTGTTGTCTTGGCTGTGTGCTTAGGGTCGTTGTCCTGTTGGAAGGTGAACCTTTGCCCCAGTCTGAGGTCCTAAGCACTCTGTAGCAGGTTTTCATCAAGAATCTCTATGCACTTTGCTCTGTTCATCTTTCCCTCTGTTCATCTTTACCTCAATCCTGACCAGTTTCCCAGTCCCTGCCGCTGAAAAACATCCGCACAGCATGATGCTGCCACCATCAAGCTTCACTGTAGGGATCGTGCCAGGTTTCCTCCAGATATTACGCATGGCATTCAGGCCACAGACTTCAATCTTGGTTTCATCAGACCAGATAAGTGTCCTTTAGGTGCCTTTTGGCCAACTCCAAGCGTGCTGTCATGAGCCTTTTACTTCTGTCTGGCCACTCAGGCTTGATTGGTGGAGTGCTGCAGAGATGGGTGTTCTTCCCGGAAGGTTCTACCATCTCCACAGAGGAACCCCGGTGCTCTGTCAGGGTGACCATCGTTTTCTCGGTCACCTCCCTGACCAATGCCCTTCTTCCCGATTTCTCAGTTTGGCCGGGCAGCCAGCTCTAGGAAATGTCTTGGTCTTTTTTTATTTAATCCATTTAAGAATAAGGCTGTAATGTAATAAAATGTGGAAAAAGTCAAGGGGTCTGAATAATTTCCGAATGCACTCTCCCTCTTGTTGATGACTGACAAAGTACTACTATACAGCATATATACAAAAGTATGTGGACGCCCCATTAAATGAGTGGATCCGGCTATTTTAGACACACCTATTGCTGACAGGTGTATAAAATCGAGCCCACAGCCATGCAATCTCCATAGACAAACATTGGCAGTAGAATGGCCTTACTGAAGAGCTCAATGACTTTCAACGTCATAGGATGCCACCTTTCCAACAAGTCAGCTTGTCAAATCTCTGTCCTGCTAGAGCTGCCCCTGTCGACTGTAAGTGCTGTTTTTGTGAACTGGAAATGTCTAGGAGCAACAATGGCTCAGCCACGAAGTGTTAGGCCACACAATCTTACAGAACGGGACCGCTGAGTGCTGAAGCGCGTACCATATAAAAATCATCCTCAGTTGCAACACTCACGACCGAGTTCCAAACTGCCTCTGGAAGCAATGTCTGTACAAGAACTGTTCATCAGAAGCTTAATGAAATTTGTTTCCATGGCCGAGCAGCCGCACACAAGCCTAAGATCACCATGCGCAATGCCAAGCGTCGGAAATCTCGCCGCCATTGGTCTCTGGAGCAGTGGAAACGCGTTCTCTGGAGTGATGAATCACGCTTCACCATATTGCAGTCTGACGGACAAATCAGCGTTTGGTGGATGCCAGGACAACGCTACCTGCCCAAATGCAAAGTGGAAACGGTAAAGTTTGGTGGAAGAGGAATGATGGTCTGGGGCTGTTTTTCATGGTTCGGGGTAGGCCCCTTAGTTCCAGTGAAGGGAAATCTTAATGCTACTGCATACAATGACATTCTAGACAACCTTGTGCTTCCAATTTTGTGGCAACAGTTTGGGGAAGACCCTTTCCTGTTTCAGAATGACAATGCCTCTGTGCACAAAGCGAGGGCCATACAGAAATGGTTTGTCGATCGGTGTGGAAGACCTTGACTGGCCTGCATAGAGCCCTGACTTCTACTCCACCGAACACCTTTGGGATTAATTGGAACACAGACTGCGAGCCAGGCCTAATTGCTCAACATCAGTGCCCGACCTCACTAATGCTCTTGTGACTGAATGGAAGCAAGGCCCTGCAGCAATGTTCCAACATCTAGTAGAAAGCCTTCCCAGAAGAATGGAGCATGTTATAGCGGCAAAGGGAGGACCAACTCTATATTAATGCCCATGATTTTGGAATGAGATGTTTGACGAGCTGGTGTCCACATCCATGTAGTGTATGTGATATACAGTGTGAGAAGGCATTGAGCTATAGGAAATGAACAGAGAGAGGGGCCAGGCCTGAGAACTCTTCCTTTGCTGCTCTATTCAATTTATGTAATGCCAGATTTTCTTCTTCCACTGTACGCTGCCAACACCCTCTCCTAATCCCCTTCCTCCTCACCCCCCCCCCCTCTCTCTCTCTCTTTATATCCCTCTCTCCTGCTCTCCTCACTCACTCTCAATCCCAACCCCCTCTCTCTATTTCTATCCCTTTCTCTCTTTTTCTCCCACCTATCTCTCTCAATTTATTTTATTTCCATCACTCTGGTTCACCCATCCTCCGTTGGTTCGTTGGTTGGATGTGAGTTGTGCTGGTGTAGAAGGGCATGAGTGGAGGAGATGAAAGCGTGGGTTACACAACCCTTTTAGCTAGCTTTAATGTGTCTCATCCCTTTACGACGGTGCACACATCACATCACCAGGATTAGGGTGTCAGGAAGACCAGACAGACAAGGGCTGACGAGCCGCATAGGGGATTCGCCATGGCTCATCTACACGTACGCAACGCACACATGAACACACGCATGCATGCATGCACACACACACGCACACACCCTGGTATGGCAAAGGAGAAATCAACAAGAATCCAGTCTCAGATGTGTGGGTCATGTTATAAGCCCCACATATATCCACTCATCACTTTCTGGAAGAGAGTTTGTCCTTTGCTGTCACAGTGTGAATGACTTGAACCCAATATAGCCTTGTCACTGTGCTGACGTTCAAATGGATTTACAGATGTGTTTAGTACCAGCAAGCCTATGATGAGGCCAAGTTTTAGCTTGTCTCTCAATTTCCTGATCCCCTCTCTCTGTGCTGAGAGTGTTGCCCACAGAGAGAGAGAGAGATAGTGTGTCACAAAAGGGAGGACACCCCTCACATTTTTGTAAATATTTGAGTATATCTTTTCATGTGAAAACACTGAAGAAATGACACTTTGCTACAATGTAAAGTAGTGAGTGTACAGCTTGTATAACAGTATACATTTGCTGTCCCCTCAAAATAACTCAACACACAGCCATTAATGTCTAAACCGCTGGCAACAAAAGTGAGTACACCCCTAAGTGAAAATGTCCAAATTGGGCCCAAAGTGTCAATATTTTGTGTTGCCACCATCATTTTCTAGCAGTGCCTTAACCCTCTTGGGCATGGAGTTCACCAGAGCTTCACAGGTTGCCACTGGAGTCCTCACGGAGCTGGTGGATGTTAGAGACCTTGCACTCCTCCACCTTCCGTTTGAGGATGCCCCACAGATGCTCAATAGGGTTTAGGTCTGGAGACATGCTTGGCCAGTCCATCACCTTTACCCTCAGCTTCTTTAGCAAGGCAGTAGTCGTCTTGGAGGTGTGTTTGGGGTCGTTATCATGTTGGAGTACTGCCCTGCGGCCCAGTCTCCGAAGGGAGGGGATCATGCTCTGCTTCAGTATGTCACAGTACATGTTGGCATTCATGATTCCCTCAATGAACTGTAACTCCCCAGTGCCGGCAGCACTCATGCAGCCCCAGACCATGACAATCCCACCACCATGCTGGACTGCAGGTAAGACACACTTGTCTTTGTACACCTCACCTGGTTGCCGCCACACGCGCTTGACACCATCTGAACCAAATAAGTTTATCTTGGTCTCATCAGACCACAGGACATGGTTCCAGTAATCCATGTCCTTAGTCTGCTTGTCTTCAGCAAACTGTTTGTGGGCTTTCTTATGCATCATCTTTAGAAGAGGCTTCCTTCTGGGACGACAGCCATGCAGACCAATTTGATGCAGTGTACGGCGTATGGTCGGAGCACTGGCAAGCTGACCCCCCACCCCTTCAACCTCTGCAGCAATGCTGGCAGCACTCATACGTCTATTTCCCAAAGACAACCTCTGTATATGATGCTGAGCACGTGCACTCAACTTCTTTGGTCGACCATGGCGAGGCCTGTTCTGAGTGGAACCTGTCCAGTTAAACCGCTGTATGGTCTTGGCCACCGTGCTGCAGCTCAGTTTCAGCAATCTTCTTATAGCCCAGGCCATCTTTATGTAGAGCAACAATTCTTTTTTTCAGATCCTCAGAGAGTTCTTTGCCATGAGGTGCCATGTTGAACTTCCAGTGACCAGTCAGTATGAGGGAGTGTGAGTGCGATGACACCAAATTTAACACAGCTGTTTCCCATTCACACCTGAGACCTTGTAACACTAACGAGTCACATGACACCGGAGAGGGAAAATGGCTAATTGGGCCCAATTTGGACATTTTCACCTCGGGGTGTACTCACTTTTGTTGCCAGCGATTTAGACATTAATGGCTGTGTGTTGAGTTATTTTGAGGGGACAGCAAATTTACACCGTTATACACTCACTACTTTACATTGTAGCAAAGTGTCATTTCATCAGTGTTGTCACCTGAAAAGATATACTCACATATTTACAAAAATGTGAGGGGTGTACTCACTTTTGTGATATAATGTATATATCAGTTTCATGCTGCCAGTATAACCAGGGGCTTTAGCTGGGTGCGGGTGCACCGGTACTCAGGTAACCAGCTTTCCAAACATCAGGTGGATTAATATATATGTGTGTGCAGCATGTGTTTGCCATGGGACTGTATTTTGGAGAAGAGGAATGATTGATCTGCTTCATCTGAGATGAAGATGTAATTCAGATCACTCTCTGAGGGAGGAATAGGAATTCCTGTAGTGTCTAGAAACAAGTGTTGTTAGCAGTGTGTTTGTGGTGTATATTGTGGGGGTATTTATGATTCTCAGCTAATCCATGTATGCTGATTCGTACATACAGTACTCTTACCATATCTTTGTTTTATTGGATTGACCTCACCTCAGTTTACATGTCAGTGGATGGGCTTAATGGCTGCTGGTCTGCCCTGGTGTGTGTGTGGAGCAGCTGCATCTCCTGAAGCGCTCTCTCTCTCTCTCTCTCTCTTTCTCTCTCTCCCGAGAGCCCAGTGCAGAGAGAGATAGCATGGAGGAGGAAAAAATATGGACCAAGGCAGGGAGGCTGGGGGAGGGAGAGGTCAGGACAGAGATTGTGAGAATGCAAGGATTGGAGCTCTGTTGGGATTTGAACACATCTGAATCCAAAGGGGGAGGAAGGTGAGGTATGGTATCCATATATGCAGGTTTTTCTCATCTCCAAGCCCTGGGATATTTTAGTCTAGGCAGTCAGTGTTAGGTCTGAGTTTAAATTAATGTATTTGAAGCACTGAAAGCACCCCTACCACAGACAGTTGAGTTGAGATTTCTCAGTGTTTTTTGTTCTCTGCTAGGAATATGTGCTCTGCCAGAATTCTAGTCATCCCAGCAAGATTGATGCCATCATATAACACTCTGAAAGCATAGTACAACCTATAATATCAGGGTTTGCACTGCATGCATATCGTCTCTCTCTCTCTCTCTCTCTCTCTCTCTTCCTCACTTCCTCTTGTGGTGTGGTGTGGTGTGGTGATGACCTGCATATGGCATAACACACCACAGAGAGCAGCCTCCCTGGTAACCACAGCGCCCACCCAGAGAGTAATCTCCAGGGAGCATCATTAGAGAAGCATGCTACCCTGCCCATGCTCTGTTTATGAAATCACATGCTGACCAAGGCTGATTCCTCTGCTTATGCTGAATAAACAAAATAATAAGGTGCACCGAATTGACTTATAAAATGTGCAGTTTACATGAATATTGCATAAAAATCTTGTAGATTATACATAATTATGTAACTACTAAAAAATACTGGAGTGGTGTCATTTACATAGTTGGTGAAATATTGTGTTGTTTACATAGTTGGTGAAATATCCAACTCTGCAGTTTTTGTTGCAAAGAGGATCATCAGATTGTTTGTTTTAGTACTGCCCATATGTAGCTTGTTTCTGGTAGCAGGTACGGCTGAATAATTGCAACATTTAGTTGGAGCTAAGTCTTAAAGTAATGATGGACTGTTGTTTCTCTTTTCTTATTTGAGCTGTTCTTGCCAAAATATTGTCTTGGTCTTTTACCAAATAGGGCTATCTTCTGTATAACACCCTACCTTGTCACACCACAACTGATTGGCTCAAATTAAGAAGGAAATAAATTCCACAAATTAACTTTTAACACGCCTGTTAAAACCTGTCATGGCTGCTGTCCCCGTACAGGGACCAACATCAGGGGAAATTTCAGAGTGACAACTAAAAATACAATTTTGTAACATTAAACATTCTTGAAAATGCAAGTGTCTTACACCCTTTTAAATATTAGAATCTTGGTAATCAAACTATGTTTTCCAATTTAAAATAGCTATTACAGAGAACAAATCCCATGCTTTTGTTTGAGAAGAGCAATCAAGAACAGAAACATTTTCCGCCATGACAGTTTTTACACATTTACATCTGAAGGTAAAAATATGACTTACATTCTGATATCTTGCTCTTATTTCTCTTCCTGAATATCCCATTGATCAAATGAAGTGCCGTTTTCTTTGATAAAATCCATTTTTATAGCCTAAATCTAAACATTTTGTAAACTATTTGTGCAGTGAATTCCATCTCTATCAATTTTTTACGGAGCATTCGGCGTGATTCGCCCCTGTAAACAATTGTTTATTTCGTCATGGTGGGTTTCAGTGCATTCCTCTGGATGTTTGCAACACAGTCAAACAATGTAGTTTTTTTTGCAGGGAGAATTGACCGAAGTGAGCTGATTTGAAGACAACGATAAATGGCTTCCTAAGGCACCAATAATTTTAGCGAAGCTTCATTGATTGACTATATTTCTGCCCAATGACCACTGATCTTCTTGAAATCTAGCTGGGTAGATAGCCAATGAGCTGAGGAAACACCAGTATGTAATGGTTTGGGGTTGGACCACAATTCCTTGGTTGTAATCGCACGCGCAGGGAACTCCATTTTCGCCTTGACGATCAGAGGGGTTGCTGTAAGGCTTTTTACGCGCAGCTGTATTTCGGAAAGTTGTAGTTTCAACGATTTCATTGAAGATAGCCTGGCGAATACTACAGATCTGGAGAAGGGTACAAACATTTTTCTGTGACATTAAAGGTTCCCAAGAACACAGTGGCCTCCATCATTCTTAAATGGAAGAAATTTGGAACCACCAAGACTCTTCCTAGAGCTCGCCACCCGGCCAAACTAAGCAATCGGGGGAGAAAGGCATTGGTCAGGGAGGTGACCAAGAACGTGATGGTCACTCTGACAGAGCTGCAGATTTCCTTTGGGGAGATAGGAGAACCTTCCAAAAGAACAACCATCTCTGCGGCAATCCACCAATCAGGCCATTATTGTAGCCAGACGAAAGCCACTCCTCAGTTAAAGGCACATGACAGCCCGCTTGGAGTTTGCCAAAAGGCACCTAAAGTACTCTCAGACCATGAGAAACAATATTCTCTGGTCTGATGAAACCAAGATTTAACTATTTAGCCTGAATGCCATGCGTCACGTCTGGAGGAAACCTGCCACCATCCATACGGTAAAGCATAGAGGTGGCAGCATCATGTTGTGGGGATGTTTTTCAGTGGCAGGGACTGGGAGACTAGTCAGGATCGAGGGAAAGATGAACAGAGCAAAGTCCTTGATGAAAACCTGCTCCACAGCGCTCAGATTGGGGCGACGTTTCACCTTCCAACAGAACAATGAACCTAAGCACACAGCTAAGACAACGCAGGTGTAGCTTCGGGACAAATCTCTGAATGTCTGAGTGGCCCAGCCAGAGCCCGGACTTGAACCCAATCTAACATCTCTGGAGAGACCTGAAAATAGCTGTGCGGCAATGCTCCCCATCTAACCTGACAGCACTTGAGAGGATCTACAGAGAAGAATGGGATAAACTCCCCAAATACAGGTGTGCCAAGCTTGTAGCGTCATACATTGGGGCGGCAGTGTAGCCTAGTGGTTAGAGCGTTGGACTAGTAACCGGAAGGTTGAGAGCTCAAACCCCCGAGCTGACAAGGTACAAATCTGTCATTCTGCCCCTGAACAGGCAGTTAACCCACTGTTCCCAGGCCGTCATTGAAATAAGAATTTGTTCTTAACTGACTTGCCTGTTTAAATAAAGGTTAAATAAAGGTTAAATAAAAATAAAATACCCAAGGGGCTGTAATCACTGCCAAAGTTGCTTCAACAATGAGCAGGGATGTCCCTGGCTCATCACGCACCAGCGACTCCTGTGGCGGGCCGGGACCAGTGCGCGCCAACCAAGGTTGCCAGGTGCACGGTGTACCCTCCGACACATTGGTGCGGCTGGCTTCTGGGTTGGATGCGCACTGTGTTAAGAAGCAGTATGGCTGGTTGGGTTGTGTATCGGACGACGCATAACTTTCAACCTTCGTCTCTCCCAAGCCCATACGGGAGTTGTAGCGATGAGACAAGATAGTAGCTACTACAACAATTGGATACCACGAAATTGGGGAGAAAAAGGGGTAAAAAAACAAACAAAAAACAATGTACTGATTAAAGGGTCTGAATACTTGTGTAAGTGTGATATTTCCTTTTTTAAAGTTTTTTTAGACACTTGCCCAAAAATCTAAAAACATGTTTTTGCTTTTACACTATGGGGGTATTGTTTGTAGATTGATTAGGGGGGAATAATTTGATCAATTTTAGAATAAGTAACGTAACAAAATGTGGAAAAAGTCAAGGAGTCTGAATACTTTCAGAATGTACTGTATATATTTACTAAAAAAATATATATGGGTATTGGAAATGATGCACACAATTACACTGATAGAGGCCACAAAAAGGCTGATCTACCCTCAACAACAAAAAAATGGAGAGATAAAATTAATAAATATTGTGTGTCACGGGCGTCGTAAGAAGTGGACCAAGGTGCAGCGTGGTATTCCTTTTTATTAGAATGTCACCAACAAAACCAATAAACAATACAAAACGACCGTGAAGCTCAACAGGGATATGATGTCTCTAACAAAGTTAACTACCCACACTGAAACGAGGGAAAAAGGGCTACCTAAGTATGATTCCCAACGATAGACAGCAACGATAGACAGCTGTCCCTGATTGAGAACCATACCCGGTCAAAACAAAGAAATACCAAAACATAGAAAATAGAACATAGAATGCCCACCCAAATCACACTCTGACCGAACCGAAATAGAGACATAAAAAGCTCTCTAAGGTCAGGGCGTGACATTGTGTTATTTCTAAGCATCCAAAATGCGGGTTTTTGTAGCTGTAGTTTCAACATACTGTAGTTCTCTGACGTTCACCATGGCACGGCCTTGCCAACACATCTGTGTTATGCCATAAAATGAAGTGGCCAAGCTGTAAAGTATAGTGTAGGCTGTGATTTATGTAGCTTAATGTACAGTACATGTGTATTTGCAGTAGAGGGGTAACTTTAGTGCTCTCTGAGGGAGGAAGCAGGCAGGCTGTGCTGAGAGAAAGACTGTGAAGGGAGAGTTTTTTTTGTTGCCAAGACGTGTCATACTGTACCTAATGCAGTCTCTACCTCCCTACAGGACATGGGTTTGATGTCTCGGTACCCCTGTAGTTTAGGCTCGGGATGCTTTTATGTAGGAAGAGGTAGGGGGTGCAGTGTATGGAGGGGAAGTGGGGGGTATAGTATGTGGTGAAGTTTCGTGGGGCCCAGGGTTGAAACATTTCTCTCTTGGCCAATGTGCTTTACTGCCTCTCCACAACCCTCCAATCAAAATACAGGGTTTATTTATTTAAACTGAGGTGCCAAGTCTGTCAAAAAGTCTACCCACTGGTCAAGCAGAGCAGACCACCAGTTCCCCAGTCCTCAAGTGCTGATGAGAACAGTTTTGCAGGGGAAAATAAACACTGGTAGATCAATGGGTCGTGTGTGTGCGTGTGTGCGTGCATGTGGGCAAGCTTGTGTGTCTCTCTCTGTGTTTGACTGGGTGGGGATGTTAATGTGGAGTTGTACAGCTAGTTTGGAGAGCAGTAGATTGGCCACTGATTGCTTTGGGCTCTAGTTCAATCAGGCTGTGAGGAACCCTTTTCCCTCCCCCTCCTTGAGTTATTTGGCAGTATGACCGGTGGCACCATGTCAGCACCGACTGGTGCAGCACACAGCCATGCAGGGAGGCCATCTGCTAGTGGGACACAAGATGGTACTGGAACATGGTACGCTATAGGCACAAGGAAAACACTAGGAAGACGCAGGAAGACACAGGGAACAGTACACTATAGACTCAGTGAAGACAGGGAACAGTACACTATAGACACAGTGAAGACAGGGAACAGTACACTATAGACACAAGGAAGACAGGGAACAGTACACTATAGACACAGGGAACAGTACACTATAGACACAGGGAACAGTACACTATAGACACAGGGAACAGTACACTATAGACACAGGGAAGACACAGGGACCAGTACACTTTAGACACAGGGAAGACACAGGAAACAGTACACTATAGACACAGGGAAGACACAGGGACCAGTACAATTTAGACACAGGGAAGACACAGGGAACAGTACACTATAGACACAGGGAAGACACAGGGAACAGTACACTATAGACACAGGGAACAGTACACTATAGACACAGGGAAGACACAGGGAACAGTACACTATAGACACAGGGAACAGTACACTATAGACACAGGGAAGACACAGGGAACAGTACACTATATACACAGGGAAATCAAATCAAAATCAAATCAAATTTATTTGTCACATACACATGGTTAGCAGATGTTAATGCGAGTGTAGCGAAATGCTTGTGCTTCTAGTTCCGACAATGCAGTAATAACCAACAAGTAATCTAACTAACAATTCCTAAACTACTGTCTTATACACAGTGTAAGGGGATAAAGAATATGTACATAAGGATATATGAATGAGTGATGGTACAGAGCAGCATAGGCAAGATACAGTAGATGGTATCGAGTACAGTATATACATATGAGATGAGTATGTAAACAAAGTGGCATAGTTAAAGTGGCTAGTGATACATGTATTACATAAGGATGCAGTCGATGATATAGAGAACAGTATATACGTATGCATATGAGATGAATAATGTAGGGTAAGTAACATTATATAAGGTATCATTGTTTAAAGTGGCTAGTGATATATTTACATAATTTCCCATCAATTCCCATTATTAAAGTGGCTGGAGTTGAGTCAGTGTCAGTGTGTTGGCAGCAGCCACTCAATGTTAGTGGTAGCTGTTTAACAGTCTGATGGCCTTGAGATAGAAGCTGTTTTTCAGTCTCTCGGTCCCAGCTTTGATGCACCTGTACTGACCTCGCCTTCTGGATGATAGCGGGGTGAACAGGCAGTGGCTCGGGTGGTTGATGTCCTTGATGATCTTTATGGCCTTCCTGTAACATCGGGTGGTGTAGGTGTCCTGGAGGGCAGGTAGTTTGCCCCCGGTGATGCGTTGTGCAGACCTCACTACCCTCTGGAGAGCCTTACGGTTGAGGGCAGAGCAGTTGCCGTACCAGGCGGTGATACAGCCCGCCAGGATGCTCTCGATTGTGCATCTGTAGAGGTTTGTGAGTGCTTTTGGTGACAAGCCGAATTTCTTCAGCCTCCTGAGGTTGAAGAGGCGCTGCTGTGCCTTCTTCACGATGCTGTCTGTGTGAGTGGACCAATTCAGTTTGTCTGTGATGTGTATGCCGAGGAACTTAAAACTTGCTACTCTCTCCACTACTGTTCCATCGATGTGGATAGGGGGGTGTTCCCTCTGTTGTTTCCTGAAGTCCACAATCATCTCCTTAGTTTTGTTGACGTTGAGTGTGAGGTTATTTTCCTGACACCACACTCCGAGGGCCCTCACTTCCTCCCTGTAGGCCGTCTCGTCATTGTTGGTAATCAAGCCTACCACTGTTGTGTCGTCCGCAAACTTGATGATTGAGTTGGAGGCGTGCGTGGCCACGCAGTCGTGGGTGAACAGGGAGTACAGGAGAGGGCTCAGAACGCACCCTTGTGGGGCCCCAGTGTTGAGGATCAGTGGGGAGGAGATGTTGTTACCTACCCTCACCACCTGGGGGCGGCCCGTCAGGAAGTCCAGTACCCAGTTGCACAGGGCGGGGTCGAGACCCAGGGTCTCGAGCTTGATGACGAGCTTGGAGGGTACTATGGTGTTGAATGCCGAGCTGTAGTCGATGAACAGCATTCTCACATAGGTATTCCTCTTGTCCAGATGGGTTAGGGCAGTGTGCAGTGTGGTTGAGATTGCATCGTCTGTGGACCTATTTGAGCGGTAAGCAAATTGGAGTGGGTCTAGGGTGTCAGGTAGGGTGGAGGTGATATGGTCCTTGACTAGTCTCTCAAAGCACTTCATGATGACGGAAGTGAGTGCTACGGGGCGGTAGTCGTTTAGCTCAGTTATCTTAGCTTTCTTGGGAACAGGAACAATGGTGGCCCTCTTGAAGCATGTGGGAACAGCAGACTGATATAGGGATTGATTGAATATGTCCATAAACACACCAGCCAGCTGGTCTGCGCATGCTCTGAGGGCGCGGCTGGGGATGCCGTCTGGGCCTGCAGCCTTGCGAGGGTTAACACGTTTAAATGTTTTACTCACCTCGGCTGCAGTGAAGGAGAGACCGCATTTTTCCGTTGCAGGCAGTGTCAGTGGCACTGTATTGTCCTCAAAGCGGGCAAAAAAAGTTATTTAGTCTGCCTGGGAGCAAGACATCCTGGTCCGTGACTGGGCTGGATTTCTTCCTGTAGTCCGTGATTGACTGTAGACCCTGCCACATGCCTCTTGTGTCTGAGCCGTTGAATTGTGACTCTCTTTGTCTCTGTACTGACGCTTAGCTTGTTTGATAGCCTTACGGAGGGAATAGCTGCATTGTTTGTATTCAGTCATGTTACCAGACACCTTGCCCTGATTGAAAGCAGTGGTTCGCGCTTTCAGTTTCACGCGAATGCTGCCATCAATCCAAGGTTTCTGGTTAGGGAATGTTTTAATCGTTACTATGGGAACGACATCTTCAACGCACGTTCTAATGAACTCGCACACCGAATCAGCGTATTCGTCAATGTTGTTATTTGACGCAATACGAAACATGTCCCAGTCCACGTGATGGAAGCAGTCTTGGAGTGTGGAGTCAGCTTGATCGGACCAGCGTTGGACAGACCTCAGAGTGGGAGCTTCTTTTTTTAGCTTTTGTCTGTAGGCAGGTATCAGCAAAATGGAGTCGTGGTCAGCTTTTCCGAAAGGGGGGCGGGGCAGGGCCTTATATGCGTCGCGGAAGTTAGAGTAACAGTGATCCAAGGTTTTTCTGCCCCTGGTTGCGCAATCGATATGCTGATAAAATTTAGGGAGTCTTGTTTTCAGATTAGCCTTGTTAAAATCCGCAAGAACGATGAATGCAGCCTCCGGATAAATGGTTTCCAGTTTGCAAAGAGTTAAATAAAGTTTGTTCAGAGCCATCGATGTGTCTGCTTGGGGGGGGATATATACGGCTGTGATTATAATCGAAGAGAATTCTCTTGGTAGATAATGCGGTCTACATTTGATTGTGAGGAATTCTAAATCAGGTGAACAGAAGGATTTGAGTTCCTGTATGTTTCTTTCATCGCACCATGCCTCGTTAGCCATAAGGCATACACCCCCACCCCTCTTCTTACCAGAAAGGTGTTTGTTTCTGTCGGCGCGATGTGTGGAGAAACCCGCTGGCTGCACCGCATCTGAGAGCGTCTCTCCAGTGAGCCATGTTTCCGTGAAGCACAGAACGTTACAGTCTCTGATGTCCCTCTGGAATGCTACCCTTGCTCGGATTTCATCAACCTTGTTGTCAAGAGACTGGACATTGGCAAGAAGAATGCTAGGAAGTGGGGCACGATGTGCCCGTCTCCGTAGTCTGACCAGAAGACCGCCACGTTTCCCTCTTTTTCGGAGTCGTTTTTTTGGGTCGCTGCATGCGATCCATTCCGTTGTCTTGTTTGTAAGGCAGAACACAGGATCCGCGTCGCGAAAAACATATTCTTGGTCGTACTGATGGTGAGTTGACGCTGATCTTATATACAGTAGTTCTTCTCGGCTGTATGTAATGAAACCTAAGATGACCTGGGGTACTAATGTAAGAAATAACACGTAAAATAACAAAAAACTGCATAGATTCCTAAGAACGCGAAGCGAGGCGGCCATCTCTGTCGGCGCCGGAAGTAGGATGGGAAGACACAGGGAACAGTACACTTTAGACACAGGGAAGACACAGGGAACAGTACACTATAGACACAGGGAAGACACATGGAACAGTGCACTATAGACACAGGGAAGACACAGGGAACAGTACACTATAGACACAGGGAACAGTACACTATAGACACAGGGAAGACACAGGGAACAGTACACTATATACACAGGGAAGACACATGGAACAGTACACTATAGACACAGGGAAGACACAGGGAACAGTACACTATAGACACAGGGAAGACACAGGGAACAGTACACTATAGACACAGGGAACAGTACACTATAGACACAGGGAAGACACAGGGAACAGTACACTATATACACAGGGAAGACACAGGGAACAGTACACTGTAGAAACAGGGAAGACAGGCTCTCCATTCCCTGTTGTTGAAGTGTCAGTGCTTTTAACTAACAAGGTGGTAAAATTAGGTTATTATAACATAGCTAGTTGAGAACAGAATATGTTCCTTGGGCAAGTTATCACCTCTCTAATAAAGGGCTGGTGAAGTCACCTTACATGGCAGCTTGGCTGACAGCAGGGTACACTAGATCAATGTTAATATTTTACTGTATTACAAAATCAACTCCATATAGTTGGACAAAGACTGTAATGCAATTGGTCCAGAGTGGCCGATATCTGTTTTCTCCACAGACTGGAAGAGGATAGATAGTGTACACAAACTCCTGCTTGATGGGCCAAATGGTTCCGCCCTAATGTTCTTTGAGGTCTCTACCAAGTGTTGCATGACCAGCAGGTGTGTGTGTGTGTGTTCTGTAATCTGTATGTATTTATATAGGCCTCCTTGCCCAGCGTGTGCACTGGGGGGTAGCTCATTTATTTCTAACGGAATCTCAGTGTGGCTGGCTGCCCATTGTATGACAAGGCTGTCTGAGGTAGTGCCAGGTGCTCAACTAGACTCCTGGCCCTAAACCCAGTCTCTGCTCACCATCACGCAGTCACACTCTAGGTGGTTGGAGAACCACAACTACTATTGGCAGCCGCTCTCTTTTAACCTACAACTTACTGTAATTATAAAGTATTCCAACTTGGAGTGATAGCCTAATTGAAACAAGGATGAGAGGAGGTAGTGTCACGTTTTTCTAACCATACCTACAAAGACATGACCAAATAGTTTAAACAAAATGGTGCAACCAGTTTCACAGAAGGTCGGCATTCACAGGAAAAGGATAGAGAAGACAAAATGGAGGGAAGAGGCAGGATTAGGGTGGGCTGTGTTTAGTGGTTAGGTTACCCCTTGGCCCGTCTGGCTAACACATGCTCTGATGTATTGGGATGATGAGGGACTGTGCTTTGTGATGTGGGCCCCTGTCTGCAGGGCCACAGTGTGCCCTGTCTGCCTGTGTTGAGAGGATTACTGCTGCAGTGAGTATGCTCCTGCTCTATCCTCAGGCTGGGAGTGAAGAGGAGAGAAAGAGAGGCTCCATCGGGCCCAGCAGTCAGACGGAATCAAATCCAGGGTTAAGACACCGTGTCCAGGGGGCTCCGCCTTTCAAGTGGGCTGTGGGATTCTGCTCTGGAGCGAGGGATCAGATGGCGAGAGGGAGGGAGAGAGTAGGAGGTGCAGGGTTCAGCTCAACGGACAGGCCTGCAGGGCAGGCTAGCTGGGATAGCTTAAATATGTTAGCGCTCCTTGCAGAGCACAGAGCTTCACGAACGCACAGTCACTGAGCTCTCCCTCTGCTCCCATTCCATCGGTCTTCCTCTCTGTTTCTCTATCTCTATCTCTCTCCCTTTCTTTCTCCCTCCCCGTCAACCCTCTGCCTCATTCTCTCCCTCCTTTATCTCCCTCTATTTCTGCATGCCAGTAGAGGTTGTAGTATGGGGCCTGCTGGTTTGGAGGATTTAAGAGTAGAAAGCGGTGTCAGGTACACTGGTTCAAGGAAAGAGACTGTCAGGATTACTTTACAAAAATACTGTAGAGGAGGAATTACGTGGGGCTGATGGATGAGAGGGAGAGCCAATGTGATATAAGGAAGAGGGAGGATGTGGAGAAGAGTGAGAAAGAGAGGGAGAAAACTAGTTTAGCAGATTGTGTGGTGTGTGTGTGTGTGCATATGGATTGTCCTGCAAAATCACCTAATGTTCATAGCAACTTAAAGTAACTGTCCAGTGAAAATGTAACTTTTAAAAGTTAATATTTTGTTAATAATGTTGTTCTATACTCGTAAAAACATACCTATACTCGTAAAACATACATTTGAGAAAACTCACTTCAAAAACCCCATCTCAAACAGACCATTTAAAAAATGCTTGCTGTTCCTCATAAAGGATGATGTCATCCTACTGAGGAGGATGAGCTGGCCAATCAGCAGTCTACTCTCATTAAGTTTGCCCAAACCACACCATTCCAACACATTAAAGCTGTTTTCAAACTATTTAACTACCATTTAACTCATATTGCAATTAATTATAGGTAATGTATCATAGATATCTGGAAACACTGAACAGTTACTTTAACAACAATGCTTAAAACATCAGTTCCACCAGGTTGTTTGTGCGCTAACTAATCATGCTTTCACAACACTCCAAAGCTAGGAGACTCTTTACACAGAAAAGGAAGGGGAAAGTGATACCTAGCAGTTGCACAACTTCCACGTGTAACCCATCCCTTCTGAATCAGAGAGGTGTGGGGGGCTGCATTAATTGACATCATCAGCACTTGGGAAGCAGTTGTTGTTAGGGTTTTTTCCAACTTGCCGGCTCTGGGATTTGAACCAGCAACTTTTCGGTTACTTTCCCAACACTCTTAACCGCTAGGCTACCTAGAGTTCTCATGGTTCAGTATTTGTTCCTGTCTCAAGTAAATGCAGCCATGTTTTTGTGTCCCACAAGGCATGCCTTTTATCATGCAACATGGGAACAGCTGTTTCTCATCAGGCCCCAGTCACTTAGCCAATAAGCTATCCAGCAGGTCAGTCATGTGCAGGCCTTTAGACTGCCTGTAGTCAGCCAGTGTTCTCCTTGGTCGCTGGATCAGATCAGAGGGGCCGGGGTGATCACACATGAGACCGGAAGAGTCAGGCCAAAATGTATCCAATTAGAGGGTCATCCCAATTTGTTCTCCCATGTCCACGCTGCTCATCAGGCATCTCACCCTCCAGTGAGGCGGTCTGCCTGAGAGGAGAGAGCTGGGGCCATCTGGGAGTGATTACCCATGCTGTACTTCTCATTGTTCCGTGTTTGCTTTCCGTGAGGCTGAGCGCTGGGCTCTGCTCTCTCTCTCTCCCTGTTCTGTTGGCTGGGCTCCCCTGGCCTGGCGTGTTCAGGGTTTAATCCTGTGTTATTTATGACTGGTAATGATGGACAGAGTTGGCTGGTACGCAGGCCAAATTAGCACAATTTAGATGCTTCATCAGGAGCAGGAGTCTGCTCAGGGATACGTAAAGAGAGATGCAAAAATATTCCCCTCTCGCACTCTCTATAGTTCTCTCTTTCTCTGTCTCATTCTCTCTCTATTGTTGTTTTACTCTCATTTTCTCTCTCTCTGGTGCTCTCTAATTTTCTCTCGTTCTATTTCCCTCCCTCTTATTTTTCGATGGTCTCAATCCATCCATCCATCCCCCTCTCCATCTCTCTCTTTACCTCTCTCTCGCCATCTCTGTCTTTACCTCTCTCTCGCCATCTCTGTCTTTACCTCTCTCTCGCCATCTCTGTCTTTACCTCTCGCTCACCATCTGTCTTTACCTCTCTCTCGCCATCTCTGTCTTTACCTCTCTCTCGCCATCTCTGTCTTTACTTCTCTCTCACCATCTCTGTCTTTACCTCTCTCTCGCCATCTGTCTTTACCTCTCTCTCGCCATCTCTGTCTTTACCTCTCTCTCGCCATCTCTGTCTTTGCCATCTACATTCACTGCATCTCATCTTCTCCCATTTCCAATTTCAGCAGGGGCCCTGCTAGTGTGTCTAGATCTAAGATTACACCAGTGTACATTTTGGAGCATGTTGTGGGGTCTGGAGTCCTGTCCCACTAATCATATCTGTGTTCCTTGTGATGCTGCTGGGAGCTGGCAGCCAGAGGAGACAGGAAAGGGTTGTCTGTGGCCCATGACTGGAAAACTGACCATTCTGCCTGCCATTTTGGGGGAGATGTGAGTTTTCTTTGTATCCAGTTCAGCCTCACATGTGGAGAGTTGAGGAATTGCGGTGGTAGTTTTCCATTTTCTCCCGGCAGAGCTCAGTGTTCTCTGAGCTGAGTCTCTCCTGTCTGGGCTAGTTTGCACTGCTGTGTGGTAGCAGCTCCCCGTCTTCATTACTGTCACAGCCATTAGGACACACCGACAAGACTGCCAGCCATGGTCTTCTAATATGACGTCTCAGCAGCTGTTCCCAATATCCCTCATTCCCTAAATGAACATACAGTACCAGTCAAAAGTTTGGACACACCTACTCATTCAAGGGTTTTTCTTTATTTGTACTATTTTCTACATTGTAGAATAATAGTGAAGACATCCAAACCATGAAATAAACACATATGGAATCATGTAGTAACCAGAAAAGTGTTAAACAAATAAAATTATATATTTTATATTTGAGATTCTTCAAAGTACCCACCCTTTGCCTTGATGACAGCTTTGCACACTCTTGGCATTCTCTCAACCAGCTTCAAATGGAATGATTTTCCGACAGTCTTGAAGGAGTTCCCATATATGCTGAGCACTTATTGGCTGCTTTTCCTGCGGTACAACTCATCCCAAACCATCTCATTTGGGTTGAGGTTGGGTGATAGTGGAGGCCAGGTCATCTAGTGATAGTGGAGGCACTCCATCCTTCTTGGTCAAATAGACCATACACAGCCCAGAGGTGTGTTTTGTCATTGTTCTGTTGAAAAACAAATTATAGTCCCGCTATGCTGTGGTAGCCATGCTGGTTAAGTGCACCTTGAATTCTAAATAAATCACAGACAGTGTCACCAGCAAAGCACTCCACACCATCACACCTCCTCCTCCATGCTTCACGGTGGGAACTACATATGCGGAGATCATCTGTTCACCTACTCTGCATTTTACAAAGACATGGCGTTGGAACCAAAATCTCAATTTTGGACTCATCAGACCAGAGGACAGATTTCCACCGGTCTTATTATTGGTGTCCTTTAGTAGTGGTTTCTTTGCAGTAATTCGACCATAAAGGCCTGATTCATGCAGTCTCCTCTGAACAGTTGATGTTGAGATGTGTATTTTACTTGAACTCTGTGAAGCATTTGTTTGGGCTGCAATCTGAGGTGCAGTTAACTCTAATGAACTTATCCTCTGCAGCAGAGGTAACGCTGGGTCTTCCTTTCCTGTGGCGGTCCTCCAGTGAGCCAGTTTCATCATAGCACATCATGTTTTTTGCGACTGCACTTGAAAAAACATTCAACCTATTGTAATTTTCCGCATTGACTGACCTTTATGTCCGTCGTTTATCTTTGCTTATTTGAGCTGTTCTTGCCATAATTTGGACTTTTACCAAATAGGTCTATCTTCTGTATACCACGCCTACCTTGTCAAAACACAACTGATTGGCTCAAGCACATTAAGAAGGAAATAAATTCCACAAATTAACTTGAATGCATTCCAGGTGACTACCTCATGAAGCTGGTTGAGAGAATGCCAAGAGTGTGCAAAGCTGTCATCAAGGCAAAGGGTGGCTACTTTGAAGACTCTCAAATAAAAATATATTTTGAAATTGTTTAACACTTTTTTGGTTACTACATGTTTCCATATGTGTTATTTCATAGTTTTGATGTCTTCATTAATAGTCTACAATGTAAAAAATAGTAAAAAATAAATAAAGAAGAGTCCTTGAATGGGTAGGTGTGTCCAAACGTTTGACTGGTACTGTATATACGGTATATGCACTGTTTAAGGGAGACGGAATAAATGGCCTGACTTGCCATGAGTGCTAGTGGCTGTTAATGAAAGCGCTGTAACGGATGGAGAGGGACTGGGAGTTGAAGGTTAGGGGGCGCAGAAGGGAGGTTCGGTACGATGTTCCTGAATCCAGAAAAGCCAAGGCTTCTCGCTCACTGTCAAACACTTTAATAAGCATTTGCTACTGGTATTACTCGTTCCCTCTCTGCCTGTCTCCTCCTTTGTCTTTATATCCCTTTATTTTGCTTTCCTACAACCTGTGATTTGGGAGGTTAAAGACATGCTCCGGAACTTTGGCAACGTCTAAGTATTTTTGAAACTTCGCACAATGGGCTGGATGTGTCAATGTGCAGTATGAGGTAGTACCCAATTTTCAGGGACCAGTTTTGGCTTGTGAGCGCAACTTTCAGAACTACTGTCCAAAAACATTATACAGAAGTACTGGATTATCCCTTTTGGCTGTGGAGTGTGAGTCCAAAATGAAGTGTTGTCTGTCTGGGCTTGGGGCTGTAAATGTCAGAGGTTCAAAGTGTACTTCACCCTAATGTAATTACCCCTCGGTCAGTGTTGTTGCTCTTAGAGCTACGCTAAACTGAATTTGCCTTCACAGCTACAGTGAAAAATAGCAGTGACAGATAACTGAGAATTTGACCTGGAAGAATCAATAGCAAATCATTCCAGTAAAAATGGTAAACAGCATTCCATTCAGTAGTCTCAGGTAAACACTCTGTTATTCAGTGGGACTCTAGCTGGTATAATTATGATGTCACACATGTATTTGTCATCAGGCTCCCGTGGCCACTAACACTGTAGACTATTTTGACAGACCTACATCATTTTGCTGCACCGATAAGGTTGTAGCGTCGCAAGCAACGTGAGTGAGTATGCAAATTCTATTCATACCCAAATGTCAGGCAATTCTGTGATTACTCTCATCTGCATACATCACTGGTGGTTTGCATAGATGGACTTACATGGCTTTTACAACATGCATGTTCCCTTGATAACCACCAGCTGTTAAATATGACAGTTAGACATTCTGGAAGACTCTAGAAAGTTTTTTTGTGATGAGTTCATGTAAAATTCATTTTTTGGCTGCAAGACATTATTCACTTTTTTAGTGTGCACACAAATTCAACCTAGACACAGAGGAATGTCTTACAATACAGTACAATGTAACATAATGTCATATTGTGTAATGAAATAAAATACAGTGCCTGGTACTGAAATGTGGCGTAATGTAATGTGCTGCAATGTAATCTATGCAGTGAAATGTAATGTAATGTAATCTGGTTTGTGGAGACTGTTGATTAAATGCTGGGAGCGAGGGGACTGGGGAAAAGGGAGGGGGGGGCATCATTAACTGTATTGGGAATAGAGCCTGCCAGCTTGTAGTCCTAAAACCTGGAAATAAGATACATCTGGTTTGTTCAGCCATTCCTATGGGGAAAATTAACGGGGAAAAATTAGGGTTTTGGGATAAACGCTGAAAATAAGTTCTGACGTTAACACAGGCTTATGAGATCTTATACGTTTTGTTCTATGAGATAATATCAGTCAGTTAACATGACCTTTATGCATTATGAAGCCTTTATGTGCTTTTTTAAATGAAGTAAATGCTTCAAAATTCACAAAGGGTGACGTTAACTGATGAAGATTATCTCATAGAACAAAACATATAATATCTCTTAACTTATTTTCGGCATTTATCCAACAACCATACAAAAACTGCATTAATTAGGCTTTGTCCAATGAACCATAGCAGAGTTAGTGCCTACAAAACGACACCATTACTATTGCTCTCTATAGAATGAAAAGAGCTGAGGAGAAGGGAGGGACAATTTCTCCAATTTATGAGAGCATGATGTCCCTCAGGGTGTAGTCGCTAACTCGCTGTACAGTCATCCACAACGGGCTGGGAAGACAATGACCGGGACTCTGGGATTGACTGAAACATCCTGGGCTGGGCTGAAATAGCTGCTCTATTTGTTCTACTCTTCTCCTTTCTTCTTTTGTCTTCTCTTCTCTTCCCATCTTTTCTCTTATTTTCCCATCTCTTCTCTAGGCCTCTGTTAGCTAGGTCAGTACGCCAGTATGTTCATCCCTTCTTCAAGTCCAATCAGTGTCTAAATATCACCAGGAGCAGATACAGTGGCTACGGTAACTCATTGTCTCAGTAGTCGAAACAGAGCCTCACACTATGATACCATTACCACTCCCCTCCACAGTCGTATATATTCGCTAACTACCATTACACTGTAATTGTGTCAGGCTGTTATTGCTGTGTGATTAGTGTGATTAGGGTTGCAAAGCTACCGATAGTTTACCAAAGTTTCAGGAATCTTCAGCAATTTAGGTAATTAACAGAAAATCTACGGCAATCTATCGTAACTTTGGTAATTTATACTTTAATAAAACTTGTTTTATTCATATAGAGTATTCATTTTTATATCTGCGTCCATATTGTCCACGAGTTTCTAGTAGATAGACTATATGGTTCAACAGAAAATAATCTAATCAAAAATGGCATTATTTTCAGTTAACTCTGCAACTCTTCCAACTATTGACTTCTTTCACAACTGTTTGAGGCCGAAACATTGACAACAAATACTGACATGGTAAAATAAATAAAATGTGCAAGTAAAGGATATTTCATGCTGAAACCCTCATATTGAACACCAACGTTTTTCACTAAGTTGATGGTTTATATTTAAGATCATGTTTTACAGCTTTGTCATTACATTTCTTCTTTGAAAATCATGTTATTTCATATATTTTACATGTAATAAAGCCACACAGAGGGCCAGAGATAATTAAAGACACCTTTGATAATCTGAAGTACCCAAAAGGGATTCTAGATGTCTTGTGATAGATTACATAAAATACTTGAATGATACCAGAATTTGGGAAGGTTACTGGTAAACTTCTAAAGTTTCCATTAATATACCCTCCCTTTGCAACCCTATGTATAATGTATCGAGATGTTGCGTTAATGGTCCTTAAACCTTTGAAGATGTTGAGTGTGTGTTTTTCACCTAGCTAGCTTGTTAATGGCTCTTGCGAAATATCCACCTATCTCTCTTGAAGTGTTTGATGAGCAAACATGGTATGGAAACATTAACTGGGGAGGTTGTATTTTGTTCGTGCTTACCTCACTTCAAACACAGTTCATGGGAGTCGTAAATGGGATTGTGATGCAAATGTTTGCTTGTGTGTTTGTACGTTCCCTCAGGGTTGGAGTGGAGAGTGACAGTGGAGCGGCAGGTGGGAGAGAGCTAGTCTAATCAGACAGAGAGAGTGGTAGTCCTATACCACTAAAGCACATCAGGGATTTGGCCCAGCCCCCCGAGACCACTTTACACTATAGCATTATATCATGTCCAGATACCTCAAGACTCTATCTATCTGTGATGGACATGATTGACTGCCTCTGCTCAGACTTCAGAGTTTTGTCATTACACATCGAGAGTCTGGTCATTATAGTCTTGAATATTTGACACGTATACCCTGTCCATTGGTGCATTAGTGAAACATTTTTTGCTGCTTTTTTTCTGTTTCATTTCAACCTGCAATGCTAACAGGTCATGAACCCCTCCTCTCTTCTGTTCCACAGTACTGCGTGATGACTTTAGACAGAACCCAGCGGATGTGATGGTGGCGGCGGGGGAACCTGCCGTACTGGAGTGCCAACCCCCCCGTGGGCATCCTGAGCCCACCATCTCATGGAGGAAAGACGGTACCAACATCAATGACAGGGATGAGCGCATCACGGTAAGACACAAGCTCCGTTAACCTCGGAGCACACTCTGTGTAGAGCATACACTGCACTGCGCTGGGCCTGCACGTCACACACACACACCACACACACACACACACACACACACACACACACACACACACACACACACACACACACACACACACACACACACACACACACACACACACACACACACACATACGCACGCGCACAAACACGGCCCACTGCTTGCTGGCGGAGCTCCAGGAAGATCCGTGTCTCTGTTGGCAGACGTGTGGCATAATGAAGAGAAACAAGTGCATCATCTATTTGACAAACATAATGAAATCATATTGCACTGTGGTTTGGCCAATCAATGTCTATTTGGAACAAAGGCTATCTGGGGAAGCGTGAAAAGGAATCAGGGGAGGGTGTGTGTGTGTATGCAAGCATGTTTGTTTGCTTGTTTGTCTGTATAGGGGACTTGTTAGTTGGGATCCAAGGCTTATCCTCCTCCGGATTGACAGTTAGTCTGTCTCTGAGGGACTCCAATGGACAGAGCAGCTCTCCTCTACACCAACAAGAGGGAGGTGGAGGAGAGAGAGAGGGCCTTCTGAAGGAAATGCAAAGGCTGCGCTGGCTTTGTACTTCTCTCTTTTCTCCTGATTTATGTCCAGGATATCATGAGGACCAACACCCATCTACCTACAGTATATAAATTAAAATACGAAGTCAAAATCAACTAAGGTCTTGTAGTGTCAAGTCAGGGAAGACATGTTGGCCCCAGTCCCTATAGCGCATGTGGTTTTCCATGGTGTACTGGCTCAGTGTGTAAACAGAAGGCCAGCTTGGTTTCTGCCTCATAGCTATAGCTCGGCTCATTGGACTAATGGGCCTGCAGATAAGACTGTTTCCTAATGAGTCCTCAGGCCCTGTAAACAACACAGCGCTGGTGATGAAGTGTTGTGTTTGTACTCTATTTCTAACACAACATCCACTCCCAAAGTTGTTGTTGTTTCTTAAACCACGGCGAGTTCTGGAGGTCTGTTCTGGCCAAGCTTGAAGTAAAGGGGTGAAGGACGTTTGGGGGAAGGTTTTGAGTGGGTGGGCATTGGAAAAGTGGCCAGTGGTGCAGAACAATGCATCAACATGCCTTTACTAGACTATGGGGATATTTTATATATGAATGCTTCCGCTCAGTGTTTGAGATCAATTGACACTCTTTACCATGGCACTTTGAGATTTATTTTAAACTGCAAAAACCTTACGCACCACTGCACTTTGTATACCAGGGTTGACTGGCCTTCTCTAGTCACTCGTAGGCTCAGTCACTGGTATACTTTTATTTACAAAGCCATTTTGGGTTTACTACCTTTTTATTTGGGCATTTTTATTGTTCAGAAATGTGGTGGGTCCTCTCTTCGTTCGCTTGACTTCATCCTGCTAACTGTTCTAAATGTCCGAACTGAATTTGGTTAAAGGGCTTTTATCTACTCTGCGCCATCGTCTTGAAACACATTACAAAATACTTTTAAACTGGAAGAACTTGGCCCGATTGGTGTTTTTAAATCACTGATGAAGGATTCTGAGGCTGATTCCCTGACCTGTCAATGTTTATAATTTGCTGTTTTATACTCATGTGAATTCAATGGTTTCTACTAGATTACTTGTAGTTTTTCATGTTGTCTGTCTGTAATTTTTTTGTAATGACTTGGTGCTGCCTATCTTGGCCAGAGCGCTCTTGAAAAAGAGATTTTAATCTCAATGAGCCCTTCCTGGTTAAATAAAGGTGAAATAAAATAAATAAAAACAGGAGTACTTCTAGATAGAGTACTATACTGTGGCATAACATCATATAACACCCTATATTGACTGTAGTGGGGTCAGGTTGGGTGGTGATGTGGCAGATGCATAAATAGAGAGAGAGGAGGAGGACAGGAGTGATGTATTTGCTGGTGTTGTTGTGGATCTGACGTTGAGAGAGCGAGTAGTCCCCTTCACCAATCTACCAGTTGTGAAACAGGGAAGGAACTCAGGGGGTATGCTATTTGGTTTAGAGCAGACCTAACTCACTCTATTTAATTAATAAAAACAGGAACATTTGGCTAGAAATTCAAAAGGAAATTATCTCAACATAGAAAAATGTCCTCCTGTGTGCTACCAATATCCCACGACTAGAATCCCCATAGTTAATTGAAGACAGCTTCTTCGTCCTGGAGGGGGAAATCAATCATTTCCAGGCACAGGGACATGTACTAGTCTGTGGCGACCTAAATGCAAGAACTGGACAATAACCTGACACCCTCAGAACACAGGGGGACAAATACCTACCTGGAGGTGACAGCATTCCCTCCCCCATATGCCCACCTAGGCACAACTGCGACAACATAACCAACAAAAACAGGTCACAACTTTTGCAGCTCTGTCACATGCTGGGTATGTACATAGTCAATGATAGACTTCGAGGTGACTCGAAGCCTAGCAGCAGTACTGTAGACTACTTTATCACTGACCTCTACCCTTGAGTCTCTCAGAGCGTTCACAGTCAGCCCACTGATACACCCTATCAGATCACATCAACATCACACTCTACTTGAACAGAGCAATACTCAATCATGAGGCATCAAAGCCAAATGAACTGAATAATATTAAGAAATGCTATAGATGGAAGGAAAGTAGTGTGGAAACATACCAAAAAACAATTGAGCAACAACAAATTCAATCCCTTTTAGATAACTTCCTGGACAAAACATTTCACTGTAATATTGAAGGTGTAAACTTGGCTGTAGAAAACCTAAACAGTATATTTGTTTATATATCAGCTTCCCTATCAAATCTAAAATTTTCAAGCAGAAAATCGAAGAAAATGAACAACAAGTACAAATGGTTTGATGAATAATCCAGAAACCTAAGAAAGAAATTGAGAAACCTATCCAACCTAAAACATAGAGAAACAGAAAACCTGAGCCTACACCTGCACTATGGTGAATCACTAAACCAATACAGAAAAACACTACAGAAAAAGAAGGAACAGTACATCAGAATTAATCTCAATGTAATTGAGTAATTCATAGGCTCTAACCACTTCTGGGAAAATTGGAAAACACTAAACAAACAACAACACGAAGAGTTATCTTTCCAAAATGGTGATGTATGGGTAAGCCACTTTTCCAATCTTTTTGGCCCTATAACAAAAAACAAACAGCAAAAACATTATACATGATCAAATACAAATCTTAGAATTAACTATTAAAGACTACCAGAACCCACTGGATTCTCAAATTACATTGAATGAATTACAGGACAAAATGCAATCCCTCCAACCCCAAAAGGCATGTGGTGGTATCCTCAATGAAATTATCAAATATACAAACCAAAAATTATTTAATTCTTAAACTCTTTCACATCACACTCACACACTCACACTGAATGTATCACACTCCTCTGACCTCTGTCCCCCATTAAATTCAGGGTAATGTGATGACACTTTAAAAGTTGCCAACACCACAGGGGGTGGAACATGAAACAGGTCCTGGCCCAGTGACCTCTGAGACCTCTGGGATTTGAAACCTGGCCACTGCCCTCTCCCCTCATCTCCCTTCCTCTGCCCCTTCCTCTCCCCTGCTCCCCCCTCCTCTCCTCTCCCCCTCATCTCCCTCTCCACTTTTATCCCCCCTATCCACTCCTATCCCCTTCCTCCCCCTCCTCTCCCCTTCCTCCCCCTCCTCTCCCCTTCCAATTCAATTCAAGGGCTTTATTGGCATGGAAAACGTATGTTAACATTGCCAATGCAAGTGAAGTAGATACACTCACAGAAGTTCCAAAAGAATAAAGACATTTCAAATGTCATATTATGTATATATACAGTGTTGTAACGATGTGCAAATAGTGAAAGTACAAAAGGGAAAATAAGTAAACATAAATATGGGTTGTATTTACAATGGTGTTTGTTCTTCACTGGTTGCCCTTTTCTTGTGGCAACAGGTCACAAATATTGTTGCTGTGATGGCACGCTGTGGTATTTCACCCAGTAGATATGGGAGTTTATCAAAATTGGGTTTGTTTTCAAATTCTTTGAAGATCTGTGTCTTTAATATTGTCAGGATGTGCAGGTTAGGAAGTGCATCTCAGTTTCCACCTCATTTTGTGGGCAGTGTGCATATAGCCTGTATTCTTTTGAGAGCCAGGTCTGCCTACGGCGGCCTTTCTCAATAGCAAGGCTATGCTCACTGAGTCTGTACATTGTCAACGCTTTCCTTAAGTTTGGGTCAGTCACAGTGGTCAGGTTTTCTTGCACTGTTTACTCTCTGTTTAGGGCCAAATAGCATTCTAGTTTGCTCTGTTTTTTGTTAATTCTTTCCAATGTGTCAAGTAATTATCTTTTTGTTTTCTCATGATTTGGTTTGGTCTAATTGTGTAGCTGTCCTGGGGCTCTGTGGGGTCTTTTTGTGTTTGTGAACAGAGCCCTAAGACCAGCTTGCACTGGTTATTCTCTCTGTAGGTGATGGCTTTGTTATGGAAGGTTTGCGAATCGACTCCTAGGTGGTTGTAGAATTTAGCAGCTCTTTTCTGTATTTTGATAATTAGCGGTTATTGGCCTAATACTGCTCTGCGTGCATTTTTTGGTGTTTTACCATGTACACAGAGGATATTTCTGCAGAATTATGCATGCAGAGTCTCAATTTGATGTTTGTCCCATTTTGTGAATTCTTGGTTGGTGAGCAGACCCTAGACCTCACAACCATAAAGGGCACTGGGTTCTATAACTGATTCAAGTATTTTCAGCCAGAGCGTGACAGAGCGTTCCTCTCCCCTCCTATCCCGTTCTTCCCTATCCTCTCCCCTCTTAACCCTCTCCTCCCTCTCCTCACCCCCTCCTCCCGCTCCTCTCCTCTCCCATCTTCTCCTCTCCCACTCTTCTCCTCCTGCTCTCCCTGTGTAACACATGATGACTTTTATGGCCTGGGAGAATATGTCAGTGTGAAGAGGGAAGGTCATCCTCCTCTCAGCAGGTTGCAGGTATTGTGAGGGCGAGAGGGGTAAGGGGGGACAAGAGGTGGTGAAGAGGGTTAGTATTTGTGTATGAGGCAGAGAAGGGGCCGGAGCTAGTCTGCTGTAAATCAAGCTGTGAGTAGATTAGCTATGACTGCTTGGCTGGTCTTCCCAGCATGGTTTACATACAAGAAGTTGTAACCTACTGGCCTGGCCACATCAGGACTCCTCCACTTCCCTCCTCTCTGACAGGCTCTGGTGCCTTATGATACCTCTCCACTCACTAACCAACGTCACTCTACACTGCACTTTACCACTGGGAAACAAGAAGCAGGGACTATAGAAAGGTTTTCCTTCACCCATCCTCACCCTAGTGTTTGAATAGCAATCCCTCTTTCAAGACATTTTAATGTTATTTGAACATTTCTGATGCATGATTTGGCTTTTACTTATCAGTTATGTTTGCAGAAACCCTGATTCCATATTGTCTGCACATAGGTTCTTCTTTGAAACTAGCATAATTCTCCAACCCAACCATCCAAAGTTATTTCCCATTACAACAATCCTGCTGCATGTCACAGTACAGGATCTCTAGGCTGGTGCTGTAGCAGTGTTCTCTGAGGCCTGAGATGTTGTGGGCTCACTGCTTCCTCTTTCAGTGGAAAACAACCTGTCAGGCACTGCCCTCCCTGCCACGCAGCCAGCCAGCCGGGGCAGCTGGGAATGCACACTGTTTGCTTCTTAAAGCTTTTGCCTTAAACCTACCAGATCTTTGTCTGGTCTCTATAGCAGTGGTCACCAACTGGTTGATCGCCATCTCCAAGGTCTTCATAGTCGATCACCAAACATTTCTGCAACAAACAACAATGATAAATCCTTTGCGTTCCTGCTTTGTTCGTTCGGTAAGTACTCTTGATTCAGCAGGCAAAGTGTTCCAATTTTGAACCATTTCATGTATCTAATTGTAGAACTCTGCATACCTGGCAGGCCCAGAGAGCAAGTCAAGTGCACCTATAGGCCTACTGCTGGCCAATCAGATCACCGTATCTGCACAGTTTTCTCGAGACATAGGCTGTAAAAAGAGGCCTCGAGTGCACAGCAAAGTTGATGCTGTGAAATTTCAAAACTGTTAAAACCATGACTAGAGAAAGTCTCAGTGAAAACAGCAAAGAGCTGCTGTTTTTATAAGTCAGTTGTTATTAAGCACTGTCAACCGTTTCTTCAACACTTTTATAAGCCATAAAATGTGCGTTCTCCCCACATTCCACTTGCACTAAAACCAGCACTGCAGCAGCAATGAAAGAGTATAGCAAAGTGTTACGATAGGCTTACGCTGTTATTGTTAGTGGCTTGTCTTTTTTAATATTGAGGAATATTTCACTTTCTCTGGTCATAAGAGTAACAACATGAATTGGTGCATGAGACAGAAATAATGCAGTGTGACTTGAGTTTTGTCATCAGCTGGAAGACTGTGTCCCCTCGGCGGAGGGAAGGAGAGCAGGGGACTGAGACGGGTGAGAGGCAGGGTTACTTCTGCTCCTTCCCACCCCTCAGACTGACCATCAGATGCAGGCCATCAGTCCAGTAAAATAAAAATGCTAATGATTATCACTCAGCTGTGCCTCACAAGTAATACAACAAATTACTATAATCTATTACCAGTGTGATCATGTACCAAACATTTTGAAGTATTATTTCGAAATGGTCTGAGAAGAACAACATTGCAATTCAAGCATAGACAGTATGCAGTGATAATGTATTGGGCATATAGTCAACTGCACAAACATTGCTAAATAACTGTTTTTAATAGGTTAAAATGTTGCATGTTTTTTAAGTCATTCTTTTTAATAAATCTGAGCGGTAGATCTCAGCTTGCTTGTGGACTTGCTTTTTGCTTTGATCTTGACTCAGAAAAGTTGGTGACCACTGCTCTGTAGTAATGTCAAATCAAATCAATATTTGTCACTTGCGCCGAATACAACAGGTGTAGTAGACCTTACAGTGAAATGCTTATTACAAGCCCTTAACCAACAATTCAGAGTTTAAAAAAAAGTAATTAAGGAAATATTTTCTAATTTTTAAAATAAAAAAATAACATTTAAATACAACGTACTACAATAAAATAACAACACAGAGGCTGTATACAGGGGGACCGGTACCGAGTCAATGTGTGGGGGTACAGGTTAGTCAAGGTAATTCAGGTACATGTCGGTGGGTGTAAAGTGAGTAGCAACAGCGTACCAAAGGGGGTCAATGCAAACAGTTTGGGTAGCCATTTGATTAACATTTAGAAGTCTTATGGCTTGGGGGTAGAAGCTGTCCTAGATGTAGTGCCTTATAAACCACAAATAATTTCTCCAAACCGCTTTTTGAGAGCCTTTCAAAGCATAACTTGCCTTATTCAGTGTGGTGTTATTTATATTTGGTTTATATAGGTATCTAGTTACAGATATGACTTTACAACTTCTACTTTTCTTCCCTCCATCTTTCAGATCCGCAGTGGGAAGCTGATGATCACCAACGCCAGGAAGAGTGACGCAGGGAAATACATTTGTGTGGGGACCAATATGGTGGGAGAAAGGGAGAGCGAAATTGCAGAACTGACTGTTCTAGGTAAGACCCTGTCTGTCTCTGTCTGTCTGTCTGTCTGTCTGTCTGTCTGTCTGTCTGTCTGTCTGTCTGTCTGTCTGTCTGTCTGTCTGTCTGTCTGTCTGTCTGTCTGTCCCTCTAGTAGAGTCTTTCTCCCTCTCCCTCCTCTCAGCCCCCTTCAGTGAGTCTTAGTTGTGTCAGTGAAGGTCAAAGAGTCTGCATGTCCCCTTGGTAAAGGTTTTTCTCCCTGGCACATAATCCAATAATGGAACAGGTTACATAACAATGGCCCCCAGCCATGCAGCTGTGAAGGCATTTCTCATGAATCCTAAACTCAGGGTGACCCTGTCTTCCCACCGTGACCCCTGCCACCCCCCAGCTGTCCTGGACCAGGTTGTATCCCCACCCTCATCCCCCACTCTCAATCATTCTTCCTGCTGCCAAGTGTCCCAGACCACTGACTCCTAGCCTGGTTCCCCTCTCCACCCCCACCTCCACCCTATGCTGTCCCCCTCTCTACCAGCACCCCACCCCCTCTCCAAACACTTCCATTGTAGCAGACATCTTATCATGGGAATGGGTAGGCTGGGCTGGGCTACTGGCCAGGGCACACCACACACATTTACAATGCCTAGTAAAAACTTCTAGGGCTAATAGAATAATACTGTGTATTGAATAAACAGATCTGTTTTCAAATGTGCTATGGGACCAATGTGAATAAAATGGCCCTAGTTTTAACAAGCCCTACTAGTTTTAAGTGGATTTAAGTTGTTTTCATTCACATAAATGAATGTGTTTTAGTGAAAACACTTTCACCCACTGTCCCAGTGGGTGAAAGAGGGTGAGACACGGGGGAATGTGGATGTGGTACATCCATCCCATGGAGAGAGAGTTACAGGGGCTAATGGTATTCAGAGGTAGCGTCTTTAGGTGCTTATCTAATAGCTTTGTATAAGCTTGATTTTGCAAGGGCTAAGGGTTGGAGATCCAAGCAAAACTGTCAGTCTATCACCAAACTTTAAAAACATTATGATTATGATCTTCTTCAGAGCGCCCAGGGTTTGTGAAGAGGCCCAGTAGTGTTATGGTGCTGGCAGATGAGAGTGTGGAGTTCCACTGTGAGGCACAGGGAGATCCGGTCCCCACTGTCCGCTGGAGGAAAGAGGATGCAGACCTACCCAAGGGGAGGTATGGATGGATTGCCCAGCAGTACTATACAGCCTTTATATTACGCTGTTACACGTCATAGACACATACTCTGATCAAATTTCATATGCACACTTAGGCTCGCATCTGGTCATGGAATTAGATGCGTGGTATATTACAGTGTGTATGCCATCATGTGAAGCTCCTTTGTCTCATCGTTATATCTCCCAGTCCCTTTCTCTCACACTGTGTGTATGTGTCTGTCTGTCTGTCTACAGGTATGAGATCCTAGAGGACCACACCCTGAGCGTACGAGATGTAAGACTGTCAGACGAGGGCTCCTACACATGTGTTGTGGAGAACATGGTGGGAAAGGCTGAGGCATCTGCTACACTGACCGTACACGGTCAGTACAACCTCCACCAACCGTCACCCAAGTCTGTTTGACATGAAAGGGCACAGACTATGTTTTTATTTTATTTTTTACCTTCATTTAACCAGGCAAGTCAGTTAAGAACAAATTCTTATTTTCAATGACGGCCTAGGAACAGTGGGTTAAACTGCCTGTTCAGGGGCAGAACAACAGATTTGTACCTTGTCAGCTCGGGGGTTTGAGCTTGCAACCTTCCGGTTACTAGGCCAATGCTCTAACCACTAGGCTACCCTGCCACAGACTGTATGCAGACTGTGTTTATGCTGTGCAGCTGTTGCTCTGACATTCATGAAACGTTAGATAAAGTGTGAAGAAGACAGCTGTTCTCAGAGCAGTTGGATATGTTACCTAACCCACACCAAAGAGTGTCATACCACTGCCCTGATTTATTTAGCATGGATCAGTTTACATTCATGTGTCGAGTCAAGCAGTTGCCAGAGTAACCGACTGAGTTGGGTTATCAGTTAAATGTGAGGTCATGTACAGTTGAAGTCGGAAGTTTACATACACTTAGGTTGGAGTCATTAAAACTCGTTTTTCAACCACTTCACAAATTTCTTGTTAACAAACTATAGTTTTGGCAAATCAGTTAGGACATCTACTTTGTGTAGGACACAGGTCATTTTTCCAACAATTGTTTACAGACAGATTATTTCACTGTATCACAATTCCAGTGGGTCAGAAGTTTACATACACTAAGTTGACTGTGCCTTTTAAACAGCTTGGAAAATTCAAGATAATTATGTCATGGCTTTGGAAGCTTCTGATAGGCAAATTGACATCATTTGAGTCAATTGGAGGTGTACCTGTGGATATGGTTCAAGGCCTACTTTCAAACTCAGTGCCTCTTTGCTTGACATCATGGGAAAATCAAAAGAAATCATCCAAGACCTCAGAAAAAAAATAGTAGACCTCCACTTTTTATTTATTTCACCTTTATTTAACCAGGTAGGCAAGTTGAGAACAAGTTCTCATTTACAATTGTGACCTGGCCAAGATAAAGCAAAGCAGTTCGACACATACAACGACACAGAGTTACACATGGAGTAAAACAAACATACAGTCAATAATACAGTATAAACAAGTCTATATGCGATGTGAGCAAATGAGGTGAGATAAGGGAGGTAAAGGCAAAAAAAGGCCATGGTGGCAAAGTAAATACAATATAGCAAGTACAACACTGGAATGGTAGATTTGCAATGGAAGAATGTGCAAAGTAGAAATAAAAATCATGGGGTGCAAAGGAGCAAAATAAATAAATATATTAAATACAGTAGGGAAAGAGGTAGTTGTTTGAGCTAAATTATAGGTGGGCTATGTACAGGTGCAGTAATCTGTGAGCTGCTCTGACAGTTGGTGCTTAAAGCTAGTGAGGGAGATAAGTGTTTCCAGTTTCAGAGATTTGTGTAGTTTGTTCCAGTCATTGGCAGCAGAGAACTGGAAGGAGAGGCGGCCAAAGAAATAATTGGTTTTGGGGGTGACTAGAGAGATATACCTGCTGGAGCGTGTGCCACAGGTAGGAGATGATATGGTGACCAGCGAGCTGAGATAAGGGGGGACTTTACCTAGCAGGGTCTTGTAGATGACATGGAGCCAGTGGGTTTGGCGACGAGTATGAAGCGAGGGCCAGCCAACAAGAGCGTACAGGTCGCAATGATGGGTAGTATATAGGGCTTTGGTGACAAAACGGATTGCACTGTGATAGACTGCATCCAATTTGTTGAGTAGGGTATTGGAGGCTATTTTGTAAATGACATCGCCAAAGTCGAGGATTGGTAGGATGGTCAGTTTTACAAGGGTATGTTTGGCAGCATGAGTGAAGGATGCTTTGTTGCGAAATAGGAAGCCAATTCTAGATTTAACTTTGGATTGGAGATGTTTGATATGGGTCTGGAAGGAGAGTTTACAGTCTAACCAAACACCTAAGTATTTGTAGTTGTCCACGTATTCTAAGTCAGAGCCGTCCAGAGTAGTGATGTTGGACAGGTGGGCAGGTGCAGGTAGCGATCGGTTGAAGAGCATGCATTTAGTTTTACTTGTATTTAAGAGCAATTGGAGGCCACGGAAGGAGAGTTGTATGGCATTGAAGCTTGCCTGGAGGGTTGTCAACACAGTGTCCAAAGAAGGGCCAGAAGTATACAGAATGGTGTCGTCTGCGTAGAGGTGGATCAGAGACACACCAGCAGCAAGAGCGACCTCATTGATGTATACAGAGAAGAGAGTCGGTCCAAGAATTGAACCCTGTGGCACCCCCATAGAGACTGCCAGAGGTCCGGACAGCAGACCCTCCGATTTGACACACTGAACTCTATCAGAGAAGTAGTTGGTGAACCAGGCGAGGCAATCATTTGAGAAACCAAGGCTGAGAAACCAAAAATAAAATAATGATAAAAATAAATAAATAAATTGTCCGATTGTCTATGCAGATAGCAGCCGATAAGACAGCTAAAGGTTAGCGGGCCGCAGATGGGCGTTCAGGTAACGTCGCGACGGAGGAGCCAGTCGGATAACTCCTTCGGGTAGATAACATCGGCAATCCAGTTGTGAAGGCCCGGTGGGGCTCCGCGTAGGCAGTAAAACGGGTCCGGATATGTGATTGTAGCCCAGGAGTGATTGATGGAACTCTTCAACTGGCTAGCTCCGGAATAATTGATATTTGCTCCGGAATCGACGAAAGCCGATAGTCACACGGATAGCAGCTAGCTAGCTGTGAGATCCAGGTATGAATGTCCAGAGTTAGCAGTTGAAATCCAGGGACATGGAGAGAAAAATTGGTCCGGTATGTTCCGTTCCGAGCCGCGCTGCGCCGTACAAAACTGCCGATAGATTTTCGAGCTAAAGGATAAGTTAAACAATTTAAAGGCAATGCTACCAAATACTAATTGGGTGTATGTAAACTTCTGACCCAATGGGAATGTGATGAAAGAAATACACAATGAAATAAATCATTCTTTCTCCTATTATTCTGATATTTCACATCCTTAAAATAAAGTGGTCATCCTAACTGACCTAAGACAGGGAATTTTTTACTATGATTAAATGTCAGGAATTGTGAAAAACTGAGTTGAAATGTATTTCGGCTAAGGTGTATGTAAACTTCTGACTTCAACTGTATTTACTTGGCTTGAGTTCATATCAGTTCTGCAGCAATCAGCACTCTACTTGCCTTGTTCCCTGCTCGTACAACTCATAGTCTAACCATGACTGGATCAGTGTAACAGTTCTGAATAGGTGCCCCGATGGGAGTGTTGATGAGGCACCAGGAAGTGGTTTCATTTATGAGCAGGGATGCCCTTCCACAATGACCCCCACAGCACTGGGACTGATGGCAGGAAATGAGCACCAACACACGAATGCACACACACACACGCATATACAGACACATGCACGGACACACACACACACATGCGCACACACACACACACGCGCACACACACACACGCACACACACGCGTGCACACACACACACACACACACACACACACACACACACACACACACACACACACACACACACACACACACACACACACACACACACACACACACACACACACACAGTGGCCCAGTGACACGAAGCAAGAGAGAGACAGACAGTGAGGATGAGCAGGGCTTAATTAAAGACAAGCCTGAGTCCCATGCAGGGAAATTACATGGTTCCAATTACAGAATCTACTCCACACCAAACCTGCCTGCCTCTCTGTCAAATTGGTGAAGTGATTTAAAAAAAAATATATATAAAAAAAAATATATATAAAAAAAAAATATGGAAAAGTGGTGCGTGCATATGTATCCATCCCCTGTGTATGTATTCACCCCCTTTGCTATGAAGCCCCTAAATAAGATCTGGTGCAACCAATTACTGTCAGAAGTCACATAATTAGTTAAACAATGTCCACCTGTGTTCAATCTAAGTGTCACATGTTCTCAGTATATATACCTGTTCTGAAAGGCCCCAGAGTCTGCAACACCATTAAGAAAGGGATATTACCAAGCAAGCGGCACCATGAAGACCAAGGAGCTCTCCAAACAGGTCAGGGACAAAGTTGTGGAGAAGTACAGATCAGGGTTAGGTTATAATAAAATATCAGAAACTTTGAACAGATAACCCTGAAGGAGCTGCAAAGCTCCACAGCTTAGATTGGAAAATCTGTCCATATGATCACTTTAAGCCGTACACTCAGAGCTGGGCTTTACGGAAGAGTGACCAGAAAAAAAATCCATTGCTTAATGAAAAAAAAATAAGCAAACACGTTTGGTGTACGGCAAAAGACTCCTCAAACATATGAAAGAAAGTACTCTGGTCAGATGAAACTGAAATTTATATTTTTGGCCCTCAAGGAAAACACTATGTCTGGATCAAACCCAACACCTCTCAGCACCCCACGGACACGATCCCCACAGTGAAGCATGGTGGTGGCAGCATCATGCTGTGGGGATGTTTTTCATCAGCAGGGACTGGGAAACTGGTCAGAATTTAAGAAATTATGGATAGCGCTAAATACAGGGAAAAGCTTGAGGGAACCCTGTTCTCATCTTCCAGAGATTTGAGACTGGGACAGAGGTTCACCTTCCAGCAGGACAATGACCCTAACCATACTGCTAAAGCAACACTTGAGTGGTTTAAGGGGAAACATTTAAATATCTTGGAATGGCTTAGTCAATGCCCAGATCTCATTTGAGAATCTGTGGTATGACTTGAAGATTGCTGTATATCAGCATGAACCCATCCAACTTGAAAGACCTGGAGCAGTTTTGCCTTGAAGAGTGGGAAAAAATCCCAGGGCTAGATGTGTCAAGCTTATAGAGACACACCCCAAGAGACCTGAGGCTGTAATTGCTGAAAAAGGTGGCTCTACAAAGTATGGATTTTGAATAGTTATGCACACTCAAGTTTTCTGGTTTTTCTGTCTTATTTCTTGTTTGTTTCACAATAAAAAATATTTTGCATCTTCAGTGGTAGGCATGTTGTGTAAATCAGATGATACAACCCCCCCAAAAAAATCTATTTTATTTCCAAGTTGTAAGGCAACAAGATAGGAAAAATGTCAAGGGGGTGAATACTTTCGCAAGCCACTGCATATTTTTGTTTTCTCATGATTTGGTTGGTTTGGTTGGATCTAATTGCATTGCTGTCCTGTGGCTCTGTTCTCAAACACAAACAGACCCCACAGTGCCCCAGGACAGCAACACAATTAGACCCAACCAAATCATGAGAAAACAAAAAGATAATTACTGACATAAATGAAACATAGCTCCATGGTTTCTCTGTTTTCTGCCCCAAACATAAACAGTCTAGTGGGCTTGCTGTGTTTGAACATATCCACAGGGAAGGCAGGAGATTAAGGGTTTGTTTCCTCTTTAAACAGTCTGGCCGTGTTATTGGTGCAGACAGGCCACGTTATCAGTAGTGAAAATCAAAGCATATTGGATCCCCACTCCAGTCGAGCTGCTTTCAATCCCAACACACCAAGGCTCAGCTGTTATTTAAAAATAAAACAGTTTTTCTGTTGTTTATTTATTCTTATTTATTTAGCATAGTTTCCATCATCTAACACTTTTACTGAGGTCGTCCATCACACTTTAACTAGTGCCAACACTCATCTTGTAGCATTTTAATGTATTTCCTCCTCAAAGTCATGTCTTCATTTCTCACCCTTTTCTGTTCACACTACAGCTATTCTGCCTCATTCATTCATTCAATCATTCACCCCCATCTCTTTCCCTTTCTGTCTTTCTCTCTCTCTCTCCATGCATATCACTGTTTATCTCCAATAAGACTTACAGTGTGCCACAGCCTTCACAGAGATATTAAGCCCTCAGTCAATAAGGCTCTATAGTCCTAGCTCAACACCCAGAGTTCCAGTCTCCGAGTGTCTGTTTGACTTAATCCAACACATGGAGCTGTCGTAGAATCCATCCCCTTTCTTTTCCCTTAGGTTTATGTGTTTACTGGGGGATTGTAACTCTGTCCAAACAGGCTGCAGGACTGGCTGGCCTTGTAACTCAACCCAACACTCCCATGCAAGGCTTTTCACACCTTTGAGTCAACAGGTCCAATGAGTCTTCAAGGGTTGGGAACGCTGTGTCCCAGCAGCCTTACTGAGCACACATAGTAATATATATAATACACACACACACACACACACACACACACACACACACACACACACACACACACACACACACACACACACACACACACACACACACACACACACACACACACACACACACACACACACACACACAGGGGCACACGCACAGGGGCACACGCACAGGGGCACACACAGGGGTGCACACACAGGGTCACACACAGGGGCACACACTCAGGGACACACACACAGGGGCACACACAGGGACATACACAGGGACACACACAGGGGCACACACATGGGGGCACACACACGAGGGCTCACACAGGGGTACACATAGGGGCACATACAGGGGCACACACAGGGGCACATACATGCACAACAAACTGGGGCACACACAGATAGAGGGAGGGAGATGTATTTACAGTCAAACACACACTAAAGCATTCTCCCACTGGGGTCCCATTCATTAAACACACAAGCCGACTCCTCCGAAGACCAGCCTCAGTCAACACACCCTACCACGCATATCCTCCATTAATGACTGGGAAGTAGACTCGCACACAAACAGAGCTTCTGCGCCTCATGCCCCCACTGTGTGTCAGGTTGTTGTTTGTTCCATTAATTTACTCAGTCATGTATTCATTCATCAAAGTGTGTGTTGAAAATGTTTAATGATTGACTGATAATCTTTTCCCATTGCATGTGCCATCATTATTCATCTCCCATGTTTGTGTCTCTTCTCTTCTCTTGTAGTCTCCACTGGTAAGTTATCATCATTATGTCATCCTATTTCTATGAGATTTTAGTTGTTTATTATATTATTATATTGCAATGCTTGCAAAGTTTTTCAATGGCTTGTCCTGTTAACCAAGCCACATCTCTCCACCCCTGCAGTGCCCCCAGCATTCGCCATGCGCCCCAGAAACCAGGTGGTGGCGGTGGGGAGAACGGTCACCTTCCAGTGTGAGGCCACTGGCAACCCCCAACCTGCTATCTTCTGGCAGAGGGAGGGCAGCAATGTGAGATACCATCTAGTCCATCTAATTTATAAATGTAGATGCATAGAGTTTAAGTTATTGATCCATATCCCAGTGTAGGATATAGGATATTGATAACACCATGTCCAGTGGATGTCTCAAGCATAGACATGTAATTCCAGTCTCAAGACCCCTCTGTCTCTTTCTCTCTGTCCTCCAGAGCCTGCTATTCTCCTACCAGCCCCCTCAGCCCTTCAGCCGTCTCTCTGTGTCCCAGACTGGCAGTCTGACCATCGCAGATGCCCAGCGCTCTGACGCCGGGTACTACAGCTGTCAGGCCCTCAACATCGCTGGCTCCGTCATCACCAAGGCCCTGCTGGAGGTCACTGACAGTGAGTGAGGGAGGGAGGGAGGGAGGGAGGGAGGGAGGGAGGGAGGGAGGGAGGGAGGGAGGGAGGGAGGGAGGGAGAAGGGTTTCCTCTAACCAACTGGCCAAAGCTCTTCCATCACGTAAGTTGACTCCACTGGCCTGATTGGCTGAGTTGTCTCTCCATGATTGGAAAATACAGAATCTGCGGCCTCCAATGTCATGACTAAAAAATCACCACTGTGTAGCTGAATAGCTACTTGCTGCTTTGCTGACTGGATGTATGGCAGATCAGCCTTTCCTGTAGACTGCTGAAATGCTGTGTCCTCTATGGTTCATTGTTTCTTACTGTTACTAATTGTTGTTGGAGTGAATTCAGGAACCCTCAGCTGCATGCGTTTGGACTCCAAACCCCCTGTTCCCATGGTGACACAGTGCATATAGACTGCCCATCCTCTCCTTACAAACTGAACCCTCCCCCAAAACACACACACACATACTCACATTTTCACACACACACCCTTTTACACACACACACGTATTTAAACACCGACACCTTTCGTTCTCCTCCCTAATGTCATGCTGGTGATCCGAATGATGATAATCCTGATAATTGCATCAGTTATTAAAAACTGAATTAAAATGGTGAGTCTGGCTCAAAGGCCTACAACTGTAATTACAGTAACCATCCCCACCAGCAAAGTCTACTTGGTTATAATAAACTGACTTGAGTGTGAGCATGCGTGCGCATGTGTGTGTGTGTCTTCACTATGTACATATATTATGTTAATTCACATAATTGCCTGAGGCTGGTACAGGCGGCAAGCATTGTCTGTGCATAAAGGTGACTTCAGCAGTGGTAGCTATTGGTTCTGGGTACCGGTAATCATATGGTGATGATAAAGCTTTCTGCAGCTGCCAAGGTGTCGCACCGGACAAATAAGAGTCACCAACACTCAATTATACTTAATGGAAATGAAACAAGGATGTAGCATGTTTAATCCAAGTAAGACTTCTCACTCTGCTATCCTTTATATTTCCTTCAAGTGAATAGGCCTACCTGTCTCTCCCCTCTCCCTTCCCCCTCCTCCCTCCCTGTTTACGAGGTGTATTTGTATGGAAATAACTTGCTGCCATTACCTCTGGCGGTTTTCAAGGTGTTTCCATTATTTTTCCCTCTGATTTTGGAGAGCTTTTCCCCCCCTATTTCCACAATGTTGTGAAATGTGAGAGTGACGGCTGCGTGACTGCTGTCTAAATGGGATTTGTTATTAGCTGGTCTGTGGTGCTCTGGCTATTGTCAGCTCCTACTGTTCCTGCTACTTCCCAGTGATTAGCCAGTTGCTCTGGGCATTGGGATAATCTGATGTCTATTCCCTCCACTGCCCCAACCGATCACTCCTATTGTGTTCTCCTCAATTTCCCTCAATATCTCTCACATCACATCTGCCCTTGATTTTCTCTCCGTCTTTCCCCCTTCCATTCTCGTCTATACATTTTTTATTTCTCTCTCTATCTGAAGGGCTGATAGAGAACTATTTACTCTCACAGTATAACTGGTATTAAACAGTACCTTCTCCCGCTCTCTTTTGAATAGTGGTGTCGGACCGCCCCCCTCCCGTGATCCGACAGGGCCCGTCCAATCATACGGTACCTGTGGAGAGCACAGTGGTCCTGGGTTGCCAAGCAACAGGGACACCCACACCAACAGTTCACTGGAAGAAAGACGGGGTGATGGTGTCCCCTGAGGAGGCCCGCATCACCCAGATAGACACAGGAGCCCTGCAGATCCGCTACGCTAAGGTAGGGGGCAGCGTAACACCACCACCAACATACACTCATAGACCACCACTCAGACACCACCAAATGAACCCACTCTTATACTGTCTCTGTGTCTCTGCTCCTCAGCTTGGAGATACAGGAGTCTACACATGCGTGGCGTCCAGCCCCAGTGGAGAGGCATCCTGGAGGGCTTACCTGGAGGTGGAAGGTAGGTTATGGACATCATAATGATCTTTTCAGCTGTATCTTTCACTCTCTGGAGTCATTGCTGTGAATAAATGGGTATTTATTTGATTGCCACTCTGACCTCTCTGTTTCGTGTCTGGCAGAGTTCGGAGTAGTAGTCCAGCCAGGTCGACCCACAGACCCTAACCTGATCCCCAGCGGCCCATCCAAGCCTGACGTGACTGAAGTGAGCCGCACCTCAGTCACTCTGTCCTGGAAATCCAACCCAAATGCTGGGGCCACGCCCACCTCCTATGTCATCGAAGCATTCAGGTAAGTCTAGGAATTCCAACCCAAACGCTGGGGCCACGCCCATCTCCTAAGTCATCGAGGTATTCAGGTAAGTCTAGGAAATCCAACCCAAACGCTGGGGTCACACCCACCTCCTATGTCTTCGAGGTATTCAGGTAAGTCTAGGAATTCCAACTCAAACGCTGGGGCCACGCCCATCTCCTAAGTCATCGAGGTATTCAGGTAAGTGTGGGAAATCCAACCCAAACGCTGCGTCCACGCCCATCTCCTATGTCATCGAGGTATTCCGGTAAGTCTAGCAGGGCCGAGATGTGTGTCTATTATGTATGTTTAGGGCTGTATATATATGCATGTGTTGTGTATGCACTCATTTTTTAAGACCTTGCCTGTTGTGAATGATTGACCATTGTTCCTCCATCTGTGTAGTCACGCGTCGGGGAGTAGCTGGGTGACTCTGGCTGACCACGTGAAGATGGAGACCTTTGTCCTGAAGAACCTCAAGCCAGGTGCAGTTTACCTCTTTCTGGTGAGAGCAGCCAACGCCTACGGCCTCAGTGACCCCAGCCCCATCACTGATGCAGTCAGGACACAAGGTGAGATAACCATCTCCTCTACAAGCTTTACCTGATGATAGAGTCACATTTAGCTGATGTCAGAGACACTGAGACTTAGTGGTCCTCATATTGTAACCAGCTGGTTGGCAAGGGCAAAGTGAGTGTCTGAGTGAGCTAACTCTCTCTGTGTCCCCATTCAGACACCCCTCCCACCAGCCAGGGGGTAGACCATCGTCAGATCCAGAGGGAGCTGGGGGATGTGGTGATCCATCTCCACAACCCCACCATCCTCTCTTCCTCTTCTGTCAGGGTGCAGTGGACGGTGAGTAGAACCCTGACCCTCGACCTAACTGGGCCTGGGCCGTCTGCAGATACCGACCATCCTAAGGAAAAGTGACCCTAGTGTCTGTCTGTGTCAGCTGATTGTGAATGATTACTACCAGCTTCTTAGACTGCATGGTCTGTTGGTCTCCCTACACCGAGGGGGGGGGCACGCGGGCGGTATCTGTTCCACCGGGGAACTTCAATCCAGCCCGTGAGACATTAAAAAATTAAAAATACAAAAAAAAATGTAACTCTTTTTTCTCCCCAATTTCATGGTATTCAATTGTCCCATCGCTGCAACTCCCGCACGGACTCGAGAGCCGTGCGTTCTCATGACACGATCCAGCCAAGCCGCACTGCTTCTTGACACAATGCCCGCTTAACCAGCCGTACCAATGTGTCGGAGGAAACACCGTACACCTGGCGACCGTGTCAGCGTGCATGTGTCCGGCCCGCCACAGGAGTTGCTAGAGTGCAATGGGACAAGGAAATCTCGGCCTGCCAAGCTGTCTCCTAACCCAGACGAAGCTGGGCCAATTGTGCGCCACCTCATGGGTTTCCCAGCCCATGTGACACAGCCTGGGATCAAACCCGGATCTGTAGTGATGCCTCAAGCACTGCGATGCAGTGCCTTAGACTGCTACGCCACCCAGGAGGCCCCTGCAAATTGATTTTAACAATTGGTCCCCCATAAAATGTGGCCTTCCATTGAATTTCAAAATCCCGATGTGGCCCTTGAGCCAAAAAGTTTGCCCACCCCTGCCCTAAACCTTTCTGTGCTTGCGTGGCTATAACTGATATTCACAATAGGCTAATTTGATTGAGAAATAATGTACTTCAGAACACAAAGTTGAGGCATAGAGCAGAGAGCATAGAATGTGCTGTATAACCAGCTGTGTAGAGCTGTGGGTAGGATGCAGGAGTTAGAACCTAAATTATTTTCCAATCGTTTCATTCTGAACAGAACCATCATTTTTTTCATTCCCTTCTAATTTTCCGACCAGCAAAGTCAAGTTCTGAACCAGTTCCAATCCCCAAAAAGTTTGTTGTTCCTTTCTGTTCCTTTTTAAACCTCTGAAATATAAATATATATTTTTTTATGTCTTACCTTTTTGGACTTACAATGTGAAATATGATAACTAAAGTATCCTTAAGTAGCATTGAAAAAGTTAATCCATTCTTCTCTAATAAAAAATCTCTCTCCCTAATTTCTGAATCACGCTTTTAACATCAACAGGCTACAGTAGCCTGTGCTTCGGAGGGGGAGGGGCAGGTAGCCTACACACGTACACACACGTAAAGATTTTCAGCTAGCAGTCAGACACTGGAAAAAGTTTCTGAGTGACTGAGTGAAGGTTTTGCATAGGCACTTTCTTGTGTTTTGTCTGAGACTAGAAAAAGATTCCCTAAACGGTTCTGTTCCAGAACAGTATAGATCACTTTCGTTCCCGGTTCTGATTGTTATTTTACGGTTTTCGGTTCTGTTCCCTGAACCTGTTTCAACCTCTGGTAGGATGTGGACCGATGGCCTAATGAAGACCGCCTGATATTCACAATATGCTATACAAATATAATTTGATTCATTGAGAAATAATGTACTACAGAACATATAGTTGAGTCTGTAGGCATAGAGCATAGACTGTGCTGTATAGCCAGTTGTGTGGAGCTATGGATAGGATGTGTACCAATGGCCTAATCAAGACCACCTGTGCTGACAGAGTGAGTTTTGATCCTGGTCTATGAAAGAGGACTTGTATATGTTGTGAGGCCTTTCTCCCTCTCTTCCCCAGGAAGGGCCAAGGGGCTCAGTGATGAATGAGCACATGTCAGGGGTGCAGTACTAAACAGAGACACAATGTAAATAGTTTAGCTGAGCAGGCCCAAAGCCAGACTGACAGGGAGAAGGCTTCCCCATGGCCATCGTCTGTGGAACTTGGCTGCCTGGGGAGTTTTTGAGGTTTCCGCTTGGACCGAAAATTATTAATAGGGCCACTGGACAGTACAAATTAACATGATCCCCTTTAAAATAGGTGAGAACACTTTGTTATGGGCCATTGTCAAGTAAAACGTATTGGGCCCAGTCATTCATAAAGTGCTTATGAAGTCCTAGCTTCCTTGCCATATCTACGATACCTAACTCTGAGGCCCATTTTTCTTTGCGTGCCCTCCTGGCAGTGTCCTAACCAGTCCCAGGCTCTCAGGAAACTGGTGCTTGGTGATGACCTCATGATGTGGTTTCTCTGAGCTCTGGAAGATGACAGGGGGTGTAACCTAAGCTCTCCCTGTGGGCTTGGGGGGCAACATAGCACAGAACTAAAGACTTCTCCTGGAGGATGTTCATTATATGGTTAACATCCCAACAAACGCGGCAGAAGAGTTATGGTTTTATAATGTGTATTGTTTTTTTATTTCATCATGTGACACACTGGTCAAACATCTGAGATTGCTGTACCATTTCCTGCTGTTGAAATGGCTCTTTGACACTTGTGTCATAGATCCCAGGGCTTACTATGAAATAGTTTTGGTTGGAACTATAATATTAAATATCAGCGGCTATGGCAACCAAAATGATATAGCAATTTAATAGACTAATTTACAGTAGGGTTCCTTTTTCTGGCGTTAGAATGTGTTCCAAAGTTCAAAGTGAGAACACATGGTCATAACACTGCTTATAAAATGATGTTGTGTTTCAGATGCCTTCTAAGAAACCCTAAAATCTGTTCCCCCTTTCTGCCACTAGGTGGAGCAGCAGTCTCCATACATCCAGGGTTACAAGGTGATGTACAGGGCGTCTGCGGAGCTGGGCCAGCCGGGGGGGCAGTGGGGCGTGTTCGAGGTGCGGAACCCTGGAGAGGACGGTGCTGTGGTGCCTCAGCTGAAGAAGGGGGTCACCTATGAGTTCAAAGTGCGTCCCTTCTTTGATGAGTTCCAGGGAGCGGACAGCGAAGTGAAGGTGGCCAGGACGCCTGAGGAAGGTGAGAGGCTGAGGCCAGGGGTCAGGGATCAGGGGTCAAGGGCTTCTGTTAAAGAGGGTAGTGATGGGAAGTCTGAGTGGAGAATAAATACATGAGTTATAGTATTAGAATGGAGTAGGTTGTTTTGTGAGAGTTTTAGTAGGCCAGGGAAGTGGTTGACAAAATCAACCTTTCACATGTAAAAATAAATGAATGAGATTTCTGAGAAACCATAACACATCTCGGTAACACATTATTTGGATAGTCCATCTGTAGATGCTCTACAGACAATCAGTAATATTTCAACTCTCTACTAACCCCAGTTCTAACCCTAACCTAAAACCTTATCCACAGGAGGTTGGTGGCACCTTAATTGGGGAGGACGGGCTCGTGGTAATGGCTGGAGCGGAATACGTGGAATGGTATCAAATACATGTGTTTGATGCCATTCCATTTACTCTGTTCCGCCCATTATTATGAGCCGTCCTCCCCTCAGAAGCCTCTACTGCCCTTATCCTAACCCTTAACCCTTACCCTAGCCCAAACCTTAACCATTACCCTTATTCTAACCTAACCGTAACCTTAGCAAGCAGTTGCTTATCAACAGATAGTTGGTCATACTATCTACAGAGCTTTTACCGATGGAATATCTGTACTATCCAAATAAAGTGTGCTAATTGGTCCGGAGATGTGTTAGTGTTACTGTATGGTTGTTGCATAGTAATCAACATTGCTGAGTTTTGAGAGTTTCACATTGTTTAAAGCTGACGTGTGTCTGTATTCTGTATAGATGAGTGTGTAGCAGCAGCTGTGCAGACAAATTGCGCTGCTAATTGTTTTCTGAGTTCATGCGTAGAGCCCCAGCCAGCCCGAGACAACAGACATGCCTGCTTTCATTATCTTTAACTAGGCGATGACTAAGCTCCTGAGGCCAACGCGCTACTGATTCACTTGAATTGCTTTCATCAGGTGACTAGCACCACCACCACCACCACCACCACCGTGGCACAGCACACAAAGCCTCCAGGCATTACTAGAGCTCGAACAACATACCATTCATCACAACATCAGCTCAGTCAATTCCTGTATTATACTGGTGACAAACTTGCGACATGGACCTGTGGCTTCATGTGGGTTTCATACCCTTATGCAGATAATTGCAAGAACATCTAGTGGGCTAGGTTAGATAGATAGATATGTGGAACATTCAGTGCCCCAGCTTGTCAGAGAAAACATTGTGTATACACATTTTTTTAAATCTTCATCTTACAAATACTACCAATTATCACAACATCCATACAAAGTACCCACTGGGCAAAAACTGGTTGAATCAACATTGTTTCCACATCATTTCAACCAATAAAATAAATGTGAGGACATTCATTGAATCAACCTGGAAAACAGATTATATTTGTAAAAAGTAATCAACGTAAGGGCATTTCATCTTTTTTGACCTAACTTTTAACCTAAATCCAATGACATGGTAAAATGTTTTGTTGATTTCACGTTGAATGCACGTTAGTTCAAATCCCCGAGCTGACAAGGTACAAATCTGTCGTTCTGCCCCTGAACAGGCAGTTAACCCACTGCTCCTAGGCCGTCATTGAAAATAAGAATTTGTTCTTAACTGACTTGCCTAGTTAAATAAAGATAAAATCAAATAAATAAAGGTTGACAACTCAACCAAATGTAAATCAAAACTATGCGTTGAACTGACATCTGTGCCCTGTGGCTATTCACTCTAGTTCCATACCCTTACAATTTAAAACTTCTACAATATTAATCTGTATTTATTCCACATGCTGTTCATAGGCTCTTTATGATCATACTGTTCAGTAACAGTAGTCTTGTTAAAAGCTTGCATCGTCTATTGTATTGAGAATAATCTGACTACTGCAGGTGAAGCAGTTGCATGTGATCTGAATTGTCACTAAATGTCCTTTAATGTTCAGTAAGAGACATGGCAGACGCTGAGGCGAGCTGTGACATGTACAGGATCAAATAAGAGTGGGTGTCTTTGATGTCATCATGTGCATCTGTGTTTGTTCCCATCTCAGCTCCCAGTGGAGCCCCCCGAGGTGTTACCATCACGAAGAGTGATGCCAATGGGACCGCCATCCTGGTCGCTTGGCAACCGCCTCCTGAGGAGGAACAGAACGGAATGGTACAGGAGTACAAGGTAAGATGGAGAGAGGGTTTGATTTTCTGCTGAAGGAAAGTGGGGAACAAACAGAGAGGTATGGAGCAGAATCTCAAGCCTCCCACTTTCTCCCTCTCACTTCCTTGGGTTTCTGTGTTTTTAGTTGCTTCAGCGGAGGTGGACTAAGCACATTGATGTGAGGCACTGTCATGGGCTAATGTTGATATGTCATATCAAATACAGTGTTTGCATTTACTGAAAAGAAATCCACTGACTCTCACCATCACACTCCGTCTTTCACCCTATCCTCTACAGATCTGGTGCCTGGGCAATGAGAGCCGTTACCACGTCAACCGGACAGTAGATGGCTCCACCTTCTCCGTGCTAATCCCCAGCCTGGCGCCAGGGATACGCTACAGTGTGGAGGTCGCCGCTAGCAACGGTGCTGGCCCAGGGGTCAAGAGTGATGTCACCTTCTTTCAACTTGGTGAGCTGCTCAACTGTAACACTTGATAGTCTCCCTTAAGTTAAGATCATGTAAAAACACATTAAGAATGTTATCTGATCTCAGTACCAAGAAAAGAAGAGGTCAATTAACAGTGTTAATCCATTATCTATGTCTGTCGACTCACAAGCTTCAGGTCAACACCAGTTCAATCGCTACACGTCTTAGGTCTTTTCAGTTATAGCCATGTGATAGATGGTCTGTGTGATTTGCACACTGTGTCAGTTCTCACCATGACAAATGTAAAGGTGTATGTACAGGTGTCTGTCTAATGTCCCAACATGAGTTATTTCACAATGCCTTTAGTTAATTAAATAATTAGCATTCAGCCTCTCCTTCCCTAGTCTCAGGTTCACTATATGTGACAAAAAGCACAGACATTATCAACTCGGTTTTCCACCTCTCCATCGTCTTAGTACATTCCAGCCTTTTCACATTACCAATATAAAGCTTTTCGAGTTACATGATGAAGTCCATTCACTCCAGTTCACCTCTTGGCCTAGCACTCTGATGAGCAGAGAATGAGAACATTCTCCATGACAGATTATGTGACCAGATGTATTTAGAGATATCTCCTTTCAGCTGACTCTCATGTCTCCATACTGTAATGTTGTTTTCCATCGCAGACTCCTGCCCATCAGTTGAACTTTAATGTTTTGAAGGATTTATGTTTGTCCTTCAGGATCCGCCTCAATTCTTCCCTGTCAATGTTCTATGATGGAGTATACTATATACACGTCCTTGGTGTCAATCTCCTCTCCTCCTCTTCCTCCCCCAGACTCTACAGGTCAGATGATGGACAGTCGTGAGGACCAGGACACATTGTCTCAGATCTCAGACGTGGTCAAACAGCCGGCGTTCATCGCGGGCATCGGTGCCACCTGCTGGGTGGTTCTCATGGTGTTCAGTGTGTGGCTCTACCGCCACCACAAGAAGAGGAGCGGCCTCAGCAGCAGCTACGCCGGAATACGCAAAGGTCCGTAGTGGATGTGGCTTTGGGTGTATATATCGGTGGACATGTTTAACTATACTTGTGGGGATCAAGAAAAGCAAGAAAAACACAAATTTGACCAACTGGGGACATTTTGTAAGTTTAGGGTTAGGTTTAGGGAAAATAGGATAATCTATTAAGTAAGTAGAGTATCAAATGTTGATCACACCCAGATAATATTTTGTTGAGTAGAGATTGGAAGGATATGAGAAGAGACTGGGATGGTGATAGTAATTAGATGTGGGGAGGTGGATGGAGGGAGGACATTAGGTTAGTGTTATGATCATTCAGCTCAACACTGGCAACCTAAGCCCTCTGACACACATGTTAGAGATGGGACACTGTCCTCTGTGTCACCAGGGTAATTGAATTTCTTCACTTCAATCACATTTTTTAAATTAATTTTTATTTCACCTTTATTTAACCAGGGAGGCCAGTTGAGAACAAGTCTTCATTTACAATCCCGACCTGGCCAAGATAAAGCAAAGCAGTGCGACAAAAACAACAACACAGAGTTACACATAAACAAACGTACGGTCAATAACACAAAAGAAAAGGAAAATAGAAAAATCTATGTACAGTGTGTGCAAATGTAGAAGAGTAGGGAGGTAGGCAATAAATAGGTGAAAATAATGACAATTTGGCATTAATACTGGAGTGATAGATGTGCAGATGATGTACAAGTAGAGATAATGGGGTGCAAAAGAGCAAGAGGGTAAGTAATAATATGGGGATGAGGTAGTCGGTTGTGCTATTTACTGATTGGCTGTGTACAGGTACAGTGATCGGTAAGCTGCTCTGACAGCTTACGCTTAAAGTTAGTGAGGGAGATATAAGACTCCAGCTTCAGAGATTTTTGCAATTCATTCCAGTCATTGGCAGCAGAGAACTGGAAGGAAAGGCGGCCAAATGAAGTATTGGCTTTGGGGATGACATGTGCAGTATACCTGCTGGAGCGCGTGCTATGGGTGGATGTTGCTATGGTGACCAGTGAGCTGAGATAAGGCAGAGCTTTATCTAGCAAAGACTTACAGATGACCTGGAGCCAGTGGATTTGGCGATGGATATACAGCGTGGCAAAAAAGTATTTAGTCTGTCACCAATTGTGCAAGTTCTCCCACTTAAAAAGATGAGAGAGGCCTGTAATTTTCATCATAGGTACACTTCAACTATGACAGACAAAATGAGAAGAAAAATCCAGAAAATCACATTGTATGATTTTTAATGAATTTATTTGCAAATTATGGTGGAAAATAAGTATTTGGTCAATAACAAAAGTTTATCTCAATACTTTGTTATATACCCTTTGTTGGCAATGACAGAGGTCAAATGTTTTCTGTAAGTCTTCACAAGGTTTCAACACACTGTTGCTGGTATTTTGGCCCATTCCTCCATGCAGATCTCCTCTAGAGCAGTGATGTTTTGGGGCTGTTGCTGAGCAACACGGACTTCCAACTCCCTCCAAAGATTTTCTATGGGGTTGAGATCTAGGCCACTCCAGGACCTTGAAATGCTTCTTACGAAGCCACTCCTTCGTTGCCCGGGCGGTGTGTTTGGGATCATTGTCATGCTGAAAGACCGAGCCACATTTAATCTTCAATGCCCTTGCTGATGGAAGGAGGTTTTCACTCAAAATCTCACGATACATGGCCCCATTCATTATTTCCTTTACACGGATCAGTCATCCTGGTCCCTTTGCAGAAAAACAGCCCCAAAGCATGATGTTTCCACCCGCATGCTTCACAGTAGGTATGGTGTTCTTTGGATGCAACTCAGCATTCTTTGTCCTGCAAACACGACGAGTTGAGTTTTTACCAAAAAGTTATATTTTAGTTTAATCTGACCATATGACATTCTCCCAATCTTCTTCTGGATCATCCAAATGCTCTCTAGCAAACTTCAGACGGGCCTGGTCATGTACTGGCTTAAGCAGGGGGACATGTCTGGAACTGCAGGATTTGAGTCCCTGGCGGCGCAGTGTGTTACTGATTGTAGGCTTTGTTACTTTGGTCCCAGCTCTCTGCAGGTCATTCACTAGGTCCCCCTGTGTGGTTCTGGGATTTTTGCTCACCGTTCTTGTGATCATTTTGACCCCACGGGGTGAGATCTTGCGTGGAGCCCCAGATCGAGGGAGATTATCAGTGGTCTTGTATGTTTTCCATTTCCAAATAATTGCTCCCACAGTTGATTTCTTCAATCCAAGCTGCTTACCTATTGCAGATTCAGTCTTCCCAGCATGGTGCAGGTCTACAATTTTGTTTCTGGTGTCCTTTGACAGCTCTTTGGTCTTGGCCATAGTGGAGTTTGGAGTGTGACTTTTGTGGACAGGTGTCTCTTATACTGATAACAAACAGGTGCCATTAATACAGGTAACGAGTGGAGGAAAAAGGAGCCTCTTAAAGAAGAAGTTACAGGTCTGTGAGAGCCAGAAATCTTGCTTGTTTGTAGGTGACCAAATACTTATTTCCACCATAATTTGCAAATAAATTCATAAAAAATCCTACAATGTGATTTTCTGGATTTTTTTTTCTCATTTTGTCTGTCATAGTTGAAGTGTACCTATGATGAAAATTACAGGCCTCTCTCATATTTTTAAGTGGGAGAACTTGCACAATTGGTGGCTGACTAAATACTTTTTTGCCCCACTGTATAGTGAGGGCCAGCCAACAAGAGCATACATGTCACAGTGGTGGATGATATATGGGGCTTTGGTGATAAAACGGATGGGACTGTGATAGACTACATCCAGTTTGCTGAGTATAGTGTTGGGGGCCATTTTGTAAATGACATTGCCGAAGTCAAGGATCGGTAGGATAGTCAGTTTTACGAGGGTATGTTTGGCGGCATGAGAGAGAAGGCTTTGTTGGGAAATAGGAAGCTGATTCTAGATTTAATTTTGGATTGGAGATGCTTAATGCGAGTCTGGAAGGAGAGTTTACAGTCTAATGAGACACCTAGGTATTTGTAGCTGTCCACATATTCTAGGTCAGAACCTTACAGAGTAGTGATGCCATTCGGGCGGGTGGGTGCTGGCAGCAATTGGTTGAAGAGCATGGAATTAGTTTTACTAGCATTTAAAAGCAGTTCGAGGACACGGAAGGAGTGTTGTATGGTGTTCATCTTGTTTGGAGGCTTGTTAGCACAGTGTCCAAAGAAGGGCCAGATGTTTACAGAATGGCGTCGTCTGCATAGAGGTTGATCAAAGAATCACCAACAGCAAGAGTGACGTCATTGATATATACAGAGAAAAGAGTCAGCCTGAGAATTGAACCCTGTGGATCCCCATAGAGACTGCTAGAGGTCCGGACCACAGGCCCTCCGATTTGACACACTGAACTCTATCTGAGAAGTAGTTGGTGAACCAGGCAAGGCAATCATTTGAGAATCCAAGGCTGTTGAGTCTGCCGATAAGAATGTGGTGATGGATAGAGTTCGAAGCCTTGGCCAGGTTGTTGAAGATGGCTGCACAGTACTGTCTTTTTTCGATGGTGGTTATGATATTGTTTAGGACCTTGAGCATGGCTGAGATGCACCCATTACCAGCTCGGAAACCAGATTGCATAGTTGAGAAGATACGGTGGTATTCGAAATGGTCGGTGATCTGTTTGTTAACTTGGCATTCTAAGATTTTAGAAGGGCAGGATGGATATAGGTCTAAAGCAGTTTGGGTCTAGAGAGTCTCCCCCTTTAAAGAGAGGTTGACCGCGGCAGCTTTCCAATCTTTGGGGATCTCAGATGACACGAAAGAGAGGTTGAACAGGCTAGTAATAGGGGTTGCAACAATTTTGGAGGATCATTTTAGAAAGAGAGTGTCCAGATTGTCTAGACCGGCAGAATTGTAGGGATCCAGTTTTCACATTTCTTTCAGAACATCAGCTGTCTGGATTTGGGTGAAGGAGAAGCAGGGGGGTTGGGGTTTGGGCAAGTTGCTGCAGCGGGTGCTGAGATGTTGGCCGGGGTAGGGGTAGCTAGGTGGAAAGCATGGCCAGCTGTGGAAAAATGCTTGTTGAAATTATTGATTATCGTAGATTTATCGGTGGTGACAGTGCTTTCTATCCTCGGTGCAGTGGCCAGCTGGGAGGAAGGTGCTCTTATTCTCCATGGACTTTACAGTGTCGAACATTTTGGGGGGATTAGTGCTACAGGATGCAAATTTATGTTTGAAAAAGCTAGCCTTTGCTTTTCTAACTGATTGAGTATATTGGTTCCTGACTTCCCTAAAAAGTTGCATATCGCGGGGGTTATTCGATGCTAATGCAGAATACCACAGGATGTTATTGTGCTAATCAAGGGCAGGCAAGTCTGGGGTGAACCAAGGGCTATATCTGTTCTTAGTTCTACAGTTTTTAAATGGGGCATGCTTATATAAGATGGAGAGGAAAGCACCTTTGAAGGGCAACCAGGCATCCTCTACTGACAGGATGAGGTCAATATCCTCCAGAATACCCGGGCCAGGTCGATTAGAAGTGTTTTAGGGAGCGTTTGACAGTGATGAGGGGTGGTCGTTTGACCGCGGACCCATTACGCACGCATGCAATGAGGCAGTGATTGCTGAGATCCTGGTTGAAGACAGCAGAGGTGTATTTAGAGGGTAAGTTGGTCAGGATGATATCTTACAGGGTGCCCATGGTTACTGATTTTGGTTGTACCTGGTAGGTTCCTTAATAATGTGTGTAAGATTGAGGTTATCTAGATTAGATTGTAGGATTTCCGGGGTGTTAAGCATGTCCCAGTTTAGGTCACCTAACAGTACAAACTCTGAAGATAGATGGGGAACGATCAATTCACATATGGTGTCCAGGGCACAGCTGGGGGCTGAGGGGGGTCTATAGCAAGCGGCAACGGTGAGAGACTTGTTTCTGAAAGGTGGATTTTTAAAAGTAGAATCTCAAATTGTTTGGGCACAGACCTGAATAGTATTACAGAACTCTGCAGGCTATCTCTGCAGTAGATTGCAACTTCCTCCCCTTTGGCAGTTCTATCTTGTCGGAAAATGTTATAGTTAGGGATGGACATTTCAGGATTTTTGGTGGCATCCTAAGCCAGGATTCAGACATGGCTAGGACATCCGGGTTTGCGGAGTGTGCTAAAGCAGTGAATAAAATAAACTTAGGGAGGAGGCTTCTAATGTTAACATACATGAAACCAATGCTTTTACATTAATGTGTGTTTTTCTCCAGTAGCCCATAATGTGACTTGCCTAGTGTCAGCTGCTTTTATCCTCAAAGTAAGAAGCATGATAACCATATCTCATATGGAGAAATGAAATAAAACGGGTTTGGTCTTCTCTCCTGACTCGAAGACCTCAAAGGGTAGTGACGATGAGCCGGCATATCCCAGAATACGCTGACATTCAAACGCTGACATTTAGGGCTCATTTCCAGGGCGCTGCCCGCCTCCTCTCCCCGGTGAGGCACAGTTAGAGTAGGGACAAGCCTGTCACCCAGGTAATATGACACGTGTTCTGCTATCTCTGTTATCTCCTTCCGTCTGACCACAGGTGACCTCCATTACCCACAAGGCCACATGTTCCTGATTGATGGAGGACAGGGAGCCTCATCTGACGCTGTGTGTGTGTGTGTGTGTGTGTGTGTGTGTGTGTGTGTGTGTGTGTGTGTGTGTGTGTGTGTGTGTGTGTGTGTGTGTGTGTGTGTGTGTTTGAGTGTGCGTGCATGCGTCAATATGTCTGCCAGTTTTTGTGGGGCTTTTTTCACAGGCTTACAAAATGTCTATTTTGCAATCAATAAATTAACCTTCTTCTCTCTTTCTCTCCCACCTCCTTTTCTTTTTATTCGCTCCTCCTCTGTTTGGGTTGGGTTTGTTCCTGCAGTTCCATCTTTCACCTTCACTCCTACAGGTATGTATGAAGGAATGTGTTCAGCTGTAAACATGTATTTGTTATTTACCGGTATGTGTTCTGACCTTGAAGCCCCTATGATTCAGAGATACCTGTACACAAACACAGTTCTCTCTCTATGTTCTCAGTTCCTCCCAGCACTCACAAACAATCTGTTCCAATACACAAACAGCTAATGGAGTGTTTATCTTTGGTGGCCTCATATCCACAAACCAATTATGTCAATTTAAAAATCTCACGGAGGGAGGTGCGTTCAGAGCTACACAAAGGGATGTTCTGACATAAGGTGAATCAGGGGGAAGACAGCTCCTAAAGAGGTCATTAGCCCATCCCTATCCCACCCTCTTAGACCAGGCATAGACAATGACACACAACATGGCCACCAGTTGGCCTGCCCTGTGGTTGTGGTGAAGACAGTTTAGAGTGCTGCTGAGTTACTGTGCTTTGTGACAAGTAGAGAGGCAGTTAGTGCCATACAAAGCATAAACACAGTCCCATGTTCCCACTTGTCCTTCCCACAGTGACCGTAGAAGTAGTAAAGTGTATCTAATCATGTGGTTGAAATGACTCACCCTCCAGTGAAGAGGACGTGTCTGAACTGAAGGGTTATCAGTCATTGTGAAGTGTGCCTCAGGGTCAAGATATCATGTTTAACACTCTGGCACTGATTTTGTTTTTCTACATGTGCACCTCTCAATGCCAAGTGCCCCAGTTGTGTGTTGATATGCGTGTGCGTTTGTGTGTGTGTGTGTGCGTGCGTGCAGAGTGTGACTCATGACAGGATGTGTCTATCAGATGTGATGAGTCAGACTGACCTAAGGACAGTTGTATGAGTACAGAGTGACAGACAGGTCACACCAACCTGGATTCCCTCTTTCATTTGTCGTGCAGGTTGCTTACTTGTGTTTCTCACATTTGTTCTCTTTCTTTAAATCAGTGAACTATCAGAGAGGAGGAGAGTCGGTCTGCAGTGCTGGGAGGTAAGGGGTGTGCTTTTACGTGTACACTTGACTGGATATGATTTCCCCACTGTCTATATAGGGCACTTATGATGGTGTTCAGAAATGCAGGAGGGAAAGTGGTAAAAACAACAGCAGTGTATTCCCTACCTGAACCACCAGAGGGAGGTCTCCCCCTGTCTGAAAAATGACAGAGGACAAAAACTCCCATGCCCATCCCTGACTGAAACCCTGTTTGTTCTGTGTGATAATGGTTCTGGTTGCATGCTTCTGGTTCAGACCCGGGCTGCTGAACATGGGTGAGAGTGTGAACCAGCCGTGGCTCCCAGACTCCTGGCCCAACGCCTGTGCCAACCACAAAGACTGCAGCATCAACTGCTGCAACACTGGAAACGGCACCAGCGACAGCAACATGACCACCTACAGCCGCCCAGGTCAGTACCGTTAAAGCTACAGACCTCGTCTGGGGGTGATAGTGGTCAGGCCCCAGCAATGGAACTTAAAGTATGGAGATATAATGCAAATCAAATAAGCAATGAGGTTTATCATGGAAATGAAACATGGCTTCAACATGATAATTAATGGTGTTATGTGACTTCCTGTGTGAAGGGTTAATGAAGAGTTAATGAATAGGTAAAGTGTCTCTAACCCTATCCCCATGTGATCTCCTCTCCTCAGCTGACTGCATCGCCAACTATGGCAGCCAGTTGGAGAACCAGCAAGGGGGTCTATTGGGGTCTGAACAGGCCGTGTACAGCGACGTGGACCTCTCCAACAAACTCAATGAGCTCAAGACCTTCAACAACCCCAGCCTGTGCTACATGGGCCCAGGGGCAGGGCCACCCACCCCCTACGAGCCCACCCCCTACGCCACCACCCAGCTCATCCAGTCTAGCATCCTTAACAAGGCTGGAGCTGCAGGGGCCGCGGCAGGGGCCGCTGATATACGCTGTTGGAACCAGCCCCCGTCCCAGCTGCAGAAAGCACATATGCAGTACAACATCATGGAGCAGAGCAACAGGCTCAATAAAGGTGAGAGGATTGGACATAGCGTAGTAGTGGTGGGAGGGAGGGTATTTGGGAAGTTACTTCAGTTTGTGTTACTATGTGTAGTCTACATATCTGTTTAACTCTGTCTCTTTCTCTCTGTATCTGCTGTGTCTTCAGACCACTATAGAGGAGATGGGCCTCTGCAAGGCACCGTCCCGTACAACCAGGCCCACGAACACAACACAGGAGGCTCCCTCCACAGCTCTGACAGGGGCAGCAACAGCACCTCTGGTGAGACACTGATTACCCGGATCATAGCAAATAGGACAAATAAGTATTTGTTCTGCAGTATGTTCTAAGAGTTTGTTCGATTGCCTCTGCAGGGAGCCAAAGTCATAAGAAAGGAACTCGCACCCCCAAACTGCCCAAAACGAACACAGTGACCCGGGGTGAACCTCTGCCCCCTTCCCCTGCCAACCCCCCACCAAGCCGGAGCTGTGACGAATATACCCTGCCCATGGAAAAAAGCTTTAACCCAGATGCCCTATGCCCAATGCTTCCCTCACGGATGTACCTGCATCCGGATGAGATGCAGGAGGAGGAGGCGGAGGAGGGGATGGATAGATGTCCCACCCCCCCTGTCAGAGGGGCAGCCTCATCCCCCGAGGGTCTGTCCTACAGTCACCAGTCTACGGCAACTCTCACCCCCTCCCCCCAGGGAGACCAGCACAACGGCCTACACAATGGAACAGACAACCACAGGTGACTATGAGCCCAACTCACACTGCATCTCACTCATCCCAGCTACAACCGTCAGCCAATTGTATTAATCAATGCTTTGATCCTTTCCCTTTTTCCCTTCTTAGACAACACGTGGCCAGCCCCCCTCCTTCCCCGCTCCCCCTCTCCCCCCCACACACCTACGGCTACATCTCCAGCCCCCTGGAACTGGATACTGACGGCCAGGAGGAAGAGGGGGAGGAGGATGAAGAAGAGGCAGGGGATGAGATGGATGCAGACATGGCCCAGAGTCACTACCACCAGCACCAAAATAACCACCAGCCCCACCAGCAACTGCGCCACCACCAGCACCCCCGTTCCCCACGCAGGCTGCACCTCCGGGGGCTAGAGCAGACGCCGGCCTCCAGCACAGGGGATCTGGAGAGTTCCGTGACGGGCTCCATGATTAACGGCTGGGGCTCGGCCTCCGAGGAGGACAACGGCTCATCAGGACGCTCCAGCGCCGTCAGCTCCTCAGACGGGTCCTTCTTCACAGACGCAGACTTCGCCCAGGCTGTGGCCAACACTGGAGACTACACAGCAGGCCTACGCATGGCCAGGTTCCCGGAGGACACAGGACCAGCAGGTGAGGAGGAGAGAGGGGCAGGAAACTGGATCAGGGGAAAATATCAGAAATAAAATGCATAGATATGCCTTCTTAGATAAAACTTTCATGGACTGACTGTTTGTCTGTGACTTCAGGGCGAAGGCACCAGCGTCCCAGCAGCCCACTGTCCACAGACAGCAACATGAGCTCTGCAGTGATGCAGAAGAGACCGCCCAAGAGGCACAAGCAGCACCAGGCCCAGGTTGGCCACCAAGGTCACCTGAAGAGGAACGACTTCACAGATGGTAAGGGACTGGGTCTGAGATATGGGTCACTGCATGGAACAGCTCTCACATTGACTTCTCTAGCTATACAGTACTTGGTGAATGACCTTGGTGAATAAAGTTCAAATTTCCATGTCTGTGTTCTTCTCTCCTCAGACTCATGCATGCCCTTGAAGTCCCCTAGTCACATGTCGCCGCGGTGTGACTATGAGGCGAGAGGTGCTACGCTCCCGAGGATTGGCTCTGGGGAGGGTCGGGGCCGGAGAGGGAGTGCAGGAGGCCAGAGGACCAGAGAGGGCTCTGTAGAGAGACGGGAGGGCCAGGACAAGAACAGGACTCCACAGGGAGGCAAGGGGAGCAGCAAAGCCTGTCAGCCACCAGGTACTTACTGCATTGTAGTGTACTTCCAATGTGGTTTGTGAACAAAGTACAAATATGAGCTTTATAACATTATGCTTGTATGTGGTTCCTACATGTCAAAATAAATCCCCTTGAAAACTCGATGATTCATCACAATGGAGTTTATCCAGCACAAACTAAGTAGAATGTGTTTAACCAACCACCATCTCTCTCTGTCTCAGGTTCTGAGGACATCCCCCCGTACAGCAGGCCCTCCTTCCCCTCGGTGCAGGGCCAGAGCCAGGCCCAGAGCTCCTCCAGCTCCATGTCCTCCCGGGGCTCAGGGGGACGGAGGAGAGATGGGGCCCGCAGGAACCCCACAGACACACTCCCCAGCATCACAGGCTTCCAGACCCAGGAAGAGGAGCTAGAGGTGAGAACAAGATACTCATAAAGTGTCCATTTACTAGTTTCCTAGTTGAAAATCTAGTATGTCTATGATCTTCTTTTTATGGCCATTATTCAAGGGGTTATATTATAAACTTGTGTCTTGAGTCTACAGCTTCTGGAGAGCTGAGGATCATGGGAGAAGAAAAGGAAAGGGGATCTGACATCACAATTCAGTGACTATTATGTAAATTACTTTTCTTATCATACACAACAAAAAAACGGAACAATATTGAATATTTGTTTTTCTTATTACAATTTCTCATTAGATGTCCATCTTCCAGGAAAAAAGAAAGTGAGAAAAAAGGTGCATTCGCGTTTGAGTCTGTTAACTCACTGGTATGAAGCACCATTAGATCATTGTTTACTTGACTTGTTGCTAGAGAACTGGCTTCCATTCGCCTCGATGAAAGTAGTCACAGCCTCAATGAAAGTACATGCACATTAGATGGCTGTTGTCAGTGTATACAGATACCTTGTCTTGGACCACCTGATGTGGTACATGTCTGTTGCCCCTGTAATTAATATTTGGACATCACTATCCATCTTGTAAATTGTTTGTTAATTTTACTGCCACAAAAATTGCTACAATGGGAATTTTACATTTGTTTTTAATGTATTTTTGTAATGCACTGTTATTGTTTTGTTATTGATGTTGGTCTTGTCGATGTGCATTATTTGTTCTACTTTGGTTTCAAAAGCACAATCACTTAACTTTATTTTAAACTATTGTTATCTATGACCTTCCGTCATACAAGAGGAACAATGATACAACTGATCTTGTTAATCGTTGTCTATATACACGATTGAACCAGTGTTGAGTATCTTAATATTATGTTTCTGTTAGGGGTTGGGATGGGAACTTAACTCTCCTGTCTAGTTTAGGTTTCATTCAAACCACAGTGTTCATTTGGACTCAAACTTTATAATGACACAAACTACTGTGTTAATCGGACTATACTCTCATGTCTAAAATTGCACTTATGAGGAAGTGAGAGAGACAGTAGACAAGCTGACGGATACATTGAGCCGATAGAGAAGGGTGAGAAAGCCCCATTGGTAGGGAACGTTGATGGATACATCCTGGAAAATGGATTTCTCCATGCCTGATGATGGTTAGCGTTTTCTCCATGAGCAACCAGTACACAGTGACACATCCACCATTGTTTCCCAGCAAGACAGAGGGCAGAGGAAAGTGACATTAATACTTACCCTTAAAGAAGGACTCTAATTACAGAAAGAGGACAACTGGTGACAAAAGACTGGGACTTGAAAATCATGCTGCTTGGCAGTGGAACAGCATGTTGGGTTTAGGTTCTTTATGGCTACATCTAGGCCGAGCTTTTGGTACATCTACAAAATGTGTAAAACATTGTTCGCTGAGGACACCTGACATTTGTTTGGAGTTTTCCATGTTTTAAAGAATTGCAACTATGTTCATGATGTCAGCCATGTTATGTCAGCCATGTTATGTCATTACTGAGTATGTTATAAACGGGGATTAAAAAAATATTGTCATTTTTACCACATTATTTATTATTAAAATGTCTTCAAATGACAGTGTCCACTTGGAATTTTTTTGTGGTTCAATCTTTGTTCACAGTCAATACATCCTAATACAAGGTTTAAGTGAAGAAGGAAAATGGAAGAAGAAGAGGAAGAGGGAGAGCCACCCAAAAGCCTATTCTTAATGGGAATGTGATGACACGCTGCTTAATTAACCTCACTCATGAACCCTTGTGGTTAATTAACAGAGCAGATGTGTGCTGTCAAAGGGAAAGAGACGCTGTGGAGCCGAGCACAGGTGTGGCTCTGTGTGTGTGCCGTGTGTGTGCCATGTGTGTGTATGTGTAGTGGGGGGGTGGATAGCAGTCAAAACTACAGCTATGAGCGGCAGCCAAAATTCTTCTCTTTGTCCTCCTCAGAGCGCAAGATTGTGATGGAGAGAAAGAACCTGTCCATCAGCCACCCACACACAGATTCCTCCAGAAAGATTCTAATGTGTTCGTACTGTTTAACTGTAAGTACATCTCTGCATAATCAGCGAGAGCAGAGCAGGAGACAGATGCTGAGCTGCTGGAAGTCCAATCACTGATTGAACTACACAATTGCATTCCATGAGAGATGGGACAGGTTGCTGTTATTAGCTGGAGCTTCTCTCTCCTCTCTCCATCAGAGTGGAATGAAACCAGTGTCCCGGCAGCTGTACAGGGCTGTCTGTAAAGGCTAGCTACCTACATTAACATCAACCGCCCCAGTCACCACAGTGCTAATTCAGTACCATAAAGGGTCGACACAATTAACCCAGAAAGACCACACTGTAGCCTCCTCTGCTTCTAGCCCACTCTATCTGCCTCCTCTATGTAATTCCCTGTGGTCCCACAGTAGGTTTTGCTGATTGAGTCATACTCAAGCATTTCTATCCTGATTGCTCTTTCCATGAATTAGGTAATCATCTATATTTCCCCTGCGCAATTCTCTTGTCTGTGTGAATGGATGACTCAGATTTACTGCTTTACAGTAAAGTGGAGAGGCCGTATGCCAGTTTTTTACCGACTCATCTGGTGGGCCTCACTTAAATTCTATATTGCATCATTATCAAGATATTGAAGTTACTCAGTTTAAAGGTCCAATGGAGCCGGGATTTTTTTAAATCTCAATATCAAATAATTTTGGGGTAATAATTAAGTAACTTACTGTGATTGTTTTAAATGAAAATGGTCAAAAAGAAACAAAAATAGCTTCTTAGCAAAGAGCAATTTCTCAAGCAGGAATTTTGCTAGGACTATCTGGGAGTGGTCTGAGTGGGGAGGGTAAAACTGAAAACGAGCTGTTATTTGCAGAGAGGTTTGGAACTCTCTTGTTGTTCTATTAACTAATCTACTGCCCAGTGATTCCATCCCTCCAAAATCAACAGAACTTTAAGGCAGCCTTTTCAAACAGCTCGTACTCTAAAAGGGCATTATCATAATTTTCACAATTTAACAGTTTTATTCCAATCTCATAGTTCGGAAATATATACACTCAGTGGCCAGTTTATTAGATACACCCCCCCATTCACGAAAATGGTTCACTCCTACAGACAGTGAGTCACGTGGACGTATAAAAAGCAGGCAAACAGGCAGTGATGCATTCAGTTACTGATTGAACGTTAGAATTGGCAGAAACAAGTGGCCTAAGTGACTTGAGAGTGGTACGATCGTTGGTGCCAGGCGCATTGGTTCCAGTATCTCAGAAATGGCCGGCAGTCAGCGGCAGTCCTGTGGGTGAAAACAGCTCGTTGATGAGAAGTTGAAGGAGAAAGATTCGTGCAAGCCAACAGATGGGCCACAAACAGGCAAATAAAGGCGCAGTACAACAGTGTTGTACAGTATGGCATCTTCGGAAGGCGAAACTCATTGGTCTTTGTCACAGATTAGCTATTGCAGCAGACGACCAGGTTCTACTCCAGTGGGCACACGATCACTAACACTGGACAATAGAGGAGTGGAACATTTAAAAAAAAATGAGGACAAATCTTGGTTCCTGTTGTATCATTTTGATGGCAGAGTCAGGATTTGGGTAAGCATTCCATGGCCCCATCCTGACTGGTGTCAATGGTACAGGCAGGTGGCAGTGGTGTACTGGCATTAGGGAATGTTGTCCTGGCACACATTAGGTCCCTTGATAACAATTGAGCAAAGTGTCATTGCCCCAAATAGTTCAGGCTGTTATGGAGGCAAAGGGGGACTTACCCGGTACTAGATGGGTGTACCTAAAAAACTGGCCACTGAGTGTATAAAACATAGGGAAATTAGGTTTTTGATTGCACTGGGCCTTTAAGGGTACAAAATGCATAAGCAGCATGCACACACACATACAGAACACACACACACACGTGGCCATCAGAGTAGTGTGCAGGCTTTGATGATGGATCACAGCTGAGTCGAGACATGCTTTTTCTGTCAACATCAGCAAATTAACAGAGTCTATCTATCTTCATTATGCCTTAGTGTGGAGAGCCTCAGATGCTGCTACCCAGGGAGAGGGGCATTACTTGTAAGGGAGTCTTTAGAGCAGTCCTGAGAGACTGGAAGTGTTGCCTGGCTTCCATGGGCCTCAAACCACACTGGAACCACATGGTTGCATTATAGAGAGGAGAGACCTCTTCAACAACTTACAGTCAAATTCAAAGGGCAAACCCACTAACACAGAGCGCTGCTTGAACGTGGACAGTAGAGATCTTTAATGTGATGAATACTGCTTGATTTTCTGTCTCTCTGGGTTTCAGTTCTCGGTGATCACAGCTAGTCTAGTGCCAGGGTTTGGAATGCCATTTGGTCAGATATTAAAATCAATAGCCTCTCCTTTGTGACAGTTAACAAAATAAAGTCAATGGGCCATGATTGAAGTGTTCAGTCCTCCATCAGTATGTGTTCCTCACCATCTATCTCCCTGGTGCTCCAGCAGGAAGGTCTACCCCAGTGCTAAGCTCTCAAATCAAATCAAATTTGGTGTCATGAGTGAACAGGGAGTACAGGAGGGGACTGAGCATGCACCCCTGAAGGGCCCCCATGTTGAGGATCAGTGTGGCGGATGTGTTGTTACCTACCCTTACCACCTGATGGTGGCCCGTCAGGAAGTCCAGGATCCAGTTGTAGAGGGAGGTGTTTAGTCCCAGGGTCCTTGGCTTAGTGATGAGCTTTGAGGGCACTATGGTGTTGAACGCTGAACTGTAGTCAATGAATAGCAGTCTTACATAGCGATTGCATCATCTGTGGATATGTTGGGGCGGTATGCAAATTGGAGTGGGTCTAGGGTTTCTGGGACAATGGTGTTGATGTGAGGCATGACCAACCTTTCAAAGCACTTCATGGCTACATACGTGAGTGCTACCGGTCGGTTTTCATTTAGGCAGTTTACCTTAGTGTTCTTGGGCACAGGGACTATGGTGGTCTGCTTAAAACTTGTTAGTATTACAGACTCGGACAGGGAGAGGTTGAAAATGTCAGTGAAGACACTTGACAGTTGGTCAGAGTATGTTCGCAGTACACGTCCTAGTAATCCGTCTGGCCCTGCGGCCTTGTGAATGTTGACCTGTTTAAAGGTCTCACTCACATCGGATGCGGAGAGCGTGATCACACAGTCTTCCGGAACAGCTGGTGCTCTCATGCGTGTTTCAGTGTTATTTGCCTCGAAGCTAGCATAGAAGTAGTTTAGCTCATCTCGTAGTCTAGTGTCACTGGGCAGCTCTAGGCTGTGCTTCCCTTTGTAGTCTGTAATGGTTTCCAAGCCCTGCCACATCTGACGAGCGTCAGAGCCAATTTGATCAAAGTCCTGTATTGACACTTTGCCTGTTCGATGGTTTGTCGGAGGGCATAGCGGGAATTCTTATAAGCTTCCGGGTTAGAGTCCCGCTCCTTGAAAGCGGCAGCTATGGTCTTTAGCTCAGTGCGAATGTTGCCTGTAATCCAGCTCACAGCAGAGCAGCACTACTCAGTGGGGGGAAGAGAGAGACAGAGAGAAAAAAGAGAGAGGGTAATCCCCTGTCACTTCCTCCTCTGTTCTGCCCATGCAATTTAACCCACACACACTGCATGCCTTCCCCATCCTCTCCCCTCTTTTCCCCTTCCATCCTTTCCCCTCATCCCTTTCCTCCATGCTGAGTCAATTAAACATTGAAAAGAGCGATTTAATGCCCCTCTCTGCAGGCTCCCTCTCTCTTCAAATCCTATCTAACTACCTAACCCTATCTCCAGAGGACGATGAAATGGCTCTTAATTGTTGCCTTAATTTCTATGCCAAACTGTTTCCATGGAATCAGGCCATGCCCGCTCATCAAGACTGAGGCATTTGCAGGCAACCCCCACTTTACATGTATGAGTTTCTAGAACTTCTTATTTCATTTTGGTTTACCCCTTTTGAGTAATATACACTATCTATATAAAGGTTTGTGGACATCCCTTCAAATTTGTGTATTCGGCTATTTCAGGCACACCCATTTCTGACAGGTGTATAAAATCGAGCCCACAGCCATGCAATCTCCATAGACAAACATAGACTGTAGAATGGCCTTACTGAAGAGCTCAGTGACTATCAACGTTGCACTGTCAATTTTTATTTAACCAGGTAGGCCAGTTGAGAACAAGTTATCATTTACAACTGTGACCTAGCCAAGATAAAAGATGCTAGGTCGCAAAGTCATACCTTTCCAACAAATCAGTTTATCAAATTTGTACCCTGCTAGAGCTGTGCCGGTCAACTATAAGTGCTGTTATAGTGAAGTGGAATTGACTAGGAGCAACAACGGCTCAGCCGTGAAGTGGTGTGCCACACAAGCTCACAGAACGGGACCGCCGAGTGCTGAAGCGTGTAAAAATCGTCTGTCCTCAGTTGCAACACTAACTAGGAACTTCCAAACTTACACGAGAAGCAACGTCAGCACAATAACTGTTCGCCGGGTGCTCCATCAAAAGGGTTTCCATAGCCGAGCAACCGCACACAAGCCAAAAATCAAATCAAATCAAATGTATTTATATAGCCCTTCGTACATCAGCTGATATCTCAAAGTGCTGTACAGAAACCTAGCCTAAAACCCCAAACAGCAAGCAATGCAGGTGTAAAATCACCATGCGTAATGCCAAGTGTCGGCTGAATTGGTGTAAAGCTAGCTAAACTTTGAACTCTGGAGCAGTAGAAACACGTTCTCTGGAGTGAAGAATCATGCTTCACCATCTGGCAGTCCGACGGATTAATCTGGGTTTGGCGGATTTGAGGAGAACGCTACCTGCCCCAATGCATAGTGCCAACTGCAAAGTTTGGCAAAGTAATGGTCGTTTTCCTTTGTTCGGGCTAGGCCCCTTAGTTCCATTGAAAGGAAATATTAACGCTACAGCACACAATGACATTGTACAGAGGATTCTGTGCTTCCAACTTAGTGGCAACAGTTTGGGCATGGCCCTTTCCTGTTTCAGCATGACATTGCCTCCATGCATAAAGCGAAGTCCATACAAAAATGGTTAGTTGAGATTGGTGAAGAAGAACTTGACTGGCTTGAACAGAGCATTGACCTCAACCCCATAATACACCTTTGGGATGAATTGGAACGCAGAGGCCTAATCGCCCAACATCAGTGCCCGACCTCACTAATGCTCTTGTGGCTGAATGGAAGCAAGTCCCCACAGCATTGTCCCGACATCTAGTGGAAAGCCTTCTCAGAAGAGTGGAGGCTGTTATAGCAGCAAAGGGCGACCAACTCCATATTAATGCCCATGATTTTGGAATGAGATATTCGATGAGCAGGTGCCCACTTTTGTTCATGTAGTGTATGTTCTGTTTGATCATTCACACACAGTCATTCAATTCCCAAAATCAGTTGATAAAATGTAAATTATCTATCCTGTCAGTAGCAATATAATACATTGGTATATTCATGACTCTTTGTTCCATATCCTTCTATTTAGTTTTGACGTTCCTGTCGATAAGTGTAGCCCACGGTCTCTCTCTGTCTGTCTGTCTGTCTGTCTGTCTGTCTGTCTGTCTGTCTGCCTCTCTCTCTCTATGCCGGTGTCTACTCTGCTCGTGTTAATTTCCTGCTTCAGTGGAACGAGTCACTCCAGGAGTGGTTTGTGACAATCCTCCGAATACCAAGCTGGTGAGAGAACCCTTGAGTTGTCGCTTACTGTTTAAATTATTACCAGTAATGGTGCCAGTGGTGTGGAGCCACTCGCAGTCCTCTGTACTCTAATTTCACCATTTAGGAATAGGAGAGGAGTGAGGGGACAGACATGTCTTCTCCCTGTTATTTCAATCTACTAAAATATCATGAAATGAGCATGTTAGCATTCCCAGAAATGTTACAATCCAATTAAAATGGTATTTCTGCGTGCTGTTTGTTGTTGTTTGTAGATTGTATGCAAATGTAAACCTTATGCATGTGCTCCAGGACAATGAACCAAATGCAATCCATGTTGGTATACAAGCATTATGCAGTCTATTTAACAAATCTAAATGCACATGACTCTACAAGCTCTGCCATTATGACAGACAGGCAGGCAGACAGACAGAGATGCAGACAGAGAGGTAGGCAGACAGAGAGGTCATACGGTATACAAATCTATGAGGACATTGACATATCATTGTATTACCCTCCAGTCCCACATTGAAAGCAGTGTCAACGTAAACCCACATACAGCCCATGCAGCCCCAGGGAATCACAACTCATAGTTGACCTTCACAATGCCCTAGGAGCAGGTCATATGGTTAGAGACATACACTGTACTAAAGCGCTGGTGCGTGTGTGGATTTATTTATCTCAGCCTGTTTATCCCTGGACTCATAAGTGATTAATGGTGGTCTTCATGTCACTTTTTATTTGATTAAAAGAGGAGACATGGCAGCTGCTTCGAAGTAAAAGCAGGTAACTAGGCCATCTGGTGTGTTATTTACCAAAACTAAACTTTAGCAGAAGTCAGACAGGCAGCTGGAGTAGTGACAGTTGACTCTACAGTACGTGAAATGGCTAGGAAATTAGTTCATTCATGAGCTAAAATGCAAAGAAATATCAATTATTTTGAAAGACATAGAAGCAACAATCTGAATTTAAGATACTGTATATCTGTCTGTGCTGCCTATTTTCTCTATGTTATTCTTTGATTTAGAGATAACAGGCTATTGGTTACTCTGACTGTGCTGCCTATTTTCTCTATGTTATTCTTTCATTTAGAGATAACAGGCTATTGGTTACTTTGACATCCAGTGGCAAAGAAGGCCTTTGTCTTGGACAACTGCTTAATGTCTCTTCAAAATGCTTTCTTAGATACTACAGGTGTGTGTGTGTGTTTGTTTTACATTTGAACTTTCTATTTAACTAGGCAAGTCAGTTAAGAACAAATTCTTATTTACAATGACGGCCTACCGGGGAGAAGTGGGTTAACTACCTTGTTCAGGGGCAGAACGACAGATTTTTACCTTGTCAGCTCGGGGATTCAATAGTTAGAGCCCAACGCTCTAACCAATAACCTACCCCTCTAACCACTAGGCTACCTGCATGTGTACTGTATGTATGTGTTTTGCGTGTATGTTTCCTTGTCTTCAATTCAAATTTCAGAATGTTTTCATTGCACTCTTGCCTCCCTCTGTTCACAAAGGGCTGTCTTTAATAAAAACCAAGGCTTTTAAAATGCTGGAGAATACCAGTGAGGCTGAAAGAGTGAAATTGAAGGCTATCACCCCAGTAGGCCTACAGCACTTGATCAGAGCACACATCTACAGTATGTATCCGACATACAGAAATCCTGTCTCATAAATTATTTTATACGAAAGTATTTAAACTACAACATACTCTGTTATGGGGTTTTCATCTATATTGCATAATGGTACACAATGGTAATGGTACACAAGCCTGGTGTACTTCATGGCACAAAATCAGCTAAAAAATCGATGTAAATCAGTGACGCCTTGCAACATGTTAAACCAATCAAATGCCTTGTTTGGGCGGAGGTGCTCACTAGATTATTGTCGTAGGTACATCAGAGCGTGAGGATGGCCGAGAAATCGCAGTAATGGTGCTATAGACTGGGCCTCCACACCCTCCACCTGGGGGTAATGGTACTGCAGACTGGGGCCTCCACCCATGCACCTGGGGGTAATGGTACTGTAGACTGGGACCCCATCCACCTGGGGTAATGGTGCTCTAGACTGGGACCTCCATCCTCTCCTTCCCTCCGCCCATGTAATCACATCACACAAGATTACTGTTCAAACTTTGCAATCAGCCAAATTTCATGACTCATTAATGAGCTGTTCTAGCTCCAAGGCCACAGCTCTACAGAATCATTTCAAAGGTTTTGTCCACGGAATGGCAACACTGAATAGAGGAAAGGTGTTACACATGATGGATGACTAAGCTGACAAGGTTAATCATTATTGCAATGGGTGTAAAGAAGGGTGATATTACAGAAATGGAATGGAAAGGATGTGGGGTGGAATATGTTATAGCTTCCATTTCTGTCATTAGAGTTGTGTCCTGTTCCTCTGTGTTTGGCAGTAGGAACAGCCAGGCTTAGCCCAGAGAGATGAGAGATGTACCGTATGTGACAGAGGCTGGAGCCAATGCAGTATGCAACAGTGATTTGGATAGTTGTAGTAGAAATGTGATCTCATGTAGCAGTTGTGATTCATTAGGTGTAGAGTGTACAGTACGTGATATGACAAATGGAGTTGAAAGGCATGGATGCCCCAGGAAAAGCCACCATAACTCTATAAATCAATGCAATTGCATTTCTTGAATGCAGTAAATGAGCTACAGTATGTCGACTGCTAACGACAAATGTCTGAAATGTAATCACCACTGAATTCACATGCATCTTCAAAATCCCATAAAGGTGATGGAAAATAACTGGAATAAAGGAGAGAATCATCATCGTCATCTTTCGTTGTATCATGAAATGCCCAAATCGCCGATGCCGGAGTTGTGTTCAATATTTTCTTGGTAAATGGATAACTCTGACATTTCCTCCAGTGAGTAAATGTGTTCTGGTGTAGGAAAAAAGAGAGTGAAGGGATGGATGCATAAAAATGAAATACTAATTATTTTATTTTCAGCTCTGACTAAGACCGATTTAACACAGAGACGCTTGAGAGGGAGACCGAGTATTGTTCTTATTCATATGTAACTAATCTCTGATCCTGTTAAAAGTGTGTGCATTATGCTAATGTGGAGCTTATAAGAGTATGCACATAATGTCCTAATGGGAAAATCATTATTAAGAAAATCAGCATGAACAATTATCATATGAGGAGAATATCTTGGACCATCACATCAACTCACATGCATAGCACAGAGACTCATGGTTGATTCCACATACACATTTTATTTGTATCGTAGGACTGGCCACACTGTACGTGTATTCCTGAGGGCAGACCGGACTCTGGCAGGTACAGAGTGTTTACAGGTGGAGCCAATACAAAGAACAACCAGAAAAGAACCATACAAAGAAGGGAATCAAAACACTGCATTATGAATCTCGTAGGCAAGAACTAGCAACCAGCTGCCCTCCGTGACTGGTTACAGTGTTAAGGATTTCCTCACTTGGCAAGGGGCTCACTATGCCTAGGTAACCATACGTGTCCTGATGAGCGTTCATCTGTTACCAGTCTGTTACCAGGGTGATAAAGGGGCCACATTATACCGCACCACTAGCATTAAAACAGGCGGCCATCACATCTATGATCGGTCTATTATTATAATCTAATTGCATATTGTTGTTAATCATGCTTGCTAGTCACTCAGAGCTCTGAAAACCCAGTCCGGGATTAGCTAGATTTCTAAAGGCCAACATCTCTTCATCTTAAGACCTGTCTCACTGTGTTATCACTCTGTCCCCATGGGTAACACTGACAGAGTCCATCTCTGCACACAGCTGTCCACACCTGACCACACCTGAGTGGTGCTCTATGGGCCCAACACCTCCCTATCAACAACTAGCTATTGTCCTCTGCCTCCATTTGAAATGTTACACATAGATGGTTTAACTTTATTGATTATTCCGAACTGTCATTATTTGGAGGGTTCCAAGTACTGCTGTCTCACTCTAATGGGCATATAGTGTACGGGCAACATTGCACATCTGTCACATCATCCCCACGGACCACTGCAGATTGAAAAACAAAACATCATAACATTTTCTATGTGGGCATCTGTTTAATTTCTGAATTTCTTTGTGTTTCTTATATCTCTCAATACATCTGTCTCTGAAAAGCATTTACTGTGTCGAATATTATATTTCTTAAATGTAAGGTATATTATAGACACTCCTCTTCATCATTCTTCTCTGAGCCTCAGCTGATGACTTTGTGCTTATCATCACAAAACGCTCTGTGCAAACAACAAAACAGTAGTTTCATCAAAATGAAGCAATATTTCGAGCATTTATGAAAAACAAATGTGGCACCACAGTCCAACTCACAATGTAAAATGACAAGTAAACGAGACAACTTCAATGTCAGAATTTGGCTTGCATAGCAAATAAAAAATAATTAAAAACTGAAAATACAAAACCTATTTACAGGAAATGCAAGTCCTTTCACTTTCATGAGTCAATAGTTTAACTGCAGAGATTTTTATTTTTCATTAATGTGGAGTGAGTTACTGTACATCATGTGACATGAAATAGGAGGGGCATGTGATATACAGTATATTCTTTTGGAAGGAGGGATGAAAGTAACACTGTAAAAAGAACACTGAGATGTGTGTCTGTACATCACATTTACAGCTCTGCGTTTCTCTCTGGCTCCCTCTTTCTTTCTCTTTCATCTTCCAGCCTTCTCTTTATATTCCATCCTATAGCATTCGCAGAGGGGAAATCTCATTGCACTTATAGACAAGGTGTCCTGGGACAGGCAGCACAGGCAGCACCGACTCACAAAGACTCTGAGAGATGAAGACACACAGACAGACAAAGGTGTGAATACAGTACATCACATATAACCAACAGTAAATTGCTTCCCACCAACCAGAAACAATACCATTGTGTGACTACGGAGAGCCTGAATACGTACATCGTTCTCCATAGCTATGCTCGGTGCTGTTGGGGGGCAGATGGATGTTGTGTGGGTGGTCTGTGCCCGCGCCAGCCGCAGCCCTGTGGCGTGTCCTGCCCAGAGTGGCCATGCTAGAGGATCTGCCGCTCCAGGAGGCCATATGCTGCCGCTCCAGCGTTGAGACCATACACTCCTCTGGGGGGTCCGAGCCACCAGACGCCCATGACCCGTGCAGCCTTGCCCCCACACTGTGGACAGGCTCAGGGGTAGGAGAGGCCACTGAGGAGGGAGAGGAGGACATAAGGCACTGGTTAATACTGCTCCCAAGATGGGTTATACACAGTGGCCTTTGTAATCGGTTGAACATGTCACAGAGATCAGCATGGCTATATACACTGAGTGGACAAAACATTCTATAACATAGACTGACCAGGTGAAAGCCCTGAACCCTTATTGATGTCACTTATTAAATCCACTTCAATCAGTGTAGATGAAGGGGAGGAGACATGTTAAATAAGGATTTTTAAACCTTGAGACAATTGAGACAAGGATTGTGTATGTGTGCCATTTAGAGGGTGAATGGTCAAGACAAAATATTTAAGTGCCTTTGAACAGGGTATGGTAGTAGGTTCCAGGTGCACCAGTTTGCGTCAAGAACCACAACGCTGCTGGGTTTTTCATGCTCAACAGTTTCCCGTGTGTATCAAGAATGTTCCACGACCCCAAGAACATCCAGTCAACTTGACACAACTGTGGGAGGCATTGGAGTCAACATGGGCCAGCATCCTTGTTGAACGCTTCCGACACCTTGTAGTGTCCATGCCCTGACAAATTAAGTCTGTTCTGAAAGCAAAATGAGGTTGTACAACTCAATATTAGGAAGGTTTTCTTAATGTTTTGTACACTCAATGTAGTTTGTTATAAACCACATTCAACAAAGAGAGATACCATCCACCTTCCTCATCTCTCTCTCTCTCTCTCTGGCTGTCCTCTCTGCCCCCTCACCCCATGTCTTACCATCTGTGGGGGAGTCTCTCTGGCGGGGCAGTGTCCCAACAGTTTCTGCCTGGGGTTTGCGTCCAGTGTGTGTGGCCCTCTGGTGACCGAGGCTCTGTGTACCCAGAGCACTGCTCTCTGTGGAGCCTGAGCTGACTGGTCGACCCCGCTGGGAGTAACCTTTACCTACATGGGGTGATGGAGAAAGGACAGGGACACAGGGACAGAGAATTAGGGAGACGCACAACATAGCTAATCAGTTTAGATTAGCAAGAAGTTACTGATTATCATAGCTTTTGCACTTTTAAACTATATGCTAGAAAGGATTCAGTGTAGTACTAAAATTAACTCGAGTATGAAAAAATACATGTTGTAAATCATATTAACTGAGGAGAGGAAGATAGAGGGGGTACAAATCAGTGCAAGAAACCTTCCTAGATAAGACTGTTTGTGTGGGTAGTATGGGTAAACATTTACATCTTGACAATTCAAGGTAAAGGATACAATGTGGTTATAATTCATGGCTCCCATCCTAAGTGCATTGGACTTTCTGTGTGTGTGTGTGTGTGTGTGTTGGCCTGGTCTTTGCGGAAGAGGAGACAACGGAGAGACCATTGTAGAGATAAGCTGATCTAGCCTAGCATTCTCCCCATAGAGGCAACACAGCAGATTATTGCACATCACCTACTTTATCAAAGACACACCACAGTATATTAGCACAGTGTCCCGTGTCTCAGCCAGGCACTACATACGTTCCATGATCTCCCTGACTAGGACTGAACCATGGTCTCACTCTCTCCCACAACTCAGACTAGTGCTCTACAAAAACACATCACACTTTTGACCTCTGGATCTGTCCCCTCACCTTGTGCTCTCACTCTCCTCATAGCTTTTGATGTTAGACACTCTTCCGAGTCATTTGCTTTAGAGAGGCTAAAAGACTAAGTGTTTAGACAATATGGTCATAAACTTGAAATGGCATCGAGTGATTGAACAAAAAAACGTAAATTAGATATTGTGGAGAAATGATTGCTTCCATCTGAAATCAAATAACTAGCCAGTTTGACGTTTCTTTATTTAATGAAGATGGATTTCACTCATGTGTTCACACCAGATTACAATACATCTTTCCCTTTCATTCAATTCCTTGTTCAAATTAATGAGTCTGAATATCACAATATGAAAAAATCAGACAATTGGTTCTGAGTATGACACGATACGGTTGAGAAAATTGGAAATAAAAAAACTGTCAGTCAAAACTGCATAATGAGCATTTAGTCTCCGTAAGTGGCGACTGAATAAAACCATATTGCTATTGCCAATTTTTCTCACTGCTCCCAAATCTTTGTCATCCTGCTCGATGTAAAGATGTGTGCACCTGTCTGCACTGTGAAGAAATGAGGGGCATGATCTGAGTGTGTGTGTGTGTGTGTGTGTCACCTGAGCCCTCATGGTTGTCCATGCTGCATCTGGCCGTATAGTCAAAGCCACAGAGCTGATGTGACACTCCGTAGGCTTTATCCTCCTCCTCTTCCTCACACGGGATGTTGTTTCCCAGGTCAGACCCAAGCGTGCTGGACACGTACCCCATCGGAGGGACAGGGGCCATAGGCGGGTGTTGGCTGCCCTTCATATGCCTGTATAGAACATGAGGGAACATGTTATGGCGCTGAAGCTGGACACAGAGCGGTAGAGAAAGACACTAACAAACAGGAAGTAAAGGCCAAAACACAAATCCACGAACAACCAAATACCAGAGTGCAGTACTAGAGCCCCGTTCAGCATGTGTGAGTGAGTGCCTGTGTGGGAGATTGAATTCATTATTTTCCATGTGCGGCGTGCGGCGATTGCTTTGGCTAGTTCTGCGGTGCTCGTGCTCGCACTAACACAATGAACTGGTAATTGTCTGGGTGAAGGGAAAAGAATGGCAGGCTAGGCAGGGCTGTCAGTAACATGTCTGTTATCTCCCCCACAGCTGTCCCCTCTGAAGCCTCGCCCCACGCCTAGCCCCACTATGGATGAGACACCCATGTAATTAGCAGCTCTTGTTCCTGTTGTCAAAGCAGCGCGCTAGGCCAAACCCCATCATTACCACCTCAACGCGTTTTCCTACTGACATGACAAGTTTCCCAATGAGGTGTAATCAATGAAGGGCTGTTTTTATATTTTGCAGGAAACATGAAACCAGGGGATATGATGACATACCTAAATACCACACTGATATCAAACACTCAAAAACTGGCTATTGATATACAAAAACATCCAGATCAATTGGAGAGAATGACATCTCATTCATCCACAGCACAAAGCAGAAATTGCAGGGTAAATGTCTCATGATTGAAATATCATAGGCAATTTAGTCTAACAAGTACCTGGGGCAATTCAAAAGAACACAAAGTACAGTACTTAGTTTCATTTCATAGTGGAAAGTGGATACATAATACACTGAAAACATGTAGCAAGCACAATTGTTGTATCATATCATGATCTACGGATACATAGAAAGTAGTCTCTCTCGTCAAACTCAGACTTGAGAAGAGACTAGAAAGAAAGTAGTCTCTCTCGTCAAACTCAGACTTGAGAAGAGACTAGAAAGAAAGTAGTCTCTCTCGTCAAACTCAGATTTGAGAAGAGACTAGAAAGAAAGTAGTCTCTCTCGTCAAACTCAGATTTGAGAAGAAGACTACATGGAAAGCAGTCTCTCTCACCAGACTACGACTCGAGAAGAGACTACATGTGTCACGACTTCTGCCGACTTCTGCCATCGTTGCCTCTCCTTGTTCGGGCGGTGCTCGGCGTTCGACGTCACCGGTCTTCTAGCCATCATTGATCCATTTTTCATTTTCCATTGGTTTTGTCTTGTCTTCCCACACACCTGTTTTCAATCCCATTCATTACCTGTTGTGTATTTAACCCTCTGTTTCCCCTCATGTCTTTGTCAGAGATTGTTCATCGTCAGTGTAGTGTTTTGTATAGGTGCGCGACGGGTCTTCGTACCCATATTTATTTTATTGTTCATTTTGTCTATTTAGTGTTATGGAGCATGTTACTTGGACTTTATTAAAAGACTCCATTTTACACTCCGTTAGAATCTCCTGCGCCAGACTTCCCTGCCACCTGTACACATATGCCTGACAACATGGAAAGAAGTCTCTCTCACCAGACTCAGACTCGAGAAGAGACTAGGTAGAAAGTAAAGAGGTATAATATTTTTTTTAAATAAAAACATTGTCAGATCCACAGTAAATTCTCTCCTGCTCACCACGTCTGTTTGGCCACTTGGTACTGGTAGGCTCTGGTCAGCTCATCCAGGTGGGCCTGCAGCATGGACTGCATCTCCTCGTGGTGGGTGGAGCTAAGGGAGGAGGATGACGGTTGGATGTAGGGAGCTGCTGCCGGGGAGGAAGCCACTCCCCTGAGGGGCGGGGTGGGCACTCGCTCCTCCTCCATATCGTCGTCCAATCCCTGGTGGAGGTATGTCTGAACGGGAAGGGGCGGGGCCCAGCTGTCGCTGTCATACCTGCAACATGAACTACAATGTGAGTAATTTGAACTGAAACCGTATCCTGCACTTCTCTGTGGATGTGTGTGTTTAAGGTGTTTAGAATTCTAAGTGTTACTGCTAGTGCTCTCAGTGTTGTATGCTTAGCTCACAGACAAATACAATTGTTTTTCTACTGGTTTGTATTTTGCCAGACCATTAAACATTTTTATCTGATGTTCTATCTCTCAACAGAGGGAGAGAGGGAATTACACACATTTGCTGCTGTTTGTAATTACAAATCCACTGGCAGGGATGGGGAGATCAAATTACAAGATCTCACCACATGCTGTTTTGTCATAAGTGGTGGTTTAACCAGCCAAAGCTGCCTGAAACGGGCTGCAAGATATGTGTTCACACCCCAAGGTTTTCTCACTGCCATCCTTCCAAAAAAATGCCTGTGACAAAAACAGTATATTTTTCATGTAATAACCAAGCAGAGTAATGAAGGTTTCCTCAGTATGACTAGTACAGGCACCGGCAGAGGGAGCTTACTACTCCATGTATCAACCTCCTGCTCGTCTGTGCTTAGCGCTCTCCTTGAGTGTACACACACACACACACACACACACACACACACACACACACACACACACACACACACACACACACACACACACACACACACAGAGCTAGAGATATAGGTAGGTTCATGGAGAGAGAGAGCCACGCTGGTTACAGCCAATTAGGAGAGGGTTTGCTTTCCTCTCAGTGGTTCACAGACATACATCTGATCCCTTATAGACAAGAGAGGCTGCATGTGTTCCTTGTCATTATTTTACTTCCTGTGCAGCATCATGATATGATGTGTATAGGTATATGTATAGACGTGTGTCCAGACAGAGAGAATATTATCTTACCCTCCTCCATGGTTCTCTGGGGGGTAGTGGTCCACCTCGGTGCCTGGCAGAGGGTGCATGGGTGGGGGAGGCAGGGGCATGTTGACCCAACAGGACCCATTGGATTTGGAGGTCTTTGTCCCACCCTTTGACTTCTTTTTCTTGCCGCCCTTTCCACCTGAGGAGGAAAGAGAGAGAGAGAAAAATACAGATAGAGAGAGGGAAGGGAAGTCAGAGATTGATAGTTTATCTTATCAGCCTGGTCTCTGCCTCACAATACGAAGATATCCCTATAGCCCTCAAGCTGTGGGTTTTAATGAGCTGATACTATTCCCCATTGGGTTCAAACACACACACATACACACACACTGCTGCTTGGAAAGCTATTTTATCATCACCTGGGCTTTCTACCTCTCCTTCTCCCCCACCTGGCTCTCATTATTTCTCTCCTCTCAGTGTGCTGACGGAGCACTAAGACTTTTCCTCTATGTTGACATTTCTTAAAGAGGCGTAGAGACCTGGGGCCCGGGGCTACAGGCTAGCTTCCTCTGTCTGTTCTCTCTTTTCCTCTTCCTCTCTGTTCCTTATCTCTCTCAGGTAACCAGCATTCAGCTGAGTATACAGCCCAGAGCACATAAGAGAATGGACGTCCGACCAACAGACAGACAGCCTGAGACCTTCTCAACAATACGCCTCCACTCCGCACAGCCAAGCTAATTGTATATCCACGGGTCAAAACACAAAGGAATCCCTGCCTCTGCTAATCAAATTAATCCAAAGAAATGTGCCTTAATTCTCTGACATTTCTAGAGTAGAAAAACTCCTGAGGCTGAGGAGTAAAAATCGACATGAGGAGAGAGGAGCGATTAACAACAATATCCTCAGGGTCCATTTTCAATGAAAATGTAAATATAACATTCCCCTCTCTCTGCTGCCCCCCTCTCGCTCCCTCTTTCTCTCGCTCTCTTTAATATGTTTTTACACAGTGTCTCTCTCTCTCTCTCTCCCTCCCTCTCTCCCCCTCTCTCTGCTACCCCCTTCTCGCTCCCTCTTTCTCTCGCTCTCTTTAATATGTTTTTACACAGTGTGTCTCTCTCTCTCTCTCCCTCCCTCCCTCTCCCCCCCCCCCCTCTCTCTCTCTCTCCAAGGTGGCAGGTAGCCTAGTGGCTAAAATCTGTCAATGTGCCCTTGAGCAAGGCACTTAACCCTAATTGTTCCTGTACTGTAAGTCGCTCTGGATAAGACCGTCTGCTAAAATGTCAACTAAACATGCTGCTCTTTTCCAATCAATCTACTGAAAATAATCTCTTCTTCTATTGTTTCTATTGACTCTGTTCTTTCTTTATCTCTCTTTCTCTACTCCTATTGTTATTCCAAAAAGGCATCTAATGAATGCTAAGCTTCACTCTGTGACTGACCATCCAGCCGTTGCTACAATTTAGGGAGATCTGTTGCTATGCTTTAGAGCACGCTCCATTGGGGTACACACGCAGGCACACATTCAAAACCACACAGCCCTACCCTGCCCATCCCCTTCCTGTGTTTCCCCAGTGTTGCTGTTGCCTACCGTTGCAGGGGCGTCCATCGGTCATTGAGTAGCCCAGGTTGGCTATTTCCTGCTGGGCTCGAAGGGAAGCCTTCCAGCGAGGGTCTGGTCTGTCCACAGCCAGCTCATGGAAGCTGTTGGAATGCAGGATCTGAGTGGTGGCATAGGGGGTGGCCTGGCTGCCACGTGCTGGGCTGCTGTAGCCCGCCTTGCCTGTGAAGTCTATACTGCTGTATATGGCACCATCAGACAGCATGGTACCTGTCTTTTCACCTGCTCCAGAGGGCAGCACGTCTGAGATGAGCGAGACAGGAGGGAACAGACAGAGATTCATGGAGAGATAAAGTTACCAATCTTTAAGGTCAGTGTGTAACACATTATCACTCCCTGCTGCTCCAGTGTTAGGCTCTCTGGATTAGTTAAACTGATATCAAATGAACTGAGATGAATCCAAGTGATTAGCTAGCAGAATAATTATCATGTTGTCATGCAATGCCTTGTAGGGGCCCTACGCTGTGACACAGGGAAAGGGCCTGTCACACAAGGCTGACCTTCAGCTTTACCCACAGGAGCCCCAGGCCTCTCATCAGCCTGGTGGGAGTTAAATGAGCTGCAGGAAAATGGCACCAAAACACACATAGCATCTCTCCTTCTCAAACAGCCACACACACACAAGTACAAAGACATAAACACTCACCACCACTTGCCCACATCTATTATTAGGAGTTCAAGCTGGTGAAACGAAGCTTGAACAAAGCTGGTGAAAACCTATTGAATTTGCTGTCGTGGGTTATTATTATTCTGGTTATGGACAAAGTTCTAACAACGCAATATTTTCCAGAAAACTACTTAAAATAACATGGCCGTTACTGACCAAAAAGCATTTAATTGTGCGTGGTCTGTCACATAAATCAGTCACATGATATTCCTATTGTAATAATACTTGGTACACATGTTCCAAACACTCTGAAGAACAACACAGTGGAGCTATTTTTATTTAACTAGGCAAGTCAGTTAAGAACAAATTCTTATTTACAATGACGGCCTACCGGGGAACAGTGGGTTAACTGCCTTGTTCAGGGGCAGAACGACAGATTTTTACCTTGTCAGCTTGGGGATTTGATTTAGCAACCTTTCAGTTACTGGCCCAACGTTCTAACCACTAGGGTACCTACCAGCTATAACAGGAACATGTTTATATATCTTAATCTTTTTAACTCAGAGTGATGACATTTTGCACATATGCTCAAGGATATGCGCGTAGCTAACCTGTAAAGTATGGTTCAGTTTGTTCGCACGGTGATGCTGTTGGACAGGAAAAAACATTCAGGCAAGCTCATTGGCTCATAGCGGCCATATTGTTTCAGCTAGGGTCCTGGAAAATATCGCGTTTGAAGATATGCATCCATACATGCTAAATACCATACTACTTTAAAGTAGTCAACATCATTAAAAATAGTCCAAAATACAGCGCCTTCAGAAAGTATTCATTGCCCTTGACTTACAGTGAATTCGGAAAGTATTCATACCCCTTGACTTTTTCCACATTTTGTTACGTTACATCCTTATTCTAAAGTGGATTAAATAAAACACACCCTAGATATATGCCTCATCACAATTCTACAGATCAATTGACATTTCCTAAGACTTCATGGTATAGTTTCTGCTCTGACGTGCACTGTAAACTGTGGGAACAAATATACTGTAGACAGGTCTGTTTCTTTCTAAATCATGACCAAACAATTACATTGGCCACTGGTGGACTCCAATCAAGTTGTAGTGACATCAAGAATGATCAAAGAAATTGGATACACCTGAACTAAATTTGGAGTGTCATAGCAAAGGGGTGTGAATACTTATGTAAATTCAATATTTTTTGTATTTCATTTTCAAGAAATTTGCGAAAAAATTTAAAAACATGTTTTCTCTTTGTCATTATGGGGTGTGTAGATGGGTGAGAACAACAAACATATTTAAGCCATTTTGAATTCAGGTTGTACACAACAAAATGTGGAATAAGTCAAGGTATGAATACTTTCTGAAGGCACTATATATCGAAGCATACTGCATGAACAGTTTGATTTTGAGTTCTGATATTTGGCAAGCATGGTAAGGATGAATAAGTATAAGTAGCTCATCATCCTAGGGTGATGTGTCCAATTTGCCCCTATGATGGCGCTATGGGGCCAGTGTGTGAGTATGTGCTTGTGTGTGTGTTTGACTGTGGATTTATGTGTGTAAAACGTTTCATTGTGAAACACTATTAATACACCCGATGCACCTCTTCAGGTACTACTAACACTTTTGCCCTCTTATAACAACTTCTCAATTCACTTCAACATTTATCAACAATGAATAACAGTATGTCCCTCTCGCTCTCTGTCTCTCGCTCTACCGCACCTGCTGTCTTGACCTCTGAATTCTCCACTATGAAAAGCCAACTGACATTTACTCCTGAGGTGCTGACCTGTTGCACCCTCTATAACCACTGTGATTATTATTTGACCCTGTTGGTCATCTATGAATGTTTGAATAACTTGAAGAACAATCTGGCCTTAATGGAAATGTACTCTTATAATCTCCACCTGTCACAGCCAGAAGAGGACTGGCCACCCCTCAGAGCCTGGCACCTCTCTAGGTTTCTTCATGGGTTCCTGCTTTTCTAGGGAGTTTTACCTAGCCACCTTGCTTCTATATCTGCATTGCTTACTCTTTGGGTTCTAAGCTGGGTTTCTGTTTAAGCACTTTGTGACATCTGCTGATGTAAAAAGGGCTTCATAAATACATTTGATTGATTGACCGAGCTTGAACCCTGGCAATGCTGCTTGCAGGTTTAATTATTACTATTATTATTATTACTACAGCCAGTATGAAAGTGTATTGAACCAATCATGGACAGACAGAAGAAATACATACACACTCTCATCAAAGTTGTTTTTCCCCCAGTTTTTTTAAGCCAATAGTGATGAGATACTTAGCATGATCCAGAGAGACTGAAAGTCCGAAGTGTGTGTGACAGCCTGTCAGTATGCCTGCTGAAGTATACCCTCCACACTGAATAATGCATGCTGCTCATACGTATTAACATCCTCTCACTCTGGGCACATGACCTCTGACCTCAGGCCTCACTGTGGGGCCATGGTGTGGCCGTGGCATAGAGTGACACCGTGGTCAGCTGGGAGGGTCTGGGTCAGCCCTCTCTCAACCTCCATTCTCTAGTTCCCTGGGTTTGGTTTTGTTTGACCAGTGGTGATACCTCTGTGTTCTTACCTCCTCTGCCAAAGTGTCCTCGTTCCTTGGTACCTTCCAAGCCCCCATTTGCTGGTAGGCTGGTGGAGGGCCAGGAGTCAGCCAACCAGGGGAATCCTGGGTCACCGGCTTTCAGCAGACCAGGATGACTGTTTTTAGAAAGATATAGAGAGGAGAGGGAGGGAGGGAGGGAGGGAGGGAGGGAGGGAGGGAGGGAGGGAGGGATACATAGAGAGAATGGGAAAGAGAAGAGGGAATGTGAGATTGTTATTAGACAAACCTCTGGTGCTGTCTGAATCCCAGCAATATTATTCATTTTCTGTTGTTATACCGACTGCTTCAACAACAAATTGTTGTGGAACCTCATTCAGCATATCTGCTCCGCTGGAGCAGCCTGGAGCAGAGGCAACAATAAACAAGCAAACAGAGAGACATAAAAAACTGACAAGTCCACAAATCAGTGCTGGGCTTTAGCGCCCCTAACACCCCCTGGAGAAACGGACCAGGACTAAATGCACAGACATTAAATCAGTTTTAGAGCCCAGCACTACAGAAATTTCCATTTTAAATGTAGAATCATGGAGGGCCTTCTGGCGGTTAGTCTGCCAGCCCGGGGAAGTTGGGTAGTGTCTCCATAGCAACACACACGGCAACAGTCATAGGATGGTTTGGTGAAACCACCCCTCCCATATTGCACAGGAAATTGGCAATTTCACTCCATTGTCTGAAATAAATACAGAAATATTTGTATTTTGTTACTAAGAGTTGAATAAGGAACAGATATAGGATCTTAATTTGACCTCTATTGTCACAGCAAAATAATCCTGCAGCAACAGGATTTGAACCTTTAGTGTCGCTTGATCAGTGGTTAGGATGCCATGGTCGGTGGTTAGCTGGTCAAAATGAGGTTACATGAAAAGTGGAATACTGTTAATATAATGTGTTTGTGTGGGTTTTCAGTGAATTTATGTAACTTGCGAAGCTCATCTGCATTTCCTGCGGCTCAAGAAAATTCTCAGCAACAACAGAGTGATCAAATTAAGATCATATACTGTATCTGTATTTTTCACAATTTTATATCCGTGCTTTTACCCTATTACCTTATCTAGCTGTTGGTTTAAAGAGAGGCTTCAGTCACATGCCTCACATGCCTTTGTTTGCATTTGGTTAATTCATGCAGTAGTCCACAAATGCATTTCCCTGTGAGCCAAGCCTGCCAAGCGCTCAGGGAATTGTACACATCTGACTTGTGATGGCTTTAAAGGTGTTTAAACAAGTATAGGAGTAATTTCCATAAAAATCACACAGGCGTGTTCACACAAAATTACACAGACACACACATTGAATAATACACACACACACACACGCGCGCACACACGCACACACATAGACGGATACAGTGAATTCAGAAAGTATTCAGACCTCTTGACTTTTTCCATACTTTGTTATGTTACAACTTTTTTCTAAAATGTATTCAATAAATAAAAATCCTCAGCAATCTAAACACAATACCCCATAATGAAAAACTGAAAACAGGTTTTTCGAATTGTTTGCACATTTATTTATTTTTTTAACAGAAATAACTTATTTACATAAGTATTCAGACCCTTTGCAATGAGACTCGAAATTGAGCTCAGATGCAACCTGTTTCCATTGATCATCCTTGAGATGTTTCTACAACTTTTATTGGAGTCCACCTGTGGTAAATTCAATTGATTGGACATGATTTGGAAAGGTACACATCTGTCTATATAAGGTCCCAGTTGACAGTGCATGTCAGAGCAAAAACCAAGCCATGAGGTCAAAGAACTTGTCCGTGGAGCTCTGAGACAGGATTGTGTCGAGGCACAGATCTGGGGAAGGGTACCAAAACATTTCTGCAGCATTGAAGGTCCCCAAGAACACATTGGCCTCCATCATTCTTAAATGGAAGAAGTTTGGAACCACCAAGACTAGAGCTATCCACCTGGCCAAACTGAGCAGTTGGAGCAGAAGGGCCTTGGTCAGGGAGGTGAAAAAGAAACTGATGGTCACTCTGACAGAGCTCTAGAGTTCCTCTGTGGAGATGGGAGAAACTTCCAGAAGGACAACCATCCCTGCAGCACTCCGCCAATCAGGCCATTATGGTAGAGTGGCCAGACGGAAGCAGCTCCTCAGTAAAAGGCACATGACAGCCAGGCTTGGAGTTGGTCAAAAGGCACCTAAAGACTCTCAGACCATGAGAAACAAGATTCTCTGGTTTGATGAAACCAAGATTGAACTATTTGACTTGAATGCCAAGCATCACATCTGGAGGAAATCTGGCACATCCCTACTGTGAAGCATGGTGGTGTCAGCATCAGGCTGTGGGGATGTTTTTTAGCAGCAGGGACTGGGAGACAAGTTCGGATCGGGGAAAAAATGAAGGGAGCAAAGCACAGAGAGATCCTTGATGAAAACCTGCTCCAGAGTGCTCAAGACCCCAGACGGGGTCGAAGGTTCACCTTCCAACAGGACAGCAACCCTAAGCACACATCCAAGACAATGCAGGAGTGGCTTCGGGACAAGTCTCTGAATGCAGAGATTTGTCCCAAAGCCACTCTTGCGTGGTCTTCACCGATTGCTCAGCTTTTCCAGGCTGCCAGCTCTAGGAAGAGTCTTGGTGGTTCCAAAATTCTTCCATTTAAGATTGATGGAGGCCACTGTGTTTTGGGGGACCTTCAGTACTGCAGAAATGTGTTGGTACCCTTCACCAGATCGATCGGGACAAGTCTCTGAATGTCCTTCAGTGGCCCAGCCAGAGCCCGGACTTGAAGCAAGGCTCCCCATTCAACCTGACAGAGCTTGAGAGGATCTGTAGAGAAGAATGGGAGAAACTCCCCAAATACAGGTATGCCAAGCTTGTAGCGTCATACCCAAGAACACTCAAGGCTGTAATCGCTACCAAAGGTGCTTCAACCAAGTAAAGGGTCTGAAGAATTATGTAAATGTGATATTTCAGTTTTTTATTTTCATAAAGTATATATTTGTTTAAATTAACTTGATTTTGCTTTGTCATTATGGGGTATTGTGTGTAGATTGATGAGGAACATATTTGTTTATACATTTTAAAATAAGGCTGTATGTAACCTAACAAAATGTGGAAGAAGTCAAGGGGTATGATTACTCTCGCAAACACACACTTGTGGACACAGGCAACACAACACAATTTATTTTAAGTGTGTTTTTTTGCTATATTTGTTTCAGCTCAGGACTGCATCTGCCTGCTCAGGTGTGACAAAGTAGAGAGAAAGAGAGGAAATAGAAAAAACACAAGACAACAGAGAGGGAGAGGACAACCCTGATCCATAGCTGATAGGGGAGCGCTCTTCATATTCTCACTGAATCAGTGCCCAATGCTATTAAGCCAATGATATTCAGAGCTAAGTATCTCTCTGATCTGTAAGACAGACCACGCTAGTCTAGCTGTAGAAGACAGGGGTGATCTGCATTCTTATACTGCCAGTGTCTGTAAGCATTAATATTAATTTCACTGCACCTGCGATAACATCTGCAAAACTGTGGGTGCGACCAATAAACTTTGATTTGATCTGTCTGCCTGCAAGCCTGCCTGGGGTTCAGTGGGACTGGGGAGTCTCCTCTCCGGCCCCTCTCTCCTGGGTCATTATCACTGTACATCGTTACATATGCTTGCATTCTGAAGGCGTGCCGTGAGCCTCGCGGTAGCCTGTCTGTCGACAGGCAAATTCATCACCCCCTGGAAACGCCGCCACCGGCACCTCCGCACAGGATGAACGAGCCAATAAAAAAACCTGCTCTGCATGCATTAATCGTTTCTGATCATTTCACGGGAGTGATTGATGACTCACACAATCGATACATCAACACACGTGTTGCACCAGGATTAATAAGTGGAGGAGCGTTGGAACATATAAGAAGTGAATTCATATTCCAATGACTTTGTGCCCTCCATGAAGGTTGATCAAGTACCATCATTACACCAACATCTATGTCGTTCCACAAGGGATGTACCATCACTTCTAATGTTTATTTGTTACTGTAAAGCCCATGGCATGACAATGTGTTTGAGTGTTGGGAGGGTTGAGTGACCTAATAAGGATTTTGATTGTATTATGGTTTTAGAGGTGTGTTCCTCACCTTCCATTTTCAATCAGTCCTCTGTCTCGTTGGAATGTCACTGTGGTCCAACCAGAGAGAGATGGCAGGAAGTAGAGCGAGAGAGGGGGAAGAATTTTAATCAGAAGAGTTCTTTGTTAATATTGAATGTGTTTCAAACTGTTATCTATTTTTCTCATATATATTCTCAAAATATATTCTAGCCCAATATCCAAAGTTAGGTGACAAGACAGGACGAATGGTCAATACCTGCACGGGTAAAGGTGAAGGACTGAACTGCAAAACAAAAAGACAGAGAGTGTGTGTGTGTTAAAAGCCTGTCGACACTCGACACCGTCGATGTGTCAGCATAAACAAACATGAACACAACCACAGACATAAAAAATATGCAAACACCATCCTTTTGACGATGGTAGTCACATTTTGATCAGGAAAAATGTGACAAAGAATAACTAGAGTATGGAGGTTGGCTGGATGAGAAATACAAAGCAGGCAGGAAAAAGGAGACAGAAACATTTAACTGGATATTGAAGATACATTTGCTCTGAGAAGAGGTGGGATCAGAGGAGCAGCGATGGTGAATAAAGTAAATCACTATAGAATTAGGTAATCAACATGGCTTCCACACCAGCCACTGAAGCATGGTGATAGCAATACACATTATAATGAGAATAGTCCACAGCTACATGCTACCCACCCATCCCCCAGAAGGCCAATCAAAAAATACGCATACCTAAATCTGGAAAATACATTTACAGCTAATGTGTGAACATGGGTCACGGTTCCATAATGAAAGGGAATGTGAATTACTTATTTGAATTGAGTGTATTTGAGTTTTAAGGTGCAGTGTTGATGGGATTGTGTTTATAGCCGATGCATATTGGTGCACAATGAATTAAAGCAAATAAGACTTATTTCCATCTGAGTTGAACATCTCTACCTTTGTTCTGCATGAAATTATATACCATCGAGCCAAAACAGATCTGTCTCTCACCTCTGGGATTCCACTTATCCACGCTAGACACGTCCTCTAAAGGCAGTTGGGAAAGCTAGTCTACACTGTAATGTGTTTGCATAGTGTGTCTGATCTCTGTTGATATTACTCAGGCCTGTGTCTGTAACAGTATATAGTGGTTCTGACCTGCATAGTTACTGAGGCCCTTCCTCTTCTTCCTCCTACAGTACAGCCAGGCGCTGAAGCCCATGAGGACGATCCAGCAGGCCCCTCCCAGCCCAGCGATGAAGGCTGGCTGCTTCACCACGTCTGAGATGCTGTTGTTGCCCTCCGCCCCCGTCATCACATCACGCAGCTCTGCACCTGGGGACAGACAGGAGGGGACAAGGGACACCCATCGGATTGACAGCATGGCATCTGGTGGATGGATAGTGCTATGTTGTCCACTAGACCTAAACCAGTCAACAGCTAACATCTTTCAAAATGGTTTAAAATCAATGTTTATCAATAGGTAATAACAAAATCTACTATATAATCTAAAAACAATAAACTCTGTACGAAAGGTACAATCACGTTACAGTTATTTTCTAGGTTAAAAACAATACAACACCATGAAACACTATAGATAAATAATATCAAATAAAAAAACACACCATCGAAGCCATAAAAAACTGCAATATGTAGGCAGAGTGTTCATCAACTCAGCAGTGCTCTCATCAATTTGAGCTCCGAGACGGGAGATTGACAGAGCAGCTCAGACAGAGTTTGATTTTCTGCAGCAGCTACTGTGCTGTGAAATTAGATTCACAGTCTCCAGCTTGAGCAGGAGCCCCAGCCCCAGTCATTAAGCCTCAGTCCACAGGCCTCTGTTTGCCTGTCTCTGGCCGTTGAGGATATTTCCCCCACACATCAGTCAAAAGTCACGGATGAAGAGCATCTGGCCTGGTTCTGCTACTGATTTTAGGCCTATATACTCAGCGCATCCCTCAGCAGTTTGATAAGATGTGATAGGATGATAAACCCACCCCAATAACACTGTCTACCATTTTTAGCAACGGCCACACAGATATTGAGGATTATTATTATGGCTAACAGCTCTCAACACACTGTTACTGGACACTACACTAAATTAAACGCTATTGATTTCCTGATAGATCGCTATGTATGTAGCCAGCCTTACAGAAATCACTGAACCCCTCGTTTCAAACCGTACACATGAGATCTCCGACAATGCAGAATTTATTTTTTCCCAAGTGTGATAAATTGATCAATCATTCTTCCAGACCGCCTGCCTGTGATTCAGATTAGGGTTCCCTGCTATTATGTGGGTTGCCTCAGACCCTGTGCTCTGTGTGTTTATGTGTTACCTATGATAATAGGCTGGGGCTCGCTCTTCACTCCCACCCCCGAGCTGGTGCCTGCCGCCACCTCCACACGGTACTGCACCCCCGCCTGCAGACCCCCCACCACCACCGAACGGATGGCCGCATCCACCGTCTTATTCACATGGAAATGGGTCTCGTTTGCCAGGCACCAGATCTAACACACACACACACACACGCACACGCACACGCACACACACAGGGACAGGGACAGGAATTTGTGGTGAGAGAGAGTTGATACCCAATTTCAAATCAAATCAAACCGTATTGGCACAGGTAAACAGTGTAATAAAATGCTTACTAGCAAGCTTTCTCAATAGGGCAATGTAGACATTTCTTGTAATATTTATACACAATAAAAATACAGTGAACCTGTATACCAGAGCATTTATTCTCAATAAGACTACTGTATCCTATACAGATTGTTGCTCCCTACCTTGTACTCCTGGATGATGCCGTTCTGGTGTTCTGTGGGAGGGGGGTCCCAGGACACACTGATGGAGGTGCTGTTATGGTTCCCCACTGTCAGCACTGTCACCTGTTGAGGAGGAGCGCTGGGCGCTGCATGGGGAGAAGGCACAACAAAACACATCAACATAAATATTACCACATACCGATATTCTCATTCCAACAGAAAACTGCTGCTGCTGCCTGCCGTTGTGGTTTAACTGAGCACAACAGAGAGCACTGCCTTGATTTATATGAAAATTGTTCAGTGAGGCAGGCTTTCTCTGTAGCAGCAGCAAAGCACAATGCCACTGCTTTAATAACATGTGTTAAAGCCCAATGCCACTGCTATAATAACATTTGTTAAAGCCCAATGCCACTGCTTTAATAACATGTGTTTAAGCCCAATGCCACTGCTATAATAAGATTTGTTAAAGCCCAATGCCACTGCTTTAATAACATGTGTTAAAGCCAACATGTGTTAAAGCAGTGGCATTGTGCTTTGCTGCTTGGGAGAGCCACCACTCTCTACACTTCATGCTTCCAGACTCTCTCTCTATTTTTCTTCCTCTCTCCAACATTCATCCCTTACAGTATAGTTCAATCTTGCTTTTTCTAAAATCTCATTCCTTTTCCTCTCTTTTAAAGTTGCAACAGAGTAACAAAGTAGCAGAGGTCTCTTGGTGCCTTCATAGGTTTAGGGGAATCCACTATAACAGTCCATCTAATAGAACAGCCAATTAGAACCTCTAATGCTACAAAATTTGGGGCGGCAGGGTAGCCTAGTGGTTAGAGCGTTGGACTAGTAACAGGAAGGTTGCGAGTTCAAACCCCCGAGCTGACAAGGTACAAATCTGTCGTTCTGCCCCTGAACAGGCAGTTGACCCACTGTTCCCAGGTCGTCATTGAAAATAAGAATTTGTTCTTAACTGATTTGCCTGGTTAAATAAAGGTAAAAATAAAAATACTATTGGCCTTCATATTAATGGATCACGGCCAACACACACAGTCACACACTAGCACTTGGATGCTAAAGATGTGCATATTTGAGCTAAATGAAAGCACTCCATTCTGGTGTACAGTAATGAAGGAGATGCTAGTAAGTCCATTAGCTCTGTGATGTATCGCCGGTAGAAATATGACCCGCGGTGTTTCACGTAATGTGCTAAGTGACACTATGGCAACCCCAAGGCCAATCGTTTGAGATCTAGAAAACACTCTTTATCCCCTGTGTGGGCAGACAGACCACTCAGACCCTTCACTTTCAAAAGCTGTATGGGGATTCAAACAGCTAGCAGACACCTGCAGGCTAACAGCATGGCTATGGGATTGCTTAACACATGGGCCTATTGTTTCTATAGTGTTGGAGGTTCATTATTATTCATTCATTCAGAACACTACAGTAACTTCATACTTTGAACTACCATCTCTGTATTTTCGAGGTACAACTCATTCAAACTCATTCAAATCAGATTGGTTGGATGGGAAAACTCAGGACAAAACTCAATTGAGAAGCCACAAGTTGTAACGGTTTTCTGTAGGCGAAGGAGAGTCGGACCAAAATGCAGCGTGTAGATTGCGATCCATGTTTAATGAAAAAACAAAACACGAATCAATACAAATACTACAAAACAAAAAGAACGTAACGAAAACCGAAACAGCCTATACTAGTGTAAACTAACATAGAGACAGGAACAAGGACACTAAGGACAATCACCCATGAAACACACAAAGAATATGGCTGCCTAAATATGGTTCCCAATCAGAGACAACGATAATCACCTGACTCTGATTGAGAACCGCCTCAGGCAGACATAGACTAACGCTAGACATCCCACAAAACCCCAAGACAAAAACACACCACAATAACCCATGTCACACCCTGACCTGACCGAATAAATGAAGAATAAACATAATATATATCGACCAGGGCGTGACACAAGTTCTGTAATGGCATTATACAGTCTGTGGAAGAACAATGTGAATCAGCTACTGGATCAACCTGGACTCAGGGGTAGACATAACATAGTAAACAAAAATCCGGGACACTCATATGATATATTACGTTTGGTATGGTATGTATTAATTTGTGGATGTCCATCGTTCATTTTGTATGATATGTTACAAATTGCAGTTTGTTGTAGCTAACGTTAGTTAGGTGGCTAGGTGGCTAACACAAACGTTAGCTAGGTGGCTAATGTTAACTAGGCTAGGGTGAAGGTTAGGGTGAAGGTTAGGGTTTTATTTTTCACATGCGCTGATTACAGCTGGTGTAGACTTAACTGTGAAATGCTTGCCTACAAGCCCTTCCCAATGATGCGGAGTTTAAAATAGTAACACTAGATGAATAAAATAAAATACACAAGAATGGAGCTATATTTAATTTTACCTTTTTTTTACTAGGCAAGTCAGTTAAGAACAAATTCTTATTTTCAATGATGGCCTAGGAACAGTGGGTTAACTGCCTGTTCAGGGGCAGAACGACAGATTTGTACCTTGTCAGCTTGGGGATTTGAACTTGCAACCTTTCGATTACTAGTCCAACGCTCTAATCACTAGGCTACCCTGCCGCCCCTATACAGGGAGTACCAGTAACAAATCAATGTGCAGGGAGGGGAATGAGCTATTTGAGGTAGATATGTACATGAAGGCTAGCGAGGGACAAACTGAACATTCCTAGAGCAGGGAATGTGGAGAACAGCTACTGTGTGGACCTAATTATGTTAATGTACACAAGGAATAAAAAGCAACCCAATTAATCAACCGTTCACAGAGGGCTGAATCGTAACCTGAGACACCTGTGTAACTTGAGCTTCTGTTCAAATCTCTGACTGACATCAATGTTTGATTTAACTTAAGTAACTTTTCATGTATGCATGTATATGATGGAAAGGGGGAGAGGTGGCAAGACAGAGAAAGAAAGAAAGAAAGAAAGAAAGAAAGAAAGAAAGAAAGAAAGAAAGAAAGAAAGAAAGAAAGAAAGAAAGAAAGAAAGAAAGAAAGAAAGAAAGAAAGAGAAGGGGTGGAGGGAGGTAAAATCATAAAGTCACAGCATGAATGCTGTATGCAACAGGGGCATGGCAGGTGGCAGCAGGTGTCCAGAGAAAGTAGAGAGAGGAACAGGGAGAGGTGCAGAGAGAGAAGCAGGAAAAGGGTTGAGCTGGTGTCACAGGAAACAGCCCCTCCCCCTCTCTTGAGTGTGTCTGTTTGCAGAGAGAGTGTGTTTGTGTGTAATGACATTCTGTATCAGCTTCTAGGTCCAGTATGTGGCCATTACCTAATGTAGCATCAAGTAGCATTGATGTCAAATAATTTCAGGAGTTTCTGACAGTGAAAATAATACCTCCTACACAGTTGGCAATATCTGTTGCATCACTACACATATTGAGTCGGTAAAGTCCTTTACCTTCCTCCAAGGTGCGTGCTGTCATTGATTCACTGTCTGCTCCCTGGAACTCGTTGAAGTACGGACGGACTTTTATCTCGTAGACAACACCCTTCTTCAGGCCAGACAGAGCCACGTCTCTCTCTGAGGGGACCTTCACGTCCTGCACCTGCCAGGCCCCCGGGGAGGGCAGGCCTGACGTCTGCCTGTACAGAACACGATAACCCTGGATAAACTGAGAAGGTTTCTCCACCTGAAAGAGAGAAAAGGAGGCAGATGTATATATTGCAGATTTTTTAAGGGAATTTTCAATAATGATATAAGAACATTTATTCTTCAACATTAGCTAAATGATATCAACTTTGATTCATAGTAACTACTTCCTGCCCATTTAAATACACCACAATCCAACCAAACCAGCAAAACAGAGAGCTACGAAGCTCTTACACCCTGACAGAGTGGATTAAATCCAAACGTTATCCTTTTCTGTAAACAAATCGCGTTACTATGGCGGGGGAAAGTTGCAGTGGTGGGGTCTGGGGATGGAGTGTGCAACATAACTCACAGTAATGGCTTGTTAACAGGGGCAGAAGCAAGAAAAAGCTTTTACAGGGCAAATAAAGCAGCTGTTTACCGTCAGCCCAGTCCAAATAAATCATGGAAACGTGCTGCTGATGCTCTGCCTCTACGGTTGCCTGCTTGCATTTCATTTAACGATGTGATTGGTGAATCTAAAAGCTTTATGATCGCCTGCCCCCACACTCTCTCTTTCCCATCCCCTCCCTTACCTGTAGTAGAACTGCTTGATCCATCTAGATGCAGCCATGGCGGGAGTAAATATCATAAACAAGCCCATTCTGTTTAATTTTCCCTTGTCTTATAGGACGGGTATGCTAGGGTATGTTAGGAGAAGAGTTTTGCATGACAATAATAGTATTTGTGAAGAAGAAAAACCTATGCTTATTCTGAGACTTAATCTGGCCTGTGTTACAATGTAATTACATACTAGAAATATTATAACTAATATTGTAACTAACTGAAGATGGTAGATGGTATCTCAAAGTGTAATTTCAATTGAATGTTATTTTGGATTGTTCCCTTGAATAAGCCATGTTATTAACTAGTGTACCTGTCATAGGTGTGTGTACTGGGAGTAGAGTCAGGTGCAGGAGAGCAGAGTTGTGAACAGGCGCACACTTTATTTAGGTAGGAGAAAACAACAGACGGACACCACTGTGTCGAAACCTCCAGCCAATGCAAAAGTGCAAACGCGCAAACAGTCACAGTAATATTGTATAAACACAATAACATACCTCGTGAAATAAAACACGGAATAAACGCATACTAGTAAAGCCTGTCAACACAGACACATAACACAAAACAACCTCACACAAAGACATGAGGGGGAACAGAGGAATAAATACATGTAGTGTGATTGGGGAATGAAAACCAGGTGTGCAGGGAAAAAGACAAAACAAATAGATAAATGAAAAATGGAGCGGCGATGGCTAGAAAGCCGGTGACGTCGACCGCCCAACGCCACCCGAACAAGGAGAGGGGCCGACTTCGGCGGAAGTGGTGACAGTACCATCTGCTAAACAAAACAATGGTGCTATGCAGCACTAATACAAATCCCTTTCTCGAAGAGAACCAGATACCTAATAATGTTCAAATGACATCAAGGCACTGGTGCATACAGTGCTGAAGCATATGGAGTGCATTTGTGTACATGCGTGTGCATGTATGTCAGTGGAGGCTCCTCAGTGGAGGACGGGGAGGACCATCATCTTCAGTGAATTGTATAAATATAAAAATATTAAAACATTACAAAAGTTATCCTTTTTAGATAAAACTACACTAAATATATTCACGTCACCAAATAATTGATTAAACACACTGTTTTGCAATGAAGGTCTACAGTAGCCTCAACAGCACTTTGCATGGTAGCACCATGGTGTAGCCGGAGGACAGCTATTTTCCATCCTCCTCTGGGTACAATACAAAACCTAGGAGGCTCATGGTTCTCATCCTCTTCCATTGACTTACACAGTAATTATGACAACTTCAAGAGGACATCCTCCAACCTATGTTGTCCACCCAATCAATTGATCAGAGAATTAATATAATACTGGAAGCATAAGCTACAGCTAAGACTGCAGTGCACAAAATGTGGTGAGTAAGAGAATAGTTGGAACAGTTTTGAACAAATTCATTTTTTTATAAAAGGAAGGAAAAGCAAGAGAGCGGGAGAGAGAGAGAGAGTGCAAATGCAGATAGCTAGTTTACCCTACTCAAACAGAGAGGGATGCTATGTTAGCTAGCTGGCTATGGCTATCCAACACTGGAACGCTTCCAAGTTAAGGTAAGATTTTGTTTTTATTAATTTACTGCTAGATTGTAGCGGGTTTACTCACACGTTAGTTCTAATGGCTAGAGTACTGACTAGCTATGACATTAGCTAATATGGTGACAACTATGTAGGCTGTGTGTTGTGGTTATGTTATGAAGGTTTGCCTGGAAAGGTTTTTTTGCCTGGTCACAGACAACTGACGTGTTGTACACTGAAGTCCACATGCGAAGGGACAAGGTTAGAGGAGGAGAGCGCGTAGATGTGAGAAGGAATTCTACAACAAGCTAAACGATCATGCTGTTTGTATGTGGCTGCTATAAAAGTGAACTGTTTTTGCGTGTGATCAGCGGTGTATTCATTCCACCGATAATATTACACCCTACATCAGCTAGAGTGTGCAAGGCGGTATTGAATGTGTCACTGTCTGTCACCTAGATTACTAAAAATGTTCTCTCTACCTGTGCACCTAAAATGTAAACTTTAAATCATATGCTAGGTTGTAGCAACCTAATGATAGGTATAGGGAAAATTTGAATATCTTGTAGTAAGTAGCCTTTTTACATCGATTTTACATTGAGCTGGGTTTAATTATACCAATGTTATTTGTCACATGTGCCGAATACAACAGGTGTAGACCGTCCCGTGAAATGCTTACTTACAAGACCTTAACCAACAATGGAGTTCGAGAAATAGAGTTAAGAAAATATTTACTAAATAAACTAAATAAAAATTTCATAAATCAAAAAGTAACACAATAAATGTACTGTACATGACAATAGCAAGGCTATATACACGGGGTAACCGTGTACAGGTTAATCGAGGTAATTTGCAAAGTGACTATGCATAGATAATAAACAGCAAGTAGCAGCAGTGTAAAAAAAAAAGAGGGGAGGGGGTTCAATGTAAATAGTCCGGGTGGCCATTTGGTTAGAACATGAATGACAGTCATCCGTTATGCTGTAATAGAAAAAAATGCTCATCAAATTTTAAAAAATTGGCCACCCTCATCCGAAATGTCACCGAACGCCACTGATGTATGTGTACTTGTGTGAGGAATGGAAGAGCCTCTGTCATTAAGCATTGCTCTCCAGAAGGGAAATATTAATAACCTCCAGATGAAGAGCTGACTGCCAACCGCATCCAAAAGAGAGAACACAACATGTTGCCGCTAATGGTGATCTATTTGTCTCAGTGAGAAACATTTGTCTTAATTCCTACGTCACCCCAAACAATCACAGATTGATGGAACACCAGCTGTCCTTGGACTCCACGTCCACCCGTCTCAGACACTCGCACTGTGTGTGTGTGCGCACACGTGTGTGCGTGTGTTTATGCATGTGTGTGTGCTAACTGAGAACAGGCAGTGGGTGACACAGCATTTATGTGTGAAAAACTGAACTCAAACTGCGTATGAAGCTTGGAGATAAGCAAAGGCTTGGAACTGGCTCTGTTCCTGAACGATCCTAACGCTGTACAAGGCTCATCTCTCTCGCTACTCAGCTCTTCAGGTTCTATACTGCCTGTTTGATTCAGTGAGAATAATAACTCATCATCCATGTTTATACCAAACCTACTCATACTAGTTCCTCATTGTGACATCTATACATAAATTAATAATTGGGCTCAGCAAGTCTAAATCTTAAATTACAGTGTTTTTGTTGAGTCCCATTACAGATGGTCAACAGATGCTCAAACTGTCAACTGCAATTCTGTCGATATGCAACATTAAAAACAATTTACAGTATTGATTCCTATCAGTGGTACTCACAGTCCATGTGACCTGGACAGAGGTGGAGCTGATGACCACAGGGTTATGCATGCTGACCACCACATCACCCAGCTCCTTCTGGACACGTCGATGGTCGACACCCTGCACCGGAGGGCTGATGTCTGAGAGAGAGAAAGAGAGAGAGAGAGAAAGTGAGAGAGAGAGAGAGAGAGAGAGAGAGAGAGGGGGGGGAAGAGAAAAGTGAGAGAGAGACAGACAGACAGAGAAAGAGAGAATGCGTGGGAGCGAGAGAGAGAGAGAGAGCGAGAGAGAGAGAGAGAGAGAGAGAAAGAAAGAAAGAAAGAAAGAAAGAGGATGATGCCAATTGCGATTAAACCTTTATGAAAATGTTCTAATGGCATGAGGCACACTGAGACACAGTGGTTAGTTCTGTACAGTACCTTGGGTGCGGACAGGCTCAGACATGGGGCTTGGGTCTCCGAGACCCTGGGCATTGACCGCTCTGATGATGAACAGGTAGACTGTGTTGGGTCGCAGGTCCTTGACCGTGAACTGTGTGGTCTTCCCGTGGTCAGCCACAGTCTGCCAGCTGTTGCTGACCAGCTGACTGCTCACAGAGAAAACAGGAGGAAGATATTTAGTGAAGCCAAGAAAAGCTTTTACGGAAATAACATTCCATACTGTAGCTATGGCAGTCATATTGTTTTTCACTTAGCTAATTTAACTAGCAACATCAAGACATCTGCAAATCTAGTCTGAAACCTAAACACTTTTTAGTGTTTCAAAAAAACTCTGATCAACCTTGTTGGACTGTACATGATTCTTGTATGCAGACTATTCAGCCAAAGCCCTAGGGTGTATGTGCTTGCCCTGAACATGCCAGTGAACCTTATGCCCACATACATGCATACATATGTCATTGCTCTGAAAGCTTGGGGTCATTTGCTGCAGCTTCTCTTAGGGCCAAGGTTCCCAGACATACCCAAAGGCCTCAATGACATAGGAGGAGATTGGGGAGCCCTCCTCGGTCCCAGGTTCCCAAGACAATGACACTGTGCTCTTGGTAACATCAGTGACCTCTGGCTTGGAGGGAGGCCCTGGTAGGGTACTGGCATTGTGGGACATGGAGTCTGTGAGGTCACTGGACTCTGAGATGGAGAAAAGGAGAACAGGTTCTTTCAAAATTAATCAAAATGGACAAGGCAGATTGAAGGAGAAACGAAAGCATCAGGTTGATTGGCTTCAATCAATGGTGTGTACTGTACACTCTTAGAAGAAATGGTTCCAAAAGGGTTCTTTGGCTGTCCCCATAGGTCGGAGAACCCTTTTTTGTTTCAGGTAGAACTATTTTGGTTAATCAAAAGAGAACCATAGGGCTCTCCCAAAAGCTTGGCTGGTGCGTAAAACCTGTGAATTCAGACAATCAAAGAGGTGTAATGGGTTCATACACAAAAATATGTTACATACTGTAAAGCTTACATTATTGTTCGATGTTTTTCATTGTTTTACTGCCTCAGGATAGTGTACACAGACGTTTTGGCTTTAGAGCCTTCTTCAGTGTGTAGGTACATTTTTCTTTAATTCCAAGCAGCATTTGTAAAAATCAACAGATTAGCAGCAGGTGCTTGTAATCTGGGTTGCCACTCATCTGCCAATCAGGAACTATTTCGGGTTCCACGTAGAACCATCTGTGGAAAAGGCTCTACATGGAACCCAAAATGGTTATAAGCGTTCTCCTACGGGGACAGTCGAATAACCCTTTTCGGTTCTAGAATAAAATGGACACATTGTTACTATACCTCTGACATCCAGGAAGGCACTCCATGAGGTCTCCCCACTGGAGCTGGTGGCCACACAGGTGTACAGCCCAGAGTCAGATAGCTGAGGAGGACAGAGGAACTCATCAGAACACATCAGAACATACACTGACCAGACAGTTGACAATAAACCAACTGTCTTCCCAATTCTTTCTTTAAAGAGAAACAACCAAACATGCATCCATAAAACTGATCATACAACTGACCAAACAAACATTCAGCTGATGAACAAATCAATCAACTTCTCAAATAATAACAGTTTTGAAAGATCAACTTTTTTATATAGAGTACAGTGCCTTCAGCAATTATTCACACCCCTTGTAATGTTACAGCCTGAATTTAAAATAGATCAAATTTAGATTTTGTGTCATTGGCCTACACACAATACCCCATAATGCCAAAGTTGAATTACAAATGAATAAAAAATGAAATGCTGAAATGTCTTGAGTCAATAAGCATTCACCCCTTTGCCAAGACAAGCCTAAATAAGTTCAAAAGTAAAAATGTGCTTAACAAGTCACATAATAAGTTGCATGGACCTTGTGTCCAATAATAGTATTTAGCAATATTTTTTTATGACGACCTCATCTCTTTACCCCACACATACAATTATCTTTAAGGTCCCTCAGTCGAGCAGTGAACTTCAAACACAGATTCAACAAAAAAGATCAGGGAGGTTTTTAAATGCCTCGCAAAAAGGGTAGACGGGTAAGAAAAACAGACATTGAATATCCCTTTGAGCTGAAGTTATTTTTTAATTACACTTTGGTTGGTGTAAAAATACACCCAGTCACTACAAAGACACAGAGGGCCTTCCGAACTCAGCTGCCGGAGAGGAAGGAATCCGCTCAGGGATTTCACCATACGGCCAATGGTGACTTTAAAACAGTTACAGAGTTTAATGGCTGCACCATGTTGTGGGTATTGGGCTTGTCATCGGCGAGGACTAAGGTGTTTTTGATTTATAGAAATAAACTGAATAGAGCTCAGCACAGGCTAAATCATAGAGGAAAACCTGGTTCAGTCTGCTTTCCAACAGACACCGGGAGACAAATTCACCTTTCAGCAGGACAATAACCTAAAACATAAGGCCAAATGTACACCGGAGTTGTTTACCAAGACAACAATTAGTGTTCCTGAGTGGCCTAGTTACAGTTTTAACTTTGGCTTGAAATCTATGGCAATACTTAAAAAATGTTTTCTAGCAATAGTCAACAACCAACCTGACAGAGCTTGAAGAAATCTAAAAATAAAAATGTGAAAATATTGTACAATCAAGGTGTGCAAAGCTCTTAGAGATGTACCCAGAAAGACTCACAGCTGTAATCAATGCCAAATGAGATTCTAACATGTATTGACTCAGGAGGTTGAATACTTATGTAATCAAGACATATTGTGGTTTAAATGATCATGAATTTTTCACAAATGTTAGAATTGTTTTTCCACTTTGACATTTTTTTTTTTTTTTTTTTTACAATTAAATACATTTCAACCCCACCTTGTAACACAACAAAATGTGGGGGAAAAATCCATTGACATTAACCCTCCAAAAAGTAATTCATAAAACGTTTTAATTTACATATGTGCTAGGAGGCTAAGTGTTTGTTTCTTGGGCTTCAGGAATGTGACTGAAACATTTAAAATAAACTGATTATAAGTATGAGGGGATATCAGTGAACAAATGGTCAAGTCTACGATGGCGCCAGTGCAATGAGTGGAGCTTACTCAGTTGTTCAAAAGCACATATCAGACCGAGAGCCTGATGGTTCTTAGGTAGTTATTAATAGGTTTTAAATTAGAAAATGATCTCCCACAGAAGCGATAGTTACAGGAATGGTAAAAACAGTTTGATTGCGTTAGCAACATCAGGGAAACTGGGCAGAAGGGAGTTGAGCTTGATATACAGCAGTTCTGTAGCATCTTTAATTAATCCTCTCAATCTCCTTAATTGCCAGCCTCAACACATTACGGAAAGAGAGGCTACGTTTAAATTGTGTGCAAAACAATGTCTCAGAAAAGACTGTCTAGGTTGGTAATACTCAATATATAAAACAGTCGGTTCCGCGACCTGGGCTTACAGGCAGTGGTGGAAACATTTGCTCACAAAAAAAGGAGAATTCAGGGGAGTCTCTCAAGTTGGATTTAATTTAATTTGATTTAATTTACCTTGAATATTGCAGCCCAATAGCCAGACAAAACCCGCTGAGTTCAACAATAAATAGTGGCTGAATTTATCCTTAAGCCGACTACTTTTTTCCTCATTGTTTGGCTATTTGATGTGTCATTTTTATAACAAGTTTATAAATCACAGCTAAATACGCTATATAGCTATAGATAGTACACTGCATAATGAAACAATCCCTAGTAAGCTAGTGTTTTGAGGGTGGACTGACTCTATTATTTGGCATCAATGGACTGGTTTTACGCACAACATTCTATCCAAGCTGGGAGGATGGCTCATGTCATTCAGGTTCAGGTAGCCTATACGGGACAGTTAAAAAATCTAGCTGATTAGTATGCTGTTGCATCAAACATTTATTTTACAATCTGCAATGTTTGAATTTGCCACCAGCCGGCAGTATAAAAATTGCAGAATTGTGACACCATATAGACCTTCATGAAATGTTAGGCTTAATATGAGAAAATGATGACCAAATAGGCCTACCAATAAACATGTATCTATTAGCTAAAGCTAAGCTAAGCCATGGCATCACAGAAAGCCTATCATCGATAGGCATGCAGCCGCATTGACGTCACAATTTCAGCACTATGGACAGTGATCAGTAGTCTATACTTAAATGTTTTTATTTATTTAAAGGGGGGTCCAGACCTTGCAGGGGAGTCCAGAGAAACTGAGTTATACCAGTGAAGGCACTGTATGCTCATTAAAACCAGTGTGCCTTTTTGATAGTAGTAATATTGTTTGGTGGTGATGCTTGTTGGCTCCATTGGTCTTTCCAGTCCAACCTTGATCCCAGTTGGCCTTCACAGCCCTTTTGTCAACCTCTGCTATTGAAAGAGCAGGCAGCAGTACACAAAAAATGCATTAACCTCCACTGGCCTGATTCGCACCCAGGGAGAGAGGGAGTGGGTGACAACAAGAAGACAGAGCGAGGGAAGATGTGCTGAAAGTGCTGAAGTTATGAAAAAAATTGCTTAGTACTCGTCAGCCTCCCACATCCTCAGCCCTATCATCATCAGTACAGATCAGACACAGTGAAACAGGGACATGATAATCTATTTAACGTTGGCCTCTTAAATACTGGGGCTGCTCCCTTACACACTCTCTCTCTCGCTCTCCCTTGTTCCCGCTCTCTCTCTCTCTCCTTTGTTCCTGCTCTCTCTCTCTCTCTCCTTTGTTCCTGCTCTCTCTCTCTCTCTCCCTTGTTTCCTCTCTCTCTCTCCCTAGTTCCCCCTCTCTCTCTCCTTTATTCTCTCTCTCTCCAAAATAGGAGAGGGATGTCAAACTTTTTTGGGAGGGTTTGGGAAGGGTTGTGTGTTTTTTAAATATTGTTTTTTTACAATTGCTCTTTTACAAGTTTTACTACATAATTTCTTCCATCCTCGCCACATTTCCTCAGCTGCTTGCGTGCACCTCCCCAAAATCACTGTGTTTTGGTACTCCCCTTATGCAGTACGCTATTCCATGTGCTAACTTTTACTATACCACAGTATAGTAAACCTAACGGTCTTTTATGCCGTAGATCCACCATTTATGGTGACAATAGTGGTAGGTGGATCGTTTGTCCAGATCTGCAATAGGCTAACTAGCAATCATACCACACATAAAAACATTCAAAGCTGCATACACTTGTTATATGAATCGACAAGAACAAATAGGAATAGCTGATAGGCAGTAGAGACATGAGACACACAGCTAAAACTATTGATGTTGTTTAGGGACAATACAATGATCCTACCTAGACTAGCCTAAATTGCATTATTGTTTTCCAGTGAGTACAACATTCTAGCCTACTCAAGGCTGCAGTGAAAATGTCATTTGAATATTGGCGCAAAAGCCCTGTGATTTCAATGTTTCAATGTTGTTTTGGGTCTACTCTTGGCAGTTTATAAGGTCTATAAACACACTGTAGCAGGCCAGTCTTGCTGTATTTTTTACTTCTGATACTGAATGTGCAATCTGTTGCAGATCATCATTCTTCCAAGTCTTCCTATAGTAATGTGGCCATATATGCTCCCGGCAGGCTCAGTTTCTCAGGAAAGTTCAACACACTCTCTGCCTCCTCTCCAATCCATGCAGCTATTCCTTGCACACCTAGAAGCAAATGCTTCAATATATATATATATATATATATATTTAATATATATAAATATATAAACACAACCAGTCACAATATGCCATCTAATTATGCAAATTCAAAAGTTTCCGGTAGGCATGCACACCGTTCATCCCAAATATAATTCCAGCATCCTCAACATAGCTTGACATTAACCACGTTTCCATCCAAATTGTTTACGCGAGTAAAAAATGTCAACACATCATAGGAAAGTATGCAGTTTATTAGGCTACAGATGAAATATGTTCTGATGAACTTCACAGGGTGGTGAAAGTGCACATTGATAAGGTTGATGCTCCTTTCAATAGATATTGGGGGTCTTATTCTGGTGACATGATGACCGATGCTTGGCTGCCGTTTGACAAATAAAAATAATCTCACACTTTGTCCATAATAATATCATCATGTAGTAGGCTATACCTGCACTGTATCTGCAAGCTGGTGACTAGAGCGCATGTGCCAATACCGGTAGGCACATTCGCTATACCTACGCAACATTTCTGTGACAAAACCATCAGTAGAGTTGAAAATGCAATGGAAACCATTTAAACTTGTATTTTGTATTAGGTACATAGCAATTTAAACCCAAAATATATTTTGTATGTGCATTACGTATTTACACACAGATTTTATTGGCCTAGGCTACTGTTGATTGTGAAGATGGAGGCCTTTTTCATTGAAGTAAAAGAATATGTCTACAGTATAGTAAAAAGCTTATGAGGGGAATTTAATGTACGTTTTAATATTGTAGATCTGAAGAATGCAGCATTTTGGAGCTCTATAGTAATTTGTTTTATCTTTATTATTATTAGTATTACTGTATATAATTGTTATTTTTATAAGCTTATTTATTATTCAAAACCAGTTCTTTAAATATTAAAAACCTGTTTTGTTTAAAAATTTGGAGACATTTTCATTGGCTAAAATTACATCTGTCTTTTTAATTGTGTGCTTAAGATAGGTTATAAGTAGGCCTGTTTTAATATAAATAACATTATACTTTTTCTGTCATTTGTTGGGTATGGTAGGCACTTGCCTTTGTTGGTAATTGCTGCAATATAGCCTGTTCAAAACTTCTGAAAAGGTTTAAACCAAATTAAGTTCCAACTTTAATGCCGTGTTTGCCTGCTCATATTTTCCCTATAAACAATGGCTTAAAATACTTTTGACATTATTAATAAACTTTAGTGAAGGTTTGGTGTGGCTGATATTAAGCTTTAACCACTGCAAGCATATGATATGAAGGCAGTGTGCACTGGCGCTCAGACTGACTCCAACAGTAGAACTTGAGGTGAGGAGGAATGTTACATGCCTACCAGAGTTACTACTATAATCTAATAAAACAATGCTTATCTTTATACCAGATATTCTGATTGAAAAATAACAAATTAGCCTCCTTCTGTACATCTGTACTATCTAGCCATCTGACATAAAGAAATGCATGTCAGTGTCGTAGCATGCCACCAGCATATCTGTCTCTATCTCTCTGGGGCGAGGCCTACGCATCACTTCCTTATTAAATAGGCTCTATATATTTTGTAATGTTAATATCATATAGTGGACACCTAAGCCTATAGGCCTATGCATGCAATGCCCTGATGCATTTAGTGCTCAAATCTCTGACAGCTGAATTGTGAGGTGGACAATTATTTTTTTAGGAAAGAAGCCAATAAAAACCAATAAAAAAATGTTGCATATGCTACACATCGAAACATAAGGAATAATGTTTGATATAAGCTGTTTTTAGGGACACGTAATGTGGCTCATTTGGCCAAAAACCCTCATTTATTGATGGCGCTGGCTCCGCCAATTCGGATCTGAATGCAAATGGATGTCCGGTAAATTTCTCAAATGTCTCGTAAATTAAAGGCTTCCCAGTCACGTTGTCAGGCGACACATTTTCCTCCAAAGGAAACCCTGAAATATGCATATTGTTTTGATGCATATTTTAGAATATTCACATGAAAATCTGTCGTCAATTAGATGGAAACCTATAGACACCGTAAAGACGGTGTGCTCGTCCAGTGTCACTTTATTTATGCCTGCACGTCATGGTTCACCAGCAACCCCAAACATCTAAAAAAGAAGCTACAGACTAGGTTTGAATATTTTCCTGGTATTTTACTAAATGTTCCACCTCGAGAATAACCACTTTTCTCCCGGGTAATCTGGTATTTCCCGCCCAAACTGGAAGTGCCATTCTAAAGCATATTAATACATGTATGTCTGGATTTGATTAGAGCTTTGATCGGCATGAAAATTCAAGTCTGACGCTACCTGAGGCTGATGAGTCATACATTAAATAATGTTATGAGCCCAAGCCCAAATGATTGTGCCGTTATTCAATAAATGTTAAAAAATAAGGTGACCCCCAAAAGCCAGATAGAGAAGTGTAAATTAGGCATGCATTCAGTCCTTATATTTCTGCAGCATGTGCCGCAGCAAATGTAGTGACCACAGTGGAAATAAGTCCCTGACTATATTGTGCAATCCCAGTCACTTTAAAAATGATTTCTGTATTCAGAAAGTATTCAGACCCCTTGACTTTTACCACATTTTGTTACGTTACAGCCTTATTCTAAAATTGATTAAATATTGTTTCCCTCATCAATCTACATAGAATACCCCATAATGACAAAGCAAAAACAAGTTTTTATAAAGTTTTGCAAATGTATTAAAAATAAAAACTGAAATATCACATTTACATAAGTATTCAGACTCCTTACTCAGTACTTTGTTGAAGCACCTTTGGTAGCGATTACAGCCTCGAGTCTTCGTGAGTATGACGCTACAAGCTTGGCATACCTGTATTTGAGGAGTTTCTCCCATTCTCCTGCAGACCCTCTCAAGCTCTGGCAGGTTGGATGCTGAGCGTCGCTGCACAGCTATTTTCAGGTCTCTCCAGAGATACTAGATCTGGATCAAGTCCAGGCTCTGGCTGGGTCACTCAAAGACATTCAGAGACATGTCCCAAAGCCACTCCTGTGTTGTCTTGGCTGTATGCTTAGGGGTTTTGTCCTGTTAAAATGTGAACTTTCTCCCCAGTCTGAGGTCCTGAGCGCTCTGGAGCAGGTTATTATTATGGATCTCTCAGTACTTTGTTCTGTTTATCTTTCCCTTGATCCCGACTAGTCTCCCAGTTCCTGCCACTGAAAAACATCCCCACAGCATGATTCTGCCAAGACCATGCTTCAACAAAGGGATGGTGCCAAGTTTACTCCAGACGTAACACTTGGTATTCAGGCAAAAGAGTGAAATCTTGGTTTCATCAGACCAGGGAATTTTGTTTCTCATAGTCTGAGAGTCCTTTTGGCAAACTCCAAGTGGGCTGTCATATGCCTTTTGATGAGGAGTGCCTTCCATCTGGCCACTCTACAATAAAGGCCTGATTGGTGGAGTGCAGCAGAAATGGTTGTCCTTCTGGAAGGTTCTTCCATTTCCACAGAGGATCTCTAGAGCTCTGTCAGAGTGACCATCGGGTTCTTGGTCACCTCCCTGACCAAGGCCCTTCTCCCCTGATTACTCAGTTTAGCCGGGCGGACAGCTCTAAGATGAGACTTGGGGGTTCCAAAATTTTTCCATTTAACAATGATGAAGGCCAATGGTTCACTGCTGCAGAAATGTTTTGGTACCTTTCCCCAGACCTGTACCTCGACTCAGTCTTGTCTCGGGCTATACGGACAAGTCCTTTGACCTCATGGCTTGGTTTTTGCTCTGACATGCACTGTCAAATGGGACCTTATATAGACAGGAGTGTACCTTTCCAAATCATGTCCAATCAATTGAATTTACCACAGGTGGACTCCAATAAAGTTGTAGAAACATCTCAAGGATGATCAATGGAAACAGGATGCACCTGAGCTCAATGTCAAGTCTCATCGCAAAGGGTCTGAATACTTATGTAAATAAGGTATTTCTGTTTTTCATTTTAATACATTTGCAAAAATTTATAAAAACCTGTTTTCACTTTGTCATCGTGTGATATTGTGCATAGAATGATGAGAAAAATAAACATTTAATCCATTTTAGAATAAGGCTGTAACGTAAAAAACGGTGGAAAAGTGAAGGTGTCTGAATACTTTCCGAATGCAATGTATGTATATTTTTAACTTTCAATCAATCAATCAATCCAAACTGTGCAGAGGCAATTTGATGAATGGAAAGTGACATCTGGTACAAAACACCAAAATGTTGAATGAAATTCAGAGATTCGATACTGGGTAAGCCTACAAGGTAGGGAGGGATGTGTTTTTACATATTGTTATTTGTCAATTTCGATCTGTCCCTTACATGCTTGCATTCCCCCCAATCACTGTCCTTGAGGTAGAGCATCTCTAAATGCTGCCTAGGCAAATGGCTCTAAATGACAGCTTTAAATGACTTATAAAAATCAATAACCTCTATTCATCTTTAAAGGCAACCTGCCTGCACTTGTCCATTTGAATTACATCTCACTGACATCAGACGGGAATTTTTTCTCTCCTCTCTCTCACAAGCAATATGAGAGGCAAGCGCATAAACACACGTGCGCACGCACACATACTGAGCGACAAACACACACACACACACACACAAACCTTAACAACCTGCCTTTGAGAATAGAGAGAAACTGTAAAGAATGGGTAGTTTATTGAAAAGAAGGCAATGAAAGTAGAGAAGCAGAGAGAGAAAAGATGGAGTCACTATGGCAGGCAGACTCATGGCCAAATCAATCATGAGTGAACACAGTGTGGAGGCTTGCTGCGGTGACTGTGCGTATTGTGTTTGTACAGCATCAGTCCTATAAACCCACCCTGGTGCTTTGGATCTGCAGGCTGCCAGGCTCCAGCAGGGCCATGCGAAGGTCCTTCCCCAGCAGACTGAGGCCATCCTTCAGCCAGGTAATGGTGGGCCCCGGGTCCCCTGACGCCTGGCACCTCAGCAGGGCCACACCTCCAACAGCCTGCGTCTGGTTGGACGGGCCCTGCCGGATGATGGGCGGGGGGCGGTCCTTTGAGGCTGGAGAAAAACAAGGAATCACAATGAAAACAATGAACACAAACTATGAATTACAGTTTAGTGCTATACTAAATTACAAATTTGACCCCATAAACGTGAATGCATTTATCATTGGAGACGCAAGGTCTTCTTGATGTATCTGTTGTGATAGGGGGTACCTGTTTTGTGGGTCGTTTGCAGGTTTCTGATAGTGTGTGCTAATGGCACCACATCACACCATAGGCCTCTATTTACAAGGTGCAGAATAACGATGGCTCGCCTACGGCGCTAATTACCCTGCCTTCCTCACGACACATTCACACCCTCACTCCTTCCTTCTCTTCCTCCTTCTCTTCCTCTTCTGACTCACCGCTGCACCTCACAGCCCCCTCCCCCAGACAAGAAACAAGCCACTGCATTTCTGGGGTGTTCAATCTTTTAATACTGTCTCTTCTTCCCCTGCTTTATCAGTGCTGTTAGTCTCAACTCAGACAGAGTATTTGCACCAGGTTCTAGAGCTCTAAAATTCTATCACAGCTCCTTCAGACTCAGAGGACAGTCACTAAACCAGAAATGCAGAGAAACCAATCATACACCAGCCTTATAGAGTGAGGCATCCTTTTACTCTGCTAACTGAGACTTTTATACTATACCCACTGTGTGCGTAATAATTGTCAGCACCGCATTGTATGATTAATATTGAAAATTGCTAGATTCAGAAAATATTATTTAACTGTAATCAGATGCTATAACAAAAGATTACTTCTTTCTTGCATCATTCTTCCCGACAATTTTCGCTCAAAATGGACTTAGAAATTGCTAATGTCTGTCCATGTCCTGAGGACATCTGTAAATGCCTTCGAAACCGGCCAATAGAGGCAAGAGTGAGCGTTATTACGATCAAGTAGGCTTGGGTTTGCTAAGGCGTTGTGGATAGCGGCGGTGGAATGGGAAAGTATATATGGATACGCCTGGTGCCCAAATTGATGACGTATGTCACGCAGCTGAGAGTGGAGTGTAGATGAATGGATTTGGTTCAGTCAGTGGTCTTGATGAGAACTTCCCAGCATACTAGTTTAAGCTGGCAACAACAGCAGTATGGCGCTAGTTAAAACATGTAAAAGAAAGTGATGTTTATTTGATGGTCGAGGAAGAAATAATTTGTCGTATTGCGGTCGACATCTGGATGTCACCGTGGCATGCCAATTAGCTAACATAATGACAAGAAGTTGCGAATGACCAGTGCAACAGTGTTCTATTGAGGCGCTTGCTAGCATCTTTTCTCCAGGCAACAGGTCTCCCAGAGCAATGTAATATGGTTGGGCTTAGAGGCTAGTGCTTGCCAACGTGAGCTGCTTCCCACTGGCCAGCAGTTGCCTCCCACCGGGTAGCAGCATAACATGTCGCTGGCGGTAGCTAAATTGGGCAATTTGTTCAATCCTACTTGATTTTATTTAGAGTAGGATAACATCCGACACGAGAAATAACTTGTAATATTGGTATTTGATACTACTGTAGTCACCATGTGGATGTCATAGTGATACGGTCTACTGCCCAATGGTGTCATGACGTTGCCCTCTTTGGGTACAGCAAGCCCCATCGCCTCTCCCTGTCTCCTACACCCAGGCTGTTGTGGTCAGAGAGAGGTCATAAACTCCCGGAGGAGATTATCTCCTCATGGCCACAGTATAGAGACAGAGTGAATTTTCATAGAGGACAAAGGAATTTCTTCCACCTCACCGAACTGGAGAACCGAAGAACATTTATCTTCTGGAGAAGGTATAAAAGATCGGTGAAGAATCCAGCTACAAACTGGTCCGTCAGGGACAATTTTGTGAAACTCATGGGAGACAATACGGCAACATTACCATAACGCTGTTTATATAATAGCCTCAGATATGAGATTTACATCTAATTGCTGTATAAGATGAATGAGTGAAGATGATACTGTTTGTAAAATTGTGTAATGTGATTTTGGACTGTTTAATGAAGGAAACTCCAATTCCCTTTTGAATCAGAGGACCGCCCATGAGCACAGTTAGGAACCGACGTCATGAGACAGCCTTTTTCTGCTCTCCCGAATAAAACCCCCACTTTGAGAATTTCTCAACAGACCATGTTTCCCTCAATTACGAGAGGACAAAGGTTGCAGACCAGCCTACCTCGATAACGAGAGGGCCAAGGTTTGAGTAGATGGCTGAATCTATTAACCATACCACATGGTTAAACTCTTAGACTATTGATACCGACAGAATAAGAACAAGTCTTTGATACTCGTCGAGTTACTAGTCTGCAGCTAGGAATTCGGTATCATTGAACGCGAAGACCGAAAACCGCCGAAACATCTATCCTATAATGACATGAATGAATGTCACTCTGAACTTTCCATTCTAACCACGATACAGAGAGAGAGAGGACGGACACTCTCCAACAGAAACAAACTTTTCAACAGAGACCCAGACGACACACTGAGCGTAAATATATATATTGATTGCAATTGTTCCCGAATGAGTGAGCATTCATGGGCAAAGGATTAGCATTTCAATTGTTATAATTATTAACTCTGTAGTGACTTCTTAGTCGACCCCCACTCCCCTTTTATCTAACAAGCTGCCATACCGGTTTAGCCCACTAGGGCACAGTCCCCTATCATTTCTTGTAACCATATTTACTTTGTTTGTGTGTGCACTTCTGTGATTGTTTAGTTAGCTAATAAAAAAATGATTTAAGACAATTGATGTATCAAATCAAATTGTATTTGTCACATACACATGGTTAGCAGATGGTAATGCGAGTGTAGCGAAATGCTTGTGCTTCTAGTTCCGACAATGCAGTAATAACCAACGAGTAATCTCACCTAACAATTCCACAACTACTACCTTATACACACAAGTGTGAAGGGATAAAGAATATGTACATAAAGATACATGATTGAGGGATGGTACAGAACGGCATAGGCAGGATGCAGTAGATGGTATAGAGTACAGTATTTTAAAGAGATTTTGCAAGCTCATCTAAGTGTGTGGAAATTGCTTGCTTCAGTTCCGCGGGTACAGAAATGTCTCCGATTCCAGATACATCTTCGGTCTTACTTACACAGTCGTCCAGCAGGGGAAAGTTTGCGAAGTTATCGTTCTCTGTTCGTCGTTTCCATAACGGTAGCTTTTTTTGAAAAGCCTTCAGGTTTTCCTCCGCTTCGATGATGTTGACTCCTCCGCCCTGCATCTATCATATGCTGTTGCTACTCTGTTCTTTATTTTAGTCTTATAATTATCTATCCTAATGCCTAGTCACTTTACCCTGCCTTCATGTACATATCTACCTCAGATACCTCATTCCCCTCCCTGCACATTGATCTGGTACTCCCTGTACATACTGTAGCTTTATTCTTGTATATCTTATTCCTCTTGTCTAACTCTTTTTATTTTTACGATTATTTTTTAATTCTGTATCACTGGGCTCGTATGTAAGCATTTCACGGTTAAGTCTACACCCGTTGTATTCGGCAGATGTGACAAATACAATTTGATTTGATTTACTTGATTTGAGCATTAGGAGCAACCCATGGCGTCAAAAACACTGTGTCTGAATCTGAAGTCAAATTGGTAAAACCGTGAGCTCTTGTTGCATTTTTCACACTCAACCACTTGATCATTCCTTCAATCCTCTGTACTGTATACAGCAACACTATTTACATATTTTCCAACTCGATTGACAAGGTATGTTCTCTTTCCAAAAAAATCCTTTAGCAGATGTTAATTCAATAATGTGTGTGAGAGGAATCCAGGAAATGAGTGAGAAAGAGAGAGAGCGATGGAGACAGAGACAGAGAGGGAGAGAGGCGTAAACAGCTCCTAACTGGCACTAGCTCAGCACTTAAGATAATGATGCTCTTTGAGAGGAGGAGAGAGGTGTACATGTGACTCTCCATCAGGGAGTTTTCATTTGAACAGTTTCTCTCTTTGGAAGCCTTTCATGGCCTCTCTCTGGTGCAACTTCCCACAGTGACATGCTATTGAAATGGATGAAGGCATTTGACCGATTAGCTCTTACAGCATTCAGCACATCTCAGCCAAGACTAGTGCCAAGCATTAAACAGTCAGCCTCTGATGCAATTTATGCACCTTCAGTGCATGTGGTCAAGCAAGTGTGTGTGCTTGCACTTAGTTGTGCATTGTTCTCAGGCAAGGCGCACAATTCTGTTGGCAAGGATAGCTCTGCAGGTGCGCATTGATATGACCACATCTACCAGTGTATGTGGTGTGTGTGTGTGTGTGTGTGTGTGTGTGTGTGTGTGTGTGTGTGTGTGTGTGCACATGTGTTTGTGCGTGGCATGCTCTATATGCTCTCACCGTCTGCCACCTCTAGCTGAGCCTTGGCCAGGATGCTGCCGGCCACAGTGAGGGCCTGGCAGGTGTAGAAGCCTGCATCAGAGCGCTGTACGGAGGAGATGGTCAGCTCTCCACTCACTGCCACTGACACACGGCTGTCTCCCTGCGCTGGCTGGCTGGGGAACAGCAGATCCTGGTGAGATAACATAGATTCATTATGAAAAACGGCATGGTGTTTAGTCCTCTGCTCCATAGAAAACATGGCGAGATTCAATGTAGGCCCAAATGTTGACGTTAATAGTATGAGTGAATAGTAAATCATAACTGTACTGTGCAGTTATGAGTCATAATTGCTGTCAGTGACAACCTTGGCAATACAATGTTATATTACAGTGTAGTCCCATGCACGGTACATGTACAAGGCAAGAGCAGACTGCATTAACGAAAAAGCACCAACAGGTCAAACCAATCATCTGAAGCCTTGCTCTATTTTACTCCATTTCCATTCTCAGTGTGTGTTCATTACTGACTAGGATGTTATGTCCTTAGTCCTCCTATTCACTCACTTATCCTAGAAATGTGTGTGTAATTCAGTAGTAAGGGTTTGGGGTCCTCTATCTGCTCGGAGTGGTCAGTAATTTATACTGTGGGTGAGATGCAGTCAGCCCTGCCAGTGATGATGCCCTGCACTACCGGTCTTGAAGTTAAGTGAGTCCTCACGACCGCTCACACATAGCCTTGAAGTCTTTGCCTCTTTCGCTTCAATTAGATTTTGTTCCCATTCCGCTACCTGAGAGCAGACAGGCGGAGGGGAAGGGAAGGACATTAGCCTGATCCCATTATGCCTACCAACTAATGCAGCAAATTAATGTAATTTCTTGTGAAATAAATTGCTGGTCAGAGCCCTGCAAAGTGGACTGATGATTCACTTCATTATGTAACTGTCACCAGGCTCGGGAATCCGGAATGCCCTCTCTCGCTCCACGGCTCTATCCACTATCCAATCAGGACCCAACCTTCATGTCTCAATTAGGTAAACAAGGACAAGGTTATTTTTGTTTATGTGCATTGGAGGAGGCCAACACACTAAGGGGAACTCATGTATGAAAGCACACAGACATTCAACAAGCACACAGTTATTCAAAAAAGGGTTTCTTACCTGGCTGCCCTCTCGTTGCCAAAACACAGTGGGTTGGGGGTTGCCCTTGGTCTCACAGGGGAAGGTGGCTGTGCGCCCTTCAGCCACAATCTGGTCCCGGGGTCGCACCACAAACAGGGGAGCCTCTGAAGGTCAAAGTTCAGAGATGTGAAACTGTCACCACAGCACAGCAGGAACACATTTAGAGAAAATGATGTTCATGTACACAAACTAAGCAAGGAGCGCTACAGGTTTCAGCTACAAGCTACAGGCTGCAGGGAACATGCAACAGGTGATTGTCTAGTAGTCTCTCTTAAGAGCCATTACTTCAGGTAACAGACCACAGAAGCCATAGTTCCAGCTGGCCTCAAACCTGCATGAATGAGACCAACTCATGAGCACGGCTGCTTTAACACACATTCTCCCCTTCTAGTCTCTACATCAGAACTACTGCATATCAACTACTATGTCTTGATACTGTTGGAGAAACAAAGGGTTTTCAACTAACTTTATAACACAACTAAAAGGAGGGCAGGGTTGGGTGGTTCAAAGTAAGGAACTAAATGTGCATGTATTAGTACTGTATTTTAAATAATCAGGTGTGAATGTGTGTTTTGCGTTTATGGGTGTGTATGTATCTAAGTGTAGGAACATTTACTGAGCCCTTTTAAGCATGTGCCTTTGCGTGTGTGTGTGCATGTGTGTATCGTTGTGTGTGAGAGAGAGAGAGAGAGAGAGAGAGAGAAAGAGAGAGAGAGAGAGAGAGAGAGAGAGAGAGAGAGAGAGAGAAAGGGAGAGAGAGAGTAATGCATGCACAATGGGATCAGGTCTTACTTACCAACAGGGCGAGCTGGTGAAAGAACAATGGTGTGGATGGGTGAGGACAAAACACAAGACCGAGAGGAGAGGAGGAGAGGAGAGGGAAAGAAAAATAAATGAAAATCAGAAATGAATGACATATGGTGTTGGGTACAAAAGTCCAGCAGGTACGGATGAGGAGAGTGGGGTTCAGTCACCATGGCAGGTGATGGCATGGGGCTTAGGTAAAGGAAATAAACCTGGCATAATCTTGGGTTGGAAGGGTTTTATAGTAATACAATGTTCACATTGTCTTATGCACAGTCACAGATGTGGAAACATCATAGCATCACCACTGACACACTGTGCTTATGTACAAACAAACAAAGGCAAAATCAGAAAGCTGAGTTTCGCCTGCCCTTACCCTCTTCAACTCAAATACCCTTAAAATACCCTACCAGAATCTCACTGCACCAGTTCTATTAGCATCCCAGTGGAGAGCGATGCAGGGTGTGTAGCACAATTGGTTCTGGTTAAGTTGCTCATCTTTGTGTGGAGGCTAGAGGTCCTGGTGTAAAGAGTGTAAAGAGAGGGACTGAGCCCAGCTCCAGGCTCACATCAGGGGGGCAATAACAGTCTCACGGACTCACCCTGCTGAGACTATTACCACAGCTCCATGACTGGTGTATGTCTGTCTCCTACAGTAGCATATACTCACCCCTGATGGTGAGGGTAGCCGAGACCTCCACTTTGCCCACACGGTTCTCAGCCACACAGGTGAAGGTGCCCTGGTCGCCAGCCGATGCCTTCTTGATCCTCAGGAGGAAATCCTCCTTCTCATAACGGACGTCATATCTGAGGAAGAAGGAGAGAAGAGGTTGACATTACACAAGTCAAGCATGCATGCCAGAAAAGCAGTCCACTTCTGGGACATTTTAGAGTAAAGCTAACATAAAATAATAGGCTGTGGAGATAAGGTTGTTCTGAAAAATAAAGCAAGGTTTTCTGAGACACTTAAAACTCTCCGCTGCAGAGAGACTAAATTCTGCTACAGAGGAGGAGGAGGAGAAAGGGGGGCAATTGTGCAAGGCTGAAAGGCAAGGTAAAATGAAAGGTGCTTTCAGCTGGAACCCTGACTGTTCCTCTATTTCAATATTTATGAAGAGGAGGCACCCACTGTGGCGTGTGTGGGAGTGTGTGTGCTATGAGTGAGTGAGTGAGTGAGTGAGTGAGTGAGTGAGTGAGTGAGTGAGTGAGTGAGTGAGTGAGTGAGTGAGTGAGTGAGAGAGAGAGAGAGAGAGAGAAAGAGAGAGAGAGAGAGAGAGAGAGAGAGAGAGAGAGAGAGAGAGAGAGAGAGAGAGAAAGAAAGGGAAAGAGAAAGAGAAAGAGAAAGAGAAAGAGAAAGAGAAAGAGAAAGAGAAAGAGAAAGAGAAAGAGAAAGAGAAAGAGAGAGGCTGTCTAATCCCAGAGCCGGCAAGGTGGAAAAATCTTCAGTTCTGCCCTTAACCCCCACAACAACTGCTCCTCGGGAGCCGATGAGGTGGAAGTCGATTAAGGCAGCCAGAGCAGGGCTAACAGTTCATCACTCAGAGAAACACCAGTCCTAACAGAGCAGGGCTAACAGTCCATCACTCAGAGAAACACCAGTCCTAACAGAGCAGGACTAACAGTTCATCACTCAGAGAAACACCAGTCCTAACAGAGCAGGACTAACAGTTCATCACTCAGAGAAACACCAGTCCTAACAGAGCAGGGCTAACAGTCCATCACTCAGAGAAACACCAGTCCTAACAGAGCAGGTCTACCAGTCCATCACTCAGAGAAACACCGGTCCTAACAGAGCAGGTCTACCAGTCCATCACTCAGAGAAACACCAGTCCTAACAGAGCAGGTCTACCAGTCCATCACTCAGAGAAACACCAGTCCTAACAGAGCAGGACTAACAGTTCATCACTCAGAGAAACACCAGTCCTAACAGAGCAGGGCTAACAGTTCATCACTCAGAGAAACACCAGTCCTAACAGAGCAGGACTAACAGTTCATCACTCAGAGAAACACCAGTCCTAACAGAGCAGGTCTACCAGTCCATCACTCAGAGAAACACCAGTCCTAACAGAGCAGGTCTACCAGTCCATCACTCAGAGAAACACCAGTCCTAACAGAGCAGGGCTAACAGTCCATCACTCAGAGAAACACCAGTCCTAACAGAGCAGGGCTAACAGTCCATCACTCAGAGAAACACCAGTCCTAACAGAGCAGGGCTAACAGTCCATCACTCAGAGAAACACCAGTCCTAACAGAGCAGGTCTACCAGTTCATCCCTCAAGGGCAGAGGGTTTGACATGGCTGCAGAGCATAGAACATTATGGAGCTGGACTCTACCCTCTAAGGGGCCTTCTCTGGCCTCTGAAGCAGACAGACCAGAAGACGGTAAATCTGTCCAGTCTTCCATAATGTCTGGACATGTGAGACAAGCAGAGCACTGAAACAGAATGAGGGGGGTGGGGCCCCAGATACAAGAGGTGAGAAAAGTGAGGGGGAGAATATCGATAGAGCTTTCTGTCCGTTCGGACAGTTGGTGTGTCTGTCTGAAACTTGTGAAGACTCCAGTCACGTCACGTCTCTGACCCACATACACACCTCCCCGGAGGGCTGGTCTGGGAGGGATGGGGAAAGAGAGGGCGGGAAGGAAGGAAGGAAGGAAGGAAGGAAGGAAGGAAGGAAGGAAGGAAGGAAGGAAGGAAGGAAGGAAGGAAGGAAGGAAGGAGAAAGAAAAAAAGGCAGGTCTGGAAGTAGGGCATGTTTCTGGAATCAGGGGGAAGGATAGACAAAGGAGTGAGCAGGGAGTAGACAGAGAGACAGCCAGATGGAAGAACAGCCAGATAGACACTACTCTATTCTACCCCAGTCTGAGAGAACATTCCTCACGGCCACTTCCTGTCTCGGATACATGATCCTGCTGAACACACAGATTGAAGCCACCACTATCTTAATTCTCTCCCACACCACTACTACTTCAGGGTACTTCCTTTAGAAATACACACTTAAAGTATATCATGGACTGAAACATATATTTCCTCTCATACAGGTCCCAATAGGGTCAAAGACATCATATTGGATTTGACATTGGCAAACTGTGAAAGTGTTTTCAGTTACTGTGAAACTAGCCAGGCTAACAGAGTAAAGCCGGCTGCTGGGAGGGACAAAGAGTTATGGTAAATGTTGTTTTATGCTGTGGACCTAACCACATTGTGACTGTTGTGACACCAAGCTAAGGACTCTAACCTCAGACTACCCTGCATGTCTAAAGCCAGTTGTGTAAATGGATTATTGCTCTGGACAGTTGTCCTGATGGCCACTTCAATTAGATTATGATACATAATAGTGGCCTAAATATATGGTATTGCTAGAGCTTAGGTCTTGTGAAGAGTAGCTATATATATATACAATGACTATATATGAGTCTAGCTAGAACGGGTAGAATACTTTCATAAATAATTCATACCCCTTGATTTATTCTACATTTTGTTGTGTTACAATCTGAATTCAAAATGGATTAAATATATTTTTCTCTCTCACCCATCTACACTCAATACCTAATAATAACAAAGTGAAAACATGTTTTTAGAGATTTTAGCAAATGTATTGAAAATGAAATACAGACATATCTAATTTACATAAGAATTTACAATCCTGAGTCAATACATCACCTTTGGCAGCGATTACAGCTGTGAGTCTCTAAGAGATTACACTCCTAGATAGTACAATATTTGCCCCTTATTCTTTTAAAAATGATTCAAGCTCTGTCAATTTGGGTTGTTGATCATTACTAGACAGCCATTTTCAAGTCTTGCTATAGGTTTTCAAGTTGATTTAACTCAAAAACTGTAACTCGGCCCCTCAGGAACATTCAATGTAATCTTGGTAAGCAACTCCATTGTGCAATAGGCATTGTGTTTTAGGTTATTGTTCTGCTGAAAGTTGAATTAATCTACCAGTGTCTGGTGGAAAGCCCACTGAACCAGGTTTTCCTCTAGGATTTAACCTGTGCTTAGCTCCATTCCGTTTATTTTTATCCTGAAAAACTCACCAGTCCTTTATGATTACAAGCATACCCATAACATGATGCAGCCACCACTACAGTATGCTTGATAATATGAAGAATGGTACTCAGTGATGTGTTGTGTTGGATTTGACCCAAACATAATGCTTTGTATTCAGGACATAAAGTTAGATTTACTTTAGTGCCTTATTGTAAAAATAATGCATGTTTTGGAATATTTTTATTCTGTAAATGCTTCCTTATTTTCACTCTGTCATTTAGGTTAGTATTGTGGAGTAACTACAACGCTGTTAATCCATCCTCAGTTTTCTACTATCACAGCCATTAAACTCTGTAACTGTTTTACAACCACCATTGGAATCATTTTGAAATCCCTGAGAGGTATCCTTCCAATCCAGCAACTGAGTGAGGAAGGACGCCTGTATATTTCTAGTGACTGGTCCTATTGATACACCATCCAAAGAGTAATTCATACGTTCACCATGCTCACAGGGATATTCAATGTCTGTTTTTTTTAACCTTTCTTCCAATAGGTCCCCTTTTTTGCGAGGCATTGGAAAACCTCCCTGGTCTTTGTGGTTGAATCTCTGCTTGAAATTCATTGCTCGACTGTGAGTCCATGAAACTTATTATTTGACTTGTTAAGCACATTTTTTACTCCTGAACATATTTAGGCTTGCCATAACAAAGGGGGTGAATACTTATTGACTCAAGACCTTTCAGATTTTCATTTTTAATTAACTTGTAAAAATGTCTAAAAACATTATTCCACGTTGACATTATGGGTTATTATATGTTGGCCATTTCAAATTCAGGCTGTAACGTTATTTATTTTTTAAGTCAAGTGGTGTGAATACTTTCTGAAGTGCATTCGGAAAGAATTCAGACTCCATGACTTTTACCACATTTTGTTACGTTACAGCCTTATTCTAAAATTGATTAAATCATTTTTTCCCCTCATCAATCTACACACAACACCCCATAATGACAAAGTAAAAACAGGTTTAAAAAATGTTTATAAAACATGCAATGTCACATTTACATAAGTATTCAGACACTTTACTCAGTACTTTGTTGAAGCACCTTTGGCAGCGATTACAGCCTTGAGTCTTCTTGGGTATGATTCTACAAGCTCGGCACACTTGTATTTGGGGAGTTTCTCCCATTCTTCTTTGCGGATCCTCTCAAGGTTGGATGCTGAACATTGCTGAACAGATATTTTCAGGCCTCTCCAGAGATGTTAGATCGGGTTCAAGTCCGGGCTCTGGCTGGGCCACTCAAGGACATTCAGAAACTTGTTACTCTTGCATTGTCTTGGCTGTGTGCTTAAGGTCATTGTCCTGTTGGAAGGTGAACATTCGCTCAAGTCTGAGGTCCTGAGCACTCTGGAGCAGATTTTCATCAAAGATCTCTCTTTACTTTGCTCCGTTCATCTTTTCCTCTATCCTAACTAGTCTCCCAATCACTGCCACTGAAAAGCATCTCCACAGCCGGTTGCTGCCACCACCATGCTTCACCGTAGGGATGGTTCCAGGATTCCTCCAGATGTGAGGCCAAAGAGTTCAAACTGGGTTTCATCAGACCAGAGAAGCTTGTTTCTCTTGGTCTGAGAGTCCTTTAGGTGCCTTTTGGTATACTCCAAGCGGGCTGTCATGTGCCTTTTTACTGAGGAGTGGCTTCTGTCTGGCCACTCCAACATAAAGGCCTGATTGGTGGAGTACAGCAGGGATGGTTGTCCTTCTGGAAGGTTCTCCATTCTCCACATAGGCACTCTGGAACTCTTTCAGAGTGACCATCAGGTTCTTGGTTGACTCCCTGACCAAGGCCCGTCTCCTCCAATTGCAAAGTTAGCCGGGTGGACAGCTCTAGGAAAAGTCTTTGTGATTACAAACTTCTTCCATTTAAGAATAATGGAGGCCACTGTTTTCTTGGGGACCTTCAATGCTCCAGAAATGTTTTGGTACTCTTCCCCAGATCTGTGCCTCGACACAACCCTGTCTCAGAGCTCTACGGACAATTCCTTCGACCTTATGGCTTGGTTTTTGCTCTGACATGCACTGTCAACAGTGGGACCTTGTATAGAGAGGTGTGTGCCTTTCCAAATCATGTCTAGTCAATTGACTGTACCACATGTGGACTCTAAGCAAGTTGTAGAAACGTCTCAAGGGTGATCAGTGGAAACAGGATGCACCTGCACTCAATTTCGTGTCTCATAGCAAGGGGGCTGAATACTTATGTGAATCAGGTATTTCTGTTTTTCATTTTGAATAACTGTAAAAACTTTGTCATTATGGGGTATTGTGCATTTCCGAATGCACTGTATATCATCGAAAATCAAGAGCTTGAATACTAAAATATAGATACAGAAACACAGACAAAAAGGAGGAAGTAGAGTAAAGAAATTGAATTACGTGCATCATCCACTATGTATACAAAGATATGTGGACACCCCCTCAAATTAGTGGATTTGGCTATTTCATTTGGCTATTTCAGCAACACAGTTGCTGACAGGTGTATAAAATTGAGCACACAACCAGGCAATCTCCACACACAAACACTGGCAGTAGAATGATCTTGCTGAAGAGCTCAGTGACTTTCAATGTACAGTTGTGGCCAAAAGTGTCTTTAGATATTTTTGTCAGATGTTACTATGGAATACTGAATTATAATTACAAGCATTTCACAAGTGTTAAAGGCTTTCATTGACAATTACATGAAGTTGATGCAAAGAGTCAATATTTGCAGTGTTGACCCTTCTTTTTCAAGACCTCTGCAATCCACCCTGGCATGCTGTTAATTAACTTCTGGGCCACACTGATGGCAGCTCATTATTGCATAATCAATGCTTGGAGTTTGTCAGAATTTGTGGGTTTTTGTTTGTCCCCTTGAGGATTGACCACAAATTCACAATGGGATTAAGGTCTGGGGAGTTTCCTGGCCATGGACCCAAAATATTGATGTTTTTTCGCCAAGCCACTTAGTTATCACTTTTGCCTTATGGCAAGGTGCTCCATCATGCTGGGAAATGCATTGTTTGTCACCAAACTGTTCCTGGATGGTTGGGAGAAGTTTCTCTCGGAGGATGTGTTGGTACCATTCTTTATTCATGGCTGTGTTCTTAGGCAAAATTGTGAGTGAGCCCACTCCCTTGGCTGAGAAGCAACCCCACACATGAATGGTCTCAGGATGCTTTACTGTTGGCATGACACAGGACTGATGGTTGCGATCACCTTGTCTTCTCCGGACAAGCTTTTTTTCCGGATGCCCCAAACAATCGGAAAGGGGATTCAGAGAAAATGACTTCAGCAGACCAATCCCTGTACCTTTTGCAGAATATCAGTCTGTCCCTTTATGTTTTTCCTGGAGAGAAGTGGCTTCTTTCTGTACTGGTGGTGCCCCGATCCCACAGCTGAATCAACTTTAGGAGAAGGTCCTGGTGCTTGCTCGACTTTCTTGGGCGCCCTGAAGGCTTCTTCACAACAATTGAACCGCTCTCCTTGAAGTTCTTGATAATCCGATAAATGGTTGATTTAGGTGCAATCATACTGGCAGCAATATCCATGCCTGTGAAGCCCTTTTTGTGCAAAGCAATGACTTCATTCATTGCAGGTAACCATGGTTGACAGAGGAAGAACAATGATTGCAAGCACCACCCTCCTTTTGAAGCTTCCAGTCTGTTATTCAAATTTAATCAACATGACAGAGTGATCTCCAGACTTGATCTCATCAACACTCACACCTGTGTTAACGAGAGAATCACTGACATTATGTCAGCTGGTCCATTTGTGGAAGGGCTGAAATGCAGTGGAAATATTTTGGGTGGATTCAGTTCATTTCCATGGCAAAAATGGACTTTGCAATTAATTGCAATTCATCTGATCACTCTTCATAACATTCTGGAGTATATGCAAATTGCCATCATACAAACTGAGGCAGCAGACTTTGTGAAATTAATACTTGTGTCATTCTCAAAACTTTTGGCCACGACTGTAGTACCGTCATAGGATGCTACCTTTCCACCAAGTCACTTCATCAAATTTCTGCCCTGCTAGGCTTGCTCCGGTCAACTGTAAGCACTGTTAGTGTGAAGTGGAATTGCCTAGGAGCAACAACAGCTCAGACGCAAAGTAGTAGGCCACACAAGCTCACAGAACGGGACAGCAGGGTGTTGAAGCACTTATAGCGTAAAAATAGTCTGTCCTTGTTTCCCACACTCACTACCGAGTTCCCAACTGCCTCTGGAAGCAACGTCAGCACAAGAACTGATCGTTGGGAGCTTCATGAAATGGATTTCCATGGCCGAGCAGCCGCACACAAGCCTAAGATCACCATGCGCAATGCCAAGCGTCGCCTGGAGTGGTGTAAAGCTCGCTGCCATTGAACTCTGGAGCAGTGGAAACACGTTTTCTGGAGAGATGAATCACGCTTCACCATCTGGCAGTCGGATGGCAGTCCGAATCTGGGTTTGTCAGATGCCAGGAGAACGCTACCTGTCTGAATGCATAGTGCCAACTGTCAAAGTTTGGTGGAGGAGTAATAATGGTCTGGGGCTGTTTTCATGGTTTGGGCTAGGCCTCTTAGTTCCAGTGAGGGGAAAAATGTAGGCTACTGCATACAATTACATTCTAGATGAATCTGTGTTTCCAACTTTGTAGCAACAGTTTGGGGAAGTCGTTTTCCTGTTTCAGCATGACAATTCCCCCTTGCACAAAGCTAGGTCCATACAGAAATTGTTTGTCAAGAGTAGTGTGTAAGAACTTGACTGGCCTGCACAGATCCCTGACCTCATCCCCATTGAACACACTTGGGATGAATTTGAATGCCAACTGCGGGCCAGGCAATAATAATCATCCAACATCAGTGCCCAACCTCACTCTTGTGGCTGAATGAAACCAAGTCCCCTCAACAATGTTCAAACATCTAATGGAAAACCTTCCCAGAAGAGTGGAGTCTGGAAAGGGGGGACCAAGTCCATATTAATGCCCATGATTTTAGAAAGAGAAGTTTGACAAGCAGGTGTCCACATCTTTTTGGTCATGGTTTATATATTGTACATCAGTCATGCACAGGTAAATGGCAATATATGCTATACTAATGCACTCACACTCACAGACAGCATACACAAGAGCATGAAGGCATGCCAGCTAGTTAAGGTAACTGAGCTATACGACTACTGCCCCGTAGCACTCACTTCCGTCATCATGAAGGGCTTTGAGAGACTAGTCAAGGACCATATCACCTCCACCCTACCTGACACCCTAGGCCCACTACAATTTGCTTACCGCCCCAATAGGTCAACAGACAACGCAATCACAACCGCACTGCACACTGCCCTAACTCATCTGGACAAGATGAATACCTATGTGAGAATGCTGTTCATCGACTACAGCTCAGCATTTAACACCATAGTACCCTCCAAACTCATCATCAGACCCTGAGTCTCGACTCCGCCCTGTGCAACTGGGTACTGGACTTCCTGATGGGCCGGGTAGGTAACAAGAAGAAATGCGGCTTGTCACCAAAAGCACTCACAAACTTCTACAGATGCACAATCGAGAGCATCCTGTCGGGCTGTATCACCGCCTGGTACGGCAACTGCTCCGCCCACAACTGTAAGGCTCTCCAGAGGGTAGTGAGGTCTGCACAAAGCATCACCGGTGGCAAACTACCTGCCCTCCATGGCACCTACACTATCAAGGACAACAACCTCCCAAGCCACTGCCTGTTCACCCCGCTATCATCCACATTAAATCAAATCAAATTTTATTTGTCACATACACATGGTTAGCAGATGTTAATGCGAGTGTAGCGAAATGCTTGTGCTTCTAGTTCCAACAATGCAGTAATAACCAACAAGTAATCTAACTAACAATTCCTAAACTACTGTCTTATACACAGTGTAAGGGGATAAAGAATATATACATAAGGATATATGAATGAGTGATGGTACAGAGCAGCATAGGCAAGATACAGTAGATGGTATCGAGTACAGTATATACACATGAGATGAGTGTGTAAACAAAGTGGCATAGTTAAAGTGGCTAGTGATACATGTATTACATAAGGATGCAGTCGATGATATAGAGTACAGTATATACGTATGCATATGAGATGAATAATGTAGGGTAAGTAACATTATATAAGGTAGCATTGTTTAAAGTGGCTAGTGATATATTTACATCATTTCCCATCAATTCCCATTATTAAAGTGGCTGGAGTTGAGTCAGTGTCAGTGTGTTGGCAGCAGCCACTCAATGTTAGTGGTGGCTGTTTAACAGTCTGATGGCATTGAGATAGAAGCTGTTTTTCAGTCTCTCGGTCCCAGCTTTGATGCACCTGTACTGACCTCGTCTTCTGGATGATAGCGGGGTGAACAGGCAGTGGCTCGGGTGGTTGATGTCCTTGATGATCTTTATGGCCTTCCTGTAACATCGGGTGGTGTAGGTGTCCTGGAGGGCAGGTAGTTTGCCCCCGGTGATGCGTTGTGCAGACCTCACTACCCTCTGGAGAGCCTTACGGTTGAGGGCGGAGCAGTTGCCGTACCAGGCGGTGATACAGCCCGCCAGGATGCTCTCGATTGTGCATCTGTAGAAGTTTGTGAGTGCTTTTGGTGACAAGCCGAATTTCTTCAGCCTCCTGAGGTTGAAGAGGCGCTGCTGCGCCTTCTTCACGATGCTGTCTGTGTGAGTGGACCAATTCAGTTTGTCTGTGATGTGTATGCCGAGGAACTTAAAACTTGCTACTCTCTCCACTACTGTTCCATCGATGTGGATAGGGGGGTGTTCCCTCTGCTGTTTCCTGAAGTCCACAATCATCTCCTTAGTTTTGTTGACGTTGAGTGTGAGGTTATTTTCCTGACACCACACTCCGAGGGCCCTCACCTCCTCCCTGTAGGTCGTCTCGTCGTTGTTGGTAATCAAGCCTACCACTGTTGTGTCGTCCGCAAACTTGATGATTGAGTTGGAGGCGTGCGTGGCCACGCAGTTGTGGGTGAACAGGGAGTACAGGAGAGGGCTCAGAACGCACCCTTGTGGGGCCCCAGTGTTGAGGATCAGCGGGGAGGAAATGTTGTTACCTACCCTCACCACCTGGGGGCGGCCCGTCAGGAAGTCCAGTACCCAGTTGCACAGGGCGGGGTCGAGACCCAGGGTCTCGAGCTTGATGACGAGCTTGGAGGGTATTATGGTGTTGAATGCCGAGCTGTAGTCGATGAACAGCATTCTCACATAGGTATTTCTCTTGTCCAGATGGGTTAGGGCAGTGTGCAGTGTGGTTGAGATAGCATCGTCTGTGGACCTATTTGGGCGGTAAGCAAATTGGAGTGGGTCTAGGGTGTCAGGTAGGGTGGAGGTGATATGGTCCTTCACTAGTCTCTCAAAGCACTTCATGATGACGGAAGTGAGTGCTACGGGGCTGTAGTCGTTTAGCTCAGTTACCTTAGCTTTCTTGGGAACAGGAACAATGGTGGCACTCTTGAAGCATGTGGGAACAGCAGACTGGTATAGGGATTGATTGAATATGTCCGTAAACACACCAGCCAGCTTGTCTGCGCATGCTCTGAGGGCGCGGCTGGGGATGCCGTCTGGGCTGCAGCCTTGCGAGGGTTAACACGTTTAAATGTTTTACTCACCTCGGCTGCAGTGAAGGAGAGACCGCATGTTTCCATTGCAGGCCGTGTCAGTGGCACTGTATTGTCCTCAAAGCGGGCAAAAAAGTTATTTAGTCTGCCTGGGAGCAAGACATCCTGGTCCATGACTGGGCTGGATTTCTTCCTGTAGTCCGTGATTGACTGTAGACCCTGCCACATGCCCCTTGTGTCTGAGCCGTTGAATTGAGATTCTACTTTGTCTCTGTACTGACGCTTAGCTTGTTTGATAGCCTTACGGAGGGAATAGCTGCACTGTTTGTATTCAGTCATGTTACCAGAAGGCGAGCTCAGTACAGATGCATCAAAGCAGGGACTGAGAGACTGAAAAACAGCTTCTATCTCAAGGCCATCAGACTGTTAAACAGCCACCACTAACATTGAGTGGCTGCTGCCAACATACTGACTCAACTCCAGCTCACTTTAATAATGGAAATTGATGTACAAAATGTATCACTAGCCACTTTAAACAATGCCACTTAATATAATGTTTACATACATTACTCATCTCATATGTATATGTATATACTGTACTCTATATCATCTACTGCATCATTCCATCTTTATGTAATACTTAATGTATCACTCATTCATATATCTTTATGTGTCTTTATGTACATATTATTTTTCCCTTTACACTTGTGTGTATAAGGTAGTAGTTGTGGAATTGTTAGGTTAGATTACTCGTTGGTTATTACTGCATTGTCGGAACTAGAAGTACAATCATTTCGCTACACTCGCATTAACATCTGCTAACCATGTCTATGTGACAAATACAATTTGATTTTTGATTTGAATCCAATCTGTACCTCAGGGTAGCATGTGTATGTTAAGTAGCATATTACATTTAATCTGGGTTTAAGAACAGGACTCCGTGGGCTTTGAGAAACAATGTTAGGCACCGTGATCAAAGCAACGCTGTTGTAACATGTCAGGTGTTTACCTGCTCCAGCCTGGGACTCTAGTTCTGCCTCACAGTCCATATATCAACATGTTTCAACCATAGCCACAACAGGAATAATAAAAGACAAGAACGCACACGAAGGCACGTAGGGCACATAGGCACACACACACACTCACAAGCATGCACACACACGTACGCACAGGGGTGGAAAAAGAACCCGATGTTCATACTTGAGTCAAAGTAAAGATACCTTCATAGAAAATGACTCAAGTAAAAGTGAAAATTACCCAGTAAAATACTACTTGAGTAAAAGTCTAAAAGTATTTGGTTTTAAATATCCTTAAGTATCAAAAATACATGTAATTGCTAAAATATACTTAAGCATCAAAAGTAAAAGTACAAGTATATATCGTTTCAATTTCCTTATATTGAGCAAGGCAGACGGCCACATGTTCCAGTTTTTATTTACTTATTTATGGGTAGCCAGGGGCTCAATCCAACACTCAGACATTTACAAACTAAGCATTTATGTTTTGTGAGTCTGCCAGATCAGAGGCAGTAGGGATGACCAGGGATGTTCTGCATATGCACACGCACAAACATACACACACACACACTTTCTCTCCTCACCTGCCGCGGGGTATATCCACATTATCCTTTCTCCAGCGTAGAGAGGGAGGTGGGTCTCCCTGCACCTGACACTTGAGCTCCACACTCTCCTCCACCAGGACCACCTGGTTCACCAGCCGACGCACAAAAGTGGGTCTCTCTGGAAAACCACAAAACACATAGACAGACAAGACAGTAGTCTATAAGCTTTCTAAGCAAGGTTTTAAAACATAAACAGATAGCATGTAGCCACTGCAGCCATTACAGGTAAGTACAGAGAGAAGTGTCTGTCCAGTATCTGTCCTTACCGAACACAGAGAGCTGAGCCGTCTCACTGTCTCTCTCCCCCACCATGTTGGTGGCCACACACACATACATCCCTGCATCACTCTTCCTGGTGTTGGAGATGGTCAACTTCCCTCCACGAATCTGACAGTCAAAGAGAGATGGCTCAACAAAGTCTACATCAGACAATCTGGGATGGGGGGTCATTTAATCTGTATATTTTAGCTCTCCATAATGAGAGCAGACACAGAGGACCGGGTCCTCGGGACGTAGTACTCACAGTGATCCTGTCATCTTTGAGGTCCAGACGGGCCTTGTCTTTCCTCCAGAAGGTGGTGGGCTCAGGGTGCCCACGAGGAGGCTGGCACTCCAGGGTGGCAGGCTCCTCCACCGCCACCACCAAGTCCTGGGGGTTCTGTCTGAAGTCATCACGCAACACTGTGATAAATATATATATAGAGAGAGAGGGGGGAATGAGGGTCTTTCCAAGCAAGGTTTTCAGTTGGTTCATCCCGCAACATTTATGGACATAATCCACAGTACTTCTAATTTGAGGATAAACCAAAACAAATGCATGGACTGCACACTGTAAAATGACATGTAAATACAGTACAGTGTAGAACTTAGATCCATTCTGTCAGTCAGTAATAGAGTCCAGGTACGGCAGATAGAGTATATTGTGGTGCGAATAACTGGAGGCAAGCCAGAGCCCAGAGCAGATCTCTAGTCAAACAGGAACTGTGTGGGTTGGTGTCAGAGCCCAGAGGCTGCACTGTCAATCACAGTCAGCTGTGGAAGACGAGCTCATGGGTGTCTCAGTCACACAGGACTAGCCAGGTCTATAGAGCTATATGGCTGGGTGGGTTTTGTCCATAGAATTAGGAATTATATTTATTTTTTGTATTTTTTACTTACTTAGTAATTTAATATGATCTCTATGGTTCTGTCACTGTCACACAGTACTCCTCTCCTCACTCAGACAAGCCCTTCTTGCTCCTCTTCCTCCCACTCCAGTCACTCCTGCTGTGCCACATCAAACATGGCACCTCCAAAAAGCGGGACATTCCAAATGAAAAGTGGATACAACACAACTTACAAGCCGTATATCCCAAAAATGCCCACATTCCAGCTGTATTTGTTTCCCAAAAGTGATGACAAAAAGAAAACTCACAACAGTGGGAGGGCACACATTTTGATCAGCAATAAGGGAATTTAGATGCAATAATGCACACCTCTGAGAGGGTAGCAACCCAACACACCTCACAGATGCCCTCTGATCATGGCCAATCACGCTGGTGTGTGTTCTGATTTGAAGACATTGAAAGTCAAGCTCCCTTCCTGCAGTAGAAGCCATGCATAGTGTGTTGTCAGGGTGTAATTATTTCAGAAATAGGGGCCCACCGCTGTCTACCGCTGTCTGATTGGGTATCACTCAATTATTCCAAACAGCAGTTCAGAGTTGGCTGTCTACATTTATCCTGTCAGGATATAGAACGATTCTGAAATGGGCTTCAATCAGTGGCAGTCAGTGATGTTTAAGATGAGGGAGGATGATAATTGTTTTAATGAGCATGGCCTTATTTATAGTAGAGCATATTGGATGACTGCTATTCATATTCCATTCACCCAGCTCAATGTAACATCGATAGGTTTATGTTACTACATCATATTCTAATTTCCCTTTACCCATCATGAGGTTGCTAAGTGAAGTGAGAGAATTTTTTGTAAACAAGGTGACAGCCAGTGATACATTCAATACTGCCTTGCACACTCTTGTCTGTATCCAGCTGATCTAGGGTGAAATCAGTAGTCCTACAATTCCAAATGAGAGTTTCTATTGGACAAATTCAGGTATGTTTCTCCCCGTTCCGTTCCGTTTGCTTTCATTTAAGAAAAGTTTTTCAACAGAATCGGCAGAATGAATACACACCTGATCACACGCAAACACAGTTCACTTTCATAGCAGCCACATAAAAACTGCATGATCACTTTGCTTGTAAATATAATTCCTTCTCGCAACTAGGAACTCTCCTCTTCTCACCCTTTCCCTTCACCTGTGGACTTCAGTGCACAACACATCACTGTCTGTGATCAGGCAAAAAAAAACTTGCCAAGCCAAACCTTCATATTATAACTGCTAACCATTACACACAGCCTACATCGTTTTCACCTCATAGTCTACATACTAAAACTAACGCATTAGTAAACCCGCTATAATCATGCAGTACAGTTTAGCAGTTGTAATGGTGGGCCCCAGTGGCAATACATTTATAAAACCAAAAGCAAACCTTGACTTGAAAGAGTTCCAGTGTTGGATAACCATTGCCAGCTAGCTAACATGGCATCCCTCTCTGTTTGACCCGGGTGTTCGCTAGCTAAGTAAGTGAAAGTGAAAAAAATACAATGAAATATAGCTAGATCGCTCGCTCTCTTGCTTCATAGCATCCCTCTCTGTTTGAGCCGGATGTTTGAGTAGGCTTAACTAGCTAGCTAGCTACATTCACAGGCTAAGTGAAAGTGAAAAGTTTAAAATAATTCAACCAAATGTAGGTAATTCTCTCTCTTTCTCTCGCTCTCTCTCAATTCAAGTCAATTCACTTTATTGGCATGACGTTACAATGTACATATTGCCATAGCTCATTTTAGATATTTACAATATTATGACAATAAGAATCAAAATTGTCAGCGGGACAACAGTAACAACAATAACCAAGGGTCAAAATAACCATACAGTAGAGAAAATGTGCAGGTTGATTAGTCTGTCCCTCATCTTATGACAGGCAGCAATGTAGTGCGCTGCCAACCCACAGCTCTCCGTGTCTTCTCAAAACAGGATGGGTAGCCTATTCTCATCAGAGAGGTCTTTGAAACCTTGAAAAAGCCTATACTTTGCCAAGGATTTTCTAAGGTTTTGATAAGTAACCATGGTCAATTAGTTAGCCACGGTGTATTGTCGATATAGGGCCAGATAGCACTGCATTTTTCTTTGTGCTTGTGCTTCCCAATAAGCAATGTAGTTTTGTTTTGATTGTGTTGTAATTTCTTTATTCTGATTGATTGGATGTCCTGGTCTTGAGGCTTCAGTGTGTTAGTAGAACAGGTTTGTGAACTCAGCCCCAGGACCAGCTAGATGAGGGGACTTTCTTTGCTCAGCTCTTGGCATTGCAGGGCTTGGTAATGATATGAGAGGGGGGCCACAGTACTTTAGATGTTTCCAAAACTGAACTGCTCTTTTATGAGTTTTTATTATTAGTGGATATTGGCCTAATTCTGCCCTGTATGCATTGTTTGTAGTTTTCCTCTGGACATGTAGGAGAATATAAGAGAGAATACTCTGCATGCAGGGTTTCAATGGGGTGTTTGTCCCATTTTGTGAAATCTTGTATTGCAAGTGGACACCACACCTCGCTGGCATAAAGTGCAATTGGGTCAATGACACATTCAATTAGTTTTAGCCAAATTTTAAAAGGTATTTCAATTTGAATACATTTTTAATGGCACAGAATGCCCTGCGTGCTTTCTCTCTCAGTTCATTCACTGCATCATTATGGTCTCCAGTTGATATTATTTTGTGCAGTGCGAGACAGCAGGCATGGGTCATCTGAGAAGAGAAGGCATTTAACCTCTGAATTGTGGAGACTAACACCAGGGGCTGTGGATTTTTCTAGAATAGTGGCCAATTCGTTGATGTAAATATTGAAGAGTGCAGGGCTCAGATTGCAACCCTGGCGAAGGCCACGCCGCTGGTTAAAGAATTATGTTATTTTCCTGACGATTTTAATGCTGCACGTATTGCCAGTAAACATTGATTGAATTATGTCATGTTTTACCCCTTACACCACGTTCAATAACTTTGTAGAACAGTCCTGTATACCAAATAAAATCAAATGCTTTATGGAAGTCGATAAAGCAAGCATATATTTTGGTATTATTTTGGTGGACATGTTTATCTATCAGGGTGTGTAGGGTGTAAATATGATCAGTCGTGCGATGTGTTGGTATGAATCCAATTGGGCTTTTACTCAAGACATTGTGCTCATTAAGGAAGTTTAGAACTCTTTAATTTATAATACTACAAAAAACCTTCCCCATGTTACTGTTCACACAAATCCCTCTGTAATTGATAGGGTCAAATTTGTCTATTTTCTTAAAGATTGGGGTTATGAGTCCTTGATTCCAGATGTCAGGGAAATAACCTACACTCAGGATCAAATTAAACAGTTTTATTATAGCCAATTGAAAATATGCACTTCTGAGTTTGAGCATCTCATTTAGGATGCCATCAGGTCCGCATGCTTTTTAAAATGTCTGAGGGTCTGATGTTTCATATAGAGCTCCTGGTCAGTAATTGGGGAGTCCAATGGATTTTAATTGTCCTTCATAGTTTTGTCTAATCCATTCAACTTCTCTTGAGTTTTGGCATTGCTCTGCATTTGTGTCATTTTGAACGGTGTTGAAGAGTGTTTTAAAATGGGTTGTCCATATGTCACCATTTTGTATCGCTAATTATCTCTCTCTCTCTCTCTCTTGCTTTTCCTTAATTTTGGAAGAAATTACCTTGTCCAAAACTGTTAAACTATTGTCTTTATCTCTCTTTGATTCAACCACTCACCACATTTTATTTTTACATTTATAAAATGTATTTAACCTTTATTTAACCAGGTAGGCTAGTTGAGAACAAGTTCTCATTTGCTATTGCGACCTGGCCAAAATAAAGCAGAGCAATTTGACACATACAACAACACAGAGTTACACATGGAATAAACAAAACATAGTCAATAATACAGTAGAACAAAAGAAAACAAAAAGTCTATTTCCAGTGAGTGCAAATGAGGTAAGATAAGGGAGTTAAGGCAATAAATAGGCCATGGTGGCAAGGTAATTACAACATAGCAATTAAACACTGGAATGGTTGATGTGCAGAAGATGAATGTGCAAGTAGAGATACTGGGATGCAAAGGAGCAAGATAAATAAATAAATACTGTATGGGGATGAGGTAGGTAGATAGATGGGCTATGTATAGGTGCCGTGATCTGTGAGCTGCTCTGACAGCTAGTGCTAAAAGCTAGTGAGGGAGATATGAGTCTCCAGCTTCAGAGATTTTTGCAGTTCGTTCCAGTCATTGGCAGCAGAGAACTGGAAGGAAAGACGACCAAAGGAGGAATTGGCTTTGGGGGTGAACAGTGAGATATACCTGCTGGAGCGAGTGCTACGAGTGGGTGCTGCTATGGTGACCAGTGAGCTGAGATAAGACGGGGCTTTACCTAGCAGAGACTTGTAGATAACCTGTAGCCAGTGGGTTTGGCGATGAGTATGAAGCGGGAGCCAACCAACGAGAGTGTACAGGTCGCAATGGTGGGTAGTGTATGGGGCTTTGGTGACAAAACGGATGGAACTGTGATAGACTGCATCCAGCTTGTTGAGTAGAATTTTGGAGGCAATTTATAGATGACATCACCGAAGTCGAGGATTGGTAGGATGTTTTTAGTAGGGTATGTTTGGCAGCATGAGTGAAGGATGCTTTGTTGCGATATAGGAAGCTAATTCTAGATTTAATTTTGGATTGGAGATGCTTAATGTGAGTCTGGAAGGAAAGTTTACAGTCTAACCAGACACCTAGGTATTTGTAGTTGTCCACGTATTCTAAGTCAGAGCCGTCCAGAGTAGTGATGCTGGACGGGCGAGCAGGTGCGGGAGAGTGATCGGTTTAATAGCATACAGTTAGTATTACTAGCATTTAAGAGCAGTTGGATTCCGCAAAAGCAGAGTTATATGACATTGAAGCTCGTCTGGAGGTAAGTTAACACAGTGTCCAAAGAGGGGCCAGAAGTATACAGAATGGTGTCGTCTGCGTACAGGTGTACCAGAGAATCACCTGCAGCAAGAGCAACATCATTGATATATACAGAGAAGAGAGTCGGCCCAAGGATTGAACCCTGTGGCACCCCCATAGAGACTGCCAGAGGTCCGGACAACAGACCCTCCGATTTGACACACTGAACTCTATCAGAGAAGTAGTTGGTAAACCAGGCGAGGCAATCATTTGAGAAACCAAGGCTGTTGAGTCTGCCAATAAGAAAGTGGTGATTGACAGAGTCGAAAGCCTTGGCCAGGTCGATGAATACGGCTGCACAGTAATGTCTCTAATCAATGGCGGTTATGATGTTGTTTAGGACCTTGAGCGTGGCTGAGGTGCACCCATGACCAGCTCTGAAACCAGATTGCATAGCGGAGAAGGTACGGTGGGATTCGAAATGGTCGGTAATCTGTTTGTTAACTTGGCTTTCGAAGACCTTAGAAAGACAGGGTAGGATAGCTATAGGTCTGTAGCAGTTTGGGTCTAGAGTGTCACCCCCATTGAAGAAGGGGATGACCGTGGCAGCTTTCCAATCATTGGGAATCTCAGACGATACGAAAGAGAGGTTGAACAGGCTAGTAATCGGGGTTGCAACAATTTCGGCAGATAATTTTAGAAAGAGAGGGTCCAGATTGTCTAGCCCGGCTGATTTGTAGGGGTCCAGATTTTGCAGCTCTTTCAGAGCATCAGCTATCTGGATTTGGGTAAAGGAGAAATGGTAGGGGCTTTGGCGGGTTGGTGCCGGGCAGGGTGCCGGGCAGTTGACCGGGGTAGGGTAGCTAGGTGGAAAGCATGGCCAGCCGTAGAGAAATGCTCATTGAAATTCTCAATTATAGTGGATTTGGTGGTGATAGTGTTTCCAAGCCTCGGAGCAGTGGGCAGCTGGGAGGAGGTGCTCTTATTCTCCATGGACTCTCCAGTGTCCCGGAACATTTTGAGTTAGTACTACAGGATGCAAATTTCTGTTTGAAAAAGCTAGCCTTAGCTTACCTAACTGCCAGTGTATATTTGTATATTTGCTGTAGTTTATGATTTCAGTACTTGATTCATTCTCTGATCCTTCAATTAGGTGGACAACATGTCAGTTCATGCTGCAAGAAGTTGTCATAATTACTGTGTAAGTCTATGGAAGGGTGAGAACCATGAGCCTCCTAGGTTTTGTATTGAAGTCAATGTACCTAGAGGAGGACAATCTACATTATTTCATTCAGGCTGCTTTGCTAAACACCAGAAACAGAGCAAGATGGTTAATGCTTTTTCTGGCTTTGGTCTCACAACATATTCTAAATAAGGTATGCAAATATGACAAGATGAATCTTAAACAGCCATACTGCATGTTGGCTAACTCTGGCAATCAAGTGCTTTTACTTACTTCTTATCAAGTTACCATCTAAATGCTGTCCAACAACTAGGACCACTGCTGGCGTTGCTGGCTGCGGAATGGTGTGCTTTATAATATGATCTCTCTTGACAGAGGTCTGCTAAAAAGTAGTTGGAGTTTGTTGAATATTCTATGTGATGAGAACAGCCTGCAGGGGCGAGTCACTTTCTCAACAGCAGTCAGAGGGCTGTCCCATTTCTGTCACACATGACACATGACACATGACACACGCACACACACACACACACACACACACACACACACACACACACACACACACACACACACACACACACACACACACACACACACACACACACACACACACACACACACACACACACACACACACACACACACACACACACACACACACACTATCTCTCTCCAACGTAAACATACTGTATACACACACACGCATGTGCGCACGATCACACACTCTCTCTCTCAAACACGCACACACAAATATACACAAACACAGTTGCATAGGTCACGTCCAAACATTTTCTGATGAGCATATTACCCTTTTTGAAAAAAGCGAGAGACAGAGATATATATATATAGAGAAAGACAACATACACACAATGAGGGCTGGAACAGGGAGGGGTTTATTTGCAGTGGGGGATTTTTGAATAAATAAACAATGTATAACAATGTACAATTGTATAAGCAAGAGAAGCTTGAGGAGCAAGGGGGTAAGGATGCACAGTGATTATTATAGGTTATGACTTGAAGTAACATCAATCAGCAGGTCACATCCAATCCCTTATCTTTAATCCCATGACGCACCCAATTGCATCCTACTCCTTAGGTGTATGTCTGCCTGGTGGCATGTCTTGACTATAACAGTGAGTGCTTCTCCCTTCATAACTTTTACCATTGGCACATGAATATACACACTCCTCTCACGTGTACCAACGTCTCCTTCTTCTCGGTGCATGTTGGCTAAAGCCAGCCAGCCACCATGAAGGCTTCACGTTAGTTAACCCTTAACTACAGTCATGTAGCACTAGCATCTCCTCCTCTTGTCATGTAATGTAAATTGAAGATGTAGATGGGTGAGGATTCTCTCCTCCCTCCCCTATTCCATCCATCCCTCGCTCTCTCTCTCCCAACCTCCCAATTACAGTATCAGTGCTCCCACAGACCACACTTCCACATCTATAATTGATTAACGTTCCACTCTTCTATCTCTTTATGCATTCACTGACTCTCACGCTTCTCCTGCTCTCAACCTAACCTAACCTACTTTCTCTACTGCTCCCTTGTGCCTCTCTCTCACCCACTTAAACCTAGATGAACTGCCTTCTACTGTACAACAGCATCTGGGGCTGGAACTGTGAAGATTTTGGTTTGTAGCCTACTGTGTCTGAGTGCACTGTAGCATTGAAGAGGTGCTTTGATGGTATGGTAAATAGGTTTCAACAGGCCTGATTTGGTACAATTTTAATCAAATAAAATAAAATGTTATTGGTCACATACAAGTGTTTAGCAGATGTTATTGCAGGTGTAGCAAAATTTGATTTTAGTCTGGTGTTTGGTGCTCTCTAGTGAATGAGTGAATCACTGGAACCTGATGTCATCTCTTGCCCAGTCATACTGGAACAGGCGTACTGGCCCACAGGCCAGGTGTGTTTCTAGGACTGAACACTGAGAGAATGCTTCTGCTACATTACACTGTAGGTTTGGGTGGGAGAGAGGGAGAGGGAAGGAGAGAAAGACAGAGAAAGAGAGAGACAGAGATAGAGAGAACAAGAGAGAGAGGTAGAAAAGGAGCGAGAGAGATACACATGGAGAGGGAGCGAGAGAGAGAAAGCGAGAGAGATACAGAATTGTATTTTATTTTGCGAAAGCGATCGCTCGCATCATAAAACCTTCCAGCAATATTGTAAAAATGTTATGCATCAGTAGGAGTGTGAGTCAGGGATCTGAATCTGCCCTTTTATCCGCCTTGTTTCACTAAAGCTGCTATTGCCCGGGGAGTGTGGGCTTTCTTACATGCACTTGTCTTACTCCGCTGAGATCACACAGTGCAGTGTTGCAAAAGGTTGTTCAACCACAATGGAAAGAATTAGATAATGCAAAATAATGACCATAAATGTGTTCATGTTCTCACTAAACCCAGGTTTAATTACCAATTTAACTGTACAGCTTTTCAGAGTAGGTGTGTAAGAGAAACAATGAGAGACAGAGAGAAGCAGAGAGAGGGAGGGGAATAGGTATGTGAATCTCAGAGAAAAAAAGCTTCCATTTATCTTCTCTAATATGCCTGCTGTTCTCTCCTCTCTTCTCACAGACAAATGATAAAACAGCAAACAGGCAGATGAATGCATTAAATTCAGCATTTCTCTTCATCTGTCAAATTCTGCTGGGATTTAATTGAGAGAAGTGGCGTCAGAGAGAAGCAGTGAAATGCCTGGGACCATCTGTGCCTCGAAACCATCCAGCATGTTCAAACACATCAGTGGAGAGGAGAGCTGCCTAGCTATCTGAGAGAGTGGAGTGGGGAGGGATATTCTAAACTTTGTTTCCTGCAAGGCTACGATTACATTATTTCTGCTGGACACATGCAGATGGCACACAGCATGTACAGCACCTTTTCAAAAGTATTCACCCCCTTGGTGTTTTTATTTTGTTGCATTACAACTTGTAATTGAAATATATTTTTATTTATTAATAGACATACACAAAACAGTTCAAATTGGTGAAGGGAAATAATAAAATAAATAAAAAATGGAAAAGTGGTGCATGCATACAGGTATGTATTCACCCTTTGCTATGACGTGGACATGGACCAGGCAAGGAGGGCATTAATCAGAAAGGCAACAAAGAGGCAAATGATAACCTTGAAGGAGCTGCAAAGCTGCAAAGCTCCACAGTGGACATTGGAGTATCTGTCCATAGGACCACCTAAAGCCGTACACTCCACAGAGCTGGGCATTACAGAAGATTGGCTAGAAAAAATTGCTTAAAGAAAAAAATAAGCAACGTTTGGTGTTGGCCAAAAGTCATGTGGGAGACTCCCCAAATATATGGAAGAAGGTACTCTGGTTAGATGAAACTAAAATTGACCATTTTGGCCATCAAGGAAAACGGTATCTCTGGCACAAACCCAACACTTCTCATCAGCCCGAGAACACCATCCCCACAGTGAAGCATGGTGATGGCAGCTTCATGTTGTGGAGATGTTTTTCATCCCCAGACTGGGTAACTGGTCAGAATTGAGGGAATGAAAAATCTTGAAGGAAACCCATTTCAGTCTTCCAGAGATTTGAGACTGGGATGGAGGTTCACCTTCCAGCAGGACAATGACCCTTAGCATACTGCTAAAGCAACACTCGAGTAAACATTTAAATGTCTTGGAATGGCCTAGTCAAAGCTCAGACCTCAATCCAATTGAGAATCTGTGGTATGACTGTACACCAGCAAGAACCCATCCAACTTGAAGGAGCTGGAGCAGTTTTGCCTTGGGGAATGGGCAAAAATCCCATGGGCTAGATGTGCCAAGCTTATAGAGACATACCCCAAGATACTTACAGCTGTAAATGCTGCAAAAGGTGGCTCTACAAAGTATTGACTATCGGTGGGGTGAATCGTTGTGCACGCTCAAGTTTTCCGTTTTTTGTCTTATTCCTTGATTGTTTCACAATAAAAAATATTTTGCATCTTCAAAATAAAAGGTATGTTGTGTAAATCAAATGATAAAAATCTCCCCAAAATATATTTTCATTCCAGGTTGTAAGGCAACAAAATAGGAAAAATGCCAAGGTGAGTGAATACTTTCGCAAGCCACTGTATATGGTTAGAGCTATAGAATGTAAACAGGGGGAGGAAGTGGCTACAGGAAAACAACATCATTTCCAGCAACTGACATTCAGGACGAAGTGAAAACTCATTCATATGATAATCAATGGTATCGATCCATAATCATACTTGTTCATACATACACATCCTGTTGGTTATTTCATTGTAGAGCAGGGATCAGCAACAGACGGCCCATCGGGCCAAAGTCAGTGTTGGTGAAGTAACAGCTGTTCATAAGGTCACCACCACCAACCCTCTGTGCCAGGTGAAAGCGTGGAGTCCAGTCAAATGGGGGAGGAGAGGGAACGGATGATGGCCAGAAAGTTGAAACAGGTGTGTTCTGCCTTCCACAGGCGCTACTGAGCCCCTGGAAGCAGTTTACACTACCCACTAGGATTACTCACACCAAATCTCAGTTAATCACATTTGGGCACATGCCCCCTGGTCTGTGCTAACCTACCATAGATTTATCAGGACTGTAGATGGAGAAGCAGTCTGGGGGACAGTTAGAGGTCAAAGGTAGCAGTGGAGGACAGCGTCACTGGTATCCCACACACTGAAACAGTCTACCAACACCCAGAGAGCATAGGCACTCACATTAAACCATCTCCTGTCCCTCCTCCCTGCACATTGCACCTGGGCAGATAAAGATGGACTATCAATCAGAGGCCTGACTGCAATGCCACCTCAGCAAATGGCATCAACTCTTTGCGGATGACAGTTTTATAGACAGATAGTCATGGGGAATCAGTCAAAGCTTTCTGATGATAGCTCATCAGAGGGTGATCACAGTGAGTCTCCTCTGATGGAGGACATTCCATCTCCCCTACACACTGCATACACAGACCTCATGTACACCACACACAGACAGGCACACACACACACGCGCACATACACACACACACACACACACACACACACACACACACACACACACACACACACACACACACACACACACACACACACACACACACACACACACACACACACACACACACACACACACACACACACACACACACACACACACACACACACACACACACACACACACACACCTCTCAGGGAGCTCTATTTTAACATGTTCCAAAGTGCCTCTGTGTCAAACATTACTTCCCATTCAGCTGTCTGTGCTGGCAGTGAGAGTGAGCTGAGAGTAAGCAGGGGTGAAAGACAGAGGAAGGAGAGCAGAGAAAGATTAAAACATAACCGCTCATCCCACAAGAGGCCTTTTAGTGGCAGACTTCCAGGAATCAGGTTTAATTTTTTACCCCTCATCTTCTGTCTTCTGTCTCTGTCTTACACACGCATACACTCACACACATATCCGCGGGCAGGCACGCATGCACACACACACACACACACACACACACACACACACACACACACACACACACACACACACACACACACACACACACACACACACACACTGATCCCTGTTTCTTCCGGCAGCAGCAGTAGTTCTGCTTGCATTCTCTTGTCCTCCATGACTCTCTATAACCCCACTGAAAAACCATCTGGTTTATTTATTCACAAACCTTAGCACAAATCTCTCCCACAGCCATCACTCTCTCCTCCTTCAAAAATGTTCAGCCACCGCTTTCACAATCTATCCCTCCATCTCTTCCACCCTATCTGTTTAAATCCCTCACTCCCCATCTCTTTATCCATCTCTCCCTGAAGGGTAAAAAAGAAAATACCATGTAAAAGCAGCCTGTTAATGTATTTTTTGGGATCATCCTGAGCCCGCAATCATAATAGAAAACCGTTGCAGTAAATACAGATATAGCAGGTCATTACCAGAGCTGTGTGAAGTGAACCTCAGAGGACAGAGGACAGTGTATACAGAGCATTCGGAAAGTATTCAGACCTCTTGACTTTTTCCACCTTTTGTTACATAACAGCCTTATTCTAAAATTGATTAAATAAAACAATTTTCTCATCAATTTAAACACAATCTTCCATTATGACAATGCAAACACAGGTTTTTAGAAAATGTGGCAAATGTCTAAAAAAATAAATACCTTATTTACATAATTATTCAGACCCTTTGCTATAAGACTCGAAATTGAGCTCAGGCGCATCGTGTTTCCATCAGAGCAAAAACTAAGCCATGAGGTCGAAGGAATTGTCTGTAGTGCTCCGAGACAGGACTGTGTCGAGGCACAGATCTGGGGAAGGGTACCAAAATATTTCTGCAGCATTGAAGGTCCCCAAGAGCACAGTGACCTCCATCATTCTTAAATGGAAGAAGTTTGGAAGCACAAAGACTCGTCCTGGAGCTGGCCGCCAGGCCAAACTGAGCAATCAGGGGAAGTGCCTTGACAGAGCTCCAGAGGTACTCTGTGGAGATGGGCGAAACTTCCAGAAGGACAACCATCTCTGCAGCACTCCAACAATCAGACCTTTATGGTAGAGTGGCCAGATGGAAGCCACTCCCCAGGAAAAGGCACATGAGTCACGCCAGGCACATGAGTCACGTTAGGCACATGAGTCACGTTAGGGTGGGCATTGTAGTTTCTTTATTTCTATGCTTTGGCTGGGTATGGTTCTTAAGCAGGGACAGCTGTCTATCGTTGTCTCTGATTGGAAATCATACTTAGGCAGTGTTTTGTGGGTAGTTTTTTTCTGTTTAGCTGTTTAGTTGCCTGACAGAACTGTGCACTTTTGTTTTTCTACTTTGTCATTTTGTTGAGGTGTTCAGTTTAATAAATAACATGAACGCCTACCACGCTGCACCTTGGACTCTTTCTTCAACTGACAAGAGTAGTGACAACATGACAGCCACTTTGGGTTTGCCAAAAGGCACCTAAAGACTCTAAGACCATAAGAAACAAGATTCTCTGGTCTGATGAAACTAAGATTGAACTCTTTGGCCTGAATGCCAAGTGTCACGTCTGGAGGAAACCTGGCAGCGGTAGGGACAGGAAGACTCGTCAGGATCGTAAGGAAGATGAATGGAGCTAAGTACATAGAGATCCTTGATGAAAACCTGCTCCAGAGTTTAGGCTGGAGTGAAGGTTCACCTCCCAACAGGACAATGACCCTAAGCACACAGCCAAGAAAATGCAGGAATGGCTTCGGAACAAGTCTCTGAATGTCCTTGAGTGGCCCAGCCAGAGCCCGGACTTGAACCTGATCGAACATCTCTGGAGAGACCTGAAAATAGCTGTGCAGCGACGCTCCCCATCTAACCTGATAGAGATAGAGAGGATCTGCAGAGAAGAATGGGAGAAACTCCCCAAATACCTAAGAAGGCTCGAGGCTGTAATCTCTGCTAAAGGTGCTTCAACAAAGTACTGAGTAAAGGGTCTGAATAATTATACAAATGTCATATTTCAGTTGTTGTTTTTTTATAAACTTGCAAACATTTCTTAAAAAACCTGTCTATGCTTTGTCATTATGGGGGTATTGTGTGTAGATTATTGAGGGATATTATGAGCTTTCTATCCTCACTGTATATTCAACAGTTTAGTGTGACTTTTATTTTGAAATCAGGTGTTTTTTGCCTCCTCTGGTTTACACACCAAGGGTAAAAGGGAAATGGGCGCGAGAGAGGAAAAGGAAAATAACTTTTTGTTAAGTTTGTTCAATCACCCAAGAAACAACGTCAAACTTAGCACCTAGCTGGAAAGAGAACAATGTATTTATTGTCTTTCAATATTGGCCTTGTTTCAGAAATCTTTCTAATTCTTTTGAACGTGTACTGAACGGATATTTGTGTTGTAATTGATGTTCTGAAGGATGCTAGGAATATGGTGGTATTAGCTGTAGCCTAGCTCCGCTGTGTGTTGGCTAATATCAGTTAATCTTGTTCCACATTAGCAAACTATTAGCACCTAATCAACTATTATGATAGAAATGCTCATGCTTTTGAGGTATCAAGTACGCTAATGTAAAATTGTGTAAAAGTGTATTGTTTGGGCACTGTATTGTGCATATTGTGAGATCATTTTTGGTATGTTTCTCCATCAGCTCTTACGGTGTGTTTATGGAGATGGTATCGCATTAAAGTTTCATTAACCATCCGTTTGAGAGTTAACCATTAATTCAGCTGGGGGTGCTATGGTAAGAGCTTGACCCTCATCACTCCTGCCGCCCTGCCTCTGAATGGTGTCCCCTTGGGTCACGAACACTAGGACTTCAACAGTCAATCTGGCATCTCCACAGCCAGCGGGAAAAATGTATGTTGTGTGACGGTCATAACTATAGACAATTGTATGCAATGGAGTAGTGAGTATTATTCATAAACTGATCATTTAAGACTGTCATGGAAGGAATGTTCATTTGTCAGTGATCATTAATGCTAACTTCTATGGTTTAAGAAGAAGGTAAAGGCTATCCACATCAACAACTATCTATGGACACATCATGCTGTATATTGTTGTCTGATTGATTTACATTTTATTCAAACATGTTTGCAAGGATTGGATACCCATATACTGCATAGTAGAGTGAATTCATCTATGTTGATACACCGTTATATTGATATTTATCTGTTTCAATTGTCATATGTGCTACAGTGCCTATCCCAAATTCACTGTAAATCAAATTTAAAATGAGTCAGTCACCTCTCCCTCAATTATTGGAGAGTTAAATAAGCAGAACAAATGTTTTCAACACCAAATTCAAGAGCTTAAGGATGTGCTCCAAAATGAAATGGAGACTACAAAGAGACATCGCCTAGAGGAAGAAATTCAAGCCAAAGAACAAGCTCTGAATGACCTCCAAGGTCAACTTCAAGATGTCTATGAGGAACCTCAAGGCCTTTGATGCTCTGTCAGACCAAAGAACTCTACATACAAAATGCTTGCATTGCAAAGAGAAAAGGCACAGAAAAAGGAAAAAATACTTATCATCATCCAAAGTTAGACGTTACAGAGAGCCAGCTGGCACTTCTGATCGACACATTGGAGAAAGGAAAGGATAATGCAATGAGACACTGTCTTGAAATTCGAGATCACATCACACCGTCAACTGAGTTATGAAGACGTGTCAACGCATGTGAGGCAGTTACAGCAGATATTACAAAAATTGCATATGAAAGAATATCAGGCATCGATGAAGAGTTCGATGCCGAACTGGAAAAACATTGTCTCCGTGAGTTACTTGACAGCGACTACAATCGCTCCATTTACAATCGCTCCATGTACTGTCTCACAAACGAGTCTCATGTCCAGTGTTCAATCCAGCCATCACTCCATGGTCTCATATATGGCAGCCAAACGTACAGACGCAGCAGCAGAGCTGGCAGCAAAGGAAGTTGAGTATGAAGTGTTGCTGGAGGAAAATAAACAAAAGGAAAGGATACAACACTTAGAAGAGCAGCAAAGGAAGGATCTTGAAGCTCAGAAATGTGAGTTGTAACGACAGGCAGAGAGAGACGTAAGGGCAGCTCGACCCAGGTTGGAGGCCTACAACCAGGAGGTAGTACAGGAAACTAAACTTACTTCAACTATCATCCAACAACCCTCCAATTACCCAGCATCATCATCTCATGGGGATGTTACTTATCTGGCTCAAGCCTTCAAAGATCGCATAGCCCTTAATCAACTTCCAATGCCAGAGCCATTCATATTCAATGGGGATTCAATTCAATTCCTTGAGTGGAAAGCCTCATTTGTGTCACTTAGCAATCGAAGAAGCATCTCATCAGCTGACAAGCTTTATTATCTTAAGAATTTCATGGGTGGCCCAGCTCGTAAGACCCTGGATGGTACTTTCTACAGAAATTATGACGAGGCCTACAAAGACGTGTGGAACAAACTCAATCATAGATACCTACACCACGGATTGCATACCTGTAAACCACACCCACATTCCAACCTGTGAAATGGCCAAGCACTGGAATCATCTCTCCACAGAAGTAGATGAAATCCCACTACTGAAGGATTGTGAGGTTGGCCTTCTGATAGGCTACAAACTGCTCAAGGGCTATGGCACCAAAACAAGTGATTTTAGGTGGAATGTATGATCCCTACGCTGTTCAAACTGACTTAGGATGGAGCACTGTGAGGCGCTCATCACCGTTCCTCGATACACCAAGCGTTGCTAGTTTGTGTCACCAGGTCATTGTCAAAAAGATCCCCTCAGTAACCCCTGCAGATGCTATTCACATTCTGGAGTCCGATTTCAAGGCTGCCAGTGAAGATGGCAAGACAGTGTCTCAGGATGACATCCTCTTCCTGAACAAGCTGAATGATGGTATAAGGACAAATAGTCATGCCCATTATGAAATGCCCTTGCCTTTTAAATGCCCTTGCCCAATCTACCCAACAGAAAACAACTTGCCATTGTATGGCTCAGCCATCTCAAAAATAAACTGTTAAAGGATGAAAGGTATAAGGAACATTATGTCAAGTCCATGGATGAGGTTATTGAAAATGGTGACCTGGAAGAAGTTTAAGATGATGGAAATGAAGGCGAGAAATTGTACATTGCTCATCATGGCGTTTATCATCCTAAGAAGTCAGATAAGCTACGTGTAGTATTTGATTGCTACAAGGCAACCAGTTTAAATGTCCATCTGCTTCCAGGGCCTGATTTGATGAACTACCTGAAAGGTGGCAGCACCCTATTGCATTGATGTGTGACATTAAGAATAAATTTCACCAATTCCATGTGCCTCAGACTGACCGAAACAATCTGCGCTTCCTTTTGTGAGAATAGGGAGACATTACTGTACAGCCACAAGAGTTCCGCATGAAGGTGCATCTGTTTGGAGCTGCATCATCACCTGGATGGATCACCTGGATCACTATGGGCTGAAGCATCTAGCTAAGGAGAACAGAGACCTAAACCCTCTAGGCTCACAATTCATCATGAGCAAACTTTTACGTAGATGACGGGGACACAAGCATAGACAGTACAGTACATGCTATTCAGTTTGCACGTGAGACTTGAGAACTTTGTGCAATGGGTGTCTTCGACTGCACAGGTTTGCATCCAATGACAGAGCTGTCCTAGAAAGCATGCTGCCATCTGAACGTGCATCCGACATTAAGGACATTAACCTTGCATGATGACTTTCCATCAGAAAGAGAACCAGGGATTCAGTGGCACATTGAGTCTGACAGCTTCAAGTTCAATGTCACTCTCAAGCACCAACCTGCAACACGTCAAGGTATACGGTCTATGGTTGCCTACTTGTATGATCCTTTTGGGTTTGTAGCTCAATTCCTGGCCAACGGAAAAAGAGTACTGCAAGAAATGTGTGGGCATGGCACAGGTTGGGATGACCCTCTGACTGATGAACTTCAACCAAAGTGGGAATGTTGGAAAAACAATCTTGTTCATTTGGAGAAGGTGAATATACCCCGTATTTATGCACCTGCTGACATTGGAAAACAGAGCTACATCATTTCTCTGATGCAAGCACGAGAGGATATGGTCAGTGTTCATATTCGAGACTCAAGAATAAAGAGGGAGACATTAATTGTGCTTTAGTCATGGGAAAATCTTGTGTCACTCCCACATAGGTCACAACTATTCCCAAACTAGAAGTCTTCCAGAGCGTGTGGACTCACCACTGCCCTTTACATACTGCTGAATGGATTGTTTTGGCCCGCCTCTCCTTAAGCAAGGATGAGGAATGCACAAAAGGTATGGTCTTCTCTTCACCTGTTTTTTCTGTCAACATTCATTTCTTATTTTTTTAATTTTATTTCACCTTTATTAACCAGGTAGTCCAGTTGAGGACAAGTTCACACTTACAACTGCGACCTGGCCAAGATAAAGCAAAGCAGTGCGACAAAAACAACAACACAGAGTTACACATAAACAAACGTACAGTCAATAACACAATAGAAAAAAATCGATGTCCAAGTGTGTGCAAATGTAGAAGAGTAGGGAGGTAAGGCAAAAAATAGGCCATAGCGGCAAAATAATTACAATTGACTATTAACACTGGAGTGATAGATGTGCAGATGATGATGTGCAAGTAGAGATACTGGGGTGCAAAAGAGCAAGAAGATAAATATCAATATGGAGATGAGGTATTTGGGTGTGCTATTTACAGATTGGCTATGTACAGGTACGGTGATTGGTAAGCTGCTCTGACAGCTGATGCTTAAAGTTAGAGAGGGAGATATAAGTCTCCAGCTTTAGTGATTTTTGTAATTTGTTCCATTCATTGGCAGCAGAGAACTGGAAGGAAAGGTGGCCAAAGGAAGTGTTGTCTTTGCTTATGACTAGTGAAATATAGCTGCTGGAGCACATGCTACGGGTGGGTGTTGCTATGGTGACCAGTGAGCTGAAATAAAGTGTGGCTTTACCTAGCAAAGACTTATAGATGACCTGGAGCCAGTGGGCGTGGTGACGAATATGTAGCGAGGGCCAGCCAACGAGTGCATACAGGTTGCAGTGGTGGGTAGTATATGGGGATTTGGTGACATAACAGATGGCAATGTTAGACGACATCCAGTTTGCTGAGTAGAGTGTTGGAGGCTATTCGCTGAAGTCAAGGATCGGTTAGGATAGTGAGTTTTACAAGGGTATGTTTGGCAGCATGAGTGAAGGAGGCTTTTTTGCGAAATAGGATGCCAATTATAGATTTAATTTTGGCTTGGAGATGCTTAATGTGAGTCTGGAAGGAGAGTTTACAGTCTAACCAGACACCTAGGTATTTGTAGTTGTCCACATATTCTAAGTCAGAACCGTCCAGAGTAGTCATGCTCGTCGGGCGGGTGGGTGCGGGCAGCAATCGGTTGAAGAGCATACATTTCAATTTACTAGCATTTAAAAGAAGTTGGAGGCCACAATAGGAGTGTTGTATGGCATTGAAGCTCGTTTGGAGGTATGTTAACACATTGTCCAAAGAAGGGCCAGATGTACTGTATACAGAATGGTGTCGTCTACGTAGAGATGGATCAGAGAATCACCAGCAGCAAGAGCAACATCATTCATATATACGGAGAAAAGAGTCGGCCCGAGAATTGAACCCGGTGGCACCCCCATAGAGACTGCCAGAGGTCCGGACAACAGGCCCTGACACACTGAACTCTATCTGAGAGGTAGTTGGTGAACCAGGCGAGGCAGTCATTTGAGAAACCAAGGCTATTGAGTGTGCCAAATAGAATGCAGTGTTTGATAGAGTCGAAAGCCATGGCCAGGTCGATAAAGATGGCTGCACAGTACAGTCTTTTATCGATGGCGGTTATGATATCATTTAGGACCTTGAGCATGGCTGCGGTGCACCCATGACCAGCTTGGAAACCAGATTGCAGAGTGGAGAAGGTACAATGGGATTCAAAATGGTCAGTGATCTGTTCGTTAACTTGGCTTTCGAAGATCTTAGAAAGGCAGGGCAGTTTGGGTCAAGAGTGTCTCCCCCTTTGAAGAGGGGGATGATCGCGGCAGCTTCCAATCTTTGGGGATCTCAGACGATACGAAAGAGAGGTTGAACAGGCTAGTAATAGGGGTTGCAACAATTTCAATGGATAATTTTAGGAAGAGAGGGTCCAGATTGTCTAGCCCAGCTGAATTGTAGGGATACAGATTTTGCAGCTCTTTCAGAACATCAGCTGTCTAGATTTGGGTGAGGGGGGCTTGAGCAAGTTGCTGCAGGGGTTGCTGAGCTGTTGGCTGGGGTAGGGGTAGCCAGGTGTAAAGTATGGCCAGCTGTAAAAAAAATGCTCATTGAAATGATCGATTATCATAGATTTATTGATGGTGACAGTGTTTCCTATCCTCAGTGCAGTGGGCAGCTGGGAGGAGGTGCTCTTATTCTCCATGGACTTTACAGTGTCCCAAAAGCTTTTGTAATTAGTGCTACAGGATGCAAATTTGGGTTTTTAAAAGCTAGCCTTAGCTTTCCTAACTGACTGTGTATATTGGTTCCTGACTTCCCTGAAAAGTTGCATATCACAGGGGCTATTTGATACTAATGCAGAACACCACAGGATGTTTTTGTTCTGGTCAAGGGAACTCAAGTCTGGGGTGAACCATTAATGGTCTGCGCTCCTTCATAGCCATACGTGGTGCAGTTCGTCAGATTAAAAGTGACCAACGATACAACTCTGTGTGAGCCAAAAATGAACTGTCACCACTCAAGGAAGTTAACATGGACAGGCTGACTGCCTATCTCGTTGAGAAACAGTGTGACTTCAGCATGAATGCTCCCCATTGAAGTCACATGGGTGGCGTCTGGGTGCGACGGATCAGGACAGTGAGAGGTATCCTTAGCTCCACACACACTCACAATGATTCTTCTCTATGATCCTTCTTCTAGAAGCAATGGCAATTGTAAACAATTGCCCACTCACCGTTGACAACCTCAATGATCCAAACACTCCCCATCAGGCAGCACTTGCTCACCCCGAAAAGAAACCAGCAAATCGGTGACATATTGATGATGAGAGACAATGATCTGCCTATAAATGAGTGGTGGTTGGGTAGAGTTTCAGAGACTACTGTTGATAAAGGTTGACTAGTAAGGAGAGTCAAAATATGTGTTAGTGATCGGAAGTTAGACAAGACAGGCAAGCGTCTCACCAAGCTGTCAGTTTTCGAACGCCCAGTTCAATAGCTGGTCTTGTTACTGGAGACTGGTTTGGCACCTTTTTTTCAATTTTCACCTAAAATTACATACCCAAATCTAATTGCCTGTAGCTCAGGCCTTGAAGCAAGGATATGCATATTATTGGTACCATTTGAAAGGAAACACTTTGAAGATTGTGGAAGGAATGTGAAAGGAATTTAGGAGAATATAATCTGGAAAAGATCATTTATTTATTTGGACCATCATCTTTTAAATGCAAGAGAAAGGCCATCATGTATTATTCCAGCCCATGTGCAATTTAGATGTTGGCCACTAGATGACAGCAGTGTATGTGCAAAGTTTTTGTGTGATCCAATGAACCATTGCATTTCTGTTCAAGATTTTGTATCAAGAATGCCTAAATGTGCCTAATTTGTTGATTAATAACTTTCATGTTCAAAACTGTGCACTCTCCTCAAACAGTAGCATGGTATTATTTCACTGTAATAGCTACCGTAAATTGGACAGTGCAGTTAGATTAACAAGAATGAAGGCTTTCTACCAATATCAGATATGTCTATGTCCTGGGAAATGCTCTTGTTACTTACAACCTCATGCTAATCGCATTAGCCTACGTTAGCTCAACTGTCCGGAAGGGGGATGACATATCCTGAAGAAGTTTTAAGATAGATGCCCCCCAAATCTCTTTACATACTATATCTAACCATGATCTCTTTTACCTTGGAATGGTTTGTGTTATGATTCCATACCTTTCTGATAACCTATTTCTGGTCTTAGGTCATTTAAAGTACAGAAATAATTTGTTATTTGTGTATACCATGCACATTGTTCCAAATCACTCTGGATTTGATAGGAGTGTAAATTAACCCCTAAAGCGAGTGTCCGAACACACAATGTCTGCTTCATATTTGGACTTTATTTTCTTGTATGAGATTTCTATTTTCACTGTATATTTGACAGTTTAGTGTGACTTTTATTTTGAATTCAGGTGCTTTTTCTGCCTTCTCTGTTTTACGCGCCAATGGTAAAAGGGAAACGGGTGCGAGAGAGGAAGAGGAAAATAAATCTTTGTTAAGGTTGTTCAATCAACCAAGAAACAACGTCAAACTCAGCACCTAGCTGGAAAGAGAACAATGTATTTATTGTCTTTCAATATTGGTCTTGTTTCGGAAATCTTTCTAATTCTTTTGAATGTGTACTGAATGGATATTTGAGTTGTAATTGCTAGGAATCTGCTAGGAATATGACGTTATTAGCTGTAGCCTGTGCTGGCTAATATTAGGTTAATCTTGCACCACATTAGCAAGCTATTAGCACTTAATCAACAATTCTGGTATGTATTCTCAAGGTTTTGATGTATCAAGCACACTAATCTAAAGTTGTGTAAAAGTGTATTGTTTGTGGAATGTATTGATGATATTGTAAAGCATTTTTGGTTTGTTTCTCCATCAGCTCTTATTAAGGTGTGTTTATGGAAATGGTAGCGCATTCAATTTTCATGAACCATCAGTTTGAGAATTGACCATTCATTCAGCTGGGGGTGCTAAGAAGAGGTCTAAATACTTTCTGACTGCACTGTGTATGGGGTGAAGGATGCCGAGCAAAATAGTAAACATCAGGCTGACTGATCCCAGCACAGCTGGAGGTCTTAGCACCTATAATCCTGGCCCTGCTCAGCCCACAGTCCACTGGCCCAGGGACAGCTGAGTGACAGGACAGGACAGTGGCCACACCACACTGCCAACTGTGCTCACACTCCCTATTAGAGATGCATTAAGCTGTGTATCTGTGGGGCACTGGCCCCTGTGTGGTATTGGGTCCAACGAGAGGCTAGCAAGGTTGCACTAGCTACCATAATTCTGTTGACAGTTGTAATGTCATGGCCTGTATGATCCGTATCATGTTGATGACCTTCAAGGCCATAGACAGAACATTGAGTGGGCTAAGTTGAACCAAAGGGGTAAGTTGAGCCTCCCTTGTTTCTAGGAAACCATACACATTACTCATAATTTGACGAAATATTTAGGAAGAATCTGTGAAGTAAGAAACCAGAGGTCAAATACATTTATTGTGTTAGCGGTTTCATAATGGTTGTATCTAAACTAAAGTAGATCATTGTTCTATACAACAGTTGGTGTCTCTATAAGCTTCAATATGAGGTCCTAAACATAGCATGAAAGTGCATCCTTGTAGCTGTGTGGGCTAATGTAGTCAACATTTTGCCTTTGGGTAAGTTGAGCCAATGGCCATGGGGTAAGTTCAGCTAATGGTTGAGCCGATGGCAAGTTGATGCAAGGCATTTTTGCTGGGATATGAGGTAAAAGCAGGACCTGGCCTGTGTTAAGTGTAAAAATAAGTACAAAGTGTTTGTTAGGTGTGAAGCCTGTCAAGTGGAGCAGCAGTCTAAGGAACTGAATCTCAGTGCTAGAGGCATAACTACAGACACCCTGGTTCTATTCCAGGCTGTATCATAAGGGGGATACAGGAGTCCAAGGGAGGCGCGCAATTGGCCCAGCATCGTCCGGGTTTGGCCGGGGTAGGCCATCATTCGAAATAAGAACTTGTTCTTCACTGACTTGTCTCGTCAGGTTAAAAAAATATATGTAAAATATGTTTAAAATTATTGAAAAGCAATTGTGATTGTGTTGAATTGTGTTTGGGAAATAAAGAAAGATATGGTTTTAAAAAGGAAGTGGTAATATTTAATTCAGTACAGACATTTATAGGTGGCTTAATGTACCCTGTCCCATGATTCAGCTTACTCCATACCTGGGGTAAGTTGTGCCAAGAGACCACTTTTTTGGGACAAGCTAAGTTTTATAAAACTGTAATGTTTCCATGAATTCTGATTATTTCCAGGGATACACAACATCCTGAAATATATGTAGCAGTGCTTGTTGGTGCCGTTCAATACCGCCTTGCGCACTCTTGCCTGAATCTAGCTGATCTAGGGTGTAATCATTAATCCAACAGTTGCAAATGAGAGTTTCTATTGGACAAATGTAGGTATGTTTATCCTGTTTCGTTCTGTTTTCTTCCATTTAAGAAAAGTTTTTCAACAGAATCGGCAGAATGAATACCCCCCTCATCACACACAAATACAGTTCACTTTCATAGCAGCCACATACAAACAGCATGATCACTTTGCTCGTTAATTCCTTCTCACATCGACGCGTGCTCCTCTCACTTTTTCCCTTCGCTCGTGGACTTCAGTGTACAACATGTCAGCTGTCTGGGACCAGGCGAAAACACCTTTCCAGGGCAAAGCTTATCGTAAACGCTAACCTCTACACACAGACTACATCATTGTCACCAAATTAGCTAACGTCATAGTCAACATAGCTACGAGAACTAACGCATTAGTAAACCTGCTACAATCATGCAGTACAGTGTCCAGTCAGCAAGCAGTTTCGCAGTTATAACGGCGGGTCCCGGTGGTAATAAATTAATAAAAACAAAAGCTTAGACTGACTTTGAAGAGTTCCAGTGTTGGGTAGCTATAGCCAGCTAGCTAACATGGCATCCCTCTCTGTTTGAGCCGGGTGTTTGAGTAGGCTAAACTATTAACCTGCATTTGCTAGCTAAGTAAGTGAAAGAGGGAAAAATACAACGAAATAGAGCTTGCTCGCTCTCTCTCTTGCTTCTACTTCATTTTTTAATGAATGAATTTGTTCAAAACTTTTCCAACTATACTCTTTCTCTTTCTTTGAGTCAACTACTCACCACATTTTATGAACTGCAGTGCTAGCTAGCTGTAGCTTATGCTTTCAGCACTAGATTAATTATCTGATCCTTTGATTGGGCAGACAACATGTCAGTTCATGCTTTAAGATCTCTGATAGGTTGGAGGACGTCCTCCAGAAGTTGTCATAATTACTGTGTAGGTCTATGGAAGGGGGTGAGAACCATGAACCTCTTAGGTTTTGTATAAAAGTCAATGTACCCAGAGGAGAACAGAAACTACCTGCTCTCCAGCTACACCATGGTGCTACCCTGTAGAGTGCTGTTGAGGCTACTATAGGCCTTCAGTGTGTTTTAATAAATTATTTAGTGGTGAATATATTTAGTATGGTTTTTTCTAAAAACAATACTTTTTTAATGTTTCACTATTTTTATTCAATTCACTGAGGAAGATTGTCCTTCCCTTCCTCCTCTGATATGCAGATAGCTTTGTTATAAAGAATACTATATTTCCCTTGAGGAGTGATGCTAAATGCCAAAAATGGCTCAACATACCAAATCAATTTACCCCACCTACTGGTGGTGGCAGTCAAAAGGACCGGTTATCACATCAAACCAAAGATTGTTTGCCATCCCAGAGACAGAAAGACAGGCAGCCAACACACACCAATGGCTGGTCAGAGCACTAGCATATGGCTGACAGGGAGCCAACAGTCGGATGCCTGACCGTCCCACTGCCTGGCCAGCTGAGCACTGGTCTATATGCAGACTAACCTGGAGAGATCCATGGGATTAGCTTCTGCCTATTCATTCAGTTATTACTAATTTGATTTATGCAGTAATCTGACTGGCTAGGCCTAGTGACAGGCGGAGATGGAGAGAGAAGGGTTCATGCAAATTCATGCCAGTGGATGATGTACTCGTCGTAAACCATAGCAGAGACTGAACCACTTGTCTCCTATAAACACACCTGACCACATCCAGAGACCCACACACAGGCAAACACACACATGTTCTTTATCGATATAGCTCATTCATATGCTCTCCACACAAAGAGATGGGACACATTTTATTCCATTGTCTGTTGTTTTATCTTATTTTCATCAAGGTGAAACCCTTCCAAATCTTCACTCACCCTCGCCTGTGTCCAGGCTTTGGTCCTAAAACTGATATAACTGACATAAACTGATTGATCACAGAAATATCACCATCAGCAGAGACAGAGAGAGAGGATAAATAAAAAAGTGAGGGATTGCTCTTTCCCTGTGGGCAATGTAATAATCCTTTAAATCATCTTAAAATGAATGCTGTGACAGCCAAGCTGCCTTTGCCTCTGCCTCTCTCGGCATCGGTCTGCCTCTGCCTACATCTGCCTCTACATGCCTGCCTCTGCCTGGAGAGATGAACAAGAAGGAGCATCAAGACAACACTGATGTGACATATTCGTGGAGGAGGAGGTCAAAAGGCGATGCACGCAATGAATGAATGGCAGGCACATACAGTACAAGGACATGGATGCTAGCACACATAAAAACACTGCACAATACAGTATGACAGACTTTGATCTCTACTCCTATTCCTGGTTTAAGGGGGAGAAACAACACACCATATCCTCCAGTGGATGAGCATGTGTTTGGGACTTACCTCACCTTGGCTGAGGTTGTTATCACCGTGGTAACCCCTGTACCTCCAGTGACCGTGATGTCATCAGAGGTGAGAGAAGCATCCCAGTGGTGCTTCTAATTACAACAACAACAAATCCTAGTTAACGAGGGCCTAATTACCTGAACATGGCCTCTGCCAAATGGGGAACACAGACAGACAGACAGACAGGGAGGGGATGTTTACTGGCAGGAGAGAGAGGACAGAGTTAACTTTGAAGCATTGTCTATGAATTGAATACTTTAGCCAATATCTCACTGGTTTAAACTTTAGGGTAAGCTCCTAAAAGCCTATCCTGATCATATAAAGACCAGCAAATATTAACATCCCATAACCCCTGCCCCACTGTCTGCACCAGGAAATGTAATGTAAAATGACCCATGAGCACAAATGTGAAATCGTAGGGAAAAATCTGGTTCAGTTTGCTTTCCATCAGACACTGAGAGATGATTCCAGCTTCCGGCAGGACAATAACCTAAAACACAATGCCACATCTACACTGGAGTTGCTTACTAAGAAGACAGTGAATGTTCCTGAGTAGCCGAGTTACAGGTTTGACTGAAATCTACTTGAAAATCTATGGAAAGACCTGAAAATTGTTGTCTTGCAAAGATCAACAACCAATTTGACAGACCTTGAAGAATTTTAAAAATAATTCATGGACAAATGTTGCACAATCCTTTTGTTGAAAGCTCTTGGAGAATTACACAGAAAGACTGTCATCACTGCCAGAGGTGCTTCTACAAAGTATTGACTCAGTGGTGTAAATACTTGTGTAAATGAGATATTTCTGTATATCATTTTCAGTAAATGTGAAAAACATTGTAGGTCTGCAACTCTTCCAACTATTGACTATTTTCACAACTGCTACCAGTTTGATGCCAAAACATGAACAACAAATAATTATTGACATAGTAAAATAACTAAAACTTGTAAAGGATATCAAAGGATATTCCATGCTGAAACCCTCATATTAAACACTAATGATATTCACGAAGTTGATGGTTTATGTGCTGTGATGTGCTGTGCTGTGATACGCTGTACTCCATTGCGCTGTACTCCATTGCCCGCCCCAAGGGGTACACTAATTAAAAATTATTCATATTTAAAAAAAATATATATATATACGTATAGAGCTTCCTAACACTGCCAAAAAAACAAAACAAAACAAAAATTGTTCAGCCTATGACTGTTTTCAATGGCTGTCACTTTTATTATAAGGCGAAATCCTCCCCGATTGCAGTTCCTAGGGCTTCCACAAGATGTCAACAGTCTTTAGAAAGAGTTTCCTGCTGGATTTTGGAAAAACGAGCCAGAAATGTTAGTTTTTCTAGGTGGCTCCCATTTTGGTTATAGTGTTTCCAAGCATGTGGAGGAGAGTGCTTTCTTTTGGTATTTTTCTCCTGTAAAGACAATAACAATTCTCCGTCTTAAATTGTATCGATTATTTACATATTAGGTTACCTAAGGTTTGATTATAAACGTTGTTTGACTTGTTTGGAAAAGTTTATTAGTAACGTTTGTGATTAATTTTGTATGCATTTTGATGGAGGGAAACTGGGTGGATTATTGACTGAAGCACGGCAGCTAAACTGAGTTTTTATGGACATAAAGAAGGACATTATCAAACAAAAGGACCATTTGTGATATATCTGGGACCTTTTGGAGTGCCAACAGAAGAAAATCATCAAAGGTAAGGCATTTATTATATCACTATTTCTGAGTTTTCTGGCACACCTGCCTGGTTGAAATATGTTTTTCATGCTTTTGTACACGGGTCGCTGTCCTAAGATAATCACTTGGTGTGCTTTCGCCGTAAAGCCTTTTTGAAATCTGCACAGCGGCTGGATTAACAAGAAGTTAAGCTTTATTTTGATGGATTACACTTGTGATTTTATGAAAGTTAAATATTTATAATTCTGTAGTTTGAATTTCGTGCACTGCAATTTCACCGGATGTTGGCCAGGTGGGACGCGACCGTGGGACGCTACCACCTGCCCATTAATTTTTTTATTTCACCTTTATTTAACCAGGTAGACAAGTTGAGAACAAGTTCTCATTTACAATTGTGACCTGGCCAAGATAAAGCAAAGCAGTTTGACACATACAACAACACAGAGTTACACATGGAGTAAAACAAACATACAGTCAATAATACAGTAGAAAAATAAGTCTATATATAATGTGAGCAAGTGAGGTGAGATAAGGGAGGTAAAGGCAAAAAAAGGCCATGGTGGCGAAGTAAATACAACATAGCAAGTAAAACACTGGAATGGTTGATTTGCAGTGGAAGAATGTGCAAAGTAGAGATAGAAATAATGGGGTGGAAAGGAGAAAAATAAATAAATAAATACAGTAGGGAAAGAGGTAGTTGTTTGGGCTAAATTATAGGTGGGCTATGTACAGGTGCAGTAATCTGTGAGCTGCTCTGACAGTTGGTGCTTAAAGCTATTAAGGGAGATAAGTGTTTCCAGTTTCAGAGATTTTTGTAGTTCGTTCCAGTCATTGGCAGCAGAGAACTGGAAAGAGAGGCGGCCAAAGGAAGAATTGGTTTTGGGGGTGACCAGAGAGAAAAACCTACTGGAGCGCATGCTACAGGTGGGTGCTGCTATGGTGACCAGCGAGCTGAGATAAGGGGGGACTTTACCTAGCAGGGTCTTGTTGATGACCTGGAGCCAGTGGGTTTGGCGACGAGTATGAAGTGAGGGCCAGCCAACGAGAGCGTACAGGTCGAAGTGGTGGGTAGTGTATGGGGCTTGGGTGACAAAACGGATGGCACTGTGATAGACTGCATCCAATTTATTGAATGATCATTGAATACGGCTGCACAGTATTGTTTCTTATCGATGGCGGTTAAGATATCGTTTAGGACCTTGAGCGTGGCTGAGGTGTACTCATGACCAGCTCTGAAACCAGTTTGCATAGTGGAGAAGGTATGGTGGGATTCGAAATGGTCGGTAATCTGTTTGTTGACTTGGCTTTCAAAGACCTTAGAAAGGCAGGGTAGGATAGATATAGGTCTGTAGCAGTTTGGGTCAAGAGTGTCCCCCCCTTTGAAGAGGGGGATGACCGCAGCTGCTTTCCAATCTTTGGGAATATCAGACGACACGAAAGAGAGGTTGAACAGGCAACAATTTCAGCAGATCATTTTTAGAAAGAAAGGGTCCAGATTGTCTAGCCCGGCTGATTTGTAGGGGTCCAGATATTGCAGCTCTTTCAGAACATCAGCTGACTGGATTTGGGAGAATGAGAAATGGAGAAGGCTTGGGCGAGTTGCTGTGGGGGGTGTTGTGCTGTTGAGGTAGGTGTTGTGCTGTAGGGGTAGCCAGGTGGAAAGCATGGCCAGCCGTAGAAAAATGCTTTTTGAAATTCACAATTATAGTGGGATTATCGGTGGTGACAGTGTTTCCTATCTTCAGTGCAGTGGGCAGCTGGGAGTAGGTGTTCTTATTCTCCATGGACTTTACAGTGTCCCAGTACTGTTTTGAGTTTGTGTTGCAGGAAGCACATTTCTGCTTGAAAAAACTAGCCTTGGCTTTTCTAACTGCCTGTGTATATTGGTTTCTAGCTTCCCTGAAAAGTAACATATCACGGGGGGGCTGTTTGATGCTAAAGCAGAACGCCATGGGACGTTTTTGTGTTGGTTAAGGGCAGTCAGGTCTGGATAGAACCAAGGGCTATAATTTGTTCCTGGTTAAACATTTCTTGAATGGGGCATGCTTATTTAAGATGGTAAGGAAGGCATTTAAAAAAAATAACTAGGCATCCTCTACTGACGGGATGAGATCAATATCCTTCCAGGATACCCCGGCCAGGTCGATTAGAAAGGCCTGCTCGCTGAAGTGTTTCAGGGGGCGTTTGACAGTGATGAGTGGAGGTCATTTGACCGCTGACCCATTACGGATGCAGGCAATGAGGCAGTTATCGCTGAGATCTTGATTGAAAACAGCAGAGGTGTATTTAGAGGGCAAGTTGGTTAGGATGATATCGATGAGGGTGCCAGTGTTTACGGCTTTGGGGTGGTACCTGGTAGGTTCATTGATAATTTGTGTGAGAGGGCATCAAGCTTAGATTGTAGGATGGCTGGTGTGTTAAGCATGTTCCAGTTTAGGTCGCCGAGCAGCACGGGCTCTGAAGATAGATGGGGGGCAATCAGTTCACATATGGTGTCCAGGGCACAGCTGGGGGCAGAGGGTGGTCTATAGCAGGCAGCAAAGGTGAGAGACTTTTTTTTAGAGAGGTGGATTTTTAAAAGTAGAAGTTCAAATTGTTTCAGTACAGACCTGGATAGTAGGACAGAACTCTGCCCAAAAGAAGTTGAACAGCTTGGAAAATTCCAGAAAATTATATCATGGTTTTAGAAGCATCTGATAGGCTAATTGACATCATTTGAGTTAATTGGAGGTGTACCTGAGGATGTATTTCAAGGCCTACCTTCAAACTCAGTGCCTCTGCTTGAGATCATGAGAAAATCAAAAGAAATCAGCCAAGACCTCAGACAAAAAAAATTGTAGACCTCCACGAGTCAGGTCAACCTTGGGAACAATTTCCAAAGGCCTGAAGGCACCACGTTCATCTGTACAAACAATAGCACGCAAGTATAAACACCATGGGACCACACAGGAAGGAGACGCATTCTGTCTCCTAGAGATGAACGTGCTTTGGTGCGAAAAGTGCAAATCAATCCCAGAACAACAGCAAAGGACCCTGTGAAGATGCTAGAGGAAACAGGTACAAAAGTATCTATATCCACAGTAAAACGAGTCCTATATTGACATAACATTTACATTTAAGTCATTTGGCAGACGCTCTTATCCAGAGCGACTTACAAATTGGTGAATTCACCTTATGACATCCAGTGGAACAACCACTTTACAATAATAACCTGAAATGCAGCTCAGCAAGGAATAAGCCACTGCTCCAAAACCGCCATAAAAAAAGCCAGACGATGGTTTGAAACTGCACATGGGGACAAAGATTGTGCTTTTTGGGGAAATGTCCTCTGGTCTGATGAAACAAAAATAGAACTGTTTGGCCATAATGACCATCGTTATGTTTGGAGGAAAAAGAGGGATGCTTGAAAGCCGAAGAACACCATCCCATCCATGAAGCATGGGGGAGGCAGCATCATGGTGTGGGGGTGCTGGATGCAGGAGGGACTGGTGCACTTCACAGAATAGATGGCATAATGAGGCAGGAAACTTATGTGGATATATTGAAGCATCATCTCAAGACATCAGGAAGTTAAGGAAGTTAAAGTTTGGTCGCAAATGGGTCTTCCAAATGGACAATGACCCCAAGCATACTTCCAAACTTGAGGAAAAATGGCTTAAAACAACAAAGTCAAGGTATTGGAGTGGACAGAACTGAAAAAGTGTGTGAGAGCAAGGAGGCCTACAAACCTGATTCAGTTACACCATCTCTGTCTGGAGAAATTGGCCAAAATTCACCAAACTTATTGTGGGAATCTTGTGGTAAGCTACCCGAAACATACCCGAAATGTTACCTGAAAAGTTAAACAATTTAAACGCAATGCTTCCAAATACTAATTGACTGTATTTAAACTTCTGACCCACTGGGAATGTGATGAAAGAAATAAAAGCTGAAATAAATCATTCTCTCAACTACTTTTCTGACATTACACATTCTTAAAATAAAGTGGTTATCCTAAATGACCAAAGACATGGAATTTTTACTTTGATTAAATGTCAGGAATTGTGAAAAACCGAGTATAAATGTATTTGGCTAAGGTGTATGCAAACTTCCGACTTCAACTGTATATGTCCATTACGTTTATGGGGGGCCAATTAACATTCTCTTCGGCAAACCACTGGAAACCAGGACAACAGGAGAGTATATTTTTAAAGTACTGGACAGCTTTGTGACATCAAATGGACTTTGGTGGTCAAGATGTGTTGGTATCTGTACTGATGGCGCAAAAGCCATGACAGGGAGACATAGTGGAGTGGTAACACGCGTACAAGAAGTTGCTCCTAACGCCACTTGGGTTCACTGCAGCAATCACTGAGAGGCTGTTCCTGCCAAAGGAATTCCTGTCAGATTGAAATATTTTTTGGACACTACAGTGAAAATAGTTAACTTTGTTAAATCAAGGCCCCTGAACTCTCATGTATTTTCAGCACTATGCAATGATATGTGCAGATACCAAACGTGGTAGTTTTGGGGGGCGGAGCTCATTAGAATAATAGCCTGTGTGTAGAACAATGCGCTAACAAGGATATTAAATGTTTCTACCTTTGTGTACCTATGCAGGACACATCACCATAATGACATCCATATTTATGCATTTCTGTATAGTACAGATCAAGGACACTTTATGTAATTTTGTTACCACCATTCTGTCATCGGGTGTTGATCAACTTCATTGTTTTTCAAACTCAAGTTGTCATATTATAGCATGACACCCCATTCTTTCTGCAGACATGTTTGAATCTTAATGCGGAGCAGATATTTAACTGAGTTTTTGGAAAATGTGGTCACATAATAAACTGATAGAGATTTTACTGTCATTCTGTTATCAAACTTCTAATCTGCACTGTTCCTCGAGTAAATGTATTTTAGTAACTGGATGCAGTTTATCACAGTGCCATCCGCTTTGTTACTAAAGCACCTTATACCACCCACCACTGCGACCTGTACGCTCTAGTCGGCTGGCCCTCGCTACATATTCGTCGCCAGACCCACTGGCTCCAGGTTATCTACAAGTCCATGCTAGGTAAAGCTCCGCCTTATCTCAGTTCACTGGTCACGATGGCAACACCCACCCGTAGCACGCGCTCCAGCAGGTGTATCTCACTGATCATCCCTAAAGCCAACACCTCATTTGGCCGCCTTTCCTTCCAGTTCTCTGCTGCCTGTGACTGGAACGAATTGCAAAAATCGCTGAAGTTGGAGACTTTTATCTCTCTCACCAACTTTAAACATCTGCTATCGAGCAGGTAACCGATCGCTGCAGCTGTACATAGTCCATCGGTAAATAGCCCACCCAATTTACCTACCTCATCCCCATACTGTTTTTATTTATTTACTTTTCTGCTCTTTTGCACACCAGTATCTCTACCTGTACATGACCATCTGATCATTTATCACTCCAGTGTTAATCTGCTAAATTGTAATTATTCGCCTACCTCCTCATGCCTTTTGCACACAATGTATATAGACTCTTTTTTTTCTTTTCTTTTTTTTCTACTGTGTTATTGACTTGTTAATTGTTTACTCCATATGTAACTCTGTGTTGCTGTCTGTTCACACTGCTATGCTTTATCTTGGCCAGGTCGCAGTTGTAAATGAGAACTTGTTCTCATCTAGCCTATCTGGTTAAATAAAGGTAAAAAGTGGCAATTGTTAAAAGTAGACTTTTGCATATTTGCATGGATTGTTGAACGTTGCAATCAATGGTTTTTCCTTAGCATACATTTCCATGTTAAAAAGAGAGTCTCAGCGTCACTCTGTTACCATGGAATTGCTGCTGACCCTGGCAACTTCAACTGACTTCCCAAGGCCACTTAATAATATGCTCAATGCCAAATTCACTTTTCTGACGATGCAACATGTTGGCACACAAACACAGAGACAGCCTGTTAATTAGACACAAACTGGTGGAGAGAAATCATTTTCACCAATTTTGGGAGAAATCTAAATAAAGCACATACATACACGATGCACACACATTTGTTTCTCTCTCACAACAGCTTTGAAAGTATAACATCCACAAACCCAGCTGTGCAGCTAGTTGATTGCCATTATCACTATCAATAACGCCTCTTGGGTGATGAAGTAACATTTAAACAAGCACTTGGAAGTAAAACCATTATATTTAATTTATTTTATTTCACCTTTATTTAACCAGGTCGGCTAATTGAGAACACGTTCCCATTTACATCTGCGACCTGGCCAAGATAAAGCAAAGCAGTTTGACACATACAACGACACAGAGTTACACATGGAATAAACAAACATACAGTCAATAATACAGTAGAACAAAAGAAAACAAAAAGTCTATATACAGTATGTGCAAATGAGGTGAGATAAGGGAGGGAATTCAATAAATAGGCCATGGTGGCGAAGTAATTACAATATACAAATTAAACACTGGAATGGTAGATGTGCAGAAGATGAAAGTGCAAGTAGAGATATTTGGGTGCAAAGGAGCAAGATAAATAAATAATACAGTATGGGGATGCGGTATGGGGATGCGGATGGGCTATTTACAGATGGGCTATGTACACATGCAGTGATCTGTGAGTTGCTCTGACAGCTGGTGCTTAAAGCTAGTGAGGGAGATATGAGTCTCCAGCTTCAGGGATTTTTGCAGTTAGTTCCAGTCATTAGCAGCAGGGAACTGGAAATCAACATGAACCTCTCTAAGGCAGGCGTTCCACTAGCGGAACACCTCAACAACATTTCGCTGATAAGGCAGTGTGCGAAATTCCAAAATATTTTTGGGAAATATGTAACTTTCACACATTAACAAGTCCAATACAGCAAATGAAACATAAACCTCTTATTAATCTACCCATCGTGTCCGATTTAAAAATGCTTTACAGCGAAAGCACGATCTAGAAGAAAAAGAAACGCACACCTATCAAGACGAGGTGCTCGCTAGCAGAGTAGAAAACGTGAAAATAAAAGAGAGCCGCACACTCTAGGAGCTCAGATGCAAAAATGTAATTACCAACGTTTCGACAGCCAAGCTGTCTTCATCAGGGTATAATCACAAACACTGCGGGATGACCAATTGGTAAACTCTGATTTACCACCCCAAGATATTCCTGAACAACGTCTATTTGAGCCCCTACTGGATGGAAATTACAAATGTAATGGCTGTGCTCAATGCAATGGCACTTATAAATGTAGATCCTTCAAACACCCACAAACAGGGAAATTGATCCCAATAAAAGGTGTTTTTACGTGCTCCACTAAGGCAGTTATTTATCTTATAACTTGTCCTTGTGGTAAAAATTATGTAGGTAAAACAAAGCGCGAATTAAAAGTGCGTATCTCAGAGCATCGTAGCACCATTAGGTGTAAAAACTTTACTTATCCAGTTGCGGCCCACTTCTTCGAGGAAGGCCACTCGATTTCATCTCTGCGTTATATTGGCATCGAACATGTCACCCTCCCGAGGAGAGGGGGTGACCTTGATAATTTATTGTTAAAACGAGAGGCTGCCTGGATCTTTAATTTAAAGACCCTTGCGCCCTTCGGTCTCAACATCAACTTTGATCTGAAGCCATTCTTGTGATTATTGTGACTTTGCCATTGTAATTGTTTGTAAACTTGTGTAGTCAAATGAATCTATGATCGTATGCTATCCATTTGTTGTTTGTATGCTGTTCTTTGTATGATATTTTAATATTTGATTATTAACCAATGATATTAGGCCACTCTTGGCCATGATTACAGACACCTGTGTCTTTTGACACTATATAAACGAGTCATCCCGCAGTGTTTGTAATTATACCCTGATGAAGACAGCATGGCTGTCGAAACGTTGGTAATTACATTTTTGCATCTGAGCTCCCAGAGTGTGCGGCTCTCTTTTTTTTTCAAGTTTTATTTACAGTGAAAGCACAACATATGATTATGTTAGATCACCGCCAAGTCAAAAAAACACAGCCATTTTTCCAGACGAAGATAGGAGTCACAAAAAGCAGAAATATAGATAAAATTAATCACTCACCTTTGATGATCTTCATCAGATGACAATCATAGGACATCGTGTTACACAATACATGTATGTTTTGTTCGATAATGTGCATATTTATATCCAAAAATCTCAGTTTACATTGGCGCGTTACATGCAGTATTGTTTTGATTCCAAAACATCCGGTGATTTTGCAGAAATACTCATAATAAACATTGATAAAAGATACAATTGTTATTCACAGAACTAAAGATAGACTTCTCCTTAATGCAACCACCGTGTCAGATTTTGTTTTTAAATTACGGAAAAAGCATAATCTGAGAACGGCGCTCAGAGCCCAATCCAGCCAAAGAAATGTCCGCCATTTTGGAGTCAACAGAAGTTAGAAGTAACACCATAAATATTCACTTACCTTTGATGATCTTCATCAGAAGGAACTCCCAGGAATCCCAGTTCGACAATAAATGACTGATTTGTTCCATAAATCCATCATTTATGTCCAAATAGCCACTTGTTGTTAGCGTGTTCAGCCCAGTAATCCATCTTCATGAGGCGCAAGCACTTTGTCCAGACAAAAACTGAAAAAGTTCCATTACAGGTCGTAGAAACAAGTTAAACGATGTATGGAATCAATCTTTAGGATGTTTTTAACATAAAACATCAATACGCTTCCAACCAGAGAATTCCTGTCTGAAGAAAAGCACTGGAACTCTGTCGGGAGCGTGTGTCACGAGCCTGAAACACTCTGCCAGACCACTGACTGAAACAGGTCTCATGAGCCCCTCCTTTATAGTAGAATTGTTATTCAAGTTTCTAAAGACGGTTGACATCTAGTGGAAGCTGTAGGAAGTGCAACTTGACTCCATAGACACTGTGTATTCGGTAGGCAGATTTCCCACTTCCTGGTTGGATTTTTCTCAGGTTTTCGCCTGCCATATGAGTTCTGTTATATTCACAGACATCATTCAAACAGTTTCAGAGTGTTTCCTATCCAATACTTATAACTGACCTGAGCCCTAGGACCATGCCCCAGGACTACCTGACATGATGACTCCTTGCTGTCCCTAGTCCACCTGACCGTGCTGCTGCTCCAGTTTCAACTGTTCTGCCTTATTATTATTCGACCATGCTGGTCATTTATGAACATTTGAACATCTTGGCCATGTTCTGTTATAATCTCCACCCGGCACAGCCAGAAGAGGACTGGCCACCCCACATAGCCTGGTTCCTCTCTAGGTTTCTTCCTAGGTTTTGGCCTTTCTAGGGAGTGTTTCCTAGCCACCGTGCTTCTACACCTGCATTGCTTGCTGTTTGGGGTTTTAGGCTGGGTTTCTGTACAGCACTTTGAGATATCAGCTGATGTACGAAGGCCTATATAAATACATTTGATTTGATTTGATAATAATATGCATATATTAGCATCTGGGACAGAGGAGGAGGCAGTTTACTCTGGGCACGCTATTCATCCAAAAGTGAAAATGCTGCCCCCTATCCCAAAAAAGTTATAAGGAACATAAAGGAAATCGACATTACATTGTGAAAGAAAAATACCAACACCATTAAAAAAGTAAGTCAGGAAAACTGAAAAAAATGTGAAGAGAAGGAGGAGGAGGAGAAAGCAAGGGACAGTTAATAAGTTAGGAATGAAGAAGAGAGGGGAAAAAGAAGGTTGAGGAATAGGATTCGGCTTCTGACCTCCAGCTCCCCATTGGGATACACAGCCTCCCCCACGGACTGACCACCAAGGAAAATGTTTCATTGACAGGGACTACTTTTGGTGATACAGACTGTAAAAACAAACTCACTCACAGACAACACTGTCCCACTGCAAATGATTGCTTTGGTCTCTGTGTGTGAGAGAGTGCGAGTCGAATGTGTCTTTTTGGATTTCAACGGTCTGACAATTTCATATATTATGCATCTTGGTTATTTGATACTTGTATTGTCAGGGGTGCCTTAAGTACTTGCTAGCACTTTTTCTGGAAAACATTTTGAGTTACTCTCACAGATAGAACCTGCCTGCTTGGTCTGCATGCCAGGTCCAAAAATACACAGTGGATTTCAGGTAAATATGGCTGTAGGTCGAGGTAAACAAGTGAGAACTTGCTAACCAACAGCACTAATTTAGTTTCAGCCTGTCAGTGTATATAAATAGTGTTGCTGTCAGTGTAGACAAACAAATGATTGAGTATAGTATGTCATATAAACACATTTCCTCTGACTGGGGCTCTTAGTAAACACATTTAGAGATGTGCAGTGCTGTGGCAGCAAAGCAAGCAGGCAAGCAGGCAGGCAGCTGCATTCTGGATGTCCTCAGCAGACAACCTAATCCCACACAGCAGGGGAATTATAAACCTCACAAACCTCAGTAGAATAGCCCTGCAAGCCTCAGCTCCCATCAGCAATGCAGCAAAAATGTATCAGACACCAGGGTCATATCCAATGCTTTGCTGGGCTACGCCATTTGGTGATATCAATCCAACTTTCTTTAGGAGTTTCTACAGTGCCTTCGGAAATGTTGTTATGTCACAGACTTATTCTAAAATGTATTAAATATTTTTTCCCCTCATCAATCTATACACAATACACCATAATGACAAATCAAAAGCAGGTTTTTAGAAACGGTTTGTTAATTTCATTTACTTAGTACTTTGTTGAAGCACCGTGAGCAGTGACTACAGCCTCGAGTCTTCTCAGGTATGACGCTACAAGCTTCGCACACTTCGATTTGGGGAGCTTCTCCCATTCTTCTCTGCAGATGCTCTCAATCTCTGTCAGGTTGGATGTGGAGCGTTGCTACACAGCGTTTTTTCAGGTCTCTCCAGAGGTGAGTTTGGGCTCTGGCTCAGCCACTCAAGGACATTAAAAGACTTGTCCCGAAGCCACTCCTGCATTGTCTTGGCTGTGTGCTTAGGGTCGTTGTCCAGTCTAAGGTCCTGAGGACTCTGGAGCAGGTTTTCATCAAGGATCTCTTTTTACTTTGCTCTGTTCATCTTTGCCTCAATCCTGACTAGTCTCCCAGTCCCTGCTGCTGAAAAACATCCCCACAGCACAATGCTGCCACCAACAGGCTTCACTATAGGGATGGTGCCAGGTTTCCTCCAGATGTGATGCTTGGCATTCAGGCCAAAGAGTTCAATCTTGGATTCATCAGACCAGAGAATCTTGTTTCTGAGGGTCTGAGACTCTTCATGTGCCTTTTGGCAACTCCAAGAGGACTGTCATGTGCCTTTTACTGAGGAGTGGCTTCCGTCTGGCCACTCTACAATAAAGGCCTGATTGGTGGAATACTGCAGAGAAGGTTCTCCCATCTCCACAGAGGAACTCTAGAGCTCTGTCAGGGTGACCATCGGGTTCTCCGTCACCTCCCTGACCAATGCCCTTCTCCCCCGATCGCTCAGTTTGGCAGGGCGGCCAGCTCTAGGAAGAGTCTTGGTGGTTCCAAACTTCTTCCATTTAAGAATGATGGAAACCACTGTGTTCTTGGGGATCTTCAATTCTTCAGAAAACTATTGGTACCCTTCCCCAGATCTGTGCCTCGACACAATCCTGTCTCAGAGCTCTATGGACAGTTCCTTTGACCTCATGGCTTGGTTTTTGCTCTGACATGCACTTTCAACTGTTGGACTTACATTTACATTTAAGTCATTTAGCAGACGCTCTTATCCAGAGCGACTTACAAATTGGTGAATTCACCTTCTGACATCCAGTGGAACAGCCACTTCATATAGACATGTGTAGGGCATTTCCAAATCATGTACAATCAATAGAATTTACAACAGGTGGACTCCAATCGAGTTGTAGAAACATCCCAAGGATGATGAATGGGAACAGAATGCACCTGAGCTCAATTTCGAGTCTCATAGTAAAGGGTCTGAATACTTACAGTGATGAGAACAAGTATTTGATACTGATACTGTTTTTCTTTAAGAAGCCCTCCTGTTCTCCACTCCTTACCTGTATTAACTGCACCTGTTTGAACTCGTTACCTGTATAAAAGACACCTGTCAACACAATCAATCAAGCAAACTCCAACCTATCCACAATGGCCAAGACCAGAGAGCTGTTTAAGAACATCAGGGTAAAATTGTAGGCCTGCACAAGGCTGGGATGGGCTACAGGACAATAGGCAAGCAGCTTGGTTAGAAGGCAACAACAATTATTAGAAAATGGAAGAAGTTCAAGATGACGGTCAATCACCCTCGGTCTGGGGCTCCATGCAAGATTTCACCTCGTGGGGCATCAATAATCATAAAGAAGGTGAGGCATCAGCCCAGAACTCCACGGCAGGATCTGGTCAATGACCTGAAGAGAACTGGGACCACACTACGCCATCATGGATTAAAATCCTGCAGCGCAGGCAAGGTCCATCTGCTCAAGCCAGCGCATGTCCAGGCCCGTCTGAAGTTTGCCAATGTCCATCTGGATGATCCAGAGGAGGAATGGGAGAAGGTCATGTGGTCTAATGAATGGGTCCATGTATCGCGAGATATTGGCCAACAATCTCCTTCTCTCAGTAAGAGCATTGAAGATGGGTTGTGGCTGGGTCTTCCAGCATGACAACGACCCGAAACACACAGCCAAGGCAACTAAGGAGTGGCTCCATAAGAAGCATCTCAAGGTCCTGGAGTGGCCTAGCCAGTCTCCAGACCTGAACCCAATAGAAAATCTTTGGAGGGAGCTGAAAGTCTGTATTGCCCAGCGGCAGCCCCGAAGGAGTGGGCCAAAATGCCTGCTGCAGTGTGTGCAAACCTGGTCAAGAACTAAAGGAAATGTATGATCCCTGTAATTGCAAACAAAGGTTTCTGTACCAAATATTATGTTCTGCTTTTCTGATGTATCAAATACTTATGTCATGCAATAAAATGCAAATTAATTACTTAAAAATCATACAATGTGATTTTCTGGATTTTCTTTTTAGATTCCGTCTCTCACAGTTGAAGTGTACCTATGATAAATGACAGACCTCTACATGCTTTGTAAGTAGGAAATCCTGCAAAATCGGCAGTGTATCAAATACTTGTTCTGCTCACTCTATGTAAATAAGGTTTTTCTAAAATAAATAAATAAAACATTTTTCTAAATTCAACATTTTTATTTTTGCTTTGTCATTATGGGGTATTGTGTGTAGATTGCTGAGATTGTATTTATTTAATACAATTTAGAAAAAGGCTAAAACATAACAAAATTTGGAAATAGTCAAGGGTTCTGAATCCTTTCCGAAGGCATTGTATTTGGTCCATCACAATGTCATCATGACCGAATGAGTCGATTGACGCACCCAGGTGTCAATCTAGTTAGCATAATAAAAAAATCCTCATCAAAATCCATCTGTTTAAGTTGAGATCTGTTTTCAAATCAAATGTTATTTGTCACATGCTTCATAAACGACAGATGTAGACTAACAGTGAAATGCTTACTCACAGTCCTTTTCCAACAATGCTGAGTTAAAGATAAAAATAAATGTTTTCTTGCATGGGCTGTGTCTCCATCCACTGCATCCGTCGGTCAGCCTCCCGCATTTCTGGTGGAAGGTGGCAGAGCGGTGTTTGTCAGAGCAGGAGGCAACCAGAAAACCCTTCTCACAAAAATGTCTGTAGCGTCCCAATGGTTTGGGTTACAAACTAATGACCCCACCATCGAAAGCAGAGACTGTCACGGACACGTACATGTCGATTGTCTCTGTTCTGGCCGAAATGCTCATATACTTTGGCTTACCGTGTGTAAACACAACAGAGCACATGCTTCTCCCTGCAAATATCATCCTTCAAAAATGTACTTGAACATCATGCATCCGATAATCTGGATGAAGCTATGATAATATAATCTATATATCTAAAATATAATCCACAGAAAGCCCTTGTTTGAAAAGGGATTTTTCTTGTCTTTTGTTTAACAACACACATAATAATACACCGTTTCTGGGAATGTCCCTCTATAGGCCGTACTGTTTGGCTCAGATGAATAAAGGACAGAATGAAATGAGAAGCAGGAAAAATAACTTCCAAATTAGCATTATGTCAGACATTCTACATCCAACGGGCTTTCACTCATTTACAGTTTAAAGCTTGAGTTGTAATGTCCTTTAACATTCATTTATTCTGCTTCATCGCATTAGTCCCAATGTACTGATCTACACACCAACCTTTACCTTTCTCCTCCTTTCCCTGACCTCAGTTCAACCCTTCACATGGCATGAGAGTGTAACAGACAGGGGGAATTCATTGATCTGCCTGAGATGAAAAGAGGAAGAGGAGAAAGGGGAAGAGGGCGGAGGATGTCCTCTCTTTCACCCCAACCTGGGCCCGAAGGAGAGGTACCGGCCTCTGCTCCTCTAGGCCATCTATACATTCTGTGTCTCTGCTCACTTAGTGAATGGCTGGGAGGGAAAGTGAATGTTACGACCCTGGGAGAGGTGGATTCATGAGGATAGGGGAGGATTTTAATGAGGAAGAAACCCTCTATCTGATATACCTTAGAGGTCTATGAATTCCAACAACACGGCTGATGAATGGCAGACATTTTGTGTCAGAATGGCAATCACTAGTCAGTTTGTAAAGGAAAAAATAGGAATCACTACATCTAGACAGACACACTTCCTCAGGGGTGACAACAAAAACATCTCAGCTTTGTTTCTCTCCTTCGGCCACTGGACACAGATTTTCCATGGCAACATGTTGTAGTTAGGTTGCTACAACTGACACCAGCCCAACGGAAGTTGTCCTCCTACTGTTCTATTATAATTGAATTGATCAAGAGAAAGGGCTGTAGTAATGAATTGTTTCATAACAAATGTTTAAATTACAGAGCTCAGCATGTGGCCATAGCTCCTTCAGAACATGCATTATTACATTAGCTTGGACACTCCCTCATTTACACCAATAATCAGTCATTAAACCGATACTACATTATTGCAACAAAACATTTCTCCTCCAGCGATTACAAAACAAAACATTCCACCATCGACTTTGTAAAACATTACATCTTTGTTTCAGGGGAGTAATTAGTGATTAGCCATGTTTGTCCATCTCTGCTAAGCAAGCCAATTGAAAGAATAATTATGTATGAGAAAGAAAGAGGGAGAATGTGAGAGACTGAGAAAGACAGAGAGATAGAGGGAGAGAGACAGGGAGGCATTGAGGGGTGTGAGATGTGGAGAGAAGAGCATTCAGGCTGGTCAGACTGTTCAGTCTGGCTGCTGTGTCATTAGGGCTCCGTGGTTCTGCAGTTGAGCGCTGCTGGTTGGGTTTGTCGCGACCAGCGTTGTGACTCACTGTGGGCTGCTCTGTAAGCCCTCACCCACTGAGACCACCAGTACCATCACATGCCTCTTTAGAGAAAGTGTAACATGGAAACAGAGACAGCAAGGAGAAAAGGTACCAGTCCCACCCATGTCATTCACCTGAGTGTACAGTATACACTAGATATAGGACAGACACTTCAAAACACTTCCTTTCGGTTTATTTTTGGATTATCTGTTTTTCCATGTATGAGTCTGTTTTTCAATGCATTTCTATGGGTTAATAGCAGTAAGGCCAAATTCAATGTTTCATCAAATATTTTTTTTTACATATACAGTTGAAGTCGGAAGTTTACATACACCTTGGCCAAATACATTTAAACTCAGTTTTTCACAATTGCCGACATTTAATGCTAGTAAACATTCCCTGTCTTAGGTCAGTTAGGATCACCACTTTATTTTAAGCATGTGAAATGTCAGAATAATAATAGAGAGAATTAATGATTTCAGCTTTTATTCACATTCCCAGTGGGTCAGAAGTTTAAATAGACTCAATTAGTATTTGGTAGCATTGCCAAAAAAATCATTTAACTTGGGTCAAACATTTTGGCTAGCCTTCCACAAGCTTCCCACAATAAGTTTGTTGAATTTTGGCCCATTCCTCCTGACAAAGCTGGTGTATCTGAGTCAGGTCTGTATGAATCCTTGCTCGCACACGCTTTTTCAGTTCCACCCATAACATTTCTATAGGATTGAGGTCAGGGCTTTGTGATGGCCACTCCAACTTTGTTGTCCTTAAGCCATTTAGCCACAACTTTGGAAGTATGCTTGGGGTCACTGTCCATTTGGAAGACCATTTGCGACCAAGCTTTAACTTCCTGAATGATGTCTTGAGATGTTGTTTCAATATATCCACATAATTTTCCTGCCTCATTATGCCATCTATTTTGTGAAGTGCACCAGTCCGTGCTTCACGGTTGGGATGGTGTTCTTCGGCTTGCAAGCCTCACCCTTTTTCTTCCAAACATAACAATGGTCATTATGGCCAAATAGTTCCGCTTTTCTCCATCAGACCAGAGGACATTTCTCTAAAAAGTACAATCTTTGCCCCAATGTGCAGTTGCAAACCATAGTCTGGCTTTTTTATGGCTGTTTTGGAGCAGTGGCTTCTTCCTTGCTGAGCAGCCTTTCAAGTTATGTCAATATAGGCCTCGTTGTACTGTGGATATAGATAATTTTGTACCTGTTTCCTCCAGCATATTCACAAGGTCCTTTGCTGTTGTTCTGGGATTGATTTTCACTTTTCACACCAAAGTACGTTAATCGTCCCATGGTGTTTATACTTGCGTACTATTGTTTGTACAGATGAACGTGGTGCCTTCATGTGTTTGTAAATTTCTCCCAAAGATGAACCAGACTTGTGAAGGTCTACAATTGTTTTTCTGAGGTCTTGGCTGATTTCTTTTGATTTTTCCATGATGTCAAGCAAAGAGGCACCGGGTTTGAAGGATAGGCCTTGAAATACATCCGCAGGTACACCTCCAATTGACATAAACGATGTCAACTAGCCTATCAGAAGCTTCTAAAGCCATTACATAATTTTCTGGAATTTTCAAAGCTGTTTAAATGCACAGTCAATTTACTGTATGTAAACTTCTGACCCACTGGAATTGTGATACAGTGAATTATAAGTGAAATAATCTGTCTAAAAACAATTGTTGGAAAAAATGACTTGTGTAATGCACAAAGTAGATGTCCTAACCGACTTGCCAAAACTATAGTTTGTTAACAGGAAATGTGTGGAGTGGTTGAAAGTTTTAATGACTCCAACCTAAGTGTATATACACCTCCGACTTCAACTGTATATATTTTTTTTTATATTTAAAGGGGTCCTAAAATTCCAAATCAAATAGCTAAATGATCCTTGAAAAAAACATCTTAGGCTTAGACTCTAGGTTTTAATGGTCTTAGTCCTAGTAAAAACATGTCTATGCAGGACATGAATAATGCCTTGCATGGTTCTTCATTAGCATGCTGTCTAAGGGAAGTATACTACTTAACACTTAATATTACATACAGTACACTAGCTATATTTCTTATTAATCTAAAATTGCTTTAAAATAGCACTGTGCATAGTTATCTTGTCAGTGTCTCCATTAGAACAGACAGTGACATTGTATGGATGTGTACATCACCTCTTCACCCCTCCACTAATCTGTTCCTATTAGGAAGCCATTGGTGGGGCATGTCATGACTGGAGAGAAACCCGATGTGATTATAATGATTATCATCACTGTGACTGTCTTGACGATGTCGGTGCGGCCGGTTCTGATGTCCTCTGCATCACCTGGCCTAGCCATAGATTGACCGCACAGAGACAGTAGGAGGACGGAGATGGGCTGCTCTGAACGGAAGCTCTAGGACACTGTGAGTTAGAAGAGGGAAGACAATGAAGCAGTGCAGGACTGCACACACTCACACACCACACACAGTAGAATTCCCCATCTCCCCTGCCCCCACTGTGACTGGATTGCTGGAGCTAAACCGTGGATACGCCTCCATCCGAATGCTCATATGAGCTAGGACATTATCCACTTACTGTTATTAATGCTGTAGGTCTCTGGAGAGACCATGGAGAGGGAGGGAGAGAGGGGGCGGCACTCATAATCCACCACTGCAAATGGTTGTGGGTGGGACTGTGGGTGTACGGGCAATGCAAAGTTGTCTATTGCCATGTAAGCTAGGGTATCAGACATAAAAGTAGACATATTGACATTCAGAGTAGACACATTGACATTCAGAGTAGACAGACTTACATTCAGAGTAGACACATTGACATTCAGAGTAGACACATTGACAATCAGAGTAGACATTTACATTCAGAATAGACACATTGATATTCAGAGTAGAAAGAAAAATGCTATCTAGAACCCATAAGAGAACCCTTTGAAGAACCCTTTTTGGTTCCATGTAGAACCCATTCCACAGAGGTTTCTACATCTCTGCCTGGCCGGTTCCCCTCTCTCCACTGAGATTCTCTGCCTCTAACCCTATTACAGGGGATAAATCACTGACTTACTGGTGCTCTTCCATGTTGTCCCTAGGAGGGGTGCATCACTTGAGTGGGTTGAGTCACTGACGTGATCTCCCCCTCCACCCCCCTTGGGTTGTGCCATGGCGAATATCTTTGTGGGCTATACTCAGCCTTGTCTCAGGATGGTAAGTTGGTGGTTGAAGATATCCCTCTCGTGCTGTTTTTTCTAGGGAGTTTTTCCCTAGCCACCGTGCTTCTATACCTGCATTGCTATGTGTTTGGGGTTTTAGGCTGGGTTTCTGTACAGCACTTTGTGACATCAGCTGATGTAAGAAGGGCTTTATAAATGCATTTGATTGATTGATTGAACCAACAAGGGTTCTCCTATGGGGACAGCCAAATAACATTTTTGAATCCTGTTTTCTAAGAGTGTACCAAATTGGAGAGACAAATAAGAAATGCTGAAATTAAAGCTTTTCTGCCCAAGACTCCAAAGTGAATGTGGATGACCTTACATACAATATAAATAGATAAGGTAAACGCCCACCTTCACCTAAAATGCTGTCTCCTCACCGAGCAGAAACCAGTGAGGAGAGAGAGAGAGGCAGAGAGAAAAGAGGGGGATGGATTCATCCAGCATTCTCCTCTCCTGCACTTCAACCCCAGCCTTGCTTAATTATAAATTCAGAGATGTTCACTTCGTAGAGCACGAGTGATCCTGTCAATTAAAACTGTGCACAGTTGTCTGCATGTCCACGTGAAGAGAGGGAGAGAGAGGGAGATGAGGAGGAGGAAAGGGTGTGTGCTACTTTATCTGATGGCAAAGGCACAGGTAGATGGTTGATGGTGTTAATTGGATGGCTGTAAAAGAAAGAGAGAGAGAGAGATAGACTGGAACCACTGTGTCAGTTCACAACTGAAGCTCCATAGGTTTAACAGACATGGAATAGTTAAGTGATAATGCCAGAGAACCGGCGTTTGGAGAATAAATTGATACGGGTGTTGTTAAGCCAGAGAAGAAGTCGAAGGGCTGGCAAACCGTGCCAATATATCCTCCAAACACCGGATTCAAGGGCATTATCACTTTTATACAACGGGTTATCAACATCGGGTTATCAACAACGGGTTATCAACATATTCAAGTAATGATTGACATATTTTCATGAAACGTGTTATTTTGATGAATTTATTCATACTATTTCATCCTTCCATGACAACACAAATCTAGGGTTGCTACCCAAGCAACTATCGATTTGAATGTTAGAGACGCGACCCAGTCATTAAGTATTTGTTTTCTAAATCTATGGACGCGACCCAGTCGTTTCCACGATGGCTGGGAATGTTCTTATCCCTTGGTTGCTTTGCTAGTCAACTTTGGCTAACACATTCATGTCAAACAGTGCAGCCAGAATAACAGCAAAGTAACAGTATTTGTGTTTGTTTAAGCTGTGTTCTAGTGTTCATTTTCATACATCCATAACAAGCTAATGATGTGTGATTTCGCCTGGCATAAAAAAATTTGGTCTCTCACCAGGCCACTGTTCAGAAGAGCACAAACACAATCACTTCAAACTGAAGCTGGAATGACAGCAAACTAGCTGCATTTCGTGTTTTTCTATTGACATGTCTTTTCATATATCCATAACAATTATGCTGATTCATGATTTCGACTGGCTGAGAAAATCTGCCAGCCTGTATGTCTCATCCTACTCTCAACACATTCATTAACATAGGGCAGCTGGAGATCAAATATTGAAACAATGTTGCAAATGTCGCAGAGACAGACAAATGCTAGCCTAAAAGAAATGGGAGATATTGTAGATGCTTTTTACAGTGTACTGTAGATCTAGTATAAACATTGCCTGACTGAGCTGATGAGACAGTGGATTGTGCAGTCTGATGGAACAGAGTACATTCAATGTCATAGATTTAGCTGGTGGTAACTTGTGGAATAGACACAGGCTGGACTGCGGTTTAAGAACGTGAAAGAGAGAAACAAAGAGAGCATAAATATGTAAAGTGCATGTGTATTTGTGTATGTTTCAGGGGTAACGAAGGTCCAGACCTCTCTTGTACCCTCCCTCTCCCCTCGCTGCATCCCTCCTTTCCCTTCCTTCTCACTACTGTCCTCCCTCACTGCCTCTCACTACCTCGCATTACCTCCAATTGACCTTTGAAGCAGCGGTGTGATCATGCTTTGAGCACAAAGTGCTTTCCTCTTTACCCATAGTTTGAAATTCCCCCATTTGATGATGTATATGACTGAGATAACCTTTCTCCCCAACACACACCACCACACAGATACACAAGAAGTCTTTCCATATCCTACTGGCTTTAGCTTCTCCCAAACCACTGGCCTCGGGTTGTGTACTTTCAGAAGCTCTGCAGTCTTATTCCATAAGCCATAATACTGCTTCCCAGAATCACACAGCATATGGCAGTTGAGCCAGCTACTCCTGCCTGCTTGTTTTCCAGAAGCACCAGTCCAGGGTGGGCACTGCCTCAAAGGTACAGGCCGACGCCAGTGTGTCCCTCTGCCTGGAGAACACACACACCCAGGACCAGTAAGGGAGAGCCAGCCAGGCAGACATACTGTTCTGCAGGGACCAAGGAGCTCATCCAGGGATGTTATGGAGCTAGAGCCCAGACTGGATCAGTCTTTGATGGGGAGGCATGACGAGAGGGGAGACGCTCTCTCAGAGGGAAGCAGGTGTGTGGAGAAGTGATAAGGATGCTGTGGCAGCCATTACACACACACACACTGCAGCATCTCCAAATAATTCCTGATTCAAATTCAAATGGCCTCCCATCAAATGAATGAGTTACTTTTGGCATGGTCCGTAACACTCCCTTCTCCTTGTGCAGTAGAAAGAGAAAAAAAGAGAGAGGAAGAGAGAACGGGAATGAAAGAGATGGATGAGGGGGGAATGGAGAGAGTGAGAGGGAGCTCTGAGGAGCAGACAGAGGAAATGCATTTATTTATTACTGGGGAGGAGGGGAAATGTGTCTGTGTGTGTGGCTCTCTCTCTGTAAGGAAGTTCAAGCTTTTGGATGTGTGTGCTGTGGTGCGGACATAAGTAATTTATGAAAAAGACACAATTTGTTTGGCTGACTTATTCCAAAAGCCATTAAGATGAATTAAGTATGCAAAATGTGGTTCTTTAGAGTTATCATTTCACAGATACATTACCATTATTAGCTCTATAGCAGTCAGTCAACTGCATTTATGGGTAGGTATAATGACAAAGACTGAGCACATTTACAGACTGCGACATGGAAATATAAAACATATCTCACAGGAGTGCATGTGTGTGTTAATCAGAGGAGTAGGCTACAGTGCCTTCAGAAAGTATTCATACCCCTAAAATGGATTAAATTGAGATTGTCACGCCCTGACCATAGAGAGCTGTTTATTCTCTATGTTGGTTGCTGTGTGATAGTGACTAGGGTGGGTCTTCTAGGGGATTAGTGATTTATGTTGGCCTGGTATGGTTCCCAATCAGAGACAGCTGTTTGTCGTTAACTCTGATTGGGGATCATATTTAGGCAGCCATTTCCCCATTATGCTTTGTGTGATCTTGACTATGGATAGTTGCCTATTAGCACTATTATTTAGCTTCACGTTTCGTTTGGTATTTTGCTGTTTTTGTTCGGTGTTCATTTAATAAAGGAAAATGCACACCTACCACGCTGCACCTTGATCCACTCATTCTAATGATCCTGACAGATATTTTGTATCACTGGCCTACACACAATACCCCATAATGTCAAAGTGGAAATGTGCTTTTAGAAATGTTTTCTAATTAATAAAAAATGGAAAGCTGAAATGTCTTGAGTATTCAACCCCTTTGTTATGGCAAGCCTGAATAAGTTCAGGAGTAAAACTGTGCTTAATAATTAACAAGTCACATAATAAGTTACATGGACAATTCTATAATAATGTTTAACATGATTTTTGAATGACTACCTGATCTTTGCACCCCTCACACACAATTATCTATAAGGTGCCTCAGTCGAGCAGTGAATTTCAATCACAAATTCAACCACAAAGACCAGGAAGGTTTTCCAATGCCTCACAAAGGGCACCAACTGGTAAAAAAAGAAGCAGACATTAAATACCCCTTTGAGCACGGTGAAGTTATTAATTACACTTTGGATGGTGTATCAATAAACCCAGTCACGACAAAGATACAGGTATCCTTCCTAACTCAGTTGCCAGAGAGGAAAGAAACCACTCAAGGATTTCACCATGAGGCCAATAGTGACTTTAAAACAGAGTTTAATGGCGGTGATAAGAGGATGGATCAATAACATTGTAATTACTCGACAATACTAACCTATATGACAGAGTGAAAAGAAGGAAGCCTGGACTGAATACAAATATTCATATGTTTGAGACAAATCGAACACAACATTTACATTTTTTACATTTTTGTCATTTGACAGACACTCTTATCCAGAGCAACTTACAGGAGCAATTAAGGTTACATGCCTTGCTCAAGGGCACATTGCCAGATTTTTCACATATTTGGCATGGGGATTCAAACCAGCAACCTTTCGGTTATGGCCCAACGCTCTTAATTGCAAGGCTACCTGCCGCCAACACACACTGAGTACCACTCTTCATATTTTCAAGCATGCTGGTGCCTGCATCATGTTATGGATATGCTTGTCAATGGCAAGGACTAGGTCGTTTATTACAAATTCACCTTTCAGCAGGACAAATTTGATTTGATTTTGATTTGATTTGACAATCAACTAAAACCCAAATATAAACTGGAGTTGCTTACCAAGACTACACTGAATGTTCCTGAGTGGCCTAGTTACAGATTTGACTTAAATCATCTTGAAAATCCAAAGCTTTACTTGTGAACAACTGTCTAGCAATGATCAACAACCAACTTGACAGAGCTTGAACAATTTTAAAAAGAATGTGCAAAAATTGTACAATCAAGGGTTGGAGAGCTCTTACAGACTTATCCAGAAAGACTCACAGCTGTAATCACTACGAAAGGTGATTCTAACATGCATCTACTCAGGGGTGTGAATACTTATTTAAATGAGATATTTCTGTACTTCATTTTCAATAAATTTGCAAAAATGTCTAAAAACATGTTTTCACTTCATCATTACGTGGTATTGTGGGGAGATGGCTGAGGAAAAACAAAACAACGTAATTTGTTTTGAATTCAGACTGTAACACATCAAAATGTGAAATAAGTAAAGGGGTATGCATACTTTCTGATTTGTTCTGTATGTGTATAAGTGTGCACCTGCCTATGCTTCTGAAAGCCAGACAAAGGAGGACGAAGAGAGACAGTAAGCGAGACAGAGAGGAAGCAATTACAACCTCCATCATTAAATATTTGGTTTCCTTCGCAGGCGGATCATGTGAAATGGAGACGGCCATGTAGGCAGGAAGGCAAACCCAGACCAACCCACCTCATATACTCTCATTTTACACTCTCTTAGTGTAAGCAATTAGCTGCAATCAGAGTTTAATTGAGCAAACACAGAAGGATAGCGCTCAAACTGTTCTGCCTTAGCGCTTTCCTTTCCCTTAGTCTAATTAAAACATTCAGATGTGCCTGACTATGGATTGTGTGTGTGTATGTGTATATTATTATGGTCATAGAGCAAATGTTAGTACTACATTCACTCTTTCATATTTCTTCCATCCATCTTTCCCTCTTCCTTTTATTTTTCACAGTAATTTATGTCACACTCTTCTGTCACGTGGAAGAGAGGAGACACACTGACACTGTGGGTTGTAACAGCTTGCCTGGGAATAATTGGTCTCAAGTGAATTTGCCCTGTTCCCACTCAGACAGAGATTCTCCCCAACAACTTCTTACACCTCTCTCTACTCAACCCTAAGGACCAACCATTTATTAAGTGACTCTTTCCTCTCATGTGATTCATATAATACAAACCTACCAAACAAACCACACTCATGACTGCATTCATTTGTTTCTCTACTTCTACCAAGCCACAGTGAAATTACAAATTGGTGAATAAATTCTATCATGAGGGTCATTTTAATGAATCATGAAAAACAGATCAGCCAACCTTTAAGCTCATTGTACAGTAGTTGAGGGCAATGCTAAGAGTGCACTACTCTAGACGTGTCAGTGAATGACCTGATGCATGTGGGAAATGTGAATGATCCAACCGGTGGGGACACAGACAGGCCAAGTTTAGCCTTACACTAGCGACCTGATTATTTCAGGGGCCCATAACCTCCATGACTGTGACTTCTCTACACTACCGTGCTGTGACTAGGAGACTATGAGCCCTACTGTATCTACACTCTACCACCAGGCTCTGACACAAAGAGCTGAGGAACATGGCGGAGGGCTGAAGAGGTTTTCCACGGAGATCTGGGGAGAAGTGGTGAGGGTCTGAGTCTCCATGCTTGTCTAATGTGAGAGAGTGTAGGAGACGGACCCTGTAGGCTTTGGGAGTGTAATTATACTGTATCCAAGGCCGTAGGGAAATCTTCCTTAACAGACTCTGTCCACCGGGCTACGGCCCCACTGCCCCAGAGCCCCACAGACAGACAAGCAAGCCCCTCAGACAAACATTTTCCCCACGGAGAAGCACCGCTGCAGGGCCAAAACGCTGCCCTGACCCCTACCACTCAAGCCTCCTCTCCAGGGGGGTAGCCCACTGACCATGCCCTAACTCTCTCCCTGTCTGTCTGCATTGCTCCCCCCATTTATCTCTTACACACACATACACAGAAGCACCAATGTACACACACTAATTCGCGCTCTCTCACTACAATACACACACTAGTCGATGCAATTGCAAGCAGGCCACTATATTAGAAGCCATCTCTATATCAGCACTACAGTATTTCCCTCTTTCTTTTTCATCAGAGCCCAAACATGAAGAGTTACATTTCTCATCTACAAACATGAAAGAGTTACAGAGGAGAGACTTGAATCATTGCAGAGCTGCTTCCTGACAAATGAGTGCAGTTTTCGAAATCACATATCAGACTGTAGCACTTCTTCAGAAAACATCAATACCAGTGGGGATGAACACCATTGAAAATGAATCATAGATGAACCAAACACTCTCTGTGGTGCTTAGTAAAGTGAGAAACGGGAGAAATGGTGATGATGATGAGCAGTATAAAGTATAAAGTTATAAAATATGCAGCACTGTATCATTCGGGTTCTGTAACACCGCTCGTCTCCCATCCATCTCCATGTACTGAATAATATTAAGAAAAAATAGCCGAGGAGAAAATAGAAGCATTCCCCATCATCATCATCCTCATCATTATTACATCCCATCGTGCAATTTGACCGAGAGCAGCATCCCACTATGCCGTGCAAACGTCAGTGTGAGTTAGCATTAAGAAAACACAAGAGACATGCAAGCATCATGTAGTCAGGAGAACATGACTTGTGGGAAGACAGCCAGAGGCCCTGGGGAGGGGAGGGGGGGTGGTAGAGAGAGAGGCAGAGAGAGAGAGAGGGGGAGTACAATGTAGAAAGTCAATCACAGAAAGGGAAAATAACATCCTTGTATAATCTCCACTTGTTGAATCAACAGTAGAGAGTAGGCCAGATATCTGACAACTATGTTGTGTGCGTCAGGCTGTGAAAGTTTGCGTGTGTGTGTTTGAAGTGGTACTGGGGTTTAATGTGTGTGTGAGTTCAGGAGGGTTCCTCCAGAGGGGACAGACAGCTGGGATCCCCCCCCCCCCCCTCTGATACCAGAATGCCCTTGACTGACCAGATTAAAGCCCAGATGACAAATGCACAGAGACCACTGCACTGCATGAAAACATCTGCTCAGGGACACAGTCCATTCTTCCCCACGTTCATGTCCTGTATATCAGGTCCTGTATACCCCCAGTCCCCCGTCCTAGTACCCACACACACAACATCTGCAGGGACGGCCAAGTGCACAACACCCAGCAGAGCATGCCCCCAACTAACAGCTATCCTGCTAACCATCAGAGCATTATCATACACTAATCTGTCCACCTTCTGGTTTGAAAGGTGACTCAGTGCTGCACCCTAAATAACAAAATGGACAACACCTGGCCTGCCATGAAATTTAAGCCATTTGACCGTATTTTGTCTTATGAGATAAAGCTGTGGTCTTTTGTTAAGGCCAGTAGAGATGATACAAAGGGCTTAGTTGGTCTTAACAAGATCATGTACAGTGCCTTGCAAAAGTATTCGGCCCCCTTGAACTTTGCGACCTTTTGCCAGATTTCAGGCTTCAAACATAAAGATATAAAACTGTATTTTTTTGTGAAGAATCAACAACAAGTGGGACGCAATCATGAAGTGGAACGACATTTATTGAATATTTTAAACTTTTTTAACAAATCAAAAACGGAAAAATTGGGCGTGCAAAATTATTCAGCCCCTTTACTTTCAGTGCAGCAAACTCTCTCCAGAAGTTCAGTGAGGATCTCTGAATGATCCAATGTTGACCTAAATGACTAATGATGATAAATACAATCCACCTGTGTGTAATCAAGTCTCCGTATAAATGCACCTGCCCTGTGATAGTCTCAGAGGTCCGTTAAATGTGCAGAGAGCATCATGAAGAACAAGGAACACACCAGGCAGGTCCGAGATACTGTTGTGAAGAAGTTTAAAGCCGGATTTGGATACAAAAAGATTTCCCAAGCTTTAAACATCCCAAGGAGCACTGTGCAAGCGATAATATTTAAATGGAAGGAGTATCAGACCACTGCAAATCTACCAAGACCTGGCCATCCCTCTAAACTTTCAGCTCATACAAGGAGAAGACTGATCAGAGACGCAGCCAAGAGGCCCATGATCACTCTGGATGAACTGCAGAGATCTACAGCTGAGGTGGGAGACTCTGTCCATAGGACAACAATCAGTCGTATATTGCACAAATCTGGCCTTTATGGAAGAGTGGCAAGAAGAAAGCCATTTCTTAAAGATATCCATAAAAAGTGTTGTTTAAAGTTTGCCACAAGCCACCTGGGAGACACACCAAACATGTGGAAGAAGGTGCTCTGGTCAGATGAAACCAAAATTGAACTTTTTGGCAACAATGCAAAACGTTATGTTTGGCGTAAAAGCAACACAGCTCATCACTGTCAAACATGGTGGTGGCAGCATCATGGTTTGGGCCTGCTTTTCTTCAGCAGGGACAGGGAAGATGGTTAAAATTGATGGGAAGATGGATGGAGCCAAATACAGGACCATTCTGGAAGAAAACCTGATGGAGTCTGCAAAAGACCTGAGACTGGGACGGAGATTTGTCTTCCAACAAGACAATGATCCAAAACATAAAGCAAAATCTACAATGGAATGGTTCAAAAATAAACATATCCAGGTGTTAGAATGGCCAAGTCAAAGTGCAGACCTGAATCCAATCGAGAATCTGTGGAATGAACTGAAAACTGCTGTTCACAAATGCTCTCCATCCAACCTCACTGAGCTCGAGCTGTTTTGCAAGGAGGAATGGGAAAAAAGTTCAGTCTCTCGATGTGCAAAACTGATAGAGACATACCCCAAGCGACTTACAGCTGTAATCACAGCAAAATGTGGCGCTACAAAGTATTAACTTAAGGGGGCTGAATAATTTTGCACGCCCAATTTTTCAGTTTTTGATTTGTTAAAAAAGTTTGAAATATCCAATAAATGTCGTTCCACTTCATGATTGTGTTCCACTTGTTGTTGATTCTTCACAAAAAAAATACAGTTTTATATCTTTATGTTTGAAGCCTGAAATCTGGCAAAAGGTCGCAAAGTTCAAGGGGGCCGAATACTTTCACAAGGCACTGTATGTAGGAGCAGGGAGGGGTGATGGTGCACGGCAGAGTATGTAGAGATATGTGTGAGCACAAAGGTATTGAATGAATGCAGGATTGTGGGATAGTGAGGTGAGACTAAATGAAGAGGTAGCTATGGAACAAGAAGGTGAGGGCCTTGAGTGAAGAAAGATTAATTGGAGGATGTGGGATCTGTCTGGGTGCCAGAGTACCCCCCGGGCTAACACTTGCGCCACTAGATCTAATCCTGCCACCCGCTCCACCCATCTGCAGCACGTCGCCATGGCTAGCCCCTGGGGAGACGCAGGCAGGCAGCATGTCCTGTAAACCGTAATAGAAGGATGCTAACATGTTAATCAAGAGATGTGAATGGAATGTTGTTTGCAGTCACAGTCCCAATTACATCCTGTATAGCGGTGGAGAGTGAATTGACACACATTAGGGAGCAGCACAGAGAGCTGTGATTGAGACTGACAGGTAAAAGAGGCTGTGGAAGCCCACATCAAGCTGTTCTCTCTGCTTTTACACATGGACCTGCATTATAAAATAACCTACCATGGGAAAAGAGAGTGAAAACAGATGGATGGATGAGAGTAAAAGTGCAGTATAGGAGATATGACATATGACAGTGGCGGTCAGTGCCGTTGATGATGAGGGAGGACAATTTTATTTTTTCATGAGCATGGCCTTTTTTCTATTACAGCATGCTGGATGACTGTCATTCATTTTCGATTCACCCAGTTCAAAGTAACATCTATATGTTTAGGCTACTACCCAAATACTCCCTATACCCATCATGAGTTTGCTACAACCTAGCCTGAATGAATGAAAGTTTACAACGTAGGTACACACAGGCCGAGAGAAAAAACTGAGCTGACAGACAGTGACACATTCAATACATTTTTATGTTACCTTTATTTAACTAGGCAAGTCAGTTAAGAACAAATTATTATTTTCAATGACAGCCTAGGAACAGTGGGTTAACTGCCTGTTCAGGGGCAGAATGACAGATTTGTACCTTGTCAGCTGGGGGGTTTGAACTTGCAACCTTCTGGTTGCTAGTCCAACGCTCTAACCACTACGCTACCCTGCCACCCCATTATGGCCATTACACCCTAGCTTTTCTAGGGTGTAATCAGTAGTTGAACAATTGCAAACGAGAGTTTCTATTGGACAAATTCAGGTATTTTAATCCCCATTTCATTTGCTTCCGTTTAAGATTTTTTTTCAACAGAATCGGCGGAATGAATATAGCCCTGATCCTGTATAAACACAGTTCACTTTCATAGCAGCCACGTTGTATTCCTTCTCGCCTCAATGTACTCTCCTCCTCTCACCTTTTCCCTTCGTTTGTGGACTTCAATGTACAACACATCAGTTGTATGTGACCAGGCAAAAAAAACTTTACAAGCCAAACCATGTCATAACCGCTACACACAGCCTACATCTTTGTCCCCATATTAGCTACCCTAATGTCATTGTCAACTTAGCTAATAGAACAAATGCGTTAGTAAACCCACTACAATCATGCAGTAACGTTACAGTGTACAGTCAGTTAGCAGTTACACCGGCAGGCCCCTGTGGTAATAAATTAATAAAACCAAAAGCTTAACTTGACTTGGAAGAGTTCCAGTTTTGTGGTGGATAGTCAAAGCCAGCTACCTAACATAGCATCCCTCTGTTTGAGCTGGGTGTTTGAGTCACTGAACTAGCCAGCTGCATTTGCTAACTAAGTAAGCGAAACTGAAAGTGAAAAAAAATTACATAATCTCTCGCTCTCTTGCTTCTTTTTCAGTTTTAAAGACATTAATTAGTTAAAAACTGTTCAACTATTCTCTTTCTATCTCTTTGACTTAACTACTCACCACATGTTATTCACTGCAATGCTAGCTATATGTAGCTTATGCTTTCAGTACTAGATTAATTCGCTGATCCTTTGATTGGGTGGACAACACGTCAGTTCATTTTGCAAGAGCTCTGACAGGTTGGAGGATGTCCTCCGGAAGTTGTCATAATTACTGTGTAAGTCTATGGAAGAGGGTGAGAACCATGAGTTTCCTATGTTTTGTATTGAAATCAATGTACCAAGAAGAGGACGGATGCTAGCTGTCCTTCGGCTACACCATTGTGCTACCCTACAGAGTGCTGTTGAGGCTACTGTAGACATTCATTGTAAAACACAGCATGTTTTAATCAATTATTTGGTGACATGTGAATATATTTAGTATAGTTTTATCTAAAAATGATTTTTTAATGTTTTAAAAACTTTATTTTTATGAAATTCACTGAGGAGGGTGGTCCTCCCTTCCTCCTCTGAGGAGCCTCCACTGACATACTACTACTGTACTGTATAAGCAGTGAATTTCATGAATTAATCAAACTGGTGGATGTTCCTCACTTTTTACTCCATGAAGGGGATGCACTGTAGAAGTCTGATGTCACCCTAATTCTGTCCTAGCGAAGCACTGGGTCTTTCTCCCCTCTAGGTGAATGGGAGGTGGCTGATGCCAGATTGTCTGCTGTGATGGAGCTGAATGACTAGGTTAGACAGGAAGCACTGAACGGTACAGTGTGACACTCAGCAGTCAGAATGGAAGGTAGGTTGCACTAGATAACAGGGGTTTGTAGGGTAGGGCACATGAATAATACAGTCATTATGGAGCCACTCTGGCTGACAGTGCAGATGCTCCTCTCTCTCATATCTCATCCCTCACCCTCAAACCAGTCAGGAGGGAGGGTACTGGGGGTGGACTTGAGGGGAAGATGGGAGAGAGGGGAACTACAGTGGCTTGCGGAAGTATTCACCCTTGGCATTTTTATTATTTTGTTGCCTTACAACCTGGAATTTGGGAGGAGGGGGGGGGGGTTGTATCAATTGATTTACACAACATGCCTACCATGTTTGTGGAACAAACAAGAAATAAGACAAAAAAATGAAAACTTGAACATGCATAACTTTTCACCCCCAAAAAGTCAATACTTTGTAGAGCCACCGTCTGCAGCAATTACAGCTGCAAGTCTTTTAGGGTATGTCTCTATAAGCTTGGCACATCTAGCCACTGGGATTTTTTTCCCATTCCTCCAGGCAAAATTGCTCCAGCTCCTTCAAGTTGGACGGGTTCAGCTGGTGTACAGTCATACCACAGATTCTCAATTTGATTTAGGTCTGGGCTTTGACTTGGCCATTCCAAGACATTTAAATGTTTACTTTTCAACAGAGATCCCGATGACACACTGAGCGTAAATATATATATTGATTGCAATCGTTCCCGATTGAGTGAGCGTTCATGTGCAAAGGATTAGCATTTCAATTGTTATAATTATCAACTTTGTAGTGTCTCATCTCAGTTGACCCCCACTTCCCTTTGTGTCCACCAAGCCGCGATACCGGTTTATCCCACTAGGGAAACTCTGCTATCATTTCCTTGTAACTATCTACTGTTTGTTTATGCATTTCTGTGAATTACTTAGTTAGTAAATAAATTATTTAAGACAATTGATGTATGGATGACTCATAGTGAACACTGGGTTCGTGCAGATAACCAACAATAAACGACGTTTGGAATGAGACTAACATGAGATAAAATAAAGAATAAGTCATTAATCAGAAGACTAATTGATCAGATATTAAAATATCTGAAAAGTTATAAAAGGAAAATTATAACTTTGTAATCTAAATATTTTCCTTGGTGCCCCGACTTCCTAGTCAATTACAGTTACATGATTAATCAGTTTAATCGCGTAATAATAATTACACAGTTATTTGATTAATAAGTCTTCAGTTCAATGATGCCAAAAACACGACAATATTACAACCTAAAATTTCGTACCTGGGAATATTGAAGACTCATTATAAAAGGAACCACCAGCTTTCATATGTTCTCAGCAAGGAACTTAAACATTAGCTATTTACAAGGCAGACATGCGCAGACCAGCTGGCTGGTGTGTTTATGGACATATTCAATCAAACCTTATCCCAGTCTGCTGTTCTCACGTGCTTCAAGAGGGCCACCATTGTGCCTGTTCACAAGAAGGCTAAGGTAACTGAGCTAAATGACTACCACCCCGTAGCACTCACTTCCGTCATCATGAAGTGCTTTGAGAGACTAGTCAAGGACCATATCACCTCCACCCTACCTGACACCCTAGACCCACTCCAATTTGCTTACCACCCAAATAGGTCCACAGACGACGCAATCTCAACCACACTGCACACTGCCCTAACCCATCTGGACAAAAGGAATACCTATGTGAGAATGCTGTGGTAGGCTTGATTACCAACAACGACGAGATGGCCTACAAGGAGGAGGTGAGGGTCTCACACCTCACACTCAACGTCAACAAAACAAAGGAGATGATTGTGGACTTCAGGAAACAGCAGAGGGGGCACCCCCCTATCCAGATCGATGGGACAATAGTGGAGAGGGTAATAAGTTTTAAATTCCTCTGCGTACACATCACGGACAAACTGAATTGGTCCACCCACACAGACAGCGTCATGAAGAATGCGCAGTAGTGCCTCTTCAACATCAGGAGGCTGAAGAAATTAAGTTTGTCACCAAAAGCACTCACAAACGTCTACATATGCGCAATAGAGAGCATCCTGTCGGGCTGTATCACCGCCTAGTACGGCAACTGCTCCACCCACATCCGTAAGGCTCTCCAGAGGGTAGTAAGGTCTGCACAAAGCATCACCAGGGGCAAACTACCTGCCCTCCAGGACACCTACACCACCCGATGTCACAGGAAGGCCATAAAGATCATCAAGGACAACAACCACCCGAGCCACTACCTGCTCACCCCGCTATCATCCAGAAGGCGAGGTCAGTACAGGTGCATCAAAGCAGGGACCGAGAGACTGAAAAACAGCTTCTATCTCGAGACCATCAGACTGTTAAACAGCCACCACTAACATTGAGTGGCTGCTGCCAACACACTGACTCAACTCAAGCCACTTTAATAATGGAAATTGATGGGAATTGATGTAAAATATATCACTAGCCACTTTAAACAATGCTACTAAATATAATGTTTACATACAGTGCCTTGCGAAAGTATTCGGCCCCCTTGAACTTTGCGACCTTTTGCCACATTTCAGGCTTCAAACATAAAGATATAAAACTGTATTTTTTGTGAAGAATCAACAACAAGTGGGACACAATCATGAAGTGGAACGACATTTATTGGATATTTCAAACTTTTTTAACAAATCAAAAACTGAAAAATTGGGCATGCAAAATTATTCAGCCCCTTTACTTTCAGTGCAGCAAACTCTCTCCAGAAGTTCAGTGAGGATCTCTGAATGATCCAATGTTGACCTAAATGACTAATGATGATAAATACAATCCACCTGTGTGTAATCACGTCTCCGTATAAATGCACCTGCACCGTGATAGTCTCAGAGGTCCGTTAAAAGCGCAGAGAGCATCATGAAGAACAAGGAACACACCAGGCAGGTCCGAGATACTGTTGTGAAGAAGTTTAATGCCGGATTTGGACACAAAAAGATTTCCCAAGCTTTAAACATCCCAAGGAGCACTGTGCAAGCGATAATATTGAAATGGAAGGAGTATCAGACCACTGCAAATCTACCAAGACCTGGCCATCCCTCTAAACTTTCAGCTCATACAAGGAGAAGACTGATCAGAGATGCAGCCAGGAGGCCCATGATCACTCTGGATGAACTGCAGAGATCTACAGCTGAGGTGGGAGACTCTGTCCATAGGACAACAATCAGTCGTATATTGCACAAATCTGGCCTTTATGGAAGAGTGGCAAGAAGAAAGCCATTTCTTAAAGATATCCATAAAAAGTGTTGTTTAAAGTTTGCCACAAGCCACCTGGGAGACACACCAAACATGTGGAAGAAGGTGCTCTGGTCAGATGAAACCAAAATTGAACTTTTTGGCAACAATGCAAAACGTTATGTTTGGCGTAAAAGCAACACAGCTCATCACCCTGAACACAACATCCCCACTGTCAAACATGGTGGTGGCAGCATCATGGTTTGGGCCTGCTTTTCTTCAGCAGGGACAGGGAAGATGGTTAAAATTGATGGGAAGATGGATGGAGCCAAATACAGGACCATTCTGGAAGAAAAGCTAATGGAGTCTGCAAAAGACCTGAGACTGGGACGGAGATTTGTCTTCCAACAAGACAATGAAACATAACAAAACATAAAGCAAAATCTACAATGGAATGGTTCAACAATAAACATATCCAGGTGTTAGAATGGCCAAGTCAAAGTCCAGACCTGAATCCAATCGAGAATCTGTGGAAAGAACTGAAAACTGCTGTTCACAAATGCTCTCCATCCAACCTCACTGAGCTCGAGCTGTTTTTCAAGGAGGAATGGAAAAAAAATTCAGTCTCTCGATGTTCAAAACTGATAGAGACATACCCCAAGCGACTTACAGCTGTAATCGCAGCAAAAGGTGGCGCTACAAAGTATTAACTTAAGGGGGTTGAATAATTTTGCACGCCCAATTTTTCAGTTTTTGATTTGATAAAAAAGTTTGAAATATCCAATAAATGTCGTTCCACTTCATGATTGTGTCCCACTTGTTGTTGATTCTTCACAAAAAAATACAGTTTTATATCTTTATGTTTGAATCCTGAAATGTGCAAAAGGTCGCAAAGTTCAAGGGGGCCGAATACTTTTGCAAGGCACTGTATATACTGTACTCAATACCATGTACTGCATCTTGCCTATGCTATTCTGTACCATCACTCATTCATATATCTTTATGTACATATTCTTTATCCCTTTACACTTGTGTGTATAAGGTAGTAGTTTTGGAATTGTTAGGTTAGATTACTTGTTGGTTATTACTGCATTGTCGGAACTAGAAGCACAAGCACTTCGCTACACTCGCATTAACATCTGCTAACCATGTGTATGTGACAAATACATTTTATTTGATTTTGATTTGATTCGATTTTGTACAGGATTTTTGACCAAGAAGGAGAGTGATGGAGTGCTGCATCAGATGACCTGGCCTCAACAATCACATGACCTTAACCCAATTGAGATAGTTGGGATGAGTTGGACCGCAGATTGAAGGAAAAACAGCCAAAAAGTGCCCAGCATATGTGGAAATTCCTTCAAGAATGTTGGAAAAGCATCCAGGTGAAGCTGGTTGAGAGAATGCCAAGTGAGTGCAAAGCTGTCATCAAGGCAAAGGGTGGCTACTTGAAGAATCTACAATAATAAATATATTCCGTTTTAACACTTTTTTGGTTACTACATTATTCCATATGTGTTATTAAATAGTTAAATCGTTTTTATTCTACAATGTAGAAAATAGTAAATATAAAGATAAACCCTTGAATGAGTAGGTGTATCCAAACTTTTTTTTGTAATGGTTTCAATAATAATTCCCATTTTTCCCCACTATGGTAGTGCCCATGAGTGCTCCTCTTATTATACAAGACAATGCATCAATCTAGTCCTTTGCTGGAAGCTTCTTTCCGCCCTTCATTGTCACTTCTTGGGAAGACAATTGTCTGTACACTTTTCTCCCCACTCCCTACCTCATGCCATGTCTCTTCCTGCATTGAATTCTTAACTTAACTGAACCTCCAAAGTATCTCATCCATCATAAAGCCATTCAATAAATTACATGGTATCTTGATGGGCCCTTTAGTCTTCACCTAAATCACAACTGTAATGCTGCAACCATTACAGACCACAGCCCACTCACACACTGCTCTCAGGGGCCATATAAACACAGATTGAAACACAAAGACACACATGCACACTCATACAGACAAACACAAATGCATACACTCAAGTCCGCAAACAGACACACAGACAGAGAAACACACACACACATGCAAATGTAAAAGTATACATACAGCACCAGTCTAAAGTTTGAACATGCCTACTCATTCAAGGGTTTTTCTTTATTTTAATTATTTTCAACATTGTAGAATAATAGTGAAGACATCAACACAATGAAATAACACATATTGAATCATGTAGTATTTTATATTTGAGATTCTTCAAAATAGACATCCTTTGCCTTGATGACAGCTTTGCACACTCTTGGCATTCTATCACCCAGCTTCACCAGGTGAAGCATACTACTAAAGTACAGTAATAGTATGCTTCACCTGGTTGATCATCTTGAGACGTTTCTATAACTTGATTGGAGTCCATAATGCCAATTGATTGGATATGATTTGGAAAGGCACAAACATGTCTATATACTGTAAGGTCCAACAGTTGACAGTGCATGTCAGAGCAAAAACCAAGCCCTGAGGACAAAGGAATTGTCCATAGAGCTCCGAGACAATATCGTGTCGAGGCACAGATCTGGGGAGGGGTACCAAAACATTTCTGCAGCATTGAACATCCCCAAGAACACAGTGGCCTCCATCATTCTTAAATGGAACAAGTTTGGATCCACCAAGACTCTTCCTAGAGCTGGCTGCCCGGCCAAACTGAGCAATCGGGGAGAAGGGCCTTGGTCAGGGAGGTGACCAAGAACCCGATGGTCACTCTGACAGAGCTCCAGAGTTCCTCTGTGGAGATGGGAGAACCTTCCAGAAGGACATCTATCTCTGCAGCACTCCAACAATCAGGACTTTATTGTAGAGTGGCCAGATGGAAGCCACTCCTCAGTAAAAGAGACATGACAGCCCGCTTGGAGCTTGCCAAAAGGCACCTAAAGGACTCTCGGACCATGAGAAACAACATTCTCTGGTCTGATGAAACCAAGATTGAACTCCTTGAAAGGAATGCCTAGCGTCGCATTTTATTTTTTATTTTCTTTATTTAACCAGGTAGACCAGTTGAGAACAAGTTTTCATTTACAACTGCGACCTGGCCAAGATAAAGCAAAGCAGTGAGACAAAGCACAACAACACAGAGTTACACATGGGATAAACAAAAGTACAGTCATTAACAATAGAAAAATCTATATGGAGTGTGTGCAAATGGAGTAAGGAGGCAATAAATAGGCCATAGTAGCGAAGTAATTACAATTTAGCACTGGAGTGATAGATGTGCAGATGATGATGTGCAAGTAGAAATACTGGTGTGCAAAAGAGCAAAAAAAAGTAAATTAAAAACAATATGGGGATGAGGTAGGTAGTGTGACGGGCTATTTACAGATGGGCTGTGTACAACTGCAGCGATCTGTGAGCTGCTCAGATAGCTGATGCTTAAAGTTAGTGAGGGAGATATAAGTCTCCAACTTCAGCAATTTCTGACATTTGTTCCTGTCGTTGGCAGCTGAGAACTGTAAGGAAAGGCAGCCAAAGGAGGTGTTGGCTTTGGGGATGAACATTTGGGGATGAACTATACTTGCTGGTGCGTGTGCTATGGGTGGGTGTTGTTATGGTGACGAGTGAGCTGAGATATGGCAGAGCTTTACCTAGCAAAGACTTATAGAAGACCTGGAGCCAGTGGGTCAGGCAACGAATATGTAGGGAGGGCCAGCCGACGAGAGCATACAGGTCGCAGTGGTGGGTGATATATGGGGCTTTGGTGACAAAAACAGATGGCACTGTGAAAAACTGCATTCTGTTTTTTGGGTAGATTGTTGGAGGCTATTTTGTAAATGACATCGCCGAAGTCTAGGATCGGTAGGATAGTCAGTTTTATGAGGGTATGATAGGCAGTGTGAGTGAAAGAGGCTTTGTTGCGAAATAGGAAGCCAATTCTAGATTTCATTTTTGATTGGAGATGCTTAATATGAGTCTGGAAGGAGAGTTTATAGTCTAGTCAGACACCTAGGCATTTATAGTTGTCAGAACCGTCCAGAATAGCGATGCTAGTCGGGCGGGAGTTTCGGGCAGCGATCGGTTGAAGAGCATGCATTTAGTTTTACTAGCATTTAAGAGCAGTTGGAGGCCACGGAAGGAGTGTTGTACGGCTTTGTAGCTTGTTTGGAGGTTTGCTAACACAGTGTCCAAAGAAGGGCCAGTCGAGACAGTAATTTCAGAAACCGAGGCTGTTGAGTCTGCCGATAAGAATACGATGATTTACAGAGTCGAAAGCCTTGGCCAGGTCGATTAAGACGGCTGCACAGTACTGTCTTTATCGATGGCTGTTTTGATATTGTTTAATACCTTTAGTGTGGCTGAGGTGCACCTGTGACCAGCTCGGAAACCGGATTGCACAGCGGAGGTACGGTGGGATTCGAAATGGTCAGTGATTTGTTTGTTAACTTGGCTTTAGAAGACTTTGGAAAGGCAGGGCAGGATGTATATAGGTCTGTTAACAGTTTGGGTCTAGAGTGTCACCCCCTTTGAAGAGGGAGATGACCGTGACAGCTTTCTAATCTTTAGGAATCTCGGACGATACGATAGAGAGGTTGAACATACTAGTAATAGGGGTTGCAACAATGGCGGTGGATAATTTTAGAGATTATCTAGCCCAGCTGATTTGTATGGGTCCAGGCTTTGCAGCTCTTTCAGAACATCTGCTGTCTGTATTTGGGTGAAGGAGAAAATGGGGAGGCTTGGGCAAGTAGCTGCAGGGGGTACGGAGCTGTTGGCTGAGGTTGGGGTAGCCAGGAGGAAAGCATGGCCAGCCGTAGAGAAATGCTTCTTGAAATTCTCGATTATCGTGGATTTATTGGTGGTGACAGTGTTTCCTAGCCTCAGTGCAGTGGGCAGCTGGGAGGAGGTGCTCTTCTCCTCCATGGACTTTACAGTGTCCCAGAACTGACTTCCCTAAAAAGTTGCATATCGTTGGGACTATTCAATGCTAGTGCAGTACGCCACAGGATGTTTTTGTGCTGGTCGAGGGCAGTCAGGTCTGGAGTTAACCAAGACCCAAGCACACTGCCAAGACAATGCAGGAGTGGCTTCGTGGCAAGTCTCTGAATGTCCTTAAGTGGCCTAGCCATAGCCCGGACTTCAACACGATTGAACATCTCTGGAGAGACCTGAAAATAGCTGTGCAGCGATGCTCCCCATCCAACCTGACAGAACTTGAGAGGATCTGCAGAGAAGAATGGGAGAAACTCCCCAAATACAGGTGTGCCAAGCTTGTAGCAACATACCCACAAAGATTCTAGGCTGTAATTGCTGCCAAAGGTGCTTCAACAAAGTACTGAGTAAAGTGTCTGAATAAATATGGAAATGTTATATTTCATTTGTTTTTTGCTTTGTCATTATGGGGTATTTTTTGTAGATTGATGAGGGGAAAAAAACAATTTAATACATTTTGGAATAAGGCTGTAACGTAACAAAATGTGGAAAAAATCAAGGGGTCTGAATACTTCCGAATGCACCGTGTATATAATCACAAGGACAAAACATACTAATGTGTAGACACAAATACACACATGGACAAAACAGCTGTACAGTACATAACAGAGTACATAAACGGTTCTACATGTGTTTGTGTATGTTGTGCATAGTGTCACAATAGAGGACCATGTCTTTGATTAACTAATCACCAGTCTGGACTAAGACCAAATAGAAACTATTAACCCCAGCTATTAACTTGGCCTCTTTGCAAAGCCTTTAATTTCCCTGTGGACCAGAGCCCGAGGGCCAAGGGCCCTGTTGAATCGGCTCAATACAGCCCAGGTGGGCAGGTCACCTATTAAATCCATACAAACTCATTTAAGCCTTTAATGAAGCTCTGATTGACTTTGCAGGCCAACACATGTCTGACTCTCAGTCTCTACAAACACACCAAGTCAGCAAGAAGTGGTCTTTATTACAAGCACTACCACCCTGTCTCCTCATCTGGTTTTTATACCGGTACCTTGTCTCCTCTTCGGATGCCTAAAGCTGCTTGATTAAAGATATCCTGCTCTCTCTGTAATATGATTCTGTTTTCACCTAGATACATGTAATGTCACTAGCTAACTGAATAATACATACTACTAAGTAATAGAGATAGAAGAGTGACTACAGTCATAGTCTGCCCTGGGTTAGTCACCCAACTGGACTGCTCTTTTATATTACAGACCAAGGGTTACAGTGACGGCAGCACTGCACTATTGCAGGACTCACAGAGGGAGAGTGGCATAGGGATGCTCCTCTAAGAACGTTAGTCAAGTGATATATGGCTGAGGCACTAAGGCAGTGGTGCGGTCAGCCTCACGTCATTAATCAGACCTTCTCAGAGAACGCAGACGCAATTTGCGCCGAACACCAGCTACAGTATACTCGGCTATGAAGGGCCAATTGATATTTACTCCTGAGATACTGTCCTGTTGCACCCTCTACAACCACTGTGATGATTATAACTTGACCCTGGTGGTCATCTATGAACGTTTGAACATCTTGAAGAACAATATGGCCTTAATGGCCACTCTTACAATCTCCACCCGGTATAGCCAGAAGAGGACTGGCCCCACCTCAGAAACAGGTTCCTCTCTAGGTTTCTAGCTTTCTAGGGAGTTTTTCATAGCCACCGTGCTTCTACATCTGCATTGCTTGCTGTTCGGGCTTCTGTATAGCACTTTGTGACATCTGCTGATGTAAAAAGGGCTTTATAAATAAATGTGATTAATTGATTGATCAACACCATGCTCATGGCACTAACTGATATACTGTATCATACATTTTCTGTGAAGTGAGAGGGTGGGGTGGTGGAGAAAGGTTCACATTCTCACAGGGTAGAGATACTTTAAGACAGGAGAGGAAAGGGAAACAGGGACTAAAAACATGGTTTCCTTTTCTTCATAGTCTTTTTTTGCTTGTTTCCTTTTATGTAGACGATGAACGACCACTGACCCTTATTCCAAATCAAAGAGCGGGTGATTTATAGTGTAAACTACATCCCAGCTAGTGATGTTAAAGGAGTGGACAAAGACAAACAACACAGCAAGTTAGCATGCTAGTTCACACCAGATGCAGCCAGCCTTATGCTAACCAACTGTAAGAAAGTGCAGCAGAGCTGATAAAGGGGTTTGCACGGTCCAACTAACACCAGATGCTAGGCTTTAGCCAACTTACTTGAACAAGTAATGCACATCTAAGGAGTTAGCATGGTCCAGTTAGCACCAGATGCTAGCCCCTTAGCGCATTCTCTCTGGCCAAGATAAATATGGAGAAATTAGTTCCAGCGACATGCCCTAGCCACCTCTGCCTCTGTTCCACCGAACAAGTACACACACACAGAACACACACTCTTACAATCACTTACACAGATTAATGCTTGATTGTTGCTTCACAGATATTCTAATCTCAATGTGTTGACTGTACAGAATAGAGCCTACCCAACCCATTGACACTAATTCATAATTTACATTTTTGTCATTTAGCAGACACACTTAAGCATGAAACACATCGAGAATCTCACTGCCGATAGATACTTATCGACAACTTCCCTTTGAGCCAATCAGAGAACAGTGGGGCTCCCAAGTGGCACAACAGTCTAAGGCACTGCATCTCAGTGCAAGAGGTGTCACTACAGTACCTGGTTCAAATCCAGGTTGTATCACATCCAGCTGTGATTGGGAGTCCATTAGGGCGGTGAACAATTGGACCAGGATAGGCTGTCATTGTAAATAAGAAATTGTTCTTAACTGACTTCCCTAGTTTAAAAAAAAAATACATCCATGAATGAGCCAGTCACACTTTATATGCAATGTAGCCTATGGGATGTTGGCTAGCTAGGTGTACAGAGACAATGCACACAACACTAAACACTTCCTCCAGGCTAACCACTGTAGTTAGCATTGACATGGTATTTATATAGCAGGGGGTTAGCTAGTTTAAAGGAAACAGCTGCTGAGTTAGTGCAGTGTCCTTAGCTAGACAATTTGTGCTAGCTGGCTAAACATTTGGTTATGGGCTGGCACTGACAGTATAGGATCTTGCTATTTGGTTATCTAAACTCAGCAACGTCCATTTTTCAGGACCTTGTCTTTCAAAGATAATTCGTAAAAATCCAAATATTAAAACACAGGACACTAAAGAGGTCATTCTACTGACTCTGAAAAACAGAAAAAGAAAGATGCCCAGGGTCCCTGCACATCTGCGTGAACGTGCCTTAGGCATGCTGCAAGGAGGCATGAGGAATGCAGATGTGGCCAGGGCAATAAATTGCAATGCCAGTACTGTGAGACGCCTAAGACAGCGCTACAGGGAGACAGGATGGACAGCTGACTGTCTTTGCAGTGGCAGACCACGTGTAACAACACCTGCACAGGATCGGTACATCCGAACATTACACCTATGGGACAGGTACAGGATGGCAACAACAAATGCCCGAGTTACACCAGGAATGCACAATCCCTCCATTGGTGCTCAGACTGTCCGCAACAGGGTGAGAGAGGCTGGACCTAGGGCTTGTAGGCCTGTTGTTAACCAGACATCACTGGCAACAACGTTGCCTATGGGCACCAACCCACCGTCGCTGGACCAGACAGGACTGGCAAAAAGTGCTCTTCACTGACGAGTTGCGGTTTTGTCTCACCAGGGGTGATGGTCGGATTCACGTGTATCGTCGAAAGAATGAGTGTTACACCGAGGCCTATACACTGGAGCAGAATTGATTTGGAGGGTCCGTCATGGTCTGGGGCGGTGTGTCATAGCATCATCGGACTGACCTTGTTGTCATTGCAGGCATACTCTCAACGCTGTGCGTTACAGGGAAGACTCTTCCTCCCTCATGTGGTACCGTTCCTGCAGGCTCATCCTGATATGACCCTCCAGCATGACAATGCCAACAGCCATACTGCTCGTTCTGTGCGTGATTTCCTGCAAGACAGGAATGTCAGTGTTCTGCCATGGCCAGTGAAGAGCCCGGATCTCAATCCCATTGAGCACGTCTGGGACCTGTTGGATCGGAGGGTGAGGGCCTTTGTTCAGGAACGCATGATTATTTTTCTGTTGGTCACATGTCTGTGGAACTTGTTCAGTTTATGTTTCAGTTGTTGAATCTTGTTATGTTCATACAAATAATTACACATGTTAAATTTGCTGAAAATATACGCAGTTGACAGTGAGAGGACGCTTCTTTTTTTGCTAAGTTTAGCTGTGGCCATCTGGTTAGTTGTAAGGACCAACGCCGGCCAGGAGAAGCAGGTATGGGGAGTTAGACATTTATTCGGGAACAGACAAGGAAACAAGACAGGAACAGCGTCGAAAACACGGGTAACATGGACACAAGAGAATTAATCCCGAAGCAGGGAACAGAGCTTGGGAACAGACAGATATAGGGAAGGTAATGACACAAGTAATTGAGTCCACATGAGTACAATGATCGCTTTTTACATGTATGTCAAATACATTCGATAATTTTATTTTTGTCAATAAATAGTTTCCATATACAGAGTACGAGTTAAGTTTGTTTTATTCACTGCTTTAGCACACTCTGCCAACCCGGATGTTCTAGCTGTGTCTGAATCCTGGTTTAGGAAGACCACCGACAATTCTGAAATTTTCATCCCAAACTACAACATTTTCAGACAAGATAGAACTGCCAAAGGGGGCGGTGTTGCAATCTACTGTAAAGATAGTCTGCAGAGTTCTGTCCTTCTTTCCAGGTCTGTACCCAAACAATTTGAACTTCTACTTTTAAAAATCCACCTCTCTAAAAACAAGTCGCTCACCGTTACCGCCTGCTATAGACCACCCTCTGCCCCCAGCTGTGCTCTGGACACCATATGTGAACTGATTGCCCCCCATCTATCTTCAGAGCTTGTGCTGCTAGGAGACCTAAACTGGAACATGTTTAACACCACAGCCATCCTACAATCTAAGCTTGATGCCCTCAATCTCACACAAATTATCAATGAACCTACCAGGTACCTCCCCAAAGCCTTAAACACGGGCAACCTCATAGATATCATCCTAACCAACTTGCCCTCTAAATACACCTCTGCTGTCTTCAACCAAGATCTCAGCGATCACTGCTTCATTGCCTGCATCCGTAATGGGTCAGTGGTCAAACGACCTCCACTCATCACTGTCAAACGCTCCCTGAAACACTTCAGCGAGCAGGCCTTTCTAATCGACCTGGCCGGGGTATCCTGGAAGGATATTGATCTCATCCTGTCAGTAGAGGATGCCTGTTTTTTTTTAAATGCCTTCCTAACCATCTTAAATAAGCATGCCCCATTCAAGAAATTTAGAACCAGGAACAGATATAGCCCTTGGTTCTCCCCAGACCTGACTGCTCTAAACCAACACAAAAACATCCTATGGCGTTCTGCATTAGCAACGAAGAGTCCCCGTGACATGCAGCTGTTCAGGGAAGCTAGAAGCCATTATACACAGGCAGTTAGAAAAGCCAAGGCTAGCTTTTTCAAGCAGAAATTTGCTTCCTGCCACTTGGGGTGGCAGGGTATCCTAGTGGTTAGAGTGTTGGACTAGTAACCGAAAGGTTGCAAGTTCAAATTCCAGAGCTGACAAGGTACAAATGTCGTTCTGCCCCTGAACAGGCAGTTAACCCACTGTTCCTAGGCCGTCATTGAAAATAAGAATTTGTTCTTAACTGACTTGCCTAGTAAAATAAAGGTAAAAAAATTAAATAAAAATAACTCAAAAAAGTTATCGGACACTGTAAAGTCCATGGAGAATAAGAACACCTCCTACCAGCTGCCCACTGCACTGAAGATAGGAAACACTGTCACCACTGATAAATGCACAATAATTGAGAATTTCAATAAGCATTTTTCTACGGCTGGCCATGTTTTCCACCTGGCTACTCCGACCCTGGTCAACAGCACTGCCCCCCCCACAGCAACTCGCCCAAGCCTTCCCCATTTCTCCTTCTCCCAAATCCAGTCAGCTGATGTTCTGAAAGAGCTGCAAAATCGGGACCCCTACAAATCAGCCGTGCTAGACAATTTGGACCCTTTCTTTCTATAATTATCTGCCAAAATTGTTGCCACCCCTATTACTAGCCTGTTCAACCTCTCTTTCGTGTCGTCTGAGATTCCCAAAGATTGGAAAGCAGCTGCGGTCATCCCCCTCTTCAAAGGGGGGGGACACTCTTGACCCAAACTGGTACAGACCTATATCTATACTACCCTGCCTTTCTAAGGTCTTCGAAAGCCAAGTCAACAAACAGATTTCCGACCATTTCGAATCCCACCATACCTTCTCTGCCATGCAATCTGGTTTCAGAGCTGGTCATGGGTGCTCCTCAGCCACGCTCAATGTCCTAAACGATATCTTAACCGCCATCGATAAGAAACATTACTGTGCAGCCGTATTCATTGATCTGGCCAAGGCTTTCGACTCTGTCAATCACCACATCCTCATCGGCAGACTCGACAGCCTTGGTTTCTCAAATGATCGCCTCGCCTGGTTCACCAACTACTTCTCTGAGAGAGTTCAGTGTGTCAAATCGGAGGGTCTGCTGTCTGGACCTCTGGCAGTCTCTATGGGGGTGCCACAGGGTTCAATTCTTGGACCGACTCTCTTCTCTGTATATATCAATGATGTCGCTCTTGCTGCTGGTGAGTCTCTGATCCACCTCTACGCGACGACACCATTCTGTATACTTCTGGCCCTTCTTTGGACACTGTGTTAGCAAACCTCCAGGCAAGCTTCAATACCATACAACTCTCCTTCAGTGGCCTCCAATTGCTCTTAATTACCAGTAAAACTACATGCATTCTCTTCAACCAATCGCTGCCTGCACCTGCCCGCCTGTCCAACATCACTACTCTGGACGGCTCTGACTTAGAATACGTGGACAACTACAAATACCTAGGTGTCTTGTTAGACTGTAAACTCTCCTTCCAGACCCACATCAAATATCTTCAATCCAAGGTTAAATCTAGAATTGGCTTCCAAAGCATCCTTCACTCATGCTGCCAAACATACCCTTGTAAAACTGACCATCCTACCAATCCTCGACTTCGGCGATGTCATTTACAAAATAGCCTCCAATACCCTACTCAACAAATTGGATGCAGTCTATCACAGTGCAATCCGTTTTGTCACCAAAGCCCCATATACTACCCACCATTGCAACCTGTATGCTCTCGTTGGATGGCCCTCGCTTCATACTCGTCGCCAAACCCAATGGCTCCATGTCATCTACAAGACCCTGCTAGGTAAAGTCCCCCCTTATCTCAGCTCGCTGGTCACCATAGCATCACCCACCTGTAGCACGCGCTCCGGCAGGTATATCTCTCTGATCACCCCCAAAACCAATTATTTCTTTGGCCGCCTCTCCTTCCAGTTCTCTGCTGCCAATGACATGGAATGAACTACAAAAATCTCTGAAACTTGAAACACTTATCTCCCTCACTAGCTTTAAGCACCAACTGTCAGAGCAGCTCACAGATTACTGCACCTGTACATAGCCCACCTATAATTTAGCCCAAACAACTACCTATTTCCCTACTGTATTTATTTTATTTATTTATTTTGCTCCTTTGCACCCAATTATTTTTATTTCTACTTGGCACATTCTTCCACTGCAAATCGACCATTCCAGTGTTTTACTTGCTATATTGTATTTACTTTGCCACCATGGCCTTTTTTTGGCTTTACCTCCCTTATCTCACTTCATTTGATCACATCGTATATAGACTTGTTTATACTGTATTATTGACTGTATGTTTGTTTTACTCTATGTGTAACTCTGTGTCGTTGTATGTGTCGAACTGCTTTGCTTTATCTTGGCCAGGTCGCAATTGTAAATGAGAACTTGTTCTCAACTTGCCTACCTGGTTAAATAAAGGTGAAATAAATCAAATAAAATAAAAATTACTTGAAGACACAGAAGGTCAGTCAATCCTTAAAATTTCAAGAACTTTGAGAGTTTCTTCGTGCAGTTTCAAAAACCATCCAGCGCTATAATGAAACTGGCTCTCATGACGACCACCACAGGAAAGGAATACCCAGAGTTACCTCTGCTGCTGAGGACAAGGTCATTAGAGTTACCAGCATCAGAAATTGCAGTCCAAATAAATTGTTCACATAGTTCATATAACAGACACAACATCAACTGTTCAGAGGAGACTGGGTGAATCAGGCATTCATGGGCAAATTGCTGCAAAGAAACCACTACTAAAGGACACGAATGAGAAGAAGAGACTTGCTTGGACTAAGAAACACGAGCAATTGACATTAGAACGGTGTAAATATATCCTTTGGTTGGATGAGTCCAAATGTGAGATTTTTAGTTCCAACTGCCGTGTCTTTGTGAGACTAGGTGAACAGACTATCTCCGCATGTGTGGTTTCCACTGTGAAGCATGGAGGAGGTGTCATGGTGTGAGGGTGCTTTAGTGGTGACGCTTCCCGTAATTTATTTAGAGTTTAATGCCCACTTAACAGCATGGCTACCACAGCATTCTGCAGCGATACGCCATCCCATCTTGTTTGCGTTTCGTGGGACTATCATTTGTTTTTCAACAGGACAGTTACCCAACACACCTCCAGGCTGTGTAAGGGCTATTTGACTAAGAAGGAGAGTGATGGAGTATTGCATTAGATGACTTGGCCTCAACAATCACCCGACCAACCCAATTGAGATGGTTGGTATGTGTTGGACTGCAAAGTGAAGGAAAAGCAGCCAACAAGTGCTCAGCATATGTGGGAACTACTTCACGACTGTTGGAAAAGCATTCCAGATGAATGTGCAAAGAGTGTGCAAAGCTGTCATCAAGGAAAATGGTGGCTACTTTGAAGAATCTCAAATATAAAATATGTTTTTTCACTTTTTTGTTTAACACTTTTTTTTACAATGTGGAAAATAATCAAAATAAAGAAAAACCCTTGAATGAGTAGGTGTATCCAAACTTTTGACTGGTACTGTATTTTTCTGACTGTTAATGGGGGACATTCAGATGAGTCTTGTGAGGCCTGTGGGCGCCCTAGAGCAAAACATGTACATGTACATGTTCGTGAGAGTCTCACCTTTACACAGAAGGGTCATATTAGTGTGTAGCAAAAACTGTTCAGACGCTACAAACAGAAGTTGGCAGTACCGACTTCAGACGAGTCCCATCTTCAGACGAGTCCCATGTGTGGGTCATAGAAAAACGTAGAACACCATCCTGTTCGTGAGAGTCCCATCTTTCCATAGAGGGGTCATACTACTTTGTAGGCCAAACTGTTCGGATGCTACAGACGGTTATGTGAGAAGACTTTATGGTAACTTACTCTTACGCATCACTATCTTTTCTTTTGTACTGTGCTGGAGATATTGCTTCTCATGTCAAAGATATAGTACACCATAATGAAAAGAAGATACACTATACACCTCATATCTTAAAACCTCTCTGAACCACTAATACCGGATACGGGATAATTGTCATCAGCAATGCTGAATAGCATAGCGCCACAGTCAAATAATATTACTAGAAAATATTCATATTCATGAAATCACAAGTGCAATATTACAAAACAGTTTAGCCTTTTGTTAATCTACCTGTCGTCTCAGATTTTGAAATTATGCTTTACAGAGAAAGCAATACAAGCGTTTGTGTAAGTTTGTCGATCGCTCAACAAAACAATAAGTTCACTTAGCATCAGGTAACTTGTCAGACGTTTTTTATAATCAATCCTCAAGGTGTTTTTCAAATATCTATTCGATAATATATCAACCGGGACAGTTGGCTTTTCACTAGGACCGGGAGTAACAATGGCCGCCTTTCTCTTTTGCGCACTCTGAGAGCCCCCACCTATCCACTTACGCAATGTGGTCGTTCACGCTCATTCTTCAAAATAAAAGCCTGAAACTATGTCTGAAGACTGTTGACACCTTGAGGAAGCGATAGGAAAAGGAATCTGGTTGATATCCCTTTAAATGGAGCAATGGGAGGCTATGGAACATGGAGTTTTCAAAATAGAAGCCACTTCCTGGTCTGTTTTTTCTCAGGGTTTCGCCTGCAATATCAGTTCTGTTATACTCACAGACAATATTTTGACAGTTTTGGAAACGGTAGAGTGTTTTCTATCCTAATCTGTCAATTATATGCATATTCTAGCATCTGGTCCTGAGAAATAGGCCGTTTACTTTGGGAACGTTATTTTTCCAAACATAAAAATAGTGCCCCCTAGCTTCAAGAGGTTTTAATTAAGATACCTAAACTCACTTCTTTCTAGTCTAGTATACTGTGCTAAGACCTGCCCATCACTGGTATTATACCCTAGCTCTTTAGTGGGTGGCTAGCCCACACAATGACAACATTGCCATGGATGACTAGGTCCCCTGACATTTGAAACTGTCAGAAAGTGCATGGTGGCCCAGCCAAGTTCACTCACCTATGATCTCGTTTCTCAACACAGGCTTTACACAGGCTTGACAATTGGGAGGTGGAGGAGGATTAGTACATGAGAGGGGTGTCTGTTGACTGTCGGCAGCCTTTCTCCACGCTCAAGCCACCCTGTCCCCACACCTTCCCAGGACACTCAGGAAGGCATGGCATGGGGCTGGGAAGGCTGTCAGTGTGAGAAAGCGGGACCTATGATTAATGAGAGCTGACTGGGTGCCAAATACCCATTCATACATTACACTCAGCAGCTCTACTACGGTCTAACCACAATTATAATCTCACAATGGCACTTACCAGAAATGTGTTGAATAATTATTGAACAAACCACTAACTCAGCACCATCTCACCATAATCTAATACAGCACTACATGATCAGTGACTTCAAACACTACAATGTCTGCCATATCAACCACATCCTCACTGACCACTAAATCCACACACACCATCACAATATGCAATACTGTACATTGTGTGCAAGCCAAAACATCTGACTACTCCAGGCGTTTATCCTAACCGTATGTTTGTCTGTCTGGCTGGCTATCTGTCTGGGACGATGAGGACTTATTTACTGACGATTGTCTGTCTGGCTGGCTACTCTTCTAAAAGCCAGAGGAGTGTACAGACAGAGAGGTGAGGGGGTGAGTGGGTGGGGGGGAGTCTGTTTGTGAATTATTTATACCAATCAACACCCTCGCATTCCCCCCCGGCTCCCCCACCACACCTCACCCCTCCTCTCGCAACACATCATCATTAATTTGATTCTGTCAGTCATTATAGCTACTCCTAACCCCATCAGCAGCCAGTCATTCCCATTAAAGCCGTCTGCAGGGGGTCGGGGGGGTCAAAGGGGCGTTTGTGGGTGCTATAATGCTATAACTGAAATAGCGTTCAGCTGCAGTGTTGGAGCGGTCAGTGGGGCGGCTGGGACGTGGGAGGACGGCTGGCTGGGTGTTGCTGACATTGACAGCAAGTGATGATTGTTATTAAAATAATCCCTGGCTATGCTGACAAAACAGCAGAAGCCTGCCGACACTGTGCACGCACTGTGTAACAGCGTCAGAAACACACTTCGTCACAGTGTCAGAAACACACTGTGTGCTCCTCAGACCTGATCCACCTGCCCTCGAAGGCACAATGTTACTGAAGCTCTTTCTTAGGCATCCCAGTCAAGTACTTTAGTCAACTACTCAAAAAGTCTAAACAAAATGTAATCTGTATTCACATTAACTAACAATTTTATGCGTGAGAGCCCATAAAAAGATGGCTTAGAGACAGCCATTGAGTGGGAGACATCTCCTCATTAGTCTGTTTCACACCCAAAGACAACATTCCCACTCAGCACCTGCTATCATTTCCTGTGTTAAGACATGGAGGCAGTCGTCATCGAGATAACTGATTAGCATCTCAATTTGAGCTTTCTCACTATGGGTAAGTCAGGAAGGTATCTGGGTCAATTAATTTTAACCAGAACGTAGGCTAACATTGAGGTCTAATGGTACTAATGAATCTGCATTTTTAAAAGAGGGTGGGGTTAAGGTCAGGGCTAAGGTTCAGGGGCTTGAAAGGGGGTGTCAAAAACAATATCAGAACTAGAGACAGAATTTTGAAAAGGCCAGGCCAAGGTGAAGTCTTCCGCTTTTGCTGTCTCTAACGCAGTAATCCCATAGCTATCCTGTCATTTTACCACACACTTAGCCAGCATGATTTAAAATACACTAGATAATCAGAAGTATGTGGACATACCTGCTTGTCGAACATCTCATAAAAAAATCATGGGCATTAATATGGAGTTGGTCCATCCTTTGCTGCTATAACAGCCTCCACTCTTCTGGGAAGGCTGTCTAGGGGCCTAGCCCAAACCATGAAAAACAGCCCATACCATTGTTTCTCCTCCACCAAACCTTATAGATTGGCAACTCTGCATTTGGGCAGGTAGCGTTCTCCTGGCAACCGACAGACACAGATTTGTACTGCCAGATTGTACTGCCATATGGTGAAGAGTGATTCGTCACTCCAGAGAACGCGTTTCTACTGCTCCAGAGTAGAATGGCAGCAAGCTTTACACCAGTTTGGAACTCGGAAGTGAGTGCTGCATCCGAGGACAGACAATTTTTTACCCTCTATGTGATTCAGCACTCAGCGGTCCCGTTCTGTGAGCTTGTGTGGCCTACTATTTCACAGCTGAGCTGTTGTTGCTCCTAGATATTTCCACTTGACAATAACAGCACATACAGTTGACCGGGGCAGATCTAGCAGGGCAGACATTTGACAAACTGAATTGTTGGAAAGGTGGCATCCTATGACGGTGCCACATTGAAAGTCACTGAGTTCTTCAATAAGCCCATTCTACTGCCAATGTTTGTCTATGGAGATTGCATGGCTGTCTGCTCTTTTTTGTACACATACTTTTGTATATATATAGCGTATGTACCATTTAGAGATGTATTTAATCTGCATCATGTAATTGTTTTTATATCTCATCCTCCCATGGCATCCCATTGAAAAACAAAAACAATAAAAGCCAGCACATCTCCCTCCTACTCACACACTTTTCCCTCCCACCACACACTCTCACACTCACAGCTGTCTAGCTGGAGAACTGATGTGTGTGTCTCAGATATCCTGCGGCTCTTCACCCATAATCCTTTCCCAGGACAGCAGGGCAGTATTGATTACAAACCAGGCAGAGGAAATAGCAGGATGAGGAGAAGAAGAGTACGGAGGGATAATGGATAGAAGCGGAGAACTGAGCGAATTAATATTTATTAGGATCCCCCATGTGACAGGGGAAAAGAGTTAGGAAGGAGAAAGCGGGGAGAGAGGGGATGGGATGCACAAACACACACAGAGTTTTTAGGTTTTGTCTTCGTCCAGCAGCTGTTGGGTTTGAGTGAGAGGGGTGTCCTCCCGGGTGCTCCTTCAGTCTCACATGGGCTGGCTCACGCCAAACACAAATCCACCAGTGTAAAGATCAGCATGTGTCATAACCATACCAACCATACCAACAATGCTTCATCACTGACCCCAGGGCACCGACAGACAGCAAGGCAGATGTCTGATGACAGATTTAAGGCAGGAAAAAAGGGAGGGACCCCCCCCCCAACCTCTCCTCTCACCCCAGGGATGAAAGTGTACACCACGTCATCAGGTCATACTCTCCCTTAAGACCCACACTTAAAAACACACTGCAAACCACCAGTGTAGTATGTGAATGAATGTGGATATTTATGTCGCTACAGTATGTGTTTAGCCAATTTATATTTACAGACCATTCACATTTTGTGCATTGTTTCTTAGTTGTCTGCTATGAGTGTGCAGAATGTTTGTGCAGTGGCAAGGAACCAGTTCAGTTTGGCACATAATGGAGATGTGAATAGTCCAGTGAATATTCATCCCACCCACCCATCCAATACCTTTTAAGAAAGTTGAAGCTCATTTACTAAAAAGTTGAAGCTCATTTACTAAAAGCTAAAATGACCCCAGCCATTATGACATCGGCTGCTGTATGTTCATTCACCTCAGTCGATCTACAAACACATACCCTATTAGCTATCATTAGCCGCTACACATTAACTTGCATTAACTCAGCACCGGGATTAAAAACTATCATTTAATACAAACAGTGGGATCTGTTAGAAGGAAAAAAAAGTATTAACAAAAGGTAAACAAATACGTTTGCTTTACAGTTTTATTTTGTGTGCAGTTTTACAGCTTTCCTGCAATTATACTAATTGTGCCATGACTTATGCCATTTTAATATGATATCAGAGTGAGAGTAACTAACAAAATCATTGGGGGCCCCCTGGAAAATAGGGCCCCTGGGCATGTGCCCTGCATTCCCAGTCGATAATTTGTCCATGATTGCTACAAATTTACTGTAGATGAGCGATTTGGAGGCCACAAGATGAGGCCAGTGTTTTTTTAATGGATTTTATAGTAAAGATGTAATTTAACTGTAAAAATCTATGAACTTTTAATGTGCCATGAACACAACCAGTCATGATGTTTCCATCTGATTGTCAAACAAATCACAGCAAAAATTAGGTTACCTTCGATCGATCGTCCAAAATAATTCCAGCATCCGAACAGCGTACTGTGCACCCGCCAATGTTCCTTCAATCGCAAGTGGCTGAAACTATCTCACAGGAGAAAGTATCAGAGCGAGTGAAACAGTGCCCTTCTGTTTTACTATATGTAGCCCATGTATCTGATGCTGTCTGGCAGGATCAGATACAGTACATGGGCTACACATACATGTCCTCTGCCTCTGCAACGATTATCAGCAGTAAAGAAATGCGTATTGTATCCCCCTAGAGCAGGGCTCTCCAACCCTGTTCCTGGACAGGAGAGCTTCTCACTCCAACCCTAATGTAACGCACTTCATTCTAATAATTAGCTTGATGATAAGCTTGATAATAATAATTAGCTTGATGATAAGCAGGTTAGTTACAACTGAGTTTAGAGTGAAAACCTGTAGGAGGGGAGCTCTCCAGGAACAGGGTTGGAGAGCCCTGCCCATGAGTCTAAGGGCCCGAGGCTGGCCTCGTCAAAAACCAGGCTTCCTTAATACGGGTAAGCCTGGGGAAGTTCATGGCAGAAAAATAGCTAAATAGGGGTGGAGACCCGGTGTAAATCAGTGACGCCTCACTATACATCAAACCAATAAAATGCCTTGCTTGTGCAGAGATCCAATAGTGCTCACTAGATTAGTGTCTTAGGTGCAACAGTGCATGATGATTATTTTTACAGTCTATGGTGAGGATGGCTGGGAAATCGCTGATTAAAACCCCATCAAAATACAGTATGCTGATCTATGTTGATTTTGTGTGTAGAGCACACTTCTGACAAAACATTATTTTAAATTCCTCCAGGTTTTGCTCCATTTTCTGCTATGTTGCAAACTAGCATACAGAACAATTCTCTGTAAAATGTGTCCTTCCTGGTTTGAAAACAGTGACGAACAGAACACATAGCACCAGCGTGCATGTGGGGGGAAGGGTTCTTTAAATGTAACATCCAATCAAATTCTTGCCATTGGGAGCCAGCTGACCATTCAAACCGTTTTTGCAATACAAAATTCTCCAAACCTCCAAGGGAGGCTGGACAGTGACGTGATTTTGGAAGTATGGTAACGTGAGGCTACTACAAAGCTAACATATGGAATTGTTTTAAGATGGTCATACCAAGGATAATTAAGTGATATGACATTTAGGACCCCTGTAGGTATAAAAAATGTATATAAAAAAAATATTTTGAATAAACATTGAATTTGGCCGTACTGCTATTAGCCCATATACATGCATTGAATAACAGATGAATACATATTCAAACATAGTCAAACATTTTATCAAAAGGAAGCATGTTTTGAGATACATTAGAAAGCTCTGAAGGTATCCCCTTACCAAGTTACCTTCAGATGATCTATATAGCACATTTCAGACATGAATGCAATGCGCTTCACAGGAAAAAAAAACAAAAAAAAAACAATGCAAATAAAAACAGAAATATTTACTACAAAACGAACACAACAAACAAAAGAATAACAATAAAAACAGAAACAGAAAGACCAAAAAAGCACCCTAGGCAAATGCTCAGCTAAAAAGGTGTGTTTGATGATATATGTCCACAGTTTAAATGTGTCCACAGTTTAAATATGTCCACAGTTTAAATGTGTCCACAGTTTAAATATGTCCACAGTTTAAATGTGTCCACAGTTTAAATATGTCCACAGTTTCAGCACCCCTCAGGTTCTGCCTCTCCGTGACTCTTGGTCCTAGGCTTTGGGGATAGTTAAAAGGCCAGTGTGCTAAAGGACATGAGGGACCTACTGGGTACGTAACTCAAAAGCATGTCTGATATGTATTGGGGTGCACAATCATAGATAGATTTAAAAAACAATAGAATAATCTTAAAATGTATTCTAGAACTCACAGGCAGCCAGTGCAGAGACTTCAAAACCAGTGTAATGTGTGCTCTCCGTCTGATCTTGGTCATTATCTTTCTGTATGTTTTGCAGTTGACCAATGGCTTTCTTAGGTAGACCAGACAGGAGAGCATTACAGTAGTCAAGCCTGCTTGTAATAAAAGCATGGATAATTCTCTCTGTATCAGCCTGAGATAGAAATGACCGCACCTTGGCAATGTTCCTCAGTTGGTAAAAAGCTATTTGTCACATTCCTGTTCATACACTCAATAAAATCTGTAGCAACTTCAGAAGTAAGATAATGTTTTTTAATAATGTGTTCAGTATTACCCTGTCATATGAGCAACAAGGTAGTAAAAATACACAGTGGTGATCAGATAAAGCAGTGTCAACAATAGAGGTTACATCAATAGAAAGCCCCTTGGTAATAACCAGGTTGAGACTACGGCCGCAGTTATGGGTGAACCCAGTAACATGTTGGATAAAGTCCATAGTGCTAAAAGGATTCATAAATTCAATGGCCTTGGAGGCCGTCTCTTTGTCAAAATGAATATTAAAATCGACCAACACAATGATTTTATCATAGTTCTCAAGGACAATAGACAATAGTTCAGAGAAATCAGTAAAGAAAGTGGGTTAGTGCTTTGGTGGCCTATACAGGGTTAGAGCCAGCACTGGGTGCTGACTTAAACAGTATAGCATGATGCACTGGGTGCTGACTTAAACAGTATAGCATGATGCTCAAAAGACCCAGAGTTGCCAAATGAAATGTCCTTACAGCTGAGAGCATTAGTAAAAATAGAGGTTGTCACCCTTAACCTTTTTAATTTTGAGGGAAGAGGCTTCAATAAGAGCGGCACTACAGTCTGAAGACAGCCAATGCTTTAGTGAGAAACGTGCAATCAACGTTGCCCTCACTAATGAGGTCATTCACAAGAAAGGTTTTACTAGTAATTGCTCTAACATTTAAAAGCAACACATTTAATGAGTGTGGGCCACACCTGGGCATCTACATCATGGTAACCAATGGAATAACAACCAAATGATGAACGTTACAACAACATGTTCTAACAGTCTCCAATCTATCAGAATGGTAGGATATAACAGTTTGTATAAACTCAGTAGAAGGCGGAGTTAGAGGAAGATAAATTAAGCTACTCACAATAAGAATAGGGCCATTTTTACGGGAGTTGATGGGGGTCGTAGAGCAAATTAGAGAATATCATCGTGAGAGTCTCATCTTATCCATAGAGGGGTCATATTAATGTTAAGACCAAACCGTTCGGACGCTAAAGACATTTTCTTGAGAAGACCGATTTTCGACATGGTCTGACAAACACCTCTGTAGCTCTGCCACCTTCCATCGTAGATGTGAAAGGCCGACATATGCGGATGCAGTGGATTTAAACGCAACCCAGCTCATGACGCCCCTTGGTGATGTGAGGCCTAAGGCAATTGCATCTTCTGCATAATGGTAAGGCTGCCGGTGACGAACTAGACTAAAATTGACCAATGTATTTTTTTCTCTGACATGGGCTTTTTGAGTGACTGTCAATGAGTTATATATAACAAGAGAAAAACTGCTGATGCACAACCACGTTTCGAAATTGCAACTTGTGTATTCCACTATTCTAACTCTCAACAGTAAGTGGAGACCCCAAATGAGTTCCTAAAAATATATATATATATACATTACCAGTCAAAAGTTTGGACACACTTACTCATTCCAGGGTCTTTCTTAATTGAAGAAAGAATAATCATGAAGACATCACAACTATGAATTAACACAAATGGAATCATGTAGTAAACAAAAAAGTGTTAAACAAATCACCCTTTGCCTTGATGATAGCTTTGCACACTCTTGGCATTCTCTCAACCAGCTCCATGAGGTAGTCACCTGGAATGCATTTCAATTAACAGGTGTGCCTTGTTAAAAGTTAATTTTTGTTCGGCCTCCCAGGTGGCGCAGTGGTTAAGGGCGCTGTACTGCAGCGCAAGCTGTGCCACCAGAGACTTTGGGTTCGCACCCAGGCTCTGTCGTAACCAACCGGGGGGGTCTGTGGGGCGACGCACAATTAGCCTAGTGTCGTTAGGGAGGGCTTGGCCGGTAGGGATATCCTTGTCTCATCGCGCACCAGCGACTCCTGTGGCGTGCCAGGCACAGTGTGCGCCAACCAAGGTTTGGATACCACGAAATTGGGGAGAAAAACGGGTAAAAAAATCACACACCATTTGTTTTTTATTCATTTGTGGAATTTATTTCCTTCTTAATGAGTTTGAGGCGATCAGTTGTGTTGTGACAAGGTAGGGGTGGTATACAGCAGACAGCCCTAGCCTTAAGTCCATATTATGGCTAGAACAGCTCAAATAAGCAAAGAGAAATGATAGACCATCATTACTTGAAGACATGAAGGTCAGTCAATTCAAAACATTTAAAGAACTTTGAAAGTTTCTTCAAGTGCAGTCGCAAAAACCATCAAACGCTATGATGAAACTGGCTCTCATGAGGAGCGCCACAGGAAAGGAAGACCCAGAGTTACCTCTGCTGCAGAAGATAAGTTCATTAGAGTTACCATCCTCAGAAATCAACAATTAACTGCACCTCAGATTGCACCTCAGAGAGTTCAAGTAACAGACACATCTCAACATCAACTGTTCAGAGGAGACTGCATGAATCAAGCCTTCATGGTTGAATTGCTGCAAAGAACTACTAAAGGACACCAAAAGAAGAAGAGACTTGTTTGAGACAAGAAACATGAGCAATGGACATTAGACCAGTGGAAATGTGTTCCTTGGTCTGATGAGTCCAAATTTAGATTTTTGTTTCCAAACGCCGTGTCTTTGTCAGACGTCGAGTAGGTGAACGGATGATCTCCGCATGTGTGGTGAAGCATGGAGGAGGAAGTGTGATAGTGTGGGGGTGCTTTTCTGGTGACACTGTCTGTGATTTATTAAGAGTTCAAGGCACACTTACCAGCATGGCTACCACAGCATTCTGCAGCAATACGCCATCCTGTCTGGTTTGCACTGAGTGGGACTATTGTTTGTTTTTTCTTCAACAGGACAATGACCCAAGAAAACTACAGGCTGTGTAAGGGCTAACTTACAAAGAAAGAGAGTGATGTAGTGCTGCATCAGATGACCTGGCCTCCACAATCACCTGACCTCAACCCAATTGAGATGGTTTGGGATGAGTTGGACTGAAGGAGAGTGAAGGAAAAACAGCCAACAAGTGCTCAGCATATGTGGGAACTCCTTCAAGACTGTTGGAAAAACATTCCAGGTGACTACCTCATGAAGCTGGTTGAGAGAATGCAAGGCTGTCATCAAGGCAAAGGGTGGCTACTTTGAGTTATTACATAATTCCATATGAGTTATTTCCTAGCTGTGATGTCTTCACCATTTTTCTACAATGTAGAAAATAGTCAAAATAAAGAACAATCCTTGAATGAGTAGGTGTATCCAAACTCTTGACTGGTACTGTATATATATATATATATATATATATATATATTCATTGAAATATATATATTCATTGAAAAAATGAGGTCCAGACCTCATTTGTAGCTATAGTCCTGCCCTTCCCACACTCAGTTGCATTTAAGTTGAAAAAAAATGTAACACCTCATTTAACGTCAAGCCTTCCCATCCCAGAGGCCACATTAACTTCCCAGTGAGGGGCAGAGAGAGTGCACGACGTCAAACAGAAATCAAAGAACAATATAGAGACTTCATCCATTTTTCATTATATTTTTCATTTAGCCTCTTTGGACCCCAGTAATGGCAATCAATAGATCAAGCTGCTGTCACACCGTTAAGACCTATAGGGACTACTATATAGGTCTATAAACACACACACACACACACACACACACACACACACACACACACACACACACACACACACACACACACACACACACACACACACACACACACACACACACACACACACACACACACACACACACACACCTTTATTCAACACAATAGTATTCTCTGCAATTATTCTCTATAATTATACTTCTTCATAACTATAATGTATGACTGCAATATTACCATCCACAAAATATGTGCTACTACTATCATTTTAATGGTCATATCATCGAGTTTACAATAACAGCATCATTAAAACACATACACATATAGGCAACACAGCTCGTCCAATGGGGCACTCTATCTTTCCAATTTCATGGCACTCATCCATAATATAAAGAATTGTGGGTGGGACTTACATGCTACTTCTAATGATGCGTTTCTGCTCACTGCCTCCCCCAGGTAATTGCGGGCCACACACACGTAGCTGCCGTCGTCTGGCTTGCTGCGTCGGCCGTGGACGATGCGCAGGAAGAAGAGGGAGCCGCTGGGCAGCAGCATGCGATGGGAACGGGGGTTGTCCCGGTCTGTCTCCACCCGCTCCCCGTCCTTATACCACTCCACCGTGGGGGCGGGACGCCCCTCCGCCTTGCAGTTGAGGGTGGCCGGCTCCCCCTTGGACACGATGAGGTCAGAGGGGTGCTCCACGATCCGAGGAGGGGAGTCATCCTGACGCAGACGAGATCCTGGGAGGAGAGATTGGAGAAATGATTAGCTACACATAAGATATGTTCAGTAATACCAACTGACAATATCGGTAAGTCCGGATTGATGTGTAAAATATACAGGGAGAAAGTCTGAGAGAAAGCCTATAAATGAGTGCCAGGCAGCACACACACCATGGTACCACACAAAAACGAGCCGCAATATCTACACTGACAGACAGAAGACAGAGAGTTATTATGGCTAATCAGATTTTTCATTTACACATTCCGTCAAGTGCTCTGTTCCTCTTAGATGTTGCTGGGTGAGGAGTTGGTTGTTAGTGTGTGTAGCAAATAAATGTTGAATGTCGATTTCTATTTCTAAGCGTGTCTTCAGATAGGCACGTGTGTGCCCATTGGGGATATAGAAAAGCATAATCAACATGTTTGTGTGTCTTCTGTTCCTCTTTTACAGAATCAGACTTTTGCATTCAATGTGTATGAGGAGTCTGTTTCTCTGTCCCTCACCCAGGGTTTGATGTCACCATGAACAAGTCAACAGGAACACATTCCTGTGTGTCGGCTGGAAGTGGAGGAAAAGCAACCCAACCATGCTGTGGGAAGGAGAGGAAGCAGCAAGTGTTTGATGTCATTACCAAGCGCTTGCTCCCACACTGCCTCCAGCTCTACCTAGTACCCACAACCCTCCTCTTCTCCCCTTGTCTGTGTTGGTGACGCAGTGAGGCATCACAACACAACATGATTCTATCATTACTCATACCAAGACAAATGGGATATGACAAACACTACTCTGTTTTTCTGTGTAAGGATGGGAGTGAGCATTTAACAGAGTAACCTGGGAGAGAGCTATAGTGTTCAGTTGGATGACGAGACAAGCTGAGCCATGACAGAAATATGTTTTAGTAATGGGTTTAGTTTTCTGCAACTGTTGCTCTTTCAAGTCTGCACAGCTCTTCTTGATGGGAAATCTGCTAACCATACACAAAATACATCTATTTCCAGCTTCTCAAATCCATCAGACTCTAACTAATCCAACAGGTGGATTGCTAACCTGAGCGAAGCTGCCAGCCACTGGCATGCCACACTCCAAAACGCCACTCTCAGATAATTACCAATACCCAGCCCACTCAAGTGTACCGACTCCCTGCCCGTCTGACTTACTCTCTCTCCCCCTCCCTTCCCCACACCCACACCCACCCCCACCTAGTGTTTAATGGCCCTAATGGGAACTGGCTGGATCCATTCAACTACAACCACAGTTATAAATTCATACGTAACCCAAAGATCTCCGCCCTCCAAAAAGCTTCTCATTTCATTAGTCCCTTCAGTGAGCCTGTTCATGGAACTGCCCACGCAATTCATGCACTCAATTTCACCCAAGTCCTGAGAGCAGTACAGAAACTGAAACAGACTAATTCTCATTACAGCCACCCAGGGCTTACTCTACTATGGCCCTGCATATGGGCAGTGGTTTTTATCCCTGAATAAACTAGTCTTAAAGGTCTTCCGACAACCTGAACTTTCTGAGATAAGGTTTCCCCATAGAGCAGCTATGGTCTTTCCAAACTCATTACGCTCTACCTTATCTTTCTCTCTCTGAGGTAAAACTGTACGCCCAGGCGACAGCAGAAATGTCATGGCTACGCTTGACTGGGATTTAGCTGCACTCTGGCTAAACAAAAACATATGAAAACAGCATCTCCCTCTGCACTTTAACTTTGACCATATCAACTGTCACATCCATTACAGCTGACATCCCTCTCCTACTGAACATAGCTGTTGGCTGGAATATTCATAAAGGGAAGTGTACTGAGGGAACCCAGTCAGTCAGAATAGTTATGGTAATACCATCACCTACCACTGATATCAACACGCTGTACCAATATTGACAAATTATGATGTCGATTGAAATTACAGTGGAATAACAATTATACTTTTAAAGTGCATGTACAATGAATGTATTTGAATTGCTGATTGGTGAACTGCACTGTGCACATAGAGTATGCACTTCACCCAATGTACAGTTATCAGGAATTGACTGAATATAGACTAATGATATTGACCATCTTGGACTCTCCCATCACAGCAGAGGATGATAATGTGTCTTTCTCTGTGACATGGCGTTGTCTCATAATGTTTCTGTTTAATCTCAAGCGTACTTTCAATAACACAGCGCTGCCAAGACCTTGCCATTTAATCACCCACAGACAGTCAAATGGCCTTTTGCCAAAAACTCTCCATGTCACCCTCTTTCATACACAACAATAACACACATGCACAGGCAGAAAACAACCTCAAAGCCAACTTGACAAAGTTATAAAGCAAAAAATCGATGAAGAGAGAGGTGGGTGAGTGTGTGTGAAAGAGAGTGAAAGACAGAGAGAGATACTGCTACTAAAACACAATAAAATACTCATACAAGCACACAGTATAACACCTGCTACCCAATTGTACAGGTACAGGAGATGAATGAAAGCCCTGTAAGAGTGGTTAAGAGCGTTGGGCCCGTAACTGAAAGTTCGCTGGTTCAAATCCACGAGCTGACTTGGTGAAAAATATGTTGATGTGCCCTTGAGCAAGGCACTTAACCATTTTGCTCCTGTAAGTCGCTCTGGATAAGAGAGTCTGCTAAATGACTAAAATGTAAATGTGGTAGAATATAAGCAATGGAGTGGGGCATCACTGTGTATATGGTAGTCAACAGCCATAGGGATGGAACCAGCCCCCTCTCTCACCAAATCAATGCTTTCAATGTGGACATGGTCATCAAAAACAGCTGCATGTCCAGTGGGGGACAACACAGTGGCATTGGCCTGGAAAGCCCATATCGACCAAGACAGGAAGCTCAACCGTTATGAGTGCTGTGTCCTCACCAGTGATGGTGCTCAAGGGACAGAGTACGTACAGTATGTCCTGTGAGCAGTGGACACAGTGTCCATATATAACAGACTGAAACAAGTTACAGGACTATACGATAGTTCAGCATAATAGTCTCCATGACATGTTTTTGGGACCTTTCAGAGAAAAAATCTAAGTTCCACCAGCTGCATATCAGAACCCAAATCATCTGAGTCTAACACAAGCCTTCTGATGTTCGGGGTCCAACTGTATAGATCCATCAACTTCACCCATGTTTTCCCCTTCTTTACATTTCTTAGACACTATTCTTCTTAAATGGAAAATCCACTCAAAACTATATTTTGCTATTTTTTTTCAGTCCGCTGTTGACAGTCCCAAAATGTTTCCTATGTCAGCAGTCAAGTTTTCAAGACTTAGGACTCATCATGGTGATGTGGCAAGTGACACTATGCTTCTTGAAAATCCAATATCTTAAAAACTTCACTGCTGACATGCAAAACACTTGGGACTGGATTAAAAATACCAAATATAGTTTTTCCTTTAAGACTGTGAAAATGTAGTAGGACATCAATGGTGTCTATTAAATATAAAGAAGGGGGTGACAACTTATTATTAACAAAAGAAAGATGATAATGAAAGTGAAAGCTGCTGCCTATTAAATATTGTCAGTCACCTATGGGTAATTGACACAATAGAGTGCTGAATGTCATTACATTGAAACCGAATAAATGGTGCTTTCATTTATCAGCCAAGGGCAAAATTAAACCTTTCAAATCCTCCCTAATGATAGACTTACATCAATTAGGAAAATGTATTCATTAACAATTAAATTAATCAGGGACCCCTAAATAAGCATATGTTTCGAATTGCAATATATGATTAATTTGTATGATAATTAATAAAATGTCAACGAATTCAATCGATAAAAAACACATTGACAATCCATTGCTCATAAAATAGTCTGGTGCATCAAAGCCACGTTGAAAGGATCAACCCCTGAATGTTGAGACACATTAACGCGCAAACAGAAACCACATGTGTGCACCCCTTTTTCGCCTGCTTTTTGCAACGTTTTGAAATGAGGAATAGACAGAACAAGCCAGGCAAAATACAGTTGCTACTGCAGGTGCTCTAATCAAACGCGGGGTTGTTCGATGTTTTAGGTGGGGTACCCACACTTAGACTATGTGTATATCTAAAACTAAAAACAGGGAAAAGCTATGTTTTTATTACAAACTTAATTGTGGTGACCAAATCAAATGAAAGGTTCCAGGACTTACCGTTGACTTGGGTGTGCAATAGTCCATAGAAAAATAAAAACCGTAGTAGACCCATTCTGGCATAGTAACCGTCCACGGTATATTAGCGCAAAACCCGTCAGATAGACTTCTTTACCTTGCTTATTGTGCGACTCTGTAGTCGGTTCTGAGCATATAAACTATTGAATTTTAATATAAATCATTTAAGTTATATTTTAATGGACAACGAAATCATTCACCATACGACTTCATGTTTTCTCACCAAGAGCGCACTCGATGGGTAGCCTACTTCTCCACACAACATTTGGAGGTGTCTCATCACCAGACACTAACCAAAGAGCGACGATGTGCTCGCCTCATAGCATCACCCCGACCGGCTCCCAGAGCCTATTTCATGCCATGCTCCTTCTAGCAAAAATCGTCGAAAACGAAGCCCATAGGCTACAATATATAATATAAATGGTCTGAATGACCATCATTTTGAAAATATCACTCCGACGGAATACGCGCAGTTCAGTAACCTACAGGCGGGACGGTTGTGAGACAACGGTGGTGGACTGTGGTGGTTTCAGACCGAGTTGAATAGCTGCACAGTTACAGCCCCCTTCCTCGTGGAACTGTACATTGGTAGCCTACAGCAGTAGTGGGCTACAAAACGCGAATACGCAGACTTCCATCAAACCATCTCAGAATGTGCTATTTACAGGTTGTTCTATGCGCTGACCTGAAGTCAGTTTGGGTTTAGATTAGAGGGGCAAACTAGTCCTAGATCTGAACTGTCGACATAGCTACAGAGCGCTGTGGAAAACACATACAAATCACATAACTACATTAGGCTATGCCAATATTTCTTGGGGAGATTTGCGCATAGAAATGTTGTTTGGGTTTGGTGTTTAAATTGCTATGCATTTGATTTGCTAATCATGTGCGCCTTATAACATATGGAGTGGGCTAAACATCAAATCAAATTGTATTGGTCACATCACATATTTAGGAGATGTTTTTGCGGGTGTAGCGAAATGCTTGAGTTCCTAGCTCCACCAGTGCAGTAATATCTAACATTTCACAACAATACACACAAATCTAAAAGTAAAATAATGGAATTAAGAAATATATACATATTAGATCGAGCAATGTAGGAGTGGCATTGACAAAAATTCAGTATAATAGAATACAGTATACATCAAAGTGCAATCAAGTTGCGTCCTCTATCGACGACATAGTATACATCAAAGTACAACAAGTTGCGTATCGACGACATGGTTATCTCTTAGATATCATCTGGCATAGACAGAATGCGACTGCAAAGTGGTTTGTTCCTATATGGCAATTCCCTCAGTGAATATCAATGACAACTTCACTGCTAATAGCCCATGGCACATAGTGTCTACTGCCAGCAGTCGATTCCATCCACATGAATAAGAGGAACGAAAACCCAGGGCCTTGTTCTTGATGAACTGGGCACTCAATGAGCTATTGACAAAAATACTCCTCCCAACAAGCACATTCAATAATGCTTATCTACTGATGATAATTTAATTAGCCCAGTGAACTGAATTGAAATGTGCGGTCACATTTTGGTTAATCACTTGATTATAAAGGGAGGCATCATCTAAAGCAGGGGTCAGCAGCAGGCGGACCACGAGCCAAAACCGGGCCATGAGTCATTTTTTTGCCCCCCAAAGTTTTTAGTAAAAAATAAATAAAACATTTAAAAAGACTGTAAAATCAGCAAAACATTTCTTTAATTCAGGAAATCTTTTCCCAAGTCTTCCCACAAAAAAAGACACGTGATTGTGTCTCAATGTATGAAATTATTGTTATTTTAAAATAAGATCTCATTTTGTGTTTAGTTGTGGTCAATTTGCAGCCTGCAAATTATTCTAATTATGTTCCAGCCCTTTGACCATTCACTCCCACAAAAATTGTCCCGTGGCTGAATCTAGTTGCCTACCCCTGATCTATGGTGTCAGGAGAAATCCAGGTGGTGGAGAAATGTGTGTGTGTGTTTTTCCCTGTTGAGAAAAAGGTAAATGTATGATTGTAGGTTTAAAGTGAGGTGGTTCATCGTAGATTGCCATTCTACAGGTAGATTTTTGGTTGTGATTAACCAAAAATTCACAGTAAATGTTAGTTCAGTCCACAGGACAAACTAAATGATCACCTGTGCAACTAAAAAACTGTAGATCAGCTTTACTCCACACACAGAGATTCATACAAAGCTCTCCCCCGCACTGCATTTGGCAAATCTGCCCTTAACTCAAAGCTGACCATAATTCCTGCTTACAAGCAAAAACTCAAACAGGAACAACCAGTGGCGTGCTCAATATGGAAGTGGTCCGATGAAGCGGATGCTGAGCTACAGGACTGTTTCACTAGCACAGACTGGAATATGTTCCAGGATTCATCTGATGGTATTGAGGAGTTTACAACATCAGTCACACAAGCCCCCCAGATGAGCTAAAAGGCTTCCATGCCCACCCCGAGGCAAGCAACACTGAACCATGTATGAGAGCACCAGCGTTTTCAGACGACTGTGTGATCACGCTCTCCGTAGCTTATGTGAACAAGACTTTTAAACATATTAACATTCACAAGGCTGCAGGGCCAGACAGACGATCAGGATGCGTACTCAGAGCATACGCTGTCCTGCTGGGCAAGTATTTTCACTGACATTTTCAACCTCTACCTGACCCAGTCTGTAATAACTACATGTTTCAAGCAGACCACCATAGGTAAATCAAATCAAAGTTTATTTGTCACGTGCGCTGAATACAACAGATGTAGACCCTACAGTGAAATGCTTACTTACAGGCTCTAACCAATAGTGCAAAAAAGGTATTAGGTGAACAATAGATAAGTAAAGAAATACAACAACAGTAAAACGACAGGCTATATACACTAGCAAGGCTATAAATGTAGCGAGGCTAAATACAGCCAACGGTTAGTCAGGCTGATTGAGGTAGTATGAAAATGTAGATATGGTTCAAGTGACTATGCATATATGATGAACAGAGAGTAGCAGTAGCGTAAAATAGGGGTTGGCGGGTGGTGGGTGGCAGGACACAATGCAGATAGCCCGGTTAGCCAATGTGGGAGCACTGGTTGGTCAGCCCAATTGAGGTCGTATGTGCATGAATGTATAGTTAAAGTGATTGCATACAGTGCCTTGCGAAAGAATTCGGCCCCCTTGAACTTTGCGACCTTTTGCCACATTTCAGGCTTCAAACATAAAGATATAAAACTGTATTTTTTGTGAAGAATCAACAACAAGTGGGACACAATCATGAAGTGGAACGACATTTATTGGATATTTCAAACTTTTTTAACAAATCAAAAACTGAAAAATTGGGCGTGCAAAATTATTCAGCCCCTTTACTTTCAGTGCAGCAAACTCTCTCCAGAAGTTCAGTGAGGATCTCTGAATGATCCAATGTTGACCTAAATGACTAATGATGATAAATACAATCCACCTGTGTGTAATCAAGTCTCCGTATAAGTGCACCTGCACTGTGAGTCTCAGAGGTCCGTTAAAAGCGCAGAGAGCATCATGAAGAACAAGGAACACACCAGGCAGGTCCGAGATACTGTTGTGAAGAAGTTTAAAGCCGGATTTGGATACAAAAAGATTTCCCAAGCTTTAAACATCCCAAGGAGCACTGTGTAAACGATAATATTGAAATGGAAGGAGTATCAGACCACTGCAAATCTACCAAGACCTGGCCGTCCCTCTAAACTTTCAGCTCATACAAGGAGAAGACTGATCAGAGATGCAGCCAAGAGGCCCATGATCACTCTGGATGAACTGCAGAGATCTACAGCTGAGGTGGGAGACTCTGTCCATAGGACAACAATCAGTCGTATATTGCACAAATCTGGCCTTTATGGAAGAGTGGCAAGAAGAAAGCCATTTCTTAAAGATATCCATGAAATGTGTTGTTTAAAGTTTGCCACAAGCCACCTGGGAGTCACACCAAACGTGTGGAAGAAGGTGCTCTGGTCAGATGAAACCAAAATTGAACTTTCTGGCAACAATGCAAAACGTTATGTTTGGCGTAAAAGCAACACAGCTCACCACCCTGAACACACCATACCCACTGTCAAACATGGTGGTGGCAGCATCATGGTTTGGGCCTGCTTTTCTTCAGCAGGGACAGGGAAGATGGTTAAAATTGATGGGAAGATGTATGGAGCCAAATACAGGACCATTCTGGAAGAAAACCTATTGGAGTCTGCAAAAGACCAGAGACTGGGACGGAGATTTGTCTTCCAACAAGACAATGATCCAAAACATAAAGCAAAATCTACAATGGAATGGTTCATAAATAAACATATCCAGGTGTTAGAATGGCCAAGTCAAAGTCCAGACCTGAATCCAATCGAGAATCTGTGGAAAGAACTAAAAACTGCTGTTCACAAATGCTTTCCATCCAACCTCACTGAGCTCGAGCTGTTTTGCAAGGAGGAATGGGAAAAAATTTCAGTCTCTCGATGTGCAAAACTGATAGAGACATACCCCAAGCGACTTACAGCTGTAATCGCAGCAAAAGGTGGCGCTACAAAGTATTAACTTAAGGGGGCTGAATAATTTTGCACGCCCAATTTTTCAGTTTTTGATTTGTTAAAAAAGTTTGAAATATCCAATAAATGTCGTTCCACTTCATGATTGTGTCCCACTTGTTGTTGATTCTTCACAAAAAAATACAGTTTTATATCTTTATGTTTGAAGCCTGAAATGTGGCAAAAGGTCGCAAAGTTCAAGGGGGCCGAATACTTTCGCAAGGCACTGTATATGATAAACAGAGAGTAGCAGCAGCATAAGAAGAGGGGTTGGGGGTGGCACACAATGCAAATAGCCCGGGGGACATTTGATTACCTGTTCAGAAGTCTTATGGCTTGGGGGTAAAAACTGTTGAGAAGCCTTTTTGTCCTAGACTTGGCACTCCAGTACTGCTTGCCATGCGGTAGTAGAGAGAACAGCCTATGACTGGGGTGGCTGGGGTCCTTGACCATTTTTAGGGCCTTCCTCTGACACCGCCAGGTGTAGAGGTCCTGGATGGCAGGCAGCTTAGCCCCAGTGAAGAATTGGGCCGTACGCACTACCCTCTGTAGTGCCTTGCTGTCAGAGGCCGAGCAATTGCCGTACCAGGCAGTGATGCAACCAGTCAGGATGCTCTCAATGTTGCAGCTGTAGAACATTTTGAGGATCTCAGGACCCATGCCAAATCTTTTTAGTTTGCTGCGAGGGAATAGCCTTTGTCGTGCCCTCTTCACGACTGTCTTGGTGTGTTTGGACCATTCTAGTTTGTTGTTGATGTGGAAAACAAGGAACTTGAAGCTCTCAACCTGCTCCACTACAGCTCCGTCGATGTTAATGGGGGGCGTGCTCGGTCCTCCTTTTCCTGTAGTCCACAATCATCTCCTTAGTCTTGGTTACGTTGAGGGATAGGTTGTTATTCTGGCACCACCTAGCCAGGTCTCTGACCTCCTCCCTATAGGCTGTCTCGTCGTTGTCGATGATCAGGTCTACCACTGTTGTGTCATCGGCAAACTTAATGATGCTGTTGGAGTTTTGTCTGGCCATGTAGTCGTGGGTGAACAGAGAGTACAGGAGGGGACTGAGCATGCACCCCTGGGGAGCTCCAGTGTTGAGGATCAGCGTGGCAGATGTGTTCCTACCCACCCTCACCACCTGGGGGTGGCCCGTCAGGAAGTCCAGGATCCAGTTGCAGAGGGAGGTGTTTAGTCCCAGGATCCTTAGCTTAGTGATGAGCTTTCAGGGTACTATGGTTTTGAACGCTGAGCTGTAGTCAATGAATAGCATTCTCACATAAGTGTTCCTTTTGTCCAGGTGGGAAAGGGCAGTGTGGAGAGCAATAGAGATTGCATCATCTGTGGATCTGTTCGGGCGGTATGCATAAACACTTTTTTGGTTACTACATGATTACATTTGTTTTATTTCATTGTTTTGATGTTTTCACAATTATTATACAATGTAGAAAATAGTATAAAAAAACTTGCATGAGTAGGTGTGTCCAAACTTTTGACTTGCATTGTACATATTACCTCAATTACCTCAACTATTACGCACCCCTGCACATTGACTTTGTACATACTCTTTGTATAATGAAAATATATATATAAACGCAACATGCAACAATTTCAAAGATTTTGCTGAGTTACAGTTCATATAAGGAAATCAGTTAATTGAAATAAATAGATTAGGCCTTAATCTATGGATTTCACATGACTTGGCATGTGCAGCGCCCCACTAGTACCCACTAGTAAGCCAGACCCAGCCAATCAGAATGAGTTTTTACCTACAAAAGGGCTTTATTACAAATAGAAATACTCCACAGCCCCCCACCCCCCTCCCCTCCTCTGACGATCAAGCAGGTGAAGAAGCCGGATGTGGAGGTCCTGTGCTGGCATGATGACACGTGGTCTGCGGTTGTGAGGCCGGTTGGAAGTATTGCCAAATTCTCAAAAACGACGTTGGAGGCGGCTTATGGTAGAGAAATTAACATTCAGTTTCTTGGCAACAGCTCTGGTGGACATTCCTGAAGTCAGCAATCCAATTGCACGCTCCCACAAAACTTGAGACATTTGTGGCATTGTGTTATGTAACAAAACTGCACATTTTAGAGTAGCCTTTTATTGTCCACAGCACAAGGTGCACCTGTGTAATGATTATGCTGTTTAATCATCTTATTGATATGCCACACCTGTCATGTGGATGGGTTGTCCTGACAAATGATAAAATGCTCACTAACAGGGATGTAACACATGTGTGCACAAAAATTGAGAGAATTAAGCTTTTTGTGTATATGGAACATTTCTGGGATCTTTAATTTCAGCTCATGAAACATGGCATTGCACCAACACTTTATAGGTTGTGTTTATATTTTTGTTCAGTTATAGTTTCGCTACAGATATTTTATTTTGTTACTATTTTTAAAAGATTGTTGCAAAATGTTTGTACTTTTTAACTCTGCATTGTTGTATTTGGCGCATGTGACAACTAACATTTTATTTGATTTTTCATAATATGAGAGGGCTGAGTGGAAAGCACTCACAGGAATAGGTGGTCTCTGCAGATGATGGGATAAGTGCTATCATGAAGTGACAATAAACCATAACGTCTGTGATTGCTTCTGATGGGAGAAAGTGACCCTGTTCCCATCCCACACTTTCCTTTCTCTACCACTGATGCGCACATCTGTGGCCTTGTCTTTTAGATGATGCCTTTACATCTCCCCTGCCATTATTGGCACTCTGTATCTGAAAGACACTTTGGCAGAAAGAAAACATGTAGTTTATAAAAGTTTCATGAACTGAATGTTTTGAGGTGCATAGGCCTACTCACACCCACACACACAACACGAGTTCCATTGAGGAACACTGAAGATAGTTGTTTGTCAAATAAGCTCTCATTGGAAATGTAATGGTCTCTCACTCAATAATACATAACAGAATAGTTCATGAACCTGACATCTTAATGAAATCGGCACAGGTAGGTGAGTCAACCACATATCACAGTTGTATGATTTCTTTAAGTAGCATTTCAGACGTTTTCAGAATGTAAAACATTTCCTATTACTTACAGGCAGTCAGTTTCCTGTTTAGTTACCATATTTTATGGTATCCAATACTGTTACTGTAAGCTTTTTTACCATTATTCTTCCGGTAACTTACAGTCAACTGGCGCCTGCAAGCTGACTCTGGTTGTCAGTTGGATGGTGTTTCCACCGACACATAGGTGCAGCTGGCTCTCGGTTAAAGCGCACAGTGTGTTAAGAAGCAGTGCGGCTTGGCAGGTCATATTTCGGGGACGCATGACTCTCTCCCGAGCCAATTGGGGAGTTGCAGCAATCAGACAAGATTGTAACTACCAATTGGATATTATGAAATTGGGGAGAAAAAGAGGGTCAAAAAATACAACTATTTTTCTGCCCACAACATTTTTCAACAATGCACCATAATATACCGTCTAATTTACACTATAATTCTTCACATTATTTTATTGTTGATAAATGTAAAAATGTACCATATGAATCAGTTTTCCATTACAGTGTAATATTCTGTATAATTAATTTTGTAAATCATATAAATGTTGTAAATGTTGTTTGGTTGGTTCATTTCAGACCTTGATGTCTCTCAATCAGATCACTCAGAGTTGTTAGTAAAAGTTGCCAGTTGCCAATCACACAATGCTGTGTGGTTACAATAATGTACGGTTACAGTAATGTACAGTAACTAAGCTGTTTGCTTCAAAGCACTGTGCCAATGCTTGTATCACTTTATCAGAAGCACAGCATCATTGACATCCAAAGCTTTGTTTGATTACATGCCTTTTCAAAGTGTGTGGTGCAAAATGCAGATCCCACTGATTTCAACATGATTCTAGTGCTTTCTTTGATTCCAAGCTGCTTTTAAACATCAACCTCTACTGGACGCCTTACTTATAAATGTAATTACATTTTTTTTACAAGTTGTTTCACTTGACTGGTAATTTAGCAGCTAGAGTTGGAAACTATAGAACATTCCGGGACCCTAAGGTATGGGGTAGAATCATGGTGTAGGCACACTGATAATGATTTTATGTGAAATCCCACTTTCTGCACATTGTTGTTCAAATCATTTGTTTTATTTAGTGTAGTATAAGCTTCTGTCTAGCGCTCTGCTGGGCGCATATGCACAAACCCCCAGAGAACAAGGCAATGCTACAGGTATTAAATAAACATTTTTCTTAAATACTGGGATAATAATAATTAATAATTTAACAAATCTACTCACTCAAAAGGCAGGGAACATATTGAAACAACATGATTGTAATCCCTACAAGGGATATGGCTACAACATGATTGTAATCCTATAAGGGATATGGCTGCCGTTTCCTGCCAAATAGTGGCCTGCTCGGACATTAGTCCTCAAGCATTTGCAATTGGCTTTTACAAAATAATAATCAACTAGAAAACTAGACATTAGCGGCAACAAACGCTGCAAAACACTCAACAACATGTTTACAGTGTGGGGTGTAAAGTGCACATTTTAATAGTGAATGTCCGACTGTCTTTAGCAATGTGAGAGTATTTGCTTGTAGGGGAAATGGCGCACTACAGTCACGCTATAGTCACTGGCCTCAGACTATACAAATACCGTGATCTCTAAATAATCTATGTCAAGTTCCAACATGAGGCAAAGATGCATTTCAATTGATTGTAAAGAGAAAGCATCTCCTTGTCAATCATCCCTTCAATTTTCATAACATGGCGAAACAGGCTATTTAAAAGGTTTGTACTCCAGCTCTAATGAAATGGCACTTAGTTCTAGTTCACTGCATGTGTTGCCAGCCCTCCCAGCCTAGTCAATATCGGTCAATACTGTCAATATGATTATGAATGCAATTCATTGCCATGAAATGAAAGTGAGACATGCTGCATTAGGAGCTATTGATCCAGAGAGTGAAATTAAATAGCTTTTTACTCAGGGCATTTAGAATTGTGGATCAAATTAGAATTGTTGATAATGACACAATGAAATCACAAATGATGATGGAGCAAGCTGTGCTAACCGATATTAAATGTCACTATAGATGAAAACATTACATTTATTGAGAGAGGTTTTGGGTTGTATTGCTGTCCTTCCATATTGTGGCCATGGAAACCACATCTGAATTCACACTACAGAACAAGGCCACTGGCTATTCATTGGCACTATCAGGTATGAAGGTAAGACACAGATGCAGACACATCAAATTAACAATGGTTTAATAATCCAGCAGGGGCAGGCAATAGACAGTAAACCAGAGGTGGGGTCAGTAAACCAGAGGTGTTGCCTTGATACCGGACGGCAGGCAGGCTCAGGGTAGGCAGAGGTCAAAAATCCAGAGGTGGGGCAAAGGTTCAGGTCGGCAGGCAGGCTTAGGGCCAGGCATAGTGGTCAGGCAGGCGGGTTCAGAGTCAGGACAGGCAAGGGTCAAAACCAGGAGGACGAGAAAAAGAGAGACAGGGAAAAGCAGAAGCTGAGAACAAAAACACTGGTTGACTTGACAAACAAGACGAACTAGCAACAGACAAACACTGGGGAAGATGGGCGACACCTGGATGGGGTGTGGAGACAATCACAAAGACAGGTGAAACAGATCAGGGTGTGACAGTCACCTTGCATAACACACCCATTCAATTGAACATTTATTTCCCTTATTTGACATCTGCAACAACTGAAAATATATTTGTTTCCCCTTTTGAATCCAAAGACAGCAAATACACTAGTGGTGTGCCATTCATATGGTACCAGGCCAGTAGCAGAACCTTCAGCCATCATTCTAGTCCAAGCCCTTTTCCGAAGATGTCCATACTGCTATCGCGAGAACTCGTAATAGGATCATGTACGCTCTTTATTTTCTTTGAGTATATTAGTCTATTTCAGGGGTTCAGTAGTACAGTAGTTATAAATAATTTGTACACCGAAAATTGACCGCAAGAATCCCAAGCAGATAGTATTTGACAAAAACAGAATAATTTCAAAACTTGATTACATTGGTATATCTCTGTTTATGCGTGGGAATACTTGAGAACAGATTTTCTAGTATTTTATTTCCAACAACGAAAAGTATTTTTTTGGTCAGAAAACTTGGGGAACACTAATCTATTTGTTTCTAGATCAGATCTTAGTCCATGATAGGCAGCAGTACAGTATATGTATAGATACATTCACAGAGTGAATAGACTAACAAGCAGGAGGCTGAGACTGCAGGGATCACAGTCTACAGAAACCTGTTACCCAAACAGAGCAGAGCTCAAGGCATATGCTGCCCCTGTAGACAAGCTCTTCTTCACACACACACACACACACACACACACACACACACACACACACACACACACACACACACACACACACACACACACACACACACACACACACACACACACACACACACACACACACACACACACACACACACGCACACACGCACGCACGCACACACACAGGCACACAGAAATCTATACACTTATCACTATATACCAAATTATGCTGATCCACTTTAAAAGGTCCTTTTGATATGACCCAGGCTTTACGTTGAAGCATTTATCTGTCACTCAGCGGCCCATTTGGTATTCAGCCTACAAATGAACCCTGTGTAAAGTGTCATTATTACCAACAGCCTTTTCACATCTAATTGAGAGACCCAGATTATGAACTAATCAGCCATAAAGACATGCATGTGTACCTAAACCACCCACACACAGTGTATCGTATGGACATGCTGATGACTGGCGAGTGGCGAGTGTAGAGAGTATAGAGATATTGTTATCCACGTCGGCACCAACGATGTTAGGATGAAACAGTCAGAGATCACCAAGCGCAACATAGCTTCTGCGTGTAAATCAGCTAGAAAGATGTGTCGGCATCGAGTAATTGTCTCTGGCCCCCTCCCAGTTAGGGGGAGTGATGAGCTCTACAGCAGAGTCTCACAACTCAATCGCTGGTTGAAAACTGTTTTCTGCCCCTCCGAAAAGTTAGAATTTGTAGATAATTGGCCCTCTTTTTGGGACTCACCCACAAACAGGACCAAGCCTGACCTGCTGAGGAGTGACGGACTCCATCCTAGCTGGAGGGTGCTCTCATCTTATCTACCAACATAGACAGGGCTCTAACTCCTCTAGCTCCACAATGAAATAGGGTGCAGGCCAGGCAGCAGGCTGTTAGCCAGCCTGCCAGCATAGTGGAGTCTGCCACTAGCATAGTCAGTGTAGTCAGCTCAGCTATCACCATTGAGACCGTGTCTGTGCCTCGACCTAGGTTGCGCAAAACTAAACATGGCGGTGTTCGCCTTAGCAATCTCACTAGGATAAAGACCACCTCCATTCCTGTCATTATTGAAAGAGATCATGATACCTCACATCTCAAAATAGGGCTACTTAATGTTAGATCCCTTACTTCAAAGGCAATTATAGTCAATGAACTAATCACTGATCATAATCTTGATGTGATTGGCCTGACTGAAACATGGCTTAAGCCTGATGAATTTACTGTGTTAAATGAGGCCTCACCTCCTGGCTACACTAGTGACCATATCCCCGTGCATCCCGCAAAGGCGGAGGTGTTGCTAACATTTACGATAGCAAATTTCAATTTACAAAAAAAAAAATGACGTTTTCGTCTTTTGAGCTTCTAGTCATGAAATCTATGCAGCCTACTCAATCACTTTTTATAGCTACTGTTTACAGGCCTCCTGGGTCATATACAGCGTTCCTCACTGAGTTCCCTGAATTCCTATCGGACCTTGTAGTCATAGCAGATAATATTCTAATCTTTGGTGACTTTAATATTCACATGGAAAAGTCCACAGACCCACTCCAAAAGGCTTTCGGAGCCATCATCGACTCAGTGGGTTTTGTCCAACATGTCTCTGGACCCACTCACTGTCACAGTCATACGCTGGACCTAGTTTTGTCCCATGGAATAAATGTTGTGGATCTTAATGTTTTTCCTCATAATCCAGGACTATCGGACCACCATTTTATTACGTTTGCAATTGCAACAAATAATCTGCTCAGACCCCAACCAAGGAACATCAAAAGTCGTGCTATAAATTCACAGACAACACAAAGATTCCTTGATGTCCTTCCAGATTCCCTCTGTCTACCCAATGACACCAGAGGACAAAAATCAGTTAACCACCTAACTGAGGAACTCAATTTAACCTTGCGCAATACCCTAGATGCAGTTGCACCCCTAAAAACTAAAAACATTTCTCATAAGAAACTAGCTCCCTGGTACACAGAAAATACCCGAGCTCTGAAGCAAGCTTCCAGAAAATTGGAACGGAAATGGCGCCACACCAAACTGGAAGTCTTCCGTCTAGCTTGGAAAGACAGTACCGTGCAGTACCGAAGAGCCCTTACTGCTGCTCGATCATCCTATTTTTCTAACTTAATTGAGGACAATAAGAACAATCCAAAATTCCTTTTTGATACGGTCGCAAAGCTAACTAAAAAGCAGCATTCCCCAAGAGAGGATGACTTTCACTTTAGCAGTGATAAATTCATGAACTTCTTTGAGGAAAAAATTATGATTATTAGAAAGCAAATTACAGACTCCTCCTTAAATCTGCGTATTCCTTCAAAGCTCAGTTGTCCTGAGTCTGCACAACTCTGCGTGGACCTAGGATCAAGAGAGACGCTCAAGTGTTTTAGTACTATATCTCTTGACACAATGATGAAAATAATCATGGCCTCTAAACCTTCAAGCTGCTTACTGGACCCTATTCCAACTAAACTACTGAAAGAGCTGCTTCCTGTGCTTGGCCCTCCTATGTTGAACATAATAAACGGCTCTCTATCCACCGGATGTGTACCAAACTCACTAAAAGTGGCAGTAATAAAGCCTCTCTTGAAAAAGCCAAACCTTGACCCAGAAAATATAAAAAACTATCGGCCTATATCGAATCTTCCATTCCTCTCAAAAATCTTAGAAAAGGCTGTTGCTCAGCAACTCACTGCCTTCCTGAAGACAAACAATGTATATGAAATGCTTCAGTCTGGTTTTAGACCCCATCATAGCACTGAGACGGCACTTGTGAAGGTGGTAAATGACATTTTAATGGCATCGGACCGAGGCTCTGCATCTGTCCTCGTGCTCCTAGACCTTAGTGCTGCTTTTGATACCATCGATCACCACATTCTTTTGGAGAGATTGGAAACCCAAATTGGTCTACACGGTCAAGTTCTGGCCTGGTTTAGATCTTATCTGTCGGAAAGATATCAGTTTGTCTCTGTGGATGGTTTGTCCTCTGACAAATCAACTGTAAATTTCGGTGTTCCTCAAGGTTCCGTTTTAGGACCGCTGTTGTTTTCACTATATATTTTACCTCTTGGGGATGTTATTCGAAAACATAATGTTAACTTTCACTGCTATGCGGATGATACACAGCTGTACATTTCAATGAAACATGGTGAAGCCCCAAAATTGCCCTCGCTAGAAGCATGTGTTTCAGACATAAGGAAGTGGATGGCAGCAAACTTTCTACTTTTAAACTCGGATAAAACAGAGATGCTTGTTCTAGGTCCCAAGAAACAAAGAGATCTTCTGTTGAATCTGACAATTAATCTTAATGGTTGTACAGTCATCTCAAATAAAACTGTGAAGGACCTCGGCGTTACTCTGGACCCTGATCTCTCTTTTGAAGAACATATCAAGACCATTTCAAGGACAGCTTTTTTCCATCTACGTAACATTGCAAAAATCAGAAACTTTCTGTCCAAAAATGATGCAGAAAAATTAATCCATGCTTTTGTCACTTCTAGGTTAGACTACTGCAATGCTCTACTTTCCGGCTACCCGGATAAAGCACTAAATAAACTTCAGTTAGTGCTAAATACGGCTGCTAGAATCCTGACTAGAACCAAAAAATTTGATCATATTACTCCAGTGCTAGCCTCCCTACACTGGCTTCCTGTCAAAGCAAGGGCTGATTTCAAGGTTTTACTGCTAACCTACAAAGCATTGCATGGGCTTGCTCCTACCTATCTCTCTGATTTGGTCCTGCCGTACATACCTACACGTACGCTACGGTCACAAGACGCAGGCCTCCTAATTGTCCCTAGAATTTCTAAGCAAACAGCTGGAGGCAGGGCTTTCTCCTATAGAGCTCCATTTTTATGGAACGGTCTGCCTACCCATGTCAGAGACGCAAACTCGGTCTCAACCTTTAAGTCTTTACTGAAGACTCATCTCTTCAGTGGGTCATATGATTGAGTGTAGTCTGGCCCAGGAGTGGGAAGGTGAACGGAAAGGCTCTGGAGCAACGAACCACCCTTGCTGTCTCTGCCTGGCCGGTTCCCCTCTTTCCACTGGGATTCTCTGCCTCTAACCCTATTACAGGGGCTGAGTCACTGGCTTGCTGGGGCTCTCTCATGCCGTCCCTGAGGGGGTGCGTCACCTGAGTGGGTTGATTCACTGATGTGGTCATCCTGTCTGGGTTGGCGCCCCCCCTGGGTTGTGCCGTGGCGGAGATCTTTGCGGGCTATACTCAGCTTTGTCTCAGGATGGTAAGTTGGTGGTTGAAGATATCCCTCCAGTGGTGTGGGGGCTGTGCTTTGGCATAGTGGGTGGGGTTATATCCTTCCTGTTTGGCCCTGTCCGGGGTGTCCTCGGGTGGGGCCACAGTGTCTCCTGACCCCTCCTGTCTCAGCCTTCAGTATTTATGCTGCAGTAGTTTATGTGTCGGGGGCTGGGGTCAGTTTGTTATATCTGGAGTACTTCTCCTGTCCAATTCGGTGTCCTGTGTGAATCTAAGTGTGCGTTCTCTAATTCTCTCCTTCTCTCTCTCGGAGGACCTGAGCCCTAGGACCATGCCCCAGGACTACCTGACATGATGACTCCTTGCTGTCCCCAGTCCACCTGGCCGTGCTGCTGCTCCAGTTTCAACTGAACCGCCCCTAGGACCATGCCCCAGGACTACTTGACATGATGACTCCTTGCTGTCCCCAGTCCACCTGGCCGTGCTGCTGCTCCAGTTTCAACTGTTCTGCCTTATTATTATTCGACCATGCTGGTCATTTATGAACATTTGAACATCTTGGCCATGTTCTGTTATAATCTCTACCCGGCACAGCCAGAAGAGGACTGGCCACCCCACATAGCCTGGTTCCTCTCTAGGTTTCTTCCTAGGTTTTGGCTTTTCTAGGGAGTTTTTCCTAGCCACCGTGCTTCTACACCTGCATTGCTTGCTGTTTGGGGTTTTAGGCTGGGTTTCTGTACAGCACTTTGAGATATCAGCTGATGTACGAAGGGCTATATAAATAAATTTGATTTGATTTGATTTGATTTGATTTGATGACCAGCCCTCAACAGTGTTTTTTCTGATGGCCACGCTGCACATTATCAACACCCTTCCCAGTACACAGCAGCCTCAGACACCAAACACAAAATCACATCAATCAATTTAATGCATTGTAGATCATCTTAAGCATTATGTTTTCCTATCAGGCTTTTATACAGGCTATATCAATAAATCATCATATAATTTGTCAAACATGCTAATATGTTTGATGTAGTGGCCATTTTCTGAACCATATATTATTATAAGGAACAGCTAATTTAGTATACCTAAAAGGAAAAGGGGGAAATGAAACCATTCCTCCTACTTGATTTCTTTCACAGAGCATGGAGCTGAAGTAATGAGGTCATAATTAACTTGGTGACAGGGCCAGTGGTGGTGACACCTCGCTCAGGGCCAGCGCACACAGGGCCACACTGCTCCTAGAGGTGGGAGGAGCTCTGAGTAAACCAATAAAAACAGATGCTTTATGCTCAGACTGAGGCTTGCAGAGAATGCCCATGCATGGGGAGCAGGACAGTAGGCCAGAGAAGTGCTCTTGAGGGGCAGAAAAGGGTGAACTGTTCCTTTCAAAGTTCCATCAAACCCCAATATATTCCTACTTCAGCCACAGGCTTAGCAGACTCCACCTCTTATCCTACTTCCATCACAAAGACAGACGTGTTTGCCAGGCAATGTGAGAGAGTGCTCTACTCCCACTAAACAAAATCACACCCAGCAGCACTGACTATCATGTATCTCCCTCTCTCTCTCTCTCTCTCTCTCTCTCTCTCTCTCTCTCCCTCTCTCTCTATTTCTCTCTTTCTCTCTCTCTCCCTCCTTCTCTCGATCACACATTGAACAGTGTCAAGGTCATGGGCCTCTTTGTCTGCACCATTACGCTCTCATCCCTGTGTTTGTCCAGCCCCACTGCATCAGGGGGGACAGATGGTGTTAGTGACAGAGTGGTCAGAGCCAGGCACAGGCCACAAACACACACACACACACAAGGCCAGCCTAGTGAGAGTGGACACCTGTCCTGACCATGCATGCCAGCGATGGGGAAGAGAGGCAATGTTTTCTGTGCCCAGTGACAAACCTCTGTCTCACAGTTTAGAAGCCTGTTATAAACACTGGGCATGGACCCAGAGCTAACAGACCTCATGTAGAGCTTCAGTCTGTAGAGTTATCTCATTTTCTTTTTCATGTTCTAACTAGTGATGGGTCGTTTCGGGAACAGACATTTTTGGTGAACCGGATCGCTGTGGAAGAGCTGTTCATTTGGCACCCTGATATGCATACTGCTATTTTGGCTTTTTGAGCTCCAGACAACGATTATTTGCTGATAAGATCTAAAAAACATTCTCTGAAGGTGGTAATTCTTCACTGTAGGAAGAATAGGTAGTGAGGAGAGATCCTCATTCTTGTCCACATACATTTTTGCTGTGGATGCTAATAATTTCTTCAGGTAAAAATGTATTTCAACTCAGACATCACAATCTACAATAATGGTAGGCTACATTTTAGGCTTTATATTAGAAATGTGCCGTTTTCAAGGTTTTATGTTTTGTCTTACCTCACCTGCAACTTTTTTGAAGTAGATGAACAGTGTGGCAACATGGGCCTCCAGTTGCCTGAGGGCCCTGACTCACTGTCTGCATGGAACACAATCTGTCCCCTTCAAACATCCAAGTAACAGTGCACAGGTCTGAACTAAAGATGTTCTCTTCTGCAAGCCGCACAACGTTCAAAATAGCTTCACGATCTGTGTGCAGTATTCAAGAAAAACACATTTTAGCTTCATAATAATTACTGTAAGATCCAATGGAATGTCCCTATTGGATTTTTTTTTTCTCGGGGTATTGGGAATCATATCCTGAACATGTGGACCACAATTAGTTTCATTTGACATCCTCCGATTACTATCTGTCATGCAGCCCTATAAACCCAACCCTGTTATTCCTGTCAGTACATACACTTAATAGAGCTAACGTTTCCATTAGTCAGATAACTCTGACTGTTGTTACCGTTATTGACTTGAGATTTCATAAAATGCAGTGTCTAAACTGCACAGTCGATGTCTGGACGATGTCCAATAGACCCAGCCCGAAGAGAAAAACGGCATTTCTGTTGTCAAGGAGATGAGCTATGACCTTCGACTCCCTTCCTGTGCCTGTGGGGAGGTCATGTGACTCTCTCGCTGTCTCAGATTGATCAGTTTCCCTGGACTACAGCATCATGAACTCATTTCAGGATCGATGGGTAAATAGAGTGCATCGCCACTCTCCAGCCCTGCAGGGTCTGTCTGACAACGTCTCTCAACAGTCACACAACATATTAAAGCCTGGCCTCCGTCAGCACAGGTTGACCCTAGCAGATTTTTGTATGAACTATAGCCTAGACTGTATGCTTATAGTCACTATTTCCAGTGGTACTATCACTATTACTACTATGTTCGCTTTTAAAAATACATTCTACCTCTGGGAAATGACATTGGCTTTCACCCCAAATGTACCATTCCTCTTAGGACATGTTTTATGTAACATGTTGAGGGCTCTCAAGATCATCGTTGAGAGCTCACAAGATGTCTTCTCTCAAGTGTAGGGCTCTTTTCTCCCTGAGATTTGAGTAGTGTCCATAATAGTCCTTTTTCCCTGGTACCAGCAGCCACAGACAGCACAGACCCCTTCAAACCCTGTAATGAGGTTCCACCCGCCACTTCCACCACTGAGCCCCAGATACGCCCCACTGAAGTGCAGAGAGAGGAACTTAATCCCCTGCATGGCCATTTAAATGCATTAAAGGTGAAAATGGCCCGGGTCGCCCTCAGGAAGAGGTGCTTTTGGAGATGACGCAGGTGAGATGGCTCTCTGGATACACTGTGAGCTGGAGTAGAGGAGGGGTTGCTGGGTAATCAAGCGCAAGGACATTTACACAATTTATTTTTCCTCTAAATGAGGAAAGGAAAAATGATTTGGAGAGAAAAAAAGTGTGAGAGACTGAGAGGAATCAGACGAGAGAGAAGACCCAAAGTCTGCTGTCCTCTTTACGTGCTCAAAATGGCATATAATAGACTTCTCCCATGCGTGTAAACATCACATTTCCATAGAAATGGCCTCTTTCCCATGTCTCCGGTGAGTAGTCGGGGTGTGAGGGAGGGATGCGCCACTTGCCTCTTAATCCTGTTAGCCATTCCTAGAATTGTGCCAATGCTCCGCTTCCAATGCTCCGGCTGGAAGAAGCGAATTAGAACAAACACATACACAGCAAACTGGCCGCAGAGACTCAGAGAATATGCTGGCGGGCAGAAAAACAACAATCTCCAGCCCTCTGCCTCCCTTCCCCCAGTCCAAACACTAAGCAAACACCTCTCACTGCTCATTAGCATTATCGGTTATCTTCACCATCACCCCCGGCCACTACTATAAGCATTGCTATTATGCACTTTTATGTTTTGAGAGCTTTAATCAATTTTGTCTTCATCGCTTTTTTTCGATTGCAATTTCCTTCCTTACTCAGAGAAAAGCCTCTCACCAGGATGCAAAACAAATGATCATTACATCTGTTGAGAAAAGCTATTAGAAAGTAGCTTGAGGTCATTATAAGGGCAATCACATGAATGAAGAGCATCCAACTAAAGCCTACTGTTTTGTGTTCCTGTCCTGAAACCTTTGGTGAATGTGCTTGCATTTTTGGTCAATGGACATTCATCGTCAGCTTAGTAGAGGACAGGTATGAGGTCCCTGGTTTAAGAGTACCAGAACCTGGTAGCAGTAGTACTGTTTAAGGGCATCCTAACTCATAGTCATCCGTTTGGATTGTTGGTTAATCCTGAGGATGAGTTTAAGATGTCCCTCTCACACACACTAAATCTCTCTGCTTTGCTTGTCTCAACTCTGCAGACTGAGCCTCAGCAACAGCAGTCTGTCTTCACTTTAGTGTACTGCACTGCTGCCCCCTACAGATTATCTTTGATATGCACACCACAAAGAAATAATATATACAACATGCCATTTGCATGTATATAGAGAATGTTTAGCTCTCCTAAAGGACATCATTGTCATTAACCATGTAATGGCCACTGGAACTGTGGATATGGATGAGTTACGTCTGCATGACATGTATGATAATGTTTGCTTCTCCAATCTCAACCATTACAATGTCAACACTATCTAATAAATGAACTCACATTAAGGAACATACATGAAATGGGATTAGAATATTTATTGAGGAAATGGAATTGATGTGAGAATGAGGATTCAGTGGGGAAATGAGAATGGATCGGATGAAGCCAAGGGCTGCATGAAGAATCTAAAGATGTTGGTTTGGTTTGGAGTCTCAGGTAGACATAACCGTCAGCCCATGGTAGTTAGGCTGCTGTGGTGATGGCAATCCACCACAGAATAACCTTTAAGAAACTTAGTTAAGTAAAAGGAGAAAGAAGACGGTGAAAGGGAGGAGGCATGTGACACCAAACAGAGAAGAGGAATCACTGTTTGGTCAGGTATAAGTAGGGTGGTAGTAGTGGTTAGGGAGGGTGAAAACAAGTATGGAGGCTGATTAGCGGTTAGTAGCATCTGGAGGTTGTTTGAGGAGTTACGTTCAAGGCAACTAGTTAAGTGTTGCAAAGAAATAGTTGAAGCTGATTGGCAATGGTTAGCATCTGGTGCTTGTTGAGTTAGGGAGCTGCGTTCAAGGCAACTAGTTAAGTGTTAAATTCAAGTCTGCCCTTACTGCTGAATTTTTGTTAAGCCTTAAAGCCTTTAAATAAAACCAATACTTGTGTCTCAAAACAAACAGAGCACTTCCATAAAACGTTGTGTACATTGTGTCTAAAATCCCTGGCAATCTATTACCCGTGGGCAGGGTCGTGACCAGACCTTTCAAGGGTCAGGTGCTCCAACTGAAAATAGATCCCCACCTGAAAAGATACCAACTTTCATAATTCATGTCTCGAAATTCATAACATGCAACTGCCTCTGTAGCAATAATTTTTGTTGTTTTTGTTGCATAGGCCAATTTATTTCTGTAACGGTTTTCTGTAGGCGAAGGAGAGTCGGACCAAAATGCAGCATGCAGATTGCGATCCATGTTTAATCAAAAAACGTAAACACGAATCAATACAAAAACTACAAAAAACAAGAACGTAATGAACGTAACGAAAACCGAAACAGCCTATACTTATGTAAACTAACACAGCGACAGGAACAAGGACACTAAGGACAATCACCCACGAAACACAAAAAGAATATGGCTACCTAAATATGGTTCCCAATCAGAGACAACGATAATCACCTAACTCTGATTGAGAACCGCCTCAGGCAGCCATAGACTAATTATACACCCCACACAACCCCAAGACGAAACACACCACAAATAAACCCATGTCACACCCTGGCCTGGCCCAATAAATGAAGATAAACATAATAAATATAGACCAGGGCGTGACAGAACCCCTCCCCCCCTAAGGTGCAGACTCCCGAACGCACATCAAAACAATAGGGAGGGTCCGGGTGGGCGTCTGTCCATGGTGGCGGCTCCGGCTCCGGCGCGGGACGTGGAACCCACTCTATAAATGTCTTTGTCCCCCCTCCTCTCGTCCTAGGACAGTCCACCTTCGCCACCGACCATGGCCTAGTAGTCCTCACCCAGAACCCCACTGGACTGAGGGTCAGCTCGGGACTGAGGGGCAGCTCGGGACAGAGGGGCAGCTCGGGACAGAGGGGCAGCTCGGGACAGAAGGGCAGCTCGGGACAGAGGGGCAGCTCGGGACAGAGGGGCAGCTCGGGACAGAGGGGCAGCTCGGGACAGGGGCAGCTCAGCACTGAGGGGCAGCTCAGCACTGAGGAGCCCAGCACTGAGAAGAAGCCCAGCACTGAGAGGAAGCTCAGCACTGAGAGGAAGCTCAGCACTGAGAGGAAGCTCAGGCAGGTAGTTGGCTCCGGCAGATCCTGGCTGGCTGGCGGATCTGGAAGAGTCTGGTTGACTGGCGGATCTGGAAGAGTCTGGTTGACTGGCGGATCTGGAAGAGTCTGGTTGACTGGCAGATCTGGAAGAGTCTGGCTGACTGGCAGATCTGGAAGAGTCTGGCTGACTGGCAGATCTGGAAGAGTCTGGCAGACTGGCGGCACTGGACAGACTGGCGGCACTGGGCAGACTGGAGGCACTGGCGGCGCTGGGCAGACTGGCGGCACTGGCGGCGCTGGGCAGACTGACGGAACTGGCGGCGCTAGGCAGACTGGCGGAGCTGCGCAGACTGGCGGTACTGGCGGCGCTGGGCAGACTGGCGGCTCCTTGCAGACTGGCAGCTCTGGCTGCTCCATACAGACTGGCAGCTCTGGCTGCTTCATGCAGACTGACATCTCTGGCTGCTCCATGCAGGCTGGCAGCTCTGGCTGCTCCATGCAGGCTGGCAGCTCTGGCTGCGCTATGCAGGCTGGCAGTTCTGGCTGCGCTGAACAGGCAGGAGACTCCGTCAGCGCTGGAGAGGAGAAAGGCTCCGATAGCGCTGAACAGGCGGGAGGCTCCGGCAGCGCAGGAGAGGAGGAAGGCTCTGGCTGCGCTAAATAGACGGGAGACTCCAGCAGAGCAGGAGAGGAGGAAGGCTCTGGCTGCGCTGAACAGGCGAGGCGCACAGTAGGTCTGATGCGTGGTGCTGGCACTGGTGGTACTGGGCCGAGGATACGCACAGGAAGCCTGGTGCGGGGAGCTGCCACCGGAGGGCTGGGGTGTGGAGGTGGTATTGGGTAGACCGGACCGTGCAGGCGCACTGGAGCTCTTGAGCACCGAGCCTGCCCAACTTTACCTGGCTCGATGCCCACACTAGCCTTGTCAATACGAGGAGCTGGTATATACCGCACCGGGCTATGCACCCGCACTGGAGACACCGTGCGCTCCACAGCGTAACACTGTGCCTGCCCGGTCTCTTTAGCCCCCGGTAAGCACAGGAAGTTTGCGCAGGTCTCCTACCTGGCGTAGCCATACTCCCTGTGAGCCCCCCAAGAAATTTTTGGGGCTGACTCTCGGGCTTCCTTCCGCGCCGCCGTGCTTGCTTCGCCATCTCCATTCTCCTATAACCTTCTTCGCACTGCTCCAGTGAATCCCAGGCGGGCTCCGGCACTCTCCCTGGGTCGACCACCCACCTGTCTATTTCCTCCCAAGTAGTGTAGTCCCGATATTGTTGCTCCTGCTGCTGCTGCTGTTGCTTCTCCTCATACCAAAGCCTCTCAGCTCTCGCCGCCTCCAGTTCTTCTTTGGGGCGGCGATATTCTCCAGGCTGATCCCAGGGTCCTTCTCCAAACAATTCGTCCTCCCATGTTGATACCTCCTTTTGTTGCTCCTTGGGGCGGCTACACTCCCCTGGTTTAGCCCAGGGTCCTCTCCCGTCGAGGATTTCCTCCCAAGTCCAAAAGTCCTTTTTACGCTGTTTCTCCTGTGGCTCCTGCCTGTTGACACGTTGCTTGGTCCGTTTGTGGTGGGTGATTCTGTAACGGTTTTCTGTAGGCGAAGGAGAGTCGGACCAAAATGCAGCGTGTAGATTGCGATCCATGTTTAATCAAAAAACGTAAACACGAATCAATACAAAAACTACAAAAAACAAGAACGTAATGAACGTAACGAAAACCGAAACAGCCTATACTTATGTAAACTAACACAGAGACAGGAACAAGGACACTAAGGACAATCACCCACGAAACACAAAAAGAATATGCCTACCTAAATATGGTTCCCAATCAGAGACAACGATAATCACCTGACTCTGATTGAGAACCACCTCAGGCAGCCATAGACTAATTATACACCCCACACAACCCCAAGACGAAACACACCACAAATAAACACATGTCACACCCTGGCCTGGCCCAATAAATGAAGATAAACATAATAAATATAGACCAGGGCGTGACAATTTCCGCAACACTCACTCATCACAAAATTATAAGCAAGTTAATTACAGTGCCTCCTAAAGACATGATTGACATTGGGAAAAGCGGATGGGGATTAAAAATCTACTAGTTAGCTAGCTCAAATATTTTACTGATTGTGATTTATCTGAAATGCTCTTAAATAATGACTTTATATAATATTCATAATATTCTAACCCATAAATATATGGCTGGATGGCTCGTGGCTTGTGTGAATATTTTAATATATGGTGGTTAGCTAGAATCTATTCCAGACTTACATGTGTTGCTGCTGCAGACTGAGGAAGGGATGGAGTTGGGTGGGAGAGAGGGTCGTTGATATGTAACAGGTGTGAAATGGCTAGCTAGGTAGTGGTGTATGCTAGTAGCGTTTCAATTGGGGACGTCACTTACTCTGAGATCTTGAAATAGTTTCTCCCCCTGCTTTGAAAGGCCACAGCTTTGTGGAGCGATAGGTCATAATGCTTCGTGTGAGACCGTTGTTGTTGTGTTCAGAGGTTCCCTGGTTTGAGCCCAGGTTGGGGCAAGGAGTGGGACAGAAAGCATCACTGTAGCACAGCTGCTACACTCTGTCCTTCTGCTACACATATCAGCCAACCAGACCAATTATTGATGATGATGTAAATCAAGTCTCACCAAGTGTTAATAATCTAATGTTATGCTGCTGTGGCAGTACTGCTGATATTTAAACTAGGAGGCTAGCTACACACTCTCCACCGGTGACCGCATCTCAAGCCATGCATGTTTGAATACCGGGAGTGCGCAATCTCAGTACAGGGCAGACTGGGAAAAAGGTGCAACCTGGCGTGTGAGAATTCTGCAGGCAATGGGTTCAGAACAACAGCAACAAAACTTTATTCATAGAATAATATTTATACCACCACCCAAAAGGGCACTTGGTGAGTGGGAGGGCAAAGGGGATGTGCTGGGCACAGGTTGACTCCTATCCGTGCACGTACCTGCCACGTGGGGCATGAGAGGGAAACTGAAAAGTGCCTTTATTATGTCTAGCAGGTTCTAAACACTTGTCCACCTTATGTGGTTGTTGTTGTTGTTGGAGGTAACAGAGAGGAAAAGTAAAAGTTAGGGCTGTTCATGTGGAACATAGACTCATGGCAGACAGCATACTCCAGACTGCAAACAAAGACAGAGGAATCAATCAAATACATTTGCATTCATCCCCAGGGAGAGTGGTGCCTGCCTGCTGCATACCTGCATATTACAATATGGGAGATCATGCAGTCTCAGGAATAAAATGATGTATAATTTTCTCTCCACCGTTGGATAAATCAGCACATATGATTTCAAAGGTGATTGCTCCGTAGAACAAGAATGACACCCAGGTTTCCGCTCTCATTCACAAAAACAAGTATCATGACTCCTTTTATATTAAGTAATACGTATCCTCCATCTGTTGCCATAGCACTAATCTTGGTTAACCCAGAACTAAAGTCTCGCACAATTGGTCAACTGCTCGGTTAGGTTCCAAACATGTTAAGAGAAGACATGAAGAGACGCTAGAATGAGGACCGGAACCGGAACGAGGAGCTCCACCCTTTTTCTTTGCAAGTTACGGGTAAGTCTACGGGCCGAACGTTCCCTCTGCTTCTGAAATTCGAAAGATGCTAACACCCGCGGAATCGTGATTTGTCCAAATAACCAGTAACGAAAAACCCAAGTACTGGAACTATTGGATCTCATTAGGTATCGGTGCCCATAGTGTAAAGACAGAACTGAGGTATCATTTATGCTTACATAGTCTGCCCACGTGAGATTAGCACAGCACCCATGGAGGAAAAATTACTGACCGTAACCAGGTTTCCATCTAACCTTTTATGCGAGTAAAGTACATGTCGGATAAAAAATGTCACAAGAGGCCAGATGAACACAGCCTTTAATCCACAACAAGTCAATTTGGTGGAAACACATCTCTGGTGGGAAAATGCACATATTGTTTTTATGCAGATTTTACAATATTCGCATGAAAATCTGTTGCCAATTGGATGGAAACGTAGTTTATGAGAGATGCAGATAGGAATTCCTGGTTGAGTGGTACTGTACAATATATTGTACCCACAGGCAATGCATTTAATGTGTGTTAGGTGCTTAACTTAACACGGCTTTAAACACTTTCAGCTTCAGTAGCCGATTAGGTGAGTGTATGTGAAGGGTGTGTGCATCAAGCTGTGTACGAGGAGGGCACCTGCTGGGCAAATAAACGATAACATCAACTGTTTCATAACCAGACTGTACTGGTTTGAACATGTCACCCGCGGGACTAGAGGGAGGGAGGAACGTAGGGGTGGTGGGGGTCTGGTTGGCAAAGAGATCAACGTTTGCACACCATCACAGGGATAGAGCAGAGGAGAGCAGTGCGGGATGAGGATTGTGGAAAAGAGGAGGGAGAACGGAGCGGGTCTGTTGAATCTACGAAGCTACTAATGCTAATAAGGCAAAGCTTAGCTGTTGGAGGGGTTTTAAGGAGCTTACAGAGGAAGAGAGACTTGATTCTGTAGTGGCTTTTTTTCATCAGACTGAAATCTGGAGGGGTTTAATAACTCTTTCGCTTATGAAAAAGGAAATATACCCCGCAGTCATAAACTCAGTCTCGGTGCTTAGTGTGTGGTAGTTGGGGCTATTTGGAACCAGAATGAATAAGCTCTGTTTTGCAGAAATACTGCCTACTGCTACAGTTTAATACAATTCTAACATTACCACTAATGCACCACCAATTTGCAGTTCAGTGTCTTTGAGTCATTGCATTTTCTTTATTGGGTCAAATTATATTGACTTGAATCCTAATAGTATCTGACATCTAATCTCATCCATATTGGTCAATCTCCAAACAGGTTGGTAATCGTGTTTCGCTGAAGTCTGTCCTAATAGGCAGGCATCGATGTGTAGCTGCTCAGTGAGGTGGAAGGTGGGAAGTGACCCTGGCTGATTCATAGGAGGTTGACCTCTAATGTTGATACTTAGAGTTTGACGTCTTTCTCTCCTTTTCTTTCTACACCCCCGGTGCTTCCCCCTCTTTCAACTGAAGATCCAATCAATACCAGAAACAAAATGCCTGTACTTTGGAGTGGACCTTGGTTGATGCTCAAAGTGACACATACAAATACATGTTACAGGACATATGGCACAATAGCCAAATATCATTTTATATAATATTTCAAGAGAGCATCCATCACAACCATCAGTCATCAGTATATGTCTATTTTGTCTCAACTATAGATGATGCCTCCCTGTAGCTCACCCAATCACAGGCCCCATTTGGAGTCTCACTTCCCCCCTTCACTGTCATCTGGCCTTTCCTGTGATGATAATACTCACAAATGATGGCAATAATCCCAACATGCTATGCAGCTCCATCACAGCCTTGACAGAGAGCGGGATTAGGAAAGGGGAGGGCTGACGGTGCTGTTACTGGGAGAGGGGGAGAGAGGGAATGAGAGGAAGAGAAGCACAGACCAAAGCCAGTAAATCCCATATAGCCTGTCAAAGGCTGACAGAGCAGTCAAGCACTAAGAACTTGTGTGTGTTTGTGTGCGCGAGCAAGTGTGTGTGTTCATATTATGTGTGTGTGCTGTGTGAGAGAGATTTTGTGTGTTCATGTGAAACCATGTGAGTCAAAATAGAGAATTTGTGTCAATATGAAAGATGAGAGGACAAGACCTGATGTTAGTTTCATGTGTGTGTGATATAATGTGAAAGATAATGAAAAGATGAACATAGGGAGAACCTGCCGTGACTATGCTCTACCGCTGTTCAGCTCAAGACTGGGTGGACCATGCAAACAGACTTTACTACAGTGTTACAGTGGACTTGGGATGTGATGAGCATCGTGCATCAGTAGCCCCATTCTCCCTTCACATCATACCTCGGTGTGTGTCAATTCCCATAATATATTCAATGTGACAGGCATCTTAACGGATCTCTATAGTGTCACCTCCATAGGAGAAACTTTGTCTGCACCGGTTTCGCCATAGGCTCCATGACAGCCAGTCAGACCTACTGTAATATCTGTATTTCCAATGGATGTTGATTCAATGTACTAAGATGGTCAGCATTCTTCAAGAGAATCTGGCAGCAGCTACTCTTCCTGGGGACCAAACAGGATTAAAGTAAAAAAACTTTGAAGTACTACTTTTTTTGGTAACACTTTACTTGGATCGTAGATTCTCTACAGACTATCTACATCAGTAGCATTTCAACTAACTATCTACTAACCCTAACCTTACCCTTATCCTAACCCTAAACTTAACCCTAGCCCTAGCCTTAACCTTAACTCTTACACTTCTTCTAAACCTAACCGTAACCTTAGCAAGTAGTTGCTTATCAACAGATAGTTTGTTGATAGTATGGGGGTGGTGGTCTATGTATATTTGTAAACAATAGCTGGTGCATGATATCTAAGGAGGTCTCAAAGGCTTTGCTTTCCTGAGGTGAAGTACTGTTTTGCTAGCACAGACTGGAATATATCCCGTGACTGTATGTACATACCCCAACCAGAAGCCATGGATTACAGGCAACATCAACACTGAGCTAAAGAGTAGAGCTGCTGCTTTCAAAGAGCGGGACTCTAACCCAGAAGCTTATAAGTAATCCCGATATGCCCTCCAACTAACAATCAAACAGGCAAAGTCAATACAGGACTAAGATCGAATCGTGCTACACCGGCTCCGACACTCATCAGATGTGGCAGGGCTTGCAAACTACTACAGACTATGAAGGGAAGCACAGCTGAGAGCTGTCCAGTCACACGAGCCTACCATACGAGCTAAACTACTTCTATGCTCACTTTGAGGGAAGTAACACTGAAACATGTATGAGAGCACCAGCTGTTCCAGATGACTGTGTGATCACACTCTCCACAGCCGATGTGAGTAAGACTTTTAAACAACATTCACAAGGCCGCAGGGCCTGACGGATGACCAGGACGTGTACTCCGAGCAAGCGCTGACCAACTGGCAAGTGTCTTCACTGACATTTTCAACCTCTCCCTGTCTGAGTCTGTAAAACCAATATCTTTCAAGCAGACAACCACAGTCCCTGTTCCTAAGAACACTAAGGTAACCCGCCTAAATTAATTCCAACCCATAGCACTCACGCCAGTAGTCATGAAATGCTTTGAAAGACTGGTCATGGCTCACATACACCATTATCCCAGAAACCCTAGACCCACTACAATTTGCATACCTCCCCAACAGATCCACAGATGATGCATTCACTATTGCACTCCACACTGCCCTTTCACACCTGGTCAGAAGGAACACTTATGTGAGAATGCTGTTCATTGACTACAGCTCAGAGTTCAACATCATAGTGCCCTCTAAGCTCATCATTATGCCAAGGTCCCTGGGACTAAACACCTCCCTCTGCAACTGGATCCTGGACTTCCTGGCGGGCAGGCCCCAGTTGGTAGGAGTAGGTAACAACACATCTGCCAAGCTGATCCTCAACACGGGGGCCCCTCAGGGGTGCGTGCTCAGTCCCCTCCTATACTCCCTGTTCATTCATGACTGCACGTCCAGGCACGACTCCAACATCATCATTAAGTTTGCCGATGAAACAACAGTGGTCGGCCTGATCATCAAGAGCAACGAGACAGTATATATCGGGAGGAGGCCAGAGACCTGGCCGTGTGGTGCCAGGACAACAACCTCAACGTAATCAAGACTAAGGAGATAATTGTGGTCTACAGGAAAAGGAGGACCGAGCATTCCCCCCATTGTCATCGACAGGAATGTAGTGGAGCAGGTTGAGAGCTTCAAGTTCCTTGGTGTCCATATCACCATCAAACTAACATGGTCCAAGCACACTAAGACAGTAGTGAGAGGGCAAGGCAAAACCTATTCCCCCTCAGGAGACTAAATAGATTTGGCATGGGTCCTCAGATCCTCAAAAGGTTATACAGCTGCACCATTGAGAGCATCCTGACTGGTTATTGCAACTGTTCAGCTTCCGACCGCAAAGCACTACAGAGGGTAGTGCGTATGGCCCAGCACATCCCTGGGGCCAAGCTTCCTGCCATCCAGGACCTCTATACCAGGCAGTGTTGGAGGAGGCCCTAAAAATGGTTAAATACTCTAGCCATCCTAGTCATAGACTGTTCTCTGCTACCACATGGCAAGGCTCTAGTTTTGTCTAATCTTGATTATTGACCAGCCGTGTGGTCCAGTGCTGCAAGGAAAGACCTAGTTAAGCTGCAGCTGGCCCAGAATAGAGCTGCACATTTTGCTCTTGTAATCAGAGAGCTAATATTAATACTATGCATGTTAGTCTCTCTTGGCTAAGAGTTGAGGAGAGACTGACTGCATCACTTCCGATTTTTATAAGAAACATTCATTTGTTGAAAATCCCAAATTGTTTTACAAACTTACAAACAGCTCTGGTACACACACTTATCCCACCAGACATGACAAAATGGGTATTTTCATAGAAAACGTATAGCAACTTCCTTCCATCTCATATTCCATCAAATCTCGTTTCAAAAAACAGATAAAGCACCAACGCCTCTCCTCTATTTGACCGAGAATACCAAATACCAAAAACGGTACCGGAGTGCTAAGTCTAGGTCCAAGAGGCTTCTAAACAGCATCTACCCCCAAGCCATAAGATTACTGAACATCTAATCAAATGGCTACCCAGACTACCTGCATTGCCCTCCCCCCCTTTATTATTCTGCTACTCTCTGTTATTATATATGCATAAGTGATTCTAATAACTCTACCCACATGTACAGTGGGGAGAACAAGTATTTGATACACTGCCGATTTTGCAGGTTTTCCTACTTACAAAGGATGTAGAGGTCTGTAATTTTTTATCATAGGTACACTTCAACTGTGAGAGACGGATTCTAAAACAAAAATCCAGAAACTCACATTGTATGATTTTTAAGAAATTAATTTGCATTTTATTGCATGACATAAGTATTTGATCACCTACCAACCACCTACCAACCGGCTCTCACAGACATGTTAGTTTTTCTTTAAGACGCGTCCTGTTCTCCACTCATTACCTGTATTAACTGCACCTGTTTGAACTTGTTACCTATATAAAAGACACCTAGACACCTGTCCACACACTCAATCAAACAGACTCCAACCTCTCCACAATGGCCCAGACCAGAGAGCTGTGTAAGGACTTCAGGGATAAAATTGTAGACCTGCACAAGGCTGGGATGGCCTACAGGACAATAGGCAAGCAGCTTGGTTAGAAGGCAACAACTGTTGGCGCAATTATAAAACCAGAAGAAGTTCAAGATGACGGTCAATCACCCTTGGTCTGGGGTTCCATGCAAGATGGAACATGCACCTTCATGAGGAAGGTGAGGAATCATCCCAGAACTACACGGCAGGACCTGGTCACTGACCTGAAGAGAGCTGGGACCACAGTCTCAAAGAAAACCATTAGTAACACACTACGCCGTCATGGATTAAAATCCTGCAGCGCACGCAGGGTCCCCCTGCTTAAGCCAGCGCACGTCCAGGCCCATCTGAATTTTGCCAATGACCATCTGGATGATCCAGAGGAGGAATGCGAGAAGGTCATGTGGTCTGATGAGACAAAAATAGAGCTTTTTGGTCTAAACTCCACTTGCCATATTTGGAGGAAGAAGAAGGATGAGTACAACCCCAAGAACACCATCCCAACCGTGAAGCATGGAGGTGGAAATATCATTCTTTGGGGATGCTTTTCTGCAAAGGGGACAGGACGACTGCACCGTATTGAAGTGAGGATGGATGGGGCCATGTATCGCAAGATCTTGGCCAACAACCTCCTTCCCTCAGTAAGAGCATTGAAGATGGGTCGTGGCTGGGTCTTCCAGCATGACAACGACCCGAAACACACATCCAGGGCAACTAAGGAGTGGCTCCGTAAGAAGCATCTCAAGGTCCAGGAGTGGCCTAGCCAGTCTCCAGACCTGAACCCAATAGAAAATCTTTGCAGGGAGCTGAAAGTCCGTATTGCCCAGCGACAGCCCCGAAACCTGAAGGATCTGGAGAAGGTCTGTATGGAGGAGTGGGCCAAAATCCCTGCTGCAGTGTGTGCAAACCTGGTCAAGAACTACAGGAAACGAATGATCCCTGTATTTGCAAACAAAGGTTTCTGTACCAAATATTAAGTTCATGCTTTGTAAGTAGGAAAACCTGCAAACTCGGCAGTGTATCAAATACTTGTTCTCCCCACTGTATATATTACCTCAATTACCTCGACTAACCAGTGCCCCCGCACATTGACTCTGTACCGGTACCCCCCTTATATAGCCTCGCTATTGTTATTTCACTGCTGCTCTTCAATTATTTATTACTTTAATTTCTTGTTTTTTACTTAACACATATTTAATTTCTTAAAACTGCATTGTTGGTTAAGGGCTTGTGACAAATAACATTTGATTTGATCTGTAGAGCATTTACAGATGCAAAATCTGGACTATTCAAATAAAGTATGACTTTTTTTGGTGGGGTGGGGGGTGTATCTGGACATTACTTTACTATTTATATTTTTGACAACTCTTTCCCTGACACCCAAAAGTTCTTGTTACATTTCAAATGCTCAGACAGGACAGTAATATGATCCAATTCACCCACCTATTAGTATAACGTCTCTGATCTGGCATACTCACTAAACAAAAATACTGAGTTTGTAAATTGTCTGATTGTGCCTTTGCCTGTCCGTAAATAAAAAAATTAATACATTAAATTGTGCCATCTGGTATGCTTAATATAAGGAGTTTGATGTATAGCTTTTACTTTGTACTTTTACTGACAATTAAGTAATCTTTCTGCCACTGTACTTAAGTTAATTTAATAACATATACTTTTAGACTTTTACTCAAGTAGTATTTTACTGGGTGACTTTCACTTTTACTTGAATCATTTTCTATGAAGATATCTTTACTTTTACTCAAGTATGACAATTGAGTACTTTTCCCATCACTGTCAGTCACAGAGAAATGATTGCCAGAGAGCCAGACTGAAGCTAATGAGTTTTGAATAGTAAGAGAATAACAGTCAGTCAGCGGAACACTGTAATTAACAACATATGTCAATCATATTCTTTGTCTGGGAGATCTTAGACATGATGGGAGGCAATTCATGCTAACTGATAAACACTTGTTGTTCCTAATGAATAAATAACTTTCCTTCACTGCCTTACTTTATATTAAACACTGTTTTTTCATTCCAATGTTAATGACTTGACAATGACTGATTAGTACCTGTATCATGAATGGCAAGTTGTCATTTATTCTCATTTAGTTTTATAATTTTGTATGGTTGTTGGCTCCAGAACCAGGTTCTAATGGAATTATTTAATGGTTATTCAGAGTGGTAACTTAAGTTGGTTTGAAAGTAAAGTACAGCACAAGCTTGTATGTGTGGGTGTAGTGTGTGCACCAGTGGAGGGTCCTCGGAGGATTTCATCAAATAAAAATGGTAAAACATTGAAAAAGTTATAATTTAAAAAAACTAGACTAAATATATTCACATCACCAAATAATTAATTAAAAAACACTGTTTTTCAATGAAGGTCTACAGTAGACTCAACAGCGCTCTGTAGAGTAACACCATGGTGTAGCCGGAGGATAGCTAGCTTCCATCCTCCTCTTGTTACATTGACTTCAATAGAAAATGTAGGAGGCTCTTGCTTCTCACCCCATTCCATAGACTTACACAGAAATTATGACAACTTCCAGAGGAAGTCCTCCAACCGATCAGGGCTCTTGCAGCATGAACTGACATGTTGTCCAACCAATCAAAGGATCAGAGAATAGTACTGAAAGCATAAGCTACAGCTAGCTAGCACTGCAGTGTATTAAATGTGGCGAGTAGTTGACTCAACGAGAGAGAAAGACAATAGCTGAACAATTTTCAACAAATTTGTTTTTTTTAAATGAAAGAAGCAAGAGAGTGAGAGTGTAAGGGTTTTCCTCTGGTGAAGGAGAAACGGACAAAAATGCAGCGTGGTGGTTATTCATGTTCTTTAATAAAAGGAATTAGACATGAAATAACTAACAAAACAATGAGTGAATGAAAACCTAAACAGTCCTATCTGGTGCAGACACAGAGACAGGAACAATCACCCACAAACACACAGTGAAACCCAGGCTACTTAAATATGGTTCCCAATCAGAGACAATGACTAACACCTGCCTCTGATTGAGAACCATATCAGGCCAGACATAGAAATAGACAAACAAGACATCCAACATAGAATGCCCACTCAGATCACACCCTGACCAACCAAAACATAGAAACATACAAAGCAAACTATGGTCAGGGTGTGACAGAGAGAGAGAGTGAGAGAGCGAGATATTGTCATTTTTTTCACTTTCAGTGAAAATGCAGCTGGCTAGTTTATTTAAAGTAAAGTCAGTTACAGCATAATTCTAGCGGCTTAAATAACTCATTAGTACTATTAGCCTTGTTGACTAGGACATTACTTTAGCTACTATGGGGACAACGATGTAGGCTGTGTGTAGCGGTTATGACATGGTTTGGCTTGGAAAGTTTTTTTCAACTGGTTTGATGACCCTCCCACTCTGTCTGACAAATTATTCTTCTTGCTCTTGTTTTCCTTAATAGGATATCGGTGGGCGGAGCAGGGAGGATCGTTGGCGAAATGGGACACACATGGGCTCGGGTGTGTCCCAGGATAAATGTACCTCTTCCCCATCATTGAGGAGACTCTCTCCATGCAGACACAAATTTTGGTTGTGACATTTTTGTGGCTGTATTTGGTTGTTTGCCTTGGCATCTTTCAACACACCTCCTTATCAAATGTATGCACACAACCACTCACTTATACTACTGATTAATGACTACACACACCATTGTAAATTATATTTAGTTTACTTTAGTTAAATAAATATACAGTGGGGCAAAAAGTATTTAGTCAGCCACCAATTGTGCAAGTTCTCGCACTTAAAAAGATGAGAGAGGCCTGTAATTTTCATCATAGGGTATACTTAAACTATGACAGACAAAATGAGAGAAAAAAATTCCAGAAAATCACATTGTAGGATTTTTAATGAATTTATTTGAAAATTATGGTGGAAAATAAGTATTTGGTCAATAACAAAAGTTCGTTTGTTATATACCCTTTGTTGGCAATGACAGAGGTCAAACGTTTTCTGTAAGTTTTCACAAGCTTTTCACACACTGTTGCTGGTATTTTGGACCATTCTTCCATGCAGATCTCCTCTAGAGCAGTGATGTTTTGGGGCTGTTGATGGGCAACATGGACTTTCAACTCCCTCCGAAGATTTTCTATGGGGTTGAGATCTGGAGACTGGCTGGGCCACTCCAGGACCTTGAAATGCTTCTTACGAAGCCACTCCTTTGTTGCCCGGGCGGTGTGTTTGGGATCATTGTCATGCTGAAAGACCCAGCCACGTTTCATCTTCAATGCTCTTCCTGGTGGAAGGAGGTTTTCACTTAAAATCTCATGATACATGGCCCCATTCATTCTTTCCTTTACATGGATCAGTCATCCTGGTCCCTTTGCAGAAAAACAGCCCCAAAGCATGATGTTTCCACCCCCATGCTTCACAGTAGCTATGGTGTTCTTTGGATGCAACTCAGCATTCTTTGTCCTCCAAACACGACGAGTTGAGTTTTTACCAAAAAGTTATATTTTAGTTTCATCTGACCATAAGACATTCTCCCAATCTTCTTCTGGATCATCCAAATGCTCTCTAGCAAACTTCAAATGGACCTGGACATGTACTGGCTTAAGCAGGGGGACACATCTGGCACTGCAGGATTTGAGTCCCTGGCGGCGTAGTGTGTTACTGATGGGAGGCTTTGTTACTTTGGTCCCAGCTCTCTGCAGGTCATTCACTAGGTCCCCCCGTGTGGTTCTGGGATTTTTGCTCACCGTTCTTGTGATCATTTTGACCCCACGGGGTGAGATCTTGCGTGGAGCCCCAGATCGAGGGAGATTATCAGTGGTCTTGTACGTCTTCCATTTCCTAATAATTGCTCCCATAGTTGATTTCTTCAAACCAAGCTCCTTACCTATAGCAGATTCAGTCTTCCCAGCCTGGTGCAGGTCTACAATTTTGTTTCTGGTGTCCTTAGACAGCTCTTTGGTCTTGGCCATAGTGGAGTTTGGAGTGTGACTGTTTGAGGTGGTGGACAGGTGTCTTTTATACTGATAACAAGTTCAAACATGTGCTATAAATACAGGTAACGGGTGGAGAACAGAGGAGCCTCTTAAAGAAGAAGTTACAGGTCTGTGAGAGCCAGAAATCTTGCTTGTTTGTAGGTGACCAGATACTTATTTTCCACCATAATTTGCAAATAAATAAATAAAAAATCCTACAATGTGATTTTCTGGATATTGTTTTCTCATTTTGTCTGTCATAGTTGAAGTGTACCTATGATGAAAATTACAGGCCTCTCTCATCTTTTTAAGTGGGAGAACATGCACAATTGGTGGCTGACTAAATACTTTTTTGCCCCACTGTATTTTGTTATTCCTTATCTCCACATTGTCTCCTTTTTTGTTACGCACTTTGAGCCGGTTCGTGACACTGGACACCTGGACACATGTGCTGTTCATTGAGCTGATGGGTTGTTCATTGAAGTCCACAAAAAAGGAAAAGGAGAGGAGGAGAGTATATAGAGGCGAGAAGGAATACAACATGGCTGCTTTGAAAGTGAACTGTTTATGCGGGATCAGGGGTGTATTCATTCAGGCCATTCTGTTGAAAAAGGTTTCTTAAACGGAAGCAAAAGAAATATGGATAAAAATACCTGAATTTGTCCAATAGAAACTCTTGCTTGCAACTATTGGACTAATGATTACACCCTAGATAAGCAGATGCAGGCATGAATGTGCAAGGCGGTATTGAATGTGTCATTGTCTGTCATCTCAAATTTTTCTCTCGACCTGTGTGCACCTACATTTTAAACTTTCATACATAGGCTAGGTTGCAGCAAATTCATGATGGATATAGGGATTATTTGAGTATGATGCAGTATCCTAAACCTATCGATGTTAGATTAAACTGTGTCAATGGAATATGAATGACATTCATCCAAAATGCTCTAATAGAAAGAAGGCAATGCTCATGAAAAAACTAATCGTCCTCCCTCATCGTAAATGGCACTGACTGCCACTGGTGTGCACATGAACTCAGCAAAAAAAGAAATGTCCTCTCACTGTCTACTGCATTTATTTTCAGCGAACTTAAAATGTGTAAATATTTGTATTAACATAAGATTCAACAACTGAGACATAAACTGAACAATTCCCACTGACATGTGACTAACAGAAATTTAATAATGTGTCCCTGAACAAAGGGGGGGGGGGTAAAAGTAACCATCAGTATCTGGTGTGGCCACCAGCTGCATTAAGTACTGCAGTGCATCTCCTGCACCAGATTTGCCAGTTCTTGTTTTGAGATATTACTCCACTCTTCCACCAAGGCACCTGCAAGTTCCCGGACATTTCTGGGGAAATGGCCCTAGCTCTCACTCTGAGATCCGGGCTCTTCTCTGGCCATGGCAGCACACTGATATTCCTGTCTTGCAGGAAATCATGCACAGAACGAGCAGTATTGCTGGTGGCATTGTCATGCTGGAGGGTCATGTCAGGATGACCGTTCCACAGATGCATGTTCAGTAATTGTTTATGGTTTATTGAACAAGCATGAGAAACAGTGTTTAAACCCTTTACAATGAAGATCTGTGAAGTTTTTTGAGATTTTTACTAATTATCTTTGAAAGACAGGGTCCTGGTGAAGGGACGTTGTACGTGATACGAAGTCACCTACTTCCATTCTCTACCAAGCAGAAGAGCATCTGTCATATTTCCTCCTCCACTTGACTACAAATAAATAGATAGATTAGGGTCTCCAAATTAACTGCACACACTCTCACACTATCCACCTGATCAGGACTCAAGTAAAAGGGAAAGTCACCCAGTAAAATATTAACTGAGTAAAAGTCTAAAAGTATTTGGTTTTAAATATACTTAAGTATCAAAAAGAAATGGAATTGCTGAAATGTACTAAAGTAGCAAAAATGAAGTATAAACCATTTCACATTCCTTATGTTAATTCCTTATTGACGGACAGCCAGGGGCACAGTCAAACACTCAGACATCATTTACAAACAAAGTGTTTGTGTTTAGTGAGTCTGCCAGATCAGCAGCAGGAGGGATCACCGGGGATGTCCTCTTGATAAGTGTGTGAATTGGACCATTTTTCTGTTAACAGGTACTTTTGGGTGTCAGGGAAATGTTTGGAGTAAAAGGTACATAATTTTCTTTAGGAATGTAGTGGAGTAAAAGTAAAAGTTGTCAAAAATGGTAAAGTAATGTACAGCAACCCCCAAAACGAATTAAGTTGGCATTTAAAGTATTTTTACTTAAGTACTTTACACCACTGTCTGAACGCAAGCAGGCTTGTAACTGCGCATGCATGTCGCACATGGCCAGTCGAACGCCAAACTCTTAATTAAGACAGTGCTGAAACACCAATTCATGGGCGAGTCAGTGCCACATTTTAATTTGTGTCAAAATCAAAGAAAAGTTATCTTGCAAATTCTGCTGGCTATGGTGTGAAATAGGCTTTTATAAGCTCCTTCTTTATTTTATTACTTATCGTTATTGCCATCTGTGGTCTGCTTTATAGATGCACAAGCACCTTTCCCCAGTTCAATCAATAAAATGTTATTAAGTAGTACAAAAGTTTTACTGTGGTAAAGTTTCAAATGCATTCTTTCATTACTAAATGTGTAATGTGGTGCTTAAAAAGTATTATTTTATAACACGCACAGAAACATTTGATTAATAAAAGGGGACGAAGGGGATGATGATGCAATCTTTGCAAGAGGTTGGAAATCTTATTCCATTGGTCCTCAACTCGCGGCTCAGACACTTCATTCAGTATAAATAGAGTTAGCCCCCGAGTTAACCTGCCCAGGAGCATGTTAGTTCTGAAGAATTTGTTGCCATAGAAATGTACATGGCTAAAAGGTGAGTCACTTGGTACTGGTTATTGGGAGTTTGACTCAGAGTTGACCAAAGTTACCTCACTAACTCCCCAAGCCAGGTACATAGTATAAAGCTCAGGGGCCACCTGCATGGACCTGATTCCACTAGGGAGGCCCTGGTAGGAGCCAATCGGAGCCACTCTCAATTTGACTCTCCCGTCAGTCATGATGAGCTACAGGATATGTACTGTAAATGCTATCAAAAGACTGTGGTCACTTGACCTGAGCCTCCTGACATTGAAACAAAGCACGCTAAGCACACCCTTCACCAGGACATCCCAACACCCCCCACCTCTTATCTTAATCAGTTCAAATGAACCTTAATATGCAAAGGGCCCCAGGGTGTGGACTCCATGCTCTAGACTGCTGACATACCCTGTGAAAACCTCTCTACCATTACCTAGAATGACAGCTGCAGAGAAGGACTTGACTGAAGGGGGGAGATAGAGGGATTGAAATACAGTTTGTTTGATGTGCTTTGACACTGCCTAATTTAATTATCCACATTTGTGATGCTTTTGATGGTTGCGTTGATATTTGTGTTACGTTGCCTAATAGGCAGTGAATTCAGCAGTCCTGCCTGGAGCTGTCCAAGGTGCTGATCTCCCACCCCTGCTGCATAACCTTGTTTCATCGTTTCCTACATGTTTTTTATGTCAACCAAAATATATATCTCTAAGAAATAGGGAGATGCTGGCTTGAGTGTGTGTCACTACTATTCATTGTTGTTGGTGAGGATGCTCTGCTCTGAACTGTGAGGACTATGCGTACAGTATGTCTGCCTTAGGACCTGCACTATCTGTACAGAACCTGATCTTCCAGACAGATACAAACAATGATAACACCAAACTGTGCACTGTGTCTGCCCAACGTGTTCAATTTCCCGAGCAGAGGAAAGATGAAAAACATTACTTTCAGTGACACCCCAACACTAAAATTGAACTCAGTGTGTGTGGCCATCATTTGGTGGGAGTATGACTTGACATTTGAAAACATAGACTTAGTATACAGCCTGTGTTTGTTTACTGAAATAACTACCCATCCAGCTCACATGTCAGCCTCCTCTCTGCCTGCCTTATTCCTAGCTCAGGCTGGCTAATGATCAATATGCAAAGCAGGCCGTGTCTCCAGCACTTAGCCTGAAAGCTAAAGATGTGATCTGTGAGAGGTGTCAAAGAACCCTGGCCTCTCTTTGAACACGCACCCCACCCACCTCTCTCTCTCCTTGTATTATCTGCTTAGTAGATAGGTCCTGTAATTATGTCAAATAAACATTTTCACATGCATCTCAACAGGGATTATGACTGGCTACTGAGCAAAATATTTGTGTAGGGTGAGCTGTTGGATTGTAGCGGATTATGTTGAGGATGACAGACCTCATCTTCTACAGTGAGCTCTGTGAGGAATGAATGTCTCAGAACCGTTTAAGACACACAGGGAAGTGAACACTGGTAAACCTGAGGTGTAGTTTGCTATAAAAAGTTCAATAAGGCCAAGCAATGCAAATATATTAATTGTAGGAACCACTTTCACCGTCTTTAATTTAACTCATGAACGTGTGTCTTCATTGAAACACTGCTTACATGCTAAGTAACCTAAAATTGTGGAGAAAGACTGGAGAATGTAATGGAAAAACACAAGCACTGTAGTGCTGAGACTGCAACACTGCAGTGTGAGGAAAATATACAGTTTGTAGTTTACCAAGTTAATGCTTATATTTTCTGCCATCCTCTTGCACATCCGTTTGCAGAAAATCCTATAATTCCTCCTAAACGCGTAACAAATTGAAGAGTGAATCCTAGACCCCATGGGTGAGAGAGAGAGGCACACTGAGAAAAGTACTGTGAGCTAATGTGAGTGTGCCTGTGTCAGAATGTGTGTGTGACAGCAGAGGTGAGGATAAGACTGATGAGAGAGTCTCGAGGGAAGGAGGTGGAGGAGAGAGGCAAACAGCAACACATGGCCTGCAGTGTCCAATATGGTTTGATATGATTCTTTTGAGGACTTCTGTATTGTGTTTTGCTGTCAACAAAGTAAATTCAGCCGTGACTCTCACACACATGCTTAACCTGAAGGACATCCATAATGAATAGATAATCAGTCAATTCCTGCACCAGCACCCAGAGACCAAACTTAACCCACTTCCTCACCAAACTTAATGCCAGCCTGTACTTATTGCCCGTATCTCAAAGCTGTGATTAAATAATACAACTTTTAATTAAAACATCCACACCAATGTCACTTATTGTTAATTTCATTTAGCAGACTCTTATCCAGAGCGACATATTAGTGAGTATGTATTGTGTTGATCTGAAATATGGTTCTGTTGGATATCTAATACACATGACCTCTGTTGATCACCCATCACTCGTGTCTCAAAAACCCTCTTGATCTTGAAATGCATGATATACTTATCAATCTATACATGTTGGTAGTATGTTAATCCTAAAGAGCCAATACGGCCAGTCACATGTGAAAGATGATTTTTCAGTCTTTCACACATACTGTATGTCAAATGGACAGACATTCACATTCACAAATAAAGAGCTGAATAATGGCATTGAACATATTATTGTTTTCCATTTGTAAAGGAAGATCAGCAGATACACCAGTAAAACCATTTTCTAAAAATGTACTGTACACAGAGCATTCTGAATCTGTCAATTGCTTGCATTGGTGTGATTGTGATTTGCCACACTAAAACTGCGGATTGATTCATTATCTGAATCTGTCTTTCATTCGAAAGGGTCACCACTGTGCTAGAGAAGCAAAAGATTTACTCTCATTCTTATTCTCTCTCTCTCCCCCTCTCTCTTGTCTGATCACATAAATTATCTCTATTTGGAAAATCATTGAAGTGAGACCATGCATTATTGAGCTTGTTGGAAATGATTACAGAGAAAATATAAGACAGTGTCTGTACTACACAGGGAGAGGTCATCCTCTGTGGTGGAGTTAGTCTCTGTGAGGAGTCGTTAGTCAGCAGGCTCTCACCGGCTCCGGTTGAAAAGTCTCTAATGACCCGACAAGAAGCCATCGATCAGGTGCTCAGGGCCATGGTTCATGTACCACAAACACGCACACACACACACACACACACACACACACACACACACACACACACACACACACACACACACACACACACACACACACACACACACACACACACACACACACACACACACACACACACACACACACACGCGCGCACACACAACGGGGAGTGCAGTGAGGAATGCCATTTATCCCCTCTAGACATGATGAAGCCCCTGATTGAACCTCTTCCCTCACATCCAGTTAGATCAATGTTACATCTCTCATTAATTATTCACCTAGCTTTATCTCCCCCTCTGCCGTCCTAAATCACCATCACAGTCCCACTGATGAGCTAGGCCCTCCAATCCACGGCCTCCGCCACCACCTCTTCCCTATCTCTATCAATCCAGCCAGATAGGTAGCATTCTCACCACTACCTTTCTCGCTCTCCCTCCATCATTCTCACCATCACTCCTCTAACTCTTCCTCTCTGTTCATCTCTCTCTCTCTCTCTCTCTGTTTCCCACATCCACTTTCCCTAACACTCTCTCTCTCTCTCTCTATCTCTCTCTCTCTCTCTCTATCTCTCTCTCTCTCTCTCTGTTTCCCACATCCACTTTCCCCAACACTCTCTCTCCATAGAGTAATTCAGATGAGTGAAATCAGATTTGGCCCATGCACAGTGAGTTTTTTATAGACAAGAGGATAGCTTTCCTGCCTGTCCAATGTTTGATGTTTAGTGACAGACTTACTTTTCTGAATCTCTCGCCACAGTGAACACACAGGAATTCAAATAAATATTATCTTGCATAATAATGATCAACCACAGCTCATCTACTTATAGTTTTAGGTTCCCTGGGTGCATTTGAATATATTTGCATGATAATGCCGTTTACACATTGTGAGTGTAAGGTTTTGTGTTGTTTGTCCTAATTCCAGTTTGAAGTTGTAAGTTGATCCTCAGTGGGGCCAGACACCAGAGGAGGACCCCTGCGGAATCAGGGAGAGGAAGACACTTGCAGGGAAGCCGTGAAAACACACATCAAAGCCTGCATTTTTTCATCTCTTATTCCCACGACTCATGTCTACTTACATCCAAGAGTAAGTTTGACTGAGATGTTTGGAGAGAGGGAGGGGGAAGGGGGAGAGGGGGAAAAGGTTTTGTTGTGCCGTCTTCATGACTGTCTTGATATGTTTGGACCCTGATAATTCGTTGATGATGTGGACACCAAGGAACTTGAAACTCTTGACCTGCTCCACTACAACCCTGTTGATGTTTATGGGGGCCCGTTCAGCCCGCCTTTTCCTGTAGTCCACGATCAGCTCATTTGTCTTGCTCACATTGAGGGGGGGTTGTTGTCCTGGCACCACACTGCCAGTTCTCTGACCTCCTACCACTTTTGTGTTGTCAGCAAACTTAATGATGGTGTTGGAGTCATGTTTGGCCACAGTCATGGGTTAACAGGGAGTACAGGAGGGGACTGAGCATGCACCCCTGACGGGCCCCTGTGTTGAGGATCAGCATGGCAGACGTGTTGTTGCCTACCCTTACCACCTAGGGGTGGCCCGTCAGGAAGTCCAGGATCCAGTTGCAGAGGGAGGTGGTCCCAGAGTCCTTAGCTTAGTGATGAGCTTTGTGGACACTGGTGTTGAATGCTGAGCTGTAGTCAATGAACAGTATTCTCACAAAGATGTTCCTTTAGTCCAGGTGGGAAAGGGCAGTGTGGAGTGTGATTGAGATTGCGTAATTTGTGGATCTGTTGCAGCAGTTTGCAAATTGGAGTGTGTCTAGGGTGTCCGGGAGGATGCTGTTGATGTGAGCGATGACCAGCCTTTCAAAGCACTTCATGGCTACTGACGTGAGAGCTATGGGGCAGTAATAATTTAGACAGGTTACATTCGCTTCCTTGGGCACAGGAACTATGGTGGTCTGGAATTAAACATGTAGTTATTACAGACTTGGTCAGGGAGAGGTTGAAAATGTCAGTGACGACACTAGACAGTTGGTCCGCGCATGCTTTGAGTACACGTCCTGGTAATCCGTCTGGCCCAGCGGCTTTGAGAAAGTTGACCTGTTTAAAGGTTTTGTTCACATTGGCTACCGAGAGCATCATCACACAGTCATCCAGAGCAGCTGTAGCTCTCATGCATGCTTCAGTGTTGCTTGCCTTAAAGCGAGCATAAAAGTAATTTCGTCTGGTAGGCTAGCGTCACCGGGCAGCTCGCGTCTGGGTTTCCCTTTGCAGTCCGTAATAGTTTTCAAGCCCTGCCACATCTGACGTGCGTCAGAGCAGGTGTAGTAGGATTCAATCTTAATCATGTATTGATGCGTTGCTTGTTTGATGGTTCGTCTGAGGGCATAGCGGGATTTCTTAAAAGCATTGGGATTAGTCTCCTGCTTCTTGCAAGCGGCAGCCCTTGCCTTTAGCTCGATGCAGATGTTTCCTGTAATCAATGCTTCCTGGTTTGGAGATATACGTGTCTGTATCAATTTAGTAAATAGCATTAGATAAGGGAGGTTGTCTTCCCTGATATTCAGGTCATAAACAGTGTATGAATGAACACAGGACCCACACACAACTCACAGTTTACAACTGTGATGTTCTTGCCCTCTATTTCTCCCTCTCTCTGCTTCTTCCTCTTCCATCAACAGTTTTCTGGGAGTGATCTCTCTGTGAGCCCTGTGTGCACTGTGCTGTAGCTAAGGTGTGTGGGTGAGGTGGCTGCTCTCCTCGTTTAACAGTCACGTATCTGGAAGGCCGCACTAATTACATATGGGGGTGTTCCACTCCCCCGATGACTCTGTCAAACTGTCACCGCTGCATCAATGATGGCAGCCGCCCCACTGCCACTTTAAAAAGCCCTGAACAGACAGCACATTTTACTGAGGGAAACAGGCACAGAGCAGTGAGGCACATAGAACATGTATTCAGTTTTACAGCCACAAGAGCCAGATGGCCTGCTGTACCAAATTGAGCAGAGTCTGACCACGATGCAAGTGTTTGTTCAATGTAGCGGTACATGATGCAATGGAGAGAGTGGGGTGTAAAATGGTGAACAGCTGTTTCTCATAAGATCATTGTCTCCATTTCACTCATTGAACAGACTTGTGTTATGGCACTTTGAGTCTGTGTTTGTGTGTGTGGTGCGTGCATGCATGCATTTGTAAGCAGCCTCATGTGTCCCTTGTCTCTTCCAAAAAGATGCTATTTCACATCAGCTAGGGAAAACAGACTCAGTATAAATGGAACTCAATGAGAAGAGGGAATATATATATATTAAATGGCATAGTCTTTCAACATGAGGTCTGGAGAATCTCAGTTCATGAGGCTGATGAATCTTTAATGTGACACATTGCAGTTGCATGCTCTGTTTGATCCTTCAAATCATCAGTTTACGGATCAAAGCTCTGGTATATGCTCTAAAAAAGGAATCCAAAGAAATGTAAACTCAATAATATTCCATTCAGCAAAACAAAAAAAATAATAAGTCATATCAAAGTCAATTTTGAACACAAGGCTTTGTCAATGCTGCTGCCATTTATCAGTCTATAGTCCTAGGCTACTCAGGCGCAAAGATTTAACAAGACTAGAATGTTTCACTTTGCGATGGGTAGAGATGTGCAACAGGGTAAGCACTGAGACAATACACAGTTACAAGAGAGATGCTATTGATATGCCAACGTAATATAAATACTGTTCACATACTGTAATACTGTGTTTAGTTATCTACACCCACACGTCAAATACAGTTTAGGGGGCATTTCAAATACCCTGGTACAGTGGAATACAATAATAAACAATACGTTGCCGATTAAACTTAATCTGATCTCCAAAAACAAATTGGAAAATGTGAAATATAGTATAATGGGGTATACAAAGAGCAACGAGAGCATGGCTTGTGGCGAAAGATGCAGAGTCTATAATACATCAAATGAATGCAGTACAGTTAGTTATGCACTGTGGCCTTTCATTACAACATTTCGCCTTAAGATACAGCTAAATAAATCAGCATTTGTTTGTTAATATATAATAACTACTAGGAGCTTATAATTTTCATAACAGCATGTTGTTATTAATTAAAATATGTTTTAATACCGAAGTTAGCTTAGGGAGGTGTACACTGTGATGAAATGTCAATGCTTAGGGAAAATACCATGTTTTTGTTACAGCATTAAGTAATACAGGCTGTGACAGCAGTATCCCTCTACACCCAAGTGAGCAGGACAGGGCCCACTGGCTCAGTACAGTACAACCATGTACTGATTCACAAGACATGGAGTTTCATAAAGAGCATTAGATCACTGAAACTGATCCTTAACTTTCCAATCAGGGCTCTTGGTCTGGACCTCATAAAGATGATGCACCAGTATTATTGGAATGTCCCTCTCAAACCAGTGCATCCAAACACATACAGTGAAGCAGCACTGGCTCTCCACTTTTCAACCAAGGTTTTCTTTATGGATCATTACTGCTGAACATGGGAGGATGGAGCAACTAAACCGCATTTGGTGAGGAGTGGGGAAAATATGTGTAGCCATGATATGAAAAGAAGTGTGAACGAGAAAGCAAAAGAGAGACTTGAGGATGTCTGGGGAGGGCAAAGATTGTCTTCTGGGAGTTGCCTTCTGTGTGCAGAAAAGAGAGAAGCATTAAGACCGTCTGGAGAGAGGAAGAGAGAGAGATCCTAAAACTGGACTGTCTGAAGAGATAGAGAGGAAGAGAGAGAGATCCTAAAACTGGACTGTCTGGAGAGAGAGAGGAAGAGAGAGAGATCCTAAAGCTGGACTGTCTGGAGAGATAGAGGAAGAGAGAGAGATCCTAAAACTGGACTGTCTGAAGAGATAGAGAGGAAGAGAGAGAGAGAGAGATCCTAAAACTGGACTGTCTGAAGAGATAGAGAGGAAGAGAGAGAGATCCTAAAGCTGGACTGTCTGGAGAGATAGAGAGGAAGAGAGAGAGATCCTAAAGCTGGACTGTCTGGAGATATAGAGAGGAAGAGAGAGAGATCCTAAAACTGGACTGTCTGAAGAGACAGAGAGGAAGAGAGAGAGATCCTAAAACTGGACTGTCTGGAGAGATAGAGAGGAAGAGAGAGAGATCCTAAAACTGGACTTTCTGGAGAGATAGAGAGGAAGATCTTAAAACTGGACGGCCTGGAGAGATAGAGAGGAAGAGAGAGAGACATAGGAAGGCCAAACTGTCTGGAGAGAGAGAGGAAGAGAGAGAAATACTAAAACTGGACGGCCTGGAAAGATAGAGAGGATGAGAGAGAGACATATGAAGGCCGAACTGTCTGGAGAGATGGAGAGGAAGAGAGACATGGTCAGACTGGACTGTCTGGAGAGGAAGAGAGAGAGAGACATGGCAAGACTGAACTGTCTGGAGAGATGAAGATGAAGAGAGAGAGACATAGGGAGACCGGACTGTCTGGAGAGATGGAGAGGAGGAGACACATTGGAGGGTACGAGCGTCAGACAGTGATTGTGCTGTGAAGGCATTCTTCGGTCACTCACTCTCCACAGAGTTATTGCTCATGACATTTAATTGCGAGCGAAGCGCTCTACTTCATATGTTATATCCTGGGGCATGTAATCGGGCTCTGATGAGAGGGAGAGAACATTTGTTTATATGTCATATCATGCAACATGGCATGATTCCTCAAAAAAGGGAGAGACCACACGCAAAGCTCTATATTTCAGTTTGTCGGTTCCTCTTCTACATCCTGCAAAATAGGCTATTTAACATTTTTGGAATCATAGGTAAGATTCAAAAAAATAATTAAAAATGGTTTTGCTTTTCAAACAAGTTTAAAGACATGGAAATATGTGTTGCCTACAGTCAAGGACACTATCTACTAGTGATGTGCAAATTTTTTGACTGAGTCGAGAGCCATGATTCGTTTTCCAGAGCGACTTGTTTCATTTTAGTCATTAATTTGACCTGCTAGAGGCTGGCCACAATGAGTCCTACCTACAGCAGGATTAATACACGCTCCTCTGGTTTAGCGGCACCAGAGACGCGCCCCGACCACCAACTATCTTTCACATGCACACAGGGAAATAGATACATACATGTTTGATTGTATGGTGCAAGAATGAATGTGAATGAATGAACTAATTATTGAATGTTGTGATGGATACAGCTTTGTAGAACCAAAACAAAAACACACAGCCTCTGTTCAACTACTGTTCCATCGATGTGGATAGGGGGGGTGTTCCCTCTGCTGTTTCCTGAAGTCCACAATCATCTCCTTAGTTTTGTTGACGTTGAGTGTGAGGTTATTGTCCTGACACCACACTCCGAGGGCCCTCACCTCCTCCCTGTAGGCCGTCTCGTCGTTGTTGGTAATCAAGCCTACCACTGTTGTGTCGTCCGCAAACTTGATGATTGAGTTGGAGGCGTGCGTTGCCGCGCAGTCGTGGGTGAACAGGGAGTACAGGAGAGGGCTCAGAACGCACCCTTGTGGGGCCCCAGTGTTGAGGATCAGCGGGGTGGAGATGTTGTTGCCTACCCTCACCACCTGGGGGCGGCCCGTCAGGAAGTCCAGTACCCAGTTGCACAGGGCGGGGTCGAGACCCAGGGTCTCGAGCTTGATGACGAGCTTGGAGGGTACTATGGTGTTAAATGCCGAGCTGTAGTCGATGAACAGCATTCTCACATAGGTATTCCTCTTGTCCAGATGGGTTAGGGCAGTGTGCAGTGTGGTTGAGATTGCGTCGTCTGTGGACCTATTTGGGCGGTAAGCAAATTGGAGTGGGTCTAGGGTGTCAGGTAGGGTGGAGGTGACATGGTCCTTGACTAGTCTCTCAAAGCACTTCATGATGACGGAAGTGAGTGCTACGGGGCGGTAGTCGTTTAGCTCAGTTACCTTAGCTTTCTTGGAAACAGGAACAATGGTGGCCCTCTTGAAGCATGTGGGAACAGCAGACTGGTATAGGGTTGAATATATTGAATATGTCCGTAAACACACCAGCCAGCTGGTCTGCGCATGCTCTGAGGGCGCGGCTGGGGATGCCGTCTGGGCCTGCAGCCCTGCGAGGGTTAACACGTTTAAATGTTTTACTCACCTCGGCTGCAGTGAAGGAGAGACCGCATGTTTCCATTGCAGGCCATGTCAGTGGCACTGTATTGTCCTCAAAGCGGGCAAAAAAGTTATTTAGTCTGCCTGGGAGCAAGACATCCTGGTCCGTGACTGAGCTGGATTTCATCTTGTAGTCCCTGATTGACTGTAGACCCTGCCACATACCTCTTGTGTCTGAGCCATTGAATTGAGATTCTACTTTGTCTCTATACTGACGCTTAGCTTGTTTGATAGCCTTACGGAGGGAATAGCTGCACTGTTTGTATTCGGTCATGTTACCAGTCACCTTGCTCTGATTAAAAGCAGTGGTTCGCGCTTTCAGTTTCACGCGAATGCTGCCATCAATCCACCGTTTCTGGTTAGGGAATGTGTTAACCGTTGCTATGGGAACGACATCTTCAACGCACGTTCTAATGAACTCGCACGCCGAATCAGCGTATTTGACAATGTTGTTGCCTGACGCAATACGAAACATGTCCCAGTCCACGTGATGGAAGCAGTCTTGGAGTGTGGAGTCAGCTTGGTCGGACCAGCGTTGGACAGACCTCAGCGTGGGAGCTTCTTGTTTTAGTTTATGTCTGTAGGCAGGGATCAGCAAAATGGAGTCGTGGTCAGCTTTTCCCAAAGGGGGGTGGGGCAGGGCCTTATGTGCGTTGCGGAAGTTAGAATAACAGTGATCCAAGGTTTTGCCAGCCCTGGTGGCGCAATCGATATGCTGATACATTTTAGGGAGTCTTGTTTTCAGATTAGCCTTGTTAAAATCCCCAGCAACAATGAATGCATCCTCAGGATGTATGGATTCCAGTTTGCAAAGAGTCAAATAAAGTTTGTTCAGAGCCATCGATGTGTCTGCTTGGGGGGGAATATATATGGCTGTGATTATAATCGAAGAGAATTCTCTTGGTAGATAATGCTGTCTACATTTGATTGTGAGGAATTCTAAATCAGGTGAACAGAAGGATTTGAGTTCCTGTATGTTTCTGTGATCACACCACGTCTCGTTAGCCATAAGGCATACGCCCCCGCCCCTCTTCTTACCAGAAAGGTGTTTGTTTCTGTCGGCGCGATGTGTGGAGAAACCCGCTGGCTGCACCACATCCGAGAGCGTCTCTCCAGTGAGCCATGTTTCTTTGAAGCAAAGAACGTTACAGTCTCTGATGTCCCTATGGAATGCTACCCTTGCTCGGATTTCATCAACCTTGTTGTCAAGAGACTGGACATTGGCGAGAAGAATGCTAGGAAGTGGGGCACGATGTGCTCGTCTCCGTAGTCTGACCAGAAGAACGCCTCGTTTCCCTCTTTTACGAAGCCGTTTTTTTGGGTCGCCGGCTGGGATCCATTCCGTTGTCCTGGTTGAAAGGCAGAACACAGGATCCGCTTCGCAAAAGTCATATTCTTGGTCGTACTGATGGTGAGTTGACGCTGATCTTATATTCAGTAGTTCTTCTTGACTGTATGTAATGAAACCTAAGATGACCTGGGGTACTAATGTAAGAAATAACACGTAAAAAAACAAAAAACTGCATAGTTTCCTAGGAACGCGACATGAGGCGGCCATCTCTGTCGGCGCCGGAAGTACAGTATTAACAAATGTACATTGTTTAAAGCATGTGTTTACAAGTCTCAGTCACAAATGACAGCTCCAATAAGCCCCTTATGGTGAAAGACATGCGAACGAGAGGCTTGTAGAATTATGACTCATTTGAGTTTTCAATTCATTGTTCCCAGGTAAGGGATCCTGCGTGCCCTGGCCATTAATGATTCAAATTAATTAAATGAGTCAAAATATGTATTTTTGGGACCGAACTATCATCTTCACACTAATAAGCTATTGTCTTTCTTCAATAAAGATGTCATTAAACAAATTATCATAGGCTGACGCACATACTCCAAAACAAGCAGGACGAAATGCCACGTTTTGCAAACTGTTTTACTGTGAAGGAATAATCATATTTCCTCCAGTGTTAGGATATTCATGGGTCCCCTCTCAGGACGTACTCTACTACAAGGTAGAGGATTAAAATCCCAACCCAGCTACCATCTGCAAAATTGTGCTACATTTCTTAACATTACATTATTGGCCTTGTGAATAGGCTGTTAACTGACTGGTGTGCTGAGCCTGGCCTGGGGTGGAGATAGCCGGAGAATGTCTTTCTTTGACTGGGAAGAACCGAGTGGCCGCTGGTGGTGGTACATTTGTGTCACACATACATTTGATTGTTGTGGTTGCATTTTTATTCTTTAATTTATGCTGTGTGTCTGTGTGCTCGTACGTGTGCATGCATGCCTGTGTGTTTGGTAGTACTCAGGGATTGAGTGCGCAGTGTGAGTCAGCTCCACCCGCCCTGCAGAGTAAGTTTTACTTTATTAAACACAAACATATTCACTGACTTATTGGCTTCTTAATCTTTCCCCGATATAAAGCTGAATTCTGCACATTCTGCATGAAGCCTCTGAGAATCCCCCCTCAAGTCACCAAATTCCTGCACATTACTCAGACTCCCCCTCTTTTTGTTTCATTTTTTTCTCAATTCATCCTTCTCTGAAATTCCTTTTCAATATTATTAAAACTTAACTTTCCTTGACTCCCACCTCCCACTTGTTATGCCCCCCATTTTTAAATGAATGTGTCACACACCCCTCCTCACCTATCCATCCCCATCCAACACTATCTCCCCAGTGAGTGTGCTTATTTATTTATCTTTGCACCATATTCATCTGGCTCTCTTTATTTTGCAGTAATAAAAAATGTAAACTGTTGATTCCCAAATCATAAAGTGTTAATGTAAAATGTATTGATAATTAATCGGTTAATGATGAGTTTTTTCTCTCCGAAGGTATATTTTCCTTCTCAATCATTCGTGATGGAGGATGATGGCAGTGAACAGACATGTCTCTGGTGTGGATGATCTCATAGTCAAAAGGTCTCATGTTCATCACATGCACTCTGGAATCCAGGTTGAACCCAACAGTGTGTCTCTCTGTTGTACAGTACATCTTCGAAGGGGTGTGAGAGGCTGGCGCCACATAGACAGGATGGTACTTGAAGGATACTGATATCATATCAATGCTCCTCTATTTCACCCTTTGTCAATTAGTTATGTTTTAATCACCTCCACCTTCAGCCAGGAGAGATTGACATGCATGTTATTAATATTAGCTCTCTGTGTACATCCAAGGGCCAGCCGTGCTGCCCTGTTCTGAGCCAATTGCAATTTTCCTAAGTCCTTTTGTGTGGCACCTCACCACACGACTGAACAGTAGTCAATGTGTGACAAAACTAGGGTCTGTAGGACCTACCTTGTTGATAATGTTGTTAAGAAGGCAGAGCATCACTTTATTATAGACAGACTTCTCCCCATCTTAGCTACTTCTGCATCAATATGTTTTGACCATGACAGTTTACAATCTAGGGTTACTCCAAGCAGTTTAGTCATCTCAACTTGCTCAATTTCCACATTATTACTTATTACAAGATTTATTTGAGATTTAGGGTTTAGTGAGTGTTTTGATCCACATTCAATGTTTTTAGTTTTATAAATATTTAGGACTAACTTATTCCTTGCCACCCACTCTGAAACTAACTGCCGCTACCCTGGGGAATTCCTGATTCTAACTGGATCATATTTCAGAGGCTTCCGTTAAAGAACACCCTCTGTGTTCTGTTAGACAAGTAACTCTTTATCCACATTATAGCAGGGGTTGTAAAGCCATAACATAAAGGTTTTTCCAGCAGCAGACTATGATCGATAATGTCAAAAGCTGCACTGAAGTCAAACAAGCCCCCACAATCATTTTATCATCAATTTATCTCAGCCAATCATCAGTCATTTGTGTAAGTGCTGTGCTTGTTGAGTGTCCATCCCTATAACCATGCTGAAATTCAAATCTATGATACTGTATGTGTCCATGAAAAGACAAGACTGTGGGGGAAGGGATTCAGAGAGAGGAAGAGAGAGAGAGAGAGAGAGATAGAGAGAGAGAGAGAGAGATATGTGGTTCTATTTCATAATGGGCAGTTTTAAATTAAAGTGACACATTTTTCTCTGTCATTTTAAGACCTGGTCATTTCCATGTATAAGGACCCATGAACACCAACTTGTGATGGTCATAGCTTGTCAGATTGGGTGTAAAAAACAAACAGTTCTTGACTAAGTCGTTGAAACGAGATACTAATTAGTTCCAATGAGATAACTCCAAGTCTACTTTTTATTTTGTTTGGGTTCAGGTCATCCATAGTCATCCATAGTTAACCATTTTGGTTAATACTTATTTTCCACCATATTTTGCAAATAAATTCATAAAAAATCCTACAATGTGATTTTCTGGATTTTATTTTCTAATTTTGTCTGTCATAGTTGAAGTGTACCTATGATTCTGTGAAAATTAAATCTGAAGCCACTGCCTGGATTGGATTGGGCTGTGCTCAGAGTATCCTACCTTGGCAAATCACACTGTTAAGACACTGATGCCTTATATAATCACGTACCTAAGTGAGAGTGGATTCTCAGCCCTCACTAGCATGAAAACTAAATACAGGCACAGATCGTGTGTGGGAAATGATTTAAGGCAATACAACCCAATACAACCCAACATTGTAGAGTTATGTACTTATGTATCCTTTCAAGCACACCCTTCTCATTAACCTGTGGTGAGTTATTCACGTTATTTTCGATTAATAAATAAAGTTGTATATGTAAGATGGCTAAATAAAAGAGCAAATCGATTAATTATTATTATATTATTATTTGTGCCCTGGTCCTATAAGAGCTCTTTGTCACTTCCCACGAGCCAGGTTGTGACAAGAACTCACACTCATTCTTATGTTTAATAAATGTATTGTACAGTTTGTGTGTGTGTGGCAGGCTTACAATGATGGCAGAAAACAACATTTGAGAGTGCATTGACGCTGGTGCTAGAGGGGGTAAGGAGCTGTAGGTTGAATGTTTTAAGGGGTACGGGACTATAAAACGTTTGGGAACCACTGCTGTAGAGGAATCCTGATCGCTCCAGGAGTGATTAGTATCATTTTTGTCTTCTGTTGTCTAGTACTGTCCTTTTGCTAGCTAGGGCCATCTACTTTAAATGCTGCCTGTCTTCACCTTAGCATACTTGGTGCTGAACTACTGACTGCTCATAAATTGCAGACGATTGTTGACACGTCAACCAGGATTAAGGGGCAAGGCGATGTGTAACTTGTTTTGGTAATCAGTGGCTGTATTGGAGGGGGAGTGGTTTCTCCTCTCCTCAGCAATCAGCAATTAGTACAGGGAGGTGTGCTCTTCACCTCTGCTAGGCAATTAGCAATTAGTGTTAGTACTTCAGTTTCCAATGGTCTTCCCAGCGGCAGCTGTAAGCAGTGGTCTGGCTGGCAAAACTAAGACAGTGGCCAAAACGTAGACTGTTCTGTGGAGTTGTCTGAGGAAGGAAAGACACACCACTCCCTTACTTTAATATCTTACCTCGTTATTTTCTGGTTTTGTTATTTGTTATTATTTTGTTACTTTTTTGCTTAGGCAGCCATGTGTGTGTTTTCTTTACCTGTTCACTCCTCTTCCTGTAGGCTTTACAGACACCCCCCATCTCTTGGCTGCAACCATTCTAATGTAGTGTACCTGTGCGCACAACCCATGTGGAATTCTGGGTCTCAAGCATGCAGAGTTTGGGCTTCCCGAGTGGTACAGCGGTCTAAGGCAGTGCTGAGGCGCCACTACAGCCTCGGGTTTAGCCGTGACCGGGAGCCCCACAGGGTGGTGCACAATTGGCCCTGCAGCGTCCGGGTTAGGGGAGGGTTTGGCCGGGAGGGGGATTTCCTTGGTTCATCATGCTCTAGTGACTCCTTGTGGTGGGCCAGGCGCCTGCAAGCTGACTCTATCGTCAGTCAAACGGTGTTTCCTCCTACACATTGGTACGGCTGGATTCTGGGTTAAATGAGCAGTGTGGTTTGGCTGTTCATGCTTCAGAGTTTTGTGTTTGGAAATATAACGTTCCCAAAGTAAACGGCCTATTTCTCAGGACCAGATGCTGGAATATTTTGCCAGTTCTTGCTTTGAGATGTTACTCCACTCTTCTACCAAGGCACCTGCAAGTTCCCAGACATTTCTGGGGGCAAATGGCCCTAGCCCTCACCCTCCAACCCAACAGGTCCCAGACGTGCTCAATGTGATTGAGATCCGGGCTATTCTCTGGCCATGGCAGAACACTGACATTCCTGTCTTAAAAATAATCACGCACAGAACGAGCAGTATGGCTGGTGGCATTGTCATGCTGGAGGGTCATGTTAGGATGAGCCAGCAGGAAGGGTACCACATGAGGGAGGAGGATGTCTTTCCTGTAATGCACAGCGTTGAGATTGCCTGCAATGACCCTCCAGCATGCAATGAAGTTCAGTCCGATGATGCTGTGACACACCGCCCCAGACCATAACGGACCCTCCACCTCCAAATCGATCCCGCTCCAGAGTACAGGCCTCGCTGTAATGCTCATTCCTTCGATGATAAACGCAAATCCGACCATCACCCTTGGTGAGACAAAACCACGACTCATCAGTGAAGAGCACAATTTTGCCAGTCCTGTCTGGTCCAGCGACGGTGGGTTTGTGCCCATAGGCGACGTTGTTGCCGGTGATGTCTGGTGAGGATCTGCCTTACAACAGGCCTACAAGCTCTCGGTCCAGCCTCTCTCAGCCTATTGCAGACAGTCTGAGCACTGACAGAGGGATTGTGCTTTCCTGGTGTAACTCGGGCAGTTGTTGTTGCCATCCTGTACCTGTCCCGCAGGTGTGATGTTCAGATGTACCGATCCTGTGCAGGTGTTCTTACACATGGTCTGCCACTGCGAGGATGATCATCTGTCCGTCCTGTCTCTGTGTAGTGCATTACGCGTCTCACAGTACGGACATTGCAATTTATTGCCCTGGCCACATCTGCAGTCCTCAAGCCTCCTTGCAGCATTCTTAAGGTACGTTCACGCGGATAAGCAGGGAACCACCGTTGCCACTCTTGACCTCACACTTTCCCAATCCCCTCCAACTCACAAGGCAGGCACTGTACTTCACCTCATCTTTACTAGATGCTATTTGCCTACCAATTTCACCACAACCCACTTCCATCCAGGGGCCTCATTTATAAAGGTTGCATAGGCACAAAATAAGTTGTACAACACTTTCTAAGCAAACTTTGGGAATTATAAAAAAAAAAACCTGACGGGAGAATGAGCGGTCCTCCACGGACACTTTGACCCATAGGTACGCACATAAATTGGAGAAATTAGAAACTGCAACTACGATGACAGAAGAATGAAACGCTTTGAAATTGATACCATTGTGTAAAATACATTTAAATATTACCTCTCATGTATTATATATGAAGAGTGCACACAAAAACCCCCACAAAAAAACACGATTTAAGATAATAAATGTCACGGTCGTCAGAAAGAGGAGACCAAGGCGCAGCATGGTAAGCGAACATAACTCTTTAATAAAGAGAGAACACTGAACAGAATGAAACAAAACAACAAAACGAACCGCGAAGCAATATGGCTAGTGCAGAACAGGCAACTAAACATAGAATAACAACCCACAATCTATCCAAGGAATATGGCTACCTAAATATGGTCCCCAATCAGAGACAATGATAAACAGCTGCCTCTGATTGAGAACCAATCTAGGCAACCATAGACATATAAACACCTAGACGAGAAAAACCCCATAAACATACAAAAACCCCTAGACAATACAAAAACTACACAAACCACCCTTGTCACACCCTGACCTAACCAAATAATAGAGAAAACAAAGATAACTAAGGTCAGGGCGTGACAATAAATACAAACAGAGATATCTGTTTTTGCAAAATAACCCCTCAAATATGTTGTACAGTTGAATCGGGAATCATATTTAATTGGATCTTTAATTATTAAAGAATACTTGCATGTTATGAAATGTATTCACATAAATAATAAAGATGAACAGTAGGACAAATTACATTTAAACTGATGCCATTTTCGATGCCTCAGTTGTGGCAGATACGAGTGCACAGTTTCATATATTGTTATCACATGTTTGTTGCGCAGAATTGTCAACGTTATAATGGCCCTGTCATTGTCAGTTACAATCAGGGTAATTACCACACCTGAAGGTGTTACGCAATTGGGTAGCTTTGACAATCAAATGGTTGGGTATAAGAAGGCATACAATTACAATGCGTAATGACACACAATGGCTGCTTTGACACTGTTGGAAGATTTGGGGAATGGAAGAATTCGGAGAGAGCGAATTTTCAGAGATTTTCCGGCCAATGATGATGAGTGGCTTATGAGCTGGTTCCGATTACCAAGAGCTGTTCTCTTGGATCTCTGTGCTGTAGTGGGTCTAGCTTTACAACGAAGCACCCGCAGAAACCAAGCCATGCCTGCCTCACTTAAACTCCTTGGTAACCTTGTTAATAGCGTCAATGGTGTCTCCATGCGTTTGTGTGACTGCATCTGTGAGGACACGGCCACTGAGGGTTGTGAAGCATGAGGTGCAGTGGAGACACTGGGGCTGGGCGCACTCAGCTCCTGCTCAGCTGTAGCACCCCCCGACCAAGCTGGAACACTCAGCTCCTGCTCAGCTGCAGCACCGTCGACCCTGCTGGAACACTCAGCTCCTGCTCAGCTGCAGCACCACCGATCATGCTGGAACACTCAGCTCCTGCTCAGCTGCAGCACCACTGACATGCAGTGACTTTAAACAATAGAAAATGTCACACATTTTTGTGCAAATAAATGTTTAAACACAACTTGAATGCATTTGGTTTACTCTTTTCAAACGAGGGAATACTAATTACATACCTGGATCATCTGGTGCATCTTGCATGTCTGTGTCCCCTCCACCTCCGTCACTACTCCACTCAGGAGGGATTCCCCTATAATACCGGCAAGTCGCTCATCAAGGGGGTTGTGCTCCAGTGTCCCCTTTCCCACACTCGTGGCACAAACACTTTGGCTGTGTAAGGCTATGCGCCTTTTGGCCTCTACTTTTTTGTCAGACCACATATTTTTTTATTTCTGAGAGGCTCTGAACTGAGCCAGCAGCATTCACAGCGTCCGCCACATGCTATCACTCTAATGCCTTCTTGGCATTTGTAACACCCACACTGTGTCCACCAAACAGTATATTTTTTCTTGCTTCAACATCCCATCAAGAACTCCCATTTCACACTGGGAGAAATGTATTTTTTTGGCCTTTCTGTCGGGATTGTTGTCATCCAGGCAGTATGGATGAATATTAATTAGGGGCGTTTCACAGACTATCTATAGGCAACTATGGGCGTTAAAAGGGTGGGACAAGACACTTGCTCATGTGCCCCAAATTACGAGTGTGATTGTGATTTATAAAGGGAAACCGGCGTGGGATGTGCGTGCACACTGTTTTTGTGTGCAAGTACTTTCTGTTTCGCCCGTACGCCACCTTTTGACATTAATCCTCAACACAGTTTTATAAATGAGACCCTAGGTCTCTGATCACTACTTTTTTCCCTTTCCTTCAACCCTAGTCACTCTCTCTCTCCTCTTCTGTCCTATCATCTTTTCCTTCTGCTAAATCCTTCTCCGTCTTGTCTCTGCCTCTTCGACACTACTCTCCTCCCTTTCTGCATCCTAGGACTTGCACTGTCCCCTTTCCTCCCGGCTGGCTCGGCCCTCCGCTCCTGCTCCGTGGCTAAGTGACTCATTGCGAGCTTACAGATCTGTGGGCAGCTGAGCAAAAATTTGGGAAAACTAAACTTCCGGAAGACCTATGATCCATTCACTCCCTCCTTTCTATTTTATCTTCTTCTGTATAGGATGCTAAAGCCACTTTATTTCACCATAATCTCAAACTAGTAAGGTCGGCACCCGACAACCTGCCCACTCGACCCCATGCCCTCCTCAACCCCATGCCCAGACCATGTATGGAGACCTTCTCCTATTCCTCACTTCCCTCATCAATCATCTCTAACCACTGGCTGCGTCCCCTCTGACTTCAAATTACACGAGTCGCTCCCCTCCTCAAGAAACCAACACTCAACTCATCTGACGTCAAAAACTTTAGACCTGTATCCCTTTCTTTTCTTTCCAAAACACATGAGTGTGCCATCTCTGACTATCTCTCTCAGAACGATCTTCTTGACCCTAACCAATCAGGCTTCAAGATGGGTCACTCAACCGAGACGGCTCTTCTCTGTGTCACAGAGGCTTTCTGCACTGCCAAAAGTGACTCTCTCCTCTGTTCTCAGCCTCCTAGATCTATCCGCTGCCTTTGCAAAGTGAACCATCAGATCCTCCTTTCCGCCCTCTCAGGGCTGGGCGTCTCAGGCTCTGCACACTCTTGGATTGCATCCTACCTAGCCGGCTGCTCCTACCAGGTGATGTGGAGAGGATCTGTGTCTGCATCATGTACTCTCACTACAGGCCTCGGTTCTAGGCCCTCTTCTCTTCTCCCTATAGACCAAGTCACTCGGCTCCATCATATCCTCACATGGTTTCTCCCACAGTATCATTGCTATGTGGATGACACTCAATTACTCTTCTTCTTACCCCCTTCTGACACCCAGGTGGCAACATGCATATCTGTGTGCCTGGCAAATATATCCGCTTGGATGTCGGCCCTCCACCTCAAACTCAACCTTGACAAGACAGAGCTGCTCTTCCTCCCGGGTAAGGCCTACCTGCTCAAAGACCTCTCCATCATGGTTGACAACTCCAGTGTCGCCCCCCCAGAATGCAAAGAACCTTGGCGTGACCATGGACAACACCATGTCTTTCTATGCAAATGTCAAAGCAGTGATTCGCCACAGCCGGCTTGGTTTTCAACCTTCCCAAGTTCTCCCATGTCACCTCGCTCCTCCGCACACTCCATTGGCTTCCAGCCGAAGCTCACATTCACTACAAGACCATGGTATTTGCCTAAGGAGCAGCAAGAGGAACTGCTCCTACTTCCGGCGCCGACAGAGATGGCCGCCTCCCTTCACGTTCCTAGGAAACTAATGCAGTATTTTGTTTTTCCACGTTATTTCTTACATTGGTACTCCAGGAGCAGCAAGAGGAACTGCTCCTCCATACCTTCAAGCTATGTTCAAACCCTACACCTCAACCCAAGCACTCTATTCTTACCCTTCTGGTTTCTTGGCCCTCTTACTTTATTGAGTAAAAGTGTACTTACTATGCCTGTGATATGTGGTTGTCCCACCTAGCTATCTTAAGATGAATGCACTAACTAGATGTGGCTCTGGATAAGAACGTCTTCTAAATGACTAAAATGTACAAAGTAGAGCAAACCTAGAGTTGCGAAGACTATAATGTACTGCACTGTACTGAACTCTAGTCTTCTGTAATGCACTCTACTGAGCTCTATTGTGCTCTACTTTGATTTCGATATTTGTGAAACATAGACATCTATGATTGGTCCATATTTGGTCCGATCCGGACCAAACTAATTTGGTCTTATTTGGGGGCAGAGTACATACAAATAATAGCCAGTTTGCATATACCTTTGTGTATCTATTTAGGGTATATCACCATGAATAGAATGACATTCATTCCCATAAATATGCATTTCTGTGTCTTACAGATCAGGGACCCATGATGAAATTGTTAGCACAATTCCATTATCGGGTGTAAATCCACCTCACTTACTGTAGTTTAATAACCAAATGAGATGTTTTCAAACCCAATGTGTCATGTCAAAGTTGACACCCCATTCTTTCTGCAGACATCGTTGAATCTTAATTTGGTGCAGATATTTACATTTTTTTGTCAAAAGTGGATAAATAAAAATCTGATTTTACCAAAATTATTTCACCAAACTTTGCATCTGCACAGTTCTTTCAGTAAATGTGTTTTGTAAATCTTTAAGTGTAAATTGTTCAAATAGGTCCTTGTGCATAGAATTGTATGGCTTGTTAAACCTGTTAAACTGACATCAATGGTTTTTGTTTGTCATACATTTGAATTGGAATTGCCCATCTGAAGCCCTGGCAGAATGGGTTACTATTGTAGCAACAGTGCTTTATTTGTTCCATAAATGGACAGCTATTGTCAGTTATTGTTAGACACAGCAGGCTATTGTTGGGCATGTCCTTGGCCAATCAGAGCACTAAGTTTGACACTATAACACAGGGATCATCAACTAAATTCAGCAGCAGGCAGATTCTTTTGTTGAGCCGATGGTCGTGGGCCCGAACATAACTACAAATAATGTGTAGACTGCAAATTGACCGCAAGAAGCCCAAACAGATATGTTTGACTAAAACATAATCATTTCAAACCTTGCTTACATTTGTATATGATAATGTCTCTCTCATATATCTTAAGTTAAAATCACTTCGTGCTAATTTCCTGGTGTTTTTACAGTCTTTTATGTCCAATAATGAACATGTACAAAAATGTATCGGTTTGGGGGGCGAAATTGAAGCACTCACAGGCCAAATTCAGCCCACGGGCCGCCAGTTGTGGAACCCTGCTATAACACATAATCTATACTCTACTCACCCTCCCTCCATTATATTATGTGTTGAGAAGTAGTCTGTTGGATGGACAGTCTTTTTCTCTTTACCAGAGATGCCTGATTAATTCAAACACCGGAACATTATTACAGTGTATCTTGTTGGCCCTCCCTGGTGGACTGGCTAATTGTGTATAACTTGGCTGCTGCTGATTCAGGTCAACCCTGATTTTGTTTCCCTCTCTTCCAGGCTTTATCTCTGGCCTGACGAGCCTGGGAGAATATGGACTACAAATCACAGATCATGGCTCCTCCATTCGAGAGTGGAATGGATGCAACCGGCTGTTGCATATCATCTATGTATATCAGGTGAAGCGCATTCACTTTCTCACTCTATATTATGAGATTAATTGGATGTACACACACATGCGCATGCTTGCATGCACACAAAGTTCTCCATTATTCATCGTCCTTTAACAGTGTATTGTGACACATTCATGGTGATGCGAATGTTTGGATCCTGAATGATGCAGCGGTCTAAGGCACTGCATCGCAGTGAAGGAGGTGTCACTACAGACCTGGGTTCGATCCCGGGCTGTATCACAACCGGCCTTGATCGGGAGTCCCATAGGGAGATGCACAACTGGCCCAGTGTTGTCCAGGTGAGGGGAGGGTTTGGCCGGGGTAGGCTATCATTGTAAATAATAATTTGTTCTTCACTGACTTGCCTAGTTAATTAAAGGTAAATTAAATAAATAAAATGTGCATGCAGAATTTTTATGATCAAGTGTATACAGTGCAGTCGGAAAGTATTCAGACCCTTTGAGTTTTTCCACATTTTGTTATGTCCCAGCCATATTCTAAAATTGATAACATTTTCCTCATCAATCCTCACAATAACTCATAATGACAAAGCAAAAAATACTATGTATGCGCTCTGCGCCCAAATAAGACCATATTTGGTTAGTCCGGATCAGACAAAATCTGGACCAATCATAGATGTCTATGTTCCACAATTTTGGACATCAAAGTACAGCACAGTAGAGCTAAGTAGAGTGCAGTACTGTAAAGTAGAGTTCAGTACATTATAGTATATAAATAAATAAATATATCCCATTTAGCAGACGCTTTTGTCCAAAGCGACTTACAAGTCGGCTGGGGCCACTACTTTTTTACATATGGGGGTGGCCCCAGCGGGAATCGAACCCACGACGCTTGGCGTTGCAAGCGCCATGCTCTACCGACTGAGCCACACAGGACCCATCTACGCAACTCTAGGTTGTGGACATTTTACATTTTAGTCAAGTAGAAGACCCTATGCTATGAGACTCGAAATTGAGCTCAGGTACATCCTGTTTCCATTGATCATCATTGAGATGTTTCTACAATATGATTGGAGTACACCTGTGGTATATGCAATTGATTTGACATGATTTGGAAAAGCACATGCCTGTCTATATTAGGTCACACAGTTGACAGTGCATGACAGAGCAAAAACCAAGCCATGAGGTTAAAGGAATTGTCCGTAGTGCGCCAAGACAGGTTTGTGTTGAGGCACAGATCTGGGGAAGGGTACTAAAACATTCTGCAGCATTGAACATCCCCAAGAACACAGTGGCCTCCATCATTCTTACAGTGCCTTGCGAAAGTATTCGGCCCCCTTGAACTTTGCGACCTTTTGCCACATTTCAGGCTTCAAACATAAAGATATAAAACTGCATCTCTGATCAGTCTTCTCCTTGTATGAGCTGAAAGTTTTGAGGGACGGCCAGGTCTTGGTAGATTTGCAGTGGTCTGATACTCCTTCCATTTCAATATTATCGCTTGCACAGTGCTCCTCGGGATGTTTAAAGCTTGGGAAATCTTTTTGTATCCATATCCGGCTTTAAACTTCTTCACAACAGTATCTCGGACCTACCTCGTGTGTTCCTTGTTCTTCATGATGCTCTCTGCGCTTTTAACGGACCTCTGAGACTATCACAGTGCAGGTGCATTTAGACGGAGACTTGATTACACACAGGTGGATTGTATTTATCATCATTAGTCATTTAGGTCAACATTGGATCATTCAGAGATCCTCACTGAACTTCTGGAGAGAGTTTGCTGCACTGAAAGTAAAGAGGCTGAATAATTTTGCACGCCCAATTTTTCAGTTTTTGATTTGTTAAAAAAGTTTGAAATATCCAATAAATGTCGTTCCACTTCATGATTGTGTCCCAGTTGTTGTTGATTCTTCACAAAAAAATACAGTTTTATATCTTTATGTTTGAAGCATGAAATGTGGCAAAAGGTCGCAAAGTTCAAGGGGGCCGAATACTTTCGCAAGGCACTGTAAATGGAAGAAGTTTGAAACCACCAAGATCTTCCTAGAGCTGGCCGCCCGTCCAAACTGAGCTATTGGGGGAGAAGGGCCTGAGTCAGGGAGGTGACCAATAACCCGATAATCACTCTGACAGAGCTCTAGAGTTCCTTTGTGGAGATGGGAGAACTTTCCAGAAGGAAAATCATCTCTGCAGCACTCCACCAATCAGGCCTTTATGCTAGAGTGGCCAGACGGAAGCCACTCCTTACTAAAAGGCACATGACAGCCCCCTTGGAGTTTGCCAAAAGGCACCTAATGATTCTCAGACCATGAGAAACAAGATTCTCTGTTCTGAGGAAACCAAGATTGAACTCTTTGGCCTGAATGCCAAGCGTAAAATCTGGAGGAACCTGGCACCATCCCTACGATTAAGCTTGGTGGTGGCAGCATGCTGTGGGGATATTTTTCAGCGGCAGGGACTGGGAGACTAGTCAGGATCAAGGGAAAGATGAACGGAGCAAAGTACAGAGAGAACCATGATGAAAACCTGCTCCAGAGCTCTCAGGAACTCAGACTGGGGCGACGGTTCAACTTCCAACATGACAAAGACCCTAATCACACAGCCAAGACAATGCAGGAGTTGCTCAATGTCCTTGAGTAGACCAGCCAGGGCCCGCACTTGAACCCGATCTAACATATCTGGAGAGACCTGAAAATAACTGTACAGCGATGCTCCCCATCCAACCTGACAGAGCATGAGAGGATCTTTAGAGAAGAATGGGAGGAACTCCTCAAATATCCTCAACTCCTCAAGTGTTCCAAGATTGTAGTATAATACCCAAGAAAGTGACCATTCCTTTTTTTATATACATTTGCAAAAATACCTAAAAATCTATTTTTACTTTGTCATTTATGGGTATTGTGTGTAGATTGATGAGGGCAAAAAAATAAATTATCGATTTTCGAATTAGGCTGTAACCTAACAAACTGTGGAAAAGGTCAAGGGGTCTGAATTATTTTGTAATGCACACTATGTGAGTGGGGAATGGTTGGGTAAGGGGGAACAACATGTGACACTTTTATCCAATCCACGACTCACCCGGAGTGGAAAGGGTGAAGAGAGAAAATGAGCAGTCTATAACACAGTTGCTTGCCTCAGCGAAGACTGTTTAACATTAAATAGGTAATTGTATTTGAAGATTAATATTTTATGGTGAATGCAACAGCATGCATTGAGATTACCCCTGTGCTGAGCAGAGAGCCTGCCAGGCAACCAGATCCCTCTGCTCTGCTTTATGGAGTCTGCTGTTTGTCTTGAGTACTGTACAATGGTAGTGATAATTAGGAGGACGTTTCCGATATTCAAGACAGGGTTCAGATTACTGGTGAACTCTCTCTACTAGCTGGACAGTGTATACCTAATTAACTAATTTAGTTGGAAAAGGAAGTGACAACCTTTGCTCGTGGGCTGCCTCTAGTCTCCATGATGGTGACAGGCTGATATGGGATCACAACACACTGCTTAGCATTTCAAACAGGAGACCACCAGTACGCTAGACCACAACATTGTACATAGCAGGGAGAGGATAAGCAGATACCATTCTATTCACATTATCATATCCTGCCTTGTTGGCCATGTCTGGGGGGTATCATCGGACGGGGCCACAGTGTCTCCACACTCCTCCTGTCTCAGCCTCCAGTAGCTATGCTGCAATAGTTTGAGTCGGGGGCTAGGGTCAGTCTGTTATATCTGATGTAATTATCCTGTCTTATCCTGTGTCCTGTGTGAAGTATGCTCCCTCTGATTATCACTCTCTCCCTCTCCTCCCGGAGGACCTGAGCCCTGGGACCATGCCTCAGGACTACCTTGTCTGATGACTCCTTCCTGCCCCCAGTCCAAGAGTGTGCTGCTGCTCCAGTTTCAACTGTTCTGCCTGTGGCTATGGAACCCTGACCTGTTCATCAGATGTGCTAACTTGTCCCGGACCTGCTGTTTTCAAATCTCTCTGTGTACCGTGCCTGCTGTCTCGAAATCTGAATGCTCAGCTATGAATAGCCAACTGACTTTTACTCCTGCAACCACTGTGACTATTATTATTTGACCATTCTGGTCATCTATGAATGTTTGAACATCTTGGCCACGTACAGTTATAATCTCCACTCAGCACAGCCAGAAGAGAACTGGCCAGAGCCTGGTTCCCCTCTAGGTTTCTTCCTTGGTTCCTGGCTTTCTAGGGATTTTTTTCTAGAAACCATGCTTTTTCATCTGCATTGTTTGCTGTTTGGGGTTTAAGGCTGGGTTTCTGTATAGCACTTTGTGACACCGGTTGATTTGATTTATTGATCATGAATATGGATATTATTATTATTTTTAATTTAACTCCTATTTACCTAGGCAAGTCAGTTAAGATCAAATTCTAATTTACAATGAAGGCATACCCTGGACAACGCTGGGCCAATTGTGCGCCATAATATGGGACTCCCAGTCACAGCTGGATGTGATACAGCCTGGATTCGAACCAGTGACTGTAGTGAAGCCTATTGCACTGAGATGCAGTGCCTTAGACTGATCACCCACTCGGGAGCAATACTGTACTGTTAATACTGTATGGTGACAGGTAGTCAGATGACACAGAAGGAGAAAATAAAAAGCTTGTGTATTAGAAGCTGAAAATGATTCTCAAACTTTTGACTAGCTAGCTTCTCAAGAGCAACACTCAATACTCAGTTGAACTGAGTGGGAATACATGCGTCATGAACTACTACACTTTGTCTCAGATTGACAACGGCATGGCACCATTGATGTTGTAGCAAAATATGATGATATAACTTTAATCCAAATACATTTTCAAAGTAACAAGCAAATTAATTTTGCTTCATGGCCCATTTTGGAATAAAAATACATATTCATTAACCTTAAAATGTGTTTGGCAGGAACAAATGGATTTTGTTTCCACAGTGAATAGTTTTGATGTTTTTAGCCAAATAATGTACAAAACAGGCTGACAATTCCGACACGTTTTATTCTAAGGTAGTCAGTCGTACCCTCAAGATTCTTTGGCCTAAAAATATGACTATGTTAGCTATGGAGTCTGCTGCTCACTGTTTTAACAGAACATATAAATATATAAGTTAAAAGAAAAACAAATGGTGCACACACCAAATCACACTGCCTCTATGGCTTCCCTTCACATTCTCCCTGCATTGGCATGTCGAAGTCAGAATGGCAGACAATGTACACTTCAAAAGATATGACAAACAGAAAAGCTTATGCTTGCAAATTCAGAATTAGCTTCATTCTTTTGTATCTCCGCTGAATGTTTTCTAAGGCGCCCGATGAAGCTCATTTCGCTTGGCGAATGGTTCTGCGCAGTAATGCTTCATTTTGAATGAGTTGATTACGATACAGTGTTTGTTCCATCCTCACAACATTAAAAATCACATCAGTGGCTCGTAGGTGAATCATCTCCTCAAGGCAGAGCTTTAGACTGCGTCAAGCCAAACCTGAGTGAGTAATTCCCCCCCTATGCTGTGTATCAACATACAAGTGTTAATAAATTCCAGTGATTAACCCCTAAACCCTCAGTGTGTTACAAGGGGAGAGTGTGTAGAGACCTGATTGGCTGAACTGGAGCCTGCTTTCCTTTCACAGTTGGATAGAAGAGCATGAGATAGATACTACTGGGGCCATCCTAGGAGCGGTCCGGGGCTCATTGAAATTCCGTGCATAAGTTCTGAAGAGAGAACCAGCCCCAGCCATTACACATTCAGAGATAGCAGCCTGTGTGCACGGCAGATCTGAGTATGATGAAGCATACAATAAACAGGGCCATGCTAAGGTGATACGGTTGTAGTTGAGGAGGAGATTCGCAGACAAATGTGACCGGACAACATGTAGCGGACCTGTGAGCGTTAGGATGGTCAAGGTTACCTGACGACGGCCACAATGCAACCCTGCATGGGACAAATAGACACCTTCATCTTCGTTATTTACCCTCAGATGCTGCAGTAAAATATATCTGGTGTTAAAGTTATGGAAACTTCTTCTATCTGGTTGGGTAGGATATCAGTTTGTTGACTAATCATAGAATCAATGATTGATAATGAATAGAGTGATATGAATAATGGCAGATGTGCACAGCAGGAGTGAGCGGAAATGGGTGACACAAAGGAAAATAGATACCAGCTAGAGATTCACTCTACTCTAGAACACGGACAATGCCAGATGGGCAAAACTACAGCCTTCAACAGAAGCGGCCCCCGTTGGTGCTGGCACCCTGTCAGCATGTCATGTTGTATTCCTTTACAGTGATTTATGAAATTTGAGGAGCATGTGTCATATCTTCTCCAAATGATTCCCTTTTTCAGCAGCTTGGGCAGAAAAACGGGACGCCAAACAGGATATACATGCACACACAAACAGTTTTGTTTTGATGTCATGTCGGAATTATGTCCTGCCACTGTCACATCAGGGTGAGCAATAAAGGCCATCAGCCATGCTGCCTCTACAGTTTGACAACAATTACACAGAGAGTTTGCCTCTGAGCAGCTAGCCAGCCACTGGGTATATTTGTTTAGTGAGGTCAGTGGGGGCCACCGAGGACAGGATGGACACGGAGGCATGGATTGTGGGCAGTAATGTCCACTGTACACACCCAGCAGTCTCTAACTGTCACTTCCACTGATCTGAGATCTGTCCACCCTCATTACAAAGTGTTGGAGAGAGGGAGGAAGGGGAGGAAGAGGAAGTGATGAAAGGACAAGTAACAAGCAACGGAAATACCAACGGAAGGCAAGAATTAGAGGCACAATGAGGAGAAGAAATAAAAGGAGGGATGGAGATGGAGAGGATGGGGTTGAGGAGGTCAGAATGGCTAACTTGTCAATCCCACCACGTTAACTGGACTCTGCTGGCCAAGAGGCTCTCCTGAGGAGAGTGCCAGGTCATCACACCTGGGTCAGATTGGCTCGTAACTCATGGCAACGACTCCTATCACGAGGGCCCAAAAGGAGTACAGCGAAGATGGAGCTTAGCGTGGTGTTATAACATTATGCTACTGTAGCCCAGAGCAAGGAACTGCATCAGAGCATCTCCACATCTAGAAGGTCAACAAGGTGAACACTAAATGAGATGTTCTACTGTTTCATCTCCAATGTTGGCAGGATAAATGTACTGTATTAGTAGAATTACTTATGATTTCAAAACATCAGAGCTGGAGATCAGGGGAGTTTTTGTTTGGCCCTCTCCTACTATTGGCAAGCATGGATGTAATGCTGCCTTGCAGGCTAGACTCCTGGTCTCTATCTCTGAGAGTGGTGAAGATAAAGATATGGACAGAGATACAGTAGAGTTAGATTCCACCACCTTGATACCACATCCTGCTCTGGGATATGGAATTCACATTTCATGCCACACAATGAAAATTATTATTCAAAGACCACAGATATTTTACATTACATATAATATAATATAACCAAGTTAGCTTTGCATTCCTCAACTATAATAAGAGATGTGGAATGAGGACACGAAATCGCCCGCAAACACAACAAGTTTCATGCAAAAATCCCCCATTTATTTGGATGATTTATGCAAACCTCTTGGGTTGAGAAGCAAGTTATGATTCAGACGATTTTATTTCATGTTTATGTCGTTACAGGCATCGTCATCATCTAGTGTTGTTGTTCCCACATCCCAACCATTCCTTTCTTGCCCTCTCTTTTTCTCTCTCTCTCTCTCTCTCCTCCTCTCTCTCTATGGTTCACCCTCAGTGATTTTGGCTCTGGGGAGGGAAGAGGAGCAGAAGGAGATATGCTGTTAGCTGAAACCAGGCTTCTTCCGGTGCGTGGCTGCGCTATCTCCAGCACACACCACCTGACTGGCATTAGCATTCTCTATGGCAGGCAGGGAGGGCAGGGGAGCCACATTAATAACCTCCTTTACATTCCTTCCATTCTCCCCTGGTTCTTCCCCATTTACTCTGCTCCTCTGCCTCTACCGAACCTCAACCCAAACTGCCATGAGGGCTGAAGGTAGAGAGGACTCCTCTCTCTCTGTAGCAGGAGCAGGTGGAAGAAAGGGAGAACTGTCATTGTGAAGTGCACATCTCTCAGAGGTTTCGACTTCTGCTCAACTTGGCCTGGTTCTCCGGGCAGTTGGAGGATATCTTTTCTCAGTGTTTAAAAATCTGAGTGTACATTAGAGAGTATTACCATGTGTTCGTGGCAATCATTATAATTGCTGTTCTCTCTGGAGACATCTAAACATATTTACCTGTATGCTAGCTACACTGTAGTTTACACAAACACTTTGTAAGTCACCCTGGATGACAATGTCAACTAAATAATGAACACACACTCATCTCCAATCAGAAGAGGGATGAGTACAGGGTGAGTGTAGAAGGAGAAGGCGGAAGATGAAAGGACACATGGAGAAGAAAGGGAGGAAAGAGAGGAAGGGGAAAGGAAATCTGGTTAAGCGGATTAGAATTCCACCGCTGGTCCTTTGAAGGCAGGCGTGCGCTGGGCTGCGTGGCTGCCCGGCACCGGGGGGCCGTCCAGGCCCCCTGTCCAAGCCACTACCCCCCAAAGCTCCAATGGTAAGATAAGAGAGGAGAGTTAATCCGACAAACAGGATTAGGGACTAGGAGGAGAGGAGGGGGCGAGGGAGGGTGAGTGAGCGTGAGCTGGGGTGCTAGGTAGGATGGGTCACTGCCACCCTTGCTCAGCCTACCCATGGGGACACAGCAGTAAGTAGGCAGTCCAAAGCTATATCAGCAGGGCCACATTGGAGGCGATAGGGGTGGCCCTGGGGAAGATGACTCCAGACCAGGCAGTGCCCTGGGGGTTAGCTGGGAGGTGTGTGGCCTCTTATTCATGCATCTGTTTTGCATGGTCCCTATCACAGTATGGCACAGGCACATGAGCTGTTACCCACTGAGTCCTTTCTGCCAGGCCAGACCCCTGTCCTCCATATGTAAACAGCATCATGGAAGCTGTGGCCACACACACAGCAGGAACTGACAGATATGGAGTCCACTGTATGCACCGTACAGAACATCAAGCAAAGCCACTGTAATATTCACTATGAAATCAAATGAGCTCAAGTAGAGTCTGAAATCATTCACAATCACATGCATACCCATCCTTGAACTTTGTACAATGTAGCAGTCCAAAACTATGATCAGAACCACGGACCAGATAGACCAAAGCATAGCTTTCCCACATACACCTCTCCAAATGTTCTCAGTGACCTTCTGTTTACCAACTTTCTAACAAAACAAACACACAGTAGTGTGAGAGAGGTGTGATACACTACACACAGCCCACTGAGTCGTATTGATATGGAACAATAATGCCTGACATCATATCCTAATCCATGAGACCGAGAAAATACCCACTGTGCCCAGTTGACTGACTTTCACCACCACCACAAACTCACAGCAAGGTTCAGCAATCCTCACAACATCACTGCCTACAACAGAAACAGTATGCCTTACACACAGGTAAACAGATCCACAGATCGAAGAGTCCATGATGAACTCTATAATCCCACAAAGTCTGTGTGACTTACCTCCCTTGTTCTTGTGTCTGCCTGGTGCTCTACCCTGCAGGCTGACCCCTGGTCCTCCCAGGAGCAGGAAAAGGAGCAGAGCCAGTTCACACACAGATACACATCCACATCCACACCTGGTCAAGGGTGACATCTCTGGTTCCACTGGTTCCACTGTGGGACGGTAGGTCTCCACTCAGCAGTCTCATCAATCACAGGGAGGGCAGCATGTGAGATGTCCACTACACCCTCAGACCCATCCTCATCAGTTCCAGTTCCCAGGTGCCTCTGCAGATGCATTCATGGTATCCCCAAGTTGATGTTGATAAAACGTGTATGTTTTTCTCTGTCCTTAGTTATCACCTGTCTGTTTATCTTGGGTCTGTCTCAGTCATAAGTCCATCGTGCGATGGGGAGACCTTGCAGACTGAGTTGCTGTATCCACAGTCACATCCTTAGAGAGCTCCAGAAGCGTACTGAAGTCCTTTCTCAGGGAATCCTCTCAGACACAGCAGCAGCGCAGCACAGGACAGCTGGAGGACAAAGCTGGCTGAGCAGAGTCGCGCAGTATGGATCTCTCTCCCTCACTATTCTCTCTCTCTCTCTCTCTTACACACACATACACACACACACACACAGTGAAGGCTGAAACAGCTGCGGTAACGCTGGAGCCACTGGTGCTGTTCTGCTGCTGATTATAGTAGTGGTGCTGATGGTGTTAATGGTGGTGAAAGCCTGCTCTATCTACTGGTGTTTACTAAGAGGAAACCTCCATGCAGCATGCACTCGCACTACGAACACAACTGACTGTGAAGGAGAGGAAAACCCAGCAGTCCAGAGGCATGAGCACAGGGGATGGAGAGAGAGTGAAAAAGAGAGAGCTAACTGTAGCAGTAAAGAGAGGAAAGAGAGAGATTGAGATATGAAGCCAATGGTTGAGACATGTGGAGGTATGTCAGGCGTGGAGAGAGGAGAGGAGAAACGTAAAAGAGACGGCTCTAATCCTCACACACAGGCAGGCAGCTCTGGAAGCAGCAGCTGACAAAAAAAATGTATTCCGAGGAGAGAAATGACAGCTTCAGCACACGGCTATGTCAGCTCAGCGTCATAGAGCAGCGAGGAGAGAGCAGGGGATGGGATAGAAGGAGCTGACTTCAGAGACTCGGGGGGAAGTGTAGGGATATTAAGGCGAGGGAGGGGGTGGAGAATGATTGTGCACGTTCCCAGCTATCTCTGGGGTGTGCAAGGTTTTTCACCTCAGTAACAAGAGTTGAGACGGAGAGCCTGAAGGATAACAGAAAGGCATGTTTACCACAAGTCATGGTCTCAATACAGTCCTCTATGGTGAGAACACCGATGCAGAAGCATTGCTAACCACAGTCACCCTCATCCCTCCTTGTACACTCGATGCAAACAATTACATATGGCTGTGTAATTACTATCTTCCTTTCTCTTGCTCTTTCACCACTCTTCATCCAAGCACGTCAACGAACAAGATGGGATAGCAGATTTTCAGATCAATGTAGCTGCAGGAAGAGACACACATGGCTGTCAGAGGTATCAGTGTGTTGTTGCTGGTTGATAGGACGCCACCTGTAGGTAAAAGGAGATGCATAAATGATGAAGCATGGTGATGTGCGAATATGTGTGTGTGTGTGTGTGCAGTTAGTGTTGCCTTCAAGGGAATTGAAACGCATCACGGAACCTCTATAAGGTGGGTCACTTCACTGGCCATCAACAACAGTGCATCACTGTAGCCCTTTCCTCTTCCCTTTTCCCACTGTAGCCCTTTCCTCAAAGTAGTCAAAAGTTTAGTGTCTCATATACTTCTTGCACGCAAGGAATAAACTCTTATGTTTTGCCCAATGGAATTGAATGGAAAATTATGATTGAATTAATTTTCTGAAGACTCCTGAATTAATCCTGATAATGTCATGTTTAAGAAAAATCATGAATGAATAATGATGAGTGAGATGCCGTTCAGAGGATACCATAAAACATACTAACTTCTCACCGTTACCAATACCAGGGGAGGTCAGCATTTTTTAGGGTGGTATATGATATGTATGCCTCTGTAAATTTCTCAAATCATCATCATCATCATTCATGATTCTTTCATGATTATCCATAATCATGGTAGCATCCACATTCATGTAGCATTCAGAAACATCTTCCATTCTTATTTACAATCAAATTGACTCCAAAATGGCACAAAACGTTATTCACCATTCACACTGGCGTAGCGCAACCCATGTAGCCCTCCGCATAGCGGGGGGGGCCACGTCATAAGCTATGATTTAATTATTTTTTTGTTACAGGAAATTTGCTTTAAAACGGCAACATTTTTATCTAAGCTTCATAATAATAATAATAAGTAATTCAGCTTCTATAGCACTTTTCATTACAGAAAAAATCTCAGAACTCTTGAAAAGCAAGATAAACAAGTATCAAATAAAATAGATATGTAGCTACATAACAGAGAGTAGGTTTGGACTACAACACTTGTTAGCTAGTGTTAAACGTTTTGGGTGTTTCAAGCCTCCAACAGATGCTGCAACAGTTGAGAGAGATAGCTTGAGCAGAGGGAGGGGTTTGTCAACAGGGTGAGATGAGCAGGTCCTCCGGTGGCAGGCCAGCTCACTCTCCATTCAAGGTGCCCTGCCATCTGACTGCGACTTCTCCGTAGCCATTGACTCGTACCTGTACGAGATTAAGTTTGTTGTTGAAGTTCCCACTCACTCAATGATTATAGCCTGCATAAAAACTTCTGAGGAATCCTCAGACAGAGAGGAATTCATCACTGCCAGCTCGCCATCCATTGCAGTTCTCTTCAAGGTTCTCTTCAGGAGACCATAGAAACAAACATAAAATAGGGTGGTGTATTCAATTCAAAAGCTCGCTAGCATTGTCAGCTAGCTATGTTGAAATACCAGATTTGCCATAAGATTCACAGGCAGGAAACAAATAGATGTAACCCAAACTTAATCAATGCTGATTTAGGTATTCAACCCCCCCCCCCAAAAAAATATATATTTACAAAATGTACAGGAGCTCTGCCTAGGCCACCTCGCGGCGCCATGGCAAAATGTGTTGAATAGCAGGAAATTAGCTCTAAAACAGGGACATTTTCCCTCACCCTTATGGCAAAATGTGTAAAATAGCATGCGATTGGCTATAAAACTCCCCCCAAAATACCCCCACAAATATAAATAAAAAGGCGCAACGCCACCGTCTTCCACCACCATCAATAAAACACCAAATGATGACATTTCTCCTGGAAGAATGGTGTCGCCTACCTCCAATAGAGTTCCAGACACTTGTAGAATCTATGCCAAGCCGCATTGAAGCTGTTCTGACAGTTCAACACCCTATTAAGACACGTTATGTTGGTGTTTCTTTAATTTTAGCAGATATCTATACATTGCATAGGTTGAAAAAGTATTCCATACAGATATTCCATGAGATACTGTATCTGTTTGGACAGTGTTGTGACTGTGAGCAGGTATGTGTGTGTGAGTCTCCCATTGACAGTTAAGGTAAAACAAGGTGTCAGTGGAGTTTACAGCAGGGAGACCGACAGGAAGTGAGGGGAAATAACTTTCTTAGTTAGTTTTCCCTTATGAACAATTGATCAACCCTACAAAAAATATCCATTAAATATAATCTTCATAATAATTCACATGTTCTATTGCTGCTGGATTATTTTCCTGCTGTAGCAAACTGGCTCAAACTAAGATCCTACATCTGTATGTGCCACTTTCCAAATGTTTCAAAAATAATTTAGCTGAATGTGTGCCATTACATCTGTACCAGTCACAGGGCTGGCCAGTGCATGTGCAGCTAAATTAGGTCCAGGCAGGTACAACTTTCAATCTGGGCTCCATCCAGTCACAGTGACATTTTACCTCTAACATGGAACTGACTGCTCTTCATATGGAGTCTATTGAGGCCGACCAGGACGGAGCAGTCTGATGATGTCCTTTCCCACTGAACAATGGAAAATTAAAAGGCACTGTCAGAAAACACCAAAACAGATTATAGTGGTTTAATCAGGTATTGTTAACTATTGTAGATCTCTTTAAGCAATATGTAGGCTATTTTTGTTTTAGAACTAGATCATAGCATGGTAGTAATAGCCAAACACACTTTCAAGTCACTCGTCATCATTGATTATTCATAAACATACTTCTGTGCTCTCTTCCCCTGAAATACATATACAATTCAATGCTATGGGTGGCAAGGAGTGTCACATAGATGAAACTGATCAGAGCGCCACATTTCAACTGGTTAAATGTTTCCACCTTAACACTGGCATCCAGTGGACATGGGGAGAATCGCAAAGGCATCCCTATCCTTTGCACCAAGGGAAAGTAACTTGTTGAAAAAACATGTTGAAAAAAGTTATACTTTTGTGCTCTATTTTAGGAGAAAAACACTTGATGGTTTTTCATAATGCACAGTCTTGTTGCCAAGGTACCAACCAAATACAATTAAGTCAATATTCATTTATTTTAGGATCGACATTCAACAAAGACAATAGCTTACGCCTAACCCCTCAATATATGCACAAAATAGTCTGACAGCAGTTATACTCTTCTAAATCAGCCCTCTCTGCATGACAGTGCTACCCTGAGTAACCAGAATCTGACTCTGCAAAATTCTGCCTGCACTGGTGAGAGGAGCTGTGCAACCATCTGCCACACAGTCACAACCCAGCAGGCTTCCCCCCAGCCACTCATCAACATATTAACACGGGTCCTCCCCTTAGCCATACGCCTCTTAGAAGGCTAAATGAAGTCTGAGAGTCATTTGATCATAACAGATGGACCAGACACAACCCAGAGCAGTCTACCTTAAATGTACTGATTAAATGTACTGGCCTACGTCTAAGTCTGAACCTGAGCACTTCCTCAGAAGAAAAATATGTTCCCTGACGAAAAATGCAAAACTGATAAGATAGTCAGAAGACATGTGAAGTGGAACATACAGTGAGACTGCAGTGGGATTTACTGTGGGCATATGGTAGAGACACAATTCTTAATGTGATTCAGCCAGGGTCTCTCACTTGGACTGATGAAGAAAATTAGTAACAATAACAGCTGGACAATTGCAGCTGGAAGGACAATAGCAGCTGGAAGAGTGGCTGGCTAGAACATTGGCTGTGCAATATTGCTTCTCCATATGACTTCTCTCGGTTATTAAAGAACTGCTCTCAACATTCACTGAATAATAGATGCTGTTACGTGCTTTCTCTCACTCTCTCATTATGTGCATTTGTGCATTATGTTTATGTGCGTGTCCACTGCCAACGTTTTGATATTTCAACCTTTTTATTGGAAAAGAGAAAATAACAGGCTGTTGTAACTTTGACACTTATCTCCCCACTGACTTCCAGCAAGGCATTAGAAGCTCTTCTCTCCACGTTTCTCTGTGAATGGCCACGCTAAGATACAGCCAACTGTTACTGAGGTCTGTAGTCAGTGATAAATACACAGCTCCTTTTCGCGACGCGGATCCTGTGTTCTGCCTTACTAACAGGACAACGGAATGGATCGCATGCAGCGACCCCAAAAAACGACTCCGAAAAAGAGGGAAACGTAGCGGTCTTCTGGTCAGACTACGGAGACGGGCACATCGTGCCCCACTTCCTAGCATTCTTCTTGCCAATGTCCAGTCTCTTGACAACAAGGTTGATGAAATCCGAGCAAGGGTAGCATTCCAGAGGGACATCAGAGACTGTAACGTTCTGTGCTTCACGGAAACATGGCTCACTGGAGAGACGCTATCCGATGCGATGCAGCCAACGGGTTTTCCACGCATTGCGCCGACAGAAACAAACACCTTTCTGGTAAGAAGAGGGGTGGGGGTGTATGCCTTATGGCTAACGAGGCATGGTGCGATGAAAGAAACATACAGGAACTCAAATCCTTCTGTTCAATTTAGAATTCCTCACAATCAAATGTAGACCGCATTACCTACCAAAAGAATTCTCTTCGATTATAATCACAGCCGTATATATCCCCCCCCAAGCAGACACATCGATGGCTCTGAACGAACTTTATTTAACTCTTTGCAAACTGGAAACCATTTATCCGGAGGCTGCATTCATCGTTGTTGGGGATTTTAACAAGGCTAATCTGAATACAAGACTCCTTAAATTTTATCAGCATATCGATTGCGCAACCAGGGGCGGAAAAACCTTGGATCACTGTTACTCTAACTTCCGCGACGCATATAAGGCCCTGCCCCGCCCCCTTTCGGAAAAGCTGACCACGACTCCATTTTGCTGATACCTGCTTACAGACAAAAGCTAAAAAAGAAGCTCCCACGCTGAGGTCTGTCCAACGCTGGTCCGACCAAGCTGACTCCACACTCCAAGACTGCTTCCATCACGTGGACTGGGACATGTTTCGTATTGCGTCAAATAACAACATTGACGAATACGCTGATTCGGTGTGCGAGTTCATTAGAACGTGCGTTGAAGATGTTGTTCCCATAGCAACGATTAAAACATTCCCTAACCAGAAACCTTGGATTGATGGCAGCATTCGTGTGAAACTGAAAGCGCGAACCACTGCTTTCAATCAGGGCAAGGTGTCTGGTAACATGACTGAATACAAACAATGCAGCTATTCCCTCCGTAAGGCTATCAAACAAGCTAAGCGTCAGTACAGAGACAAAGTAGAATCCCAATTCAACGGCTCAGACACAAGAGGCATGTGGCAGGGTCTACAGTCAATCACGGACTACAGGAAGAAATCCAGCCCAGTCACGGACCAGGATGTCTTGCTCCCAGGCAGACTAAATAACTTTTTTGCCCGCTTTGAGGACAATACAGTGCCACTGACACTGCCTGCAACGGAAAAATGCGGTCTCTCCTTCACTGCAGCCGAGGTGAGTAAAACATTTAAACGTGTTAACCCTCGCAAGGCTGCAGGCCCAGACGGCATCCCCAGCCGCGCCGTCAGAGCATGCGCAGACCAGCTGGCTGGTGTGTTTACGGACATATTCAATCAATCCCTATACCAGTCTGCTGTTCCCACATGCTTCAAGAGGGCCACCATCGTTCCTGTTCCCAAGAAAGCTAAGGTAACTGAGCTAAACGACTACCGCCCCGTAGCACTCACTTCCGTCATCATGAAGTGCTTTGAGAGACTAGTCAAGGACCATATCACCTCCACCCTACCTGACACCCTAGACCCACTCCAATTTGCTTACCGCTCAAATAGGTCCACAGACGATGCAATCTCAACCACACTGCACACTGCCCTAACCCATCTGGACAAGAGGAATACCTATGTGAGAATGCTGTTCATCGACTACAGCTCGGCATTCAACACCATAGTACCCTCCAAGCTCGTCATCAAGCTCGAGACCCTGGGTCTCGACCCCGCCCTGTGCAACTGGGTACTGGACTTCCTGACGGGCCGCCCCAGGTGGTGAGGGTAGGTAACAACATCTCCTCCCCGCTGATCCTCAACACTGGGGCCCCACAAGGGTGCGTTCTGAGCCCTCTCCTGTACTCCCTGTTCACCCACGACTGCGTGGCCACGCACGCCTCCAACTCAATCATCAAGTTTGCGGACGACACAACAGTGGTAGGCTTGATTACCAACAACGACGAGACGGCCTACAGGGAGGAGGTGAGGGCCCTCGGAGTGTGGTGTCAGGAAAATAACCTCACACTCAACGTCAACAAAACCAAGGAGATGATTGTGGACTTCAGGAAACAGCAGAGGGAACACCCCCCTATCCACATCGATGGAACAGTAGTGGAGAGAGTAGCAAGTTTTAAGTTCCTCGGCATACACATCACAGACAAACTGAATTGGTCCACTCACACAGACAGCATCGTGAAGAAGGCGCAGCAGCACCTCTTCAACCTCAGGAGGCTGAAGAAATTCGGCTTGTCACCAAAAGCACTCACAAACTTCTACAGATGCACAATCGAGAGCATCCTGGCGGGCTGTATCACCGCCTGGTACGGCAACTGCTCCGCCCTCAACCGTAAGGCTCTCCAGAGGGTAGTGAGGTCTGCACAACGCATCATCGGGGGCAAACTACCTGCCTTCCAGGACACCTACACCACCCGATGTCACAGGAAGGCCATAAAGATCATCAAGGACAACAACCACCCGAGCCACTGCCTGTTCACCCCGCTATCATCCAGAAGGCGAGGTCAGTACAGGTGCATCAAAGCTGGGACCGAGAGACTGAAAAACAGCTTCTATCTCAAGGCCATCAGACTGTTAAACGGCCACCACTAACATTGAGTGGCTGCTGCCTACACACTGACACTGACTCAACTCCAGCCACTTTAATAATGGGAATTGATGGGAAATGATGTAAATATATCACTAGCCACTTTAAACAATGCTACCTTATATAATGTTACTTACCCTACATTGTTCATCTCATATGCATACGTATATACTGTACTCTATATCATCGACTGCATCCTTATGTAATACATGTATCACTAGCCACTTTAACTATGCCACTTTGTTTACATACTCATCTCACATGTATATACTGTACTCGATACCATCTACTGTATCTTGCCTATGCTGCTCTGTACCATCACTCATTCATATATCCCTATGTACATATTCTTTATCCCCTTACACTGTGTAAGATTAGATTAGGAATTGTTAGTTAGATTACTTGTTGGTTATTACTGCATTGTCGGAACTAGAAGCACAAGCATTTCGCTACACTCGCATTAACATCTGCTAACCATGTGTATGTGACAAATACAATTTGATTTGATTTGAAGCACACACAAGGGAACATCTTTAAGAGAACTAATATCTGATGAAGGCAAGGTTTCACGTCAGTGTCTTGCATACACAGCTAAGATAAAGGTGGACATGTAAAGGCCGAAGTGATTAACTATTTCTAGGCAAGTGTGTCGATCCACAAAATGTACAACCCACACACACATGCTCTGATCCAAGATGGCTTGTCCTGTCGTGTCCCTTGTATATATATATTTTTCTTCGCTTATCTTTTTAAATTATTTTCCTAAACCTCAACTTGTAAATACTCTCCTGCAACCCGCCTCACCCAATGTGGCGTGGATCTGTTTTTTTTCTCTAAAGTATTTCTATTTACTTTGGATCTGGAATCCCTCAACTGAAGCTAGCCAGCTAACTACCTACCAGCTACCAGTCAGTAAACCATTGCTAGCGGTCATCAGCTAACCTTTAGCTCGGAAAGCTCTCGCCAGTTCGAACAACGTGACTCAAACCAGAGCATAACGGACCTATACTGCCCTCCCAAGCAAAAAGGCAGTAACTGCTCATTTGGTCGAAAATGAGTTAAATGAGTTATGAGTTTTTGTTACATGAAATGCATAATCATGTGGACAATTATCCTGCCTCTATTGTATTGTGTTTTGGAGAAAATCGGGGTCGTATTAGCAGTAACTGCAAAATGTTACTGTGAAACGAAGGTAAATGGCAGTAACTGAACTCACTGCTTTTTAGCTTGGTTTCAACCTGCACTTGGCTGTAGTTACTGTGTTTTACCATTTTATTGTATCATTTTATTCTGATAGTGATGTAATCGAACCTGTATGACACTGACTGACAGCTACAGACACATACATTGCTAATCTAGTGATACAACACCATGGCACAACATTCCCGGGGGAAATTATGGTTGAATTTGCTCTGAAACGCCGACATCCAGACACTGGTAAGAACTAGCTAGCTAAGTAGATCTGACATCAAAATTAATTATCTAGCTAGCAAGCTAAGCTAGCTAACAAGCTAATGAGCAGAGACTAACAATGCTACCTGCTCTCATAAGAGATCTGCGATTGATACTAACGTCAATTTATTAGCCATATAATGAATTAGATGGTTTCTTTGAATAAGTACACCATACACACAATTTCTAGCCAGTGACAGCCACCTACCAAAACGTCAAAACCTACCTAGCTAGCATAAATGTGAAGCTACATGTTCCCATAAGAGACGATCAGCAGTTTATACTAGCTTCAATCTATTATACCTAGAATTATAGTTGTATTCTTATTTTTTTATTTTTTTTACTTTTCTCCCTAATTTCGTGGTATCCAATTGTTAGTAGTTACTATCTTGTCTCATCACTACAACTCCCGTACGGGCTCGGGAGAGACGAAGGTCGAAAGCCATGCGTCCCACGAAACACAACCCAACCAAGCCACCAGGTGCACAGCGCATCCAACCCGGAAGCCAGCCGCACCAATGTGTCGGAGGAAACACTGTGCACCTGGCGACCTGGTTAGCGTGCACTGCGCCCTGCCTGCCACAGGAGTCGCTAGTGCGCGATGAGACAAGGATATCCCTACCGGCCAAACCCTCCCTAACCCGGATGACGCTAGGCCAATTGTGCGTCACCCCACAGACCTCCTGGTCGCGGCCGGCAGCGACAGAGCCTGGGTGCAAACCCAGAGTCTCTGGTGGCACAGCTAGCACTGTGATGCAGTGCCCTAGACCACGGCCCCACCCGGGAGGCCCCTTATAGTTGTATTCTGACATTCAATGGGTTATTTGAATCTGTAACGTTACACCACACACACGATCTGTAGCCAGCTGACGGTCAGTTGGACTTGCACCCCATACTGAATTGACAAATGCCACAAACACTCGGCTTCCAGATGAGCACACACACAGCACTGCTAGCTCATTAATAATATATCTACTCACATGTTCAGGGTTTCTGTTTTTCTTTTATATTCCAGTATTGTGTGACTGTCCCAGTCAGGAAAGTTAAAATCCCAAATTGTATCCATCACCTTTGTTGGTGGCATATGTAATTAGTACAACAAGCTTTGACATGCCAAACGTGTGCTCAATGTATCTGCTTCAGTGCCATCATTACATGAATGCAGAAAACAGTTATGCATGACTTCCACCAATCCCTGTGGTCTAGATGATTAGTATCTATGCGGATCAAAGTTGCCATGTGAGGGTGTATTAGGACAGTACAACTACGTCAATACTAGGTTTTATTCCTGTCAATGTCCATCCATGCAATTTTTCAGTATTTGTAAATAATAATGAAAATGTAAGAGCCTTTTGGGAGCAGGTATGAAAATTATTATGATAATGTTTGCACAAGATAAAATCAACGTTGATTATATCCTATAGTATAGAATAACTGAAAAGGATTATGATCATATGTTTGCACACCAGAAAATGTCAGTATTAATTATTATAATCCATGACAGAATGGAATCATTAGGATACATGTCCCTGATTATTTGTTCTATTTATTTCAGTTAAGTTTGAAGCTCACATTCCAACAAAGATTCCTGATCTACCCCCTTTAACTGAAATCACAGTATCAACAGGTCTCTGACTCCTTAGACATCAGTCTATCGGAAGAGAAATTAATTGCCAATGATGATGATGATGAAGATTATCATCCACCTTCAGAGTTGGATGTTCCAGCACAAGTGGCAGCTGAGCCTGTGGACACAACTCCAGAACACCTATCAAACAAGAAATCCAAGATTCCACCAATGGGTAAGCCATGTGGTCCCAAATGCAAGAGGCAATGTACTCAGAATATTTCAGAGGTTAGGTGAAAGGAAATATGGGAAAAGTATTGGGAGATGAAGTATAAGGAGAAGAGGACATGGATCTTCAACATGGTGGCACAGCAATATAAGAAAAATGTCACTGTTGGTGCTGACAGTCGAAGCAATAGGTCGTTTCTGTACCATCTTCCAAACCAGAGCGGTTCTGCACAACGGGTGTGCAAAGGGCTTTTTCTGATAACATTGGGTTACCATCCAAAAATGACAGGTTGATTGTTACAATGATGGGCAAGTCAATCACCACCAAACTGATTCCACCAAAGGATCAGAAGGGAAAGAAATATTCAGCGAGCAAATTGAACATGAATCCAATCCTGCAAAACATTGAGTACAGTACTTCCATCCCCCAATCAGCCACTACAGATGAGAGCAGGCCTCACATCGCCTCTACCTCCCTAGTGACGTCAATATTCGGTTCAAGCATAATGACTACAAGGAGAGTAACAAAGATGCCAGCTGCGGTTATGAAACCTATCGCAAGGCGGTAAAGGGAAGGAACATCAGCTTTGTGAAGCTTGGAGAGGAGGAGTGTGAGCTCTGTTTGGTGCAGGGTCATCATCTGAAGATGGAGCACAGGGAGAATGAGGCCATGGAAACCCAAGTCTGCCAAGACAACAGCCAAGCAGCACCTGAATTCACCATCACCAACTCCGACTGCATGCAATGTAGAAAAGATGAGGAACATAAGAAGTCTGCCGTGCAGAGCAGAAGCCATTACCAGGCTGATGCACAGAAAGATTGGCCTGAGAATTGGTCTGTGAGGAGCGTTGATATGCAAAAAGTCATCATGCTCCCTTGCATGACAGGTGTGAAAACAGCATTGTTCACAAGAAGAATCGTTGCCTATCACGAGACATTCGCCACCATTGGAAAGAAGTCTCAAAAGAAGAAGTAAACAATCTCAGTGCTATGGTCTGAAGGAACAGCTGGTCGGAAGGCAGAGGAGATTACTTCATCTTACGTAACAGCACTGGAGGGGGAGAGAGATGTCAAGCATGCAGTGTATTGGGTGGATAAATGCACTTCTCAAAACAAAAACGGGTGCCTCCTAACATCACGGGTGAGTGTTGTCAATGCTGACTCAACTTTGATGTTTTTCGAGCCAGGACATACCTTCGTGAGTGCAGACAGTTTCCACCATGGCATGGAACAGGAAACGAAAGCTCGACCTGGAGGTGTGGTGTACGACTTCGGGGACTTCCTCTATGTGGTCGCTACTTCCAATGCAGGCAAGGTGGAGGTGGTTGAAATGAAAAAGGAAAACATCCTGGCATGGAAAGCTGGCCATTCCATCATCAAGCTGAAGAAGGCAGCAGCACCAAAGCTGGCAGAGATGGCTGAGATCCAGTTGAGGAGTGGATCCAGGAGCCTCTTCTACAAAGTCTCCCATGAAGAAAAGGACTTCACAGAGCTTGACTTCATCATGAAGAAAGTCACTCCAGAGACACCCTGGACACTACGTACACAGGATAAAGGGATAGAAGAGTGCAAGAAGATGGACATCATCACCCTAGCTGTGTCCTCTGATGCCTGCAAATCGAAGGCAATTCTGGAATGACTTGGCTGTGAACAGCATTGCTGAGAAGAAGAGCACTGAAGAAGTTTTACTTAAAAATCAAATGTTACTTAAAAATGAAATGTAACTATTCAGCATTTTATCAATTGTAGCTAGATGTCATTTGGGTCCTCTTGTGAATATGAACATGTAAATATGTTTAAATTGTATTCTTAAAGCTGTTATTTTTTCATTCAAAAGTGTAATTTGAAAAAATACAAATAAAATGTTTTTATTAGCAATCTCATGGTCATTTTTTATAATTTGTATTACCCTACATCATACTTTGATCATGGTCCATCATTATACAGTATATTACAAGACAGGTAATCATTTCATGTAATTCAAACAATTTCAGTGCTGCTTTTCACATTTATTCTTATAACAAGACATGGGCTACTTGTCAAACACGGTATGTAATGTGACTGATGCAGAACCTAAATCTCTACGTAAATACAAATGGTATCTTAGTAGAAGACACACAAAGTATGCAGTCTCAACTCTGTTACACTGTCAGTAATTACATTGCTCTTGTATTAATAGCATAAATGAGAAGTATAGTAAACTAACAAATTAAAATAAAAAATCTTTGCTTTGGTATTACCCTGCAATTTTTAACTGCCATTTAAGGGTCAAAGGTCATGTCAGAGGTCAGGGTCAACATTAATAAAACAAATTACTCTTAAATTAAATTATTCCACTCTATGAGCAGTTACTGCCTTTTTGCTTGGGAGGGCAGTATTATTACTTTTGTATTTTTTTCCCCATATCCCCGGGTTCCTACCGCAAACTCTGAACATTTTCATCTGGATCTTCGCAACTAGCTAACCGCAATCCCAGGTCACTACTCCTGGCTAGCGTTTCCATCCCAGAGCAAGCACCAATTAGCCTGAAGCTAGCCCGGCCATGTGCAATCACCGAAGCCCACTCCAGGGCTACAAATATCCGAACCCCCGTGATATGCAACTTTTCAGGGAAGTTAGGAACAAATATACACAGGCAGTTAGAAAACCTAAGGCTAGCTTTTTCAAACAGAAATTTGCATCCTGTAGTACCAACTCAAAAAGTTCTGGGACACTGTGAAGTCCATGGAGAATAAGAGCACCTCCTACCAGCTGCCCACTAATCTGAGGATAGGAAACACTGTCACCACCGAAAAATCCACTATAATTGAGAATTTCAATAAGCATTTCTCTACGGCAGGCCATGCTTTCCACCTGGCTACCCCTACCCCGGTTAACTCCCCTGCATCCTCCACAGCAACCTGCCAACGCCCCCACCATTTATCCTTCACCCAAATCCAGATAGCTGATGTTCTGAAAGAGCTGCAAAATCTGGACCCCTACAAATCAGCCGGGCTAGACAATCTGGACCCTATCTTTCTAAAAGTATCTGCCGAAATTGTTGCAACCCCTATTACTAGCCTATTCAACCTTTCTTTCGTATCGTCTGAGATTCCCAAAGATTGGAAAGCTGCCGGGGTGATAGTCTAGACCCAAACTGCTACAGACCAATATCTGTCCTACCCTGTCTTTCTAAGGTCTTCGAAAGCCAAGTTAACAAACAGATTACGGACCATTTCGAATCCCACCGTACCTTGTCCGCTATGCAATCTGGTTTCAGAGCTGGTCATGGGTGCACCTCAGCCACGCTCAAGGTGCTAAACGGCCTCATAACCGCCATCGATAAGAGACATTACTGTGCAGCCGTATTCATTGACCTGGCCAAGGCTTTCGACTCTGTCAATCACCTCATTCTTATTGGCAGACTCGATAGCCTTGATTTCTCAAATGATTGCCTTGCCTGGTTTACCAACTACTTCTCTGATAGAGTTCAGTGTATCAAATTGAAGGCCTGTTGTCCGGACCTCTGGCAGTCTCTAAGGGTGTGCCACAGGGTTCAGTCCTCGGGCCGACTCTCTTCTCTCTCTCATCAAAGATGTTACTCTTGCTGCAGGTGATTCTCTGATCCACCTCTACGCAGACGACACCATTTTGTATACATCTGGCCCCTCTTTGGACACTGTGTTAACTAACCTCCAGACAAGCTTCAATGCCATACAACTCTCCTTCCGTGGCCTCCAACTGCTCTTAAACGCAAGTAAACCTAAATGCATGCTATTCAATCAATCACTGCCCGCACCTGCTCACTAATCTGGACGGCTCTGACTTAGAATACGTGGACAACTACAAATACCTGGGTGTCTGGTTAGACTGTAAACTCTCCTTCCAGACTCACATTAAGCATCTCCAATCCAAAATTAAATCTAGAATCGGCTTTCTATATCGCAACAAAGCATCCTTCACTCATGCTGCCAAACATACTTTTATAAAACTGACCATCCTACCGATCCTCGACTTTGGCGATGTCATCTATAAAATAGCCTCCAACACTCTACTCAACAAACTGGATTCAGTCTATTACAGTGCCATTCATTTTGTCATCAAAGCCCCATACACTACCCACCATTGTGACCTGCACACTCTTGTTGGCTGGCCCTAGCTTCAAACTCGTCTCCAAACCCACTGGCTACAGGTTATCTACAAGTCTCTGCTAGGTAAAGCCCCGTCTTATCTCAGCTCACTGGTCACCATTGCAGCACCCACTTGTAGCACGTGCTCCAGCAGGTATATTTTTATTTTATTTTATTTTTTTATTTCACCTTTATTTAACCAGGTAGGCTAGTTGAGCACAAGTTCTCATTTGCAACTGCGACCTGGCCAAGATAAAGCATAGCAGTGTGAACAGAAAACACAGAGTTACACATGGAGTAAACAATAAACAAGTCAATAATACAGTAGAAAAAAAGAGTCTATATACATTGTGTTCAAAAGGCATGAGGAGGTAGGCAAATAATTACAATTTTGCAGATTAACACTGGAGTGATAAATGATCAGATGGTCATGTACAGGTAGATGATTGATATCTCACTGGTCACCCCCAAAGCCAATTCCTCCTTTGGTCGTCTTTCCTTCCAGTTCTCTGCTGCCAATGACTGGAATGAACTGCAAAAATCTCTGAAACTGGAGACTCATGTCTCCATTACTAACTTTAAGCACAAGCTGTCAGAGCAGTTCACTGCACCTGTACATAGACAATCTGTAAACAGCCCATCTACCTCATCCCCATACTGTATTTAGTTATTTATCTTGCTGCTTTGCACATTCATCTTCTGCACATCTATTATTCAAGTGTTTAACTGCTAAATTGTATTTACTTTGCCACCATGGCCTATGTATTGCCTTAACCTACCTCATTTGCACTCACTGTATATAGACTTTTTGTTTTCTTTAGTTCTACTGTATTATTGACTGTATGTTTTGTTTATTCCATGTGTAATTCTATGTTGTTGTATGTGTCATATTGCTATGCGTTTGTCTTGGCAAGGTCGCAGTTGCAAATGAGAACTTGTTCTGAACTAGCCTACCTGGTTAAATGAAGGTGAAAAAATAATAAAAATACCAACAAGCCGTCGAAGGTTGAGAGCTAGGACAACTACAAGGAATGTACAAAACTGTTTAAATTCAGGAAAGAGTCTGAATGAGGACTACAATGAGCGCATTGATTTTGGCAATGTTGGCAGCTTTGCAGACAGCTTATTTTGCAACAATCAGTCAGGGGCTTGAGCAACTTAATTATCACAAAATGTAGTATGCCAGATAATTGTATGCTATGAAAATGAGAGTATAGTGTTCCTTGTAAAGCCATCAATTATAACACCCTAACCAAGATCTAAAGACCACACAATCTGCATGTGACAATGATTAAGTACATACACCATCATTCCACCAAACCCACCGCACTCGATGGCAAAAAACATCCTCAGTGCTTTCTGTTGTAAAAAATAGAGGAAGCTGTCCACTGTTTCTAGTGCTGAATAGTGCTGCCATCTTGTGGCTTTGACCTGCTACTGCAAACTTTCAACAAAAGGACAATAATTCCCCAGACATTCAGATTTATTTCACAGTGGAAAGAACGCCAACTGCTTTGCTATGAATAGACATATTGTGGTCACAAAGATTGTTACATAAATCTGATGTCTTCATGCTTTAAAAATATTTTATTGCAAATATAAATATATTGTTATGGGCTATGGGTCTTGCAAACAGTCTCCAACTTTTCCTCCTGTCCTTGTCAACTGTTCTCCTTCCTCCCCTTCATGCTGTCCCATTAAGACAGGCAGAGTCAGAGTCCTCCTAAGGAGCTCCATCTGTCCCATGCTCCCCTCTCCCTGGTGTGTGTTTGAGCGCTGGCACACAGTGCCAATCCATTCATCAGGCTCTGTCCAGCCTAAACACTCACCACACTGAGGACACATTCACCTTGGGCTGCATCACTCTCACACTCTGTGCTGCTGTGTGTGTGTGTGTATTTGTATCACAATGTGTTCATTACAAACCACTCTAATAACATCCTGATAAGGCACCAGAGGCCAAGATACACAGTAGCTTGAATATTGTGCAGCTGTAAGGTTAACCATATTTTTCTTCTACCCTCTAACATTATTGTGCAATTCAGCTTGAAGATATAAACAATTTACAATACCTTTAGTTCTAAATTAATTACTGTGTACTGCAGTTGGTATTCCTGCTTAGATTTAGGCTGGGCTCCAACCCGATAGCGCTTTGTTGGCAAAGCACGTTTTAAAGCCAATGCTTCCGTGTTCGCGGATTCAAGGTCAACGCTTCAATCAGAAAGTACCTTTAAATGGCACACTGTCCAAATCCGCAATCAGATTGAATCCTGGCCTTGTTTGGCAAGTATATTCTCCAAAACACTTGCCCCAACCCTAGCCAGGTAGTCACATGTGATGTCTTACCTTGGCCATGGCGAATCTCTATGATGAGGAGGAAGAGGAGGAGTAGCAGAGATATGGTTGTCCATAGTCACACAATGGGCATCTGTAATAACAAGTAATCACAAGTAGTCTAGTTAACAACATACATGTTTTGAGAACATATCTGACAGTGACTTCTAGTTTATTTTTCAGGTTTAGTGATAGTGGTGATAAAACTGTGCCATGTTGAGACAGAGCCATCTCCCAACAAGAAGCTAAGTGATGAAACTGACCTCATCTGAAATACAATGAGAGAGTTGTGCAGCTATTAAAATCCTGCTGACCACCATGTCCTCTGCTGGATGGTAACGTCATGCAGCTGCTAAATCAATAAGCATAGCTTTACAGTTTTATGGCCATTTGTCACGCCCTGACCTTAGTTCCTTTTTTATGTCTCTATTTTGGTTTGGTCAGGGCGTGAGTTGAGGTGGGCATTCTATGTTGTTCATTCTGTTTTGTTCTGTGTGGTGTATTTCTATGTGTTTGGCCTGGTATGGTTCCCAATCAGAGGCAGCTGTCAATCGTTGTCTCTGATTGAGAACCATACTTAGGTAGCCCATTCCCACCTGAGTTTGTGGGTAGTTGTTTTTTTTGTTGTTTTTTTTGTCTCTGTGTCTGCACCAGACAGAACTGTTTCGTGTTGGTCTATTTTTGTTATTTTGTCTTAGTGTTCTGAGTTTAAATAAACATTAACATGGACATGTACCACGCTGCATTTTGGTCCGATCTTGACTACTCTTCCTCGGATGACGAGGAGAACAGTTACACCATTCCTGCAAACTCAAGTCACATTCAACTGAAATGGAATATTATGCAAAATCATTGTGCACACATTTATGACCAACATTTAGAGAATAGGCACAGCCTTCTCCACATACTGTTTTACATGTGGCAACTTCAGTCACACTTTCACTTGGAAGGATGTGCTTGGAGAAGTGTTAATAGCTCTGTAAAGGAACATTACATACAGTGCAGTACTGAATCCTTTGAACCACATACAGTGGAGAGGAGAATGGCCCACATCAGGCAGAGAGTGAGACCATGGCCATCAGATAGCTGGACACCTTTTAATTTGTGGCCTGCTTTTATCTGTAATTATGTTGTGCACAGAGGAGAGCATCAAGCACCTAAGTACCTGCCTCGGGTGCCTAAGTGCCTTTATATTAACTGTCTACGTCCCACTCAGTCACCCTCAATAAAATGGCAAAAGAGCCGAATGACCAATCGAAAGCTTTTTACTTTATTCTGCATTGCTTGCCCATTACAGGAGGACAGAGAAGCACAGCAACTTATGTAGACAGAATGATAGAGAGCAGCTATTAACACCCCTGCAAGCTGGACATTCCTTTCTCTTTTTCAGACCCTGCTTTAAATACACTCTCTATGTCACTATCTCTCTAGATCTATATTTCATTTTGTTTTCTCTATCTGGAGGGCCATTTACAGAAAACAACTAAATGAACAGCGCTATAGTTTGCTGGTGACAGCTGCATATTGGGTAATGATTTGAAACATTGTACTTTGTATCAGTTCAGATGACATTATAAAAACGTACCATGGTCAGTCTGCACTGTTGTCCTTGGAAATAGAACCTCTACCTAAGATATTCTATACACCAAGTTATACGTGTGTGACCTGCCTGCTTTGGGGTGTGGCCCCTCCATCTCTTATGAAGTCATGCTACCGCCCAACGCTTCTTGTCACAGCAGCTCTCTGACTGGGATTATAACACTGTTTTTTTGTTAAGAACAAGGACAAACAAATCACTTTTCCTCTTGTCAGTTAATGACAGCGCCAGCTGACAATAGCTAGGAAGGAAGTTATTCTACAAATGCTGGATGTTGTCTTACCTGTCCCAAACCTGCCAGGTTCAAAACAGAAAATGACCCACCCCCCCATCCATCCACAGTAAGTACCATGTCTTAGACAACTGCTGTAAATTCCACCACAGCGGTAGGAGAGAGTTAAAGTGAGTGGTGTGAAAAGATAGAAGCAGCAAGGGAGGGAGGATAAATATTGAAGATCATTCTCCATTACCTTCCCTGCATATTTCCTATGATTTTCTCTTTTGAATGCAGGCTACTGCCCTTGCTACCCATGAACAACATTGTTGAGGAGAGAGAGTGAACCTGAGAGAGAATGCGCAAGTAAGAAAGTGAGAGAGAGAGGGGGGGGGGGGTGAAACAGAGGGAGAGGAAAGAGAGTATAGTGGGATAATGTAGTTCATGCAGACTTGTGTTACAAGCCCCACTCTCATCCTTAACTATAATTGAAAGGATCAAAGCATTTCTTTTTAGCGCACTCTTAGAAGAAAGGATCCAAAAGGGTTCTTCAGCTGTCCCCATAGGAGAACACTTCTTGGTTCCAGGTAGAACTATTTTGGGTTCTATGTAGAACCCTCGGTAGAATGGGTTCTGTATGGAACCCAAAAGGGTTCTACCTGGAACCAAAAAGGGTTCTTCAAAGGGTTCTCTTGCGGGGATAGTGTACCTGCTGCAGCATGGAGTATCTTCGCTTAGTAGGCTACTGGGCATTTCCAGACAAATGTCTCAGAAATGGTTGTTTCATAGCTCATTATGGAAGGTCTGTCTGACCCACTCCTGCTACCTGGTGTTCATACATGACATCGCAGGCCATATGGAGGACGGCAGACATTATATGTGATAATGACAGCCCTGGCAGACTGGTGCCAGGAAAATAACCTCTCCCTCAAAGTCAACAAAATGAAGGAGCGGACTGCCGTACATCGATGGGGCCACAGTGGAGAGGGTCAAAAGCTTAAATTACCTCAGCGTCCACATTACTGAAGACCTGAAATATTCCTGTCACACAGACTGTGTGGTGAATATGACGCAACAGCACCTCTTCAACTTCAGGAGGCTGAAGCAATTCAGCTTGGCCCCAAAGACCCTTACGGAGAAATGCACCATTGAGAGCATCCTGCCGGGCTATATCACCGCCTAGAATGGCAATTGCACGGTCCGTAACCGCAAAGCTCTCCAGAGGGAGCCCAACGCATCATCGTGGGCATACTGCCTGCTCTCCAAGACATCTACTGCACCCAGTGTAACAGGAAGTCCAAGAAGATCACTAAACATTGATTTGGAAAGGCACACACCTGTCTATATAAGGTCTCAAAGGTGACAGTGCATGTCAGAGCAAAAACCAAGCCATGAGGTCGAAGGAATTGTCCGTAGAGCTCCAATACAGGATTCTGTCGAGGCACAGATCTGGGAAAGGGTACCAAAAAATGTCTGCAGCATTGAAGGTTCCCAACAACGCAGTGGCCTCGATCATTCTTAAATGGAAGACGTTTGGAACCACCAAGACTCTTCTTAGAGCCGCCCGGCCAAACTGAGCAATCGGGTGAGAAGAGTCATATTCACTAAGGTGACAAAGAACCCAATGACAGAGCTCTAGAGTTCCTCTGTTGAGATTACAAAGTTATAATTTTCCTAATATAACTTTCAGATATTTTAATATCTGATCACTTAGTCTTCTGATTAATTAATTATTCTTTAACTCAAGCTAGTCTCATTCCAAACGTCGTAAATTGTTGGTTATCTGCACGAACCCAGTCTTCTTTATGAGTCATCCATACATCAATTGTCTTAAAATCATTTATTTACTAAGTACTCACAGAAATGCATAACACAAACAAAGTAGATATGGTTACAAAGAAATTATGTGCCCTAGTGGGCTAAACCGGCATGGCGGCTTGTTAGATAAAAAGGGAAGTGGGGGTCGAATGAAATAAGACAACAGACAGTTGATAATTATAACAATTGAAATATTAATCATTTGCACATGAACGCTCACTCATTCTGGAATAATTGCAATCAATATATATATGTACGCTCAGTGTGTCGTCCTGATATCTGTTGGAAGGTTAGTTTCTGTTGGAGAGTTTGTCCGCCCTCTCTCTCTCTCTCTCTCTCTCTCTCTCGTGGTTAGAATGGATAGCTCAGAGTAACATTCATTCATGTCGTTATGGAATAGATGTTTCGGTGGTTGTCGGGCTTCGCATTCAATGATACCGAATTCCTAGCTGCCGACTAGTAATTATAGTATCAAAGATTTGTTCTTATTCTGTCGGTATCGATAGTCTTAAGAGTTTCGGCAATTGCAATTGCTTGGCCTCCGACCGCAAGGCACTTCAGAGGGTAGTGCGTACGGCCCAGTACATCACTGGGGCAAAGCTGCCTGCCATCCAGGACCTCTACACCAGGTGGTGTGAGAGGAAGGCCCTAAAAATTGTCAAAGACCCCAGCCACCCCAGTAATAGACTGTTCTCTCTACTACCGCATGGCAAGCGGTACCGGAGTGCCAAGTCTAGGACAAAAAGGCTTCTCAACAGTTTTTAACCCCAAGCCATAAGACTCCTGAACAGGTAACCAAATGGTTACCCAGACTATTTGCTTTTTACGCTGCTGCTACTCTCTGTTTATCTTATATGCATAGTCACTTTAACAATACATTAATGTACATACTACCTAAATTGGCCCGACCAACCAGTGCTCCCCGCACATTGGCTCACCGGGCTATCTGCATTGTGTCTCACCACCCGCCAACCCCTCTTTTTACGCTTCTGCTACTCTCTGTTCATCATATATGCATAGTCACTTTAACGATACCTACATGTACATGCTACCTCAATAAGCCTGACTAACCAGTGTCTGTATATAGCCTTGCTACTCTTTTTTTCAAATGTCTTTTTACTGTTGTTTTATTTCTTTGCTTACCTACACACACATACCTTTTAATCACACCATTGGTTAGAGCCTGTAAGTAAGCATTTCACTGTAAGGTTTACACCTGTTGTATTCGGCACACGTGACAAATAAACTTTGATTTGATTTGATTTGAACAACCATTACAACCTTAGCTTATACACAGGTTTTATGGTCTGGTCTCAAACCTTAGCCCTCTCGTGGAAATCGAGGTAGGCTGGTCTCGCCTCAAACCGTAGCCCTCTCGTGGAAATCGAGGTAGGCTGGTCTCGTTTCAAACCTTAGACCTCTCGTGGAAATCGAGGTAGGCTGGTCTCGTCTCAAACCTTAGCCCTCTCGTGGAAATCGAGGTAGGCTGGTCTCGTCTCAACCCTTAGCCCTCTCATAATTGAGGTAAGCTTGGTCTGGTGATAGAAAACCCGTGTGGGGGTTTTATTCGGAAGAGCAGAAAAGGGCCTGTCCCATGACGCCAGACCATAACTGTGCTCATGGGCGGTCCTCTGATTTAGTTCAACTCCAAAGGGAATTGGAGTTTCCTTCATTAAACAGTCTAAAATCACATTACATAATTTCACAAATAGTTTCATCTTTACTCATTAATTTTATACAACCATTAAATGTAAGCCTCATAATGGAGACACTTGTATAAACATGGTTATGGTAATGTGTCTGTATTGTCTCTCATGAGTTTCACAAAATTGTACCAAACGAACCAGTTCATAGCTGGATTCTTCACCGATCTTTTATACCTTCCCCAGAACAGGAATATCATTTGGTTCTCCAGTTCTGTGAGGTGGAAGAAATTCTATGAAACTCACTCTCTCTCTATGCTGTCTGGCCATGAGGAGAGGATCTCCTCCAGGAATTTACGACCTCTCTGACCACAGCAGCCTGAGTGTAGGAGAGAGAGGGGGGATGGTGCAGAGGTAGGGGGATGGTCCAAAGGGGTCCAAAGAGGGCAACGTCATGACTGGGTCCAAAGAGGGCAACGTCATGACAACAACCATCTCGGCAACACTCCACCAATCAGGGCTTTATAGTAGAGTGGCCAGACAGAAGCCTGTCCTCAGTAAAAGGCACATGACAGCCCACTTGGAGTTTTCCAAAAGGCACAAAAAGGAGTCTCAGACCATGAGAAACAAGATTCTCTGGTCTGATGAAACCAAAGATTTCAAGGGAGTTTTTCCTAGCCATCGTGTTTCTACACCTGCATTGCTTGCTGTTTGGAGTTTTAGGCTATGTTTCTGTACAGCACTTTGAAATATCAGCTGATGTAAGAAGGGCTATATAAATAAATTTGATTTCATTTGCTTGAACTCTTTGGCCTAAATGCCAAGCGTCACCTCTGGAGGAAAGCTGGCACCATCCCTACGGTAAAGCATGGTGGTGGAAGCATCATGCTGTGGGGATGTTTTTCAGTGGCAGGGACTGGGAGACTAGTCAGGATCAAGGCAAAGATGAATGGAGCAACGTACAGAGAGATCCTTGATGAAAACCTGCTCCAGAGCGCTCAGGACCTCAGACTGGGGCAAAAAGTTCCTCTTCCAACAGGACAGCAACACTAAGCAAACAGCCAAGACAATGCAGGAGTGGCTTCAGGACTAGTCTCTGAATGTCCTTGAGTGGCCAAGCCATAGCCCCGATTTTAACCCAATCGAATATCTCTGGAGAGACCTGAAAATAGATGTGCAGTAATGCTTCCCATCCAACCTGGCAGAGAATAGAATGGGAGAAACTCCCCAAATAGAGGTGTGCCAAGCTTGTAGCGTCATACCCAAGAAGACTCGAGGTTGTAATCACTGCCAAAGGTGCTTCAACAAAGTACTGAGTATTTATGTAAATGTCGTACTTCAGTTGTTTTTTTATTTTTTTTAAATTTGCAAAAACTTCAAGATTTTATATTGTCATCATGGAGATGGTGTGTAGCTTGATGAGGGGATTAAAAAAATATACATTTTAGAATATGGCTGGAACATAACAAAATGCATCACTTCCAACCGCAAGGCGCTACAGATGGAAGTGCGAACGGCCCAGTACGTCACTGAGTCCAAGCTTCCTGTCATCCAGGACCTCGATACCAGGCGGTCAGAGGAAGGCCCTAAAATTGTCAAAGACTCCAGCCTCTCTAGTCATAGACTGTTCTCTCTGCTACCACATGGCAAGCGGTACTGGAGCGCCAAGTCTAGGTCTAAAAGGCTTCTAAACAGCTTCTACCCCCATTGCTGAACAGCTAATCAAATGGCTACGCAGACTATTTGCATTGACCCCCCCTCTCCTTTTTATACACTGCTGCTACTCGCTGTTTATTATCTATTATCTATGCATTTTCACTTCACCACTACCTACATGTACATAATACCTCAATTACCTCGACTAACCTGTAACCTCACACATTGACTTGGTAGCGGTACCCCCTGTTTATAGCCTTGTGATTGTTATTTTATTGTTGCTCTTTTATTTTTTACTTTTTTTAAACAATTTTTCTTAACTCTTATTTTTCTTAAAACTGCATTGTTGTTTAAGGGCTTGTAATTAAGCATTTCACCTGTTGTATTAGGCGCATGTGACTAATACAATTTGATTTGATTGATTTTGGACTGTAATTTAGCTGTGTTGATCATGGATCATCATTTAGTTGTGTTGATCCTGGATCGTCGTTTAGCTGTGTAGATCCTGGATCGTCGTTTAGCTGTGTCGATCCTGGATCGTCGTTTAGCTGTGTCGATCCTGGATCGTCGTTTAGCTGTGTCGATCCTGGATCGCCGTTTAGCTGTGTCGATCCTGGATCGTCGTTTAGCTGTGTCGATCCTGGATCGTCGTTTAGCTGTGTCGATCCTGGATCGTCGTTTAGCTGTGTCGATCCTGGATCGTCGTTTAGGTGTGTTGATCCTGGATCGTCGTTTAGCTGTGTCGATCCTGGATCATCATTTAGCTCTGTTGATCCTGGATCATTATTTAGCTGTGTTGATCCTGGATCATCATTTAGTGTGTTGATCCTGGATTGTTGTTTAGCTGTGTTGATCCAGTTCATGCCCAATAAAATCCAAAAAACATGTATATTATTTTTTGACTATAGAGAATGGTGTAGGATTGAACCCTGAGTGAGGTAAGGCTACAGTAGGGTTGCAGAAATCTGGTAATTTTCCCCAAATTCCTTGGTTTTCCAGAAAATCTGGTAGGAAGATTCCTGGAATCAGGATGGAATAAGCAAGAAATCACAAAAGTTACCAGATTTTTGTAACCACGGTTAAGGGGGAGACGTAGCAGACGTGAGTCCGACTCACATTCTCGTGATGGTGACGAGGTAGCCCTGCCTGTGACTTTAAAATCAGTGTCACCATCGGTCCAAAAGGCAATGACCTCTTGGCCTTTTGGTTAAGATGTTGGTTTTCCACAGAGGAGATTGAGGTTCAGATCCCACCTGTGACAGAGGCCTGATTCAGAGGTGGGTTTCTTGACCTGGGCACAGTGGACTTGTTTAGGGGTAAGGACTAATAAAAGTTGTACTCATGTACTACGGTTCATTGCCAGGTTCACTCCAAATGTTTATGCTGTATTAGGGCCTTATTGGGGCCTTGGAGTATAGTGTTTGTGTGCGTCTCCAACACCTTTAATTGGTAGAATTCCTAAGAGTTTTGGACCTCATTATGCCAGAGCTTTGAATACAGGTTATAACGGTATCCTCTGGTAAGAGAAAATTAAAGTCAAACAAACATCATTAAGGAGTTGTTCACTTACCCAGGAGAGATGCTATGGTCATAGTGTCATCAGTCACAGAGCACAGGTTATTTTGCTGATGAAATATGCTCTTTGGGAATCATGAGGTCTACCGAGGCAAAATCACTATGTAGTAGTTGAGTGTGTCAGTGTGTGTGTGAGGCCTATACTTGGTTGAGTGCTATGTGTCAGAATAGTTTTATCCACATACAGCTATTTCACCCCGAACACTTTACCTGGACATAAATCTGCAGGACCTCCTCCAGCCAAAAAAATAAAGTAATATTATGCCTTCTCATTGCAGTCACTGTACTCTTAATATACAGGAGAACTATCACCTTATGGTGAGGATTGCCGAGTTGCAAGCTCGGCTTCAGACGCAATAGTTAGGTAAGCATCTGTGCCACCACTTATTACAGCTAGTAGTGTTAATCCCCTGCATTGTCTCCTCAGCCAGACAATTTTCTCATGTCTTCTGGAAAGAAATGCTTTAATGCACAACCGGTGTCACGCATTCAGCCGACGTAAACTTTCAATCGGGTTTCCCCGCTAAGCAATGAGTCAGAGTGAGAGCCAGAGCCTTCTCAGGTCTCTCCTCCACCCATTACAGGGTCTGAGCTGCCGAAGCCTCCCACCATTAGCTCTGACAAATTGAAGACCTCATGTCATTGGTGACTCTATTACCTGCAATATTAGACCTAAAAATAATCATCCAGCGATGATCCAGGGCTACTGATGTAAAGGTTAATCTGAAGATGCTGTTGGCTGAGGCTAAAACTGGCAAGTATAGATGGTATATGGATATTGTTATCCACGTTGACACCAACGATGTTAGGATTAAACAGTCAGAGGTCACCAAACGCAACATAACTTCAGCGTGTAACTTAGCTGGAAATATGTTTTGGCATCAAGTAATGGTCTCTGGCCCCCTCGCAGACTCACACAAATAAATCGCTGGTTGAAAACTGCTTTTTTGCCTCTCCCAAAATATAGAATTTGTAGATAACTGGCCCTCTTTCTGGGACTTCCCCACAAACAGGACCATGCCTGGCCTGCTGAGGAGTGACGCACTCCATCCAAACTGGCTGGGTGCTCTCATCTTTTCTATCAACATAGACAGGGCTCTAACTCATCTAGCTCCACAATGAGATAGGGTGCAGGCCAGGCAGCAGACTGTTAGCCAGCCTGCCAGTTTAGTAGAATCTGCCATGTGTATGTGCCTCAATCTACAGTAGGTCGGGCATGACACAATCTAAGTAGGTCGGGCAAAACTAAACATGTCGGTGTTCTCCTTAGCAGTCTCAATGGAATAAAGACCTACTCCATTCCTGTTATTATTGAAAGAGATTGTGATAATATCTCAGATCTCAAAATAGGACTATTAAATGTTAGATCCCTCACTACTAGTGCACTTCCATGCCGTCCAAAGGAGAAGTGTGACGTCATCCCAGGATTTTTTTTTATATATGCGAATTGAGGTGTTTGAGTCACTGATGTGATCTTCTTGTCTTGTTTTGCACCCCCTCGGGCTTGTGTGGTGAAGGAGATCTTTATGGGCAGCAGGTGGCCTAGTGGTTAGAGTGTTGAACTAGTAACCGAAAGGTTGCATGACTGAATCCCCGAGCTGACAAGGCAGTTAACCCCTGAACAAGGCAGTTAACCCACTGTTCCTAGGCCCTCATTGAAAATAAGAATTTGTTCTTAATTAACTGACTTGCCTAGTTAAATAAAGGTAAAATATATATATATATATATATATATATATATATATATATATATATATATATACTCAGCCTTGTCTGTTGATATCCCCTAGTGCAGGTATTCCCAAACTGGGGTATGGATACTGTCGGGGGTACGCCAAATAAAAATGTGATTCACATTTAAAAAAATATCCTTTCTTTATTTAAATTATTTTATAAAAAATCAACACATTTTCGAACAGTCCATTTAGTAAGGCCCGCATCCATAGAGACACATACCAGCTCTACTACCAGCAGTAGAACACCTGCACCTGTCGACAACACAAGTTGTTCTGCTTCCACGAGCACATCCAATGCTAGCATCAGTAATTCTACATTTGTTGTTCGCCCAGCTAGCATGGACACTGACAGTTGTGAATCTGATGCAGCCACAGTGTGTTACATGTGCAAAAGTACTATCTCACAACTCAATGAAACCATTACTTTTGCGCAGACATTTAAAAAGAAAACATGCCAATTTGAAAAACAAGCCACAGGAGTTTTTTGAGTGAGAATTAAGATGACTTTTGAGTAGTAAGACAAGTATAAAAGCAAAAGATACAATTAATAAGAAGTTGCTAGAAGTGTCTTATATGATGAGCTACAGAGTGACTAGGACAGGCATGCCCCAAACTATTGTGGAGGACTTCATTCTTCCTGCTGCGGCGGATATGACTGGGACAATGATGGGGGAAAGGCCAAAAAACTATACAGACAACGCCTTAATCAAACAACACTTTCTCACAACACATCAGTGACATGGCAGGAGATATTTTGAAAAAATTACTACTTTGCATACAAGCCAGGGAATTCTATGCGTTACAGCTGGATGGGTCAACAGACGTGGCGGGCCTGGCACAGCTCCTGGTATACAGTGCCTTGCGAAAGTATTCAGCCCCCTTGAACTTTGCGAACTTTTGCCACATTTCAGGCTTCAAACATAAAGATATAAAACTGTATTTTTTTGTGAAGAATCAACAACAAGTAGGACACAATCATGAAGTGGAACGACATTTATTGGATATTTCAAACTTTTTTAACAAATCAAAAACTGAAAAATTGGGCGTGCAAAATTATTCAGCCCCTTTACTTTCAGTGCAGCAAACTCTCTCCAGATGTTCAGTGAGGATCTCTGAATGATCCAATGTTGACCTGAATGACTAATGATGATAAATACAATCCACCTGTGTGTAGTCAAGTCTCCGTATAAATGCACTTGCACTGTGATAGTCTCAGAGGTCCGTTAAAAGCGCAGAGAGCATCATGAAGAACAAGGAACACACCAGGCAGGTCCGAGATACTGCTGTGAAGAAGTTTAAAGCCGGATTTGGATACAAAAAGATTTCCCAAGCTTTCCCAAGGTTTGATTTGTTTGATTTTGATTTGTTTGATCGTAGCTAGCTAGCTACATAGCCGTCTTTGTATCTAAGACAATTGTGTAGTCTAGAGCGATTTTCTAGGTTAGCTAGCCAACTATTGTCGTTCTTTTAACGTAACGTACGCAATCAACACTGCTAGCTAGCCAGCTAGCCCCCGACTAGCAGCACTGTAGAAACTATTACAGTACAACGGTTTGATTTGTTTGATCGTAGCTAGCTAGCTACATAGCCGTCTTTGTATCTAAGACAATTGTGTAGTCTAGAGCGATTTTCTAGGTTAGCTAGCCAGCTATTGTCGTTCTTTTAACGTAACGTAACGCAATCATCACTGCTAGCTAGCCAGCTAGCCCCCGAATAGCAGCACTGTAGAAACTATTACAGTACAACGGTTTGATTTGTTTGATCGTAGCTAGCTAGCTACATAGCCGTCTTTGTTCTAAGACAATTGTGTAGTCTAGAGCGATTTTCTAGGTTAGCTAGCCAGCTATTGTCGTTCTTTTAACGTAACGTAACGCAATCAACACTGCTAGCTAGCTAGCTAGCTAGCCCCAAATAGCAGCACTGTAGAAACTATTACACTCGACGGAACGACTTGATTAGTGTAGCGTCAACATCGCAGCCACTGCCAGCTAGCCTACAAAGTCAACAACGCAGCCACTGCCAGCTAGCCTACTCCAGCAGTACTGTATCATTTCAATCATTTTAGTCAATAAGATTCTTGCTACGTAAGCTTAACTTTCTGAACATTCGAGACGTGTAGTCCACTTGTCATTCCAATCTCCTTTGCATTAGCGTAGCCTCTTCTGTAGCCTGTCAACTATGTGTCTATCTATCCCTGTTCTCTCCTCTCTGCACAGACCATACAAACGCTCCACACCGCGTGGCCGCGGCCACCCTAATCTGGTGGTCCCAGCGCGCACGACCCACGTGGAGTTCCAGGTCTCCGGTAGCCTCTGGAACTGCCAATCTGCGGCCAACAAGGCAGAGTTCATCTCAGCCTATGCCTCCCTCCAGTCCCTCGACTTCTTGGCACTGACGGAAACATGGATCACCACAGATAACACTGCTACTCCTACTGCTCTCTCTTCGTCCGCCCACGTGTTCTCGCACACCCCGAGAGCTTCTGGTCAGCGGGGTGGTGGCACCGGGATCCTCATCTCTCCCAAGTGGTCATTCTCTCTTTCTCCCCTTACCCATCTGTCTATCGCCTCCTTTGAATTCCATGCTGTCACAGTTACCAGCCCTTTCAAGCTTAACATCCTTATCATTTATCGCCCTCCAGGTTCCCTCGGAGAGTTCATCAATGAGCTTGATGCCTTGATAAGCTCCTTTCCTGAGGACGGCTCACCTCTCACAGTCCTGGGCGACTTTAACCTCCCCACGTCTACCTTTGACTCATTCCTCTCTGCCTCCTTCTTTCCACTCCTCTCCTCTTTTGACCTCACCCTCTCACCTTCCCCCTACTCACAAGGCAGGCAATACGCTCGACCTCATCTTTACTAGATGCTGTTCTTCCACTAACCTCATTGCAACTCCCCTCCAAGTCTCCGACCACTACCTTGTATCCTTTTCCCTCTCGCTCTCATCCAACACTTCCCACACTGCCCCTACTCGGATGGTATCGCGCCGTCCCAACCTTCGCTCTCTCTCCCCCGCTACTCTCTCCTCTTCCATCCTATCATCTCTTCCCACTGCTCATACCTTCTCCAACCTATCTCCTGATTCTGCCTCCTCAACCCTCCTCTCTTCCCTTTCTGCATCCTTTGACTCTCTATGTCCCCTATCCTCCAGGCCGGCTCGGTCCTCCCCTCCCGCTCCGTGGCTCGACGACTCATTGCGAGCTCACAGAACAGAGCTCCGGGCAGCCGAGCGGAAATGGAGGAAAACTCGCCTCCCTGCGGACCTGGCATCCTTTCACTCCCTCCTCTCTACATTTTCCTCCTCTGTCTCTGCTGCTAAAGCCACTTTCTACCACTCTAAATTCCAAGCATCTGCCTCTAACCCTAGGAAGCTCTTTGCCACCTTCTCCTCCCTCCTGAATCCTCCTCCCCCCCCCCTCCTCCCTCTCTGCAGATGACTTCGTCAACCATTTTGAAAAGAAGGTCGACGACATCCGATCCTCGTTTGCTAAGTCAAACGACACCGCTGGTTCTGCTCACACTACCCTACCCTGTGCTCTGACCTCTTTCTCCCCTCTCTCTCCAGATGAAATCTCGCTTCTTGTGACGGCCGGCCGCCCAACAACCTGCCCGCTTGACCCTATCCCCTCCTCTCTTCTCCAGACCATTTCCGGAGACCTTCTCCCTTACCTCACCTCGCTCATCAACTCATCCCTGACCGCTGGCTACGTCCCTTCCGTCTTCAAGAGAGCGAGAGTTGCACCCCTTCTGAAAAAACCTACACTCGATCCCTCCGATGTCAACAAATACAGACCAGTATCCCTTCTTTCTTTTCTCTCCAAAACTCTTGAACGTGCCGTCCTTGGCCAGCTCTCCCGCTATCTCTCTCAGAATGACCTTCTTGATCCAAATCAGTCAGGTTTCAAGACTAGTCATTCAACTGAGACTGCTCTTCTCTGTATCACGGAGGCGCTCCGCACTGCTAAAGCTAACTCTCTCTCCTCTGCTCTCATCCTTCTAGACCTATCGGCTGCCTTCGATACTGTGAACCATCAGATCCTCCTCTCCACCCTCTCCGAGTTGGGCATCTCCGGCGCGGCCCACGCTTGGATTGCGTCCTACCTGACAGGTCGCTCCTACCAGGTGGCGTGGCGAGAATCTGTCTCCTCATCACGCGCTCTCACCACTGGTGTCCCCCAGGGCTCTGTTCTAGGCCCTCTCCTATTCTCGCTATACACCAAGTCACTTGGCTCTGTCATAACCTCACATGGTCTCTCCTATCATTGCTATGCAGACGACACACAATTAATCTTCTCCTTTCCCCCTTCTGATGACCAGGTGGCGAATCGCATCTCTGCATGTCTGGCAGACATATCAGTGTGGATGACGGATCACCACCTCAAGCTGAACCTCAGCAAGACGGAGCTGCTCTTCCTCCCGGGGAAGGACTGCCCATTCCATGATCTCGCCATCACGGTTGACAACTCCGTTGTGTCCTCCTCCCAGAGCGCTAAGAACCTTGGCGTGATCCTGGACAACACCCTGCCGTTCTCAACCAACATCATGGCGGTGGCCCGTTCCTGTAGGTTCATGCTCTACAACATCCGCAGAGTACGACCCTGCCTCACACAGGAAGCGGCGCAGGTCCTAATCCAGGCACTTGTCATCTCCCGTCTGGATTACTGCAACTCGCTGTTGGCTGGGCTCCCTGCCTGTGCCATTAAACCCCTACAACTCATCCAGAACGCCGCAGCCCATCTGGTGTTCAACCTTCCCAAGTTCTCTCACGCCACCCCGCTCCTCCGCTCTCTCCACTGGCTTCCAGTTGAAGCTCGCATCCGCTACAAGACCATGGTGCTTGCCTACGGAGCTGTGAGGGGAACGGCACCGCAGTACCTCCAGGCTCTGATCAGGCCCTACACCCAAACAAGGGCACTGCGTTCATCCACCTCTGGCCTGCTCGCCTCCCTACCACTGAGGAAGTACAGTTCCCGCTCAGCCCAGTCAAAACTGTTCGCCGCTCTGGCCCCCCAATGGTGGAACAAACTCCCTCACGACGCCAGGACAGCAGAGTCAATCACCACCTTCCGGAGACACCTGAAACCCCACCTCTTCAAGGAATACCTAGGATAGGATAAGTAATCCTTCTCACCCCCCCCCTTAAATGATTTAGATGCACTATTGTAAAGTGGCTGTTCCACTGGATGTCAGAAGGTGAATTCACCAATTTGTAAGTCGCTCTGGATAAGAGCGTCTGCTAAATGACTTAAATGTAAATGTAAATGTAAACATCTTTTTAAACAACATTTTTCTTGCCTGAATGTTCTGAATCTAGGATTACAGGGACGCTTCGCAACTATATTCAATGTGCAAGACAAAATTGAGGCTATGCTTAAGAAGTTGGAGCTCTTCTCTGTCTGCGTTAACAAGGACAACACACAGGTCTTTCCATCATTGTATGATTTCACAGACAATGTCAAATGTGATATAGTTGAGCACATGAGTGAGTTGGGTATGCAATTATGCAGGTACATTCCCAAAACGGATGATGCAAACAACTGGATTCCTTATGCCTTTCATGCCCTGCCTCTAGTCCACTTACCGCTATCTGATCATCCAAATTGCAACAAGCGGTTCTGTGAAAATTGAATTTAATCAGAAGCCACTGCCAGATTTTTGGATTGGGCTGTGCTCAGAGTATCCTGCCTTGGCAAATCGTGCTGTTAAGACACTGATGCCCTTTGTAAACAAGTACCTATGTGAGAGTGGATTCTTGGCCCTCACTAGCATGAAAACTAAATACAGGCACAGACTGTGTGTAGAAAATTATTTAAGACTGAGACTCTCTCCAATACAACCCAACTTTGCAGAGTTATGAGCATCCTTTCAAGCAAACCCTTCTCATTAACATGTGGTGAGTTATTCACAATTTTTGGTGAACAAATCAGGTTTTATATGTAAGACGGTTAAATAAAGAGCAACATTATTGATTATTATTATTCGTGAGCTGGTCGTATAAGAGCTCTTTGTCACTTCCCACGAGCCGGGTTGTGACAAAACTCACACTCATTCTTATGTTTTATAAAAGTATTGTGTAGTGTGAATGTGGCAGGCTTACAAGGATGGCAAAAACAACATTTGGGAGTGCACTAATCCTGGTGCTAAACGGGGTATGCAGCTGGAGATTGAATGTTTGAAGGGGTACGGGATTATACAAAATTTGGGAACCACTGCTCGAGTGTTATGGGGGGTTGTGCTTCGGACAACGTGGGTAGGGTTATATCCTGCCTGATTGACCCTGTACGGTGGTATCGTCGGAGACGAGTTGAGACTGGCCAGGGGCCCTAAGCACCCGCTTATGTCGCTTATGCCTGTAGCCGGCCGTGCCCCCCCCCCTACTTGTGCCATGTCAGAGAACACCTGGACAACCTATTGTGCATTTTTTTATAAGTAAACAGGGTGATAAATGAGCTGAAAATGAGACTTGATCAGGTTGTAAATCACAGCTCATACATTGTTTGCTGCCTGATGTTCAGTCACTCAATATTTTGGACAAATATGTGCGAAAGTAAGGCGGGAATCTCAACACAATCAAACTAGTATGGGCAATGATCATAAGTCATACCGTGGCTAATAGGCTATGTATTTCTTGCGTACACTAAAAACAGAGAAACCTGTTGTAGCTTGCTAGCTAGCTGTTGGGAGGATGTAATGTCATCGCTTGGACGAGTAGCTAAAGCGAAACAAGATGTAATTTGGTCATTTGTTAGCTAGCCTCTTACACTTATGGTGGCGCTATTTCATTTTTGGAAGAAAAACGTTCCCGTTTTAAACAAGATATTTTGTCACAAAAAGATGCTCGACTATGCATATAATTGCTACTGTTCGAAAGAAAACACTCTGACGTGTCCAGAAATACAAATATCTTCTCTGTGCGTGCCCTTTAACGTGAGCTTCAGGCAAAACCAAGATGACTTGGCATCCAGGAAATGACAAGGATTTTTGAGGCTCTGTCTTTCATGATCTCCTTATATGGCTGTGAACGCAAGAGGAATGAGTCTGCCCTTTCTGTCGTTTCCCCAAGGTGTCTGCAGCATTGTGACGTATTTGTAGGCAGATCGTTGGAAGATTGACCATAAGAGACCACATTTACCACGTGTCCGCCCGGTGTCCTGCGCCGAAATTGGTGCGCAAAAGTCACCTGCCAGTATTTTTCCATGGGGCAGAGAGAGAGAAGCAAGCTTCCAAGAACTGCATGTCAATGAAGAGATATGTGAAAAAACACCTTGAGGATTGATTCCAAACAACGTTTGCCATGTTTCGGTCGATATTATGTAGTTAATCCGGAAAAAGTTTCACGTTGTAGGTGACTGCATTTTCGGTTCGTTTCGGTAGCCAGGCGCAATGTAGAAAACGGAACGATTTCTCCTACACACAGACGCTTTCAGGAAACACTGCGCATTTGGTATGTGGCTGGGAGTCTCCTCATTGAAAACATCAGAAGCTCTTCAAAGGTAAATGATTTTATTTATTTGGTTATCTGGTTTTTGTGAAAATGTTGCGTGCTACATGCTACACAAAATGCTATGCTAGCTTTGCATACTCTTACACAAATTAGTCAATTTCTATGGTTCAAAAGCATATTTTGAAAATCTGAGATGACAGTGTTGTTAAGAAAAGGCTAAGCTTGAGAGCAAACGCATTATTTTAATTTTATTTGCGATTTTCAGAAATCGTTAACGTTGCGTTATGCTAATGAGCCTGAGGCTTAGTCACAAACCCGGATCCGGTTTGGGGAGTTTCAAGAAGCTAGCTAGCAAGTAATGTGACACACCTCTTGAACTATTGTTATCCACGGTTAGCATATGTCTTTGGCATTGATCAAATTGTCAGGCACGAAAGCTGGTTAATCCTATTCAGTTGTCAAAAACGTGGGTTATGGGACATAAGCAGGTATTTGAGGGCAGGCTGCAGCAGGGCTAGCGAGCAGGCTACTATTCACCATCGTATCAATGCAATTACTCGCTGAAAAAGTCTGACAGAGTTTATCCAAAGATACTGGTTTGCCCTTTTGTCTGTGGTTTATTCCTGACTAGATTTCATTTGTGCTGTTGCATCTCCCTGTGAAAACACAGTTCAAAGTGAATTGCATGTCCTTATATTGCAATGGCTTATTTCCATATACACCACCTGTAGCTCTGATTGGTTATGGTGCACCGGTCTGTTTAAAGTCTGCGCATGGACAAGATTGACACGTTTTTATTCATTTATAATCGACTGTGGTGTCTATTAATTGTCCAAACACACGCCCACTTTCCCATTCACATTAATATGGAAATTTAACAAATACCCAATTCAACTTAATTCCCAAACATTCTATGAATGTATGAAAACGTGAAATGACTATCCATGTGATTGCTTCTCACAAAATGTAAAATAATTTACCATATACTTCCCGGGGGTGTAAATAAACATATTTTAATTAGATTTAATGATGCTAAAACGCTGTTCGTTCTTATATAAGGTTTTTGTTCAGACTATTACCACAATGTTTTCATCAAAGGATAAATGTGTGTTGATTAAAGTGGTGTTGATACAAAATGATTTGGCAGGATTGGATTGACTTGTTGATTGCAGAAGGCATGAACTTCTTTTAAAAGAGCAACCTGCAGTTCAAACAATAACAAAGTGTCTCACCTCGCCACAATTTCGGCAAACGGCTAAGGGATGGGGCTGGAGAAATGTAATGGAAAAAAGCCATTTGAACCCGTGGCCCTCACCAACCTGCCACCTGATCCACAATGATCTTCTCATTCAAGGACTATGCACTATCGTCCTAAAACGGCACATTGCTCTTTTTTTATTTATTGAGTCAGACGGGAAGGATATACTCCAAACACCCAAACAGGCACTCATCCCCATCCTTCGCTGGAGAAGAAAAGGGAGATTTTACAGAAAGAGATCAGGGTGACATGAGTGGATAATCTGCCTTTACCATACGTACTGCTAGCTAACGTTCATTCGCTGGAAATTAAATAGGATGAACTGAAAGCACATATATCCTACCAACGGGACATTAAAACTGTAATATCTTATGTTTCAACGAGATCTTATGTTTCATGATAAGCTGTGGACCACACTATCTATTTATTTTTTTACCTTTATTTAACTAGGCAAGTCAGTTAAGAACAAATTCTTCTTTTCAATGACAGCCTAGGAACAGTGGGTTAACTGCCTTGTTCAGGGGCAGAATGACAGATGTTTACCTTGTCAGCTCAGGGATTTGAACTTGCAACCTTTCAGGTTACTCGTCCAACGGTCTAACTACTAGGATAAGCTGTCTTGAGAGTTTTCATCTGTATTCTTTGTAGCTATCTACACACCACCACAGACCGATACTGGCACTGAAACCTCACTCAAAGAGCTGAATACCGCCAGAAGCAAACAGGAAAACGCTCATCCAGAGGCGGCTCTCCTAGTAGGCGGGGACTTTAATGCAGGGAAACTTAAATCAACATGTTAAATGTGCAAAAAATGGAAAAAAACTCAAGACCACCTTTCCCCCACACACAGAGACGGGTACAAAGCTCTCCCTTGCCCTCCATTTGGCAATTCTGAATATAATTCTATCCTCATTCCTGCTTAAAAGCAAAGATTTAAACAAGTGGTCAGCTGAAGGAGATGCTAAGCTACATGACCAATTTGCTAGCACAGACTGGAATATGTTATGGGATTCTTTTGATGGCATTGAGGAGTACATCACCTCAGTCATTGGTTTCATTAATAAGTGCCTCGATGACGTCGTCCCCACAGTGACCTTACGTACATACTCCCACCAGAAGCAAATGATTAGAGGCAACATTCGCACTGAACTAAAGGGTAGAACTGCCGCTTTTAAGGAGTGGGACTCTAACCCGGAAGCTTATAAGAAATCCCGCTATGCCCTCCAACGCACCATCAAACAGGCAAAGCGTCAATACAGGACAAAGATTGAATCGTACTGCACTGGCTCCGACGCTCGACAGAAGTGGCAGGGCTTGCAAACGATTGCAGACTACAAAGGAAAGCACAGCCGGGAACTTCTATGCTCGCTTTGAGGCAAGTAACACTGAAACATACATGATAGCATCAGCTATTTCGGACGACTGTGTGATCATGCTCTCCGCAGCCGATGTGAGTAAGACCTTTCAACACATCAACATTCACAAGGCTGCAGAGCCAGACAGATTACCAGGATGTGTACACTGAGCATGCGCTGACCAACTGACAAGTGTCTTCACTGACATTTTCAACCTCTCCCTGTCTGAGTCTATAATACCAACATGTGTCAAGCAGACCACCATAGTCCCTGTGCCCAAGAACACTAAGTTAACACCAAGGAACTTAATTAGGGATAGGGACACCAGCCAACAACATCCGGTGAAATTGGAGGGTGCGCAATTCAAATAAATAATCGTAATATTAAACATTCATGAACATGCAAGTGTAAAGTATCATTTAAAAGCTTAAATTATTGTTAATCTAACTGTATTGTCTGATTTACAATAGGCTTTACGGCGAAAGCATGCGATTGTCTGAGGACGGCGCCTCACAACAATGTATTTTTCAAACAACACAGGCTTCATAAAATCACAAATAGCGATTAAATAAATAATTTACTTTTGAAGGTCTTTCTCTGTTTTCAATCCCAAGGGTCCCAGCTACAACATGAATGGTTGTTTTGTTAGATAAAATCCGTCTTTCTATCCCCAAAAGTCTTAGTTGGCGCCATTGATTTCAGTAATCGACTTGTTCAACATGTAGACAAAGGAGTCCAAAAAGCTACCACTAAACTTTGTTTCTATACAATACACATTTTTTCCTGTCATATCAATTCTGTTATAGTCTCAGACATTATTTTAACAGTTTTAGAAACAACAAAGGGTTTTCTATCTAATGCTACCAATTATATGCATATCCTGGCTTCTGGGCCTGAGTAACAGGCAGTTAACTTTGGGCATGTAAGTCAGGCGGATATTCAGGAAACTAGACCCTTTCCCAGAGAGGTTTTAAAGCTCTCGACCTGTTCCACAACAGCCCGGTCGATAAGAATGGGGGTGAGCTTGGCCCTCGTTTTCCTGTAGTCCACTATCATCTAATTTGTCTTGATCATGTTGAGGGAGAGGATGTTGTCTCTGACCTCCTCCCTCCTCCCTCCCTGACCTCTCATCATTGTCGGTTATCAGGTCTACCACCATTGTGTCGTCGGCAAACTTAATGATGGTGTTGGAGTCGTGCTTGGCCATGCAGTCATGAGTGAACAGGGAGTACCGGAGGGAACCCCGCTGCTATGTCCTGATCCTCCATGAAGAATGACACAGTTTAAATCAGAGGGGCCAGGGTAGGATCCTTCCTTTGCTCCTCAACAAGAAACTCCCACTTGTGCTGTAGGGGGTCCAGCACTTCCCATATCTTAGCAAACCAGGTGTCTGCTAACTGAGTTGATGGGTTCCTTCAATCCTTTGAAATATCTGCCGATACTTGCTTGGCCTGCATCTGAGAGCGAGTCACTACACAGGCTAGGAATATACCAGGATATTTCCTCTCCAATGCCTCTGTTTCCTGTGTGTCTACAGGTACTTGACTCACCACCGGGCCACACACATCTGATCCCCAGCAAGGTCATTACCCAATAACTAGACCCTCTGTGACTGAGCCTGGTGCCTTCGGTAGTGGTATTGATTTTTAAGGGCTCTGTTCTTTGTGTTGGCCCATCCTTCTCAGTTTAGGGCAGTCTAACTTCATGTGCCCCCTTTGCTTGCAGTAGTCACAGACACTTATGAAATGCCTAGTGGTTAGAGCGTTGGACTAGTAACCGGAGGGTTGCAAATTCAAATCCCCAAGCTGACAATGTACAAATCTGTCGTTCTGCCCCTGAACAGGTAGTTAACCCACTGTTCCTAGGCCGTCATTGAAAATAAGAAGTTGTTCTTAACTGACTTGCCAAGTTAAATAAAGGTAAAAAAAATAAAAAATACTTCAGTGTTCCATAGTAACATCTGACAAAAATATCTAAAGACACTGAAGAAGCAAACTTTATGAAAATGTATATTTGTGTCATTCTCAAAACTTTTGGCCACGACTATACACCCATCTCGTTCGCTCTCCGAGCGTTCAGATCACACACTTGATGATTTGTTTACCTCTAGATAACATGAAAACAGCCTAACCAGCTTTGCTGGCAACAATTTCATTACGCTTTTTTTGCCAACGTTTACTGGCATCAGCCATATTCAATGGGTGTTGTACACTTAGAGGTTAAGACATTTAGGTAGCTAGCTAGGTAACCAATGAACCTAGCTAGGTAAACAACGTGTAAGATCACACACGTCACGTAACGTTAGCTAACGAGCCAGCCAGTTAACATTAGCTAGTTATACAACAATGAACACAGTGCCAAATCATGGTGTTACTACCCTGCATGAAAATGCTGAAAGCTACCAACCAGGTTCAATGTTATCTAGCTAACATTAGGATCTAACTAGCAAAGCAAATGGTTCTGGGACACAAGTAATAACGTCAGCTAGGGAGCCAGCCACCTAACGTTAGCTAGCTATCTAAGAGTACACTTAACTTAAGACATGTAGCTAGCTAACTAGGTCAATAATGAACCTAGCTAAGTAAACAATATGTCAGATCGCACAGGTTATGTAACGTTAGCTAACGTTAGAGCATTGGGCCGGTAACAGAAAGGTTACAGGATCAAATCCCTGAGCTGACAATGGAAAAAGATGTTGTTCTGCCCCTGAGCAAGACAGTTAACCCACTGTTCCCCAGGCGCTGTGGATGTTGATTAAGGCATCCCCCCGCACCTCTCTGATTCAGAGAGGGTTGGGTTAAATGTGGAAGAGGCATTCAGTTGTACAACTGACCTTCCCCCTTCCCCTAAACAACAATGAACATAGTCCCAAATCATGTTGTTACTAACCTGCAACACTGCGCTCCTGTGTTGCCTTGGCTGTTGTTCTGTTGGAATGTGAACTTATGCCCCAGTCTGAGGTCCTGAGCACGTTGGAGCAGGTTTTCATCAAGGATCTATCTATACTTTGCTCCGTACATCTTTTCTTTCCCTTGATCCTGACTAGTCTCCCAGTCCCTGCCACTGAAAAACATCCCCACCCCATGATGCTGCCATCACCGTAGGGATTGTTCTAGGTTTCCTCCACACGCGACGCTTGGCTTTCAGGCTAAAGAGTTCAATCTTGGTTTCATCAGACCAGAGCATCTTGTTTCTCATCGTCTGAATGATCGGCTATGAAAAGCCAACACGACATTTACTCCTGACGTGCTGACCTGTTGCACCCTCGACAAACACTGTGATTATTATTATTTGACCCTGCTGGTCATATATGAACATTTGAACATCTTGGCCATGTTCTGTTATAATCTCCACCCGTCACAGCCAGAAGAGGACTGGCCACCCCTCATCGGTTCCTCTCTAGGTTTCTTCATAGGTTCTGTCTGGCCTTTCGATGGGGATTTTTCCTAGCCACCGTGCTTCTACACCTGCATTGCTTGTTGTTTGGGGTTTTAGGCTGTCTTTCTGTACGGCACTTTGAGATATCAGCTGATGTACGAAGGGCTTTATAAATACATTTGATTTGAGGGTCAGAGTCCTTTAGGTGCCTTTTGGCAATCTCCAAGCAGGCTGTCATGTGCCTTTTACTGATGAGTGGTTCCGTCTGGTCAATATACCATAAAGGCCTGATTGATGAAGTTCTGCAGATACGGTTGTCCATTTGGAAGGTTCTCCTATCTCCACGGAGGAACTCTGGAACTCTGTCAGTGACCATTGGGTCACCAAGGCTCTCTCTGACCAAGGCCCTTCTCCCCCGATTGCTCAGTTTGGCCAGGCGACCAGCTCTAGGAAGAGTCTTGGTGGTTACAAACTTCTTCCATTTAAGAATGATGGAGGCCACTGTGTTCTTGGGGACCTTCAATGCTGCATAAATGTTTTGGTACCCTTCCCCAGATCTGTGCCTTGACACAATCCTGTCTTGGAGCTCTACGGACAATTCCTTCAAACTCATGACTTGGTTTTTGCTCTGACATGCACCGTCACCTGTGGGACCTTATATAGAGAGAGGTGTGCCTTTCCAAATCATGTCCAATCATTTGAATTTACCACAGGTGGACTCCCAAGTTGTAGACACATCTGAAGGATGATCAATGGAAACGGGATGCACCTGAGCCCAGTTTCCAGTCTCATAGCAAATTTTCGAAATACTTACATGAATAAGGTATTTAAATTGTTTATTTGTAGTAAATTTGCAGAAATTAATACAAACCTGTTTTCACTTTGTCATTATGGGGTATTGTGTGTAAAGTGTGTTTTATCAATTTTAGAATAAGTCGGTAACGTAACAAATGTGGAATGTCAGGACCCGGTTACGAACCTGGGTCTCCGGAGTGAGAAACAGTCACTTAACCAACTGAGCCACGAATAGTCAGCAGAACACAGAAGATGAGGCAGACACAGCAGTACTTAAGACGGTGAATTTAATAAAGTAAAAAGGAGAAGTCCTTAAATACAAAAATGGCAAATCCAAAAGGTGGTAGGAATAGCACAAAAAGCCTCAAGAGATACTCAAAAACAAAAACAGAATTCCACAAGAGCATCCACCGGAATCGACAAGAATACACAGAACACTAGGGCTGGGTGCTAACATACAAACACAGAGCACAGAACTGAGGGAAACTAAGGGTTTAAATACAATCAGGGGAAACGAGGCACAGGTGCAAATAATAATGGGGAACAAGGGAAAAAACATAAGGTCAAAAAGCACAATGGGGGCATCTAGTGACCAAAACCCGGAACAACCCTGGCCAAATCCTGACAGTGGAAAATGGGAAGCAGTCGGAATACTTTCCGAATGCACTGTATATTGAGTTTTCCTATAATGGCACTATTCATTTAGATTTATGTGCTCGTTAGTGCATATAGCATGAGGTTATGCCATCTTATTAACATCCCTACTGTCAACATTCCTATACACTGGCTAACTGACATGCCGTCCCGTCATGTCTTTTGAGGTTGTGAAGTAGTGTGAAGTCCAAGCTGAGCACTGACATCACCCAAAACCGTCATCCTATTTCCCATGTCAAATAGCCTTTGAGTCACCAAAACATAGACCATACTATTTTTTTCCAGATTAAAATCGTCAGACTTGTCATACATCTATTAACCACTATATTGCTGTGTTTGAACTCAATATGGTTCCACAAATTATTTGTTTTTCTGACCGTTTGTAATTTTTTTGTGCTCACTTACAGTATGTATGTTTTAGTTGTGTGGGTGTGTGGAGAAACTCTGAGGAGGGGGAGTTTCTCTCAGTCACACAGAGATAAATAGAGAGGCAGAGCTCAGTCTGTCAGAAGGGTGACCTGACAGGGTCATACAAAGGATCAAACAAGAGCAGGACCTCAGAATTTTTACCCTTTCTTACAAATGGAGGAACACAAAGATGATCAACACTGTTTTCATAACTCTTCTTGCAGGAAGGCTTCGCTATCGTCATCTATATACATAACACTGTACATTTTGTTCTCATTAATTTCAGCGGTTACAGTCTTTTTGAACATACTGGTGATCATCTCGATTTATCACTTCAAGCAGCTCCACACTCCAACCAACCTGCTCATCCTTTCTCTGGCTGTGACAGATTTCCTGGTGGGACTGATTGCGATACCAGTAGTGACTGTGGCAGTAATGGAATCATGCTGGGTTTTTGGGAAATATTTCTGTGTGTTTTTTCTCTTCATCGGTTACTTCATTATTTCTTTATCTCTGGGCAATTTGGTTTTGATATCTATTGACCGTTATGTAGCTGTGTGTTATCCCTTGTTATACCACTCAAAAATAACAATACCAAGAATGATCTGTTGGATATTGATTACCTGGTGTTGGTATAGCATATACAATGCTGCTATTGCAAATAACTCTGTAACTCTACAGGTACCCAAAATGTGTTTTGAAGAATGTTTTATTTTTGAAGGATTTAACTGGAATAAAACCATTGATTTTGTAATTATAATGGTTGTCCCATGCTATATTATCATAACACTTTATTTCAAAATATTTGTCGTTGCCAGATCACAGGCCAGAAAGATATTTTCAAAAGAGGCTGCCACCAAGTCTGGTGTTAAATCTGTACCGGTGAATAAGACTGAGAGAAAAGCAGCAAAAACTCTATCTATTGTAGTTTTCACCTATCTCACTTGTTGGATTTCAATTTTTTTTCTACATTTTTTCTTTCTACAATCATTAACTTACTTACTCTTGCTGCCATTTCTTAACTCCTTAATTAATCCAATAATTTATGCTTTCTTTTATCCATGGTTCAAAGCGATAGCTAAACATATTTTAACTCTAAAGTTAAGGCGTTTATAGTTCCTACATTTTTATTCAAAAGTTTGACAAACACAGATTTGATAATGTTATTTTCTAACTATACTGTTGTTGTAATTGTTTCTTTCATAATATACTTACATTACTTATCTCAGTTAGCTGTTGTTATTATAGATACATTTGGTGTTGATTCAGAATGTGGTGTTGATACAGCATGATTTGGCTGTATTGGATTGTAATGACATGTTAATTGCCAAAGGCATAAGCTTGTTATAAAGACATTTTAGTCATTTTGGGATGTACATTCCAAAGACCAAAGTCTGTGTTTGTTCCATGTTATTTAATGATAAATAGTATGTAAATATTCTAAAAGTAAAGTACATTTTGAGGATGTCATGAATCAATCCAGATGTTATTTAACACCACCCTCTAGTGGCTCAATGGCGACACAATGTGTAGTAATGTACAATACTGTTTGATAACATATACTGTCCAGGTCTATATCAATGGTGTATTTTGTAAGAATTTGGTGAATTTGATGTTAAAATGTAACAATGTGAAAAAATGACAAATAATAATGCCCCAAAAGAAAGATTCGCACAATCACAGGACTTTTTGCAAGGTAAAGTCATTAGACTTACAACATAGATGTTTGCTGTGGTAGGGTCTGGGTGCATGTACATTGAGCAATTGATTGATTAAATTGTATGTTACACAAAGATTTAAAAAAATTCTAAACTAATCTAATCATTGAATTTGTGCACCCGTTACTGAAATGGTTGTTCCAGTTTAACTGGCTTAGGTAGTTTCCTCTCACTGTTATTAACCCTGGCAGTCATTATACATGCAGGTTGTGAGTGAATAAAACATTTCAACTGTTGGATAGCCTAAGGCTGGCTAGATTCCAATACGAATTACACATCACTTACAGTTAGTCTTGCAAAATTCTGGTAAATTTCCAAGGTCTTACAGAAATCCTGGTTGGAAGATTTTTTCGGGAAGGTTGGGGGAATTTTTCAACCCTACTTGCAGGCCTGATGTGCCCTGTAAACTATGAAGTCCAGGCCATTTTTATAAAGCCTTATGATACAGTGTGTTCCAAAATTATTGGCACCCCTGACTGGCACAAACAATACAAACAATATAATTATAGAGATAAACTCAAAATACCAACATGTGAGAAATGCTGTACTTTATTAATGTTTCAATGGAACCAACCAAAATCTTACAATTATTTAATACAAAATACATTTAACCAAAATCAAGGTTTCATCATTATTGGCACTCCTCAATGTGTGCAGACTACGGTAACAGCGAGCTATATTATTATTATGTTTTTTTGATTGGTAGTTGGTCAGGTAACTCAGTAGTTGATGTTGCAATTGCAACATGTAGCTCTCCAGGAACAGGGTTGGAGTGCCCTGCTTCATACAGTCCAAACAATGTGTTTTGATGACAGTATACTTGACAATACTGCCACTGGCTAGCTAGCCATTCACACCTTTAGTGACGTAACATGGAGGATATGAACCCGGTCTGAGGGCAGACACTGGTTTTGAAGTTTGCAGGCAGGGCTATCTCATCACGTGATAATGACCGACTCATGTCCTCTATATTTACCCCCCCTTTGATCTCCTCCCCCATGAGAGAGTGCCCAACATGGGGTGCCATTGTAATAGGCAGGATATGAACCCGGGTCTCCCATGTGAGCAACCAACATCTTTAGGAAATTCAGGAAATTCCCCTTTGGACTGAGGGCAGACACTGGTTTTGAAGTTCGCAGGCGAGGCTACCTCCTCACGTGATCATAAACGGCTCATGTCTGCTACATAGGCATGACATGAGCTCACTGTGCCCCCATCAATGCATAGCCAGCTAGCTACAGGAGGAATTCAGAATTATAAAACTTACTTGCAGCACATCATTCACTGGCTGGTGTGTATATACCACAGCAAGCCTGTGCGCAGATGACACGACAGCTTCTGGATGTCAAAGTTACAGAGGAGGAAAGGAAATACCTGAATTCTGCATTCATCATTCTAGGGGTTTCCAACCACAAAAGTCTGAGCTACGATCTGCCCAGATTTTAAAAAACGGGCAAAATGCCCCACAAGAGAATGGGAAAATCTGGACGATTGTTACATCATCATTAAAGTATGAATATGTGATGATCCAACTCATTCCCTCATACAGACAGGAACGAAAAACCTGCAAGACTGTCAAACATACAGTGAAGAAATGGACCATTGAGGTCTTTGGGGAGTTAAACATCTTGAGCTGGCAAAAACGAATAGGCTGTTTAAACAAAATAAAAAGTCTGACATATGTTTGACATATGGCTGGATTCAGTTAGCTGCTTCCAATCCGATGGATGTAAGCGGTAGTATACCAGCTTGTTTCATAAACTTCACTTCCGTGTAATGCAGAGTGAACTGTACCATTGAATGCGTCTTGAGAGAGGCAATCCCACTACACATCTTAAAAGGTCAAATGCAAGAACATTTTCAATAAAGATGTGTTTGTTTGTCTTAGATGGACACAAGTTGTACCAAAATAAGTGCCTGGCTCTCGGGAGTTGTCCGTGTCCGCCGGCGGGGAAAACATTACAGTGAAAGTCATGAAACTCGTGCCTGAAAATATGAGGACGTTGTTTTTTATTTTACAATTGCTCTACATAACTTCATAATAGGACAATTAACCCTAAACCCTCTGTTTGAAACAATTTTGTCACGTTCTGACCATCATTCGGGTGTTTTTCCTTGTTTTAGTGTTGGTGTCTGGTTTGTCTATTTCTATGTTTGGCCTGATATGGTTCTCAATCAGAGGCAGGTGTTAGTCATTGTCTCTGATTGGGAACCATATTTAGGTAGCCTGTTTTGTGGGTGATTGTTCCTGTCTCTGTGTTTGTTGCACCAGATAGGGCTGTTTCGGTTTCTTCACATTTCTTGTTTTGTAGATTGTTCATCTTTATTAAAGATGTTTACAAGTAACCACACTGCGTTTTGGTCCACCTCTTTTTCCCCAGAAGAAAACCGTTACAAATATTTTTTAAAGGATTCAAAGGGTTAACAGCCAGATGAAAAAACAATAACAGATGTGTGTGATGTATTTGAGCCTGTAAGTATCACACAAATATGTACCAGTCCACTATATTCTACAGTTCTCCACCTTTACATGGATATAAAGGTTTACTAGCCTAATCTTCATGGCCATCATTAAATCAAATCAAATTTATTTATATAGCCCTTCGTACATCAGCTGATATTTCAAAGTGCTGTACAGAAACCCAGCCTAAAACCCCAAACAGCAACACATGCAGGTGTAGAAGCACTGTGGCAAGGAAAAACTCCCTAGAAAGGCCAAAACCTAGGACGAAACCTAGAGAGGAACCAGGCTATGTGGGGTGGCCAGTCCTCTTCTCGCTGTGCCGGCTGGAGATTATAACAGAACATGGCCAAGATGTTCAAATGTTCATAAATGACCAGCATGGTCGAATAATAATAAGGGAGAACAGTTGAAACTGGAGCAGCAGCACGGCCAGGTGGACTGGGGACAGCAAGGAGTCATCATGTTTTAGTCATCACAGTTTTAGAAACAACAAAGTGTTTTCTATCTAATGCTACAAATTATATGCATATCCTGGCTTCTGGGCCTGAGTAACAGGCAGTTAACTTTGGGCATGTAAGTCAGGCGGATATTCAGGAAACTAGACCCTTTCCCAGAGAGGTTTTAAAGCTCTCGACCTGTTCCACAACAGCCCGGTCGATAAGAATGGGGGTGAGCTTGGCCCTCGTTTTCCTGTAGTCCACTATCATCTAATTTGTCTTGATCATGTTGAGGGAGAGGATGTTGTCTCTGACCTCCTCCCTCCTCCCTCCCTGACCTCTCATCATTGTCGGTTATCAGGTCTACCACCATTGTGTCGTCGGCAAACTTAATGATGGTGTTGGAGTCGTGCTTGGCCATGCAGTCATGAGTGAACAGGGAGTACCGGAGGGAACCCGCTGCTATGTCCTGATCCTCCATGAAGAATGACACAGTTTAAATCAGAGGGGCCATGGGGTAGGATCCTTCCTTTGCTCCTCAACAAGAAACTCCCACTTGTGCTGTAGGGGGTCCAGGACTTCCCATATCTTAGCAAACCAGGTGTCTGCTAACTGAGTTGATGGGTTCCTTCAATCCTTTGAAATATCTGCCGATACTTGCTTGGCCTGCATCTGAGAGCGAGTCACTACACAGGCTAGGAATATACCAGGATATTTCCTCTCCAATGCCTCTGTTTCCTGTGTGTCTACAGGTACTTGACTCACCACCGGGCCACACACATCTGATCCCCAGCAAGGTCATTACCCAATAACTAGACCCTCTGTGACTGAGCCTGGTGCCTTCGGTAGTGGTATTGATTTTTAAGGGCTCTGTTCTTTGTGTTGGCCCATCCTTCTCAGTTTAGGGCAGTCTAACTTCATGTGCCCCCTTTGCTTGCAGTAGTCACAGACACTTATGAAATGCCTAGTGGTTAGAGCATTGGACTAGTAACCGGAGGGTTGCAAATTCAAATCCCCAAGCTGACAATGTACAAATCTGTAGTTCTGTCCCTGAACAGGTAGTTAACCCACTGTTCCTAGGCCGTCATTGAAAATAAGAAGTTGTTCTTAACTGACTTGCCAAGTTAAATAAAAGTAAAAAAATAAAAATACTTCAGTGTTCCATAGTAACATCTGACAAAAATATCTAAAGACACTGAAGCAGCAAACTTTATGAAAATGTATATTTGTGTCATTCTCAAAACTTTTGGCTACGACTATACACCCATCTCGTTCGCTCTCCGAGCGTTCAGATCACACACTTGATGATTTGTTTACTTCTAGATAACATGAAAACAGCCTAACCAGCTTTGCTGGCAACAATTTCATTACGCTTTTTTTGCCAACGTTTACTGACACCAGCCATATTCAATGGGTGTTGTACACTTAGAGGTTAAGACATTTAGGTAGCTAGCTAGGTAACCAATGAACCTAGCTAGGTAAACAACGTGTAAGATCACACACGTCACGTAACGTTAGCTAACGAGCCAGCCAGTTAACATTAGCTAGTTATACAACAATGAACACAGTGCCAAATCATGGTGTTACTACCCTGCATGAAAATGCTGAAAGCTACCAACCAGGTTCAATGTTATCTAGCTAACATTAGGATCTAACTAGCAAAGCAAATGGTTCTGGGACACAAGTAATAACGTCAGCTAGGGAGCCAGCCACCTAACGTTAGCTAGCTATCTAAGAGTACACTTAAGACACGTAGCTAGCTAACTAGGTCAATAATGAACCTAGCTAAGTAAACAATATGTCAGATCGCACAGGTTATGTAACGTTAGCTAACGTTAGAGCATTGGGCCGGTAACAGAAAGGTTACAGGATCAAATCCCTGAGCTGACAATGGAAAAAGATGTTGTTCTGCCCCTGAGCAAGACAGTTAACCCACTGTTCCCCAGGCGCTGTGGATGTTGATTAAGGCATCCCCCCGCACCTCTCTGATTCAGAGAGGGTTGGGTTAAATGTGGAAGAGGCATTCAGTTGTACAACTGACCTTCCCCCTTACCCTAAACAACAATGAACATAGTCCCAAATCATGTAGTTACTAACCTGCAACACTGCACTCCTGTGTTGCCTTGGCTGTTGTCCTGTTGGAATGTGAACTTATGCCCCAGTCTGAGGTCCTGAGCACGTTGGAGCAGGTTTTCATCAAGGATCTATCTATACTTTGCTCCGTACATCTTTTCTTTCCCTTGATCCTGACTAGTCTCCCAGTCCCGGCCACTGAAAAACATCCCCACCCCATGATGCTGCCATCACCGTAGGGATTGTGCTAGGTTTCCTCCACACGCGACGCTTGGCTTTCAGGCTAAAGAGTTCAATCTTGGTTTCATCAGACCAGAGGATCTTGTTTCTCATCGTCTGAATGATCGGCTATGAAAAGCCAACTGACATTTACTCCTGACGTGCTGACCTGTTGCACCCTCGACAACAACTCTGATTATTATTATTTGACCCTGCTGGTCATATATGAACATTTGAACATCTTGGCCATGTTCTGTTATAATCTCCACCCGTCACAGCCAGAAGAGGACTGGCCACCCCTCATCGGTTCCTCTCTAGGTTTCTTCATAGGTTCTGTCTGGCCTTTCGATGGGGATTTTTCCTAGCCACCGTGCTTCTACACCTGCATTGCTTGTTGTTTGGGGTTTTAGGCTGTCTTTCTGTACGGCACTTTGAGATATCAGCTGATGTACGAAGGGCTTTATAAATACATTTGATTTGAGGGTCTGAGTCCTTTAGGTGCATTTTGGCAATCTCCAAGCAGGCTGTCATGTGCCTTTTACTGATGAGTGGTTCCGTCTGGTCAATATACCATAAAGGCCTGATTGATGAAGTTCTGCAAATACGGTTGTCCATTTGGAAGGTTCTCCTATCTCCACGGAGGAACTCTGGAACTCTGTCAGTGACCATTGGGTCACCAAGGCTCTCTCTGACCAAGGCCCTTCTCCCCCGATTGCTCAGTTTGGCCAGGTGACCAGCTCTAGGAAGAGTCTTGGTGGTTACAAACTTCTTCCATTGAAGAATGATGGAGGCCACTGTGTTCTTGGGGACCTTCAATGCTGCATAAATGTTTTGGTACCCTTCCCCAGATCTGTGCCTTGACACAATCCTGTCTTGGAGCTCTACGGACAATTCCTTCAAACTCATGACTTGGTTTTTGCTCTGACATGCACCGTCACCTGTGGGACCTTATATAGAGAGAGGTGTGCCTTTCCAAATCATGTCCAATCATTTGAATTTACCACAGGTGGACTCCCAAGTTGTAGACACATCTGAAGGATGATCAATGGAAACGGGATGCACCTGAGCCCAGTTTCCAGTCTCATAGCAAATTTTCGAAATACTTACTTGAATAATGTATTTAAATTGTTTATTTGTAGTAAATTTGCAGAAATTCCAGTCTCATAGCAAATTTTCGAAATAAAGTAAAAAGGAGAAGTCTTAAAATAAAAAATGGCAAATCCAAAAGTGAATAACAAAAAAAGGTATTTAAATTTTTTATTTAAGTTTAAATACAATCAGTAAAAATTTGGGGAACAAGGGAAAAAACATAATAAAAAGCAAACCTGTTTTCACTTTGTCATTATGGGGTATTGTGTGTAAAGTGTGTTTTATCAATTTTAGAATAAGTCGGTAACGTAACAAATGTGGAAAATGGGAAGCAGTCGGAATACTTTCCGAATGCACTGTATATTGAGTTTTCCTATAATGGCACTATTCATTTAGATTTACGTGCTCGTTAGTGCATATAGCATGAGGTTATGCCATCTTATTAACATCCCTACTGTCAACATTCCTATACACTGGCTAACTGACATGCCGTCCCGTCATGTCTTTTGAGGTTGTGAAGTAGTGTGAAGTCCAAGCTGAGCACTGACATCACCCAAAACCGTCATCCTATTTCCCATGTCAAATAGCCTTTGAGTCACCAAAACATAGACCATACTATTTTTTTCCAGATTAAAATCATCAGACTTGTCATACATCTATTAACCACTATATTGCTGTGTTTGAACTCAATATGGTTCCACAAATTATTTGTTTTTCTGACCGTTTGTAATTTTTTTGTGCTCACTTACAGTATGTATGTTTTAGTTGTGTGGGTGTGTGGAGAAACTCTGAGGAGGGGGAGTTTCTCTCAGTCACACAGAGATAAATAGAGAGGCAGAGCTCATAGTCTGTCAGAAGGGTGACCTGACAGGGTCATACAAAGGATCAAACAGGAGCATGACCTCAGAATTTTTACCCTTTCTTACAAATGGAGGAACACAAAGATGATCAACACTGTTTCCATAACTCTTCTTGCAGGAAGGCTTCGCTATCGACATCTATATACATAACACTGTACATTTTGTTTTCATTAATTTCAGCGGTTACAGTCTTTTTGAACATACTGGTGATCATCTCGATTTATCACTTCAAGCAGCTCCACACTCCAACCAACCTGCTCATCCTTTCTCTGGCTGTGACAGATTTCCTGGTGGGACTGATTGCGATACCAGTAGTGACTGTGGCAGTAATGGAATCATGCTGGGTTTTTGGGAAATATTTCTGTGTGTTTTTTCTCTTCATCGGTTACTTCGTTATTTCTTTATCTCTGGGCAATTTGGTTTTGATATCTATTGACCGTTATGTAGCTGTGTGTTATCCCTTGTTGTATCACTCAAAAATAACAATACCAAGAATGATCTGTTGGATATTGATTACCTGGTGTTGGTATAGCATATACAATGCTGCTATTGCAAATAACTCTGTAACTCTACAGGTACCCAAAATGTGTTTTGAAGAATGTTTTATTTTTGAAGGATTTAACTGGAATAAAACCATTGATTTTGTAATTATAATGGTTGTCCCATGCTATATTATCATAACACTTTATTTCAAAATATTTGTCGTCGCCAGATCACAGGCCAGAAAGATATTTTCAAAAGAGGCTGCCACCAAGTCTGGTGTTAAAACTGTACAGGTGAATAAGACTGAGAGAAAAGCAGCAAAAACTCTATCTATTGTAGTTTTCACCTATCTCACTTGTTGGATTTCAATTTTTTTTCTACATTTTTTCTTTCTACAATCATTAACTTACTTACTCTTGCTGCCATTTCTTAACTCCTTAATTAATCCAATAATTTATGCTTTCTTTTATCCATGGTTCAAAGCGATAGCTAAACATATTTTAACTCTAAAGTTAAGGCGTTTATAGTTCCTACATTTTTATTCAAAAGTTTGACAAACACAGATTTGATAATGTTATTTTCTAACTATACTGTTGTTGTAATTGTTTCTTTCATAATATACTTACATTACTTATCTCAGTTAGCTGTTGTTATTATAGATACATTTGGTGTTGATTCAGAATGTGGTGTTGATACAGCATGATTTAGCTGTATTGGATTGTAATGACATGTTAATTGCCAAAGGCATAAGCTTGTTATAAAGACATTTTAGTCATTTTGGGATGTACATTCCAAAGACCAAAGTCTGTGTTTGTTCCATGTTATTTAATGATAAATAGTATGTAAATATTCTAAAAGTAAAGTACATTTTGAGGATGTCATGAATCAATCCAGATGTTATTTAACACCACCCTCTAGTGGCTCAATGGCGACACAATGTGTAGTAATGTACAATACTGTTTGATAACATATACTGTCCAGGTCTATATCAATGGTGTATTTTGTAAGAATTTGGTGAATTTGATGTTAAAATGTAACAATGTGAAAAAATGACAAATAATAATGCCCCAAATGAAAGCACAATCACAGGACTTTTTGCAAGGTAAAGTCATTAGACTTACAACATAGATTTTTGCTGTGGTAGGGTCTGGGTGCATGTACATTGAGCAATTGATTGATTAAATTGTATGTTACACAAAGATTTAAAAAAATTCTAAACTAATCTAATCATTGAATTTGTGCACCCGTTACTGAAATGGTTGTTCCAGTTTAACTGGCTTAGGTAGTTTCCTCTCACTGTTATTAACCCTGGCAGTCATTATACATGCAGGTTGTGAGTGAATAAAACATTTCAACTGTTGGATAGCCTAAGGCTGGCTAGATTCCAATACGAATTACACATCACTTACAGTTAGTCTTGCAAAATTCTGGTAAATGTCCAAGGTCTTACAGAAATCCTGGTTGGAAGATTTTTTCGGGAAGGTTGGGGGAATTTTTCAACCGTACTTGCAGGCCTGATGTGCCCTGTAAACTATGAAGTCCAGGCCATTTTTATAAAGCCTTATGATACAGTGTGTTCCAAAATTATTGGTACCCCTGACTGGCAATGCACAAACAATACAAACAATATAATTATAGAGATAAACTCAAAATACCAACATGTGAGAAATGCTGTACTTTATTAATATTTCAATGGAACCAACCAAAATCTTACAATTATTTAATACAAAATACATTTAACCAAAATCAAGGTTTCATCATTATTGGCACTCCTCAATGTGTGCAGACTACGGTAACAGCGAGCTATATTATTATTTTGTTTTTTTGATTGGTAGTTGGTCAGGTAACTCAGTAGTTGATGTTGCAATTGCAACATGTAGCTCTCCAGGAACAGGGTTGGAGTGCCCTGCTTCATACAGTCCAAACAATGTGTTTTGATGACAGTATACTTGACAATACTGCCACTAGCTAGCTAGCCATTCACACCTTTAGTGACTTAACATGGAGGATATGAACCCGGTCTGAGGGCAGACACTGGTTTTGAAGTTTGCAGGCAGGGCTATCTCATCACTTGATAATGACCGACTCATGTCCTCTATATTTACCCCCCCCTTTGACCTCCTCCCCCATGAGAGAGTGCCCAACTTGGGGTGCCATTGTAATAGGCAGGATATGAACCCGGGTCTCCCATGTGAGCAACCAATATCTTTAGGAAATTCAGGAAATTCCCCCTTGGACTGAGGGCAGACACTGGTTTTGAAGTTCGCAGGCGAGGCTACCTCCTCACGTGATCATAAACGGCTCATGTCTGCTACATAGGCATGACATGAGCTCACTGTGCCCCCATCAATGCATAGCCAGCTAGCTACAGGAGGAATTCAGAATTATAAAACTTACTTGCAGCACATCATTCACTGGCTGGTGTGTATATACCACAGCAAGCCTGTGCGCAGATGACACGACAGCTTCTGGATGTCAAAGTTACAGAGTAGGAAAGGAAATACCTGAATTCTGCATTCATCATTCTAGGGGTTTCCAACCACAAAAGTCTGAGCTACGATCTGCCCAGATTTTAAAAAACGGGCAAAATGCCCCACAAGAAAATGGGAAAATCTGGACGATTGTTACATCATCATTAAAGGGGCATACCACGCCACTCTCGGAAAGTATGAATATGTGATGATCCAACTCATTCCCTCATACAGACAGGAACGAAAAACCTGCAAGACTGTCAAACATACAGTGAAGAAATGGACCATTGATGTCTTTGGGGAGTTAAACATCTTGAGCTGGCAAAAACGAATAGGCTGTTTAAACAAAATAAAAAGTCTGACATATGTTTGACATATGGCTGGATTCAGTTAGCTGCTTCCAATCCGATGGATGTAAGCGGTAGTATACCAGCTTGTTTCATAAACTTCACTTCCGTGTAATGCAGAGTGAACTGTACCATTGAATGCATCTTGAGCGAGGCAATCCAACTACACATCTTAAAAGGTCAAATGCAAGAACATTTTCAATAAAGATGTGTTTGTTTGTCTTAGATGGACACAAGTTGTACCAAAATAAGTGCCTGGCTCTGGGGAGTTGTCCGTGTCCGCCGGCGGGGGAAAACACTACAGTGAAAGTCATGAAACTCATGCCTGAAAATATGAGGACGTTGTTTTTTATTTTACAATTGCTCTACATAACTTCATAATAGGACAATTAACCCTGAACCCTCTGTTTGAAACAATATTGTCACGTTCTGACCATCATTCGGGTGTGTTTTCCTTGTTTTAGTGTTGGTGTCTGGTTTGTCTATTTCTATGTTTGGCCTGATATGGTTCTCAATCAGAGGCAGGTGTTAGTCATTGTCTCTGATTGGGAACCATATTTAGGTAGCCTGTTTTGTGGGTGATTGTTCCTGTCTCTGTGTTTGTTGCACCAGATAGGGCTGTTTCGGTTTCTTCACATTTCTTGTTTTGTAGATTGTTCATCTTTATTAAAGATGTTTACAAGTAACCACACTGTGTTTTGGTCCACCTCTTTTTCCCCAGTAGAAAACCGTTACAAATATTTTTTAAAGGATTCAAAGGGTTAACAGCCAGATGAAAAAACAATAACAGATGTGTGTGATGTATTTGAGCCTGTAAGTATCACACAAATATGTACCAGTCCACTATATTCTACAGTTCTCCACCTTTACATGGATATAAAGGTTTACTAGCCTAATCTTCATGGCCATCATTAAATCAAATCAAATTTATTTATATAGCCCTTTGTACATCAGCTGATATCTCAAAGTGCTGTACAGAAACCCAGCCTAAAACCCCAAACAGCAACACATGCAGGTGTAGAAGCACTGTGGCAAGGAAAAACTCCCTTGACAGGCCAAAACCTAGGACAAAACCTAGAGAGGAACCAGGCTATGTGGGGTGGCCAGTCCTCTTCTCGCTGTGCCGGCTGGAGATTATAACAGAACATGGCCAAGATGTTCAAATGGTCGAATAATAATAAGGGAGAACAGTTGAAACTGGAGCAGCAGCACGGCCAGGTGGACTGGGGACAGCAAGGAGTCATCATGTCAGGTAGTCCTGGGGCATGGTCCTAGGGCTCAGGTCCTCCGAGAGAGAGAAAGAAAGAGAGAAGGAGAGAATTAGAGAACGCACACTTAAATTCACACAGGACACCGAATAGGACAGGAGAAGTACTCCAGATATAACAAACTGACCCTAGCCCCCCGACACATAAACTACTGCAGCATAAATACTGGAGGCTGAGACAGGAGGCTGAGACAGGAGGGGTCAGGAGACACTGTGGCCCCATCCGAGGACACCCCCAGACAGGGCCAAACAGGAAGGATATAACCCCACCCACTTTACCAAAGCACAGCCCCCACACCACTAGAGGGATATCTTCAACCACCAATTTACCATCCTGAGACAAGGCTGAGTATAGCCCACAAAGATCTCCGCCACGGCACAACACAAGGGGGGCGCCAACCCAGACAGGATGACCACATCAGTGAATCAACCCACTCAGGTGACGCACCGCTTCCAGGGACGGCATGAGAGAGCCCCAGTAAGCCAGTGACTCAGCCCCTGTAATAGGGTTAGAGGCAGAGAATCCCAGTGGAAAGAGGGGAACCGGCCAGGCAGAGACAGCAAGGGCGGTTCGTTGCTCCAGAGCCTTTCCGTTCACCTTCCCACTCCTGGACCAGACTACACTCAATCATATGACCCACTGAAGAGATGCGTCTTCAGTAAAGACTTAAAGGTTGAGACCGAGTTTGCGTCTCTAACATTGGTAGGCAGACCGTTCCATAAAAATGGAGCTCTATAGGAGAAAGCCCTGCCTCCAGCTGTTTGCTTAGAAATTCTAGGGACAATTAGGAGGCCTGCGTCTTGTGACCATAGCGTACGTGTAGGTATGTACGGCAGGACCAAATCAGAAAGCTAGGTAGGAGCAAGCCCATGTAATGCTTTGTAGGTTAGCAGTAAAACCTTGAAATCAGCCCTTGCTTTGACAGGAAGCCAGTGTAGAGAGGCTAGCACTGGAGTAATATGATCAAATTTTTTGGTTCTAGTCAGGATTCTAGCAGCCGTATTTAGCACTAACTGAAGTTTATTTAGTGCTTTATACAGGTAGCCGGAAAGTAGAGCATTGCAGTAGTCTAACCTAGAAGTGACAAAAGCGTGGATACATTTTTCTGCATCGTTTTTGGACAGAAAGTTTCTGATTTTTGCAATGTTAGGTAGATGGTTAAAAGCTGTCCTTGAAATGGTCTTGATATGTTCTTCAAAAGAGAGATCAGGGTCCAGAGTAACGCCGAGGTCCTTCACAGTTTTATTTGAGACGACTGTACAACCATTAAGATTAATTGTCAGATTCAACAGAAGATCTCTTTGTTTCTTGGGACCTAGAACAAGCATCTCTGTTTTGTCCGAGTTTAAAAGTAGAAAGTTTGCAGCCATCCACTTCCTTATGTCTGAAACACATGCTTCTAGCAAGGGCAATTTTGGGGCTTCACCATGTTTCATTGAAATGTACAGCTGTGTGTCATCCGCATAGCAGTGAAAGTTAACATTATGTTTTTGAATAACATCCCCAAGAGGTAAAATATATAGTGAAAACAATAGTTGTCCCAAAACGGAACCTTGAGGAACACCGAAATGTACAGTTGATTTGTCAGAGGACAAACCATTCACAGAGACAAACTGATATATTTCCAACAGATAAGATCTAAACCAGGCCAGAACCTGTCCGTGTAGACCAATTTGGGTTTCCAATCTCTCCAAAAGAATGTGGTGATCGATGGTATCAAAAGCAGCACTAAGGTCTAGGAGCACGAGAACAGATGCAGAACCTCGGTCCGATGCCATTAAGATGTCATTTACCACCTTCACAAGTGCCGTCTCAGTGCTATGATGGGGTCTAAAACCAGACTGAAGTATTTCGTATACATTGTTTGTCTTCAGGAAGGCAGTGAGTATACTGTCTTTTAGCTAGGCATAGCAAATACAGTTTAGGTGAAAATCCCGACAAGGATGTCAGCCACAAGATTTTAGAGGCATGCCTGGACTCCAACGATTAGGACAATTTCAAAGAAGACAATACCAACATACATGACAACACAGACAGGGAAACATCTTACATCAGTGTCTGCGAGGAAAACTGCATTCCAACCAGCACTTTTGTCACATCCCACAATCATAAATCCTGGTTCAAAACAGAGGTGAGAGGCCTTCACTCTGACAAGTAAGGGGCACATAGGAGCAGCAACAATGACCAATACATGGTGGCAAAACACCTACTGAACAAACATAATGGAAGTCAAACGACAATATACGGAGCTGCTAGAAAAACAATTCTCCACCAACAACTGCTTATCTGTACGGAAGGGACTACGTGTAACGGCGTTCTTCGTTTGTCGCAAGAATGTCGGACCGAAATGCAGCGTGTAGGTTACTCATGTTTATTAGTGAAACAAACAAACGAACTATACATGAATAACTAATAAATACAAAAACAACAAACGGAATGTGAAACCTATTACAGCCTGACTGGTGAAACTAACACAGAGACAGGAACAATCACCCACGAAATGCAAAGCGAAACCCAGGCTACCTAAATACGGTTCCCAATCAGAGACAACGAGAATAACCTGACTCTGATTGAGAACCGCCTCAGGCAGCCAAACCTATTTAACACACACACCCCTAATCAGCTACAATCCCAAATACTACAAACCCCAATACGAAAATACAATACATAAACCCATGTCACACCCTGGCCTAACCAAATATATAACGAAAACACAAAATACAATGACCAAGGCGTGACAGAACCCCCCTAAGGTGCGGACTCCCGAACGCACCTCAAAACGATAGGGAGGGTCCGGGTGGGCGTCTGTCCATGGTGGCGGCTCCGGCTCCGGACGTGGACCCCACTTCATAAATGTCATTGTTCCTCCCCTTCGCGTCCTGGGATAATCTACCCTCACCGCCGACCATGGCCGAATAGTCCTCACCCAGAACCCTACATAACAGAGGAGCAGCTCGTGACTGAGGAGCAGCTCGTGACTGAGGGGCAGCTCGGGACTGAGGCAGCTCGGGACTGAGGGGCAGCTCGGGACTGAGGGGCAGCTCGGGACTGAGAAGAAGCCCAGTACTGAGAAGAAGCCCAGTACTGAGATGAAGCCCAGCCAGGCAGTTGAATCCGGCAGATCCTGGCTGACTGGCGGATCCTGGCTGACTGGCGGATCCTGGCTGACTGGCAGATCCTGGCCGACTGGCAGATCCTGGCCGACTGGCAGATCCTGGCCGACTGGCAGATCTGGCAGATCCTGGCTGACTGGCGGATCCTGGCCGACTGGCGGATCCTGGCTGACTAGCAGATCTGGCAGATCCTGGCTGACTGGCGGATCCTGGCTGACTGGCAGATCCTGGCCGACTGGCGGATCCTGGCTGACTGGCGGATCCTGGCTGACTAGCAGATCTGGCAGATCCTGGCTGACTGGCGGATCTGGAAGAGTCTGGTTGACTGGCAGATCTGGAAGAGTCTGGTTGACTGGCAGATCTGGAAGAGTCTGGTTGACTGGCAGATCTGGAAGAGTCTGGCTGACTGGCAGATCTGGAAGAGTCTGGTTGACTGGCAGATCTGGAAGAGTCTGGCTGAATGGCAGATCCTGGCAGACTGACGGCTCTGGCTGCTTCATGCTGACTGACGGCTCTGGCTGCTCCATGCTGACTGGCGGCTCTGGCTGCTCCATGCAGACTGGCAGCTCCTTGCAGATTGGCAGCTCCTTGCAGACTGGCAACTCCATGCAGACTGGCAACTCCATGCAGACTGGAAACTCCATGCAGACTGGCAACTCCTTGCAGACTGGCAGCTCTGGCTGCTCCATGCAGACTGGCAACTCCTTGCAGACTGGCAGCTCTGGCTGCTCCATGCAGACTAGCAGCTCAGGCTGCTCCGAACAGGCAGGAGGCTCCGGCAGCGCTGGAGAGGAGAAAGGCTCCGACAGGGCAGGAGAGGGAGAAAGCGCTGGCTGCGCTGAACAGGCGAGGCGCACTGAAGGCCTGATGCGTGGTGCTGGCACTGGTGGTATTTGGCCGAGGACACGCACAGGAAGCCTAGTGCTGGGAGCTGCTATCGGAGGGCTGGGGTGTGGAGGTGGTACTGGATAGACCGGACCGTGCAGGCGCACTGGAGCTCTTGAGCACCGAGCCTGCCCAACCTTACCTGGTTGAATACTCTCAGTTGCCCTGCCAGTGCTGTGAGGAGAAATAGCCCGCACTGGGCTATGTAGGCGAACCGGAGACACCGAGCGCAAGGCTGGTGCCATGTAAGCCGGCCCAAGGAGACGCACTGGGGACCGGATGCGTAGAGCCGGCTTCATGGCATTTGGCTCGACGCTCAATCTAGCCCGGCCGATACGTGGAGCTGAAATATACCGCACCGGGCTATGCACCCGCACTGGGGACACCGTGCGCACCACTGCATAACACGGTGCCTGCCCGGTCTCTCTAGTCCCCCGGTAAGCACAGGGAGATTGCGCAGGTCTCCTACCTGACGCAGCCATACTCCCTGATAGCCCCCCCCCAAGAAATTTTTGGGGCTGCTTTTCGGGCTTCCATCCACGTCGCCGTGCTGCCTCCTCATACCAGCGCCTCTTATGCTTTAGCCGCTTCTAATTCCTCCTTGGGGCGGCGATATTCACCAGGCTGAGCCCAGGGTCCTTTTCCGTCCAGTTCCTCCTCCCATGTCCAATTCTCCAAATGGTGTAGCCTCTCCCACTGAAGCTGCTTCTGTTGCCTCTCGTGTAGCTCCTGTTTCCTCTTCGCCTGCTGCACCTTTGGGCGGCTACACTCCTCTGGTTTAGCCCAGGGTCCTCTTCCGTCAAGGATTTCCTCCCATGTCCAGAAATCCTTAATACGCGGCTCCTCTTTGGGCTGCTCCTGCCTGTTGACACGCTGCTCGGTCCGTGTTTGGTGGGTGATTCTGTAACGGCGTTCTTCGTTTGTTGCAAAAAAGTCGGACCGAAATGCAGCGTGTAGGTTACTCATGTTTATTAGTGAAACAAACAAACGAACTATACATGAATAACTAATAAATACAAAAACAACAAACGGAACGTGAAACCTATTACAGCCTGACTGGTGAAACTAACACAGAGACAGGAACAATCACCCACGAAATGCAAAGCGAAACCCAGGCTACCTAAATACGGTTCCCAATCAGAGACAACGAGAATCACCTGACTCTGATTGAGAACCGCCTCGGGCAGCCAAACCTATTTAACACACACACCCCTAATCAGCTACAATCCCAAATACTACAAACCCCAATACGAAAATACAATACATAAACCCATGTCACACCCTGGCCTAACCAAATATATAACGAAAACACAAAATACAATGACCAAGGCGTGACACTACAGAAGACCACAAATGACAAACAAGACCGCCCATGTATCTGATGACCCAATTCACTAATATACTGTATTAAAAACTTCTTCTTTTTTTTTTACAGTGGTGTAAAGTACTTAAGTAGTTTTTTGGGGAATCTGTATTTTACTATTTATTCATTACATTCCAAAAGAAAAGTATGTACTTTTTACTCCATACATTTTCCATGACACCCAAAAGTACTTGTTACATTTTGACAGGAAAATGGTCCAATTCGCACACTTACCAGGAGAACATCCCTGGTCATGTGTACTGCCTCTGATCTGGCGGACTCACTAAACAAAAATGCTTCGGTTGTAAATTATGTCTGAGTGTTGGTGTGTGGCCCCTGGCTATCCATCAATAACAAAAAATAAGAAAATTGTGCCATTTGGTTTTTGTTAATATAGGGAATTTGAAAACTATACTTCAGTATATAATTTAAAATATACTTCAGTATATTCGTGCAATTCCATTTACTTTTGATACTAAAGTATATTTAAAACCAAATGTTTATTTTTTACTTTACTCAAGTAGTATTTTACTGGGGGACTTTCAATTTTAGGTGAGTCATTTTTATCAAGGTATCTTCACTTCTACCCAAGTATGGCAATTGAGTACTTTTTCCAACACTGTTTATTTATTTAACCTTTATTTAACAAGGCAAGTCAGTTAAGAACAAATTCTTCTTTACAATGACGGCCTACCAAGGCTAAAAACTAACAAGTAAGATGCTGGGCCAAATGTGTGCCGCCCTATGTGACTCCCAATCACAGCCGGTTGTGATACAGCCTGGAATCGAAGGTCTGTAGTGATGCCTCTAGCACTGAGACACAGTGCCTTAGACCGCTGCACCACTCGAGAGCCCAAATATACACTACAGTTCAAAAGTTTGGGGTCACTTAGAAATGTCCTTGTTTTTGAAAGAAAATCACATTCTTTATCCATTAAAATAAAATCAAATTGATCAGAAATACAGTGTAGACATTGTTCATGTTGTAAATTACTATTGTAGCTGGAAATGGCTTATTTTTAATGGAATATCTACATAGGTGTACAGAGGCGCATTATCAGCAACCATGTGTTCCAATAGCACGTTGAACTAGCTTATCCAAGTTGATCATTTTAAAAGACTAGTAATGTAATTATGTTAGCACAGCTGAAAACTGTTGTTCTGATTAAAGAAGCAATACAACTGGCCTTATTTAGACTAGTTAAGTGTCTGGAGCATCAGCATTTGTAATTAAAAATTACAAACTTCAGAAGCTTTTTCTAAACTCCAATACAAGTTTAACATTTCCTAACACTAAATGCTTTGGTGGTGTTTTTGTGTGCCGAGATACTCTGAGGAGGGGGAGTGTATGTTTGTTACTCAGGGATAAATAGAGAGGCAGAGCTCAGAGTTTGTCAGAAGGCTGACCTGACAGAGTCACACACAGGACTAAGCAAGAGCAGGACCTCAGTATTTTTATCCTTTATTACAAATGGAGGAACATCAAGATGCTCAGAACTGTTTTCCAGAACATAACTCTTCTTGCAGAAAGGTTTTGCTATCAACATCGATTTACATAACACTGTACATATTCTTCTTATCGATTGGAGCGGTTACAGTATTTTTGAACATATTGGTGGTCATCTCTATCTTGCACTTCAGGCAGCTCCACACTCCAACCAATCTGCTCATCCTTTCTCTGGCTGTGGCAGATCTCCTGGTGGGACTGATTGTGATACCAGTAGGGACCGTAGCAGTAATGGAATCATGTTGGTTTTTGGGGAAATATTTCTGTGTGTTTTATGTCTACATCAGTTATTTCATTCTATCCTTATCTCTCGGCAATTTGGTATTGATATCTATTGACCGCTATGTTGCTGTGTGTGATCCCTTATTTTACCACTCTAAAATAACAATAACAAGAATTACATGTTCTATATCCATTATATGGTTTTGTTGTATCATATACAATGCTGCTTTTATAAAAATAAATGTCAATGTAGAAGTACCTAGAAGGTGTTTTGAAGAATGTTTTATTGTTGAAGTATATGACTGGAGTAGCATCATTGACCTTGTAATTACAATGGTTGTCCCGTGCTCTATTATTATAACACTTTATTTGAAAATATTTGTGGTCGCCAGATCACAGGCCAGAAAGGTATTTTCAGTAGAGGCTGCCACCAAGTCTGGTGTTAAAACTGTACAGGTGAATAAGACTGAGAGAAAAGCAGCAAAAACTCTATCTATTGTAGTTTTCACCTATCTATCTTGTTGGACTCCAATTTTTTTTATCCAGTTTTTTTCTCACCAATCATCAAATTACTTAAGCTTTCTGCCATTTGTTAATTCCTTAATTAATCCAATAATTTATGCTTTCTTTTATCCATGGTTCAAAGTGACAGCTAAACATATTTTAACTCTCAAGTTAAGGCGTTTCTAATTCTGTTTTTATTCCTAAATTTGACTAATTTGATAATGTTATTTGAAACTATATTGTTATTGTAATTGCTTATTTCCAAAATGAATATGTCTCTATAGAAACAGGACATGTTCGTCCTCTACAAATAGAAGACAAATTGTGCAAGCTACTTTTATGTCTGTTCTAGATCATGGGGATATTATTTACATGCATGCTATGGCATCAACACTTAAATCGCTGGATGCTACTTATCATTGCACACTTAGGTTTATTACAGGTGCTAGCTACAGAACTCACCACTGTGTAATATCAAAATGTGGATTGGACTTCGCTGTCCGTGAGACGAGAACAACATGCTCTCGTGTTTGTCTATAAAGCACTTCTGAAAAAGTTACCTTCTTATTTATCATCACTCATCAATATTAGAATTAGAATTCCTAAAACCAGGTCTCAAGCATGGATTACACTTGAGGCCCATGCGGTTTCCACAGAGTTGGGTATGGCTGCCTTTTCCTGTTACGCTCCTTGCTTATGGAATAGCCTTCAGACGAAACTTAAACTTGAGACTCTTGCCCCCCTGTTGCTCATTTTAAATATTTATTGGAGCATTTTTATTTTTATATTGCTTGTAACTGTTTCGGGTAATGCAAGTTCTTGTGCTGTTAGTAAATGTCATCTGTTTGTTTTGTGTTGTCTGTGATCGTTTTGTTTGTCTTGTTTAGTTTTTTAATCATTGTACCTAAACTGTATGTATAAACATGTATACGCTGTAAAAGAGACCTTGATCTCAGTCTGTGTTCCTTGTTGAAATAAATGTATAATAAAGTGTTTCCATTATTTTGTCAGTTACCTCTACAATACTGCATGATACAATACAACGTCCAGGTGTAACTCAATGGTGTATTGTGTAAGAATTTGATGGTAAAATGTAACTACATGCAATTATGACATAAATAATAATGCCCTAAAATAGAAATTTACACAATGACAGCAGTTTGTGCAAGGCATGTTAATTGTCACAGTGCAGTAGGTAGACTTGCATTATAAATGTTCCTAGTGCCAAGGGTTTGAAGCTGTTCAGGAGGGCAAATTTTATTAAATGGGTTATAGTGAATTATTCAAAATATCTATATTTTTTGGGGTGAAATTTTATTTTACAAGATAATCACGTGATTTGTTTGATATAACTGAACTGAAAATCACATTTCTAAGTCACTTTTTTGTAATAAGGTGATTGGTTCAGAGTACAGTGTGGTTGTTCTGATGTCTGACAAATAGTATTTGTCCCCATGATATAACTGAATCAAAGTCTCCCTTAACTCGAAGAAGAAACTGGCCAACTGACATGCTGAGTGACAGGCTAGATGACCTCAGAAACATTCAATCCTGTCATACATCTATTGACCTCTATGTTTCTGTTGATGATCGGTTATTGTACTACTCTAAAATAACAATAATAAGAATCATTTGTTGTATATCCATTACCTGGTTTTGTTGTATCATTTACAATGCTGTTATGATAAATGGCTCCCTAAATAAGCAAAAGTTATGCCGTAGGTGTTATGAAGAACATTTTATGGTTATAGGATTGTGCCGTGTTTCATTTGTAAATTGGGAGGTGCTGGAGCAAAAAGTGATCCCGACAGGGGGGTGACCAGCATTGTATGCATAACCATCGATTTTGAGTACTGGCATATAGCAGTAGAGTCGAAGGCTTGGAGGAGTTGCACACGGGGATCATTTTTGAAGCCTCAGGGTTTGTGGAAAATGTGACGTTTTATAAACACATTTCAAATTCTACATCATTTTAGAATACTTTTTACACCTCCCAAATGATCTAAATGACAGGCTACTTTGACACTGACAAACTGAGAATCTGAGATCTTTAAAAACGACATTGTCTTGAATTCATCAATGGCCTAGGCCTAGGTGTGTGGAGACACACATAATGTACAAGATGAGCACGAAATTATAGTCCTAAAAAAGATTTTGCGTTTCACTGACTCACCAAATGATGCTTAAACTCATTGACCAGCGACGGGCAATGCGCTCAGGCCAAAAGCTTATCTCTCTCTTGTTTTACTTTGTAAAACAATGCTTTTAGCTCAATAGCCCGACTTGGAAGTTAATAACTGTGTAGCCTACAGACAGATTAGTCTTCACTTTTCAAGAGGATCCATTTGCTTTCCGATATTGCAAAAGGCCTTAAGGCACGACCTGTGGTTGGACTACAGACAATCCAAAGGTAGTCTATTTTTTTTTTTAAGTTCTTGATCCTCTGTGTCTAAATTATAGGACACTTGCTGGTTTAGTATTGGGAATGATTGAAATTGTTTCTGAACAGGAAGCTGAAATTATACAGTACAACTGTCATATGTAGCCTATTTCAATTAATCAGGGAATTCTGTAACAATTCTATAAGCAAATATGTGATGAAGCTCAACACTGGAGAGATGGGAGTTGCATTTTCATGTCTATCAGAGCAAAGAGGGAGAGAGATGATATTACATTTACATTACATTTAAGTCATTTAGCAGACGCTCTTATCCAGAGCGTCTTACAAATTGGTGAATTCACCTTCTGACATCCAGTGGAACAGCCACTTTACAATAGTGCATCTAAATAATTTAAGGGGGGGGGTGAGAAGGATTACTTTATCTTATCCTAGGTATTCCTTGAAGAGGTGGGGTTTCAGGTGTCTCCGGAAGGTGGTGATTGACTCCGCTGTCCTGGCGTCGTGAGGGAGTTTGTTCCACCATTGGGGGGCCAGAGCAGCGAACAGTTTTGACTGGGCTGAGCGGGAACTGTACTTCCTCAGTGGTAGGGAGGCGAGCAGGCCAGAGGTGAATGAACGCAGTGCCCTTGTTTGGGTGTAGGGCCTGATCAGAGCCTGGAGGTACTGCGGTGCCGTTCCCCTCACAGCTCCGTAGGCAAGCACCATGGTCTTGTAGCGGATGCGAGCTTCAACTGGAAGCCAGTGGAGAGAGCGGAGGAGCGGGGTGACGTGAGAGAACTTGGGAAGGTTGAACACCAGACGGGCTGCGGCGTTCTGGATGAGTTGTAGGGGTTTAATGGCACAGGCAGGGAGCCCAGCCAACAGCGAGTTGCAGTAATGATATGAAGTGAATCTCATTCTAGTTACAGTGCACTCGGAAAGTATTCAGAGCCATTGACTTTTAAAACATTTTGCTTAGTCACAGCCTCATCCTAAAATGTATTAAATTGTTTTTTTCCCCTCATCAATCTACACACAATACCCCATAATGGCAAAGCAAAAAGAGGTTTTTGAAAACTTTTGCTAAAAAAAAGATATTACATAAGCATTCAGACCCTTGATTCAGTACTTTGTTGAAGCACCTTTGGCAGCGATTACAGCCTCGAGTCATCATGGGTATGAAGCTACAAGCTTGGCACAACTGTATTTGGGGTGATTTTCACAGATCCTCTCAAGCTCTGTCAGGTTGGATGGGGAGTGTAGCTGCACAGCTATTTTCAGGTCTCTCCAGAGATGTTCGATCGGGCTCAAGTCCGGGCTAAGTCTATGGGCTATGGATGGGCCACTCAAGGACATTCAGAGACTAGTCCCGAAAACACTCCTTTGTTGTTTTGTCTGTGTGCTTAGGGTCGTTCTCCTGTTGGAAGGTGGACCTTCGCCCCCGTCTGAGGTCCTGAGTGCTCTGGAGCAGGTTTTCATCAAGGATCTCTCTGTATTTTTCTCTCTGCACTTTTCTCTTTCCCTCGATCCTGACTAGTCTCCCAGTCCCTGCTACTGAAAAACATCCCCACAGCATGATGCTACCACCAGCATGCTTCACCATAGGGATGGTGCCAGGTTTCCTCCAGACTAGGCATTCAGGCCAATGGGTTCAATCTAAGTTTCATCAGATCAGATACTTTTGTTTTTCATGGTCTGAGAGTCCTTTAGGTGCCTGTCATGTGTTGTTTACTGAGGAGCGGCTTCCGTCTGGCCACTCTACCATAAAGGCTTGATTGGCGGAGTGCTGCAGAGATGGTTGTCCTTCTGGAAGTTTCTCCCATCTCCACAGGGGAACTCTAGAGCTCTGTCAGAGTGACCATCGGGTTCTTGGTCACCTCCCTGACCAAGGCCCTTCTCCATTGATTGCTCAGTTATGCCAGGCAGCCAGCTCTAGGAAGAGTATTGGTGGTTCCAAACTTATTCCATTTAAGAATTGTGGAGGCCACTGTGTTTTTGGGACCTTCAATGCTGCAGAAAAGTTTTGGTACCTTTTCCCAGATCTGTGCCTTGACACAATGCTGTCTCGTCACACTAGGACAATTCTTTCGACCTCATGGCTTGTTTTTTGCTCTGACATGCACTGGCAACTGTTGGACTTCATATAGACAGGTGTGTGCCTTTCCAAATCATGTCCAATCACTTGAATTTACCACAGGTGGACTCCAATCAAGTTGTAGAAACATCTGAAAGATGATCAATGGAAACAGGGTGCACATGAGCTAAATTTCAAGCAAACCTTATTTAAAAATAAGATATTTAATACTTAATACATTTCTAAAAACCTGCTTTTGCTTTGTCATTATTGGCTATTGTGTGTAGATTGATGAGGAAAAACATTTAATTAATCAATTTTAGAATAAGGCTGTAATGTAACAAAATGTAAATAAATTCAAGGGGTCTGAATACTTTCTGAATGCACTGTATGTGAGAGATATAGACCCGCTACTCTCTCTCCACAACAATGGCCACGTGTTAGTCTATATAGGCTACAATGTTGGCAAATCATGAACCTGATCCTGCCCAACACAAATCAATTCCTTGAACTATGATTGCTTTTTTTTGTTGTAGAATTTTTCTATTGTAAACAGGGAAAATTGTTTTTCATGCCTGCGAGGTACCGGATCCTGGTAAATGGGTTTATGAACGAAACGGTCCAAAACTGAGAGGTGCCAACTCCTGTCCAGGCATGTAAGGTATTTAAGTACTGTAAAATAAAGTACATTTTGAGGACTTCATGAATCATGTCATATATTGTTTAACGTCACCCCTTTAGTGGCCCAATGGGGACACAACACTTTTAACAAATGTAAAGTTACTCAATTATATCAGATAACTTCTAGGTCTAACTCAGTTGTGTAGTGCAAGACGTTGAGTGTAAATTGCAACATGTAGCTCTCCAGGAACAGGGTTGGATAGCCTTGCTCTACACAGTCCAAACAATGTGTTTTTTGACAGTATACCTAACAGTATTTCCAATTGCTACCGAGCCATACACACCTGTAGTGGTATGACATAAGCCCCACATTTTTTATTTTATTATTATTACAAATGTAAAGTTACTCAATTATATCAGATAACTTCTAGGTCTAACTCAATTGTGTAGTGCAAAAAGTTGAGTGTAAAGTGTAAGAATATGAAATTATGGGAAACACTTTATAATAACGTTTAGTTGTTAACCGTTTATGACTTATTGGTCCCACATTTGTCAATGTTACAAACATTATATATATATATATAACTATTATTTATTTATGATTCATAAAATGACCTGGAATATATAAATGGAAGAATATAAGCACACAACACAGAGATATTACTTAATACTGTAAAATTGAGGTTGGAATAGTACTGTGAAATTGTGAAAATGCAATATTTTAGTGTAAGAACTGTCTGAAAAGACCACCTGAAATGTCAGCCTGTTTTGGTGGGATAGAGGGGAAATTAGTTAATAGACCAATAAGGAAGCCAATAACAGCTCATTTTCAGGTTTCCACTCCCCACTCAGATCCCTCCCAGATGGTCCTAGATAAATTCTTGCTTGAGACATTTCTCTTTGCTAAGAAGCTATTTTTGTTTATTTTTGACTATTATAATTGAAAACAATCACAGTAAGGTTTCATTTTGATTTATTTATCCTTTATTTAAGTAGGCAAGTCAGTTCAGAAAAAAGTCTTATTTACAATGACAGTCTAGGAACATTGGGTTTTAACTACCTTGTTCAGGTGCAGAATAACAGATTTTTACCTTGTCAGCTCGGGGATTCAATCCAGCAACACAACGCTCTAACCACTAGGCTAGAGCGTTGGGCCGATAACAATTAAGTACCTTAATAGCCTAGTGGTTATCTAGAAATGATTTGATATTGCGATAAAACTGCTGCAATTTACCTTTAAGTAAAGTGACATGAATTTGAGATGTTAGAAAAAAGTGTATAGCACAGGATGAGTTGAGTATCACAACATTTTACAATTCATAGGCTCTCAAAGAAACATGGACAAACGAGAGTTGTACAAAGTGTACTACATCCAGACAAAAAGACACATTATAATAACAACAACTTGCCAAAAAACAACAATTTAAATTAAATGGAAGGAAATAGAAGTTAAGTCAAGGTTTCTGTTGTCACGCCCTGGTCTTAGTATTTTGTGTTTTTTTACTAAACATGAATCTAAATAGCCACGCCGCATTTTGGTCCGACTCTCCTTCACGTGAAGAAAGCCATTACAGAATCACCCACCACAACAGGACCAAGCGGCGTGACAACAAGCAGCAGCAGCAGCAGCAGCAAAATAAAGACTTCTGGACTTGGGAAGAAATCCTTGACGGGAGAGGACCCTGGGCTAAACCAGGGGAGTGTAGCCGCCCCAAGGTGCAGCAGGAGAAGAGGCAACAGGAGCAGCTCAACGAGGAGCTGGAGGCAGCGAAGGCAGAGAGGGGCTGGTATGAGGAGGCAGCATGGCGATGCGGATGGAAGCCCGAGAATCAGCCCCAAAAATTTCTTGGGGGGAGGCTCACAGGGAGTATGGTGACGCTCGGTAGGAGACCTACACCAACTTCCTGTGCTTACTGGGGGGCTAGAGAGACCGGGCAGGCACCGTGTTATGCTGTGGTGCGCACGGTGTCCCCAGTGCGGGTGCATAGCCCGGTACGGTACATTCCAGCTCCGCGTATCGGCTGGGCTAGAATGAGCGTCGAGCCAAATGCCATGAAGCCGGCTCTACGCATCTGGTCCTCAGTGCGTCTCCTTGGGCCGGCTTACATTATTCAACCAGGTAAGGTTGGGCAGGCTCGGTGCTCAAGAGCTCCAGTGCGCCTGCATGGTCCGGTCTATCCGTCACCACCTCCACGCACCAGCCCTCCGGTGGCAGCCCCCTGTCTCTCCGTCTCATCCGTACAGGTGCTCCCGTCTGTTCAGCGCTGCCAGAGCCTTCCGCCTCTACAGCGCTGCCGGAGTCTCCCGCCTGTTCAGACCTGCCAGTCTGCAAGGAGCTGCCAGTCTGCATGGAGCAGCCAGAGCTGCCAGTCTGCATGTAGCAGCCAGAGCTGCCAGTCTGCAAGGAGCTGCCAGTCTGCAAGTAGCTGCCAGTCTGCAAGGAGCAGCCAGAGCTGCCAGTCTGCCAGGATCCGCCAGTCAGCCAGACTCTTCCAGATCCGCCAGTCAGCCAGGATCTTCCAGATCCACCAGTCAGCCAGGATCTTCCAGATCCGCCAGTCAGCCAGGATCCGCCAGTCAGCCAGACTCTTCCAGATCCGCCAGTCAGCCAGACTCTTCCAGATCTGCCAGTCAGCCAGAATCTGCTAGAACCGCCAACCAGCCAGGATCTGCCAGAGCTAACTACCTGCCTGAGCTTCCTCTCAATGCCGAGCTTCCTCTCAGTGCCGAGCTTCCTCTCAGTGGCGAGCTACCCCTCAGTCCCGAGCTACCCCTCAGTCCCGAGCTGCCCCTCAGTCCAGTGGGGTCCTTGGTGACGGCTACTAGGCCAAGGTCGGCGGCGAGGGTTGCCTATCTAAGGACAAGAGGAAGATGGACTAAGACTTTGTTGGAGTGGGGTCCACGTCCCCCGCCGGAGCCACCACCGTGGACAGACGCCCACCCGGACCCTCCCCTATGGGTTTTGGTGTGTGGCCGGGAGTCCGCACCTTGGGGGGGGGTTCTGTCATGCCCTGGTCTTAGTATTTTGTGTTTTCTTTATTTGGTCAGGCCAGGGTGTGACATGGGTTTTGGTATGTGGTGTGTTTTTGTCTTGGGGTTTTTCACAGGTATTGGGATTGTAGCTTGGTGGGGTTTTCTAGCTTAGTCTATGGCTGTCTGAAGTGGTTCTCAATCAGAGGCAGGTGTTTATCGTTGTCTCTGATTGGGAACCATATTTAGGCAGCCATATTCTTTGAGCGCGTCGTGGGTTATTGTCCTTGTTTCTGTCTCTGTGTTACTTTGCACCAGTATAGGCTGTTTCGGATTTCGTGTTACGTTTCTTGTTTTGTAGTGTTTGTGTTTAGTTGTTTTTTTATTAAACATGAATCTAAATAGCCACGTCGCATTTTGGTCTGACTCTTCTTCATGTGAAGAAAGCCGTTACAGCTGTGGCATAACAGGATTTGTGACAGCTGTGGAAAAAAGGAAGATTTGCAAGCTACAGTAAAAATTACAGCTAGTTATATTATTACATGTTTTTTAATGGGTATCTGTATTTTACTATTTATTCATTACATTCCAAAAGAAAAGTATGTACTTTTTACTCCATACATTTTCCTGACACCCAAAAGTACTTGTTACATTTTGACAGGAAAATGGTCCAATTCACACACTTATCAGTGGTCATCTGTACTGGTCATCTGTACTGCCTCTGATCTGGCGGACTCACTAAACAAAAATGCTTTGGTTGTAAATTATGTCTGAGTGTTGGTGTGTGGCCCCTGGCTATCCATCAATAACAAAAAATAAGAATATTGTGCCGTTTGGTTTTTGTTAATATAGGGAATTTGAAAATATTTATACTTTTACTTCAGTATATTCGTGCAATTCCATTTACTTTTGATACTTAAGTATATTTAAAACCAAATATATATTTTTTATTTTACTCAAGTAGTATTTTACCGGGGGACTTTCAATTTTAGGTGTGTCATTTTTATCAAGGTATCTTCACTTTTACCCAAGTATGGCAATTGAGTACTTTTTCCAACACTGTTTATTTATTTAACAAGGCAAGTCAGTTAAGAACAAATTCTTCTTTACAATGACGGCCTACCAAGGCTAAAAACTAACAAGTAAGATGCTGGGCCAAATGTGTGCCGCCCTATGTGACTCCCAATCACAGCCGGTTGTGATACAGCCTGGAATCGAAGGTCTGTAGTGACGCCTCTTACACTGAGACGCAGTGCCTTAGACCGCTGCACCACTCGAGAGCCCAAATATACACTACAATTCAAAAGTTTGGGGTCACTTAGAAATGTCCTTGTTTTTGAAAGAAAATCACATTCTTTGTCCATTAAAATAACATCAAATTGATCAGAAATACAGTGTAGACATTGTTAATGTTGTAAATTACTATTGTAGCTGGAAATGGCTGATTTTTAATGGAATATCTACATAGGTGTACAGCGGCCCATTATCAGCAACCATGTGTTCCAATAGCACGTTGAACTAGCTAATCCAAGTTGATCATTAGAAAACCCTTTTGCAATTATGTTAGCACAGCTGAAAACTGTTGTTCTGATTAAAGAAGCAACACAACTGGCCTTCTTTAGACTAGTTTAGTATCTGGAGCATCAGCATTTGTAATTACAAATTACAAACTTCAGATGCTTTTTTAAACTTCCAATACAAGTTTTACATTTCCTAACACTAAATGCTTTGGTGGTGTTTTTGTGTGCCGAGATACTCTGAGGAGGGGGAGTGTATGTTTGTCACTCAGGGATAAATAGAGAGGCAGAGCTCAGAGTTTGTCAGAAGGCTGACCTGACAGAGTCACACACAGGACTAAGCAAGAGCAGGACCTCAGTATTTTTATCCTTTATTACAAATGGAGGAACATCAAGATGCTCAGAACTGTTTTCCAGAACATAACTCTTCTTGCAGAAAGGTTTTGCTATCAACATCGATTTACATAACACTGTACATATTCTTCTTATCGATTGGAGCGCTTACAGTCTTTTTGAACATATTGGTGGTCATCTCTATTTTTCACTTCAAGCAGCTCCACACTCCAACCAATCTGCTCATCCTTTCTCTGGCTGTGGCAGATCTCCTGGTGGGACTGATTGTGATACCAGTAGGGACCGTAGCAGTAATGGAACCATGTTGGTTTTTGGGGAAATATTTCTGTGTGTTTTATGTCTACATCAGTTATTTCATTCTATCCTTATCTCTCGGCAATTTGGTATTGATATCTATTGACCGCTATGTTGCTGTGTGTGATCCCTTATTTTACCACTCTAAAATAACAATAACAAGAATTACATGTTGTATATCCATTACATGGTTTTGTTGTATCATATACAATGCTGCTTTTATAAAAATAGCTGTCAATGTAGAAGTACCTAGAAGGTGTTTCGAAGAATGTTTTATTTTTGAAGAATATGACTGGAGTAGCATCATTGACCTTGTAATTACAATGGTTGTCCCGTGCTCTATTATTATAACACTTTATTTGAAAATATTTGTGGTCGCCAGATCACAGGCCAGAAAGGTATTTTCAGTAGAGGCTGCCACCAAGTCTGGTGTTAAAACTGTACAGGTGAATAAGACTGAGAGAAAAGCAGCAAAAACTCTATCTATTGTAGTTTTCACCTATCTATCTTGTTGGACTCCAATTTTTTTTATTCAGTTTTTTTCTCACCAATCATTAAATTACTTAAGCTTTCTGACATTTCTTAATTCCTTAATTAATCCAATAATTTATGCTTTCTTTTATCCATGGTTCAAAGTGACAGCTAAACATATTTTAACTCTCAAGTTAAGGCGTTTCTAATTCTGTTTTTATTCCTAAATTTGACAAATTTGATAATGTTATTTGAAACTATATTGTTGTTGTAATTGCTTATTTCCAAAATGAATATGTCTCTATAGAAACAGGACATGTTTGTCCTCTACAAATAGAAGACAAATTGTGCAAGCTACTTTTATGTCTGTTCTAGATCATGGGGATATTATTTACATGCATACTATGGCATCAACACTTAAATCGCTGGATGCTACTTATCATTGCACACTTAGGTTTATTACGGGTGCTAGCTACAGAACTCACCACTGTGTAATATCAAAATGTGGATTGGACTTCGCTGTCCGTGAGACGAGAACAACATGCTCTCGTGTTTGTCTATAAAGCACTTCTGAAAAAGTTACCTTCTTATTTATCATCACTCATCAATATTAGAATTAGAATTCCTAAAACCAGGTCTCAAGCATGGATTACACTTGAGGCCCATGCGGTTTCCACAGAGTTGGGTATGGCTGCCTTTTCCTGTTACGCTCCTTGCTTATGGAATAGCCTTCAGACGAAACTTAAACTTGAGACTCTTGCCCCCCTGTTGCTCATTTTAAATATTTATTGGAGCATTTTTATTTTTATATTGCTTGTAACTGTTTCGGGTAATGCAAGTTCTTGTGCTGTTAGTAAATGTCATCTGTTTGTTTTGTGTTGTCTGTGATCGTTTTGTTTGTCTTGTTTCGTTTTTTAATCATTGTACCTAAACTGTATGTATAAACATGTATACGCTGTAAAAGAGACCTTGATCTCAGTCTGTGTTCCTTGTTGAAATAAATGTATAATAAAGTGTTTCCATTATTTTGTCAGTTACCTCTACAATACTGCATGATACAATACAACGTCCAGGTGTAAATGAATGGTGTATTGTGTAAGAATTTGATGGTAAAATGTAACTACATGCAATTATGACATAAATAATAATGCCCTAAAATAGAAATTTATGACAGGAGTTTGTGCAAGGCATGTTAATTGTCACAGTGCAGTAGGTAGACTTGCATTATAAATGTTCCTAGTGCCAAGGGTTTGGGAGCTACCGTTGAAGCTGTTGAGGAGGGCAAATTTGATTAAATGGGCTATAGTGAATTATTCAAAATATCTATATTTTTTGGGGTGAAATTTTATTTTACAAGGTAATCACGTGATTTGATTGATATAACTGAACTGAAAATCACATTTCTAAGTCACTTTTTTTTGTAATAAGGTGATTGGTTCAGAGTACAGTGTGGTTGTTCTGATGTCTGACAAATAGTATTTGTCCCCATGATGTAACTGAATCAAAGTCTCCCTTAACTCGAAGAAGAAACTGGCCAACTGACATGCTGAGTGACAGGCTAGATGACCTCAGAAACATTCAATCCTGTCATACATCTATTGACCTCTATGTTTCTGTTGTTGATCCATTATTGTACTACTCTAAAATAACAATAATAAGAATCATTTGTTGTATATCCATTACCTGGAGTTGTTGTATCATTTACAATGCTGTTATGATAAATGGCTCCCTAAATAAGCAAAAGTTATGCCGTAGGTTTTATGAACAACATTTTATGGTTATAGGATTGTGCAGTGTTTCATTTGTAAATTGGGAGGTGCCGGAGCAAAAAGTGATCCCGACAGGGGGGTGACCAGCATTGTATGCATAACCATCGATTTTGAGTACTGGCATATAGCAGTAGAGTCGAAGGCTTGGAGGAGTTGCACACGGGGATCATTTTTGAAGCCTCAGGGTTTGTGGAAAATGTGACGTTTTATAAACACATTTCAAATTCTACATCATTTTAGAATACTTTTCAACACCTCCCAAATGATCTAAATGACAGGCTACTTTGACACTGACAAACTGAGAATCTGAGATCTTTAAAAACGACATTGTCTTGAATTCCTCAATGGCCTAGGCCTAGGTGTGTGGAGACACACATAATGTACAAGATGAGCACGAAATTATAGTCCTAAAAAAGATTTTGCGTTTCACTGACTCACCAAATGATGCTTAAACTCATTGACCAGCGACGGGCAATGCGCTCAGGCCAAAAGCTTATCTCTCTCTTGTTTTACTTTGTAAAACAATGCTTTTAGCTCAATAGCCCGACTTGGAAGTTAATAACTGTGTAGCCTACAGACAGATTAGTCTTCACTTTTCAAGAGGATCCATTTGCTTTCCGATATTGCAAAAGGCCTTAAGGCACGACCTGTGGTTGGACTACAGACAATCCAAAGGTAGTCTATTTTTTTTTTAAGTTCTTGATCCTCTGTGTCTAAATTATAGGACACTTGCTGGTTTAGTATTGGGAATTATTGAAATTGTTTCTGAACAGGAAGCTGAAATTATACAGTACAACTGTCATATGTAGCCTATTTCAATTAATCAGGGAATTCTGTAACAATTCTATAAGCAAATATGTGATGAAGCTCAACACTGGAGAGATGAGAGTTGTATTTTCATGTCTATCAGAGCAAAGAGGGAGAGAGATGATATGAAGTGAATCTCATTCTAGTTACAGTGTACTCGGAAAGTATTCGGAGCCCTTGACTTTTTCAACATTTTGCTTAGTCACAGCCTCATCCTAAAATGTATTAAATTGTTTTTTTTTTCCCTCATCAATCTACACACAATACCCCATAATGGGCAAAGCAAAAAGAGGTTTTTGAAAACTTTTGCTAAAAAAAAAGAAATTACATAAGCATTCAGACCCTTGATTCAGTACTTTGTTGAAGCACCTTTGGCAGCGATTACAGCCTCGAGTCATCATGGGTATGAAGCTACAAGCTTGGCACAACTGTATTTGGGGTGATTTTCACAGTCTTCTTGCAGATCCTCTCAAGCTCTGTCAGGTTGGATGGGGAGTGTAGCTGTACAGCTATTTTCAGGTCTCTCCAGAGATGTTCGATCGGGCTCAAGTCCGGGCTATGGCTATGAGCTATGGATGGGCCACTCAAGGACATTCAGAGACTAGTCCCGAAGAAACTCCTTTGTTGTTTTGTCTGTGTGCTTAGGGTCGTTCTCCTGTTGGAAGGTGGACCTTCGCCCCCGTCTGAGGTCCTGAGTGCTCTGGAGCAGGTTTTCATCAAGGATCTCTCTGTATTTTTCTCTCTCTACTTTTCTCTTTCCCTCGATCCTGACTAGTCTCCCAGTCCCTGCTACTGAAAAACATCCCCACAGCATGATGCTACCACCAGCATGCTTCACCATAGGGATGGTGCCAGGTTTCCTCCAGACTAGGCATTCAGGCCAATTGGTTCAATCTTAGTTTCATCAGATCAGATACTTTTGTTTTTCATGGTCTGAGAGTCCTTTAGATGCCTGTCATGTGTCGTTTACTGAGGAGCGGCTTCCGTCTGGCCACTCTACCATAAAGGCTTGATTGGCGGAGTGCTGCAGAGATGGTTGTCCTTCTGGAAGTTTCTCCCATCTCCACAGGGGAACTCTAGAGCTCTGTCAGAGTGACCATCGGGTTCTTGGTCACCTCCCTGACCAAGGCCCTTCTCCATTGATTGCTCAGTTATGCCAGGCAGCCAGCTCTAGGAAGAGTATTGGTGGTTCCAAACTTATTTCATTTAAGAATTGTGGAGGCCACTGTGTTTTTGGGACCTTCAATGCTGCAGAAATGTTTTGGTACCTTTTCCCAGATCTGTGCCTCGACACAATGCTGTCTCGGCACACTAGGACAATTCTTTCGACCTCATGGCTTGTTTTTCGCTCTGACATGCACTGTCAACTGTTGGACTTCATATAGACAGGTGTGTGCCTTTCCAAATCATGTCCAATCATGAACCTGATCCTGCCCAACACAAATCAATTCCTTGAACTATGATTGCTTTTTTTTGTTGTAGAATTTTTCTATTGTAAACAGGGAAAATTGTTTTTCATGCCTGTGAGGTACCGGATCCTGGTAAATGGGTTTATGAACGAAACGGTCAAAAACTGAGAGGTGCCAACTCCTGTCCAGGCATGTAAGGTATTTAAGTACTGTAAAATAAAGTACATTTTGAGGACTTCATGAATCATTTCATAAATTGTTTAACGTCACCCCTTTAGTGGCCCAATGGGGACACAACACTTTTAACAAATGTAAAGTTTAATTACATCAGATAACTTCTAGGTCTAACTCAGTTGTGTAGTGCAAGAAGTTGAGTGTAAATTGCAACATGTAGCTCTCCAGGAACAGGGTTGGATAGCCTTGCTCTACACAGTCCAAACAATGTGTTTTTTGACAGTATACCTAACAGTATTTCCAATTGCTACCGAGCCATACACACCTGTAGTGGTATGACATAAGCCCCACATTTTTTATTTTATTATTATTTTTTCTCATAAATCAAATCAAAATCAAATTTATTTATTTAGCCCTTCGTACATCAGCTGATATCTCAAAGTGCTGTACCGAAACCCAGCCTAAAACCCCAAACAGCAAGCAATGCAGGTGTAGAAGCACGGTGGTTAGGAAAAACTCCCTAGAAAGGCCAAAACCTAGGAAGAAACCTAGAGAGGAACCAGGCTATGTGGGGTGGCCAGTCCTCTTCTGGCTGTGCCGGGTAGAGATTATAACAGAACATGGCCAAGATGTTCAAATGTTCATAAATGACCAGCATGGTCGAATAATAATAAGGCAGAACAGTTGAAACTGGAGCAGCAGCACGGCCAGGTGGACTGGGGACAGCAAGAAGTCATCGTGTCAGGTAGTCCTGGGGCATGGTCCTAGGGCTCAGGTCCTCCGAGAGAGAGAAGGAAAGAATTAGAGAACGCACACTTAGATTCACACAGGACACCGAATTGGACAGGAGAAGTACTCCAGATATAACAAATGACCCCAGCCCCCCGACACATAAACTACTGCAGCATAAATACTGGAGGCTGAGACAGGAGGGGTCAGGAGACACTGTGGCCCCATCCGAGGACACCCCCGGACAGGGCCAAACAGGAAGGATATAACCCCACCCACTTTGCCAAAGCACAGCCCCCACACCACTAGAGGGATATCTTCAACCAACAACTTACCATCCTGAGACAAAGCTGAGTATAGCCCACAAAGATCTCCGCCATGGCACAACCCAAGGGGGGGGCGCCAACCCAGACAGGATGACCACACCAGTGAATCAACCCACTCAGGTGACGCACCCCTTCCAGGGACGGCATGAGAGAGCCCCAGTAAGCCAGTGACTCAGCCCCTGTAATAGGGTTAGAGGCAGAGATTCCCAGTGGAAAGAGGGGAACCGGCCAGGCAGAGACAGCAAGGGTGGATCGTTGCTCCAGAGCCTTTCCGTTCACCTTCCCACTCCTGGGCCAGACTACACTCAATCATATGACCCACTGAAGAGATGAGTCTTCAGTAAAGACTTAAAGGTTGAGACCGAGTTTGCGTCTCTGACATGGGTAGGCAGACCGTTCCATAAAAATGGAGCCCTGCCTCCAGCTGTTTGCGTAGAAATTCTAGGGACAATAAGGAGGCCTGCGTCTTGTGACCGTAGCATACGTGTAGGTATGTACGGCAGGACCAAATCAGAGAGATAGGTAGGAGCAAGCCCATGTAATGCTTTGTAGGTTAGCAGTAAAACCTTGAAATCAGCCCTTGCTTTGACAGGAAGCCAGTGTAGGGAGGCTAGCACTGGAGTAATATGATCAAATTTTTTTTTTGGTTCTAGTCAGGATTCTAGCAGCCATATTTAGCACTAACTGAAGTTTATTTAGTGCTTTATCCGGGTAGCCGGAAAGTAGAGCATTGCAGTAGTCTAACCTAGAAGTGACAAAAGCATGGATTAATTTTTCTGCATAATTTATGGACAGAAAGTTTCTGATTTTTGCAATGTTACGTAGATGGAAAAAAGCTGTCCTTGAAATGGTCTTGATATGTTCTTCAAAAGAGAGATCAGGGTCCAGAGTAACGCCGAGGTCCTTCACAGTTTTATTTGAGACGACTGTACAACCATTAAGATTAATTGTCAGATTCAACAGAAGATCTCTTTGTTTCTTGGGACGTAGAACAAGCATCTCTGTTTTGTCCGAGTTTAAAAGTAGAAAGTTTGCAGCCATCCACTTCCTTATGTCTGAAACACATGCTTCTAGCAAGGGCAAGGGCAATGTTTCAAAATGTACAGCTGTGTGTCATCCGCATAGCAGTGAAAGTTAACATTATGTTTTCGAATAACATCCCCAAGAGGTAAAATATATAGTGAAAACAATAGTGGTCCTAAAACGGAACCTTGAGGAACACCAAAATTTACAGTTGATTTGTCAGAGGACAAACCATTCACAGGGACAAACTGATATCTTTCCGACAGATAAGATCTAAACCAGGCCAGAACTTGTCCGTGTAGACCAATTTGGGTTTACAAACTCTCCAAAAGAATGTGGTGATCGATGGTATCAAAAGCAGCACTAAGGTCTAGGAGCAGATGCAGAGCCTCGGTCCGATGCCATTAAAATGTCATTTACCACCTTCACAAGTGCCGTCTCAGTGCTATGATGGGGTCTAAAACCAGACTGAAGCATTTCGTATACATTGTTTGTCTTCAGGAAGGCAGTGAGTTGCTGCGCAACAGCCTTTTCTAAGATTTTTGAGAGGAATGGAAGATTCGATATAGGCCGATAGTTTTCTATATTTTCTGGGTCAAGGTTTGGCTTTTTCAAGAGAAGCCACTTTTAGTGAGTTTGGTACACATCCGGTGGATAGAGAGCCGTTTATTATGTTCAACATAGGAGGGTCCATCACAGGAAGCAGCTCTTTCAGTAGTTTAGTTGGAATAGGGTCCAGTATGCAGTTTGAAGGTTTAGAGGCCATGATTATTTTCATCATTGTGTCAAGAGATATAGTACTAAAACACTTGAGCGTCTCTCTTGATCCTAGGTCCAGGCAGAGTTGTGCAGACTCAGGACAACTGAGCTTTTGAAGATTTAAAGAGGAGTCTGTAATTTGCTTTCTAATAATCATATTTTTTTCCTCAAAGAAGTTCATGAATTTATCACTGCTAAAGTGATAAATTCATCCTCTCTTGGGAAATGCTGCTTTTTAGTTAGCTTTGCGACAGTATCAAAAAGGAATTTCGGATTGTTCTTATTTTCCTCAATTAAGTTAGAAAAATAGGATGATCGAGCAGCAGTAAGGGCTCTTTGGTACTGCACGGTACTGTCTTTCCAAGCTAGACGGAAGTCTTCCAGTTTGGTGTGGCGCCATTTCCTTTCCAATTTTCTGGAAGCTTGCTTCAGAGCTCGGGTATTTTCTGTGTACCAGGGAGCTAGTTTCTTATGAGAAATGTTTTTAGTTTTTAGGGGTGCAACTGCATCTAGGGTATTGCGCAAGTTTAAATTGAGTTCCTCAGTTAGGTGGTTAACTGATTTTTGTCCTCTGGCGTCATTGGGTAGACAGAGGGAATCTGGAAGGACATCAAGGAATCTTTGTGTTGTCTGTGAATTTATAGCACGACTTTTGATGTTCCTTGGTTGGGGTCTGAGCAGATTATTTGTTGCAATTGCAAACGTAATAAAATGGTGGTCCGATAGTCCAGGATTATGAGGAAAAACATTAAGATCCACAACATTTATTCCATGGGACAAAACTAGGTCCAGCGTATGACTGTGACAGTGAGTGGGTCCAGAGACATGTTGGACAAAACCCACTGAGTCGATGATGGCTCCGAAAGCCTTTTGGAGTGGGTCTGTGGACTTTTCCATGTGAATATTAAAGTCACCAAAGATTAGAATATTATCTGCTATGACTACAAGGTTCGATAGGAAGTCAGGGAACTCAGTGAGGAACGCTGTATATGGCCCAGGAGGCCTGTAAACAGTAGCTATAAAAAGTGATTGAGTAGGCTGCACAGATTTCATGACTAGAAGCTCAAAAGACAAAAACGTCTTTTTTTTTTGTAAATTGAAATTTGCTATCGTAAATGTTAGCAACACCTCCGCCTTTGCGGGATGCACGGGGGATATGGTCACTAGTGTAGCCAGGAGGTGAGGCCTCATTTAACACAGTAAATTCATCAGCCTTAAGCCATGTTTCAGTCAGGCCAAACACATCAAGATTATGATCAGTGATTAGTTCATTGACTATAATTGCCTTTGAAGTAAGGGATCTAACATTAAGTAGCCCTATTTTGAGATGTGAGGTATTATAATCTCTTTCAATAATGACAGGAATGGAGGTGGTCTTTATCCTAGTGAGATTGCTAAGGCGAACACCGCCATGTTTAGTTTTGCCCAACCTAGGTCGAGGCACAGACACGGTCTCAATGGTGATAGCTGAGCTGACTACACTGACTGTGCTAGTGGCAGATTCCACTATGCTGGCAGGCTGGCTAACAGCCTGCTGCCTGGCCTGCACCCTATTTCATTGTGGAGCTAGAGGAGTTAGAGCCCTGTCTATGTTGGTAGATAAGATGAGAGCACCCCTCCAGCTTGGATGGAGTCCGTCACTCCTCTGCAGGTCAGGCTTGGTCCTGTTTGTGGGTGAGTCCCAGAAAGAGGGCCAATTATCTACAAATTCTAACTTTTGGGAGGGGCAGAAAACAGTTTTCAACCAGCGATTGAGTTGTGAGACTCTGCTGTAGAGCTCATCACTCCCCCTAACTGGGAGGGGGCCAGAGACAATTACTCGATGCCGACACATCTTTCTAGCTGATTTACACGCAGAAGCTATGTTGCGCTCACCTTTCTTTAACCAGGTAAGCTAGTTGAGAACAAGTTCTCATTTACAACTGCGACCTGGCCAAGACAAAGCAAAGCAGTGCGACATAAACAACAACGCAGAGTTACACATGGAATAAACAAGCGTACAGTCAAAAACACAATCGAAAAAAAAGTAAGTCTATAATCTGTACAGTGTGTGCAAATGGCGTGAGGAAGTAAGGGCCACAGTAGCAAAGTAATTACAATTTAGCAAATGAACACTGGAGTAATAGATGAGCAGATGGTGATGTTCAAGTAGAAATACAGGTGTGTAAAAGCAAATAAAAACAACAATGGCAGCGTGAGTGAAGGAGTCTTTGCGACTTTGCGACTGGCATGAACACTCTGAATTGAACAGGTCCGGACAACAGGCCCTCTGATTTGACAGACTGAACTCTATTTGAGAAGTAGTTGGTGAACCAGGCGAGGCAGTCATTTGAGAAACCAAGGCTGTTGAGTCTGTCAATAAGATTGAAAGAGTCGAAAGCCTTGGCCAGGTCGATGAAGACAGCTGCACAGTACTGTCTTTTATCCATGGCGGTTATTATATCATTTAGTACCTTGAGCTTTGCTGAGGTGTACCCGTGACCAGCTCAAAAACTGGACTGCACAGCGGAGAAGGTACGGTGGGTATTCGAAATGGTCAGTGATCTGTTTATTAACTTGGCACTGGAAGACTTTAGCAAGGCAGGGCAGGATGGATTTAGGTCTATAACAGTTTGGGTCTAGAGTGTCACCCCCTTTGAAGATGGGGATGACCGCGGCAGCATTCCAATCTTTAGGGATCTCGGGCGATGCGAAAGAGAGGTTGAACAGACTGGTAATAGGGTTTGCAACAATGGCGGCTGATAATTTTAGGAACAGAGGGTCCAGATTATCTAGTGCCCTTGCTTGGGTGTAGGGCCTGATCAGAGCCTGGAGGTACTGCGGTGCCGTTCCCCTCACAGCTCCGTAGGCAAGCACCATGGTCTTGTAGCGGATGCGAGCTTCAACTGGAAGCCAGTGGAGAGAGCGGAGGAGCGGGGTGACGTGAGAGAACTTGGGAAGGTTGAACACCAGACGGGCTGCGGCGTTCTGGATGAGTTGTAGGGGTTTAATGGCTCAGGCAGGGAGCCCAGCCAACAGCGAGTTGCAGTAATCCAGACGGGAGATGACAAGTGCCTGGATTAGGACCTGCGCCGCTTCCTGTGTGAGGCAGGGTCGTACTCTGCGGATGTTGTAGAGCATAAACCTACAGGAACGGGCCACCGCCATGATGTTGGTTGAGAACGACAGGGTGTTGTCCAGGATCACGCCAAGGTTCTTAGCGCTCTGGGAGGAGGACACAATGGAGTTGTCAACCGTGATGGCGAGATCATGGAACGGGCAGTCCTTCCCCGGGAGGAAGAGCAGCTCCGTCTTGCCGAGGTTCAGCTTGAGGTGGTGATCCGTCATCCACACTGATATGTCTGCCAGACATGCAGAGATGCGATTTGCCACCTGGTCATCAGAAGGGGGAAAGGAGAAGATTAATTGTGTGTCGTCTGCATAGCAATGATAGGAGAGACCATGTGAGGTTATGACAGAGCCAAGTGACTTGGTGTATAGCGAGAATAGGAGAGGGCCTAGAACAGAGCCCTGGGGGACACCAGTGGTGAGAGCGCGTGGCGAGGAGACAGATTCTCGCCACGCCACCTGGTAGGAGCGACCTGTCAGGTAGGACGCAATCCAAGCGTGGGCCGCGCCGGAGATGCCCAACTCGGAGAGGGTGGAGAGGAGGATCTGATGGTTCACAGTATCGAAGGCAGCCGATAGGTCTAGAAGGATGAGAGCAGAGGAGAGAGAGTTAGCTTTAGCAGTGCGGAGCGCCTCCGTGATACAGTGAAGAGCAGTCTCAGTTGAATGACTAGTCTTGAAACCTGACTGATTTGGATCAAGAAGGTCATTCTGAGAGAGATAGCGGGAGAGCTGGCCAAGGACGGCACGTTCAAGAGTTTTGGAGAGAAAAGAAAGAAGGGATACTGGTCTGTAGTTGTTGACATCGGAGGGATCGAGTGTAGGTTTTTTCAGAAGGGGTGCAACTCTCGCTCTCTTGAAGATGGAAGGGACGTAGCCAGCGGTCAGGGATGAGTTGATGAGCAAGGTGAGGTAAGGGAGAAGGTCTCCGGAAATGGTCTGGAGAAGAGAGGAGGGGATAGGGTCAAGCGGGCAGGTTGTTGGGCGGCCGGCCGTCACAAGAAGCGAGATTTCATCTGGAGAGAGAGGGAGAAAGAGGTCAGAGCACAGGGTAGGGCAGTGTGAGCAGAACCAGCGGTGTCGTTTGACTTAGCAAACGAGGATCGGATGTCGTCGACCTTCTTTTCAAAATGGTTGACGAAGTCATCTGCAGAGAGGGAGGAGGGGGGGGGGAGGGGGAGGAGGATTCAGGAGGGAGGAGAAGGTGGCAAAAAGCTTCCTAGGGTTAGAGGCAGATGCTTGGAATTTAGAGTGGTAGAAAGTGGCTTTAGCAGCAGAGACAGAGGAGGAAAATGTAGAGAGGAGGGAGTGAAAGGATGCCAGGTCCGCAGGGAGGCGAGTTTTCCTCCATTTCCGCTCAGCTGCCCGGAGCTCTGTTCTGTGAGCTCGCAATGAGTCGTCGAGCCACGGAGCGGGAGGGGAGGACCGAGCCGGCCTGGAGGATAGGGGACATAGAGAGTCAAAGGATGCAGAAAGGGAAGAGAGGAGGGTTGAGGAGGCAGAATCAGGAGATAGGTTGGAGAAGGTATGAGCAGAGGGAAGAGATGATAGGATGGAAGAGGAGAGAGTAGCGGGGGAGAGAGAGCGAAGGTTGGGACGGCGCGATACCATCCGAGTAGGGGCAGTGTGGGAAGTGTTGGATGAGAGCGAGAGGGAAAAGGATACAAGGTAGTGGTCGGAGACTTGGAGGGGAGTTGCAATGAGGTTAGTGGAAGAACAACATCTAGTAAAGATGAGGTCGAGCGTATTGCCTGCCTTGTGAGTAGGGGGGGAAGGTGAGAGGGTGAGGTCAAAAGAGGAGAGGAGTGGAAAGAAGGAGGCAGAGAGGAATGAGTCAAAGGTAGACGTGGGGAGTTTAAAGTCGCCCAGGACTGTGAGAGGTGAGCCGTCCTCAGGAAAGGAGCTTATCAAGGCATCAAGCTCATTGATGAACTCTCCAAGGGAACCTGGAGGGCGATAAATGATAAGGATGTTAAGCTTGAAAGGGCTGGTAACTGTGACAGCATGGAATTCAAAGGAGGCGATAGACAGATGGGTAAGGGGAGAGAGAGAGAATGACCACTTGGGAGAGATGAGGATCCCGGTGCCACCACCCCGCTGACCAGAAGCTCTCGGGGTGTGCGAGAACACGTGGGCGGACGAAGAGAGCAGTAGGAGTAGCAGTGTTATCTGTGGTGATCCATGTTTCCGTCAGTGCCAAGAAGTCGAGGAACTGGAGGGAGGCATAGGCTGAGATGAACTCTGCCTTGTTGGCCGCAGATCGGCAGTTCCAGAGGCTACCGGAGACCTGGAACTCCACGTGGGTCGTGCGTGCTGGGACCACCAGATTAGGGTGGCCGCGGCCACGCGGTGTGGAGCGTTTGTATGGTCTGTGCAGAGAGGAGAGAACAGGGATAGATAGACACATAGTTGACAGGCTACAGAAGAGGCTACGCTAATGCAAAGGAGATTGGAATGACAAGTGGACTACACGTCTCGAATGTTCAGAAAGTTAAGCTTACGTAGCAAGAATCTTATTGACTAAAATGATTGAAATGATACAGTACTGCTGGAGTAGGCTAGCTGGTAGTGGCTGCGATGTTGACACTACACTAATCAAGTCGTTCCGTCGAGTGTAATAGTTTCTACAGTGCTGCTATTCGGGGGCTAGCTGGCTAGCTAGCAGGTTGATTGCGTTACGTTACCTTAAAAGAACGACAATAGCTGGCTAGCTAACCTAGAAAATCACTCTAGGCTACACAATTGTCTTAGATACAAAGACGGCTATGTAGCTAGCTAGCTACGATCAAACAAATCAAACCGTTGTACTGTAATAGTTTCTACAGTGCTGCTATTCGGGGGCTAGCTGGCTAGCTACGTTAAAAGAACGACATTAGCTGGCCAGCTAACCTAGAAAATCGCTCTAGACTACACAATTGTCTTAGATACAACGACGGCTATGTAGCTGGCTAGCTACGATCAAACAAATCAAACCGTTGTACTGTAATGAAGTGAAATGAAAATGTGATACTACCTGTGGAGCGACGTGGAATGTTGACCGGGTAGTTGAAGTTCAATTCGGTAGAGGTTGGCTAGCTGTTGGCTAGCTAGCTAGCAGCATCTCCTACGTTAAGGACGACAAATAGCTGGCTAGCTAACCTCGGTGAATTAAGATAATCACTCTAAGTCTACACACTCTAAACTACACAATTATCTTGGATACGAAGACAGCGAAGACAACTATGTAGCTAGCTGACACTACGCTAATCGAGTCGTTCAGTTGAGTGTAATAGTTTCTACAGTGCTGGTGGACAGTGGATGTTAGCTAGCTGCTTAGCTAGCTGCTGGGCAGATACGTTAGGACGACGAAATACGATAATTATGCAATTATCTTTGATACAAAGACGGCTATGTAGCTAGCTAAGAAGAAATTGCTAAGATTAGACAAATCAAACCGTTGTACTATAATGAAATGTAATGAAAAGTTATACTACCTGCGGACCGAAGTGTAGATGCGACCGCTCGCTTCAACCCGTTCACCCTCCCAAGGATGAACCAGACTTGTGGAGGTCTACAATTTATTTTCAGAGGTCTTGGCTGATTTCTTTTGATTTTCCCATGATGTCAAGCAAAGAGGCACTGAGTTTGACGGTAGGCCTTCAAATACATCCACAGGTACACCTCCAATTGACTCTAATTATGTCAATTAGCCTTTCATAAGCTTCTAAAGCCATGACATAATTTTGGGTAAATTTCCAAGCTGTTTAAAGGCACAGTCAACTTAATGTATGTAAACTTCTGACCCACTGGAATTGTGATACATTAAATTATAAGTTAAATAACCTATTGGAAAAATGACTTGTGTCATGCCCAAAGTAGATACCCTAACCGCTTTGCCAAAACTTGTTTGTTAACAAGAAATTTGTGGAGTGTTTGAAAAGCGAGTTTTAATGACTCCAACCTAAGTGTAAACTTCCGACTTCAACTGTATATCGATAACAGTCACTTATTAATGAATTACCTCATATCAGTCTCATTCTGAACGTCGCATACTTTTTGAATCTGCACAAACCCGTGTCTTACTGATCGTTCCATATCACACAAATTGATTTTGATTATTTATTTACGAACAAACTAAATGATAACACAGGATACACACACACGATATAGGTTAGAAACTTAATACGATGACAGATCCCTAGCGGACTAACACAATATGACACTCGTTACACAAGATGGAGAGTTCAAGAGCGAGAGAGAAGTAACAATTGGATACTTTTGGGAACTACTTTCACAGTAACCCTAATACCTTGCCCCAAACTGCCGCTCTTTTGGGTAAGAAGTAATACATGTATTTACGTGTTGAAGGTCTTCTTCTGGTATCTCTGTTGGACCCAGGCCTTTGTGAAAAGGGTGAGATTCACCTCCTGTCTAATTTACAACCGAGTATTAAGGTGCCAAAACCGGCCCACCCCCTCTTCCCCTCTTCTGTCAGTCGGTAAGAAGGTCTGACTGTTGTCAGCTATTTACCAAGCTGATATAGTTCTTTGATCCTCTGCAAGGAGAGTCATGACACTAGTCTTTCAAAGCACTTCATGATAGTCATTTAGTTCAGTTACCTTTGCTTTCTTGGGTACAAGAACAGTGGTGGCCATCTTGAAGCATATTGGGATAGCAGACTGGAATAGGGAGAGATGAAATATGTCTGTAAACACACCAGACAACTGGTTTGCACATGCTCTGATGACGCGGCTTGAGATGCCATCTGGGCCGGTAGCCCAGGCCTTTGTGAAAAGGCTGAGATTCACCTCCTGTCTAATTTACAACCGTGTATTAAGGTGTCAAAACCGGCCCTTCTCCCTTTCCCCTAATGTCTTACTGACATCGGCCACGGAGAAGGAGATCCCACAGTCCTTGGAAGCGGGCCGCATCAGTGGCATTATGTTATCCTCAAAGTGGGCGAAGACGGTGTTTAGCTTGTCTGGAAGCAAGATGTCAGCGACATGGCTAGTTTTCCTTTTGTAGACTGTGATTGTATGTAGACCCTGCCACATATGTCTCGTGATTGAATCATTGAATTGCGACTTCACTTTGTCTCTGTACTGATGTTTTGCCTGTTTGATTGCCTTGCGGATGGAATATCTACACTGTTTGTATTCTGCCATACTCCCAGTCACCTTGCCATGGTTAAATGCGGTGGTTTGCACTTTCAGTTTTGTGCGAATTCTGCCATCTATCCACGGTTTTTGGTTAGGGTAGGTTTTAATAGTCACAGTGGGTACAGCATCTCCTATATATTTACCATTCTAAATAAGGCTACACAGCACATGATCCACTAGAGTTTGGGCTGTTCTTGCATACAATTTAATTATTGTTGTAATGTGTATGTTACTGGTATTGTTTTTATATGTTGCTTACATTTTACTAAGTAGACAGTTATTTCTCCTGCACAGTCTAGCTGCTTCTGTTGAGGTAATAGAAACAGGAACATTTTGTTTTCTAGAAGGGGGCGACTGTAGCTCTTCTTTTGCAATAAGATGCCTATGTTTTGTAATCAGAAATGTATGGTTTGTAATCTGTGACTTTTATTATGGCATCGCCATAGAGATCTTGTTGGGCCATTTTTTGGGAGAATACTGTTCCCAGAATCCCCTGCACGTGAGGAGGGATTCACGTGAAAGATGGAGTTGGAACTTGTTGTGCCACTAAAGTTTGTGCGGCTGCTATTTGGACTGATTAATCTATTGAACACTTACTTGTTGCCCAACTATTTATCATAGAAACAATGGGCCCTTCGGAGAAGGTGATAGATAAATAAGTTGCTGTCACAGTATCAAGGTTGTATAGTGCCATAACACCTCTTCTTTTCAGTTCACATCTTAGGAAGGTCTTATCAGAGGCCTGATTTGAATTTTAAATTCAATGCAACATTTCTGAAACAAGCAGTTAGCATATAAGATGTGTCTATATTGACAGTGGATTGTAATTTAGCTGTGTTGACCCTGGATAATAATTTAGCAGTGATGATCCTGGATCATTGTTTAGCTGTGTTGATAAACAATGATCCGTGAAATGAAAATAATGTATTATTAAATAAAGTAACTATAGAGAGGCGTGTATGATTGAGATTTGAGTGAGGTAAGGGTAGGGTTGCAAAAATCTGCTAACTTTCACATAATTCCCTGGTTTTCCAGAAAACCTGGTAGGAAAATTACCCGAAATCAGGAGGGTATAAGCAGGATCTTCCACAATTATCCAAACTGGAATGCTGGAAAACATGGAATTTTCGGGAAAGTTACCTCATTTTATAAACCTTTATAAACCTCTATAAGGGGGAGGTTAAGCAGAGTTGAGTCAGACTCACCCTCTCGTGATGGTGATGAGGTATGCCTGCATGTGGTTTCAAAATCAGTGGAAATTTCCTCTATGCCTAAGATGTTCATTTTCCATGCAGGAGACCAAGGTTCAGATCCCAGCTGTGACAGAGGCATGATTCAGAGGTGGGATGTTTGACCTGTGCAGACTTTTTTTTAGGGGTAAGTGTTGTACTGAGCCAGACTGAGAGTGTCCTAATGAAAGTTGTACTCTTGTGCATGCCCACAAATGAAACTACAAAGGTGCACTAGGGTTCATTGTCAGGTTAACTCTGAATGTTTATGCCTCGGAGTATAGCATTTGAGTTTGTCTCCAACACCTTTAATTGGAATAATTCCTTTGAGTTTTGGACCTCATTATGCCAGAGCTTTGAATACAGGTTATACCATTATCCTCTGGTGTGAGAAACTTAAAGTCAAGCGAACATCATTAAGGAGTTGTTCACCTACCCATTAGAGATGCTATGGTCATAGTGACATCAGTCACAGAGCAAAGGTTGTTGGTGTAATGAGGTCTACAGGGGTGAAATTGTGTGTGTGTGTGCGTGCGTGTTTGACACATTTAATTAGTTGAGCGCTATGTGTTATTATTTCAGAGTCTTGCAGAACAACAACAAACCAGAAAATGAAGATTGGGTCAGAAAATCACAGGATGATTTCTGTCAAATAATATTTGTTCCTATGATGTAACTGTCTCCCTCAACTTCAGTAATTATTTCATAATTGAGTTCAAATGGACAATTTTACAAGTCTATGGAATGTTCTTATGGCATGCCATAAGAGCACACACCATAACATTATTCCATCTTATCAACTTCCTGAATTTCCCTTTGCACATTTTCCATGACATATTGACATGTTGTTGGTGACTCCTGTAGTCTCGCAGAGCCATCTTTCCAAATCTTGTTTGGTTAATTCTATTATGGAAAGTCTGGAGAACTTCAGTGTGGTATTTTATGGGAGGGTTGGCTGTTATCATTCACTGTTAATTTTGTATCCTATCACCGCTAGCTTGTTGCCCCCTCTGTTTTCTGGAACTCAGGTGTCTGAGCTGATTATCAAGGTGGATAGAGGTCCATCTTGGCCCAAAGCATGTTTTAGCATCGGTAGCACCATTCAGGACGTTCACCATTTTTTAGTAGTCAACTGGGTGGGACTTGATAAGGGTTAAAGAAGATTCATAGAAGTCCATTCAGGTCAGTTGGAGGAGTCAGCCAATGAATTATACTCCTGAGCAAACATTTCATAACTGCAGGTGGAACTAAATCACCTACCTTGGCTTTACGGCATGGACAGATCTGTAGGATTAAAAATATGCTTCATGCATAACAAAATAACGTTTTTAATTAATTAATTAATAACCATTACATTATTCCTTGATTATTACATTATAAAGTGGATAAAAAAGTATCAATGGTGTAATAGCTTAAACCAATAATGTACTCAACATCTTTAATGGCATGAAATGAGGAACATTGCATTTGCATCCATTGCCACAACATCCATTCTGAGAAAATAAAGAAAAACACACTTCTCAATTTGATGACATATCTTGCAGTCAGTACCAGTCAAAAGTTTGGACACACCTACTCATTCCAGGGTTTTCCGAAGACGAGCTTGCCTCTACTTCCTATACATATACAGTACCAGTCAAAAGTTTGGAGACACATACTCATTCAATGGTTTTCTTTTTCTTTTTTCAAAGTAGCCACAGATGAATAATTTTTCACACAATGTGCTTATTTTAATTTTATTTCTTTTACCCCCCTTTTCTCCCCAATTTCAATCTTGTCTCATCGCTGTAACTCCCCAACAGGCTCGGGAGGTGCATGTCAAGTCATGCATCCTTCTAACCTGCGCTTCTTAACACCCGCCTGCTTAACCTAGAAGCCAGCCACACCAATGTGTTGGAGGGAACACCAACTGACGACCGAGTTCAGCCTGCAGGTGCCCAGCCCAACACAAGGAGTCGCTAGAGCTCGATGAGCCAAGTAAACGTTCCAATTTTTACAGATACCTCTAGCTTATACAGATAACCCTAATTGGGTTTCCAGGCGGATGCGGACATCGACTTCAGAGGTAGTCCTACTAGAAACCTGGTTACATGGGTTAGTGGCAGGCCAGTTAGTCAAGAACTTCGTCATAACCGTAACATGTCATTTGCAGATGCAACGAAGGAGAGCCTTGGAAGGAGGTGGTCGGACATCCATGGGGAGGCCCAGTGTGCTGGGGCTGTATTGCATTCAACCCAGAGAGGGGCAACCCCCATGCCCACTGACATGGAGCAATGGAAGAAGGAACTACAAGCATAATTGATGACTGAGATGGAAGGTGAGATGAAAGCCTCTATAATGCACGAAATCTCAAGTAACACTGTTCAGTGTATCTTTCATTCAGAAGTCGACCCAAAACTTTGGGTTACTTGCGCAGCCCCGGTTCTATGTGAATATGAGTGAGATGTTACTTTTATCGGAGAATCACAAGCTCTAAGTATCCAATCACATAGCGTCAGTTGGAGACCAACAGGTCGAGGGATCCATTCACCCGCCAAGTGGTCATTCTTGAGCATGCCTCTCTTCCTTGCACTCTTGTGAGCAGGGAAAAGTGGTGACACATCTGTTGTGGAAATTCAGTACTGAGAGAGACTTGGTCATTTCTTCAAACAATCATCTTTTTTAATTTTGATTAATTATTGCAGTAATGAACCCAGTCAGCCCAACAATCTTGACTGTTGAGATGAGCAGCCTTTACAGACGATGCACAATTTTTATATAGCTGATACCAAGATTGCTTAGTCGGTCATTTCTAACCTCTCATATGTCACATTGGTTATCCACACAGGATGGTGTTTTACTTAGTTTCCCAGATGCCGGGGCCTCCACTTGCAGGGAGGTGTCCAAAAACACAGAGTTAGTTTCCACTCTAGCGCAATACTCTCGCTTTCATCAAAGCAAATAGACACGCTCTATTTCCATCAACGGGACGAGCGGTGGGTGTAACCACAAGCTCCAAGGCGTGACAATATACAGTACCAGGCAAAAGTTTGGACACACCTACTCATTCCAGGGTTTTTCTTTATTTGTACTATTTTGTACATTGTAGAATAATAGTGAAAACATCACAACTATGAAATAACATATATGGAATCATGTAGTAACCAAAAAAAGGGTTAAATCAAAATATATTTAACATTTGAGATTCTTCAAAGTAGCCACCCTTTGCCTTGGTGAAATCTTTGCGCATTCTTGGCATTCTCTCAACCAGCTTCACCTGGAATGCTCTTCCAACAGTATTGAAGGAGTTCCCACATATGCTGAGCACTTGGTGGCTGCTTTTCCTTCACTCTGCGGCCCAACCTATCCTAAACCATCTCAATTGGGTTGAGGTTGGGTGATTGTGGCAAGGTAATCTGATGCAGCACTCCATTAATCTCCTTCTTGGTAAAATAGCCCTTACACAGCCTGGAGGTGTGTTGGGTCATTGTCCTGTTGAAGAGCAAATTATAGTCCCAAGCGCAAACCAGATGGGATGGTGTATTACTGCAGAATGCTGTGCCTTGAACACCACCACACTTCCTCCTCCATGCTTCCCGGTGGGAACTACACATGTGGGGATCATTCGTTCTCCTACTATGCGTCTCACAAAGACATGGTGGTTGGAACCAAAAATCTCAAATTTGGACCCATCAGACCATAGAACAGATTTCCATTGGTCTAATGTCCATTGCTCGTGTTTCTTGGCCCAAGCAAGTCTCTCCTTATTATGTTTGTCCTTTAGCAGTACTCTCTTTGCAGAAAGTCCTGTGTGGCTCAGTCGGTAGAGCATGGCGCTTGCAACGCCAAGCGTCGTGGGTTCGATTCCCGCTGGGGCCACCCATATGTAAAAGTAGTGGCCCCAGCCGACTTGTAAGTCGCTTTGGACAAAAGCGTCTGCTAAATGGGATATATTTATTTTATTTTAAAATCGACCATGAAGGCTTGATTCATGGAGTCTCTTCTGAAAAGTTGATGTTGAGATGTGTCTGTTACTTGAACTCTGTGAAGCATTTGTTTGGGCTGCAATTTCTGAGGCTGGTAACTTTAATGAACTTATTCTTTGCAGCAGAGGTAAATCTGGGTCTTCCTTTCCTGTGGCCTCGTGAGAGCCAGTTCCATCATAGCACTTGATGGTTTTTGTGACTGCACTTGAAGAAACTTAAAAAGTTCTTGACATTTTTTTTGACCTTCATGTCTTAAATTAATGATGGACTGTCATTTCTCTTTGCTTATTTGAGCTGTTCTTGCCCCTAATGTGTGCATACAGTATATTCTGAAAGTATTCAAACCACAGACAGCAGTACCAGGCTGTGATGCAGTATGCCGTCGTTGGTGCTCCTGTAGAAAACTGTGAGGGCCCTCGGGAACAAGCCAAATTTCTTCAGAATCCTGAGGTTGACAAATTGCTGTGGTGTCTTCTTCAGCAAGTGCACTGCAGGCGATACAGACAATGGTACGCTCAGCCAAATACGCAATTGGGTGCACACTGCCTTCCATCCAAGGCACCTACAACACCAGGTGTCGCAGGAAGCCCAAGAAGATCACCAGGGACTCCAGCCACCCGAGCCATGGCCTGTTCTCCCTGTTTCCATCAATCAGACACTGGCAGTATAGGAGTACCATGCAAAAACTGTAAGACTGGCAAACATCTTCTAAATACAGACCATCAGGCTGCTGAATAGAGGTCACTCGTCAGCTACCTTCGCCCTCTGTCTCTCCCCTCTGCTCCCCAGTCTTCCTCCCCCACCCCCTCTGCTGCTTCTCCATGGACATTTACCATTCCCCCAACCCCAGTCTTCCTCCACCCCCTCTGCTGTTCCTCCCGCCATCAGACATTTTACCATGCCCCCATCCCAGTGGACATGTATCATCGCTACAGTTGTTAATAAGTACAATTAAAACATATCAAATGTTATTTTTTTATAATTTACATTGTTTTACTTAACTTTATCCTGCATTGTTGGAGCTCGGAGCTCAATAATTTCACTGTACACTGTACATGTGGCTATTAAACTATTTAATCTAAACTAATCAGTAAGGCTGAACGACAGGCTGTGTGTACACAGCAACATCCACTCCTGTCATGCATCACATCACGGTTTCACAAATTTGCTAATCAGACTATTCGAGCATTACTGTGCTCACGTGTTTATGTTTTCGTAGTGTGTGTGCAGAGAGACTCTGAGGAGGGGAGTGTCTGTCAGTTACTCTGGGATAAATAGAGAGACAGAGCTCAGAGTTTGTCAGAAAGTTGACCTGACAGTGTCACACACAGGACCAAGCAGGAACTCGCCCATTTTTACCCATTACAAATGGAGGAACACGAAGATGCCCAATACTGTTTTCCAGACCAAAACTCTTCTTGCAGAAAGGCTTTGCTATCGACATCTATTTACATAACACTGTACATCTTCATCTCATTGATTTCAGCGGTTACAGTATTTTTGAACATACTGGTGATCATCTCCGTCTCTCACTTCAAGAAGCTCCACACTCCAACCAACCTGCTCATCCTTTCTCTGGCGGTGGCAGATCTCCTGGTGGGACTGATTGTGATACCAGTAGTGGCTGTAACAGTAATGGAATCATGCTGGTTCTATGGGAAATATTTCTGTGTGATTTCTCTATATATCAATTATTTATGTCTCTCTTTATCTATGGGCAATTTGATCTTGATATCTATTGACCGCTATGTTGCTGTGTGTGATCCCTTGAAGTACAACTCAAAAATAACTATAACAAGAATAATTGGTTGTATATCAATTACCTGGTGTTGTTGTATCATATACAATGCTGTTATTTTACATAACTATGTTAATATGAAGGTACCCAGACAGTGTTTGGAAGAATGTTTTGTTGTTGTAGGATTTAACTGGAGGAGCATCATTGACATTCTATTTTCAAGTGTTATCCCGTGCTCAATTATTATAACACTTTATTTGAAAATATTTGTTGTCGCCAGATCACAGGCCAGAAAGGTAAAAAAAGAGCCTGCCACCAAGTCTGATGTTAAAACTGTACAGTCAAATAGGTCTGAGAGAAAAGCAGCAAAAACTCTAGCTATTGTAGTTTTCACCTATCTCACTTGTTGGATTCCAATTTTTTTTATCCAGTTTTTTTCTCACCAATCATCATTTTCCTTAAGCTTTCTGCCATGTGTTAATTCCTTAATTAATCCAATAATTTATGCTTTCTTTTATCCATGGTACAAAGTGACAGCTAAACATATTTTAACTCTGAAGTTAAGGCGGTCATAGTTCCTGCATTTTTATTCCTAAGTTTGACAAATATAGATTACTTATTTCATGTAACAATACACTGACATAGAATTTCATTCTGAGATAGGTTCAGTTAACAGCTGTCGGTATTGATTCAGAATTTGATGTTGATTTGGTTTTCGCCTAAAATGACATACACAAATCTAACTGCCTGTAGCTCAGGCCCTGAAGCATGGATATGTATATTATTGGTACCATTTGAAAGGAAACACTTTGAAGTTTATGGAAATGTGAAAGGAATGTAGTAGAATATAGGGCAATAGATCAGGTAAAAGATAATAAAGTACCATGATCTTTGAAATGCAAGAGAAAGGCCATGATGGTAAAAGGCCGCGGGTTCTCCCGTGCTCTATTATTATAACACTTTATTTGAACATATTTGTGATGGCCATATCACAGGCCAGAAAATCATTTTCAAAAGACACTGTCACCAATATTTTTAAAACTGTACAGGCAAATAAGACTGAGAGAAAAGCAACGACTCCAGCTGTTGTTTTTTTCACCTATCTAAATTGTTAGATTCCATTTTTTTTTTCTTTAGCAAAATTTTGATTAATCATATTTCTTAAGCTTTCTGCCGGTTGTTATTTCCTTTAGAAAAACAATTATTTCAGCTTTCTGTTAACTATGATTCAAAGTGACAGCTAAACATATTTTAACTCTGAAGTTGAGGCATTCACAGTTCCTACATTTGTATTCCTAAATTTGACAAGGGTTTGTCATTGTTATGTTCAACTACAGTATATTGTTGATGTAATTGTTTCTTTCATGTAGCAATAAACTGACATTACATCAGTTAACTGTTGTCATCGTAGATACATGTTGTGTTGATTCAGAACAATTTGGCAGGCAAGTTCAAAGATATTTTCAAAATTACACATTCAAATTAAGTCACACAGACTACTTTATTTTCAATTATCAAATCCTCTGATAACTCTGTTGTGTAATGAACAGTATTCAAATAGTACATTTTGAGGACAAAGTTGAATCTAACTCAATTATATGTGTAAGTATTTGATGGCTATCTGTAGAGTATGAAATGACAGAAATATTCATGCCCCAAAAGAGATTGGATTGATCTGAGAGGATTGATCTGGTTATCGTCACAAAAGTTGTACTATAGATATTCCTTTTGCCAAAGTTGGATAGAATATCTTGCTGATATCTAGATGATGAAAAAGGCCATCCAATTATTTCCTAAAGAGGTTTGGAGGCTGTAGTTGAAGCTGTTGAGGCGGGCTAAATTGATTTACATTTTATTTTATAATGGAATCACCTAAAGGGCTTTTTCGATCTAACTAAATTTGGTTAAACAGCACGGAACAGGAATCATATTTCTTGGCCACTTAAGGAGTGAAAGGAGTGGGATATTGATGTTCATTAAAGTCATTGTCAAGGACCAGCTGATAGTTGTGCCAGTTTGCCAGGCAGGACTGGGTAAGATAATCGACAGTACAGCACTCTATTAGGCGCTGACCTGAAACCTGGTCCTCTCTCCAGGCCTGTGCTGATGTCCTGACTCTGTCTCACGCTTGGTTGGAACCCAGGGAGAGTGACATTTCAGTGAGGGCCTCAGGCACCCAGGTCAGCGAGAGGACCCCTCACACCAGGAGTGATGACAGAACAAACAGAGAGGGAAATGTCAGGGAGAATTGCACAGCACCACGAAGAGCCCCACTGCCTTGTGGGATACATACTCTCTGGGACTCTCCTGTCAGTCCACCCAGACAGATTCAATGGATCCACAGATATGCTGTACTGTGCTATGTTGTAGTGTGGTTGAGTACCAATGATGAAACACATGAGTCAAGGCAGTGGTTTCAAAGTATCACTAAAAGTCGTTTTATATTTTAGGATCATGTTGAGAAACTTGTAAAGTAAGTGCTTTCTGTCATTTATGGTTAATGGTGTTTCTCCATTTCTGCATGGGAAGTGTCAGTAGCCTCGTTTACACCAGGTGCTAACATACAGTGCCTTGCGAAAGTATCCGGCCCCCTTGAACTTTGCGACCTTTTGCCACATTTCAGGCTTCAAACCTAAAGATATAAAACTGTATTTTTTTGTGAAGAATCAACAAGTGGGACACAATCATGAAGTGGAACGACATTTATTGGATATTTCAAACTTTTTTAACAAATCAAAAACGGAAAAATTGGGCGTGCAAAATTATTCAGCCCATTTACTTTCAGTGCAGCAAACTCTCTCCAGAAGTTCAGTATGGATCTCTGAATCTGAGTCCTTCGCCAAGTGGAGTGATACGACGATAATGATTAGTGATTTACTGCATGTCTTGAATATGGCCATTTTCTCGTCTCAGAGATATCCCTCCCTAAAGATTGACACCTACTAGTTCCCACTCTCCTAATTGAACGAGTCTGGTTGAGTCTATGATTGAACTGTCTGTCTATGTTCAGAGTCTGAAAACATCCCATGTGACTCTAGCTTAAGCCGTATAGTCACAGACAAGTGTCTGGTCCCAGGCGTTGTGTGACTGCGCCATATGCCACAGGGCTTTCAAGGTGGTCAGGAAGATCTGACCATAATCAGATCTCAATGCGTCTTTTAAACAACTAGACCTGTAATCATCTAAACCTGTCTAAAAATGTGGGCTCAATCAGAATGTGGACAAGATCAAGACAAAGACGTATGTCAGAACCAGGTTTAAATGGGGCTTTTAACTCACACAGTGGCGTATAGTTGGTCCACCCAGATAGTACATAACTGGTTTCTACTCCAACCCCACATGACCTTTTCCCTCATCTCGCTCATCCCCCAAAGCAGTTGGATTCTGACATTTTCAGAGCCACCTAGTCAAGAAGCATGTTCACCACTTTATTTAATTGGCAGGCTTTGTGATAGTCAAGTAAGACATTTGAAGGCCTGGATCTTCGACATGGAGACACACACACACACATACATGAGCGCACACACACACACATTTTGAATAATAAGTTGCTTAAACATTTTGTTGAACATCGTCTCATTGGCATATCAATAGACTCCTGCATCAGATCATTACTGTGAATGCAGTGCACAATAGATGAGTAGCTAATAATATGTTTGTTAACAGGCTCTCCAATCTTCCTCTTTTAGGGTAAGCGATGGGAGCTGGCAAGGTTATTCTGGCCACTAGATGGCAGTCCAAGATAGGCCAGTGCGCAAGTGTCTGGCAATCTGCCAGCTTCCCTGCTCTAATTTTATGGGAATAGGGCCATGGACAAGACTTTCCTTATCAAGCTCATTATACAGTACAAAGCACAGTTAAACACATTCAGCTAATGTGAGGTTCTGACAGAGGGGGTGAATTTATCCAGTTGGGCTAACGTCAAAACAAAAGCAATCAGCAAGCAGCCTCCACAAGAAACAACATGAAAAACAATTATGTTTTTGCATCCAAGTTCCCAACCAAAACATAACACAGTCCTTTATCCACTGACTGTGGAATGGATTGGATTTTAACCAACTGAGGTACTCAAAGTGCTTTACATAGTAAGGGAGAAACTCACCTCATCCACAACCATTGAGACTCGGACGACACGTTGAGGTGTTGAGGTTATGAGGCGTTCACTCTGACATCATTAAAACACTCAATATATCCATTGATGAGTGTCGAGGAGGCAGTGGAGAAGTCAGAATCAGCTGTAGCCGTCCGGCATCAATGTGAGGTAGAAAGAGCATTGGTGAAGGAGCTCTGATGAATACAGCTCAACAGATATAGTAGTGGTGGAGGGGTTATCTCAGAGATAACCCTATATACAGTAGTATGCTCTGAATGTACCATTACACTCTATCAAATGAGTGTAATGATACATTGTCAGAGTTTTGTCTTTCCTGGATGGTAATACCACAGGGAAAAACTCTGACATGAGTTTAAAATGTATGGGATTCCCACAGGCTCAACCCTCGGACACTAGGTGACCGATTTACTAAGCGTTTGCACCAGGTACAATATTTGCACTTGTTTCTTAATCTCCCGAGGGATTAAACATAGTAGGTAAAAAAGCTGAGTAAAAAGGAATAATGATACATTATAGCAAATATATGAGGCTGTTATATATGATATATTTGCCATTGGGATAACTCAAAACATATTTGAAGTACCGCAGTTAAAACTTGTTATGGCTACAATCCCGATATCGGGATCGATATAACAACTACCAGTGAAAATAGAGGGCGCCAAATTCAAACCACAGAAATCTCATAATTACAATTCCTAAAACATACGTGTCTTATATCATTTTAAAGCTATTCTCTTTGTTAATCCCAACAAAGTGTCCAATTTCAAATAGCAATACAAACGATTATGTTAGGTCTCCACCAAACCACAATAAGCACAGCCATTTTCCAGAAAAATATAGCATTCACAAAAAGCATGAATAAAGATCAAATTAATCCCTAACCTTGAAGTATCTTCATCAGATGACACTCATAGGACTTCATGTTACACAATACATGCATGTTTTGTTTGATAAAGTTCGTATTTATATCAAAAACCTGAGTTTTACATTGGCGCGTTAGATTCACTATTTCCAAAAAATCAAGTGATTTTGCATAGCGACATTGATTCAACAGAAATACTCATCATAAATGTAGATGATAATACAAGTTATACACATGGAATAATAGATATACCTCTCCTTAATGCAACCACTGTGTCAGATTTAATTTTTCTTTTACGGAAAAAGCAACCCATGCAATAGTCTGAGACAACGCTCAGAACAGTAGCCAAATTAGCCTCCATGTTGGAGTCAACAGAAACCAGAAAATACATGATAAATGTTTCCTTACCTTTGATGAACTTCATCAGAATGCAGTAATAGAAATCTCAGGTCCACAATAAATGCTTGATTTGTTCAAAAAGTCCATTATTTATGTCCAATTAGCTACTTTGATTAGCGTGTTTGGTAAACAATTCCAAAGTCACAAAGCGCATCCACTATAACATGACGAAATGTTCCGTAACAGTCAGTAGAAGCATGTCAAACGATGTACTGAATCAATCTTTAGAATGTTTTTTACATATATCTTGAATAACGTTCCAACCGAAGATTTAGAATTATTTCATATGAGCGGTGGAACGCAAGTCCTTCCCCTGTGAACGCACCTGGTGAAAGCATGGTCCACTCATGGCTGTGGTGACTATTTCCTGTGTCAATCAACCCCCCTTCACATTAGAGTCATCAGACAACGTTCTATTGACTGCTGACATCTAGTGGACGGCGTAGGAAGTGAAAACTCATCCATATCTCGCTGTAATTTCAATGATGCCTTGGTTGAAAATCTGCCACCTCCAGAAAGAAAGAAACAGGAAGTGTAATTTCTCAGGTTTTTGCCTGCTATATGAGTTTTGTTGTACTCACAGACATAATTCAAACAGTTTTAGAAACTTCAGTGTTTTCTCTCCAATACTAATAATAATATGCAAATATTAGCAACTATGACTGAGGAGCAGGCCGTTTGATATGGGCACCTTACATCCAAACTACTCAATACTGCCCCTGCAGCCATAAGAAGTTAAATCGCCCTATGACTTGAATTTGTGCCAAAATATCAGAAATTGGTTGTATGATACTAGTGTTGAGGAAACACTTTTTTGAATTGAGGAATGTCCACAGAAAATTAAGAAATAATTTCAAATGACGAGGCAGTGAAGCTGAGATTCATTGGTTATAGTTATTCAAATTAATCATTAGGGTTGAGTTACTAGAATACAGCAAATGTATGTACCCACTGGGCACAAGCTGGTTTAATCAACTGTGGCAAAGAAGGGGGTTGGCAGATATGTGAGAGCAGAACTAATAAACGGGCTCTGCCCGATCACTAAAATGGCCACCCCTGTCAGAACTACAGATCACAAAATGGCCGACCACCAAAACTACAAGTCCCAGAAGCAAGGGGAACCCTCAGAAGGTGGAGCCAACCCACAGATAAAGGGTCAAGAAAAACCAGGAAGAGAAGAAGAGAGTGCTGGAAGGATCTATGAACAATAGAGAAAGAGACAATAGAGATTGGCTGGATTTACCGTGTATGAGCTGGACTGTTTTGGACTTACCTGTTGGCGTTTGGACCTGGACCTATCGAGAACCCGATTCGTGTACCGAACCCTGCTATCCTTGACCTCGCCTACGGCCTGGGTGGACCAGGACGGAGAAACAAACACACAGGTACTGTCCTGTTCGAAAGAACTCTCATTCTTAGGTGATTTGGTGACAGTTTACCACTTAGTTTGTGACAAACGCTCCTAACCTTGAAGAGGTTTGCCACACGTGGTGGAGGATGCGTGCAATGGACTAACCATACCACTGGTCAGGTAGAAGAAAAAAGAAAAAAATGTTCAGTTAGCACTCCAAAGGGGAGTCAGGTTTTTTTTGTGGCTTTGTTTGGTTAGGACAGTTTCTCAGGAAAATTAGTATGGAGGGAGCCATACAGGCCCTGTTACAAGCGGTGGCCGCCCAACAAGAGGCAACTAGAGCTCAACAAATAGCTCATCAGGATGCAATGCGAATGTATCAGGACACGTTACAGGTCCAGCACCGCACCAACCAGCTGCTCAGAGAAGAGCAAGAGAGAAACACCCGGGAGTTAAGAGAAGGCCTAAAGGGTCTAACGGACCAAATTGGGGCTCAATTACCAGCTGCAAATACCCACAGGAGGGCCAATCATTTTCTTCAAAAAATGACAGCGCAGGATGATGTGGAAGCATATCTTACCACATTCGAAAGGACGGCAGAGAGGGAGAAGTGGCCAAAAGGAGAATGGGCAGGGCTTCTGGCACCATACCTGGCAGGGGACGCTCAAAAAGCGTGTTTCGACCTGGAGTTGAAAGATGCACAGGATTACGATAAACTAAAGGGAGAGATCCTGACTAGACTGGGAGTGACCAATACCGTGAGGGCACACCGCTTCCACCAGTGGTCCTACCGACCGGGACAACCCCCACAAACACAGATGTTCGACTTGATTCACCTGGCACGGAAATGGTTGCGACCAGAGACCCTCAACCAGTTTCAGCGAGGTCTACCCCAAGAAGTGAGATGATGGGTTGGCCAGAACGAGGTACTTTCCGCCGACCATCTCGTGGGCCTGGTTGAACGGTATTGTATGGCAGGAACAGCTGAGCAGGCACAGGAGGAAAGATTCCCGTTCCCCAGGCATGGGCAAACCAGCGGACAGGGTAAGGCTGTCCCAGCATATAGAGGGGAAGAGAGCAGCGTGGGGCCATGAGGAAAGAATCAGAATCAGGCCGAGACACTAAGGGAAAAACGGAAACCGGGACTGGGTGTCGAGGGGTCTCCCCCGAACCCCTATTATCTGTTACAATTGTAATCAACCAGGACATATTGCAGCCTACTGCCCTATTAAAGGAGAGCCAATGCAATGTAACCTCGGTGAAAATGAAGATGATATACGGTATGCATGTCCTGTTGTAACCACTGTACTTGAAAGATCAAGAAACAAACATATGTGCAGGGTGAAGGTTGAAAGGAAAGAGGTTGAAGCACTGCTGGATTCCGGCAGTATGCTAACCCTGGTCGTTGCAAGCCTAGTGCCGAATCATAAACTGGATACAAGACAGGATATCAGTGTTACATGCATTCATGGGGATACCCGTCTGTACCCCACGGCCTTAGTGAGCATACAAACAGATGACGGTCTGCTGGATTATGAGGTCGGTGTGGTCCCAAAGATGCCATATGATGTAATATTGGGTAGAGACTTTCTTAACTTTGCGAAGTTAGGCCACAAGAATGGCATATTTGAGAAGCCAACAACCCTGACCAAGCAGGAAGAACCATGGGGCCTTCAACCAAAGCCAGGAAAAGAGGTTTCCTAGGGGACAACATCACAAGTGCTAGTAGGGGAGGAGGAGGATGAAGTGGCAAACCTCGCTGATAACGAACAGCCCGGTACTAGTGGGGCTGGGGTCGGTCTGAATCCAGAGGACGACGATCTAGAACCCGCAGACCTGGCAGGTTGCTTGACTAATTTTGGGACGGCCCAAAACCAGGATCCAACCCTGCAGCAAGCCAGAGCAGATGTGCAGGTCGTAGATGGTACTCCCATAAATGTTGGTATGATGCCTAATAGTTTTCCCCACTTCATCATGAAAAAGGGTTTGGTGTACAGAGTCTCGAAAATAGGGGTTGATGTGGTGGAACAGTTGTTGGTTCCCACTCGGTTCCTGGAGGACAGTACTGGATCTAGCTCATGGGCACATTCTGGGTGGACACCTTGCTATCGATAAAACCTGAGACCGGATTGTAAGGAGGTTTTACTGGCCAGGAATTCAAGCTGAAGTGGCTCGGCATTGTGGAGAGTGCCCAGAGTGCCAGTTAACAGCTCCCCGACCAGCTGTTAGAAGCCCGTTAGCCACTCCCCATAATCGAAACACCATTTGAGAGGATAGCGATGGATTTAGTGGGCCCACTACCCAAATCCGCCAGAGGGCACCAATACATTCTGGTCATTCTAGATTATGCCACTCGCTACCCAGAAGCCATTCCCCTTCGGACAATGGCTTCCAAGAATATTGCAAAGGAATTAGTGCTCTTGTTCACCAGGCTAGGGGTTCCAAAGGAGATCCTTACTGACCAGGGGACCCCCTTTATGTCCCGAATTATGGCGGACCTTTGTAAACTGTGGCAGGTGAAACAGTTGAGGACATCGGTTTACCATCCTCAGACGGACGGGCTGGTCGAGAGATTCAACCGGACCCTGAAGTCAATGCTCAGGAAGGTAATCGATAAGGATGGGAAGAACTGGGATTGCATGTTGCCGTATCTGATGTTTGCCATTAGAGAGGTTCCTCAAGCCTCGCTGGGGTTTTCTCCCTTTGAGCTGGTATATGGGAGGCATCCCCGGGAATCTTAGACATCGCCCGGGAAACCTGGGAGCACCAATCCACCCCGTATATTAGTGTCATAGAGCACGTCACGGCAATGCAAGACAGGATAGCCACAGTCATGCCCATCGTCAGAGAGCACATGAGACAAGCACAGGAGCACCAGCGGCACACTTATAACCGGCAGGCTACCCTGAGGGAATTTCAACCGGAAGATAAGGTGTTAGTGCTGATCCCCACGGTAGAGTGTAAACTACTGGCCACATGGAAAGGACCATATGAAGTACTGGAGAGAATAGGAGAAGTCAATTATCGGATCCGACAGCCAGGTCGACGGCCCCAGGAACAGATTTATCACATAAATCTGTTAAAATCATGGAGAGAGAGAGAAACACTAATGGTCACATACCCCACACACACTCAGGAGACAGCCGAAGTAAATATCTCACCCACAGCTTATTTAGATGACGTGGGGATCTACAGCCCAGATTGGGAATCCCACTTACCCCGGGTACAGGCAGTGTTAGACGCCCTTAGAAAGGCAGGGCTCACGGCAAACCCTACCAAGTGTTATGTGGGGTTAGAGGAAACAGAGTATCTGGGATACACTGTGGGAAGAGGGTTAATCAAACCCCAACATAAGAAGGTGAAGGCAATTAGAGAATGGCCGAAACCAGTAAATAAGAAGCAGGTTCGAGCCTTCCTAGGGCTGACGGGTTACTACCGGAAGTTCATCCCAAGTTATGCCACAGTGGCAGCCCCACTTACCGACATGACTAGAGCCAGAGGGCCAAACATGGTCAAATGGGATGAAAGGGCCACCAAAGCATTTAGGACATTACAGGAGGCTCTCTGCTGTAATCCAGTGCTGGTGGTACCAGACTTTGAGAGAGAGTTTATGGTTCAGACGGATGCCTCAGAGGTCGGCTTGGGAGCAGTGCTATCCCAAGAGGTAGAAGGGGTGGAACACCCATCCTGTTTTTAAGCAGGAAGCTGGAACCACGGGAAACCAACTACTCAGTCGTTGAAAAAGAGGCGCTGGCAGTAAAGTGGGCTCTAGAAAGCCTGAAATACTACTTGCTGGGGCGCCACTTCACCCTCATCAGTGACCATGCCCCACTCACCTGGATGCATAGGGCTAAAGAGAAGAAGGCTTGGGTGATGCGGTGGTTTTTGAGTCTCCAACCGTTTCATTTTGACTTGAAACACAGAGCAGTGAAGGAAATGGGAAACGTGGATGGGTTATCCCGCATGCACGCATATTTTGCTGCGGTAGCCCGACCTAGGGGGTCAGATCTAGGGGGAGAGAAGTGTGGCAAAGAAGGGGGTCGAGTGGTAAATGGCAGATATGTGAGAGCAGAACTAATAAACGGGCTCTGCCCGATCACTAAAATGGCCACCCCTGTCAGAACTACAGATCACAAAATGGCTGACCACAAACTCATCCATATCTCGCTGTAATTTCAATGATGCCTTGGTTGAAAATCTGCCACCTCCAGAAAGAAAGAAACAGGAAGTGTAATTTCTCAGGTTTTTGCCTGCTATATGAGTTTTGTTGTACTCACAGACATAATTCAAACAGTTTTAGAAACTTCAGTGTTTTCTATCCAATACTAATAATAATATGCAAATATTAGCAACTATGACTGAGGAGCAGGCCGTTTGATATGGGCACCTTACATCCAAACTACTCAATACTGCCCCTGCAGCCATAAGAAGTTAAATCGCCCTATGACTTGAATTTGTGCCAAAATATCAGAAATTGGTTGTATGATACTAGTGTTGAGGAAACACTTTTTTGAATTGAGGAATGTCCACAGAAAATTAAGAAATAATTTCAAATGACGAGGCAGTGAAGCTGAGATTCATTGGTTATAGTTATTCAAATTAATCATTAGGGTTGAGTTACTAGAATACAGCAAATGTATGTACCCACTGGGCACAAGCTGGTTTAATCAACTGTGGCAAAGAAGGGGGTTGGCAGATATGTGAGAGCAGAACTAATAAACGGGCTCTGCCCGATCACTAAAATGGCCACCCCTGTCAGAACTACAGATCACAAAATGGCCGACCACCAAAACTACAAGTCCCAGAAGCAAGGGGAACCCTCAGAAGGTGGAGCCAACCCACAGATAAAGGGTCAAGAAAAACCAGGAAGAGAAGAAGAGAGTGCTGGAAGGATCTATGAACAATAGAGAAAGAGACAATAGAGATTGGCTGGATTTACCGTGTATGAGCTGGACTGTTTTGGACCTGGACCTACCGAGAACCCGATTCGTGTACCGAACCCTGCTATCCTTGACCTCGCCTACGGCCTGGGTGGACCAGGACGGGGAAACAAACACACAGGTACTGTCCTGTTCGAAAGAACTCTCATTCTTGGGTGATTTGGTGACAGTTTACCACTTAGTTTGTGACAAACGCTCCTAACCTTGAAGAGGTTTGCCACACAACGTTGTTTCAAATGTAATTTTCAACATATTGTGACGTGGAATCTATGTGGAAAATACATTGGATTTCAAAAAGTAATCAACTGTTTTTTTGCGTGTGAAATTTCAACCACAGGATTATGTCATCATGGTAGCCAAACATAGACCAACATTGTATAAAATATGTTGAATTTGTACCTTTAAAACAATGTCAGATTTTCAACTTTATATAACGTTGATTGATTGTTGAATGATTGTTGAGAGATTCACTGTTGCTATTGAAGTCAATCCAAAGGGAAGGTTTAACAGAGCAAATTAAATGTGGCCATACTTTATCAGTCATCAATGATGCTTTAGGCCTCAACACAATTCAATATAACTAAATACCATTACAGTTTAAATCAACCAGAGCTTGAAACACTGGGCCTATTCCATCAACAGCAATTGTTTGTATTCAACCCAGAATTCAACTATAAATAGACTATATAATAGTACTATGGTTTCAAGCTCTGGTTGATTTCAAATATAATGTTATTTAGTGATATTGAATTGTGTTTAGTTGTCAGATCGACAAATATCAACATTTGAAGGAGATGCATCTTCTGCTTTGATATTTCCATCTGTGCCACTGACTTAGTCTGGCTTTAATTCCAGTTTGTCTACAAATAAAAAATATTTTATGTTGGATTCACGTCTTCATCTGAAACAAAAATCACAGTTAAAGATTAGGACTAAGTCAAATAAAAATGTATTTAAAGTTTGATTTGATTTAGTACTTTTCTATGACTTAGCTTTTTGGGTGAGATAGAGATGTGAATCCAACATACAGTGTGGCAAAAAAGTATTTAGTCAGCCACCAATTGTGCAAGTTCTCCCACTTAAAAAGATGAGAGGCCTGTAATTTTCATCATAGGTACACTTCAACTATTACAGACAAAATAAGAAAAAAAATCCAGAAAATCACATTGTAGGATTTTTTTATGAATTTATTTGCAAATTATGGTGGAAAATAAGTATTTGGTCAATGAAAAAAGGTTCTCTCAATACTTTGTTATATACCCTTTGTTGGCAATGACAGAGGTCAAACGTTTTCTGTAAGTCTTTACAAGGTTTTCACACACTGTTGCTGGTATTTTGGCCCATTCCTCCATGCAGATCTCCTCTATATCAGTGATGTTTTGGGGCTGTTGCTGGGCAACACAGACTTTCAACTCCCTCCAAAGATTTTCAGTGGGGTTGAGATCTGGAGACTGGCTAGGCCACTCCAGGACCTTGAAATGATTCTATTCCCATTTGAACTTTGCTGGGCTTTGAAATGGTTGAAAGCTCATTAATATCACATTTACAGTAGGTGACTAGCTAAACAACAAATAAGACAGATTTTCCATTGGAATTTGGTTTTGCTTTTAGATGGTTGAAAGTATAGGGATAACACATTTTTGAGTGGGTGGATATACTGTAGGTTGTAATCTCATTGAATAACATCTGAACCAAATATTACCTCATTATCCACGTTGAAATGATGTAGTGGGCTCTGTGTGTAGGTATGTGAATTAATGCCTTGTAGGAGGAAAGATACTGAAATAAATGATACAGTACAGAGTTGGCACCTCAGGTTCAAAAATGTTGTGGCAAAAGTTGTACACGTCTTTTCTGGGGCCTGGAGGTTTTCCTGATCTCATGACAAAGTCTGGGTCCTATTCGTAGACTATGACAAAATATGATTATAATAGATAGCACAGATGAAAAGGGAAGCTATGACTATAGGGCTGTAGGGCAGAGATACATGTATGTCAGAGAGGAGAATATAGTGAAATCAGGCTGTAGGGCAGAGAGACAGTTGACAAAACAACTCTGTATGGTGGAGATATCAGGAGGGAAATGCCACCACCATAGGGCCTGTAGAAAGTGTGGGATCCGTTCGAGAGAGCTTGCCAGTTCTGTGTGCGTGCAAGGTTTGATTCCCCATAACACTGTGGTGTTATGTCCCTCCTTCACCCCTCTTTATGCCCACATCAGGCAATTTGTAGCAGTTGCATTTTTTGTCCATGATACCACTTACCTCTCTCATGGGGAATCCATCAATCTCTCATTCTAGATGAATTCAGAGAAAACAAATAATCAACAAATTACACAGAGTAGCATTAGTGCTCACAAAGACTTTCCTTTCAGCGCTTTCCTTACCCAAGGAGATTTATATAATATAATGCGTTGGCCCTCTGAGCAAACAGGATAATTATGGCCTACGGTCTATCTGTCGCTTGTCCGGCACGGCCAAGTGGAAAGAAACACGTTATTACCGCTCAAAGGTTTCTGCTGGAGGAATTAGGATAAATAAATGTTTCATGAAGTAACACGATTTTACAGTTGAATCCTCATCCAAAATCAACACATTATGTCCAACCAGTTACACGTTTTCATGTTCATTTTTTTCCCTGTAAGAAATGATCACCCTAACACACTTAGTTTGTTTTAAATACTTTTTTGTTTCCTGTACTTTGCAATGATGAGAAATATCAGTGAATATGATGAAAAATAAACACATTCAAATGTTTTGCTTCCACTGACAAATGAAGTTCGCACACACATGATATGCCTGCATTCAGCAGAGCTGTAAACAGCCGGACCTGAGAAGTCTGAACACCCAGTGAGCAGAAGGCCACCAGTGCCTCAGCCTACACAGACAGGTCTATTCTCAACCCAGAATCATTCAGTCTGGGCTATCAGATCTCTGAGGTGTACAGTTAGTGGTTCAATCAGGCCTTTGGAGAGCAGAGGGATTGAAACCTTTGTCTGATCTTCAGCTCTCCCTCCAATAGATGAACCTGCCAGCAGCATTGTTCAGTGGAGCAGATGGTGTCTTAAAGGACAGGCCCAGTCGCCATCAGACTGCTCTGCCTCTCTGTTACGCCAGTCAGTAACAGCAGCCACTGCAACCATATTGCTACACTTTCCAAGAACAGAGGCAGTGGCAGCAACATATGCCCTTTTCCTAATGGCCTGAGCATCTGCTTTCCCTGCGCTGTGTTTGGATAGCGTCACAAAGACCTTTTACCTGGTGCATCACTTTCCACATGCTGAAACCCATGGCTTTTTTCTGACATATGCCCCATTGTTTTCATATCAGCGTCTTCTCTTCATAGGTCAAAGACGTGTGAAGTGCAAAGGTTCAAATTCAAAAAAATTCAGCCCTCTAATCCATACTGTTTGAACAAAATTTTAACAAAGCAATTTTCTCCAAGTCTGATATTATGTGGCATAAACATACTTGCAGGAAGTAGGGCTGCTGCGGGTGCTTCAGCACCCCCTGATAAATAATAATAAAAAAATACATAAAACATATATTTTCAATTCAAAATTTGTGAACTAGGCCTTTATTACTCCTCTATGAGCGTCAATTTTTTTGACAGCACCCCCAACCCAATACATCTTCCCACAGCCATGGATATAATGTGAAGGTGGATGAAGATAGTTTGAACCATCTAGGTGTACACCAACCAGGTGGGAAAAGACAACTATTTAATTTTAAAAGGTCATTATTATTGTTTGGAGAATGCAGGACTGCCAGATGAGGCAAGAGTAAATACTCTGAGGAGAGAAGTGGCAACCTCGTGATGGGGTTGAAGTGCTAGAAGCATAACAAAAGCAAAAGCACTTCCAAAGGGCATTTGGCCCTTCACATTCTGCTATAGGCTTTGCAGATATATTGTGTTAGGCCCTTACTTTGAAATTAAATTAATATTGCATGCTGTTTCAAATGTCATCTTCTGTGAATGCCAAGTTTACATTTTCTATGCCGTATTTAGCCAGGGGAATGCATAAGGACCTTTCAATCAAAAAAGGCCCCTTCTTCTAGACTTTGTATTAATTATGAAAATGCATTCAGGGCAAGGCCATCCAGATGTCTAGTAGCAATTGGAATTTAAAAGCTTTTTTTGCTTGTTATTTTTAACTTCATACTTGTGGAAATCCCCAATGCATTTCAGGGGATTGCTTCCACAGTCCAATTAGCATTTGGAGCAATTACAGTGAAGAGGAAGGCCACTGTAATTTACCAAGCAAGAAATGTAACTGAAGGAGGGTCAGGGTGTTTGGTTGTGTAACGAAGGGGTTGAATAGAAACTTGGCCAAACAGGGGCTTTCAGGAATTAGGAACACAGGTTAGGGTGAGGACATTTAGCTATGTTTGCAATATCTTTATTGTAGCCCTATCCTGTGCTTTAAAAAATATTTTAGCAGGTGCTGCTAAACGATGGCTTTGTATGGTGAAGTGTGTGTATAATGCGTAGTTTATATTACTTCCAGGAGAACGACTTCCCCCCTCTCATTGAAGCCATGAAGTTCAAGGCCGACCGTGGTACTACAGGCGGTTGTTTCCAGAAAGCAAGGTCCCCCATTATAGTGACTGGGAAATGCCAATCTTCGTCATGAATATTAGTGTAAATTAAAAAACAAAAACATTTTGAAGACAATCATGGTACCAATAATTGCTTCTATTATACCAGATGTACAGGTACAGTATATACTGTATCAGTTTAATAGGATTATGTAGTTAAATGGCTATTTGGTGACATTATAATCATTGTTGTTCGACTTTGTAAATTGTATGTTGTCAGAGTGGACCCTGTCTAGATCTGTTGACTGTTGGTTGGGGTAGAGGTCACCAATCGCTTAGCATCCTTGTAGTCTGCAATTACAGGCAACGCATGCACCACTGAGAAGTGAGAATGTTACGCCACCTCAATGTTTAATGAGTAATTATCTCGACTAATGCCCACACTGTGTCTCAGATGTCAGCAATCTCTCAGACTTTAAATGTGAGTCTGGTGTAAACTTCATAATTGTCCTCAATGTGGAGCCATGAATAATTTTACATTTACATTACATTTTTGTCATTTAGAATACACTCTTATCCAGTGATGTACAACTACTGCATTCATCTTAAGATAGCTAGGTGAGTCAACAACACTTCGCAATCATATAAAAGTACATTTTCCTCAACAAAGTTTTTATCAGAAAAGTCAGTGCTAGTAGGAAAAGACAAGTGCCTTTTGGGGGGGGGGGTGTTGTAGAGCGTGAACCTGCAGGAGTGAATCACTGCTTTGATGTTTGTAGAGAACGACAGGGTGTTGTCCAGGGTCACGCCAAGGTTCTCTGCACTCTGGGAGGGGGACACTGTGGAGTTGTTGTCACGCCCTGACCATAGAGAGCCTTTTTATTCTCTATTTTGGTTAGGTCGGGGTGTGACTAGGGAGGGGGGGTGTTCCTATCTAGGTTGTTTATTTCTATGTTGGTCTGGTTTGGTTCCCAATCAGAGGCAGCCGTTTATCATTGTCTCTGATTGGGGATCAGATTTAGGCAGCCATTTTCCCACTGTGTTTTATGGGAGCTTGTTTTTGTGTTGTTGCTTGTGAGCACTCCAGAACGTCACATTTCGTTTGTTCTTTAATGTTATTGTGCATTTCATTGAATGAACATGTGGAACCAATATCACGCTGCGCTTTGGTCCGAATGTTCTTACGACGATCGTGACAGAAGATCCCACCAAACCAGGACAAAGCAGCGTGCCCAGGAGGAGAAGTTATCCTGGGGTTAGGAGGAGATCAAGGAGGAGAAGATATCCTGGGCTTGGGAGGAAATCATGGGAGGACACAAAAGCCTTCCTTGGAAGCAGAAGCAATTAGATAAGGGAGGACAGCAACGACACCGGAGTTCGCTGCCACAAAGAAAGCCCCAAAAATAGCCCACATTTTCTTTTGGAGGGAGGGGGCACAAGGGGTGGTCGACGGAGCGGAGCAGTGAACCAGAGCTAGTCTGGGAGAAGATGGAGAAATTGGAGGACAGTGAACGGAGAGAGTCAGAGACAGTCAGTGAGTTGCTGGAGAAAGTGGAGGAGAGAGAAATGAGAGAGTTGTTGTGTTGGTGTATGATGCTCGACATTCGCTCTAAGGAGCGTTTTATCAGTTTGATGCCACCTGAGTCAGCTCTCCGTACTCGTCCTGAGGAGCCTGCTATCAGTCTGGTCAAATCTGTGCCGGCTCCATGCACCAGGTCTTCAGTGGTCCTGTGCCAGCTTCCCGCACTCGCCATGCGGAGTGTGTCATCTTTCCGGTACCATGTGCGGCCGCTCTACGCACCAGGTCTCCAGTGCGCCTCCACAGCCCAGTAGGTCCTGTACCAGCTCCCTGCACTTGCCGTGCGAAGTGTGTCATTGTTCCGGTACAATTTGTGCCGGCTCTACGCACCAGGTCTCCAGTGCGCCTCCACAGCCAGTACGTCCTGTGCCAGCCCCTCGCACTCGCCCTGAAGGGCTTGTCACCAGTCCGGTGCAACTTGTGCCAGCCCCACGCATCAGGCCTCCAGTCCGCCTCCCCAGTCCGGAACCACCTTCGACGGTCCACGGTCCGGAACCTCCTGCGACGGTCCGGAGCCTCATATGACGGTCCACGGTCCGGAATCTCATACGACGGCCCACGGTCCGGAACCTCCAGCTCCATGGTCAGAGCCTTCCCCTGCGCCGATGCCCAGTCCAAGCACGGCATCCAGTCCTGCTCCAAGGCCGGAGCCTTCATCTGCGCCGGTGCACAGGCCAGGCACGGCACGGCGGCCAGGCAGGGCGGCCAGTCCCGCTCCATGGCAGGAGCCTTCCTCTGCGCCGGTGCCCAGTCCGGGCATGGCGTCCAGTAGCGCTCCAAGGCCGGAGCCTTTCTGTGTTGGGGCCCAGTCCGGGTACGGCGTCCAGTCCAGCTCCAAGGCCCGGAGCCTTCCTCTGCGCCATTGCCCAGTCCAGGCACGGCGGCCAACTCAGCTCCATGGCCGGAGTCTTCCTCGGCGCCGGTGCCCAGTCCAGGCACGGCGTTCTACCCGGCCCCATGGCCGGACCCGTGGTCTGGGCGGGGGGCAAAGACCTGCACCGGAGCCGCCACCGACACTAGATCTCCCTGGTTGTTTTCAAGTTTTGTGGCCGGAGTCCGCACGTTTTTTTTGGGGGGGGTTACTGTCACTCCCTGACCATAGAGAGCCTTTTTATTCTCTATTTTGGTTAGGTGGAGTGTGACAAGGGGGAGGGTTGTGTTCCTATCTAGGTTGTTTATTTCTATGTTGGCCTGGTATAGTTCCCAATCAGAGACAGCTGATTATCATTGTCTCTGATTGGGGATCATATTTAGGCAGCCATTTCCCCACTGTGTTTTGTAGGAGCTTGTTATTGTATTGTGTTGTGTTGTTATTTTCCACCATAATTTGCTAATAAATTCATAAAAAATCCTACAATGTGATTTTCTGGATTTTTTTTCTCATTTTGTCTGTCATAGTTGAAGTGTACCTATGATGAAAATTACAGGACTCATCTTTTTAAGTGGGAGAACTTTTGGCCACAATTGGTGTCTGACTAAATACTTTTTTGCCCCACTGTATATCTATCTATCCTATATCTATCCTACCATGCCTTTCTAAGGTCTTCGAAAGCCAAGTCAACAAACAGATTACCGACCATTTCGAATCCCACCATACCTTCTCTGCTATGCAATCTGGTTTCAGAGCTGGTCAGGGGTGCACCTCAGCCACGCTCAAGGTCCTAAACGATATCTTAACCGCCATCGATAAGAAACAATACTGTGCAGCCGTATTCATTGACCTTGCCAAGCCTTTCGCCTCTGTCAATCACCACATCCTCATCAGCAGACTCGACAGCCTTGGTTTCTCAAATGATTGCCTCGCCTGGTTCACCAACTTCTTCTCTGATAGAGTTCAGTGTGTCAAATCGGAGGGTCTGTTTTCTGGACGGCTCTGACTTTGAATATGTGGAACCCTGCAAATACCTAGGTGTCTGGTTAGACTGTAAACTCTCCTTCCAGACTCACATCAAACATCTCCAATCCAAAATGAAATCTAGAATTGGCTTCCTATATCGCAACAAAGCATCCTTCACTCATGTTGCCAAACATAAAACTGACCATCCTACAAATCCTCGACTTTGGCGATGTCATTTACAAAATAGCCTCCAATACCCTACTCAATAAATTGGATGCAGTCTATCACAGTGCCGTCCGTTTTGTCACCAAAGCCCCATATACTACCCACCACTGCGACCTGTACGCACTCGTTGGCTGGCTCTCGCTTCATACTCGTCGCCAAACCCACTGGCTCCAGGTCATCTACAATACCCTTTATCCTTCTCGCCTCCCGCTGGTTGCAGGGTTCTTCTTTGTGTAGAAGGACAAGACCATGTGCTAGTGTATTGACTACCAGGGACTCAACGACATCATAGTGAGGAACCGTTACCCGCTACCTCTAATTTTCTCGGCCTTCAAACCGCTCCAGGGGGCCGCGATCTTCTCCAAGCTGGATCTACAAAACTCCTACCACATGGTGCAGATAAAGAGAGGGGGAGGAATGGAAAACCGCCTTCAATGCCCCTTCCATGTTACAGGCTCTGGTTAATGACATTCTCAGCAACAGACTGAACTGGTTTGTCTTCATCTTCCTTGATGACTCCCGATCCCCCCCCAAGAACACGTGCTCCATATCCGGCAGGTTCTCCAGCGCCTTCTGGAGAACCAGTTGTATGTTAACCTCTAGCGCCGAGCAATCCCGTATCCGGGAGCGTAATCATAGCGTCAAGCTCATTAGCATAACGCAATGTTAACTATTCATGAAAATCGCAAATGAAATGAAAGAAATATATTGGCTCACAAGCTTAGTCTTTTGTTAACAACACTGTCATCTCAGATTTTCAAAATATGCTTTTCTACCATCGCTACACAAGCATTTGTGTAAGAGGTATTGATAGCTAGCATAGCATTAGCCTAGCATTCAGCAGGCAACATTTTCACAAAAATAAAATAAAATAATTTACCTTTGAAGAACTTCAAATGTTTTCAATGAGGAGACTCTCAGTTAGATAGCAAATGTTCAGTTTTTCCAAAAAGATTATTTGTGTAGGAGAAATCGCTCCGTTTTGTTCATCGCGTTTGGCTAAGAAAAAAAAACGAAAATTCAGTCATTACAACGTCAAACATTTTTCCAAATTAACTCCATAATATCGACAGAAACATGGCAAACTTTGTTTAGAATCAATCCTCAATGTGTTTTTCACATATCTATTCGATGATAAATCATTCGTGGCAGTTGCCTTTCTCCTCTGATCCGAATGGAAAAGTGGACGCAGCTGGAGATTGCGCAATAATTTCAACGGAGGACACCAAGCGGACACCTGGTAAGTGTAGTCTCTTATGGTCAATCTTCCAATGATATGCCTACAAATACATCACAATGCTGCAGACACCTTGGGGAAACGACAGAAAGTGTAGGCTCATTCCTGGCGCATTCACAGCCATGTAAGGAGACATTGGAACACAGCGCCTTCAGAATCTGTGCCATTTCCTGTTTGAAATTTCATCTTGGTTTCACCTGTAGCATAAGTTCTGTGGCATTCACAGATAATATCTTTGCAGTTTTGGAAACGTCAGAATGTTTTCTTTCCAAAGCTGTCAATTATATGCATAGCCGAGCATCTTTTCGTGGCAAAATATCTTGTTTAAAACGGGAACTTGTTTTTATCCAAAAATTAAAAGAGCGCGCCCAATATTGAAGAAGTTAACCTCTTGATACTACCCATCCCGGATCCGGTATTGTGAATACAGCCTCAGGCTCATTACCATAACGCAACGTTAACGATTTCTGAAAATCGCAAATGAAATAAATATGTCTGCTCTCAAGCTTAGCCTTTTCTTAACAACACTGTCATCTCAGATTTTCAAAATATGCTTTTGAACCATAGCAAATCAAGCATTTGTGTAAGAGTATTGATAGCTAGCGTATCATTTAGCACGCAACATTTTCACAAAAACCAGAAAACCAATCAAATAAAATCATTTACCTTTGAAGAACTTCGTATGTTTTCAATTAGGAGACTCTCAGTTACATAGCAAATGTTCAGTTTTTCCTGAAAGATTCTTTTTGTAGGAGAAATCGCTCCGTTTTGTACATCACATTTGGCTACCGAAACTAACCGAAAATTCAGTCACCAAAACGTCAAACTTTTTCCGAATTAACTACATAACATAGACCAAAACATGGCAAACGTTGTTTAGAATCAATCCTCAAGGTGTTTTTTCACATATCTCTTCATTGATATGCCATTTGTGGAAGCCTGCTTTCGTCTCAGAATCCCATGGAAAAATACCAGCAGCTGAAGATGACGCACCAATTTCGACAGAGGACACCAGGCGGACACCTGGCAAATGTAGTCTCTTATGGTCAATCTTGCAAATGATATGCCTACAAATACGTCACAATGCTGCAGACACCTTGAGGAAACGATAGATAGGGCAGGCTCATTCCTGTCGCATTCACAGCCATATAAGGAGACAATACAGAGCCTCAAAAATCCTGCTCATTTCCTGGTTGCAGTTTCATCTTGGTTTTGCCTGTAGCTTCTGTTCTGGGGCACTCACAGACAATATCTTTGCAGTTCCGGAAACGTCAGAGTGTTTTCTTTCTAAAGCTATCAATTATATGCATAGTCGAGCATCTTTTTGTGACAAAATATTGCGCTTAAAACGGGCACGTCTTTTTATCCAAAAATGAAATACTGCCCCTAGAGTTCCAAGAGGTTAAACTGTTCCCTCTCCTACTGGTTGGTGTCCAAGAACAGCAAGCCGGATGCCCTGTCTTGCCACTATAACCCCACGGCTACTAGACCAGAGCCCGAGACTATCCTTCCCACCATGTGCTTGGCGACGGCACTCGGTTGGGATATCGGGAAACAGGTCTGGGAGGTGCAGCTGTCCCAGCTGGGGGGGGATGTTCATGCCTTATGATCTCCACTCCACGGTCCTGGAATGGGCCCATTCCGCCAGGCTTGCCTGCCACCCGGGCGCCCGGCGATCGCCTTAGTGCGACAACGCTTCTGGTGGCCTACCATCTTTATCGCAGACTGCAATGTCTGTGCGTGGAACAAGAGCCCTCAACAAGCACCAGCTTGCCGCCTCCAACCTCTGCCCATCCCTCATCTCCCCTGGTCTCACATCTCCCTGGACTTTTTCATGGGTCACCCGCCCATCTGATGGGAACACTGCCATCCTGACCATGCTAGATCGCTTTTTCAAGGCCATCCACTTCATTCCTTTCCCCAAGTTACTCTCGCCAAAGAGATGGCCCAGCTCATGGTGCAGCACATCTTCCAGATCCATGGATTGCACGTGGACATGGTCTCCGACCGCGGCCCTCAGTTCTCGTCCCGGTTCTTGGAGGCATTCTGCACCTTCATTGGGTTATCAGCCAGCCTGTCGTCCGGGTTCCACCCCCAGTCTAACGGCCAGTCAGAGCGAGCCAACCAGGACCACGAGACCACTCCGCGATGCCTGGTCTCAGCCAACGACACCTCCTGGAGCCAACAGCTGGTGTGGGTGGATTATGCCCGCAACACCCTTCCCTGCTCAGCCCATAAAACAACTCCTCAAATCAAATGTGTTTTTGTCAATTGTGCCGAATACAACAGGTGTTGATCTTACAGTGAAAGGCTCTAACAGTGCAAAAAGGTATTAGGTGAACAGTAGGTAGGTAAAGAAATGAAAACAACAGTAAAAAGACAGTGAAAATAACAGTAGCGAGGCTATATACAGTAGCAAGGCTACATATAGTCACCGGTTAGTTGGGCTGATGGAGGTAGTATGTACATGTAGATATGGTTAAAGTGACTATGCATATTAGAGGTTGACCGATTTAATTAGGGCCGATTTCAAGTTTTCATAACAATCGGAAATCGATATTTTGGATGCCGATTATTATTATTTTTTTTTACACCTTTATTTAACTAGGCAAGTCAGTTAACACATTCTTATTTTCCATGACAGCCTAGGAACGGTGGGTTAACTTGTTATGGCTGCAATCCCACTAACGGTATAAGTGTCATCAACAACCGCTGAATAGCACAGCGCTACATTCAATAAATATTACTAAAAATATTTATATTCATGAAATCACAAGTGCAATATAGGAAAACACAGTTTAGCCTTTTGTTAATCCACCTGTCGTGTCAGATTTTGAAATTATGCTTTACGGCGAAAGTAATCCAAGTCTTTGTGTAAGTTTATCGATCGCACGACAAAACATTAAGTACACTTAGCATCAGGTAGCTTGGTCATGAAAATCAGAAAAGCAATCAAATTAATCGTTTACCTTTGATGATCTTTGGATGTTTTCATTCACAAGGCTCCCAGTTACACAACAAATGTTCCTTTTGTTCCATAAAGATTATTTTTATATCCAAAATACCTCTGTTGGTTTGGAAATCTACAGGAAAGAACGGTCACGACAAGGCAGACGAAAATTCCAAATAGTTTCCATAATGTCCACAAAAACATGTCAAACGTTTTTTATAATCAATCCTCAGGTTGTTTTTTAAATATATAATCGATAATATATCAACCGCAAATGTCTTTCACAGTAGGAGAGGGGAAAACAATGGCTGTCCAAACTCTGTTGCGCAAGCAAAACTCATATGACCACTTGATGTGATATCGTTCTGGCTCATTTTTCAAAATAAAAGCCTGAAACTGAAGACTGTTGACACCTTGAGGAAGCGATAGGAAAAGGAATTTGGTTCATATCCCTTTCAATTCTGCAAAGGGAGGCTATGGAACATGGAGTTTTCAAAATAGAAGCTACTTCCTGTTTTGATTTTCCTCAGGGTTTCGCCTGCAATATCAGTTCTGTTATATTCACAGGAAATATTTTGACAGTTTTGGAAACTTTAGAGTGTTTTCTATCCAATACTAGTAATAATATGCATATATTAGCAACTGAGACTGTGAAGTTGGCCGTTAACAATGGGCACCTTTTCATCCAAGCTACTCAATACTGCCCCTGCAGCCATAAAAAGTTAACTGCCTTGTTCAGGGGCAGAACGACAGATGTTTACCTTGTCAGCTCTGGAATTCAATCTTGCAACCTTACGGTTAACTAGTCCAACGCTCTAACCACCTGCCTCTCATTGCACTCCACGAGGAGCCTGCCTGTTAAGCGAATGCAGTAGAAGCCAAGGTAAGTTGCTAGCTAGCATTAAACTTATCTTATAAAAAACAATCATAATCACTATTTAACTACACATGGTTGATATTACTAGTTTATCTAGTGTGTTCTGCGTTGCATATAATCAATGCAACGCAGGGGGATGATTTAACAAAAGCACATTTGCGAAAAAAGCACAATCGTTGCACTGTACCTAACCATAAACACCAATCCCTTTCTAAAAATCAATACACAGAGGTATATATTTTTAAACCTGCATATTTAGCTAAAAGAAATCCAGGTGAGCAGGCAATATTAACCAGGTGAAATTGTGTCACTTCTCTTGCGTTCATTGCACGCAGAGGCAGGGTATATGCAACTGTTGGGCAGCCTGGCTTATTGCGAACTAATTTGCCAGAATATTATGTAAATATGACGTAACATTGCAGGTTGTACAATGTAACAGGAATATTTAGACTTAGGGATTCCACCCATTAGATAAAATATCGAATGGTTCTGTATTTCACTGATATAAACGTTTAGTTTTCAAAATGATAGTTTCCAGATTCGACCATATTAATGACCAAAGGCTTGTATTTCTGTGTGTTATTATGTTATAATTATGTCTATGATTTGATAGAGCAGACTGACTGAGCGATGGTAGGCAGCAACAGGCTCGTAAGTATTCATTCAAACAGCACTTTTGTGTGTTTTGCCAGCAGCTCTTTGCAAGCACAGCTCTGTTTATGACTTCAAGCCTATCAACTCCCGAGATTAGGCTGGTGTAACCGATGTGGAATGGCTAGCTCGTTAGCGGTATGCGCGCTAATAGCGTTTGAAACGTCACTCGCTCTGAGACTTGGAGTGGTTGTTCCCCTTGCTCTGCAAGGGCCGTGTCTTTTGTGGAGCGATGGGTAACGCTGCTTCAAGTGTGGCTGTTGTTGATGTGTTCCTGGTTCGAGCCCAGGTAGGGGCGAGGAATGGACGAAAGCTATACTGTTACACTGGAAATACTAAAGTGCCTATAAGAACAACCAATAGTCAAAGGTATATGAAATACAAATGGAATAGAGAAAAATAGTATTTATAGGACTATATTAACTACAACCTAAAATACTGATTTGAATGTCATTGAGAAAACAGTGTCAAAGTGTCAAAGATTATTTTCGCAAACATCCTTTCTGAATTTAAAAGTAATCCTCTAGGTAATCATCTAGTTTTTCAAAGGCATCTGTAATCTGATTACAATATTTGTGGTGGTTGTTACGGTTTTCTAGGTGTGAAGGAGAGTCGGACCAAAATGCGGCGTGTAGATTACGATCCACGTTTAATGAACTGAAGAAACACAAATCAATATACAAACACTACAAAAACAATGAACGTAATGAAAACCGAAACAGCCTAATACTGGTGCAAACTAATACACGACAGACAAAAGGACACTAAGGACAATTACCCACAAAACACTCAAAGAATATGGCTGCCTAAATATGGTTCCCAATCAGAGACAACGATAAACACCTGCCTCTGATTGAGAACCACTTCAGACAGCCATAGACTTATCTAGAACACCCCACTAAGCTACAATCCCAATACAATACACACCACATACAGAAACCCATGCCACACCCTGGCCTGACCAAATAAATGAAGAAAAACACAAAATACTTAGACCAGGGCGTTACAGAATCCCTCCCCCCCCCCAAGGTGCGGACTCCCGGCCGCACATCAAAACCCATAGGGGAGGGTCCGGGTGGGCGTCTGTCCACGGTGGCGGCTCCGGCACGGGACGTGGACACCACTCTATCAAAGTCTTAGTCCCTCTTCCTCGCGTCCTCAGATAGGCCACCCTCGCCGCCGACCATGGCCTAGTAGTCCTCACCCAGGACCCCACTGGACTGAGGGGCAGCCCGGGACTGAGGGGCAGCCCGGGACTGAGGGGCAGCCCGGGACTGAGGGGCAGCCCGGGACTGAGGGGCAGCCCGGGACTGAGGGGCAGCCCGGGACTGAGGGGCAGCCCGGGACTGAGGGGCAGCCCGGGACTGAGGGGCAGCCCGGGACTGAGGGGCAGCCCGGGACTGAGAGGAAGCTCGGGACTGAGAGGAAGCTCGGGACTGAGAGGAAGCTCAGCACTGAGAGGAAGCTCAGGCAGGTAGTTGGGTCTGGCAGAGTCTGGCTGACTGACGTATCTAGAAGAGTCTGGCTGACTGGCAGATCTGGAAGAGTCTGGCTGACTGGCGGATCTGGAAGAGTCTGGCTGCTCCATGCTGACTGGCAGCTCTGGCTGCTCCATGCTGACTGGCAGCTCTGGCTGCTCCATGCTGACTGGCGGCTCTGGCTGCTCCATGCTGACTGGCGGCTCTGGCTGCTCCATGCTGACTGGCGGCTCTGGCTGCTCCATGCTGACTGGCGGCTCCGGTGGCTTCTTGCAGACTGGCAGCTCCTTGCAGACTGGCAGCTCCTTGCAGACTGGGAGCTCCTTGCAGACTGGCAGCTCTAGCTGCTCCATGCATACTGGCAGCTCTAGCTGCTCCATGCAGACCGGCAGCTCTGGCAGCTCCTTGCAGACTTGCAGCTCCTTGCAGACTGGCAGCTCCTTGCAGACTGGCAGCTCTAGCTGCTCCATGCAGACTGGCAGCTCTGGCTGCTCCATGCAGACTGGCAGCTCTGGCTGCTCCATGCAGACTGACAGCTCTGGCTGCTCCATGCAGACTGACAGCTCTGGCTGCTCCATGCAGGCTTGCAGCTCTGGCTGCGCTGAACAGGCAGGAGACTCCAGCAGCGCTGTAGAGGAGGAAGGCTCTGGCAGCGCTAAACAGGCGGGAGACTCCGGCAGCGCAGGAGAGGAGGAAGGCTCTGGCAGCGCTGGAGAGGCGAGGCGCACTGTAGGCCTGATGCGTGGTGCTGGCACTGGTGGTACTGGGACGAGGACATGCACAGGAAGCCTGGTGCGGGGAGCTGCCACCGGGGGGCTGGGACCGTGCAGGCGCACTGGAGCTCTTGAGCACCGAGCCTGCCCAACCTTACCTGGTTGAATACTCCCGGTCGCTCTGCCAGTGCGGCGAGATGGAATAGCCCGCACTGGGCTATGCAGGCGAACCGGGGACACCGTGCGCAAGGCTGGTGCCATGTAAGCCGGCCCAAAGAGACGCACTGGTGACCAGATGCGTAGAGCCGGCTTCATGGCATTTGGCTCGACGCTCACTCTAGCCCGGCCGATACGCGGAGCTGGAATGTACCGCACCGGGCTATGCACCCGCACTGGGGACACCGTGCGCTCCTCAGCATAACGCGGTGCCTGCCCGGTCTCTCTAGCCCCCCGGTAAGTACAGGAAATTGGCGTAGGTCTCCTACCTAGCGTCGCCATACTCCCTGTGAGCCGCCCCCCCAAGAAATTTTTGGGGCTGACTCCCTGGCTTCCTACCGCGCCGCCGTGCTTGCTTCTCCAACTCCATTCTTCTATACCCCTCTTCGCACTGCTCCAGTGAATCCCAGGCGGGCTCCTGCACTCCTCCTGGGTCGACCGCCCACCTGTCTATTTCCTCCCAAGTAGTTTAGTCCAGACATTGCTGCCTCTCCTGCTGTTGCCTCTGTTGCTTCTCCTGCTGTTCCTGCCTGTTGACACGCCGCTTGGTCCTGTTGTGGTGGGTGATTCTGTTACGGTTTTCTAGGTGTGAAGGAGAGTCGGACCAAAATGCTGCGTGTAGATTACGATCCACGTTTAATGAACTGAAGAAAACACGAATCAATATACAAACACTACAAAAACAATGAACGTAATGAAAACCGAAACAGCCTAATACTGGTGCAAACTAATACACGACAGACAAAAGGACACTAAGGACATAAGGACAATCACCCACGAAACACTCAAAGAATATGGCTCCCTAAATATGGTTCCCAATCAGAGACAACGATAAACATCTGCCTCTGATTGAGAACCACTTCAGACAGCCATAGACTTATCTAGAACACCCCACTAAGCTACAATCCCAATACAAAACACACCACATACAAAAACCCATGCCACACCCTGGCCTGACCAAATAAATGAAGAAAAACACAAAATACTTAGACCAGGGCGTGACAGTGGTAACATAACGGATAACAGTTAACGTTTTTATAATCCCTTACATGTAAACCGTTACTCCCCAACCCTGTCTGTGCTTCCAATGGGATTACAGTATGATTGCTCAGAGGGCCTTGAAATGATAAAAATCAATATCAATTGAGACAAAAATAGAATGAGGTGTCTGTTTTATAGTATGGAAGGATAATGTGGACTTTGTGCCAGCTCTTAGGTTAAGCAAAAGGTTAAAACCATTTCATCCATGAGGGAAATGTTCTCCCCATGAATGTATTTGTACTCTGTCTGTTTGCCATTTTTAGGAGTCCCCACAGTACAGATCGCTCAGCCGGCTGCTGCCCTCCCCCCTCCACTCCCACCCCCTCTACTTGGATGGAGCTGCCTGGACTGGTGGACTGGTCTCAGAGCACTTTGCCATTCAACTGGGGAGGGACACCCTCAGAAAAACACCTACATGGAAATGCAATTAAAACCGTATTTCCCTGAATACAGAGAGTGGGGTGTTTTGGGACAGTGGCTGCGAGAGAGAGAGAGACCTGCTGTTCGACCTGCTGCCTGGGGAATGGAACGTAAGGGGGATAGAGAGGGAAGTGGGTGCACCTCTCACACCTTACTCCACACTTAGCAAATCAACACCGCTCGTCATCACGTTCAACTCACACATAGCATTCATACCACACATCTGCAGTATATAAAATGCATTTTTGCTGAAATAATCATAGACTGTCAAAACAAAATGGATGGGGCCCTCGGTGATGTCACCCCATCGTTTCGTATGTGAAATCTCAGTGGCGCATTTGAAGATCAGGAAGTGTTGTTGAAGCGTGTCGCCATCTTACTTCATTGAGGAGTTTTTGAGCTACTCTAGGAAGTGATGTTGTAGGCTAGCTAAGTGCTGCTCCATCTCATTGAATATCTCAAGTTGAAGGCTGACCGGGTACTGCAGGCTGCCATTAGCAACTAAATGATCCTTAGAACTACTTCTGCGTGCAATTTTCAAATAATTGGTTCAATGACACACAGTATAATGCTTCAATGATGCTAAAAACATTCAAGGGGTCAAAACAATCACACCAGCTAGGGGAGATGTTATATAGTTGTTACAAACGTTGAGAAATAATAGATACTGAAAAACTTAGCTTAAATAGCTTAAAGATTCTGGCAGTAGTGAGATGGCAGTCAATATTTGTTGTTCGCCTCCTACCTGAGCCTTTTCTTTTACTTCTTTGCACATGCCTATGCTAGGCTAGCACTAATTTCAGCCGACCAGTAAAGTCATTACAAGGCAGCATTCCTTCCATTTTTGGACATTGGCAAGACTCAACCATCTCCTAGTCATGTGTTCTGTAAATTTCAAGAGTTAAAGGGGAACTGTAATTGCTGAATTTGGCCTTGTTTTTGGCTTGCTCCTCAAGAAATGCTGGCGGAAGCCAAAGGTGAATTGGCTTGGGGGTGTGGTTTGATATGGTTGTTTCCTGGGTGCAGGGTCGGGGAGTAACATGGATTACTTTTAAATTCAGTTAGGATGTTTGTGAAAAAATATGACACTTCTGTTTTCTCAATGTCATTCAAATCAGCATTGAAAAATTAGCAAGTTTAACTTTTTTCCACCTGAGCAAGTCAGAGACCATTATGATGACACACCAAATGTGTTTGATTGATCACGGGGAAAGAGCAGGAATGGGCATTAGTAGGCTACAGCCCAAGTTATGTCTTCCAATGGTGTGACTGCTGTCGGCATTCAAAGATTATCCAACTTGGAAAAAACGCTTGGAGGTAAGGATGACAGCAGTGGTGGGGTCTACAATGATACAAATATCACTTATAGTTGATATCTACATAGTGCGTTGATGTGAATCACACTGCTGCTCTCTCATTTAGCTTCTTGCGCCTCACTGATAGTGTTTGTTGAGGATGGCTGATTACAAATATAAATGTATATTTGAACCCGATATTGGTTGAATTCAATAAGTTTAAGCTGCCTATCAATCATTGTTTTTGAAACCAGTGGACCGCCAGTGAAAAATGCACTCTTGCATAAGCTATTACCAATGGCAGTTAGGGTAAGTCATATCTTACACACAAACAGGTACTATGTTGAAGTTTGAACAGATCACATAAAATCTACCCAATTATGGTCTCCCCATCAAATGACCTGGCATCTGGCAATAGCATCTAAAGTCCTCTCCATCTGTCGAAATATGCAGAGTTGAGGCAGAGTTCATCAGTGACACATGGAATGAAAAGGGTGTTGCAAATACTAGACACTTCTTCTGTACTGTATTATGAGTAATCACCTTCAGTCCCACATTGTCGATGTATTGAGTGCCAGGTCACTCTCCATTCAAAGATGTCAGTATCAAGCCTGTCTGTCGGTCAGGACTAAACCTACATAATGCTCGTCTCCCCATCAATGACCGTTGGTGAACAGGCAAGAGGTGAGGCTGGAGGTAAGGTCTTTGCCAGCACCCCATTGATGGGACTGGCAGCGTCGGTCAGCTCAAGACCCTTTATCAAAGACAATGGTCGGTCACACACAAACACACATATGAAGCACTGATTACATTATCAATGGTGGTTATGATTAGCATGGTGGAACCAACCTGATTGCTGCATTCAACATTCTATTTCACTTCAGATAACATGATATGTGAAGTGAAATAGAATGGTAAAAGCAGCGATCAGGCTGGTTCCACCAGGCTAGGTTATGAAGGTGAATTGGGAAAAAAACTTGAAACTGTTTTGACCTTTGACCAGGTCCATTTATAAGAATGCTCACAGCGAGGGCAGGTCTGGTGATGCTGAGGGTCCCCTTGCCGGTCTTCTCTATGTTGCAGCTCGTCCCTTACAGTATGAAAGGCGCTTAAAAGATGATCTGTCGCTGTGTGTTGAAGGGATGGTCCCCACACAGCATGTAATATAGCAGCACCCCCATCTGACATACAGTAGAGGGAGCAGCACGGTACGACTCTCTCAGAAACCACTCTGGACTGGATCATAGCGACATACAGTAAATTCACACACACAAATATATATACATACATATACACAGTACCAGTCAAAAATTTGGTAACCTATGAAAGTATGAAATAACACACATGGAATCTTGTAGTAACCAAAAAAGTATAAAAAAAAAAAATCAAAATATATCTTATAATTGAGATTCTTCAAAGTAGCTCCCCTTTGCTTTGATGACAGCTTTGCACACTCTTGGCATTCTCTCAACCAGATTCATGAGGTAGTCACCTGGAATGCATTTCAATTAACAGGTGTGCATTATTAAAAGTTAATTTGTGGATTTGTTTTCCTTCTTAATGCATTTGAGCCAATTAGTTGTGTTGTGACAAGGTAGAGTTGGTATACAGAAGATAGCCCTATCTGGTAAAAGACCAAGTCCATATTATGGCAAGAAAAGCTCAAATAAGCAAAGAGAATTTCTGAGGTGTAGTTCACTAATGAACTTATCCTCTGCAGCAGAGGTAACTCTGGGTCTTCCTTTCCTGTGGCAGTCCTCATTGGCAGTCCATCTTTACTTTGACTGACCTTCATGTCTTAATCTGGTGCAGTCGCAAAACCATCAAGCGCTATGATGAAACCGGCTCTAATGAGGACCGCCAAGTTCATTAGTTAACTGCACCTCAGAAGTTGCAGCCCAAATAAATGCTTCACAGAGTTCAACAGACGCATATCAACATCAACTGTTCAGAGGAGACTGTGACCTTCATGGTTGATTTGCTGCAATGAAACCACATCTAAATGACACCAATAAGAAGAAGAGACTTGCTTGGTCCAAGAAACATGAGCAATGGACATTAGACCGGTGGAAATCTGTGCTTTGGTCTGATGAGAACAAAGTTGAGATTTTTGGTTCCAACTGCTGTGTCTTTGTGAGACAGACTAGGTGAACAGCTGATCTCCGCATGTGCGGTTCCCACCATAAAGCACGGAGGAGGAGGTGTGATATGCCATCCCATCTGGTTTACGCTTGGGACTATCATTTGTTTTTCAACAGGACAATGACCCAACACACTTCCAGGCTGTGTAAGGGATATTTGACCAAGAAGGAGAGTGATGAGTGCTGCATCAGATTACCTGGCTCCAATCACCCGACCTCAACCCAATTGAGATGGTTTGGGATAAGTTGGACCGCAGAGTGAAGGAAAAGCAGCCACGAAGTGTTCAACATATTTGGGAACTCCTTCAATAATGTTGGAAAAGCATTCCAAGTGAAGCTGTTTGAGCGAATGCCAAGAGTGTGCAAAGCTGTCATCAAGTCAAAGGATGGCTACTTTGTAGAAAAATGATGAAGACATCAAAACTATGGAATCACGTAGTAACCAAAAACGTGTTAAACAAATCATGATATATTTTTGATTCTTCAAAGTATAAAATAGTAAATAAAAAGAGTGAGTAGTTGTGTCCGATGGAGAACATCTCGGGAGTGGACCTCTCTCATCGCCTCAACTAGCTACCTCAGAATGACCTAGAGAGAGTGGGGGGGAGGTCTGATGAGAGAGGAGGGGATGGGAGAGAGAAAGAGATCATGTGAAGTTAAAGAGAATGGTAAATGCAGCAATCATGCTGGTTCTGCCACGCTAGGTTCTGAAGGTGAATTACATGTTTGGCTTTAAACTGGAAATCTCTTGAACAACTGCAGCAGGCAATCCTCATAAACAACGTACTTCCTCATCTTATGAGGTAGTGTTGCGTGGAAGGTCCTGTGACAGGGTGATACAATAGACAGCCAAGTGGTAAATTGCATTATGTTATAAAGAAAGGACAAGGTTTTTTGATAATCCACTTCACAACCAAAATGACTCTACAGTCTTAGAAAAAAAGGGTTACAAAAGGGTTGTGCAGCTGTATATGTGGACCCTTTTTGAAAAGGGTTTTACCTGGAACCAAAATGGCTTCTTCAAAAGAGTTATTTTTTGGGGACAATCGAAGAACCCTTTTGTTTCTAGATAGCTCCTTTTTTTCTAAGAATGTTATACTTGTATCTGCCTGGCTGGGTAATGTACCTACTAGTTACAACTTTTCACATAACACACATTACCATTGTTGATGAAGCCGTTTGTGTCATCAGGGCACTTACTCTGGTCCCGTGTAGCTCAATTGGTAGAGCATGGTGCTTGCAACGCCAGGGTTGTGGATTTGATTCCCACAAAGGACTTGTATGGCAGAAAAAAAATGTATGCAATTCATTCACTCACAACCGTAAATCATTCTGGATAGGAACATCTACTAAATGACTAAAATGTAAGCTGATTCTAGGTTGTCATTAGTAACCAAAGTCATAAACCCAGTCTAGTTTTTCCATTTACCTTCTTAAAATGTGATTTTAAACCAAAGCCTAACCTTAACCACACTGCTAATATTATGCCTAACCCAAACCTTAATTTTGTTTTCATGAATTTTTACAATAGTTTAACTTTGGCTCTGGTAACTAGTGGAAATTCAAATTCTATAAAGATTTAGACTTACTGTATCTCCAGATTGGATTATTTTTTTCACCTTTATTTAACCAGGTAGGCAAGTTGAGAACAAGTTCTCATTTACAATTGCGACCTGGCCAAGATAATACAAAGCAGTTCGACACATACAACGACACAGAGTTACACATGGAGTAAAACAAACATACAGTCAATAATACAGTATAAACAAGTCTATATACGATGTGAGCAAATGAGGTGAGGTAAAGGCAAAAAAGGCCATGGTGGCAAAGTAAATACAATATAGCAAGTAAAACACTGGAATGGTAGATTTGCAATGGAAGAATGTGCAAAGTAGAAATACAAATAATGGGGTGCAAAGGAGCAAAATAAATAAATTAATTAAATACAGTAGGGAAAGAGGTAGTTGTTTGGGCTAAATTATAGGTGGGCTATGTACAGGTGCAGTAATCTGTGAGCTGCTCTGACAGTTGGTGCTTAAAGCTAGTGAGGGAGATAAGTGTTTCCAGTTTCAGAGATTTTTGTGGTTCGTTCCAGTCATTGGCAGCAGAGAACTGGAAGGAGAGGCGGCCAAAGAAAGAATTGGTTTTGGAGGTGACTAGAGAGATATACCTGCTGGAGCGTGTGCTACAGGTGGGAGATGCTATGGTGACCAGCGAGCTGAGATAAGGGGGGACTTTACCTAGCAGGGTCTTGTAGATGACATGGAGCCAGTGGGTTTGGTGACGAGTATGAAGCGAGGGCCAGCCAACGAGAGCGTACAGGTCGCAATGGTGGGTAGTATATGGGGCTTTGGTGACAAAACGGATTGCACTGTGATAGACTGCATCCAATTTGTTGAGTAGGGTATTGGAGGCTATTTTGTAAATGACATCGCCAAAGTCGAGGATTGGTAGGATGGTCAGTTTTACAAGGGTATGTTTGGCAGCATGAGTGAAGGATGTTTTTTGCGAAATAGAAAGCCAATTCTAGATTTAACTTTGGATTGGAGATGTTTGATATGGGTCTGGAAGGAGAATTTACAGTCTAACCAGACACCTAAGTGTTTGTAGTTGTCCACGTATTCTAAGTCAGAGCCGTCCAGAGTAGTGATGTTGGCAGGAAGGTGCAGGTAGCGATCGGTTGAAGAGCATGCATTTAGTTTTAGTTGTATTTAAGAGCAATTGGAGGCAACGGAAGGAGAGTTGTATGGCATTGAAGCTTGCCTGGAGTGTTGTTAACACAGTGTCCAAAGAAGGGCCAGAAGTATACAGAATGGTGTCGTCTGCGTAGATGTGGATCAGAGACTCGCCAGCAGCAAGAGCAACCTCATTGATGAATACAGAGAAGAGAGTCGGTCCAATAATTGGAGACTGCCAGAGATCCGGACAGCAGACCCTCCGATTTGACACACTGAACTCTATCAGAGAAGTAGTTGGTGAACCAGGCGAGGCAATCATTTGAGAAACCAAGGCTGTCGAGTCTGCCGATGAGGATGTGATGATTGACAGAGTCGAAAGCCTTGGCCAGATCAATGAATTCGGCTGCACAGTAATGTTTCTTATCAATGCCGGTTAAGATATCGTTTAGCGTGGCTGAGGTGCACCCATGACCAGCTCTGAAACCAGATTACATAGCAGAGAAGGTATGGTGAGATTCGAAATGGTCGGTAATCTGTTTGTTGACTTTGCTTTCGAAGACCTTAGAAAGGCATGGTAGGATAGATATAGGTCTGTAGCAGTTTGGGTCGAAAGTGTCCCCCCACTTTGAAGAGGGGGATGACCGCAGCTGCTTTCCAATCTTTGGGAATCTCGGACGACACGAAAGAGAGGTTGAACAGGCTAGTAATAGGGGTGGCAACACTTTTGGCAGATAATTTTAGAAAGAAAGGGTCCAGATTGTCTAGCCCGGCTGATTTGTAGGGGTCCAGATTTTGCAGCTCTTTCAGAACATCAGCTATCTAGATTTGGGTGAAGGAGAAATGGTGGGGGCTTTGGCGGGTTGCTGTGGAGGGTGCCGGGCAGTTGACCAGGGTAGGGGTAGCCATGTGGAAAGCATGACCAGCCGTAGAGAAATGCTTATTGAAATTATAGTAGATTTGTCGGTGGTGACAGTGTTTCCTAGTCTCAGAGCAGTGGGCAGCTGGGAGGAGGTGCTCTTATTCTCCGTGGACTTTGCAGTGTCCCAGAACTTCTTTTGAGTTGGTACTACAGGATGCATATTTCTGTTTGAAAAAGCTTGCCTTAGCTTTTTTTAACTGCCTGTGTATATTTGTTCCTAACTTCCCTGAAAAGTTGCATGTCACGGGGGCTAATCGATGCTAATGCAGAACGCCACAGGATGTTTTTGTGCTGGTCAAGGGCAGACAGGTCTGGAGTGAACCAAGGACTATAGCTATTCCTAGTTCTACATTTTTTGAGAGGGGCATGCTTATTTAACATGGTGAGGAAGGCACTTTTAAAGAATAGCCAGGCATCATCTACTGACGGGATGAGGTCAATGTCATTCCAGGATACCCCGGCCAGGTCGATTAGAAAGGCCTCGCAGAAGTGTTTCAGGGAGTGTTTGACAGTGATGAGGGGTGGTCGTTTGGTCACAGACCCATAATGGATGCAGGCAATGAGGCAGTGATCGCTGAGATCTTGATTGAAAACAGCAGAGGTGTATTTGGAGGGCAAATTAGTTAGGATGAGATCTATGAGGGTGCCCGTGTTTACTGATTTGGGGTTGTACCTGGTAGGTTCATTGATAATTTGTGTGAGATTGAGGGCATCAAGCTTAGTTTGTAGGATGGCAGGGGTGTTAAGCATGTCCCAGTTTAGGTCACCTAGTAGCACGAGCTCAGAAGATAGATGGGGGGGCAACCAATTCACATATGGTATCGAGGGCACAGCTGGGGGCAGAGGGAGGTCTATAGCAAGCGGCAACAGTGAGAGACTTGTTTCTGGAAAGGTGCATTTTTAGAACTAGAAGCTCAAATTGTTTGGGTACAGACCTGGATAGTAGGACAGAACTCTTCAGGCTATCTTTGCAGTAGTTTGCAACACCGCCCTTTGGCAGTTCTATCTTGGTGGAAAACGTTATAGTTAGCAATGGAGGTTAAGGTTTTCGGTGGTTTCAGACACGGCTAAGACATCTGGGTTGGCAGAGTGTGCTAAATCAGTGAATAAAACAAACTTGGGAAATTGGCTTCTAATTTTAATATGCATGAAACCAAGGCTTTTACGTTTACAGAAGTCAACAAACGAGTGCACATGGGGGGTGGGAGTGGAGCTAGGCACTGCAGGACCTGGATTAACCTCCACATCACCAGAGGAACAGAGGAGCAGTAGGATAAGGCTACGGCTAAAGACTATACGAACTGGCCGTCTAGCACGTTCAAAACAGAGAGTAAAAGGAGCAGGTTTCTGGGCAGGATAGCATAGATTCAAGGCATAGTGTACAGACAAAGGTAAGGTAGGATGTGAGTACATTGGAGGTAAACCTAGGCATTGAGTAATGAAGATAGAGATATAGTCTCTAGAGATGTTTAAACCAGGTGATGCCATTGCATATGTGGGAGGTGGAACAACATGTTTGGTTAAGGCATATTGAGTAGGGCTAGAGGCTCTACAGTGAAATAAGACAGTAATCACTAACCAGGACAGTAATGGACAAGGCATACTGATATTAGAGAGAGGCATTCAGACAGTTAGCAGGCTAACAAGCTAACAGTTAGTTGGCCAGGGCTAAACAAGCTAGCAGCTAGTAGACCGGGGAAAGCTAGCAGTTAGCAGGCTGGGTTAGCAAGCAAGCAGTTAGCATGGGCTAGCAGTTACATACCGGACTGGTAAGCTAGCAGTTAGCAGGCCGGAGCCGTCAGCTAGAAGTTTGTAGATCGGGGCAGGCTAGCAGACCTGGTTAGCAAGCAAGCAGTTAGCAAGAGTTAGCAGACTCGGTTAGCAAGCAAGCAGATAGCAGATAGCAGGGGATAGAAAGTTAGCCTTTGGGGGACGTTGCGATGGGGGTGAGTCTGTTTTTGCCTCTTCGTGCGGTGACGTCAATGGAATTAGTAGGGTTCCAAGTAGCTGTAGGTAGCTAGCAGGCCTAGCTGGTTAACATAATGGGCCTTCGGCGGGTGTCGCGCCTGAGGAACCTGTTGGATTCCTCAGGCAGATTATGTCGGTATTCCAGTCGTAGGGGATCTGCGGGGTTCCATGCCCCGTACCGGCTGTAGTAGGGGTCCGGATATTGTAGCCCAGGAGTATACTTCGGTGGTAGCACAGGAGCCCTGGCCGGGCTAGCTTAAAGCTAATTGGTGCTTGTTCTGGGATGGACACGCTAGCCAGGAGTAGTCATCTGGGATTGCGGTTAGCTAGTTGTGAAGATCCAGATGAAAATGTTCAGTTTGCGGTAGGAATCCGGGTATAAAAATAACAGGTCCGTTACGCTCTGGTTAGAGTCACGTTGTTCAAACTGACGAGAGCTTTCCGAGCTGAAGGTTAGCTGATGACTGCTGGCAATGGTTTGCTGACTGATAGCTGGTAGTTAGCTGGCTAGCATCAGTTGAGGGATTCCGGATCTGAAGTAAATTTAAATACTTTAGGAAAAAAAGCACATCCACGCCACATTGGGTGAGGCGGATTGCAGGAGTGTATTTAGATGTTGCGGTTTAGCAAAATATTTTAAAGGATTTGCGTCGAAAAATATGTAAAACGATATATACGAGGGACACGACATGACAGGACAAAGACGTCTGACTGCTACACCATCTTGGATATACTGTGACGTTAACGTTATCTAAAGTTATATATATATATATATATAAGTATAAAGTTGTAACTAGCTAAGTTATGTCAGAGATGTCATTATACTCCAGTATCTTTGGTTATACTCACCAGGCATGATCAATCCTTATAGGGCTTATAGGGCCATCCTTTGAACGCGTTCGGGGCGATTAAACAACAGAGCCCCATTTAATAAAGAGTAGCGAAGTAAGCAGAGGGGTGATTTGCACATGGAGCTTGTCAAAAGGGGGCATAATTTGTTGACATAATTGGAATTCAAAACCAACCTTAATTTTCTTGTTGTGACAAACCGAGGTTCCAAACTTTGTATTAGATTGGATTTATTTTATGACTAAAATTATCTTACACTTTGTAGCAGGGGTGTAGCTAGAATAGATATTTGGGATAGGCATTTTTTCTGCTTACTTAATTCATTTATTTTGCGACGTGCACTGTATATTATTTCATAATATAATTGTTTTATACCGATGCACAGTACTTGGAGCAACCACGCTACAAATACAAATAATTACATATTAAAATAAGACAGTAACTTTTGACCGGTTGCCAACTTGCAACAACATAAAACTCATCTTCAGACGCGTTTTAATCTCAATGGGCAAACAAGCCTATATTTGATGTTACAATTTATACCACGGCGGGCAGTAGTACTATAAAATGGTACTTTACCTTGAGTAGACGTATCAGAAGGCGTGACCTATATCACAAGGCACAGACAGCGAGCCTTTGAGTTGAATGTGGTGATGATTTCATCATAATCCAATCTATCTGTCAGGTCATGCTCAAAAGACAGCAAACTGAAGTGGTTCAGCCTGGCACTTGTCATTGATGTGTGAAGACTATTTTTTATCATAGCTATTGTTGACAAAAGTCTCTCCACATTGCATGATGACATTGGAAATGTGACAATGATCCTTAACAGAGAGTTTATATTAGGGAAAATATAATCAGGGCAACTGTCACGTACATTCATTACGGAGGAAATGTCACTCTTTCCCATGTTCATTTTACGACTCAACTGCAGAGTAAAAACAGGGAATTCAGCGTTGTCAATTGATATCGCATAATGATCGCATGTGGTCTTCAGCTGCTCTTTAAGGCCGCAGGTTTGGGATTCTATGGAAAAGGAGGCTGCCGGTTGCATGATCCAATATGTGTCTTCTTGAAATCTTGAGTTCAACTCAGTAATCTGTCTGTTTAGAATATTGTTCCAAAGTTGCCTCAGGTCACTGTCACTCATGATGCTGGATGTTTTCCCTAATGAAGTTGTGACTATACTGTCTGTCAATTTTACAGGCAGTTTTCGCTGCCGTGATGCACTCCCAACCAAATTACTCATATGTCTTCTTAATCATCATCTCTCTAGATAGCTTGAGAACTTTATCAAAGTCTCCCCCTGAGTTATCTCTGAACGTAGAAAAGCTGCTATCATTGATAATGTAGAGCTTTGTAATCCCTTCGTAGCAAAATCACTAGTGTCAAACAATTTACTAAACGTGACTAACAGGAATAAAAAATGATTGTTCTGGATTTGTTGTAAGAGGGCATCGGCTTCTAATTTGGTTTGACCACAAGCCTCTGAAAACTGCAAGAACCTCTAAAATGACAGCAGTAACAGAACTTTACACACAGACCCTGATTTTGAACTTCTTCGTACATCTGTGGGTCTTTCTAGCTCGGTACATTGTCTATCATGATGCAACACTTTCTGTACTTCTAACCTCAGCAAAAAAAATAAATGTCCCTTTTTCAGGACCCTGTCTTTTGACAAATATTTGTAAAAATCCAAATAACTCCACACATCTTCATTGTAAAGGGTTTAAACACTGTTTCCCATGCTTGTTCAATGAACCATAAACATTAATGAACATGCACCTGTGGAACGGTCGTTAAGATACTAACAGCTTACAGAAGGTAGGCAATGAACTTCACAGTTATGAAAACTTAGGACACGAAAAGAGGTATTTCTACGGACTCTGAAAAACACCAAAAGAAAGACGCCCAGGGTCCCTACTCATCTGTGTGCACGTGCCTTAGGCATGCTGCAGGGAGGCATGAAGACCAGAGATGTGGCCAGGGCAATAAATTGCAATGTCCGTACTGAGAGACTCATAAGAAAGCACTACAGGGAGACAGGCTAGAAAGCTGATCATCCTCGCAGTGGCAGACCACGTGTAACAACACCTGCACATTATCGGGAGATCCGAACATCACACCTGCATGACAGGTACAGGATTGTCCGAGTTACACCAGGAACGCACAATCCCTCCATCAGTGCTCAGACTGTCCACAATAGGCTGAGAGAGGCTGGACTGAGGGCTTGTAGGCCTGTTGTAAGGCAGGTACTCACCAGACATCACCGGCAACAATGTCCGCTATGGGCACCAACCCACTGTTGCTGGACCCGACAGGACTGGCAAAAGTGCTCTTCGCTGACGAGTCACAGTTTTGTCTCACCAGGGGTGATGGTCGGATTCACATTTATCGTGAAGGAATGAGCTTTACACAAGGCCTGTACTCTGGAGCGGGATCGATTTGGAGGTGGAGGGTCCATCATGGTCTGGGGCGGTGTGTCACAGCATCATCGGACTGAGCTTGTTGTCATTGCAGGCAATCGCAATGCTGTGCGTTACAGGGAAGACATCCTCCTCCCTCATGTGGTACCCTTCCTGCAGGCTCATCCTGACATGACCCTCCAGCATGACAATGCCACCAGTCATACTGCTCGTTCTGTGTGTGATTTCCTGCAAGACAGGAATGTCAGTGTGTCAGGAATGTCAGTGATCTTTATATTCATCTGCTAGTATGGCAAAATATGTGGAAGGCGCAGAATGAACTTCATCTTTTATCCTCCACAGTGACAATGATGCTGCACACTCCAGCAACTCGTTCTGAATTTTGGGGCTCATAAGTGTGGCATTGTATTTGGTTCAACACAGTCCCACGACTTCTAGGCCCATGGGTCGCCTTGTAGGATTCAAATTTTGCCAGGGCACTAGCATGTAATTTGCCATTCTCGTGTTTGCAGCAAGCATTTCTTGTGAGTTTCCAGTTTTGAAATCCATCTCGTATACATCTGAATTTGACATTTGCCCCAGGAAAGTGCCTACAAAATGTACAATGAATTGCATCTTTTGCTTTACTGTACTCAATCCACACGAACTGGTCATACCTCCTTGAGGATAAGCAGCATGATTTGCCATTGATCATACTTTAAGGGATCTTTGCTAGCTTTGGTTGACAGGCTGGTTCATCAACGGCAAACAAATCTGTCGGTGTCACCTATTAATGCCTCATTCTGGAAGCTATCGGTAGATTTATTATTTTCTGGCACACACTCCTTTTCCTCCAGATGTCTTTTTTAAATAAACCCAGCAATCAACATTTGGCTTGTCATTGCTATAACTACTAAATTGCCTGAGCTGGTGAGTAATTTCGAGTAAGCTAGCGTGGTAGAGCTTGCTAGCTTATGTGCTGCAAAGTTTAGCCACCTGACGTTGCCAGGTTGTTGAGGTAAACCACCATATGAATAAAATACAACCAATAGTCGGACGCCAACTTGATTGTCACGGAGTATTTATTTGTTACATTATAATAAAATGACCCATAGAAAATACATCTCACATGTGTTTCTTTTAAAAATGTAATAAAATAAAACAATTCATATTGAATAATTTCTGGGATTTTTTGGGGGTAGACCTGAGATCAATCTGGGTAGGCCTTGGCTACGTGGCTACGCCACTGCTTTGTAGTACATTTTGACACCAGAGTTTGACTCATCGATGCCACATTGAAAACGCCCAAAGGGATTAGTTGCTTTTTAGGGGCAGTCGTTCGTAAGCCTTTACACTAGGGGAAATTGGTCTTCTTGTATATAGGCAAATTGAAACGTTTTAAATAGAAGAAATATAAAAAGCATATGAGTGACCATGGCAACAATTGAAAGAGAACACTTTTTTTAGTGGCCACACCTTTCAGCCAACACTTTTATCCAAGCAACCTACAGTCATGCGTGCATATATTTTACATATGGGTGGCCCCATGAATTGAACCCACAATCCTGGTGTTGTACAGTGAGGCAAAAAAGTATTTAGTCAGCCACCAATTGTGCAAGTTCTCCCACTTAAAAATATGAGAGAGGCCTGTAATTTTCATCTTAGGTACACTTCAACTATGACAGACAAAATTAGAAAAAAATCCAGAAAATCACATTGTAGGATTTTTTATGAATTTATTTGCAAATTATGGTTGAAAATAAGTATTTGGTCACCTACAAACAATCAAGATTTCTGGCTCTCACAGACCTGTAACTTCTTCTTTAACGACATCACGGTACACGTTCCCCAAGGGTATCCCCCCCCCGAAGCTCAACTCAAAAGATGGCGCACAGAATGCAAAAATATTCTTAGAAATATTTAACCTCCACACATTAACAAGTCCAATAGCTCAAATGAAAGATAAACACCTTGTTCATCTACCCAGCGAGTCAGATTTCTAAAATGTTTTACGGCGAAAACATAGCACATATGTATATCAAACCACCACTAGGACACATACAATATGTAGCCATATTGTCAAGCAAAAGACACAATCACAAACGCAGGATTAAAAGAAAAATAATTCACTAACCTTTTGAAAATCTTCATCAGATAACAGTAATAGGACATGTTACACAGTACATTTATGTTTTATTTATGTTTACATTTGTTTTTTATATCCATAAATCTCTGTTTACATTGAGCCATGTTCAAAAAATGTTACAAAAATGTCCTGAGAAATTATACATAGCTCCGCAAGATAACAGCATCATAAACTTTGACTAAATATACATGTTCTATATATGGTTAGAAAGATACACTGCTTCTTAATGCAACCGCTGTGTTACATTTATTTTTAACATTACATAATTCGTTCACGAGGCACTAATCTGAGACGGCGCTCAGACATAAGCAATATTCCTCCGCTATGTTGGAGTCAACAGAAACACAAAATTACAACATAAATATTCCCTTACCTTTGATGGTCTTCATCTTCAGAAGGTAGTGGAAGAAGTCATACTTACCCAAAACATTGTTTGGTTTCAATTCGTGTGTCTTTGTATTAGCATATGCTGCAAGTTCCAGCTGAAATGCTACCAAAAATGACTTCTGGTCACGAACAGTTGCACATCAAAACTTCAAAATTACATATTATATGTCAACTAAACTGGTCAAACTAAGTGCAGATACAAGCTTTAGGATGTTATTAACGTACAAAACAATTGGCGATTTGACTGAATGAACGCAACTCTCCTCAGACGAAATGGAACAAAAGACTAGGCTGTATACAATTGCGCCAGGACGCACATATATTTTCCAGTGACACGTCACTATTTTGCCTGCCAACCGGTCAAAGCTCGCGGGATTTTCCCCATTACTCGCTTTATTGAACGGACACATCCAGCTGAACAAACAGACACTGATTCCAGATCCGTAGCTGGTTGGGAAGGGTGGGGGGGATGACGTCAAAGTTAGGGTAACTTTCCTGATGAGAGAGAGAGTTTGGGAGAATGGCTGCCCTGTGAGGCGGTTTAAAAAAATGCGGCACTTCCTGGTTGGATTCTTTTCTGGGTTTTCGCCTGTAACATCAGTTCTGTGGCACTCACAGACAATATCTTTGCAGTTTTGGAAACGTCAGAGTTTTTTCTATCCAAAGCTGTCAATTATATGCATAGTCGAACATCTTTTCGTGACAAAATATCTTGTTTAAAAAGGGAACGTTTTTCATCCAAAAATGTTAATAGCGCCCCCTAAGGCATAACTGGTTATTAAACCATGCTCATCATCAATTAAGAGTAAAGCACATTACATGGAATTTTAAGCTGTTTCATATGCTCCTCATGAATTAAGGCTGTAAATGGTTTTTCGACAGGTTTTATTCTTTCAGATGAAATATTTTTGTTTAGTCCCAGAGTTCTTAGCTTAGTGATGAGCTTCCTGGGCACTATGGTGTTGACTGCTGAGCTGTAGTCAATGAATAGCATTCTCACATAGGTGTTCCTTTTGTCCAGATGAGAAAGGGCAGTGTGGAATTGAGATTGCGTCATCTGTGGATCTGTTGGGGCGGTATGCGAATTGGAGTGGGTCTATGGGGGGCGGGAGGATGCTTTTGATGTGAGCCATGGCCAGACTTTCAAAGCATTTCATGGCTACTGACGTGAGTGCCACGGGGTGGTAATCATTTAGGCAGGTTAGCTTCGCTTCCTTGGGCACAGGGACTAGGGTAGTCTGCTTGAAACATGTAGGTATTACAGACTCGGTCAGGGAGAGGTTGAAAAGACACTTGACAGTTGGTTCGCAAATGCTTTGAGTACACGTCCTGGTAATCTGTCTGGCCCAGCGGCTTTGTGAATGTTGACCTCCTGTTTAAAGGTTTTGTTCACGTCGGCTACCAATAGCGTCATCCAGAACAGCTGGTGCTCTCGTGCATGCTTCAGTGTTGCTTGCCTCGAAGCGAGCATAAAAGACATCTAGCTTATCTGGCAGGCTCACATCACTGGGCAGCTCGCGTCTCGGTTTCCCTTTGAAGTCCGTAATAGTTTTCCAGCACTGCCACATCCCACGAGCCGGTGTAGTAGGATTCAATGTTAATCCTGTATTGACGCTTTGCTTGTTTGATGGTTCGTCTGAGGGTATAGTGGGATTTCTTGTAAGTGTCCGGATTAGTCTCGCGCTCCTTGAAAGCGGCAGCTCTAGCCTTTAGCTCGATGTGGATGTTGCCTGCAATCCATGGCTTCTGGTTGGGATATGTACGTACAGTCACTGTGGGGACGACGTCATCAATGCACTTATTGATGAAGCCGATGATTGAGGTGATGTATTCCTTAATGCCAATGGATGAATCCCGAAACATATTCCAGTCTGTGCTAGCAGTCCTGTGGTGTAGATTCAGTGTCATCTGACCACTTCTGTATTGAGCGATTCACTGGTACTTCCTGTTTTTGGAGGATAGAACTATGGTTAGATTTGCCAAATGGAGGGCGGTGGAGAGCTTTGTATGCATCTCTGTGTGTGGAGTAAAGGTGGTCTTCTTTTTTTTCCCTGGTTGCACATGTGACAGGCTGGTAAAAATTTGGTAAAACTGATTTAAGTTTGCCTGCATTGAAGTCCCCTGCCACTAGGAGCGCTGCATCTGGGTGAGCATTTTCTAATTTGTTTATGGCCTTTTAGAGTTGGTTGAAAGTGGTATTAGCGCCAGCTTCGCGTTGTGGTGGTAAATAGACGGCTATGAATAATACAGATGAGAACTCTTTTGGTAGATAGTGTGGTGTACAGCTTGTCATAAGGTACTCTACATCAGGCGAGCAATACCTCATGACTTATTTAATATTAGACATCACGCACGAGCTGTTATTGACAAAAAGGCACACACCCCCACCCTTTGTCTTACCAGAGGTAGCGTCTCTGTTCTGCCGGTGCATGGAAAATCCCGATAGCTCTATATTGTCCATATCTTCGTTCAGCCACTTCTCGGTGGAACATAAGATGTTACAGTTTTTAATGTCCCGTTGGTAGGATAATCTGAATCGTAGGTCATCAATTTTATTTCACAATGATTGCACGTTAGCAAGAAGAAGAATGGAAGGCAATGGAGTAGACAATGGGAGTTTACTCGCTCTTCTCCAGATTCTCAGAAGGGTGCCCCATATGCAGCCTCTTTTCCGGATTCTCAGAAGGGTGCCCTATCTGTGAAACTTTTCCGGTATCTTTTCTTCACACAAAAGGCGTGGATCTGGGCCTGTTCCAATGAAAGCAGGATATCCTTCTCGTCTGAGTTTATTCCATTCCATGGTGAGTAATCGCTTTTCTGATGTCCCGAAGTTATTTTCAGTCATTAGAGACAGTAGCAGCATCATTGTGTACACAATACGTTAACCTCTTGAATCTCCCCATCCGGGATCGTGACTAAAGCCTCAGGCTCATTAGCATAACGCAACGTTAACGATTTCTGAAAATCGCAAATAAAATGAAAATAATGCGCCTGCTCTCAAGCTTAGCCTTTTCTTAACAACACTGTCATCTCAGATTTTCAAAATATGCTTTTGAACCATAGCAATTGACTAATTTGTGTAAGAGTATGCTAAGCTAGCTTAGCATTTTGAGTAGCATTTAGCACGCAACATTTTCACAAAAACCAGATAACCAAATAAATAAAATCATTTACCTTTGAAGAGCTTCTGATGTTTTCAATGAGGAGACTCTCAGTTACATACCAAATGCGCAGTTTTTCCTGAAAGCGTCTGTGTGTAGGAGAAATTGCTCCGTTTTGTACATCACATTTGGCTACCGAAACGAACCGAAAATTCAGTCACCTACAACGTCAAACTTTTTCCGAATTAACTCCATAATATCGACCGAAACATGGCAAACGTTGTTTGGAATCAATCCTCAAGGTGTTTTTTCACATATCTCTTCATTGATATATCGTTCGTGGAAGCCTGTATTCTTCTCTAAATTCCATGGAAAAATACTTGCAGCTGACTTTTGCGCACCAATTTGGCGCAGGACACCGGGCGGACACCTGGTAAATGTGGTCTCTTATGGTCAATCTTCCAATGATATGCCTACAAATACGTCACAATGCTGCAGACACCTTGGGGAAACGACAGAAAGGGCAGACTTACTCCTCTCGCATTCACAGCCATATAAGGAGACAATGGAAAACAGCCTCAAAAATCCTGCTCATTTCCTGGATGCCGTCTCATCTTGGTTTTGCCTGAAGCTCACGTTCTAGGGCACGCACAGAAAATATCTTTGCAGTTCTGGACACGTCAGAGTGTTTTCTTTAGAAAGCTATCAATTATATGCATAGTCAAGCATCTTTTTGTGACAAAATATCTTGTTTAAAATGGGAACGTTTTTCATCCAAAAATGAAATTGCGCCCCTAGAGTTTCAACAGGTTAAAAATGAGTTACACAAAACGCAAAGAAAATAACAATAGCACATTTGGTTCGGAGAATGTAAATCGTCCGCCATGTTTTTCGGCGCCATCTTATGTTTTTCATTAGTCTATTGTTGATACAGTCCCAAAATGTTTTTTGCATGTCAGTAATCAAGTTTTCACTTATCAGTAATCATGCAAAATGCCTGATACTGGCATTATTTCTGTATTTTTAAGTTATATATCTCAAAAGCGTAATTTCTGAAAATAATATTGTCTATATCAACAATGGGCAATTGGATGTAGTTCTTTTCAGTGTTTCAAGATAACAGCTTTCAAAAGGCTTCAGCATGGCTCCCTCTTCGATGATCACCATGCTGAGAGGGCTATAGTTTTACACCAACTCATATAATTAACTGTTCTTGACTTGGGGAAGTGTAATGTAAGACGTGTTTTTGTCCATAGTGTACATAACAGGATCTCCCATGTAGCTAATTATCATGTTTTCCAAGAATTTAAATAATTCATTTACATTGTGTAATTTTGTTCTCTCCATGGGTGAGGATTGTGTATGAATCATGCCCGTAAATTGGAACTTTATTTAAAGGTGGCCAATTGAATTGATGAGCAACGCATCATTGGTGACATACATGGTTAGTTTCTTATTAAAATCAAATCAAAAATCGAATCAAATGAAATGAAATTTGTCACATACACATGGTTAGCAGATGTTAATGCGAGTGTAGCGAAATGCTTGTGCTTCTAGTTCCGACAATGCAGTAATAACCAACAAGTAATCTGACTAACAATTCCAAAACTACTGTCTTATACACACAAGTGTAAGGGGATAAAGAATATGTACATAAAGATATATGAATGAGTGATGGTACAGAGCAGCATAGGCAAGATACAGTAGATGGTATCGAGTACAGTATATACATATGAGATGAGTATGTAAACAAAGTGGCAAAGTTAAAGTGGCTAGTGATACTTGTGTTACATAAAGATGCGGTAGATGATATAGAGTCCAGTATATATGTATACATATGAGATGAATAATGTAGGGTATGTAAACATTATAATAGGTAGCATTGTTTAAAGTGGCAAGTGATATATTTTACATCATTTCCCATCAATTCCCATTATTAAAGTGGCTGGAGTTGAGTCAGTGTGTTGGTAGCAGCCACTCAATGTTAGTGGTGGCTGTTTAACAGCCTGATGGCCTTGAGAGAGAAGCTGTTTTTCAGACTCTCGGTCCCAGCTTTGATGCACCTGTACTGACCTCGCCTTCTGGATGATAGCGGGGTGAACAGGCAGTGGCTCGGGTGGTTGTTGTCCTTGATGATCTTTATGGCCTTCCTGTAACATCGGGTGGTGTAGGTGTCCTGGAGGGCAGGTAGTTGGCCCTCGGTGATGCGTTGTGCAGACCTCACTACCCTCTGGAGAGGCTTACGGTTGTGGGCGGAGCAGTTGCCGTACCAGGCGGTGATACAGCCCGCCAGGATGCTCTCGATTGTGCATCTGTAGAAGTTTGTGAGTGCTTTTGGTGACAAGCCAAATTTCTTCAGCCTCCTGAGGTTGAAGAGGCGCTGCTGCGCCTTCTTCACGATGCTGTCTGTGTGGGTGGACCAATTCAGTTTGTCTGTGATGTGTATGCCAAGGAACTTAAAACTTACTACCCTCTCCACTACTGTTCCATCTATGTGGATAGGGGGGTGTTCCCTCTGCTGTTTCCGGAAGTCCACAATCATCTCCTTAGTTTTGTTGACGTTGAATGTGAGGTTATTTTCCTGACACCACACTCCGAGGGCCCTCACCTCCTCCCTGTAGGTCGTCTCGTCGTTGTTGGTAATCAAGCCTACCACTGTTGTGTCGTCCGCAAACTTGATGATTGAGTTGGAGGCGTGCGTGGCCACGCAGTCGTGGGTGAACAGGGAGTACAGGAGAGGGCTCAGAACGCACCCTTGTGGGGCCCCAGTGTTGAGGATCAGCGGGGTGGAGATGTTGTTGCCTACCCTCACCACCTATTATACAGATCAGTGGTGACCTGTCACGCCCTGATCTGTTTCACCTGTCTTTGTGATTGTCTCCACCCCCTCCAGGTGTCGCCCATCTTCCACATTATCCTCTGTGTATTTATCCCTGTGTTTTCTGTTTGTCTGTGTTTTCCGCCTGTCTCTGTTTCTGACCCTTGCCTGTCCTGAACCTACCTACCTACCTGCCTGCTGTCCTGTACCTTTGACCCTATCTGGATTTCTGACCTGAGCCTGCCTGCCGTCCTGTACCTTTGCCTCTGTTGCTGTAATAAACATTGTTACTTTGACACGGTCTGCATCTGGGTCTTACCTTATCCCGATAGTGACCCATCATTAAGGGGAGGTTATTTTGAGCACCACATTTTTTGCATGTTATTTTGGCATTAATGTGTCACATGTCAGTTTGCAAACATTGTAAAAATATATATCATTGAGTTAATAAAGCCGCATACAAACATGGTCTCTTTATTGTTCTCTTGAGTAAAGAAGCTCCAAAATGGAAGTGATTCAGCCTAGCTCAGTGCTTTCTGTGGTGGTGGGGCAAGGCAGCAGAAAATACGGTATTCTGTCACTCATGGGGACAGTCTTAGGGTAGAGCTAGAAAATTCAAGCCCCTTGGGTGCTGCCATAGTTACATTAGAAGTGGCTGTCCAAGAAGGCTCAAGGTCATTGGCCACAGATAAAATGTCAACTCACATATCTACAGTAGCTTTGATTGGACTGATCATGTCAACATCTTAGCTAGCAGTCATCATGAATCACATTGACAATATACTGGCAAATTCTTTTTAATCCTTGTAATATGAAGAGAAATTATAGATAAAATGTATCGGTGCTCATTGGCCATTGGACATAAACATTACAAAAGTTGGAAATCGCAAATGCAATAATGAGTGGTTTGTAAGTAATCAGTGCCTAACTGCAAGCATTGCAAAGCAATCATTTGCCTGCTATTCAATGGAGTGGCAGTGTTGTCCTTCGTCTAAGATTAAGGGTCTCTTTTCCTACATTTGGAACTCGGGCCTCTTTCTAGAGGTACAACCTGAAGATCAACCTCTTTTTTTCTTCGAATTCCCAGTTGTCTTGAAAGTACCATAAATCCAGAAAAGAGTTTGATGACAACATCTGTCCAAGAAGGACCGTCATGCCACCTTTCTGTTCAAGTGAGCACATCACAACAAGGTGTCCAAAAACGTATTGTTTGCTGCTGCATAAATGATTTAATATGCCAGGGAGATATGTATACTGCAGCTAAGAAAGTAATACTAAGTGTATGTTGTGTTTACTCTATATATTTCCCTGACACCCAAAAGTACTTGTTACAGTTTGACAGAAAAATGGTCCAATTCACACCCTTATCAAGAGAACATCCCTGGTCATCCTGTATACTACCTCTAATCTGGTGGACAAACTAAACACAAATTCATTGTTTGTAAATTATGTCTGAGTGTTATTGTGCCCTAGTGATCCATCAAAAAAATTTCATTGTTCCGTCTGTTTGCTTTAAATAAGGAATTTTAAATGGTTTATACTTTTGATACTGATACTTAAGTAGATTTTAGCAATTCCATTTACTTTTAATACTTAAGTATATTTCAAACCAAATACTTTTACTCAAGTAAGCACTTGGTGACTTTCACTATTGAGGTATCTTTACTTTTACTCAAGTATGACAATCGAGTACTTTTTCCACCACTGTATAGAACCAACAGTATACAGTACATGCCTGGCATTATTGTGAGGAATAAAACATTAGAGAGTTTGAAGTGGAACTCACAGGGTTTTAACTACTTTGCAAATATGAAACAAATGGTCATAATATCAGAAATAGAAAATTCACAGTTTATCCCCCCCAAAATACTTGAGGTTTTAAAAATAGGTTATTTTCACATTTCAGGTAAGACACCGATGCAGACAACTTTGAAGTAACAGTTTATTAATCAAACAGAGGCAGGCAAAAGGCAGGTCAAGGGCAGGCAGAGATCAGTAATCCAGATGGGTGGGAAAAAGGTGCAGGGCGGTCAAGGTCAGTAATCCAGAAATTTGGGGCAATGGTACAGGACGGCAGGCAGGCTCAAGGCTGGCAGAATGGTCAACACCGGGAAAACTAGGAAACAGGTATACACACACAGGGGATAATGGAGAAGATGGGTGACACCTGGAGGGGGTGGAGACAAAGGCAGGTGAAACAGATCAGGGTGTGACAGCTATATTTGACAAAAATGTAATGACGTACAGTAAGGAATTGTGTTAAGCGGAGTGGCACAAGGGAACCCAAGAGTAGACTCAGACGAGGAAATAGAGACATATGAACCAAAGTATTCATTGTAACACAGGGAGATGAGGCTGCAGAGACAGAGTGTGGTGCTTACTGAACACAGGAGATAAACTGTGATACTCTGGAGGAATCGAAGACAGGTCTGGTGGTGGACTGGGGTTCAGAAAAGGCAGGTGGAAGAGAGGTCGAGAGGTGAATTAAGTGGAACAGTGTCCAGGCCCAACTGGTTGACAACACCTCGGTCCAGAAAGCTCTCGTCGGCACCTGAGACTATAGAAGCAGCTAGAGGAAAAGCCTGACTCTGCCACACAAGGTTGGCCTCAAACAGGGGTCTGGGGGAAGATGGGCAGGTGATTTGAGCCATATCGCCCGAGCCTCTTCTTACTGGACGCAGGGAACATGTTGAAACCAGATGACCAACCTGGCCACAGTATAGACAGCTCCTAGTATCGACACGCCGCTGCCTCTCCTCTGGAGATAGACGGGTCCGGCCGAGTTGCATGGGTTCAGGTTCAGAACATGCCTGGTTTTGGGATACAGTCAGAGTAGAATAACAAGGCACTGAAACAGATGTTAAGAAACTTGCAACCTTAACTACCCTTTCCCTCTGCCACTCCCAGAGACGGTTGTCAATGTGGATAGTGAGAGAAATGAGTTCATCAAGATCAGGTTCCTCCCTGGACACAAACTCATCCTTTAGGGTTTCAGTGAGTGAGTTCCGGAATGCTCCCTGAAGAGGCCCCTCATCCCAGCCGTCTCTCTGCGGCGAGGGTGCAGAACTCACATGCCATTTCAGCAACAATCTGGGAGCCTTGACGGAGGGACATGAGTCGTTTAGCAGCGTCCTTTCCGCAAACCGGGTGGTCGAAAACCTTTTCTCCTCCGTGAATATACTATAAGAGGAAAATGGGTGACTGTCTCACCCACACAGTAGTGGCCCAGGAAAGCGCAACTCCAAAGAGGCAACCAATCAAAAATTAAATTTTGTCTCGTTCACTAGCATAAAAATAGGGCTGTTGCTCAAATACTAGTGAACATTGTACCAACAAGGAACAAACGGCTCCCAGGGCGGAGAGGAGGGACAGGTTGTGAGCTTTGGGCGAAGGTTTGACTCTGTAGGACAGACAGGTTCTGTGAAAACTCATTGATAGAATCCAGAAGGGTTTTAAGAGCTTGGCCATGTTGATTGTGCAGGGCACCTTGACCAATGAGCATTTAGTGGAGAGTATCCAAATCAATGGCCAGATCGCACTGTTAAGGGGAGCGGCACAGGGGAACCCAAGTGCAGACTCAGACGAGGAAACAGATGAAGGTTAAACAGGTCCGGAGAGGAATCCAAGGGAGTGGTGGTGTGGTGTGGTGAGATGTGAGACAGGTGCCAGAGACAGGGCGGCAAAACTGCAGTGAGAGGATGAACAGCGTCGAGCAGGGTAGCAGGATCTTTAATGATAATAATAGCTAGAAGCATGAACTGACTGAGTAGAGATTACAATCTGGCAGAGTGGAAGTGGCAGAACTGAGTATTTGTAGAGGTCTTGATAATGGAATGAGTTGCAGCTGGTAGAGATCTGCTCTGACTCCAGCACACCTGTCTCCAACCACACAATCACACTCAAACAGAAAGGGAAGGGGAGAGAGAGAGAGAGCGAGAGTGTACTGGGGGTATGGCTGCAGGTCAAGCAGACACCAGATGACCACTAGGGGGTGCGGCAGGAGCAGATGTGACACATTGTTGGCAGAATAGATGGATGCAGTTCAATGCATCATCAGTATAATTCATCAATACGTTTCTTGGTAGTCCAAAAAATATTGCTATCAGTATTTACATATTTCCCAAAATCCATTCAGGAATATTTTGTGTCTTTTGGCAAATGAGTTCTAATGATCTAAATTTGCACTGTCGTAGCTGCCTGTAAACACAAAGTCCAGTTCAAAGTGAATGATGGCAGGCCCGTGTGGCAAATGGCTTATTTACATAAAGGCCTCCGGTAGCTCTGATTGGCTATGGCGCACCGGTCTGCCTCGTCTCCAGTTCTGGATGAGATGTTTTTATTAGGTTTTATTTTACTGCAGTGTCTATTAATAGTCCCACTATATATTGCTATAGAATATACATAATTCCCAAACATTCTAAGAATTTATGAAAAAGTTTGTCAGAAAAAAATGTCATGTTGCTAAAACGATGTCAATTCCACTTTAAAGTACATGTAACCGTTACACTTATTTCACAATTTTATTGTTCATGATAGTGTTCGTGTACTGTATGTTGTACTTGGTGTGATCACTAAAATAAATAAAGTAAAAAATGTAATAAAAAGTAACACAATAAAATAACAATACAAGGCTATATAAAGGGTGTACCAGTACTGAGTCAATGTGCGGGGGTAGAGGTCATTTGTACATGTTGGTAGGGGTAAAGTGACCATGCATAGATAAGACAGTGAGTAGCAGCAGTGTAAAAAGAAAGAGGAGTGGAAGCTGTTAAGGAGCCTTTTGGACATAGACTTGGCGCTCTGGTACTGCTTGCCACGCGGTAGCAGAGACAATTTAGGGACTGATCCAAGACAATGCCTGTGGATGTTCCAATCACAATGGCATACTTACATTTGTGAAAAACGGAAGTCATTTTTTCTAAAGTAGCAAAGAACTCAAAGAACTCAAGGAAGAAGCACAAAAGCACATTCACCAACATTATAGTTACCTACGTTTGATATATAAAGGTGTTTAACTTCTTGAAACTCCCCATCCCGGATCCGGGATCGTGACTAAAGCCTCAGGCTCATTAGCATAACGCAACGTTAACGATTTCTGAAAATCGCAAATAAAATTAAAATAATGCGTTTGCTCTCAAGCTTAGCCTTTTCTTAACAACACTGTCATCTCAGATTTTCAAAATATGCTTTTGAACCATAGAAATTGACTAATTTGTGTAAGAGTATGCAAAGCTAGCATAGCATTTTGTGTAGCATGTAGCACGCAACATTTTCACAAAAACCATATAACCAAATAAATAAAATCATTTACCTTTGATGAGCTTCTGATGTTTTCAATGAGGAGAGTCTCAGTCACATACCAAATGCGCAGTGTTTCCTGAAAGCGTCTGTGTGTAGGAGAAATCGTTCCGTTTTCTACATTGCGTCTGGCTACCGAAACGAACCGAAAATGCAGTCACCTACAACGTGAAACTTTTTCCGGATTAACTACATAATATCGACCGAAACATGGCAAACGTTGTTTGGAATCAATCCTCAAGGTGTTTTTTCACATATCTCTTCATTGACATGCAGTTCGTGGAAGCTTGCTTTCCTCTCTGTGTCCCATGGAAAAATACTGGCAGGTGACTTTTTGCGCACCAATTTCGGCGCAGGACACCGGGCGGACACGTGGTAAATGTGGTCTGTTATGGTCAATCTTCCAATGATCTGCCCACAAATACGTCACAATGCTGCAGACACCTTGGGGAAACGACAGAAAGGGCTGACTAATTCCTCTTGCGTTCACAGCCATATAAGGAGATCTTGAAAAACAGAGCCTCAAAAATCCTTGTCATTTCCTGGATGCCATCTCATCTTGGTTTTGCCTGAAGCTCACGTTTTAGGGCACGCACAGAGAAGATCTTTGTATTTCTGGACACGTCAGAGTGTTTTCTTTCGAACGGTAGCAATTATATGCATAGTCGAGCATCTTTTTGTGACAAAATATCTTGTTTAAAACGGGAACGTTTTTCATCCAAAAATGAAATTGCGCCCCCAGAGCATCAACAGGTTAAGTAATCCAAACTTCTGGTGAACAATTTTGTAAACTGGTGGCCTGCCAATGGTGTCGTCAAACTATGGTTATATACAGATGAGATTTGTACTACACCATGTATCATAATGACTAGCATCCATTTTGCAATGCGTTAATAGTAGTAGAGGCATTGTTCATTATCATGAGCCTATTTTACAATACAAATTAATCCTGACCCCCTTTGGTGTGTATGGAATTAGTTATGCATGTGCTTGAAGAGAGATCCTGTCTGCTGTGTCACCAAACTAAATTCCATTTCCTCCCAAACGGGACAGCAGGACAGCCCATGTCATTGAGCCACTCATACTCAATTACCTTAGGGTCAACAAAAGGAAATTGGCTTGAACATGGATAATTTTTAATCCTGTGGGGTGTATGAATAATTGACTCATCTTATTTCCTAAGGTACAGGCTCCCTCTGTACGTCACATCATAGTAATCTCAATTATAAGAAGTTGGGGCCTGTCTTGCCTGAGTGTGGTTTTAATCATCAGTTTGTGTGATACTGCCTCAGTGCCGTGTGCAAAGCCTACTGACGGAATCTTTGACTTCGATGTCACTTCACCTTCCAGCACTGTTCAGGAGGTGAGTGGACAAAGTTTTATCCAACACATGTGGAGGTGTAGCCAAGGAGATGCCTTTATGAAGAGCTCAGAACAGCCAGGATCTAAAAGGCACTGTCACAAAGGCAAACATATTCAAATTAATTATGATCAGTATAGCACATCAGCACTCAGTACCATACATTGTTTTTAGTGGATTAGGTGAATTTCTACATGCACAACGTAAAACACTTTAAACACCTTATAATGTGTCATATAAATGCTATACATTAATGCAACATTACAATATCATGATGATCGCGCATCTGCTGATGTAAAAAGGGCTTTATAAATACATTTGATTGATGAGAATGACATCACAGACTGTTCAATAGATGATCGCAAGGACATGGCTGAGTCATCACTGAATCATCACAGTTACACCACTATACCATGAACAGTGTACTGTACCATTGTAAAGTTGCACGACAGCATCAAAACACAAACAACACCGCTGTGAGAACTCATACCTATCAAATTGTATAGTTTATGGCTAGGTTTTGCACAGGAAAGAGACAGGGGACAATTTGAGGCTGAAGGAATTATGAGAGATCCCGCGACAGTAAAAATAAAGAATCATTAACTATTTGCGTTGTAACAATAAATGAAGGCACTCGCCAATGGGCAAATAGGCTGCTTGCTTATTGTTTCATCTCACAAGGGAAATATAGCAAAAATTTAAATCGAAATACATTTCTACATATGTAAGAATTAGAAACAAAAAGATTGCCTAATGCAGTCAAACACCTGTTCATGGATTAATTATACATATCTAAATCACAATAACGTACAGTAAAAAGGCATTGCCTTAAGATTTGAATACCTTTGGAAATGATATCCCCCATGATCAGTTTCTGTCTCCTACCACTTATTATATCTACACTATTCTGTCAAGGCCTTGCCTTGTCAACACAGGAAATGGTTAGGCAAACCAATAGCCATATAGAGATGATCTATAATGTATTATACCATCATTACACCAGCCAGTTTTTAATGTGTAGAGAATTTGCCAAATTGACTGCCTGCTGTGTATGGCAAAGGATTACAGTGCTCTCTATACAGTTATACTCCCATAGTTACGACTGTGGTATGTAATCGCAGTCATTAAATTGAATAGTGACTGAAATATTTATTTTCGGACTTAAAGTACCCTGCTCAAAAAAATAAAGGGAACACTAAAATAGCACATCCTAGATCTGAATGAATGAAATATTCTTATGAAATACTTTTTTCTTTACATAGTTGAATGTGCTGACAACAAAATCACACACAAATGATCAATGGAAATCAAATTTATCAACCCATGGTGGTCTGGATTTGGAGTCACACTCAATATTAAAGTGGAAAACCACACTACAGGCTTATCCAACTTTGATGTACTGTCCTTAAAACAAGTCAAAATGAGGCTCAGTAGTGTGTGTGGCCTCCACGTGCCTGTATGACCTCCCTACAACGCCTGGCATGCTCCTGATGAGGTGGCGGATGGTCCCCTGAGGGATCTCCTCCCAGACCTGGACTAAAGCATCCGCCAACTCCTGGACAGTCTGTGGTGCAATGTGGCGTTGGTGGATGGAGCGAGACATGATGTCCCAGATGTGCTCAATTGGATTCAGGTCTGGGGAACGGACGGGCCAGTCAATAGCATCAATGCCTTCCTCTTGCAGGAACTGCTGACACACTCCAGCCACATGAGGTCTAGCATTGTCTTGCATTAGGAGGAACCCAGGGCCAACCGCACCAGCATATGGTCTCACAAGGGGTCTGAGGATCTCATCTCGGTACCTAATGGCAGTCAGGCTACCTCTGGCGAGCGCATGGAGGGCTGTGCAGCCCCCCAAAGAAATGCCACCCCACACCATGACTGACCCACTGCCAAACCGGTCATGCTGGAGGATGTTGCAGGCAGCAGAACGTCCTCCACGGCGTCTCCAGACTCTGTCACATGTGCTCAGTGTGAACCTGCTTCCATCTGTGAAGAGCACAGGGCGCCAGTGGCGAATTTGCCAATCTTGGTGTTCTCTAGCAAATGTCAAACGTCCTGCACAGTGTTGGGCTGTAAGCTCAACCCCCACTTGTGGAACGCTGGGCCCTCATTTGAGCAGACACATGCACATTTGTGGCCTGCTGGAGGTCATTTTGCAGGGCTCTGGCAGTGCTCCTCCTGCTCCTCCTTGCACAAAGGCGGAGGTAGCGGTCCTGCTGCTGGGTTGTTGCTCTCCTACGGCCTCCTTCACGTCTCCTGATGTACTGGCCTGTCTCCTGGTAGCGCCTCCATGCTCTGGACACTACGCTGACAGACACAGCAAACCTTCTTGCCACAGCTCGCATTGATGTGCCATCCCGGATGAGCTGTACTACCTGAGCCACTTGCGTGGGTTGTAGACTCCGTCTCATGCTACCACTAGAGTGAAAGCACCGCCAGCATTCAAAAGTGACCAAAACATCAGCCAGGAAGCATAGGAACTGAGAAGTGGTCTGTGGTCACCACCTGCAGAACCACCCCTTTATTGGGGGTATCTTGCTAATTGCTTATAATTTCCACCTGTTGTCTATTCCATTTGCACAACAGCATGTGAAATTTGTCAATCCGTGTTGCTTCCTAAGTGGACAGTTTGATTTCACAGAAGCGTGATTGGCTTGGAGTTGCATTGTGTTTTTTTGAGCAGTGTATGATTGTTGTTTGTGTCTAATTAGGCCTCAAAAAGCCATCAGTCATAATAATCTAATTGCTAATTGCTAATTGCTTATAATTTCCACCTGTTGTCTATTCCATTTGCACAACAGCATGTGAAATTTGTCAATCCGTGTTGCTTCCTAAGTGGACAGTTTGATTTCACAGAAGCGTGATTGGCTTGGAGTTGCATTGTGTTTTTTTGAGCAGTGTATGATTGTTGTTTGTGTCTAATTAGGCCTCAAAAAGCCATCAGTCATAATAATCTAAGACATCCCTCTTGAGACTCCTGGTGGAAGAGTCAACAAAAATATATCAATGAGAGCTTGGCCCACTCCCCACAGGAGATAAAGGCACACTCTTTCAGAGATACATAAGATATACATTTATGTTATTTCCTCCACTTAGAATATTAAAGAAAAATGTTATCTTTGTCCATCACCATTCAAGACCTTTTCCTACTTGTTCCATTAATATTGCATGTAGTCCATAAGTAGTTTTTGATGCATTTGGTATGAACGCCTGAGTGAGGGGCAGTCTTGAAGGATATTTTGAAAATCTCTGCTCAAACTGATGCATGTCAGGTCGGGGTAGATTCTTCCTCTTACCATTATGCTGTGATGGATGCTGGCTCATTTGTTGGTTGCCAGAGTTAAGAGAAGACAAACATTAAAGACAAGGAAAAATGATGAATGTACTGTACAATATATGAGGCTACAACATTTCAGTCATATCAGAATACATCAACAAGTCTGACAAGACAACGGACAGTATAATGTATTCTGGCACACAGAGTTAATCTCACTTGTTTTTTTTTCAGAAGTCGAAAACGAAAGTACATTAACATTGCATGAATACAACACCTGGGAGAAGAAAAAAACATGTTTCTGCCGGTCCAACAAAATGTTTACGACTTCACCCATGGGGATATTGGTTGTGTATTTTAAAATTGACCAAAACACAAGCATACGGTACATACGTTCTCCACTGCAGAACATGCTGCCACTGCTATTCTCTGTAGATTCCTCTATCTAAACCAAGCACACGATTGGTAAACGGGTAACAATCATTGATGTCTCTCCCTTTGCCTGCTTTTCCTACCTACTTTATCCTTCCTCCATTGATTCCTGCCTCCCCTGGTCTGAAATTGACAGGCATCCTTGACAACCTAGACTGGTAGCCACTACAGTCCTTATATTGTACTACAGTATGAACACAGACTAATTCACCCGTGTTTGCTCTGTCTCACTCCAATGCAAATGTTAGTGCCAGTGACTAACTCCAAGAGGTCTGGCGGTAGCTCATCCCCACACTTCACATCCACTTTGCTGAAAGGGCTTAGTGGAAGGCTTGGGCTGAGAGAATCAAAGGTGTTATTGCAGTAAATCTTGACACCAATCTTGAACTAAATATTGTTTTGATATGTTCTCACCACATCTCAGAGCTTGCGAGATTGTGCCCTCGTTAACACACAAGCAGGAAAAACATGGGGAAATGCTTGAACCAATTTCTCATCTGTAGTTCGGATTTATGGGTTGTCTACTACCTCCAACACAGGAGTAACGTTACCACCAGCAATATAGACACTACACCAACACGGAAATGTCCTGATACCAAGTCTGACACTAAGTGGACCCAGTGTAGTGGTACAGGTACTGTTTTTGTGTCACGCCCTGGTCAAAATGTATTATGTTTATCTTCATTTATTGGGTCAGGCCAGGGTGTGACATGGGTTTATTGTGGTGTGTTTCGTCTTGGGGTTTTGTGGGGTGTCTAGCATAGTCTATGGCTGCCTGAGGCGGTTCTCAATCAGAGTCAGGTGATTATCGTTGTCTCTGATTGGGAACCATATTTAGGTAGCCATATTCTTTGAGTGTTTCGTGGGTGATTGTTCCTGTCTCTGTGTTTAGTTTCACTAGATAGGCTGTATAGTTTTTTCACGTTTCCGTCTGTTGTTTTTGTACATTTCCGTTATTTCATGTCTAGTCTACTTTCAACAATAAACATGAGTAACCACCACGCTGCATTTTGGTCCGCTCCTCCTTCAACAGAAGAAAGTCATTACAGAATCACCCACCACAACAGGACCAAGCGGCGTGGTGACAAGCAGTGGCAGCAGGAGCAGCGAAAGGAGGAATGGACATGGGAAGACGTTTTGGATGGCAAGGGTTGTTACACTTGGGAAGAGATAGTGGCTGGAAGAGATCGCCTCCCATGGGAACAGGTGGAGGCACTTAGGAGAGCAGAGGCAGCCGGAGAGAGGAGCCGGCGATACGAGGGAACACGGTTGGCTAGGAAGCCCGAGAGTCAGCCCCAAAAATTTGTGCCACCTCCACACACCAGCCCTCCGGTGGCAGCTCCCTGCACCAGGCTTCCTGTGCGTGTCCTCGGCCCAGTACCACCAGTGCCAGCACCACTTATCAGGCCTACAGTGAGCCTCGCCTCTCCAGCGCTACCGGAGCCTTTCTCCTCTCCTGCGCTGCCGGAGTCTCCCGCCTGTTCAGCGCTGCCCAAGCCTTCCTCCTCTCCTGCGCTGCCGGAGTCTCCCGCCTGTTTAGCGCAGCCAGAGCCTTCCTCCTCTCCTGCGCTACAGGAGTCTCACACCTGTTTAGCGCAGCCAGAGCCTTCCTCCTCTACAGCGCTGCTGGAGTCTCCAGCCTGTTTGGCGCAGCCCGAGCTGTCAGTCTGCATGGAGCAGCCAGAGCTGTCAGTCTTCATGGAACAGCCAGAACTGTGAGTCTGCATGGAGCAGCCGGAGATGTCAGTCTGCATGGAACAGCCAGAGCTGTCAGTCTGCATGGAACAGCCAGAGCTGTCAGTCTGCATGGAACAGCCAGAGCTGTCAGTCTGCATGGAGCAGCCAGAGCTGTCAGTCTGCATGGAGCAGCCAGAGCTGTCAGTCTGCATGGAGCAGCCGGAGCTGCCAGTCTGCATGGAGCTGCCAGTCTGCAAGGAGCTGTCAGTCTGCAAGGGGCTGCCAGTCTGCAAGGGGCTGCCAGTCTGCAAGGGGCTGCCAGTCTGCAAGGAGCTGCCAGTCTGTAAGAAGCCGCCAGAGCTGTCAGTCTACATGGAGCAGCCAGAGCCGCCAGTCAGCATGAAGCAGCCAGATCCATCAGGCTGCCAGGATCTGCCAGTCAGCCAGACTCTTCCAGATCTGCCAGTCAGCCAGACTCTTCCAGATCTGCCAGTCAGCCAAACTCTTCCAGATCTGCCAGTCAACCAGACTCTTCCAGATCTGCCAGTCAACCAGACTCTTCCAGATCTGCCAGTCAACCAGACTCTTCCAGATCTGCCAGTCAGCCAGAGTCTTCCAGAGCCGCCAGTCAGCCAGACTCTTCCAGATCCGCCTGTCAACCAGACTCTTCCAGATCCGCCAGTCAGCCAGGATCTGCCAGAACCACCAGCCAGCCAGGATCTGCCAGAACCACCAGCCAGCCAGGATCTGTCGGATCCAACTACCTGGCTGAGCTTCCTCTCAGTGCTGGGCTTCCTCTCAGTGCTGGGCTTTCTCTCAGTCCCGAGCTTCCTCTCAGTGCTGACCTTCCCCTCAGTCCCGAGCTGCCCCTCAGTCCCGAGCTGCCTCTGTCCTGGGCTGCCCCTCTGTCCCGAGCTGCCCCTCAGTTCCGAGCTGCCCCTCAGTCCAGTGGGGTTCCGGGTGAGGACTACTAGGCCATGGTCGGCGGCGAGGGTGGACTATCCTAGGACGCGAGGGGGGGGGGGACTAAGACATTTATAGAGTGGGTTCCACGTCCCGCACCAGAGCCGGAGCCGCCACCATGGACAGACGCCCACCCGGACCCTCCCTATTGTTTTGATGTGCGTCCGGGAGTCCTCACCTTAGGGGGGTTCTGTCACGCCCTGGTCAAAATGTATTATGTTTATCTTCATTTATTGGGTCAGGCCAGGGTGTGACATGGGTTTATTGTGGTGTGTTTCGTCTTGGGGTTTTGTGGGGTGTCTAGCATAGTCTATGGCTGCCTGAGGCGGTTCTCAATCAGTCAGGTGATTATCGTTGTCTCTGATTGGGAACCATATTTAGGTAGCCATATTCTTTGAATGTTTCATGGGTGATTGTTCCTGTCTCTGTGTTTAGTTTCACTAGATAGGCTGTAAAGTTTTTTCACTTTTCCTTCTGTTGTTTTTGTACATTTCCGTTATTTCATGTCTAGTCTACTTTCAACAATAAAGATGAGTAACCACCACGCTGCATTTTGGTCCGCTCCTCCTTCAACAGAAGAAAGTCATTACATTTTGTCTCTGTACCCTGTATTATGACATGCGAGCCACAATACATTTCAAGAGACCAGGGTAAAGCATCAGTAACAATTACTGACTGGATAGGCTTTTGATCATACCGTTAAAGCTACCGTGTTGCGGGCTTATGAGTTGGTGCCTGAAGCTTATAGACAGCTCTTCAGGAACCACAAGAAACCATCTCACAGTACTTTCGCTGGTGATGAGCCCCCATTATGTTACGCACGCCTCTATGAAGAGGGAACACAACACCCTGCTACAACTCAACTCTCCATGAAGTGAAAGAGGTATGGACTCTAGGTGTGAGTAAGGACAACAAAAGGCAGAGAATTTACCGTTTACTAGGAATTTATTCTGTCACACGGTAATATGGGGAGAAGGGGCAGGACGGAACCAAATCAAAGAAAGTAAATCTCAAAGCCCACTCTCCTACCTTACCTGCCTACCCACTACTTACATTATTTAGCACCACCTGGTGCCATAACCAAAATACAGGGGTGGTCCGCCCTGGTCTTACCTAGTGTGCCAAGACAGTGTATATACCACAGGTATATTTATGCCCGCGGACCTCTTGCCTAAGCACTCCCTAGGTGCCTTCCCCTTTTATAGCTTCAGAAGGCATTGGAAATTGGAGACAGCTGCATCCTGACGAGGGGGCGGGGAACAGCTCTCCAATTAATCATGGAGTCGACCAATCAGCTGCTGGGGGATATCAGGAAGCCATCTCCTGAAACACACTAAAAAGTTTCAGAAGAAAGGTATTTGTTTCTGGCCATTTTGAGACTGTAATCGAACCCACAAATGCTGATTCTCCAGATACTCAACTACTCTAAAGAAGGCCAGTTTTATTGCTGCTTTAATCAGGACAGCAGTTTTCAGCTGTGCTAACATAATTGCAAAAGGTTTTTCTAATGATCAATTAGCCTTTTAAAATGATAAACTTGGATTAGCTAACACAACGTGCCATTGGAACACAGGAGTGATGGTTGCTGATAATGGACTTCTGTACTCCTATGTAGATATTCCATTAAAAATCCCACTACAATAGTCATTTACAACATTAACAATGTCTACACTATTTCTGATCCACTTGATGTTATTTTAATGGACAAAAGAGAAGTGCTTTTCTTTCAAAAACAAGGACATTTCTAAGTGACCCCACACTTCAGAACGGTAATGTACTTGCTTTTTTTGTTAACTAGTAAATAGTAGACGACTGCAAAGTGTGTTGACATAATTGCTAACTTGTTAACAAATGCTGCTAGTTAGTTTTGCTACCATGTGGGTTTTAGCTTGCTTGATCCTGCCAATTAAGGAGTGTTAATTCACCTGTTTCGATACATGGTTCATTTTAAAACATTTTCTTACCAAGGATTTGTTTAATCTAACTGCTTAACTATTTATCTATACATGGAATTGTATTTGTTATTTTTTTTACTCATTTTTTTCTCATTATTACTGGAAATTGCCACGGGCACGATCTGATGTGTGGAGACATTTCACTGCAACTAATGTAGAAGGAAAAGCTGTGTATATTTGCAAATGCTGTGCCAAATCATATGTAAAGAATGCAACAAAGATGCAGAATTGTAACGGTCGTCATCTGATGAAGGAACGGACCAAGCACAGCGTGGTAAATGTTCATGATTTATTATCAACAACTGAACACTAGAACAAAAATAACAAAGTGCAAAACGAAACCGAAACAGTCCTGTCAGGTGCAGAACACTAAACAGAAAACAACTACCCACAAAGCACAGGTGGGAAAAAGCTACCTAAGTATGGTTCCCAATCAGAGACAACGATAGACAGCTGTCCCTGATTGAGAACCATACCCGGCCAAAACATAGAAAATTGAACATAGAATGCCCACCCAAATCACACCCTGACCAAACCAAAATAAAGACATACAAATCTCTCTAAGGTCAGGGCGTGACAAGAATCATCTGGCCAAGTGCATGAAGTTCCCTCAGTGCTCACAACAAGCAACCTCTGGAAAAAAAAGTCCTTCTACTTCTATTCAAGATGAAAATGATGAATCAGACACCAAATCATAGAGAAAGCAAATCATAGAGAAATCAGACTGTATTGCAATCATCTCTGATGGGTGGTTCGAATGTTCATGGGCAGGAATGATTAACTACATTATCTCCACCCCTCAACGAGTATTATACAAGAGCACAGACACATTGGTCTCTACATTGCAGATGAGCTGAAGGCAGTCATCAATGACCTTGGACCACAGAAGGTATTTGTACTGGTGACAGACAATGCTGTGAACATGAAGGCTGCATGGTCTAAAATGGAGGAGTCCTACCCTCAAATCACACCCATTGGCTGTGCTGCTCACACATTGAATCTGCTCCTCAAATACATCATGGCACTGAAAACAAAGGATTCACTCTACAAGAGAGCCAAGGAAATGACTAGGTATGTAAAGGCTCATCAAGTTATAGCAGCAATCTACCTCACCAAGCAAAGTGAGAAGAAGAGCACCACATTGAAGCTGCTCAGCAACACCCATCGGGATGGTGTTGTCATGATGTTTGACAGTCTCCTGGGGGGGAAGGAGTCTCTCCAAGAATTTACCATATCACAGTCACTGTGAGACATTGTGTAATTTCACACACTACAAAGGGTAAAGTGTGCGAGAATAGCGGGAGACTGGCAGACATGTAGGGGGACATACATGTTCTTGGTGCTTTCTTGAAACAGTAGGCCCAAGGAGGCTCACAGCAATTGTTTTATTATTATTTTTTAAATAATTTCCCCTACACACACACTTTTATTACCCTTGGGTCCAGTGGACCCAGACACCACATATGTAATATACATGTGTAGAGGGGTGCACAGTGTGCAATCAATGAAAATGTGTTATCCTTCACGAAAAATGAGACAAGGCCAATGAGTTGAAACAAGTATTCATTGTATCATTTATATTTTAACCTCTCTTGGGTAGGGGGCAGAATATTCATGTCCGGATGAAAAGTGTGCCCAAAGTAAACTGCCTGTTACTCAGGCCCAGAAGCTAGGGTATGCATGTACCATATATTGGTAGATTTGGATAGGAAACACTCTAAAGGTTCTAAAACTGTTCAAATTATGTCTGTGAGTATAACAGAACTGATATGGCAGGCAAAAACCCAAGGACAAACCATCTCCCCCCCCAAAAATTCAGCCTACTACTGTTTTCAATGGCTGTCACTTTTATTATAAGGCAACATCCTCCCAGATTGCAGTTACTAGGGCTTCCACTAGATGTCAACAGTCTGTAGAATGAGTTTCATGCTGGTTTTTGGAAAAATGAGCCAGAAATTGTAGTTTTCTAGGTGGCTCCCATTTTGGCTGTAGTGTTTCCGGTAAAGAAATTGTATCGTTAATTTATGTATTAGGGTAGCTAAGGTTTGTTTATAAACAATGTTGGACCTGTTTGGAAAAGTTTATTAGTAACGTTTGGGATTCATTTTGTATGCATTTTGTATGGGTGGATTATTGACTGAAGTGCACCAGCTAAACTGAGTTTTTATGGATATAAAGAACAAAAGGACGATTTGTGATGTATCTGGGACCTTTTGGAGTGCCAACAGAAGAAGATCATCAAAGGTAAGGCATTTATTATATTGCTATTTCTGACTTTCGTGGCGCACCTGCCTGATTGAAATATGTTTTTCATGCTTTTGTATGCAGGGCCCTGTCCTCAGATAATCGCATGGTGTGCTTTCGCCGTAAAGCCTTTTTGAAATCTGACATAATGGCTGTATTAACAATAAGTTCAGCTTTTTTCAAATGTATTACGCTTGTGATTTTATGAAAGTTAAATATTTATAATTCTGTAGTTTGAATTTCGCGCTCTGCAATTTCACCGGCTGTTGGCCAGGTGGGACGCTACCGTCATAAAATGATGTCATGGTTTAAGAAGCATCTGATAGGCTAATTGACATCATGAGAAAATCAAAAGAACTCACAGAAAAATTGTAGACCTCCACGTCTGGTTCATCCTTGGGAGCAATTTCCAAACGCCTGAAGGCACCTCGTTCATCTGTACAAACAATAGCACACAAGTATAAACACCATGGGACCACGCAGCCGTCATACCGTTCAGGAAGGAGACGCGGGCTGTCTCCTAGAGATGAACGTACTTTGGTGCGAAAAGTGCAAATCAATCCCAGAACAACAGCAAAGGACCCTGTGAAGTTGCTAGAGGAAACAAGTACAAAAGTATCTATATCCACAGTAAAACGAGTCCTATATCAACATAACCTGAAATACAACTCAGCATGGAAGAAGCCACTGCTCCAAAACCGCCATAAGAAATTACTCAACATTGAAAATGGGTCCCACAGACCTGAACACCACAGAAGGGTTAATCATTTTTCATATTACAAGCACAACTCATAGTATGAAAACTTCAGCTATGTAGTGTGTGTACTTTTCAAGTCACAGTATTTCCTTTATAACAATTTTAATGTCATGACAAAATAACAAACAAAATTACAATATTGTTCTGTAAATCACCTCTGACCATTCCCCACATTTTATGTTTAAAATATTGTTCCAGTATTGGCTTTTAAACGTGTTAGAGTTTCAGCAGCAAAAGGTCTTTTGAGAAAAAGCACATTCCTTTCGTGAATTTCAAGAGCACAGGGCTGGATTTTCTCCCTTGATTTACAACAACGTCCGTGAGTGACAATTCCCACCTGTTCTTTCCTCCCCACTCTATGGGTGAAAGGGCGTGTGATTAAAGTTATTCATTGCAAAACTTGATCTGACTTATTTAGATTCTCGTGGTTAGTCATGACATTCCCCCTCTGGTGGGTACAATCTTGGAATTATTCTGCAATTTGCAACCCACGACAACAATGTTCATGGGATGTCCTGGTTGTGGATCGTCATGACAGTTCCACTCTGGTGTGTCAACCTGCTAGGATTTCTGCAAACTGCAGACCACCACAAGAATGGCCATGGGATGTCCTGGTTGTGGATTGTCGTTCCAGACCCATCGTCCTGTTGTCCAGGCTTGTCACGCCCTGACCTCATAGAGCCTTTTTATTTCTCTATTTCGTTAGGTCGGGTGTGATTTGGGTGGGCTTTCTAGTTTTTCTATTTCCCCAGCGACGATCTACGATCCGGTTCTTCTGGCACTGATCCACGGTCCGGATTCTCCGGTCGACTATCCACGGTCTGGTTCCACAGAAGCGGAGGGATCAGCGAGCGGAGCGAAATCTACGCCCTGAAGCCGCCACCGACGCTAGATGCCCACCTGGACCACCCCCAATGGAGTCCGCACCTTTTGAGGAGGGTCCTGTCACGGCCTAACCTTAGAGAGCCTTTTTATTTCTCTATTTGGTTAGGTTGGGGTGTGATTTGGGTGGGCATTCTAGTTTTTCTATTTCTTTGTTGGCCGGGTATGGTTTCCAATCAGAGGCAGCTGTCTTTTGATATCTCTGATTGGGGATCATACTTAGGCAGCCTTTTTTTCCACCTTTAGTTAGTGGGATCTTGTGTGTAGTTGCTTTCTGCACTGCATGTAGCTTTACGTTCGTTTTTTATTTTTTTTAATAAAAAAAGTAAAATGCACACCTACCACACTGCACCTTGGTCCAATCCATCTCTAAACGATCGTGACAAGGCTGGTGGATCTAGGCAGTAACTTAGGCAGACAATAACGCACAACACTGCCGCAATACATCATTACATTTTCCCAAATGAGCGGCATTGTGGCACTAATTGGTGGATGTATGGGAAACTTTGTCAAATAAATGTAAATAAAATAATAAAAGCACAAACAAAAATGTATACTAAATATAGTTACCACACCATAATCATCTAATTGGACTCTATTCTATATACTTCCACGGTCTGGCTAAATGACTCTATCATGGCATTTTGTCTGTCTTAATATCTAAGGTAATCCTACTTAGTGGTGTGTGGCTTAGGGTACTATCCTAAGTTGATAACTTAGTCCACTCTGAACATTGATGCTTTGTTTCCTGAGATGGCCGGAAGTGTCTGAATGAGATGAGAAGTTCATCTTAGCTACAGTATCGCATGACTCCAAGGAGGAGTGAAGTTGCTCACTCACAGAGACTGCTGGCTAGAAATCATGAAACTAATGGTCTATCAGGTTTGAAGATTTTTCCAACCAGGTGACCAGTGTGGCATCCTCAACCATTGTGCCAGTGAGGCAAACACGGCCTATCATTGGAGGGTGATATGTAATGGCTGGAGACTCAGCCATGCCACACCGGAAAACCTTATAGTTTCGTTGAACTTGCCACACTGTCATTCCCCACCAATGGCGGACGTGTGACCAAGTTCACTAGGGTTTGTCTGTTGCTGTTGCCGTTTTGTCATTGTTGCATAATGTATTGCAGCTAGCCTTTAATGAAGGCAGTGTTGTCAGTGGAGATGGCATGGTTACTTGTGACCATACTTGGTTGTTTTTCCAATCCATTAGCGGTACCAAACGGTCTATTTAAACTATCCCAATCAGCATCTGCTCATTGTCAATGCTAGTCACATACACAGGGTGGATAAGTGACATGCTCTGGAAGTTCAGATTTAGTAGGAGATGCCTGTTGAGAGGTGAGGTAGCCTGAATGAAACCTTAAAGTTTTGTGTCGCATCGTTTCATTTTTAACCAATGTTTTGCTGGGTCCCCTGCCCTTTGAGTTAGTGCAGCATAGTTTAAGACATGAGGGAAATAGTCAAGCCTGAATCGATCAGAGCATCACAGGTTAAGTTGTCCTCAAAGACTTCTTTGAGGTGTGGCCCCTGAGTTGATTTTCCTTGTCATATCACCAACAAAGTGGAGTGGGTGTTCACAATGGTGTGGTGTGTTATCTGTGTCAATTGTTCAGATAGACTGGCGTACTTCATGATCAAGTGGGTCATTATCAGAGTTTGAGTGGAATCTGCTATTGCGATGTTACTTACCTTGTGTGTCGCAACATTTGTATCTGAGTCTATAACCAAAGCCCGTGGGCTTGTTTCTTGATCGTGCGGGCACTGAACTAGTTTTCGAGTGAGAGCGGGGGTCATTTGATTAAGTCCTTGCTAATGGAGTTCATTTTGGCGGTCCCTTTCTCCGGTAGTTTTCACTTTTGATGCCTCAAAAGCTGTGCTCGCAAGCTCTCTGATTTCTGAGATTGTCAAACATACGTGGGCTGTAAGGAGCAAGGAGTTAATGAAGTTGGGATACATGTTCGACAGAAACATTTCTTTGAATGGTAATAGCTCTTCCATCCTGTTTCAGTGAGTTGGCCAAAGTAATCTGAAAGAAGCCTTTGGTAGTATGCTTGCGGGTGTTCATTCTGATCTTGTTTGAGTGTTAGCCTGCGAGCTGTCGTGTTCGCGATTTGCAGAGCCACTGAATTCGATTTTCATAGCCGTGACAAGTTTTGCATGGTCATGTGGCTGTGTTGCACGTGTTGCTGTTGTGGACAGAAATCTTGTCATGTGTCTATTTGACGTTCGCTTCAACAGGTTAAGACTGTCAGTATCTGTAGCATTCGGGTAGCCATCCAAGGCGTCCTCTATGTCTACTAAGAATGTCTCAGTGTCGTTTGGCTTCCATGGAAGCGTTACACTCTCCCAAATTAAACTCTATAGATGTTTCAGGTATAATAGGTATTAATCATAATCTTGTATCGTATCACCATTCTGAACAGTCGTAAAGTCCTTGCATATGCAAAAACCCGAGCATTAATTATGATTCAGTACTACACAAATTGCTTTAATTATTTATTTACTAGCTAATTAAATGGGAACACAGGATAAACACACACACACACACACACACACACACACACACACACACACTACATCGGTTATTGACTGAAGACTTAATGGGCTGAAAACAGGTCCCTAGCGGAATAACAATAACATGTATGCTTATTAAGTAGAGAGAAGGACAGAGACACTTAACTTTTAAGGCTCGGGGGCAGTATTAGGAAGTTTGAGGTGCCCAAAGTAAACTGCCTGTTAGTCAGGCTCAGAAGCTATGATTGGATATAAATCACTCTAAAGTTTTTAAAACTGTTAAAATAATGTATGTGAGTATAACAGAACTGATTTGGCAGGTGAAACCACGAGGACGATACATTTTTTTGAGGCCATTGGACTTTTCAATGCTTTTCTATGGGAAAGTCTAATAATTAGGACCCAGATTGCAGTTCCTATGGCTTCCACTAGATGTCAAGTCTTTAGAAATTGTTTCATGAAAAATGAAGAAGTATTCATAGTATCCCTCAGAAGGACTCTAGTCTTTTGGCGTTCGTGAATGAGTGGGCGCTCCTCGTTATTTTTCTCCGGTATTGATGCAGGAAGTGGGTGAGGCGCTTTCCTCAGACGATGAAATGCTATGCTTTCGCCGTAAAGCCTATTGTAAATCGGACAAAGCGGTTCGATTACCAAGATGCTAAGCTAAAGTGTATAACACTTGTATTTTTATGAATGTTTAATATTACTACTTTTGTATTTTGAATTTCGCGCTCTGCAATTTCACCGTATGTTGTCGAGGTGGCCTGAAAAAAGTTAACATTACCACATTCAGAAACACTCAGAAAAACCATATACTTTGCACATGAACCGCTGACCGCTTTGAGCAATAAAACAATGTATTGACGTAAAATACCTGGATTTGCCTGGGATCTCTCAGCAGCCTTGGGAAGGGGGTTTGGCCTTGTCACGGCACGCTGGTAAAGCCCTGATTGTCCAAAATGGTTCAAACAACTATTCTCCTCTTGTCCTTGGTAATTGTCCGGTGTCCGGTGACTTGTCGTGTGGTCCTGAACAGAACTACAGAGTTGATTTTCCTCCCATTCGCTCTTGAAGATGCTTATTTGAAGATAGGCTAGCTAGCCGTATTGGGTGGTGAGAGTACCGCAATACGATGGTTTGAGCAGAGCAACAGGATGGTCCCACCTGAATTAACTTCCGAAGATACTTTACTTAGGACAGCTTGTGAGTTTGTCTCCACCTCGTGTTGAGATTCGAAGTTCAAACCATTTTCACAAAAGGCAAAGCTTGTGTTTGAATATATTTATTTAATTTAATTTGCAATTTTCATGAATAGGAAAAGTTTATGTCCGCTGCGTTATGCTAATGCGTTTGAGGCTATGATTACGCTCCCGAATACGGGTTTGCTCGTCGCAAGAGGTTAATTTCTCAAAGGAAAAACATCAACCAATTTCTAAAGACTGTAGTGGAAGCGATAGGAACCGCAAGCAAGTGCCTTAGAATTCTAGATCCACATAGAAAGCCACTTGAAAACAGTTACCTCAATGTTTTTTCCCTGGATGGATTTTTCTCAAGTTTTCGCCTGCCATATCAGCTCTGTTATACTCACAGACAATATTTTAACAGTTTTAGAAACTCTTCTTTCTAAATCTACCAATGATATGCATATCCTAGCTATTGGGCCTGAGTAGCAGGCAGTTTACTTTAGGCATGCTTTTCATCCGGACGTGAAAATACAGCTCCCTAGCCGAAGAGATTATCATCTCCACCAGCACTGCCAGAAGAGGACTGGCCACCCCTCATATCCTGGTTCCTCTCTAGGTTTCTTTCTAGCCACCGTGCTTCTACACCTGCATTGCTTGCTGTTTGGGGTTTTAGGCTGAGTTTCTGTACAGCACTTTGAGATATCAGCTGATGTAAGAAGAGCTTTATAAATACATTTGATTTGACATTGGCTGATGTAAAAAGGGCTTTATATATACATTTGAATGAATGATTGATTGCCTCTAACCATTGCCTATGTTCTACGTTCCAAATATTGATTCAGTATTCACTTTTGTAAGTGTTAGAGTTTCAGCAGCAAAGGTCTATTGAGACAAAGCACAAAATCCACTTGTGCATTTAGAGTGAACAGGGCTGGATTTTCTCCATTGATTTACAACAGGAAGTGAGTGTCAATTACAACTAATTATTTCCTCCCCCTCGACAGGTGAAAGGCGGTCTGATTCAAGTTTGTCATTGCAAACCTGATCAGACCTATTTGGATTCTCGTAGTCAGTCATGACCGTCCCCCTCTAATGGGTTCAATCTTCGAAGGATTTGTAAAATAGACGCTGGGAGTCGAAAAAGCAGGTGGTAAGTTTAATATAACATGGAACGATGCAACGTAGGAGTAGTGTCCGTGCAAAACTGAAAGTGCAAACCACTGCTTTTAATCATGGCAAGGCGACCGGAAACACGACCGAAAACAAACAGTGTAGCTATTCCTTCAACAAGGCAATCAAACACAGCTAAGCGTCAGTGTAGATGCAAAGTAGAGTCGCAGTTCAACAGCTCAGACACAAGACATATGTGGCATGGTATACAGTCAATCACGGACTACAAAAAGAAAACCAGCCACGTCGCGGACACTGATGTCTTGCTCCCAGACAAACTAAACAACTTCTTTGCTCGCTTTGAGTACATACAGTGCCACTGACACGGCCTGCGACCAAAACCTGTGGGCTCTCCTTCACAGAAGCCAACGTGAGTAAAAACCCTGCCGGCCCAGACGGCATCCCTAGCCGCGTCCTCAAAGCATATGCAGACCAGCTGGCTGGTGTGTTTACGGACATATTCAATCAATCCCTATCCCAGTCTGCTGTTCGCACATGCTTCAAGAGGGCCACCATTGTTCCTGTTCCCAAGAAAGCTAATTGAGCTAAACAACTATCGCCCCGTAGCACTCACTTCTGTCATCATGAAGTGCTTTGAGAGACTCGTCAAGGATCGTATTACCTCCACCCTACCTGACACCCTAGACCCACTCAAATTTGCTTACTGCCCCAATAGGTCCACAGATGAAGCAATCGCAACCACACTGCACACTGCCCAAACCCATCTGGACAAGAGGAATGCCTATGTAAGAATGCTGTTCATCGATTACAGCTCAGCATTTAACACCATAGTACCATCCAAACTTGTCATTAAGATCGAGACCCTGGGTCTTGACTCAATCATCAAGTTTGCAGACGACACTACAGTGGTAGGCTTGATTACCAACAATGACGAGACAGCCTACAGGGAGGAGAGTAATACGCACACAGTAATTATGTGGATTACCTCGTTGTTGAGACAGAACTGCACACACTCCCACCTCTGAAGCGTCCACCTCCACCACATTGGATATCGTGGGATCTGGGTGTTTGAGCAATGAGGCAGAGGTGATACGTCCCTTCAGTAGGCTGAAGGCCTCGCCAGCTGCTGGACTCCACACCAACCTAGGGGGACCACCCTTTAGGAGAGAGGTGAGAGGAGTGGCAATGGAGCTGAAGTTCCTGATGAAATGGCGGTAGAAGTTGGAAAACCCCTTTTTTGGTGGTTGGGACTGGCCATGGCCTGACCGCATCTACCTTCTTGACGTCCGTCTTAACTCCTTGCGGGCTGATTTAGTAGCAGAGGAAGGAGACAGCCTCCTCATGAAACTGGTACTTCTCTGCCTTGACAAACAGTTGGTTAGCGAAGAGGCGTTCCAAGACTACTAAAATGTGAGCGATTTGATCCTCCAAGATAGCCGAGTAGATCAGGATGTCATTGATATACACGACCACCTGGCATCCGAGCATGTCTCGGAACAACTCGTTGACGAATGCCTGAAACACTGACAGAACATTGGTTAAGCCAAATGGCATCACCAAGTACTTGTAGTGACCAGACATTGTGCTAAAAGCTGTCTTCCATCAGATGCAGATGTATGCATTCTACAGGTCCAACTTGGTAAAAAAACGAGCCACGTGGAGCTGTTCGATGGCTGCCGGCACCAATTTAAGAGGTTAGCGGTACTTGGTGGTGATTTCATTGAGTCCTCTGTAATTAATACATGGGTGTAACCTTCCATCCTTCTTGGCCATGAAGAAGAAACCTGCCGACATAGGAAAAGTGGACGTGTGGATGGAACCTTATTGGAGCACCTCATGGATGTATTCCTCCATGGCCTGGGTTTCAGCGACCGACAGAGTGTAGATGCGTCTGCGCGGGGGCACAGAGCCTGTCAATGGCACAGTCCCAGGGGCGATGAGTAGGGAGACAGGTGACACAGGTTTTGGAAAATACCTGCCGCAGGTCCTGGTACACATCCAGGATGTGGGGCTGAAGGGCAACCACAGGACTCTCAACCAATTGGAACCACAGGGGACAGGGAAGCAGATCCTCCAGCATTTGGTTGCACAGTCTTGATTTTGATCCTCGACCATGAGATGGTGGGGTTGTGGCATTGAGGCCAAGGGAGGCGGAGGATGATCTTGTGAGATGGTTCACTGTTAATGAAGAAGGGAATGTTCTCCTGACTCCAAGGTGGGGGTGAGTGGTTTGGTGATGTGTGTGATGGTCCCGGAACCTGATGGCCAATTATCGAGGTCTTGAACCGGGAAAGGAGAGGAGAGTGGATATGAGGTGATGTTGAGAGAAGAGGCAAGGGTCTGGTCAATAAAGTTACCAGAGGCACCGGGATCCACTTAAGCTGTTGAAACAGTACATGATGGACAGTCAACTAGTTCGATCGACATTAAAAGGGGTTTGGCAGAAAGTGATGAATAGGGGATACCCACACCTGCCCCAGGAGGTGGAAGATCACGTGACCGTCTCTCTGCTCTCGTGGATCCTGAGTTGGAACATACCGGACACCGCTGGAGCTGGTGCCCTCCTTGACCACAATAGAGACAGAGCCTCAGCTGTCTCCGTCTGCATCGCTCCGGCGCAGGGAGGCGTGTGACTCCCACCTCCATGGGTTCAGGCTCTGATCCAAAGTGTTCACTGAGGGAGGGAGAGAAGCAATGAGAGTGCCGATGTTCCAGAAGAAGATTATCCAGACAGATGGCCATCATGATGTGTGTCCAAGGAGAGGTTGTTGCCTCAACAGGCAAGTTTTGTCTGAACCTCCTCTCGCAGTTCTCTTCTGAATAACGTACCAAGCGCCAGCTCATTCCATCTTCTGGATGCTTCTACTGTCCGGAAGGTGAGCGCATACTCGGGAGCCGTCCGCTCCTCCAGCTGTAGCTAAGAGTAGGTGCTCATCCCCCTCTTCGCCCTCCAGTGGATGATCGAAGTTACCTCTGAACCGAGCTATGAACCCCTCATACAAATCCAGCTCATCCTCTCCTCTCTCCCAGACAGCCATGGCCAATTCCATTGCCTGCCGCATCTAGACATGAGCAACAGAAACAATACTGCCGGTGGAAGGAACCTAAGGGAATGCCAGATGAAGGGGAGGTAATGAATGAGGTAATGTCCAGGAGTGCTTAATGATGAAGTGCAGGTGTGCGGTAATGATGGTTCACAGGACTGGTGGGTAGTAAAACGTAGACATCGAATTCTGGAGAGAAGCGGGAGTAGACGTAACAAGATTTTGCAAGTTGCAACCCACCACAAGAATGACCATGGGATGTCCTGGTTGTGGATCATCGTCACAAAAGTGTTAATGTTAGAATAAGGCTGCAACCAAAAAAGTGTTTAACAAATCAAACTATATTTGATATGCTTCAAAGTAACCACCCTATCCCTTGATGACAGCTTTACACACTCTTGGCATTCTCTCAACCAGCTTCATGAGGAATGCTTTTCCAATAGTCTTGCAAACTTGTTGGCTGCTATTTCATCACTCTGCAGTCCAACTAATCCCAAATCATTATTTGGGCTGCAATTTCTGAAGCTGGAAAGTCTAATTTATCCTCTACAGCAGAGTTAACTCTGGGTCTTCCTTTCCTGTGGCGGTCCTCATGAGAGCCAGTTTCATCATAGCACTTGATGATTGTTGCAACTGCACTTCCCACTTCCCAGCTTTTTTGAGCTGTTCTTGCCATAATATGGACTTGGTGTTTTACCAAATAGGGCTATCTTCTGTATACCACCCCTACCTTGTCACAACACAACTGATTTGGCTCAAACAAATTAAGAAGGAAAGAAAATCCGCAAATGTGCTTTCAACAAGTCACAACTGTTAATGGAAATGTAATCCAGGTGACTACCTTATTAATTAAGCTGTTTGGGAGAATGCCAAGAGTGTGCAAAGCTGTCATCAAGGCTACTTTGAAGAATCTCAAGTATAAAATATATTTTGATTTGTTAAACACTTTTTTGGTTACAGCTTTATTCTAAAATGTTACATTTGTTACCCCAACTCAATCTACACACAATACGCATAATGACACTGCAACTACAAGTTTGTAGAAGTTTTGGTAGAAATTATAAGAAATACCTTATTTACATAAGTAGTCAGACCCAGTGCTATGAGATTCAAAAACAATTGGATATGATTTGGAAAGGCAAACCTGTCTATATAAGGTCCTACAGTGCATTTCAGAGAATAACAAAAAACAATGAGCTTGAAGGAATTGTCCATATAGCTCCAAGACAGGATTGTGTCAAGGCACAGATCAGGGCAAGTGTACCAAAAAGCATTGAAGAAAAAGTCGCAAAGAACACATTGGCCTCCATCATTCTTAAATGGATGAAGTTTGGAACCACCAAGACTCTTCCTAGAGCTGGTCACCTGGCCAAACTGAGTAATCCGGGGAGAAGGGCCTTGGTCAGGGAGGTGACCAAGAACCAGATGGAGCTCCAGAGTTTCTCTGCCGAGTTGAGAGAACCTTCCAGAAGGACAACCATCTCTGCAGCACTCCACCAATCAGGTCTTTATGGTGAAGTGGCCAGACAGAAGCCACTCCTCAGTAAAAGGCACATGACAGCCCACTTGGAGTTTGCCAAAAGGCACCAAAAGATTATCTGGTCTGATGAAACCAAGATTTAACTCCTTGGTCTGAATGCCAAGCGTCACATGTAGAGGAAACCTGGCACCATCCCTACGATGAAGCATGCTGTGGGTATGTTTTTCAGCGGCAGAGACTGGGAGACTAGTCAGGATCGAGGGAAAGATGAATCAGAACAATGTACGAATAGGGAGTTCCTGGATGAACACCTGCTCCAGAGCACTCGGGACCTCAGAAGGTTCAACTTCCAACAGGACAACAACCCTAAGCACAAAGCCAAGACAATGGAGGCTTGGCTTTGGGATAAGTCTCTGAGTGTCCTTGAGTTGCCCAGTCAGACCCTGGACTTGATCCCAATCTAACATTCCTGTAGAGGCCTGAAAATAGCTGTGCAGCATCGCTCCCCATCCAACCTGACAGAAGTTGAGAGTATCTGCTCAGAACAATGGGAGAAACTCCCCAAATACAAGCATGCCAAGCTTGTAGTGTCATACCCAAGAAGACTCAAGCCTGTAATCGCTGCTAAAGGTGCTTCAACAAAGTACTGAGTAAAGGGTGTGAATACCCATGTAAATGTGATATTGCAGTTGTTTTATTTTTAATACATTTGTAAAAATGTCTAAACTTGTTTTTGATTTGTCATTATGGGTATTATGTGTGGATTGATGAGGATTTTTTTTTAAATGTAATCCATTTTAAAATAAGGCTGTAAACTAACAACGTGGAAAAAAAGAGTACTTTCCGAATGTTCTGTATATTAGGATAATTTAGGATTTAGGTTGTACACCTTCATAAGCAGGACACAGTCTACACATTGCTTTGGGGAAAAACGATTTAATAGGTAGCACATGATTGCAATTTGCCAGAGAAGCCTGTTCCACCTCAGGGCAGCCAAATGTTCTGAGTTTTAACTACAAAGAACATACAATTGTTACAGTACCTTCAGAAATTATTCACACACATTTTTCCACATTTTGTTTTTTTACAGCCTGAATTGATTGTTGAAATCTTTACAAATGAATTACATATTAAAAGCTGAAATGTGAGTCAATAATTAGTCAACCCCTTTGTTACAGCTTGGCAAGCTTAAATAAGTTCAGGAGTAAAAATGTGCATAGTAAGTTGCATGGACTCCCTGTGTGCTATAATAGTGCTTTAACATTATTTTTGAATGACGACCTCATCTCTGTACCACCCACATACAATTAACTGTAAGGTCCCTCTGTCGAGCATTAAATTCCAACCAAATAGACCAGGGAGGTTTTCCAATGACTCGCAAAGGGCACCTATTGGTAGATGGGTAAAAAAGCAGATTTAATACCCCTTTGAGCATGGTGAATATATTAATTACACTTTGGATGGTGTATCAGTACACCCAGTCACTACAAAGATACAAGCATCCTGCCTAACTCAGGGGCCAGAGAAGAAGTAGTCCACTCAGGGATTTCACCTTTTTTCCAAATAGGCACTAAAGTCATTTTGCAAAAAATGTGGCAAAGCAATTCACTTTTTGTCCTGATTACAGTGTATGGGGCAAATCCAATACAACACATTACTGAGTACCATTCCATATTTTCAAGCATAGTGGTGGCTACACCATGTTATCGGTATGCTTGAAACTATAAAGGATTGGGGAGTTTTTCAGGATGGAAAAAAATGTACAGAATGGAGCTAAGCCCAGGCAAAATCCTATAGGAAAACATGGCATTGGGAGAATAATTCACCTTTCAGCAGGACAATAACCTAAAACACAACGCTAAATCTACACTGGAGTTGCTTAGCAAGAAGACAGCGAATGTTTCTGAGTGACCGAGTTACAGTTTTGACTTAAATCTACTTTAAATGATATTGTAGACCTGAAAATAAAATGCTATCTAGCAATGATCAACCACCAATTTGACAGGTTAAATAATTTTTTAAAGAATAATTGGCAAATATTGCACAATCGAGGTGTGGAAAACTCTTCAAGACTTACTCAGAAAGACTCAAAGCTGTACTCGATGCCAAAGATGATTTTAACAGATTATTCTAGAATGAAGGTTTGGTTGTGTAGCTATCTGGAAGAGGCATCCAGAGAATTTGCAATTTGAGTTTAAGTTAAAGGGATTGACTGACAGATGCTTCATAAACAATCAATCAAGCACAGGCTGTCACCATCCACACCATTCATTTTCATTGGCCTTTTTTTTGGGGGGGGGGACATCCATACACATTTTTAAATCAATTATGTCGTTTGCCATTGGCATTTTTGTTATTTTTGTAGTTGATTTGACTCCTTAGCTTGTTGAAAGGATAAATAAACATGTTTATATTGCCATGCTCAAATTTGTGTTAATATTGTAGAAAGCTTTAACTGTACCAAATGGTTGGGGGTAATTGTGGGTTTATTGTGTTCATGGTTCATGGTGTTCAGGTTTTTTGTTCTAATGTTTTAGCACAGATAAAATAGAACTATCTGCATGTTGCTTTGGTGTGAAGGTTGTTAAATGTTTTTTATTTGGTTCCTCTCTTCTCTGTGGATGGTTCACCAACCAGTTATAATTAGAATAGATTTTACTCCCATCTGCTCTAAATGTAGTTGACATGAAAGTCATACTGTATTGTCTGATATGTAGTGACAGAAAAAATCTGCTATTATTCTGTTTTTATCCCAAGGTTTTGACATAAATTAGTACTACACATCATGCAAATTGATAAGATTAACATTTTGTGAAATATTCATACAAAGGATGTTTACTTTAGTAAACCTTTTATTCCAAACGTACACATTCAAACCTATTTACAGTAATTAACATGCCAATGATTCATTCATCCTGCTCTGAATCTGAGGGTCACATAATAAAGGGGACATTGTGTTGAGCAAAATCAAAGTTGGTTCCACTTACCATGCAAATATGGCGTGTTTAGCCCGTCAAAGGCAAACAATTTCCTTTTTTCATTGCTCAATTATGTTTCGAATAGCAATGCTTATAACTGTTAGCAAAATAAACAGAATAGCGATTGGAAAAACCATTCATCATTACCATATATATACAATGTTTTGAATATGAAATTAAATTACTTTACCCAGTTAATGCATACTAAGTTTAAAAAGTTTCTTAAAAATATTCCGTAAACTGCAGAAATCATTTTGATAATTAGATAGCTACTGTTGTCAGGTTGTCAATAATTTCAATGTATGGGTTCATTCTGTCTGGCTATTTTAAAATGAAGCTCCTACAAAATTAGATTTAGAATCTCTCAAAGATGTGCTTCTAAAACTCCAGAATGTAAAAAGTATTAAACATTCTCCTACTACCACTAAACCATTGAAAAAGAGACTGAAAAAACTGTGAGAAATGGAAATTCTTAAAAGAAAAAAATGTCTGACAGGGCATGAAAAAGGATGTTTCAAAGGGGTAAAGTCAGTTATGCTTACCCACAAAGCAAATTGCTCTTGAGTTCATTGAAAGTGTGTGTGCAAGGATTTAGGTTTGTGTGCAAGGATTAATCCACAATCACATCCCTTTACAGAGGTCTGCTCCCAGTGCATCTCTGCCATCAATCACCCTATATCTCCAGCACAAACACACACGGTACGCACTCACACACACACACAAGTACGTACGCAAACACAAATTAACGCAAACACACGCAGACTTACACAATTATGAGCAGTCCTTGACTTTAATGGGAGCAGTGTTCTCTTCCTTATAGTAAGGAAGCACAGTGGTTTGCTTGTCTTGTCTCTCATTTTCTCTTGTCATTTTGAATGTGGTCATCTGACATCTGATTGAGTGCCCTTTTGCAGTGGTAACAGCATGTTCACAAATACACACATCTAGGTATCTTTAATAGTAAACAAAGCTCCCATTTGGCCTCAGGGAAGTAAAATGTACCTGCTGATAGTGTGGATGTGAAAAATAAAGAAGATCAGATCACAACATGTCAATACACCTGAGAAAGGGAAAGGACAAGATGTCTTCTCTGAGCTGTACAGAGAGTAAACACAAATTGGACATGTTTCAATGGCAACCCTCATCAGTAATAATTTGCCTCTAGTTTTTCTAAGACAAAATACTGCACACAGCATTCTGTTCCTTTTTTTTCATTTGCACTTGATCATTTCTATAACAACATGAGCATATCATTGTCACAGTCGTGTGTGTATAGGTAGCAGGGAAGTCAGGCGCAAGAGAATCAAAACTTGTTGAAATGGAGTCGTTTTATTAATAGCTTAAAACACATAACTCCAAAACCATAAAATACAATGAAACACAGTGGGTGCGATGACCCGTCGTGCACCAAATACAAAACACGAATGATGAACATAAAACAATCTCTGACAAAGACATGAGGGGAAACAGAGGGTTAAATACACAACAGGTAATGAATGGGATTGAAACCAGGTGTGTAGTAAGACAAGACAAAACCAAAGGAAAATGAAAAATGGATCAATGATGGCTCGAAGACCGGTGACGTCGACCGCCGAGCACCGCCCGAACAAGGAGAGGCTTCGACAGAAGTTGTGACAATCATATTATAGCATAATTTACAGTAAATGAACACACCTACTCATTCAAGGGTTTTTCCTTATTTGTACTATGTTCTATATTGAGGAATAATAGTGAAGACATCAAAACTATGAAATAACACATATGTAACCAAAAAAGTATTATACCAATCAAAATATATTTTATATTTGAGATTCTTCAAATTAGCCACCCTTTGCATTGATGACAGCTTTGCAAACTCTTGGCATTCTCTCAACCAGCTTCATGAGGTAGTCACATGGAATTAATTTCAATTAACAGGTGTGCCATGTTAAAACTTCTACAGGATTAGTGTCCCAACCTCGGGATGGTTGAGCTAACGTAGGCTAATGTGATTAGCATGAGGTTATAAGAAACAAAACAAAAATCCCAGGACATAAAAAAAATCTGATATGGGCAGAATGCTTAAAGTCTTGTAAATCTAAATGCACTGTCCAATTTGCAGTGAAAGAATACCATGCTATTGTTTGAGGAGAGTGCGCAATTATGAACTTGAAAATGTATGAATGCTGCTTCCATCTTTTGGCCAAAGCCTGGGCTAGAATGATTCATTATGGCCTTTCTCTTGCATTTCAAAGATGATGGTACAAAAAAAACATGTTTTTTACTTTGTATTATCTTTTACCAGATTTAATGTGTTCTATTCTCCGACATTCATTTCACATTTCCACAAACGTCAAAGTGTTTCCTTTCAAATGGTATCGAGAACATGCATATCCTTGCTTCAGGTCCTGAGCTACAGGCAATTCGATTTGAGTATGACATTTTAGGCAACAATTGAAAAAAAGGGGGTGGATCCTTAAGAGGTGAAATGTCTTCCCTTCTTAATGCGTTTGAGCCAATCAGTTGTGTGGTGACAAGGTAGAGGTGGTACAGGAGATAGCCCTATTTGGTAAAATACCAAGTCCATATTATGGCAAGAACAGCTCAAATAAGCAATGAGAAACAACAGTCCATCATTACTTTAAGACATGAAGGTCAGTCAATATGGAAAAGTTCAAGAACTTTGAACGTTTCTTCAAGTGCAGTGGCAAAAACCATCAAGCGCTATATGATAACATTGTCTCTCAAGAAGACGGTCACAGGAAAGAAATACCCAAAGTTACCTCTGCTGCATAGAATACGTTCATTAAAGTTCATTACAGCCTCAGAAATTGGAGACCAAATAAAAGTTCCACAGAGTTCAAGTAACAGACACATCTCAACATCAACTATTCAGAGGAAACTGTCTGAATCAGGCCTTAATGGTCGAATTGCTGGAAAGAAACCACTACTAAAGAACAACAATAATAAGAAAATACTTGCTGGGCCAAGAAACATGAGCAATGGACATTCGCCTAATGGAAATCTACCCTTTGGTCTGATGAGTTCAAATGAGAGATTTTTGGTTCCAACCGCCGAGTCTTTGTGAGATGCGGAGTAGGTGAACGGATGATCTCCTCATGTGTGGTTCCCCCCATGAAGCATGGAGGAGGAGGTGTGATGTGTGGGGCTGCTTTGCTGGATACACTGTCAGTGATTTATTTAGAATTCAAGGCACACTTAACCAGCATGGCTACCACAGCATTCTGCAGCGATACATGCCATCTGGTTTGTGCTTAGCGGGACTATAATTTATTTTTCAACAGGACAATGACCTGAAACACACCTCCAGGCTGTGTAAGGGCTATTTGACCAAGATGGAGAGTGATGGAGTGCTGATGTCCTCCACAATCACCTGATCTCAACCCAATTGAGATGGTTTGGGATGAGTTGGACTGCAGAGTGAAGGAAAAGCAGCCAACAAGTGCTCAGCATATGTGGGAACTTCTTATTTACAATGACGGCCGAGGAACAGTGGGTTGTCTGCCTTGATCAGGGGCAGATCGACAGATTGTTACCTTGTCAGCTCAGGGAATTTGATCTAGCAACCTTTCAGTTACAGGCCCATCATCCGAAAGGATACCTGCCACCCAATGGTTCCATATATGTTAATTCATAGTTTTGATGTCTTCACTATTATTCTACAGTATAGAAAATAGTAGAAATAAAGCAAAACCCTTGAATGAGGATGTGTGTCCAAACTTTTGACTGGAATTGTATATATTTGGTACTGTATATATATATATATATATATATATATATAGGAAAGAAATATATAATTTGTATAAATATTTATAAATTATGTTCTATATATTGATTCATGACATGTACTGAAATATCAAGATATGGTCTCCTGAGGCATTGTGACTTCAGGTCTCTTTCCTAAGCAAAAGGATATTCTGAAACAAAGCAGTACCTTCACACCAATACCCAATGTTGTTTCAATGACATTTCATTGCGTTACAGATATTCACCCACACATTTTCTATTGTATCTGCATTTTGGAATGTTTATCATGATGACCAATGGACACAGATCCAAAAACAGCAACAATGGTATACCATCAACTCTTCAATGTTATCCACTTTACTTGGTTGTATGTGATTTGTATTAAGAGGTTGTTGTACATTTTGAAAGTTGTGAAGTGGTGATGTTTTTGTTCTTTATGCAGGATTAGCTCAGAGGAGTATTATGAGTGTTTGAGTGATGCTCTTCAGGTAAATCACTCGGAGTGATAATAGTGTACCTCTAATGGATTATTGCTCCTATTAGGGGACTGAAAATTATGGTTTCAAACTAATCGGCCATGCTGATGTCACAGCACTGGCTTAGAAACTTCTACAACCCACACCAGGAAAAGATGAGCTGGCATCATTGTGTACTGCACTCCAGCTGAGTATTGATGTCACGTCCTGACCATAGAAAGCTTTTATTTTCTATGGTGGAGTAAGTAGGTCAGGGCGTGACTGGGGGGTGTTCTAGTTTATTATTTCTATGTGTAGTCTAGTTTTTGTATTTTTATGTTGGCCTAGTATGGTTCCCAATCAGAGGCAGCTGTCTATAGTTGTCTCTGATTGGGGATCATACTTAGGCAGCCCTTTTTCCCACCTTCTGTTGTGGGATCTTCTCTTTGTTTGGTTGCATGTTTTTGCACGACAAAGCTTTTCGTTTGTTGTGTTGTTTATTGTTGTTTTTCGATGGTTCACATTTTAATAAAGTATGATGAACCCAAATCACGCTGCACCTTGGTCTACCCTTAACGACGAACGTTACAGAAGATCCCACCACCAAAGGACCAAGCAGCGTGGCCAGGAGGAGCAGGGATACTGGGCCGGGAGATAAGGGAGTGGAGGCCATCATGGACATGGGAGGAGGTAATGGCAGGGGTCAAGACCCTGCCATGGAAGGCAGCGAAGGAGGATCAACGACGACTCCGGGGTTCGCAACCAAGACGCAAGCACAAGAGGCAGCCACCCAAAAATGTTTTTTGTTTTGCACATGGGGTGGTTGGCGGTGCCAGGTTCCAGACCAGAGCCAACTCCCCGCACTCGCTTTGAGGAGCGTGTGACCATTCAGGCACCATGTTATGCGGTGATACGCACTGTGTCTCGTGTGCGCTTTCACAGCCCAGTGCGTCCTGTGACAGCACCCCGCACTTGCCGGGCTAAAGTGGGCATCCAGCCAGGACGGGTTGTGCCAGCTCTACACTCTAGACCTCCAGTGCGCCTCCACAGTCCATTACGTTTTGTGCCTCCTCCCCGCACTCATCCTGAGGCGCGTGTCATCAGTCCGGTGCTACCTGTACCGGTCCCACGCATCAGGCCTCCAGTGCGCCTCCACAGTCCAGTACGTCCTGTGCCTCCTCCCCGCACTCGCCCTGTGGTGTGTGTCATCAGCCCAGTGCCACCTGTACCGGTCTCACGCATCAGGCCTCCAGCGCGCCTCCACAGTCCAGAGCTTCCGGCGACAGTTCCCAGTCGGAGCTTCCGGCGACGGTTCCCAGTCCAGAGCTTCCGGCGACGGTTCCCAGTCCAGAGCTTCCGGCGACAGTTCCCAGTCCAGAGGCGACAGTTCCCAGGTTCCCAGTCCAGAGCTTCCGGCGACAGTTCCCAGTCGGAGCTTCCGGCGACGGTTCCCAGTCCAGAGCTTCCGGCGACGGTTCCCGGTCCGGAGCTTCCGGCGACGGTTACTGGTCTGGAGCTTCAGGCAATGGTCCCCGGTACGAAACCTCCTGAGACGGTCCACGGTCCTGAACCTCCTGAGATGGTCCACGGTCCGGAACCTCTAGCTCCATGGCCGGAGCCTTCTCCTGCGCCGATGCCCAGTCTAAGCATGGCGTCCAATCCAGTGCCAAGGCCAGAGTCTTCTTCTGTGTTGGTACCCAGTCCAGGCACAGTGTCCAGCCCGGGTCCAGCGGGATGAGCGGGTTCTTCGTCCCGCACCTGAGCCACCTCCGATGCTGCAGGATCTGCGGGATGAGAACGTTCTTCGTCCCGCACCAGAGCCGCCACCAACACTAGACACCCTCCCTTTTGGTTTCAGGTTTTGCACCCGGAGGCCGCACCTTTGGGGGGGGGGGGGGTACTGTCCCATCCTGACCATAGGAAGCCTTTATTTTCTATGGTGGAGTAGGTCAGGGTGTGACTGGGGGGTGTTCTAGTTTATTATTTCTATGTGGAGTCTAGTTTTTGTATTTCTATGTTGTCTTGGTATGGTTCCCAATCAGAGGCAGCGGTCTATTGTTGTCTCTGATTGGGGATCATACTTAGGCAGCCCTTTTTCCCACCTTCAGTTGTGAGATCTCGTCTTCGTTTGTTTGCTTATTTTTGCATGACAAAGCTTTTCGTTCGTTGTGTTTATTGTTTTTTTTGCTGGTTCACATTTTAATAAAGTATGATGAACCCAAATCACGCTGCGCCTTGGTCTCCCCTTAATGACGAACGTTACAATTGATGAGCTGCATGAATAGCCAAAGTAGTAAAGAAAATGTGCTGTAGTCCAAAACTTTAAATATATTTAGCAGAGCCTTTGCATTATATGATTTGAACAAATTTTATATTTTCTGTGTTTTTTCCATGAAAGTACAGAGTGAATTTACATTGCGACAATGACTGTGGAGGTTGGCGAACGACACATTTTTTACTGCCGTAATTTTGCAGTGTAACTGCAGTTAGTCTGTAATTACTGAGTCCAAAATACCACAGTTTCAAAACTGCAGTTTTTTGTAAGTTTTCACAGGAGTTCACTGAACTTTGCAAAAATGAAAAACAGATTAAATATTTGTGGAATATAACAGAAAAAATAGAAACATAAGTACATTCTTTGAAAATATTAAAATGTGGTTTTCCAGCATTGAAGCCAGATGAATATTTTAAGCAGAAATGCTTTGGTTGTGCTGCGCTACAGAGAGCACTTTTTAAACATGTTGTGTTTCTGTCCAGCGGGGCCGTGGGCTCAGTGCTCAGAGCACTTTGGCTGCAGCTTGGCGGTGGGAGAATGGCTTCCGTCCAGCTGAGATAATGGAATTGGTGTGTTCTCCCTGGGATGCGCTCCTGACTGGAGTCAGTTCTGTTAATAGCAGGAGCTTCAACTCGCAGACCCCTACTCTGGCTTGGGTGGCACATGGGGAGGAAAGAGGAGAGCAGTACATGAGGCAGTGTGAGTAGCACAGGCATGGCAATGGATGTATAATGAATGAACCAGGGGCTGGAACATACAGACAGAGATCTATATGTAATGACGAGATGATCATGTTTCCACCGTAACATTGGAAGCCGTTGTCCCAAAGGCAGAAAGGCAGGCTACATACTTAGGTCCAAAATAAGCCCATAGAAATGCATTGGGCTTATTTTGGACAGATTTTGGAGAGAGTGAAACCTCTTAATTCGCCTTTTCTTCTCTGCTATAGTTCAGAATTCTTCTTGGAGCTGCTAATATGTAATCATAAAAGAGACAGGCCCACCACACTTCACTCCAAATGACTCACAATACAAATACATCAGAAAAGTCAAGAGCATGTTCTGTATTAAATACCTTTGGTGGAAATATCCTACTGTAAATATCCTACTGTCCAGACCCCTTTGAAGCACAAATGCAACTGCTCTGCATAGCTTTTCACCCCATGTACTAAACCAATCAAACCGTTTTGCGGCAGTAACTGGTTGTATAAGGCTGGGCAATTTGCTATGGGAAGGTAGCATAGCAGTTGTGTTGTGGCATCTGTTTTCACAAACAGATCTATCTTTGGGTAAGTGTGAATCAGAATGATTAGGTGCTTTAATACCCGATGATGAAATACATAAAAAGTTATGGAATATCACAGTATCATCATGGATATTACCTTTCTGTTTTGAGAATAATCTATTGCAATGTGAGCATGGTTGGGATCCAGTATGAGTCTTTGCGGGATGCTCCTCAACAACCTGTAACAGTGCCTTGCACCCCCAAAAGGGAGAGACTGTCTGGTCCCTCCCATCAACGTGTTGCTAGTATTCAGATTGCAAATCTCTTCGCTCCATCTCATGCCTCCAGATATAATTGTCAAGCCGATGGTGGCTGTGTGGTAAATATTGATGGCAAATGCCAGCTGGATAGATTAGTGTGCGTTTTTGATTGTGGTCAATCCTATTCCGGATCAGTGTGGGCAGATGATATAAATGAGGCTCATTGTCTTCCAGCTCAGCTCAGTGTATGAATTCAGCATGATGTATTGCACTCACTCTGTAGGAGGAATCAGGCTTAATCTTCACCTCCAGTTAATTACTGCAGACAAACAGAATGGACCACCAGAGACTCTTTTCTGCTGGCTGCCTCAAACCAGAAGAGATTTCCCCCCCACCAGCTGATTTGGTTTAAACTCACAGTAATCTTTGCTGCAAAACAATCTGTTTTCTCTATTATCAAATGCATTTTCACATGAGCTGAACAGATAGAGAAGGCTGTGTCTGTTCTCACTAATTACAGTGATTATTACTCAGTGATGATATAATAGGCACTCAAACAAATACTCTCTCCCCCCCTCACACACACACACACGCTTTCACATTCACCACACACTTTGCTGCTACTGTCTATTAACTATATTTTTCCCTAGTCACTTTAACCATATGATATGTACTACATATCTACCTCATTTACCTCTTACCCCTAAACAACAACTCGGTACTGATACTCCCTATATACAGTGCATTCGGAAAGTATTCCGACCCCTTGACTCTTTCCACATTTTGTTACTTTACAGCCTTATTCTAAAATGTATTAAATAAAATAACAAATAAAACAGAAATATCTAAATACCTATTTACATAAGCTCTCCCTCACTCTGCAGTTATTTTTCATTTTTTACACTCAAGTGTACGCTCGTCTATGACTGTTGACACACAGGCGAGACACATACAGTTCACATCTTGTACTGAATGCCAACTCCCTGAAACTCCAACATGTGCAGCTTCACCGGGAGCCAAGTCCTTCCCCACTGAGCATAACATGTTAGGAGGATGACACTCTTTATAGGCCAAATTACAAGACTGATGATTAAACACATGGCTGATCACTCACACAAAAACAAGAGTCCTGCTGCCTGCAGTCCAAATAACTATTGTATGCCAGAGATTCATTGGACTATATCCCATCGCATACATCACACCATACAAGCAAAATGTTTTCTTCATTTGTTTTTTGGGGTCAGAATATGTGCAACAAATCATTTCTATATGCATACATGTACCGTATAGTATATTCTCATTTTAGACTTTGTAATAGAGAGCGAGATAATATTTAATCACCAAATCCGGAGGTCTAGGATACATTAGAATGGAATATACTGGAAGGTACTATCTTGATTGTCACTGACTCTTCCCTAGAAGAGATTTGGAAGCTGATCTGAGGATGTTCTCTGATGTCTCAAGCTAGGCATCTCCGGGTGCCATGTGGCAACATTGAAAGGCACGGCTGTGTATGGAATAGAGCGTGTGTGGTAAACGGGCCACATTAAATTGAGCTATGTGTGACACTTCACAGCCAGTCTCCCTCCTCTTTGTAGTCATTATTGTATGAAAGTGCTGACCAAAGCGATTGCACCGCAGCCTGTGATCTCAAACACTAGGACATTTTCACCTGTCTTTTGTGGATGAAAACATTGACATCTGCAAAAACAAAACCAGAAGTAAAAAGTCGGCTGTATACGCAAGAAGGGGAACAGAGATTATTAGTAGTTGTGTTCGTTGTTATGTTATGTAGTTATATGCTCAGTCATACATTCTTAATTTAAATAATACACACCCCAGGAATATATTATTGCATGAAGAACAATACATCACTATTTGAATGTTTATTTTGCATGTGACCTTCTGTGAATAATGGATATTGTTAATGGAGCAAAATAATCTAACATTGTTTCCACATTATAATGACTATAACTTTCAGAAAATACTAATTTATACTTTTATGGACAGTGCATCTCAGTTCATAAAGTGTACATTGCTATTGGCTCTGTACTGAAACTGAAGTGTACCACTTGAGAGTACTAATCGCCTCCTAAGCATGTCTGGTGAGTGTTTCTCTGTGCATCAATGTGCCTAGTGATGGTCTGTCTAATGTGAGTGCTATGGCTATGCCTGTGAGTCCCTCCTCACTACACTCATCTGTTCGCTTCATTGCACCCTAGGAAATATTTAATGATCTCTAAGTGACTAAAACACACTGTGAGCATTTTTGATCAGATCTTTACATTTTAATCTTCATAAGATGTTTTAAAAGTTTGAAGTTCTTTGCCCCATGATTCATTATGCATACTCTGGCATTCCATTTTGAGAAGTCGTATATTTTCTGCAGGCCACCATTATTATTTTAGTATTATTAAACTCAGCAGAGACCTTGTCTTGTCATCCTCCAGTGTCACTCCATAATGGTCCTGCACAAAAAGTCTCCTGACTTTGCAGTTCAGTAAATGTTTTGAGACAACAATTTTATTGGCAAGACCTTAAGAGGGACCCTGTGCACATTGTCAGTGTGACAGCCCATAAACACCACAGGCTGTTTTATGATGGACCACTCAGATTATATCTTGTGATCAATCTTAAATCAGACCAGCTGTCACAAATTTCACCAGAGACTTCTGAATGAATGGGACTCATTGATTTCTGTCCCGGATGGATATGCCTTTTGCTGATTCCACTGGCACTTTCACCATAAAAAACACACACAAAAACATAGAATTTGGGGTCTGAGATGGGACACTGCGGTGAAACGATACAGTGAATCAGGAGACTAAGGGTGTGCAAACAATGAAACATGATGTTTTGATAATAAATTCTGAGTATGTCCTACAGCCAATGATGGTAGTGACTCACTCTCTCCAATCAGATGACTCCCTAACTAACAGCACTAGTCATCATAATGTCAGTTTATCAAAGGCTGTGTGAATCTCTACAAGCAGCAATAAAATCCAGAGAACCTACTTCCTTAACATTCAAAAGGTTGAAAATTGGCATACAAATGGTTGTATGTCCATCCAGTGGCCTGTTATGCCCTGATGTCTCAAGTTGCAAGTGAGGCTTACATGAGAAGAAACCTGTGAGATAAGAAGGAACTGGCTGACAGGACTGGCCATGATGAGATGATTGGGACTCAACAGGGTAGAGCAGCAGAGACGTTGGACTTTCATCAGTGGTGCTTGCTCACACGTTGCCTGGCGTGTAAGTTTGATGTGCACGTGACACAAGTAGAAAGGGATAGTACAATAGGATTAGTGGCGGACTGCCGGCAGATGCATCTCCCCCCTCTGACAATCACACAGCCACTGATCCTGCAGGGAAAAGCGATGGTCGCTGGGATTTCCATGTTCACCAATTAGCATGCTCTCCTGCCTGTCCGTCATGAATCATAAGGGATCTTGATCTCCTAATGGGGACATTGAGAGACTGTCATGTTGAACTTGGGCTATATCCTGTTAATGTAACGCATCAGTCAGTGATGTAAGAAATAGGCTGAGCTGATCGGCACTGAGTGATCTCATCATATGATCTGTGGAGGGAAATGGAACATTCCTGAATTATGTTATGATAGAAGTTGATTGGCTGAGCAAGAGGGATGATTGAGGAAATGTGGTTGTGAATGTTATCTGAAGAAAAGCTGTACTGCATTTGCATAGTGACACATAACATGGGTTATGGGTCTGCAACTTGTTAAACAATCATGTCAGAATCTGGGATCTGTTTTACATTGTACAGTAGGTCAAGATAAAGATAGAAACATCACTGTTACCTATGAATATGATATAGTTCCTTCAGAAAGTATTCATACCCCTTGACTTAATCCACATTTTGATGTGTGACATCCTGAATTCAAATGGTATTAAATGTGTTCATTTTCTCACCAATCTACATACAGTACAATACCCCATAATGACAAAGTGAAAACATAATTTTTTTAAATGTATTGAAAATGTAATACAGAAACATCTAATTTACATAAATATTCAAACTACTGAGTAAATACATGTTAGAATCACCTTTGGCAGCGATTACAGCTGTGAGTCTCTCTGGCTAAGTCTCAAAGAGCTTTCGACACACCTGGGTTGTACAATATTTGCCCACTATTCTTTTTAAAATTCTTTGTGCTATGTCAAATTGGGTGTTGCTCATTGCTCGACAACCATTTTCAAGTTTTGCCATAGATTTTCAAGCAGATTTAAGTGGAAACTGTAACTCGGCCACTAAGGAACGTTCACTTTTTTCTTGGTAAGCAACGCCAGTGTAGATTTGGCCTTGTGTTTAAGGTTATTTTCCTGCTGAAAGGTGAATTTATCTCAGTGTGTCATGGAAAGCAGAATGAACCAGTTTATCCTATTTTGAATGTGCTTAGCCTCCCCAGTCCTAAATGATTACAAGCACACCCAGAACATGGTGCAGCCACCACCATCATTGAAAACATGGAGAATGGTACTCAGTAATGTGTTGTATTGGAATTGCCCCAAACATAACACTTTCTATTCAGGACAAGTGAATTGCTTTGCCACATTTTTTAGGTTCTTGTTACGAACAGAATGCATGCTTAGGAATATTTGTTTATTCTGTAAGGGCTTCATTCTTCTCACTCTGTCAATTAGGTTAGCATTGTGGAGTAACTACAATGTTGTTGATCCATCCTCAGTTTTCCTTAAAGGGATATTCAATGTCTGCTTTTTACATTTTTACCCATCTACCAACACGTGCCCTTCTTTGCGAGGCATTGGAAAACCTCCATGGTCTTTGTGGTTGAACATCTTCTTGAAATTCAGTGCTCGACTAAGGAACCTTAAACATAATTGTATGCGTGGGGTACAGAGATGAGGTAGTCATTCGAAAATCATATTAATAAACACTATTATTGCACACAGAGTTAGTCCATGCAACTTATTGTTGAGCAAATTTTTACTTCTGAACTTATTTAGCATGGTTGTTCTTTAAAAGTAAATTCCTGACCATCTTAAATAATTATTCCCCTCTCAAAAACTGTAGAACTAAGAACAGATATAGCCCTTGGTTCACTCCAGACCTGACTGCCCTCGACCAGCACAAAAACATCCTGTGGAGAACTGCAATAGCATCCTGTAGTTCTAACTTCACTGGGACACTGTAGTTCTAACTTCAAAAAGTTTTGGGACACTGTAAAGTCCATGGAGAACAAGAGCACCTCCTCCCAGCTGCCCACTGCATTGAGGCTAGGTAACACGGTCACCACCGATAAATCCACGATAATCGAGAATTTCAAGAGCATTTCTCTACCGCTGGCCATGCTTTCCTCCTGGCTACCCCAACCCCAGCCAACAGCATCCCCCGCCGCTACTTGCCCGAGCCTCCCCAGCTTCTCCTTTACCCAAATCCAGATAGCAGATGTTCTGAAAGAGCTGCAAAACCTGGACCCGTACAAATTAGCTGGGCGAGACAATCTGGACCCTCTATTTCTAAAATGACCCGCCGCCGTTGTTGCATCCCCTATTACCAGTCTGTTCAACCTCTCTTTCTTTTTGTCCAAGATCCCTAAAGATTGGAAAGCTGCCGCGGTCATCTCCCTCTTCAAAGGAATGGCAATCTCTAGACTCAAACTGTTATAGACCTATATCCATCCTGCGCTGCCTCTCTAAAGTCTATTTTCACCTCCGGATGAAAAGCATGCCCAAAGTAAACTGCCTGTTACTCAGGCCCAGATGCTAGTATATGCAAATAATTTGTAGATTGTGATAAAAATCACTCTAAAGTTTCCAAAACTGTTAAAATAATGTCTGTGAGTATAGCAGAACTGATATGTCAGGTGAGAACCTGAAAAATATCCATCTAGGAAGTGGGATTTTTTTAACGTTTGTAGTTTTCCATTGACTGCCTTTACAGTATCCAATAATTTAGGACTCAGATTGCACTTCCTATTGCTTCCACTAGATCTTTAGCAATTGTTTCAGGCTTGTATTCTGAAAAATGAGAGAGTAAAACCACTGTGAATGAGTGGACCCTGCAGTGTCCCAGTGCTCTTTACTATGTGCAACCGAGAGTGCACCTTTCTTGTTTTTCTTTTGTATTGACGAAGCTATTGTCCGGGTTGAAATATTATTGATTATTATGACTAAAAACAACCTAAGGATTGATTATAAACATTGTTTGACATGTTTCTACGAAGTTTACTGACACTTCTGGGATTTTACTTCTGCCTGTTGTGACCGCACTGGAGCCATTGGATTTTTGGAGGTTTTTTGATATTAAGAGGGACTTTATCGAACAAAACAAACATTTATTGGGTAACTGGGAGTCTTGTGAGTACAACCATATGAAGATCATCAAAGGGAAGTGGTTAATTTTATCGCTATTTCAGCCTCTACTTGGCTGGTAACTGTTTGTAATGTTTTGTGTGCTGGGCGCTGTCATCCGATGGTATGCTTTCACCGTAAAGCCTTTTTGAAATCTGACACAATGGTTGGATTAATAACAAGTTCATCTTTAAGCTGATGTGTAACAATTGTATGTTTTCAAAAAATTTATTTTGAGAATTTCTGTTTTTGAATTTGGCGCTCTGCAATTTCACCGGATGTTGCTACATATTCATTGCCAGACTCACTGGCTCCAGGTCATCTATAAGTCTATGCTAGGTATAGCTCCACCTTATCTCAGCTCACTGGTCACGATAACAACACCCACCCATAGCACACGCTCCAGCAGGTATATCTCTCTGGTCATCCCCAAAGCCAACACCTCTTTGGCCGCCTTTCCTTCCAGTTCTCTGCTGCCAATGACTGGAAAGAATTGCAAACATCACTGAAGCTGGAGACTTATATTTCCCTCACTAACTTTAAGCATCAGCTATCTGAGCAGCTAACCGATCGCTGTAGCTGTACATAGTCCATCTGTAAATAGCCCACCCAATCTACCTACCTCATCCCCATATTGTTTCTATTTACTTTTCTGCTGTTTTGCATACCATCATCTGCTCATTTATCACTCCAGTGTTAATCTGCTAAATTGTAATTACTTCGCTTCTATGGCCTATTTATGGCCTACCTCCTCACGCCATAGACATTCCTTTTTTTCTATTGTGTTGACTGTATGCTTGTTTATTCCATGTGTAACTCTGTGTTGTTGTTTGTCACACTGCTTTGCTTTATCTTGGCCAGGTCGCAGTTGTAAAAGAGAACTTACCTGGTTAAATAAAGGAGAAATAAAAATTAAACAATTAAAAAACTTACCATAACAAAGGGTGGAATACATATTGACTTAGACATTTTAGCTTTTCAATTTTAATTCTTTGTAAACAAATGTAAAAACATCATTCCACTTTGACATTTTTGGGGTTTTGTGTGTACGCCCGTAACAAAAAATTTCCATTTAATAATTATTTTATTCAGACTGCAATGCAACACAATGTCAAAAAAGTCAATGGGTGTTTCTGAAGGCACTATATATACACAAACATTCAAAAGTTTGGGGTCACTTAGAAATGTACTTGTTGTAAAGAAAAAATAAATGCACTGTTTTGAAAGAAAAGCATTTTTTTTGTCCAATAAAAAAACATCACATTGATCAGAAATACAGTGTAGACAATGGTAATGTTGTAAATGACTATTGTATGGCTGTTTTTTTAATGGAATATCTACATATATGTACAGGCGTACAGAGACCCATTATCAGCAACCACCACTCCTGTGTTCCAATGGCAAGTTGTGTTAGCTAATCCAAGTTGTTCATTTTAAAAGGCTAATTGATAATTAGAAATTAAAAAGCTAATTGATAATTAGAACCCTTTTGCAATGATGTTAGGACAGCTGAAAACTGTTGTTCTGATTAAAGCATTAATAAAACTGGCCTTCTTTAGACTAGTTGAGTATCTGGAGACATCAGCATTTGTGGGTTCAATTACAGGCTCAAAATGGCCAGAAACAAATATCTTTCTTCTGAAACTTGTCATTCTCTTCTTCTTCTGAGAAATAAAGGCTTTTCCATGAGAGAACTTTCCAAGAAACGGAAGATCTCGTACAAGAACAGCGCAAACTGGCTCTAACCAGAAAATAAAGAGGAACGGGAGGCCCTGGTGCACAACTGAGCAAGTTGTGTCCACATTTGAGTCCAATTTGAGATTTTTGGTTCCAACCTTTGTGTCTTTGTGAGACGCAGAATATTTTAACGGATGATCTCTGCATGTGTGGTTCCCACCATGAAGCATGGAGGAGGAGGTGTGATGGTGCTTTGCTGGTGACGCTGTCATTGATTTATTTAGAATTCAAGGCACACTTAAACAGTATGGCTACCACAGCATTCTGCAGCAATACGCCATCCCGTCTGGTTTGCACTTTGTAGAACCTTTATTTATTTTTCAATAAGACAATGGCCCAACACACCTCCTGGCTGTGTAAAGGTTATTTGACCAAGAAAGAGTGTGATGGTGTGCTGCATCAGATGACCTGGCCTCCACAATCACCCGAAGGAAAAGTAGCCAACAAGTTCTCAGCATATGTGTGAACTTCAAGACTGTTGGAAAAGCATTCCAGGTGAGATATAATGCTAAGAGTGTGCAAAGCTGTCATCAAAGCAAAGGGAGGCTACTTCGAAGAATCTAAAATATATTTTGATTTGTTTAACACTTTTTTATTTACCACATGATTCCATACAGTATGTGTTATTTCATAGTTTTGATGTCTTCACCATTATTCTACAATGTAGAAAATAGTTCAAATAAATTAAACCCTTCAATGAGTAGGTGGGTCCAAACTTCTGATACTGTGTTCATATATATTTATATCAGCACAGTACTGTTCATGTGACCTTTCATAATGTACGGAGCATCAGGTAAACACAACTGATGCGACCTATCCAGCATACTACATCTCTGCACATCTTTCTTCTCCATGCATTGAATATTTGTATTCTTAATGTTAACTTTCTATATCATGTGCTTTGTTCTTCAAAATAGTTTTAATATATTTCCCAAAAAATATATTATGTTTGAGATATAAGATTACATCAATCACAGCAGGCATTTTGTCATGAAGTGGTTGTGTTCCTCAACTACGGATGTAACTGACCATACGAGGTGGCATGCAGACATGCTGCAGTACACAGATCAGGGGGAGTGATTGTATTGCAGTGTCATGTGTTGTGATTGTGTTGTGCCTGGAGTGTTCCCAAGCCCTGTGCATTGTGTGGGGAGCAGATCAGCCTGGGGCTGCCTTGACAAGCACATCCATCAGTGCGGCATGCTCAAGTCCCCGTCAGAGTGGCTGTGCTGCCTCGTACAACGAGGGAGGAGAGGTGTCACTCTTAAACAAGATATATGGCCTCGCACTGAGACACAAATGACATAGTAAATACATTACAGTGGTGCAAGTCACCTCCATGGCTACATCTCTGTACTCCTGCCTCTGTGGTGGAATCAACGCAGCATACCAAGTTACTTTAGGAGAGCCTGCCAACAACATCTCTTACACACTCACATTAAATTAGCCTGCACCCCATTCATGATCACATTACTATAGAGCTATACAAATGCTCAAATACATTAGAATAGGTGTTCCGTTACAATAGCCTATGACTCTTATGCAATCACATAAGTTCAGCCACCACCTTACACACTTACATCCACATATACATTAATGCTATGTACATGTCACATTTGAAAATGCATCAACATCATGATCCTAGTAACACCCTGACAAATCCATTCAAATTGAAATACATGTAATTTGATACATACCTGTTTCACACCATGATCAGGCTATGATCAATTAAACAAATACTTTGAATAGGGTCCACCCCCATTCACCCAAATACTGTACAGGTCACATACTTACCAACTTGAAAAAAAAGTTATTGTAACAGTCCAGGCATCTCCCACGTTTTAGCAGCCGCCAAAGAGCTCCCTTCCTCCAAAAATCAGCACAAGCAACATCCATACAGGAATGACATTGACCACACCCTTATTGCATTCACAGAACTTACACCCCTCCAGCAAAGATGCCATCAGTTGACGCTCCTCAGAGGGGAAAGGGGGGGACCATCCTTCTTACTGAAATTTCCTAAAAATAAAAATTCTGAAAAACATTTTTTTCATTATTTTCAGACAAGACAACACCAAATACAGTGGGGCAAAAAAGTATTTAGTCAGCCACCAATTGTGCAAGTTCTCCCACTTAAAAATATGAGAGAGGCCTGTAATTTTCATCATAGGTACACTTCAACTATGACAGACAAAATTAGAAAAAAAATCCAGAAAATCACATTGTAGGATTTTTAATGAATTTATTTGTAAATTATGGTGGAAAATAAGTATTTAGTCAATAACAAAAGTTTATCTCAATACTTTGTTATATACCCTTTGTTGGCAATGACAGAGGTCAAACGTTTTCTGTAAGTCTTCATGAGGTTTTCACACACTGTTGCTGGTATTTTGGCCCATTCCTCCATGCAGATCTCCTCCAGAGCAGTTATGTTTTGGGGCTGTTGCTGGGCAACACTGACTTTCAACTCCCTCCAAAGATTTTCAGTGGGGTTGAGATCTGGAGACTGGCTAGGCCACTCCAGGACCTTGAAATTCTTCTTGCGAAGCCACTCTTTCATTGCCCGGGTGGTGTGTTTGGGATCATTGTCCTGCTGAAAGACCCAGCCATGTTTCATCTTCAATGCCCTTGCTGATGGAAGGAGGTTTTCACTCAAAAGCTCATGATACATGGCCCCATTCAATCTTTCCTTTACACGGATCAGTCGTCCTGGTCCCTTTGCTGAAAAACAGCCCCAAAGCATGATGTTTCCACCCCCATGCTTCACAGCAGGTATGGTTTCTTTAGATGCAACTCAGCATTCTTTGTCCTCCAAACACGACGAGTTGAGTTTTTACTATATTTTGGTTTCATCTGACCATATGACATGCTCCCAATCTTCTTCTGGATCATCCAAATGCTCAATAGCAAACTTCAGAAGGGCCTGGACATGTACTGGCTTAAGCAGAGGGACACGTCTGGCACTGCAGGATTTGAGTCCCTGGCGGCGTAGTGTGTTACTGATGGTAGGCTTTGTTACTTTGGTCCCAGCTCTCTGCAGGTCATTCACTAGGTCCCCCGGTGTGGTTCTGGGATTTTTGCGCACCGTTCTTGTGATCATTTTGACCCCACGAGGTGAGATCTTGCGTGGAGCCCCAGACCGAGGGAGATTATCAGTGGTCTGGTATGTCTTCCATTTCCTAATAATTTATTAAAACAGCCTGTTTTGCAATGAAGGTCTATGGTATCTTCAACAGCACAAAACATTTTCCTTTTGCTCGTAGGGCTCATCCCCTTCTTTAAGTCTACATGGTAATTATGTCCACTTCCGGAGGACAACCTCCACCTATCAAAGCTTTTGCAGTATGAAAGGACATGTTGTCCATCCAGTTGTAGCATTAGTATCAGATAATTAACTTATTGTGTTGTATTAGGGTTGTGCTGCAGGGGGGGGGGTTCTATGTGTTGAGAAGCTTGGTGAGTCGTGACCTTCTTGGATAGAAATTAAGAGTGAAAACTGATAGCTGAGCATTTTTAGGATAGTATTCAATTCAAATTAGTTTCTTCAAATTACAGGAGACAGATGTGATAAGAGTGTATACTTGTGTCCAGTTAGTGCAAATTTATTTAAATTTGCATTTCTAATTTAAGTAGCAAGTAGCAGTAGCTCGCTAGCTACCAGCTTAAGTGTGCCGTTTTGTGGTAGAATGGCCAACACTGCAAAAATGGTGTGGATATTTTGTTGAAGAACCTATTTCATTCTCTAGGGTAAGTGTAAAAGGTGCAAATTTAAACAGAGGGATGACCTCCTCCTCAGTTTCATGACCTCTGCCTCAATTTCATGAAAAAAAGATGAAAGGTTGTTGATATTGATTGGTATCAAAAGTTAGCTGCTTAACCTAGTGAAAACCCTCGACATTATTCCGCTGAAAAGGCAGTGCGCGAAATTCAAAAATATTTTTGGGAAATATGTAACTTTCACACATTAACAAGTCCAATACAGCAAATGAAAGATAAACATCTTGTCAATCTACCCATCGTGTCTGACTTAAAAAATGCTTTACAGCGAAAACACCACATATGATTATGTTAGGTCATAGCCAAGTCGAAAAAACACACAGCCATTTTTCCAGCCAAAGATAGGAGACACAAAAAGCAGAAATATAGATAATGTTAATCACTTCATCAGATGACACTCATAGGACATCATGTTACACAATACATGTATGTTTTGTTCGATAATGTGCATATCCATATTTACATTGGTGCCTTACGTGCAGTAATGTTTTGATTCCAAAACATCCGGTGATTTTGCAGAAATACTCATAATAAACATTGTTAAAAGATACAAGTGTTATTCATAGAATTAAAGATAGACTTCTCCTTAATGCAACCGCTGTGTCAGATTTCCAAAAAACTTTAAGGACAAAGCATAATCTGAGAACGGCGCTCAGAACCCAAAACAGCCAGAGGAATATCCACCATTTTGGAGTCAACAGAAGTAAGAAATAACATTATAAATATTCACTTAACTTTGATGATCTTCATCAGAAGGCACTCCCTGGAATCCCAGGTCGACAATAAATTACTGATTTGTTTCATAAAGTCTGTCATTTATGTCAAATAGCCACTTGTTGTTAGCGTGTTCAGCCCAGTAATCCACATTCATGAGGCGCAGGCACTTCACCCAGACAAAAACTAGAAAAGTTCCATTAAAGTCCTTTAGAAACATGTCAAACGATGTATGGAATCAATTTCTAGGATGTTTTTAACATAAAACATCAATAATGTTCCAACTGGAGAATTCCTATGTCTTCAGAAAAGCACTGGAACGAGAGGTAACTCAGTCGGGAGCGCGTCATGAGACCAAAGCTCTCTGCTAGACCACAGACTCAAAGAGGTCTCATGAGCCCCTCCTGTATAGTAGAATCCTCATTGAAGTATCTAAAGATGATTGACATCTAGTGGAAGCCTTAGGAAGTGCAACTTTATCAGTATCTCAATGTGTATTCGGTAGTCCAAGCTTTGAAAAATTACAAACCTCAGATTTCCCACTTCCTGGTTGTTTTTTCTAAGGTTTCTGCCTGCCATATGAGTTCTGTTATACTCACAGACATCATTTAAACAGTTATAGAAACTTCAGAGTGTTTTCTATCCAAATTCTACTAATAATATGCATATATTAGCAACTGGGCCTGAGTAGCAGGCAGTTAGCAGGCAGTTTACTCTGGGAACCTTATTCATCCAAGCTACTCAATACTGCCTCCAGCCATAAGAAGTTAAGACCCTTGGAAACAAAGGGCTGTGAGACAGAGGTTTATTCCTGGACACATGAAAAGTGGGATGTATACGGAGGGTGCGTGGTAACAGAAGACAAACAGCAGAGGGGCTAAGGATTTTAGAGATGGGGAAAGGGACAATGAAACGTGTAGAAAGTTTACGAGACTCCACTCGGAGGGGAAAGCCATAGCCTCTGCCTAAGCCCATACTGGGGAGCGGGGTCCATTTGTATATATCCTGCAGTGATGACGTATCCTAGGAAGGAGATGGTGGAGCGATGGAATTCACACTTCTGAAAGACCTGCCAGACGTGGAGAAAGTCTGAGCTGAATGGGGGAAGACAAGGACATTGTTGAGGTAGACAAACACTAACCATTTCAGCATGTCCCATAGCACATATTTGACCAGGACCTGGAACACAGCGGGAGTGTTGGTCAGTCCAAATGGCATAACCAAGTACTTATAGTGCCCGCTAGCCATGTTAAAGGTTGTCTTCCACTCGTCTCCTCTCCTGGAACACAGCGGGAGTGTTGGTCAGTTCAAATGGCATAACCAAGTATTCTAGTGCCCGCTAGCTGTCTTCCACTCGTCTCCCGTATCCAAACCAGATGGTAGGCATTCCCGAAGGTCCAACATTGAGGAGATGGTTGCTCCCTGAAGAGGCTCAACAGCCGAGGTGAAGAGTGGTAGAGGGTAACGTTTTTTAACTGTGATGTCATTAAGGCCCCGGTAATCGATACACGGGCGCAGGGTTTTGTCCTTCTTCTCCACATAGAAAAACCATGCGCCAGCATGAGAGGCAGATGGACGAATACTCCCTGCAGCGAGAGAGTCCTCAATGTACTCCTCCGTAGCTTTGGTCTCCAGACCCAACAGGTGTTAAAGCTGCTACCGTGGTGGTGTAGTGCCCTGGAGAAGGTCAATGGCGCAGTCGTAGGGTCAATGCGGATGGAGAGACGTAGCGCGGGCATTGTTTAAGACCTCCCGGAGGTCCTAATACTCCGCTGGAATGGCAGAGAAATCCAAGCCTTCTCCCAAGCCTGCAGGAAAAAGTCCCGGGGCAGGCTGTGCAAACTTCAGACACTGCGCATGGCAGAGCGTGCTTCAACCCACGATAAAACCAGTAGCCAGGTCGATCAGGGGATTGTGCTTCTGGAGCCACGAATACAGCAAAAACAACGGGTACATGAGGAGATTCCATGAACAGGAAATGCATACACTCAGTGTGAATTCCTGATACTCGTAGGTTGATAGGAACTGTATTGCGGGTGACTGCCAATAGAGCACTCATCTAACGCTCTGATGTCCATGGGAATAGAGAGGGTTTGAGTGGAGATTCCCAGCTACAACACAAAAGTCACATCAACAAAGCTCTCGTCGGACTTGAGTCAATGAGGCCTGGTCATCCAACAACAGGGTGGCATGGAGAGAGGTACGAATGAAGGGAGATTGTAAAATCCCCATACTGCTGACCAGAGTACTCATACATCCTGGTGAGCCTGGTGTTTTTAATGGACAGGTGGAAATATAAAGTCCTGTAGTCCCACAATACAGACAGTTCCTGGTGCACATCCTGTGTAAATGTTCATCCAGAGACAATCTAGCCCTTCCCAGTAACTTGGGCTCTGGAGGAGGCTAGTTGACCACCCTCTGTGATTTCCCTGGGCAATCGGGTGACCTCGGAAGGTGGATGTCGGGAACTTTTAGGATTCCTCTGAGGTGAGGTGGGAGCAGTGGAGGAGCAAGTGTGACCGGGAACAGACCTCTCCCTCCTATGTTCCTGTAGCCGCCCATCGATCCGTAAAGTCAAGGCGATGAGGGAGTCGAGATCCATGGGAAGCTCCCGGGCTGCGAGCTCGTCTTTAACCTACTCCTCTGATAATCTGTGAAAATACATGTCGAAAAGGGCTTCCAGTTTCCAGGCACTCCCAGTAGCCAACGTGCAAAAATCCACCCTGTAGTCTGCCACACTAGAGGAGTCTTGATGTAGTTGGCGCAGCTTACGAGCAGCCACTCTCCTGAACAACGGAGAATCTAACACTTTTCATACCTCTGCCACAAACTCCTCCAGACTGAGGCAAATGGTGGACTGGGAGAGAAAAGGGAGCACTGAGAGAGAAAAGCCCAGCAGGTTCCCGAATCTCCAGCGTAGCGTTCCGGAGGAAGTAAGCGAGGTTCTCGGGATACCGGGGTAGGCTGGAAAGAAGCGTCCCTGGCGGCGGGGTTGCTGAGAGTCTGGGGGATTACTGTAGTGGCTTGGTACCTAGTAGGGAATCTGCGGAATTGCTTCAACAATGTAGTGAAAGTATGGTCAAAGCATTCTGCCAGGGTATGGATTCCCTCCATAAGGATTTGCAGTAGCTCCTCATGTCTTCCAATGGTGTCTCCTTGGGAGGAGACAGCGTTGCAGAGCTGGTCCAAGTCAGCTGGGTCAGTCATGGCCAGTTCGTACTATTGGGGCTCTGCTAAGACACAGATGAAGACACATGAGGCGGATAGTACGAGTCTCAGAGTTTATTATAGTACAAGGGGCAGGCAAAAGGTAAGTCAAGGCGGGCAAAGAGTCATTATCCAAATCAGAGTCAAGAAGGTACAGGACAGGCAGGCAGGATAAGGGTCAGGACAGGCTGAAAAGTCAGAACTGGGAAGACTAGGAAAAACTAAAACTCGATCACAGGAAACACGGGAACATGCTGGTGGACTTGATGGGACAAAACAAACTGTCAACAGACAAACAGAAAAAGCAGGTATAAATACACTGGGGATAATGGAGGGAGATGGGAGACACCTCGTGGGGGATGGAAACAAGCACAAAGGCAGGTGAAACAGATCAGGGTGTGACACACATCTAACAAAGGTCATTTACAATCACATTTGCACTACACTCTCCGCGCAGGTGACATTGCACACATATCATCCTCAACAATCAGCACACAATTTCCCCATCCATAAAATATAATGATATAACTTTGGAGCACTTTGACATGATTAATGGAGCGTTTGTTTGAAGCACAGCTGTAATTCTCATAACTACTCCCACAGATAATAAAGCGGCATGAGAGACTGTCTGTCAGTGTGCTGGAGGACACAGACATCTAGCCTTGCTCTACTTCCTTCCTCATTCCCCCACTCAGCATGCCTCGTGGCTCATCCAAACATTATCAGATACAAATAAACCACCCAAATATAGTTGTCGCTCTCCTCATTCACATTGCAATTAGAAATAGTGTCAAAAGCCATTTAGTGGCGTATTTCATAAACATGGTGGTCTTATAATGTTGCCATGTACAATAATGCTAGCAGATACAATGCATTCTGAAAGTATTTGGATCCCTTGACTTTTTCCACATCTTGTTAACGTTACAATCTTACTCTAAAATGGTTGAAATAAAAAATGTGCCTCATCAATCTACACACAATACCCCATAATGACAACGTGTAAACAGGTTTTTAGATTTTTTTGATAATGTATTAAAAGAAAAACTATATATCAAATTTACATAAATATTCAGATCCTCTACTCAGTACTTTGTTAAAACCTCTCTGGGATACGTGGGACGGTAGCGTCCCACCTGGTCAACATCCAGTGAAAATGCAGAACACCAGATTCAAATAAATTAGTCTAAAAATTAAACTTTGAAGAAATCACACATTCAAAATATCAAAATAAAGCTACACTTGTTGTGAATCCAGCGAATGTGCCAGATTTCAATTTCTTTTTTTTTTACAGTGAAAGCAAATGATGCTACACTGCTCAAAAAAATAAAGGGAACACTAAAATAACACATCCTAGATCTGAATGAATGAAATATTCTTATTAAATACTTTTTTATTTACATAGTTGAATGTGCTGACAACAAAATCACACAAAAATTATCAATGGAAATCAAATTTATCAACCCATGGAGGTCTGGATTTGGCGTCACACTCAAAATTAAAGTGGACAACCACACTACAGGCTGATCCAACATTGATGTAATGTCCTTAAAACAAGTCAAAATGTTGTTCAAATGTGTGTGTGGCCTCCACGTGCCTGTAATGACCTCCCTACAATGCCTGGGCATGCTCCTGATGAGGTGGCGGATGGTCTCCTGAGGGATCTCCTCCCAGACCTGGACTAAAGCATCCGCAAACTCCTGGACAGTCTGTGGTACAGTATGGCGTTGCTGGATGGAGCGAGACATGATGTCCCAGATGTGCTCAATTGGATTCAGGTCTGGGGAACGGGCGGGCCAGTCCATAACATCAATGCCTTCCTCTTGCAGGAACTGCTGACACACTCCAGCCACATGCACATAACATTGTCTTGCATTTAGGAGGAACCCATGGCCAACCGCACCAGCATATGGTCTCACAAGGGATCTGAGGATCAGTCAGGCTACCTCTGGCGAGCACATGGAGGGCTGTGCGGCCCCCCAAAGAACTGCCACCCCACACCATGGCTGACCCACCGCCAAACCGGTCATGCTGGAGGATGTTACAGGCAGCAGAACGTTCTCCACGGCGTCTCCAGACTGTCACATGTGCTCAGTGTGAACCGGCTTTCATCTGTGAATAGCACAGGGCGCCAGTGGCGAATTTGCCAATCTTGGCTGGCAAATGCCAAACGTCCTCCACGGTGTTGGGCTGTAAGCACAACCCCCACCAGTGGACGTCGGGCCCTCATACCACCCTCACGGAGTCTGTTTCTGACCGTTTGAGCAGACACATGCACATTTGTGGCCTGCTGGAGGTCATTTTGCAGGGCTCTGGCGGTGCTTTTCCTGCTCCTCCTTGCGCAAAGGCGGAGGTAGCGGTCCTGCTGCTGGGTTGTTGCCCTCCTACGGCCTCCTCCACGTCTCCTGATGTACTGGCCTGTCTCCTGGTAGCGCCTCCATGCTTTGGACACTACGCTGACAGACACAGCAAACCTTCTTGCCACAGCTCGCATTGATGTGCCATCCTGGATGACCTGCACTACCTGAGCCACTTGTGTGGGTTGTAGACTCCGTCTCATGCTACCACTAGCGTGAAAGCACCGCCAGCATTTAAAAGTGACCAAAACATCAGCCAGGAAGCATAGGAACTGAGAAGTGGTCTGTGGTCACCACCTGCAGAACCACTCCTGTATTGGGGGTGTCTTGCTAATTGCCTATAATTTCCACCTGTTGTCTATTCCATTTGCACAACAGCATGTGACATTTATTGTCAATCAGTGTTGCTTCCTAAGTGGACAGTTTGATTTCACAGAAGTGTGATTGACTTGGAGTTACATGTGTTGATTAAGTGTTCCCTTTCTTTTTTTGAGCAGTGTATTATCTGAGGATAGCACACCAGTAAACAAAAAGAGAAAACGTATTTCAAACCTGCAGGCGCGACACAAAACGCAGAAATAAAAATATAATTCATGCCTTACCTTTGACGAGCTTCTTCTGTTGGCACTCCAATATGTCCCATAAACATCACAAATGGTCCTTTTGTTCGATTAATTCCATCAATATATATCCAAACTGTCAATTTATTTGGCACGTTTGATCCAGAAAAACATCGGTAGCAAACTTGCGCAACGTGACTACAAAATATCTCAAAAGTTACCTGTTGTCCAGACATTTCAAACTACTTTTGTAATATAACTTTAGGTATTTCTTTAATGTAAATAACCAATAAAATTGAAGATGGGATGATCTGTGTTCAATACAGGAGGAAAACAATGTGGAGCATGCTTTCAGGTCACGCGCCTCTAACAAAGAGTACACTTCCCTCGAGCCTCATTCTGAACAGTGCTTCTTCTTCATTTCTCAAAGGAAAAACCTCAACCAATTTCTAAAGACTGCAAGAAGGTCCCTTAGAAATCTGGATTCCCAATGAAAACCCATTGAAAAGAGAGTGACCTAAAACAAAAATCTGAATGGTTTGTCCTCGGGGTTTCGCCTGCCAAATAAGTTATGTTATACTCACAGACATGATTCAAACAGTTTTAGAAACTTCAGAATGTTTTCTATCCAAATCGTATCGTCTTATCTTCTGGGGATGAGTAGCAGGCAGTTGAATTTGGGCATGCTTTTCATCCACAATTCCGAATTCCCTATCCTAGAGAAGTTTTAAAGCACCTTTGGCAACAATTACAGCCTTGCATCTTCTTTGATATGAAGCCACAATCTTGGCACGCCTCTATTTGGGGAGTTTCTCCCAATCTTCTGTGCAGATCCTCTCAAGCTCTGTCAGGTTGGATGGGGAGCGTTGCTGCACAGCTATTTTCAGGTCTCTCCAGATATTTTAGATCGCATTCAAGTCCGTGCTCTGGCTGGGCCACTCAAAAAAATTATGAAACTTGTCCCGAAGGCACTCCTGTGTTGTCTTGGCTGTATGCTTAGGGTCGTTGTTCTGTTGGAAGGTGAACCTTCACCCCAGTCTGAGGTCCTGAGTGCTCTGGAGCAGGTTTTAATCAAGGATCTCTCTGTACTTTGCTCTGTTCATCTTTACTTTGATCATTACCAGTCTATCCAGTCCCTGCTTCTAAAAAACTTCCCCACAGCATGATGCTGCAACCACCATGCTTCACCGTAGGGATGGTGCCAGATTTTCTCCAGACGTGAAGCTTGGCATTCAGGCCTAAGAATTGATTCTTGGTTTCATCAGACAAAATAATTGTATTTATCATGGTCTGATAGTCTTTAGGTGGCTTTTGGCAAACTCCAAGTGGGCTGCCATGTGCCTTATACTGAGGAGCTTCCATCTGGCCACACTACCATATATAGTAGGCTTGATTGGTGGAGTCCTGCAGAGATGGTTGTCCTTCTGGATGGTTCTCCCATCTCCACAGAGGAACTCTAGAGTGACCATCCCTGGTTCTTGGCCAGCTCCTGGAAGAGTCTTGGTGGTTCCGAACTTCTTCCATTGAAGAATAATGGAGGACACTGTTGTGATGACCCTCTCACTGTCTGCCGAATTCTGTTTCTTTGCTCTTGTTTTCCGTATTATGATGTCGGTGGGCGGAACTGGGAGGGTCATAAGTGAAATGGGACACCTGGGCTCGGGTGTGTCCCGGGGATAAATACACATTTTCCCCATACGCCGAGGAGACTCTCTCCACGCAGACACACTGTTATTTTTGGTTCTAGCATTTTGTGGCTTGCTTATTTTGGCACCTCTCAACATCCCTCATCATCACCATCTATGCATGCAACTACTCACTTACACTACTGAATACTGATTACACACTCCATTGTTAATTGTATATAGGTTACTTTATTTAATGCATATATTATTGTTATTCCTTGATCTCTCACTTTTTGTTACCGGCTATGAGCCGGTTCATGACACTGTGTTCTTGGGGACCTTCAATGCTGGAGACCTTTTTTCGACATGCTCTGTCAATTGTGGGACCTGATATAGACAGGTGTATGCCTTTCTAAATCATGTCCAGTCAATTGAATGTACCACAGATGGACGACCATCGAGTTCTAGAAACATCTCAAGGGTGATCAATGGAAACAGGACGCACCTGAGCTCAATTTCGAGTGTCATACCAAAGGGTCTGAATACTTATGTAAATAAGCTATTTCTGTTCTTTTTTGTTAATTAATTAGCAACATTTTCTAAAAACCTGTTTTCGCTTTGTAATTATAGTGTACAATCGTGGCCAAAAGTTTTGAGACTGACACAAATATTACTTTCCACAAAGTTTGCTGCTTCAGTATCTTTAGATATTTTTGTATTTTTCAAGACCTCTGCAATCCGCCCTGTCATGCTGTCAGTTAACTTCTGGGCCACATCCTGACTGATGGCAGCCCATTCTTGCATAATCAATGCTTGGAGTTTGTCAGAATGTGTGGGTTTTTGTTTGTCCACCTGCCTCAAATTAAGGATTGACCACAAGTTCTCAATAGGATTAAGGTCTGGGGAGTTTCATGGCCATGGACCCAAAATATCAATGTTTTGTTCCCCGAGCAACTTAGTTATCACTTTTGCCTTATGGCAAGATGCTCCATCATGCTGGAAAAGGCATTGTTTGTCACCAAACTGTTCCTGGATGGTTGGGAGAAGTTGCTCTCAGAGGATGTGTTGGTACAATTCTTTATTCATGGCTGTGTTCTTAGGCAAAATTGTGAGTGAGCCCACTCCCTTGGCTGAGAAGCAACCCCACACATGAATGGTCTCAGGATGCTTTACTGTTGACATGACACAGGACTGATGGTAGCGCTCACATTGTCTTCTCCGGACAAGCTTTTTTCCGGATGCCCCAAACAGTCGGAAAAGGGATTCATCATAGAAAATTACTTTAGTCCTCAACAGTTCAATCCCTGTACCTTTTGCAGAATATCAGTCTGTCCTTGATGTTTTTCCTGGAGAGAAGTGGCTTCTTTGCTGCCCTTCTTGACACCAGGCCATCCTCCAAAAGTCTTCACCTCACTGTGCGTGCAGATGCACTCACAACTGCCTGCTGCAAATCCTGAGCAAGCTCTGTACTGGTGGTGCCCCAGTGGTCCTGGTGCTTGCTGGACTTTTTTGGGCACCCTGAAGCCTTCTTAACAACAATTGAACCGCTCTCCTTGAAGTTCTTGATGATATGAAAAATGGTTGATTGAGGTGCAATCTTACGGGCAGCAATATCCTTGCATGTGAAGCCCTTTTTGTGCAAAGCAATGATGATGGCATGTGTTTCCTTGCAGGTAACCATAATTGAAAGAGGAAGAACAATGACTCCAAGCACCACCCTCTTTTTGAGAACGTCCAGTGTATGTTATTCGAACTCAATCAGCATGACAGAGTGATCTCCAGCCTTGTCCTCGTCAACAATCACACCCGTGTTAACGAGAGAATCACTGACATGATGCCAGCTGGTCCTTTTGTGTGCAGGGCTGAAATGCAGTGGAAATGCTTTTTGGGGATTCAGTTAATTTGCATGGCAAAGACGGACTTTGCAATTAATTGCAATTCATCTGATCACTCTTCATAACATTCTGGAGTATATGCAAATTCCATCATACAAACTGAGGCAGCAGACTTCGTGAAAATTAATATTTGTGTAATTCTCAAAACTTTTGGCCACAACTGTACTTTTGTTTATCCCACGTGTAACTCTGTGTTGTTGTTTATTGTCACACTGCTTTGCTTTATCTTGGCCAGGTCGCAGTTGTAAATGAGAACTTGTTCTCAACTGGCCTACCTGGTTAAATAAAGGTGAAATACATTTTAAAAATTAAAACTGCAACAAATTACATTTAGAAAGTAACATTGGTTTGGAAGGTGACCAAGAACCCGATGGGCACTCTGACAGCTCCCGAGTTCCTCTGTGGAGATGGGCGAACCTTCCGGAAGGACAACCATCTCTGCAGCACCCCATCAATCAGGCCTTTATGATAGAGTGGCCAAATGGAAGCCACTCTTCAGTAAAAGGCTAATGAAATACTGCTTGGAGTTTGCCAAAAGGTCCCATCAACGAGCTTATGCTTTCTACGTATTCCCTAAGGGGTCTACAGCATTGTGACGTAGTTTTACGCATTTATGTTGAAGAATAGCCGTAGGCGGCTACATTGCGTATGTGGTCACATGGTGGCTCCGAGAGAGATTCTAGCGTAAAATACAGAGGTAGCCATTACTCCAATCGGTCCTACTGAAAAACGAATTGTCCCGACGGATATATTATCGAATAGATATTAGAAAAACACCTTGAGGATTGATTATAAACAATGTTTGCCATGTTTCTGTTGATATTATGGAGCTAATTTGGAATATTTTTCAGCGTTGTCGTGACCGCAATTTCCGGGCGATTTCTCAGCCAAACATGAAGAACAAACGGCGCTATTTCGCCTACAAAAATAATATTTTGGGAAAAAATGAACTTTGGCTATCTACCTGGGAGTCTGGTGAGTCAAAACATCCGAAGTTCATCAAAGGTAAACGATTTAATTTGATTGCTTTTCTGATTTTCGTGACACGGTTGCCTGCTTCTAGCAAGGCATAATGCTATGCTAGTCTATGATAAACTTACACAAATGCTTGTCTAACGTTGGCTTTAAAGCATATTTAAAACATCTGAGATGACAGGGTGATTAAAAAAAGGCTAAGCTGTGTTCCAATATATTTCACTTGTGATTTTCATGAATAGGAAGATTTTCTAGGAAGATTTATGTCCGTTGCGTTATGCTAATTAGTGTCAGGCGATGATTACGCTCCCGGACCCGGGTTTGAGAGTCACAAGAAGTTTTTAAGGACAGATTCTCTGGTCTGATGAAACCAAGATTGAACTCTTTGGCCTGAATGCGAAGCGTCACATCTGGAGGAAACCTGGCACAGTCACTACAGTGAAGCATGGTGGTGGCAGTATCATGCTGTGGGGACCTTTTTCAGCAACAGGGACTGGGAGACTAGTCAGAATTGAGGGAAAGATTATCGGAGAAGTGCAGAGAGATCCTTGATGAAAACCTGCTCCGGAGTGTTCAGGACTTCAGACTGGGGCGAAAGTTCACTTTCCAAAACGATAACAACCCTAAGCACACAGCGAAGACAATGCAGGAGTGGCTTCAGGACAAGTCTCTAAACCTGACAAAGCATGAGAGGATCTGCTGAGAATAATGGGAGAAACTCCATAAATATAGGTGTGCCAAGCTTGTAGCGTCATACCCAAGAAGACTCAAGGCTGTAATAACTGTGATATTTCAGTTTTTTATTTTTAAAATCATGTTTTTGCTTTGTAATTATGGGGTATTATATGTAGATTGAGGAAATACATTTTTATACATTTTAGAATAAGGCTGTAACGTAACAAAATGTGGAAAAAGGGAACGGGTCTGAATACTTTCCGAATGCACTTTGTATCCCTCTTTGTCATATCCGAATACATCAATGATACTGCAGAATAATAAATAAGGTTGTAATTTTCAGTTTCAGAGTAACGGATAGTAATATTGATACCAGATTGTTAGCTGTCCTCGACTCTTCCAGTTAAACTGTATTAAATTAATCTAGCCCCATGCATAATGCAGAGGTCTAAACTAATGTATTTTCAAACATGACTATGAATGAGAATGTGTTGGCCATATAATAGCTTAGGATATCTTGGATGGATAAGGTTGAGGAGCCCAAGTCTAACAATGATAAGAACAGGAAGATTTATCTGACCGAGAACATAATCTTTGAAAATACAATAACACTTAAATATGGTCACACCGACACATCTCAATAAAATGTATTTATGAAGTCCTTCTTACATCAGCTGATGTCACAAAGTGCTGTACAGAAACCCAGCCTAAAACCCCAAACTGCAAGCAATGCAGGTGTAGAAGCACGGTGGCTTGGAAAATACTCACTTGAAAGGCCAGAATCTAGGAAGAAACTTAGAGAGGAACCAGGTTATGAGGGGTGGCTAGTCCTCCTCTGGCTGTGCCAGGTGGAGATTATAACAAAACATGGCAAAGATGTTCAAATGTTCATAGATGACCAGCAGGGTCAAATAATAATAATCACAGTGGTTGTAGAGGGTGCAACAGGTCAGCACCTCAGGAGTAAATGTCAGTTGGCTTTTCATAGCCGAACATTCAGAGTATCTCTACTGCTACTGCTGTCTCTAGAGAGTTGAAAACAGCAGGTCTGGGACAGGTAGCACGTTCGGTGAACAGGTCAGGATTCCATAGCCGCAGGCAGAACAGTTGAAACTGGAGCAGCAGCACTTCCAGGTGGACTGGGGACAGCAAGGAGTCATCAAGCCAGGTAGTCCTGAGTTATGGTCATAGGGCTCTGGTCCTCCAAGAGAGAAAAAGAAAGAAAGAAAGAAAGAGAGAATTAGAAAGAGCATACTTAAATTCACACAGGACACCAGATAAAACAGCAGAAATACTACGATATAACAGCCTGACCCTAACCTCCCGACACAAACTATTGCAGCATAGATACCGGAGGCTGAGACAAGAGGGGTCGGGAGACACTGTTGCCCCGTCTGACAATTCCACCGGACAGGACCAAACAGGCAGGATATAACCCCACGCACACCAAAGCACAGCCCCCCACACCACTGGAGGGATTATTCCAACCACCATCTTACCATCCTGAGACAAGGCCGAGTATAGACCACAAAGATCTCCCCCACGGCACAACCCAAAGGGGGGGGGGGGGCGCCAACCCGGACAGGAAGATCACGTCAGTGACTCAACCCACTCAAGTGATGCACCCCTGCTCGGGACGGCATGGAAGAGCACCAGTAAGCCAGTGACTCAGGCCCTTTAACTTCTTACAGCTAAGGGTTCTGCTAGCTGCACCCCTTGACAACATTCCGCTGAAAAAGCAGCGCGCGAAATTCAAAAATATTTTTTCCAAATATGTAACTTTCATACACTAACAAGTGCAATACATCAAATGAAAGATAAACTTCTTGTTAGTAACCGCTTTGGGACAGGGGGCAGTTTTTCATGTCCGGATAAAAAGCATGTCCAAGGTAAATGGCCTGCTACTCAGACCCAGAAGCTAAGATATGCATATTATTAGTAGATTTGGATAGAAAACACTCTGAAGTTTCTAAAACTGTTTGAATAACGTATGTGAGTAAAACAGAACTTATTTGGCAGGCGAAACCCAAAGGACAAACCATTCAGATTTTTTTTTTGAGGTCACTCTCTTTTCAATGGGTTTTCATTGGGAATCCACATTTTTAATCGACTTTCCTGCAGTTCCTATCGCTTCCAGTGGATGTCAACAGTCTTTAGAAATTGGTTGAGGTTTTTCCTTTGAGAAATGAAGAAGTAACACTGTTCAGAATGAGCCTCGAGGGAAGTGTACTCTTTGTTAGAGGCGCGTGCCCTGAAAGCACGCTCCACTTTGTTTTCCTCCTGTATTGAACACAGTATAGCCCATCTTCAATTTGATCAATTATATACATAAAAAAATACCTAAAGTTGTATTACAAAAGTAGTTTGAAATGTTTGGACAATGCTTTGCAGGTAACATTTGAGATATTTTGTAGTCACTTTGCAAGTTGGAACCGGTGTTTTTCTGGATCAAAAGCTAGCGACCCACCTGGCCAAAAGCCAGGGAAAATGCAGAGCGCCAATTTCAAATAAATTACTATAAAAATCAAACTTTCATTAAAACTACAGTTGTTGTGAATCCAGCCAACATGTCAGATTTCAAAAAGGCTTTTCGGCGAAACAAAACGATGCTATTATCTGAGGATAGCACCTCCGTATACATAGAGAGAAACCATATTTCAACCCTGCAGGCGCGACACAAAACGCAGAAATAAAAATATATTAATTTCCTACCTTTGACAAGCTTCTTTTGTTGGCACTCCAATATGTCCCATAAACATCACAACTGGTCCTTTTGTTAGATTTATTTCGTCGATATATATCCAAAATGTCCAATTATTTGGTGCCGGTTCCAACTTGCGCAACTTGACTACAAAATATCTTAAAAGGTACCTGTAAACTTTGCCAAAACATTTCAAGCTACTTTTGTAATACAACTTCAGGTATTTTTTTACGTAAATAATTGATAAAATTGAAGACGGGATGATCTGTGCTCAATACAGGAAGAAAACAAACTGTAGCTAGCTTTCTGGTCACGCGCCGCTATTTAACAGTACACTTCAAGTGATCCTCGTTCAAGTTGGCTGTACTTCTTATTACACAAAGGAATAACCTCAACTAATTTCTAAAGACTGGTGACATCCAGTGGAAGCAATAGGAACTGCAAAAAGGTCACTTAGAAATCTGGATTCCCAATGTGAAACCCATTGAAAAGAGAGTGACCTAAAGAAAAATAATCTGAATGGTTTGTCCCCGGGGTTTCACCTGCTAAATAAGTTCTGTTATACTCACAGACATGATTGAAACAGTTCCAAATCTACTAATAATATGCATATCTTATCTTCTGGGGATGAGTAGAAGGCAGTTGAATTTGGGCATGCATTTCACCCGGACGTGAAAATACTGCCCCCTGTCACCAAGAAGTTAAAGATATACTACTCCTTAATGCAACCGCTGTGTCAGATTTCAAAAAAACTTTACGGAAAAAGCAAACCATGCAATAATCTGAGTACAACAAATCAAGCAATGCAGATGTCAGAAATAACATTATAAATATTCACTTACCTTTGATGATCTTCATCAGAATGCACTCCCAGGAATCCCAGTTCCACAATAAATGCTTGATTTGTTCGATAAAGTTCATCTTTATGTCCATATACCTCATTTTTGTTAGCGCGTTCAGCCCAGTAATCCAAATTCATGATGCACAAGCAGACTAAAAGTCAAAAAGTTCCATTACAGTCCGTAGAAACATCTCAAATGAAGTATAGAATCAATCTTTAGGATGATTTTATCATACATCTTCAATACTTTTCCGACCGGAGAATTCCTTTGTCTTCAGAAATACAATGGAACTCAAGCTAACGCTCATGTGAACACGCGTCACGAGTTCATTGCACTCTGCCAGACCACTGACTCATTCAGCCCTCATTCCCACCTCCTTCACAGTAGAAGCATCAAACAAGGTTCTAAATACTGTTGACATCTAGTGGAAGCCTTAGGAAGTGCAATCTGACCCCATAGACACTGTGTATCCGATAGGCAAAGAGTTGAAAAACTACAAACCTCAGATTTCCCAGTTCCTGGTTGGATTTTTGTCAGGTTTTCGCCTGCCATATGAGTTCTGTTACACTCACAGATATCATTCAAACAGTTTGAGAAACCGCAGTGTTTCTATCCCAGTGTTTCTATCCCAAATGGATAAGCAGACCATTGCATAAAAATGTAGCTCTGTATGAGAAGCCCTGCCTCCAGCTGTTTGCTTAGAAATTCTAGGGACAATAAGGAGGCCTGCATTTTGTGACCGTAGCTTTTGTGTAGGTATGTATGGCAGGACCAAATCGGAAAGATAGGTAGGAGCAAGCCCATGTAATGCTTCGTAGGTTAGCAGTAAAACCTTGAAATCAGCCCTTGCCTTAACAGAATGCCAGTGTAGAGAGGCTAGCACCTGAGTAATATGATCATTGTTTTTGGTTATAGTCAAGATTCTAGCAGCCGTGTTCAGCACTAATTGAAGTTTATTTATTGCTTTATCCAGATAGGTGGAAAGTAGAGCATTGCAGTAGTCTAACGGAGAAGTGACAAAAGCATGGATACATTTTTCTGCATCATTTTAGGACAAAACGTTTAAGATTTTTGCAATGTTACATAGATGGAAAAAAGCTATACTAGTCAAAAGAGAGATCATGGCCCAGAGTAACACAGAGGTCCTTCACAGTTTTATTTGAGACGACTGTACAACCATCAAGATTAATTGTCAGATTCAACAGAAGATCTCTTTGTTTCTTGGGACCTAGAACTAGCATCTCTGTTTTCCTTGAGTTTAAAAGTAGAACATTTGCCGCCATCCACTTCCTTATGTCTGAAACACAGGCTTCCAGGGAGGTGAATTTTGGGGCTTCACCATGTTTCATCGAAACGTACTGTGTGTCGTCCGCATAGCAGTTAAAGTTAACAATATGTTTCCGAATGACATTCCCAAGAGGTAAAATATATTGTGAAAACAATAGTGGTCCTAAAACGGAGCCTTGAGGAACACCGAAATGTACATAAGATCTAAACCAGGCCAGATCTTGACCGTGTAGACCTATTTGGGTTTCCAATCTCACTAAAAGAATATGGCGATGGTATCAAAAGCAGCACTAAGGTCTAGGAGCACGAGGACAGATGCCTCAGTCTGACGCCATTAAAAGGTAATTTATCACCTTCACAAGTACAGTCTCAGTGCCATGATCCGGTCTAAAACCAGACTGAAACGTTTTGTATACATCGTTTGTCTTCTGGTAGGCAGTGAGTTTTTTACATGTTTGAGAGGAATGGGAGACTCGATATTGGGCGACATTATTAAATATTTTTGGGGTCAAGGTTTGTCTTTTTTCTTCAAGAGAGGCTTTATTACTGCCACTTTTAGTGAGTTTGGTTCACATCTGGTGGATAGAGAGACATTTATTATGTTCAACATAGAAGGGCCAAGCACAGGAAACAGCTCTTTCAGGAGTTTAGTTAGAATAGGGTCCAGTATGCAGCTTGAAGGTTTAGAGGCCATGATTATTTTCATCAATGTGTCAACAATTATAGTATTAAAAACTTGAGAGTCTCCCTTGATCCTAGGTCCTGGCAGAGTTTTGCAGACTTAAGACAACTGAGCTTTGGAGGAATGCGCAGACTTAAAGAGGAGTCCGTAATATGCTTTCTACTGATCATGATCTTTTCCTCCAAGAAGTTAATGAATTTATCACTGCTGAAGTGAACGCCATCCTCTCTTGGGGAATGCTGCTTTTAGTTAGCTTTGCGACAGTACCAAAAATACATTTAATTGTTCTTATTTTCCTCAAATAAGTTAGAAAAATAGGATGATCGATCAGTGAGTGCTCTTCGATACTGCATGGTACTGTCTTTCCAAGCTAGTCGGATGACTTCCAGTTTGGTGTAACGCCATTTCTTTTCCAATTTTCTGAAAGCTTGCTTCAGAGCTCTGGTATTTTCTGTATTCCAAGGAGCTAGTTTGTTATGACAAATGTTTTTTGTTTTTAGAGGTGTGACTGCATTTAGGGTATTGTGCAAGATTAAATTGAGTTCCTCAGTTAGGTGGTTAATTGATTTTTGTACTCTGACGTCCTTGGGTAGGTGGAGGGAGTCTGGAAGGGCATCTAGGAATCTTTGGGTTGTTTGAGAATTTATAGCATGGCTTTTGATGATCCTTGGTTGGGGTCTGTGCAGATAATTAGCTGCGATTGCAAACATAATGAAATGGTGGACCGATATTCCAGGATTATGAGGAAAAACATTCAGATGTGGGGCGGCAGGGTAGCCAAGTGGTTAGAGCATTGGACTAGTAATCAGAAGGTTACGAGTTCAAACCCCTGAACTGACAAGGTACAAATCTGTCGTTCTGCCCCTGAACAGGCAGTTAACCCACTGTTCCCAGGCCATCATTGAAATTAAGAATTTGTTCTTAACTGACTTGCATGGTTAAATAAAATTAAAATTAAAAAAGATCCACAACATTTATTTCACAGGACAAAACTAGGTCCAGAGTATGACTGTGGCAGAGACATGTTGGACGAACCCACTGAGTCGATGATGGCTCCGAAAGCCTTTTGGAGTGGGTCTGTGGACTTTTCCATGTGAATATTAAAGTCACCAAAAATGTGAATATTATCTGCCATGACTACAAGGTCCAATCGGAATTCATGGAACTCAGTGGGGAATGCTGTATATAGCCCATAAAAGTGACTGAGTGGGCTGCATAGATTTCATGACTAGAAGCTCAAAAGACGAATATCTTTTTTTTGTAGATTGAAATGTGCTATCGTAAATGTTAGCAACACCTCCGCCTATGCAGGATGCGCGGGGGATCTATAGTGTTACTTTTCTCCCTCTAAATATTACCTCCCTCAACTGGTTTTGAGTGGATGTTTTGATGCTGTGCAGCTTTTCTCCTTCTTTCAGGAAAACGTGTAAGCTCATGATATGAATCTCACTTTGGCAGGACTGAAACACTGCTTTGCATGAGCGGCTGTAGTGCTCTGCTCTCCTATCGCCCCAAGGCATGTAGTTGATTTGTCACCAGCATCCAGTGACTCATCGAAATACTGCAAAGACCCTCTGAGTTAACCTTCCCTATCTGCATGCTTCGTCACCATGGGAACAGGCTAAGGCACAACAGGGCATTAAAGTTACCTCACCATGACGAGATTAAAGCACACACATTTTTTGGAAGAAAACTATTCAAATGGAAACGGACTGGCCATTGCATCACCACTGATAACAACACACACTGTCACCACATCCGCTTAAATTCCTCCTGAAAGGAGAAGCAGAGTAAACAGGCAATATTTAAGTAATTGGCTTTAGAAGCTGTAGCTTTATTCATTTCATTTCCAGGCTGAATCAAAGGAACTTGACCTCGCCTGTCAGATCGTCTTCACTCTCGCTGTGATGAGAGATGGAGAGAGCTAAAATGTTCTCACAAGAGCTGGGAGAAAATACAAGTTTAGTCAAATGTGAAGGAACAACTCATTATAAAAATGAAACATCAGTTCAGCTGAATTTTTTTACATTTAAAAATGAATTTTGGCTTCACATATTCTCCAACAAAAGAGCACTTTGTGGATAAATGGTTAGTGTTACAGAAAAAAGGATATCTTCCTCTCACTTCTCAATTATTTATGCAGACAACTTACTGTATATTCCCATGAGGGTACTTTTCCTTTCTTACAGGAAACTGTGAAGAGGAAGTCAGAAGGTTATCAAGTGCTTTTCTCTTTTACTTCCATAACATTTAGCAATTTTTCTCCCGTGGATAAACCCAGAAAAATAAAGCCCTGAACAAAATGTAATACATTCACACTGTGAAGCTAAAGCAGTTGAGAGCCGGTTGTAAACCACCTCCCCAATTCCCAGGCCTACTAAAAACACATTTCCATCAAACATGTGTAATATAATGGTACTGAGAGAAACATGCCTAGTACCCTATTGGATTTGGATTGTACTGCACTGCTGTATGGAACCTACAACAGAGATATGATGGTGTGGGTCGGTAAGTAGCTGCGATGTTTGAATCTCCCTTATCGAACAGACTGTTTGTGTCTCCCTAGATTAACAGAATGCTAGGCAAGTCCTAAACCAAAACCACAAAGAGAAGCCTCCCAAAGGGGATCCAAAACTACCAGCACTGGTGCAGCAAACAGGTGAGATACACGGAGAGTGAGAGAGAAACCGAGGAAGTATCTATGAAAGGAAAAAGTGCAATTCCAAAAGGCTTTGTGGAGTTCGAGGATAATGCCGAAAGCAAACAAGCTGGGTTTAGATTGCGAGGAGGAGTATTGTTAGGCCGTTGAGACTTCTCACAGCCCAAGGAGGGAGACAATGATCTTCAATTACCAACATCTCTGTTTAATTTAGTGAAGACATGGAGGGGAGAGAAAGAGAGGGTTTTATTCTGTTAAGAGCTGCAGGGAGATGGAAAGAGTGGTTAGACCTTTACTTAGAGGGAGAAGGAGATGGACACAGGGAGAGAGGAAGAATGAGACTTTTAATTAGTCAAGATCGACAGGGAGAAAATGTGTGAGGTCTAATTAGATCTGATAGACAGCAAGAAAGTGGGTTTCATTCTGAGTGAAATTGCTCACCAGAGAGAGAGTTATGTCACTGTAAAAGGAAGTTATAGTTTTTATATCGTTGACAGCTGACATTTGCGGGGTAAACCTGTCATAATATGAGAACGTGATCATGCTTCGTTTTGTGTCAGCTTTATAAATGTAGGCATGTGTTGGAGTTGGAATTACCATAAAATACAAAGAGTCATGTTCCAGAAAGATCCTTTGAAATAAATAATTTCTCCCTGAAAGATCATGGCACTGTTGCTCACATGAATTGAGAAATATCACTTTTTGATTCATAACAGAGAAATACAGTAGACTGAAATGCATTAATTAATAAATCAATAATAGGAACGCTTGCATCATATACTTGAAATGAAGTCAAAGAGTCTACCTTTGAACAACTTTCACAACTTCAATCAAATCAAGTATGGGTGTGCACCTGCCATTTTAGAACGAATACATTTAGACCAGTGGCGATCGGTAAAGTTCAAGATTAAGGTTTGATGGTAGTCTGTACAGCATCTACAGATGGTCTATGCAAATAAAGTTTCACTGACAATTTTTTTAATGAGCTTGATTTTTATTACGGTCATTCATATTCCATTCACCCAGCTCAATGTATTTGTATTTATTATGGATCAGTGCCAAAGCAGCTACTGGGGTCTAGCAAAATTAAGGCAGTTTATACAATTTTAAAAACATTACAATACATTCACATATTTCACAACACACTGTGTTCCCTCAGGTCCATACTCCCCCCCCTACCACCTATCTACAGTACTAAATCAATGTGTATGTATAGTGCATATGTTAGTGTGTGTGTGTGTGTGTGTGTGTGTGTGTGTGTGTGTGTGTGTGTGTGTGTGTGTGTGTGTGTGTGTGTGTGTGTGTGTGTGTGTGTGTGTGTGTGTGTGTGTGTGTGTGTGTGTGTGTGTGTGTGTGTGTGTGTGTGTGTGTGTGTGTGTGTGTGTGTGTGTGTGTGTGTGTGTGTGTGTGTGTGTGTGTGTGTGTGTGTGTGTGTGTGTGTGTGTGTGTGTGTGTGTGTGTGTGTGTGTCTGTGCCAATGTTGTGTTGCTTCACAGTCCCCGCTGTTCCCTAAGGTGTTTTTTTAACTGTTTTTTAAATCTAATTTCACTGCTGGCATTAGTTACTTGATGTGAAATAGAGTTCCATGTAGTCATGGCTCTATGTAGTACTGTGTGCCTCCCATAGTCTGTTATGGGTTTCGGGATTGTGAAGAGACCTCTTGTGGCATCTCTTGTGGGATATGCATATGCATGGGTGTCCAAGCTGTGTGCCAGTAGTTTAGACAGACAGACAGCTAGGTGCATTCAAAATGTCAATACCTCTCATAAATTAAAGTAGCGATGAAGTCAATCTCTCCTCCACTTTCAGCCAGGAGAGATTGACATGCATATTATTAGTATTAGCTCTCTGTGTACATCCAAGGGCCAGCCGTGCTGCCCTGTTCTGAGCCAATTGCAATTTTAATAAGTCTTTTTTTGTGGCACCTGACCACACGACTGAACAGTAGCTAAGGTGCGACAAATCTAGGGCCTGTAGGACCTGCCTTGTTGATAGTGTTGTTAAGAAGGTAGAAACTAGGGCCTGTAGGACCTGCCTTGTTGATAGTGTTGTTAAGAAGGTAGAAACTAGGGCCTGTAGGACCTGCCTTGTTGAGATTGTTGTTAAGAAGGCAGAACATCTCTTTATTATACACAGACTTCTCCCCATCTTAGCTACTACTGCATCAATATGTTTTGACCATGACAGGTTACCATCTAGGGTTACTCCAAGCAGTTTATTCATCTCAACTTGCTCAATTTCCACATAATTTATTACACAATTTAGTTGAGGTTTAGGATTTAGTGAGTGTTTTGTTCCAAATATAATGCTTTTAGTTTTAGAAATATTTAGGGCTAACTTATTCCTTGCCACCCACTCAGAAACTAACTACATAGACACTCTGCCTTTACTCAAAGTTAGTGGCATGTCGTTAGTGAAAATTGAAAAATGCAAGGGGCCTAAACAGCTACCATTGGGGAATTCCTGATTCGAACTGTATTATATTAGGGAGTATTCCATTAAAGTACACAGTCTGTGTTCTGTTAGACAAGTACTCTTTATACACATTCTAGCAGGGGGTGGAAAGCCATAACACATACGTTTTTCCAGCAGCAGACCATGATCGATAATGTCAAAATCCACACTGAAGTCTAACAAGACAAACTGTAGAACTAAGAACAGATATAGCCCTTGGTTCACTCCAGAACTTACTGCCCTCGACCAGCACAAAAACATCCTGTGGCGGACTGCACTAGCATCGAATAGTCCCCGTGAATAGTCCCCGCTATAACTTTTCAGGGAAGTCAGGAACCAACACACGCAGTCAGTCAGGAAAGCAAAGGCTAGCTTTTTCAAACAGAAATGTGCATCCAGTAGCTCTAACTCCAAAACGTTTTGGGACACTGTGAAATCCATGGAGAACAATAGCACCTCCTACCAGCTGCCCACTGCACTGAGGCTAGGTAACACTGTCAGCACCGATAAATCCACGATAATCGAGAATTTCAATAAGCATTTCTCTACGGCTGGGAATGATTTTTTCCTGGCTACCCCAACCCCGGCCAACTGCTCGGCATCCCCCGCAGCTACTTGCCCAAGCCTTCCAGCTTCTCCTTCACCCAAATCCAGATATCAGATGTTCTGAAAGAGCTGCAAAACCTGGACCCGTACAAATCAGCTGGGCTAGACAATCTGGACCCTCTCTTTCTAAAATTATCCACCGCAATTGTTGAAACCCCTATTACCAGTCTGTTCAACCTCTCTTTCGTATCGTCCAAGATCCCTAAAGATTGGAATGCTGCTGCGGTTATCCCCCTCTTCAAAGAGGGTGACATTCTAGACCCAAACTGTTATAGACATATATCCATCCTGCCCTGCCTGTCTAAAGTCTTCGAAAGCCAAGTTAACAAACAGATCACATACCATTTCGAAACCCACCGTGCCTTCTCCGCCGTACAATCCGGTTTTCAAGCTGGTTACGGGTGCACCTCAGCCACGCTCAAGGTCCTAAACGATAACAATACCGCCAACGATAAAATACAGCGCTGTGCAGCCGTCTTCATAGATCTGGCCAAGGCTTTCAACTCAGTCAATCACCGTAGTCTTACCGTTGACTCAACAGCCATGGTTTCTCTAATGATTGCCTCGCCTGGTTCACCAACTTTTTCTCAGACAGAGTTCAGTGTGTCAAATCAGTGGGCCTGCTGTCCGGACCTCTGGCAGTCTCTATGGTGGTGCCACAGGGTTCAATTCTCAGGACGACTCCCGTCTCTGTATATATCAACGATGTCGCTCTTTCTGCGGGTGATTCCTTGATCCACCTCAGACCGCAGACAACACCATTCTGTATACATCTGGCCCTTTTTTGGACACCGTGTTAACCGACCTCCAAACGAGCTTCAATGCCATACAACACTCCTTCCGTGACCTCCAACTGCTGTTAACCTTTAGAAAAACCAAATGCAAGCTTTTCAACCATTTGCTGCCCGCACCCGCCCACCCGACCAGCATCAATTTTCTGGACGGTTCTGACTTAGATTATGTGGACAACTACAAATAACTAGGTGTCTGGCTGGACTGTAAAACTCTCGTTCCAGACTCATATTAAACATCTCCAATCCAAAATCAAATCTAGAATCGGCATCCTATTTTGCAAACAAAGCCTCCTTCACTCACGTCGCCAAATATACCCTCGTAAAACTGACTACCCTACCGATCCTCGACTTCGGCGATGTCAGCTACCAAAACTCTACTCAGCAAACTGGATGCAGTCTATCACATTGCCATCCGTTTTGTCACCAAAGCCCCTTATACCACCCACCACTGCGATCTACATTCTCTAGTCACCTGGCCCTCGCTACATATTCATTGCCAGACCCACTGGCTCCAGGTCATCTATAAGACTATGCTAGGAAAAGCTCCGCCTTATCTCAGCTCACTGGTCACGATAACAACACCCACCCGTAGCACACGCTCCAGCAGGTATATCTCACTGGTCATCCCCAAAGCCAACACCCCCTCTGGCCGCCTTTCCTTCCAGTTCTCTGCTGTCAATGACTGGAACAAATTGCAAAAATCGCTGAAGCTGGAGACTTATATTTCCCTCACTAACTTTAAACATCAGCTATCAGAGCAGCTAACGTATAGCTGCAGCTGTACATAGCCCATCTGTAAATTGCCCACGCAATCTAACTACCTCACCACGATATTGTTTTTATTTACTTTTCTGCTCTTTTGCACACCATTATTTCTACTTGCACATCACCATCTACTCATCTATCACTCCAGTGTTTATTTTCTATATTGTAATTACTTCGCTACTATGGCCTATTTATTGCCTTACATCCTCACACCATTTGCACACACTGCATATAGACTGCATATCTTTTTTCTATTGTGTTATTGACTGGACGCTTGTTTATTCCATGTGTAACTCTGTGTTGTTGTTTGTGTCGCAAAGCTAAGAGGAGCTACTTTGCTCCTGTCATCCTCTGCAAGCAGTTGCTACATTGAAAGTCAGCGCGGTCCACATTGTCCTGGAACAAAGCAAAGTAAACACAACTCCAGCAATGCTGAAAACGTTCAATAGCGGCCTCCATTTGAGGCCGCTGAGCCAGCTAGTCTAGCTGGGCTTTTGCGTCTCTCCCCCTATACGGAATCTGTCAGGATCCAGGAACAGATAGCAGCGGCGCTCCCAGCAATTTGCCCAACAGAGCCGCATGATTCAAAATAAAATAAAAGTATAGAAAAACACTGTCATAGAAAAACATTGTCAGCTTTTAAACCGAGGTCTTTAGTTCAGGTTTCAGTGTTAGACAGCATTCAACAGCCTTCAACAACAACAAACATACATCATGCTCTGATGACATACTTGTCTTTAACTGCCACTTCCTGAACGTCAGAAACTTCCCACATGCCAACTGATTTTTGTAACATAAATAGTTTTAGACTACTAAATTGTATTCAAATTTGCCCTATATATACTATGCATTCAGAAAGTATTCAGACCGCTTGCACAATGATGAAAATAATCATGGCCTCTAAACCTTCAAGCTGCATACTGGACCCTATTCCAACTAAACTACTGAAAGAGCGGCTTCCTGTGCTTGGCCCTCCTATGGTGAACATAATAAATGGCTCTCTATCCACCGGATGTGTACCAAACTCACTAAACGTGGCAATAATAAAGCCTCTCTTGACAAAGCCAAACCTTGACCCAGAAAATATAAAAAAACTATCGGCCTATATCGAATCTTCCATTCCTCTCAAAAAATTTTGAAAACCTGTTGCGCAGCAACTCACTGCCTCCCTGAAGACAAACAATGTATACAAAATGCTTCAGTCTGGTTTTAGACTCCATCATAGCTCCGAGATTGCACTTGTGAAGGTGGTAAATAATGGCGTCAGACCGAGGCTCTGCATCTGTCCTCGTGCTCCTAGACCTTAGTGCTGCTTTTGATACCATCGATCACCACATTATTTTGGAGAGATTGGAAACCCAAAGTTCTGGCCTGGTTTAGATCTTATCTGTCGGAAAGATATCAGTTTGCCTCTGTGAATGGTTTGTCCTCTGACAAATCAACTGTAAATGTTGGTGTTCTTCAAGGTTTCTGTTTTAGGACCACTATTGTTTCCACTATATATTTTACCTCTTGGGAATGTCATTCAAAAACTTAATGTTATCTTTCACTGCTATGAGTATGACACACAGCTGTACATTTCAATGAAACATGTTGAAGCCACAAAATATCCCTCGCAAGAAGCCTGTGTTTCAGATATAAGGAAGTGAATGGCTGCAAACTTTCTACTTTTAAACTCAGACAAAAGAGAGATGCTTGTTCAAGGTCCCAAGAAACAAAGAGATCTTCTGTTGAATCTGACAATTAATCTTGATGGTTGTACAGTCGTCTCAAATAAAACATTGAAGGACCTCCGCATTATTCTGGACCCTGATCTCTCTTTTGACGAACATATCAAGACTGTTTCAAGGACAGCTTTTTACCATCTACATAACATTGCAAAAATCACAACATTTCTGTCCAAAAATGATGCAGAAAAATGTATCCATGCTTAATCCATGCGTTCGTTACTTCTAGGTTAGACTACTGCAATGCTCTACTTTCCGGCTACCCGGATAAAGGACTAAATAAACTTCAGTTAGTGCGGCTGCTAGAATCCTGACTAGATCCAAAACATTTGATCATATTACTCCGGTGCTAGCCTACCTAAACTGAATTCCTCGGCCTTGTCTCAGGATGGTAAGTTGTTGTTTGAATATATCCCTCTAGTGGTGGGGGGCTGTGCTTTGGCAAAGTGCGTAGGGTTATGTCCTTCCAGTTTGGCCCTGTCTGTATCATCGGATGGGAACACAGTGTCTCTTGACCCCTCCTGTCTTAGCCTCCAGTATTTATGCTGCAGTAGTTTATGTGTCGGGGGGCTAGGGTCAGTCTGTTTTATCTGGAGTACTTCTCCTGTCTTATCCGGTGTCCTGTGTAAATTTAAGTATGCTCTCTCTTTCTCTCGCTCAACTATACCAATGGCTTCAGGACAACTCTCTGAATATCCTTGAGTTGCCCAGCCAGATCCCGGACATGAACCCAATAAAACATTTCTGGATTGACCTGAAAGTAGCTCTGCAGTGACGCTCCCCATCAAACCAGACAGAGCAGAGAGGATCTGCAGAGAAGAATGGAAGAAACTCCCCAAATACAAATCAAAATCAAATCACATTTCTTTATATAGCCCTTCTCACATCAGCTGATATCTTAAAGTGCTGTACAGAAACCCAGCCTAAAACCCCAAACAGCAAGTAATGGAGGTGTAGAAGCACGGTGGCTAGGAAAAACTCCCTAGAAAGGCCAAAACCTAGGAAGAAACATAGAGAGGAACCAGGCTATGATTGGTGGCCAGTCCTCTTCTGGCTGTGCCAGGTGGAGATTATAGCAGAACATGGCCAAGATGTTCAAATGTCCATAAATGACCAGCATGGTCAAATAATAATAATCACAGTAGTTGTCGAGGGTGCAGCAAGTTAGTTCCTCGGAAGTAAATGTCAGTTGGCTTTTCATAGCTGATCATTAAGAGTATCTCTACCGCTCCTGCTGTCTCTAGAGAGTTGAAAACAGCAGGTCTGGGACTGGCAACATAGCCGCAGGCAGAACAGTTGAAACTGGAGCAGCAGCACGGCCAGGTGGACTGGGGACAGCAAGGAGTCATCATGCCAGGTAGTCCTGAGGCATGGTCCTAGTCCTCAGGTCCTCCGAGAGAGAGAAAGAGAGAGCATACTTACATTTACACAGGACACTCTTCAGTATGGTGGGATTCAAAATGGTCGGTAATCTGTTTGTTGACTTAGCTTTCGAAGAGTGTCCCTCCATTGAAGACGGGGATGACCACAGCTGCTTTCCAATCTTTGGGAATCTCAGACAACACGAAAGATGGGTTGAACAGGCTTTTAATAGGGGTTGCAAAAATTTTGGCAGATATTTTTTAGAAAGGAGGGGTCCAGATTGTCTAGCCAGGCTGATTTGTAGTGGTCCAGATTTGATAGCTCTGTCAGAACATCAGCTGACTGGATTTGGGAGGAGAAATGGGGAAGGCTTGGGCGAGTTGCTGTGGGGGGTGTAGTGCTGTTGAAAGGGGTAGGGGTAGCCAGGTGGAAAGCATAGTCAGCCATAGAAAAATGCTTATTGAAATGCTCAATTATAGTGGATTTATTGGTGGTGATAGTGTTTCCTATCCTCAGTGCAGTGGGCAGCTGGGAGGTGGTGTTCTTATTCTCCATGGACTTTACAGTATCCAATAACTTTTTTGAGCTTGCGGTTGAAATCCGGGGATATGGAGAGAAAAATAGGTCCGGTATGTTCAATGCCGGGGTCGCATTGTACAAAATTGGCGATAACTTTTCGAGCTAAAGGATAGCTGATGACCACAAACCGTGGTTTACATTTACATTTACATTTAAGTCATTTAGCAGACGCTCTTATCCAGAGCGACTTACAAATTGGTGAATTCACCTTCTGACATCAGTGGAACAGCCACTTTACAATAGTGCATCTAAATCATTTAAGGGGGGTGAGAAGGATTACTTTATCCTATCCTAGGTATTCCTTGAAGAGGTGGGGTTTCAGGTGTCTCCGGAAGGTGGTGATTGACTCCGCTGTCCTGGCGTCGTGAGGGAGTTTGTTCCACCATTGGGGCGCCAGAGCAGCGAACAGTTTTGACTGGGCTGAGCGGGAACTGTGCTTCCTCAGTGGTAGGGAGGCGAGCAGGCCAGAGGTGGATGAACGCAGTGCCCTTGTTTGGGTGTAGGGCCTGATCAGAGCCTGGAGGTACTGCGGTGCCGTTCCCCTCACAGCTCCGTAGGCAAGCACCATGGTCTTGTAGCGGATGCGAGCTTCAACTGGAAGCCAGTGGAGAAAGCGGAGGAGCGGGGTGACGTGAGAGAACTTGGGAAGGTTGAACACCAGACGGACTGCGGCGTTCTGGATGAGTTGTAGGGGTTTAATGGCACAGGCAGGGAGCCCAGCCAACAGCGAGTTGCAGTAATCCAGACGGGAGATGACAAATGCCTGGATTAGGACCTGCGCCGCTTCCTGTGTGAGGCAGGGTTGTACTCTGCGGATGTTGTAGAGCATAAACCTACAGGAACGGGCCACCGCCTTGATGTTAGTTGAGAACGACAGGGTGTTGTCCAGGATCACGCCAAGGTTCTTAGCGCTCTGGGAGGAGGACACAATGGAGTTGTCAACCGTGATGGCGAGATCATGGAACGGGCAGTCCTTCCCCGGGAGGAAGAGCAGCTCCTTCTTGCCGAGGTTCAGCTTGAGGTGGTGATCCGTCATCCACACTGATATGTCTGCCAGACATGCAGAGATGCGATTCGCCACCTGGTCATCAGAAGGGGGAAAGGAGAAGATTAATTGTGTGTCGTCTGCATAGCAATGATAGGAGAGACCATGTGAGGTTATGACAGAGCCAAGTGACTTGGTGTATAGCGAGAATAGGAGAGGGCCTAGAACAGAGCCCTGGGGGACACCAGTGGTGAGAGCGCGTGGCGAGGAGACAGATTCTCGCCACGCCACCTGGTAGGAGCGACCTGTCAGGTAGGACGCAATCCAAGCGTGGGCCGCGCCGGAGATGCCCAACTCGGAGAGGGTGGAGAGGAGGATCTGATGGTTCACAGTATCGAAGGCAGCCGATAGGTCTAGAAGGATGAGAGCAGAGGAGAGGGAGTTAGCTTTAGCAGTGCGGAGTGCCTCCGTGATACAGAGAAGAGCAGTCTCAGTTGAATGACTAGTCTTGAAACCTGACTGATTTGGATCAAGAAGGTCATTCTGAGAGAGATAGCGGGAGAGCTGGCCAAGGACGGCACGTTCAAGAGTTTTGGAGAGAAAAGAAAGAAGGGATACTGGTCTGTAGTTGTTGATATCGGAGGGATCGAGTGTAGGTTTTTTCAGAAGGGGTGCAACTCTCGCTCTCTTGAAGACGGAAGGGACGTAGCCAGCGGTCAGGGATGAGTTGATGAGCGAGGTGAGGTAAGGGAGAAGGTCTCCGGAAATGGTCTGGAGAAGAGAGGAGGGGATAGGGTCAAGCGGGCAGGTTGTTGGGCGGCCGGCCGTCACAAGAAGCGAGATTTCATCTGGAGAGAGAGGGGAGAAAGAGGTCAGAGCACAGGGTAGGGCAGTGTGAGCAGAACCAGCGGTGTCGTTTGACTTAGCAAACGAGGATCGGATGTCGTCGACCTTCTTTTCAAAATGGTTGACGAAGTCATCTGCAGAGAGGGAGGAGGGGGGGGGAGGATTCAGGAGGGAGGAGAAGGTGGCAAAGAGCTTCCTAGGGTTAGAGGCAGATGCTTGGAATTTAGAGTGGTAGAAAGTGGCTTTAGCAGCAGAGACAGAGGAGGAAAATGTAGAGAGGAGGGAGTGAAAGGATGCCAGGTCCGCAGGAGGCGAGTTTTCCTCCATTTCCGCTCGGCTGCCCGGAGCACTGTTCTGTGAGCTCGCAGTGAGTCGTCGAGCCACGGAGCGGGAGGGGAGGACCGAGCCGGCCTGGAGGATAGGGGACATAGAGAGTCAAAGGATGCAGAAAGGGAAGAGAGGAGGGTTAAGGAGGCAGAATCAGGAGATAGGTTGGAGAAGGTATGAGCAGAGGGAAGAGATGATAGGATGGAAGAGGAGAGAGTAGCGGGGGAGAGAGAGCGAAGGTTGGGACGGCGCGATACCATCCGAGTAGGGGCAGTGTGGGAAGTGTTGGATGAGAGTGAGAGGAAAAAGGATACAAGGTAGTGGTCGGAGACTTGGAGGGGAGTTGCAATGAGGTTAGTGGAAGAACAGCATCTAGTAAAGATGAGGTCGAGCGTATTGCCTGCCTTGTGAGTAGGGGGAAGGTGAGAGGGTGAGGTCAAAAGAGGAGAGGAGTGGAAAGAAGGAGGCAGAGAGGAATGAGTCAAAGGTAGGCGTGGGGAGGTTAAAGTCGCCCAGGACTGTGAGAGGTGAGCCGTCCTCAGGAAAGGAGCTTATCAAGGCATCAAGCTCATTGATGAATTCTCCGAGGAACCTGGAGGGCGATAAATGATAAGGATGTTAAGCTTGAAAGGGCTGGTAACTGTGACAGCATGGAATTCAAAGGAGGCGATAAACAGATGGGTAAGGGGAGAAAGAGAGAATGACCACTTGGGAGAGATGAGGATCCCGGTGCCACCACCCCGCTGACCAGAAGCTCTCGGGGTGTGCGAGAACACGTGGGCGGACGAAGAGAGAGCAGTAGGAGTAGCAGTGTTATCTGTGGTGATCCATGTTTCCGTCAGTGCCAAGAAGTCGAGGGACTGGAGGGAGGCATAGGCTGAGATGAACTCTGCCTTGTTGGCCGCTGATCGGCAGTTCCAGAGGCTACCGGAGACCTGGAACTCCACGTGGGTCGTGCGCGCTGGGACCACCAGATTAGGGTGGCCGCGGCCACGCGGTGTGGATCGTTTGTATGGTCTGTGCAGAGAGGAGAGAACAGGGATAGATAGACACATAGTTGACAGGCTACAGAAGAGGCTACGCTAATGCAAAGGAGATTGGAATGACAAGTGGACTACACGTCTCTAATGTTCAGAAAGTTAAGCTTACGTAGCAAGAATCTTATTGACTAAAATGATTGAAATGATACAGTACTGCTGGAGTAGGCTAGCTGGGAGTGGCTGCGTTGTTGACACTACACTAATCAAGTCGTTCCGTCGAGTGTAATAGTTTCTACAGTGCTGCTATTCGGGGGCTAGCTGGCTAGCTAGCAGTGTTGATTACGTAACGTTACGTTAAAAGAACGACAATAGCTGGCTAGCTAACCTAGAAAATCGCTCTAGACTACACAATTGTCTTAGATACAAAGACGGCTATGTAGCTAGCTAGCTACGATCAAACAAATCAAACAGTTGTACTGTAATGAAGTGAAATGAAAATGTGATACTACCTGTGGAGCGAAGCGGAATGTTGACCGGGTTGCTAGGTTCAATTCGGTAGACGTTGGCTAGCTGTTGGCTAGCTAGCTCGCAGTATCTCCTACGTTAAGGACGACAAATAGCTGGCTAGCTAACCTCGGTAAATTAAGATAATCACTCTAAGTCTACACACTCTAAACTACACAATTATCTTGGATACGAAGACAGCAAAGACAACTATGTAGCTAGCTAACACTACACTAATCGAGTTGTTCAGTTGAGTGTAATAGTTTCTACAGTGCTAGTGGACGTTAGCTAGCTGCTGGGCAGATAGCAGTGTAGACTACGTTAGGACGACGAAATACGATAATTACGCAATTATCTTTGATGCAAAGACGGCTATGTAGCTAGCTAAGAAGAAATTGCTAAGATTAGACAAATCAAACCGTTGTACTATAATGAAATGTAATGAAAATGTAATGAAAAGTTATACTACCTGCGGACCGAAGTGTAGATGCGACCGCTCGCTCCAACCCGGAACCGGGTTAGCCAGTAAACTGGCTATTTTCTGGCTAGCTTCTAGTTACCTTCTAGCTAGCTTCTGGTTAGCTTCTGGCTAGCTTCTAGTTAGCTTCTGGCTAGCTTCTATTGTGGCTTTCAGATTTGAGGTAAATAATATATTTTTTTAAATTGGTGAGGCCGGTTGCAGGAGAGTGTTTTGAAGTTGAGTTTCTGGAAAAGAGAATATATAAAAGATATGTGAAGAAAGATGTAAATATATACACTGTTCAAAAAAAAGGGAACACTTAAACAACACAATGTAACTCCAAGTCAATCACACTTGTGTGAAATCAAACTGTCCACTTAGGAAGCAACACTGATTGACAATACATTTCACATGCTGTTGTGCAAATGGATTAGACAACAGGTGTAAATTATAGGCAATTAGCAAGACACCCCAAATAAAGGAGTGGTTCTGCAGGTGATAACCACAGACCACTTCTCAGTTCCTATGCTTCCTGGCTGATGTTTTGGTCACTTTTGAATGCTGGCGGTGCTTTCACTCTAGTGGTAGCATGAGATGGAGTCTACAACCCACACAAGTGGCTCAGGTAGTGCAGCTCATCCAGGATGGCACATCAATGCGGGCTGTGGCAAGAAGGTTTGCTGTGTCTGTCAGCGTAGTGTCCAGAGCATGGAGGCGCTACCAGGAGACAGGCCAGTACATCAGGAGACGTGGAGGAGGCCATAGGAGGGCAACAACCCAGCAGCAGGACCGCAACCTCTGCCTTTGTGCAAGGAGGAGCAGGGGAAGCACTGCCAAAGCCCTGCAAAATGACCTCCAGCAGGCCACAAATGTTCATGTGTCTGCTCAAACGGTCAGAAACAGACTCCATGAGGGTGCTATTCACAGATGAAAGCAGGTTCACATTGAGCACATGTGACAGTCTGGAGACGCCATGGAGAATGTTCTGCTGCCTCTAACATCCTCCAGCATGACCGGTTTGGCGGTGGGTCAGCCATGGTGTGGGGTGGCATTTCTTTGGGGGGCCGCACAGCCCTCCATGTGCTCGCCAGATGTAGCTTGACTGCCATTAGGTACCGAGAAGAGATCCTCAGACCCTTTGTGAGACCATATGCTGGTGCGGTTGGCCATGGGTTCCTCCTAATGCAAGACAATGCTAGACCTCATGTGGCTGGAATGTGTCAGCAGTTCCTGCAGGAGGAAGGCGTTGATGCTATGGACTGGCCCACCCGTTCTCCAGACCTGAATCCAATTGAGCACATCTGGGACATCATGTCTCGCTCCATCCACCAACGCCACGTTGCACCACAGACTACCACAGACTGTCCAGGTGTTGGCGGATGCTTTATTCCAGGTCTGGGAGGAGATCCCTCAGGAGACCATCCGCCACCTCATCAAGAGCATGCCCAGGCGTTGTAGGGAGGTCATACAGGCACGTGGAGGACACACACTACTGAGCCTCATTTGGACTTGTTTTAAGGACATTCCATCAAAGTTGGATCAGCCTGTAGTGTGGTTGTCCACTTTAATTTTGAGTGTGACTCCAAATCCAGACCTCCATGGTATTGCTAAATTTGATTTCCATTGATCATTTTTGTGTGATTTTGTTGTCAGTCATTCAACTATGTACGTAGAACATTTTGAGAATCTCAGGACCCATGCCAAACCTTTTTAGTTTCATGAGGGGGTTTGGCTTGTCGTGCCCTCTTCACGACTGTCTTGGTGTGTTTGGAACATTCTAGTTTGTTGGTGATGTGGACACTAAGGAACTTGAAGCTCTCAACCTGCTCTACTACAGCCCCGTCGATGAGAATGGGGGCGTGCTCGGTCCTCATTTTCCTGTAGTCCACAATCATCTCCTTAGTCTTGGTTACATTGAGGGATAGGTTGTTATTCTGGTACCACACTGCCAGATCTCTGACCTCCTCCCTATAGGCAGTCACGTCATTGTCCGTGATCAGGCCTACCACTGTTGTGTAGTCTGTAAACTTAATGATGGTGTTGGAGTCGTGTCTGGCCATGGAATCATGGATGAACAGGGAGTACAGGAGGGGATTGAGCACACACCCCTGGGGGGCTCCAGCGTTGAGGATCAGTGTAGCAGATGTTTTGGGGCAGCCCGTCTGAAAGTGCTGGATCCAGTTGCAGAGGTAGGTGTTTAGTCCTAGGATCCTTAGCTTAGTGATGAGCTTTGAGGGTATTATGGTGTTCAATGCTGAGCTGTAGTCAAAGAATAGCATTCTCACATAGGTGTTCCTTTTGTCCAGGTGGGAAAGGGCAGTTTTGAGTGCAATATAGATTGCATCATCTGTGGATCGGTATGCAAATTGGAGTGGGTCTAGGGTTTCTGGGATAATGGTGTTGATGTGAACCATTACCAGCCTTTCAAAGCACTTCATGGCTACAGACGTGTGTGCTACGGGTCTGCGACATTTGGATAGTCCCTGCCACTAAAAAACAGACGTGATGCTTGGCATTCAGACCAAAGAGTTCAATCTTGGTTTCATCAGACCAGAGAATCTTGTTTCTCATGGTCTTGGTTCCTACAACTACAAGCGGACTGTCATGTGTCTTTTACTGAGGAGTGGCTTCCATCTGGCGACTTTACCATAAAGGCCTGATTGGTGCTGCAGAGTGCTGCAGAGATGGTTGTCCTTCTGGAAGGTTCTTCTTTGTGTTCTTGGTCACCTTCCTGACCAAGGACCTTTTCCCCCGATTGCTCAGTTTGACTGGGCGGACAGCTCTAGGAAGAGTCTTGGTGATTCCAAACTTCTTCCATTTAAGAAGGATGGAGGCCACTTTGTTCTTTGGGACCTTCAATGGAACCTTCTTGTGCCTCAACACAATCCTGTCTTGGAGCTCTACGGACAATTCCTTTGATCTCATGGCTTGGTTTTTGCTCTGACATGCACTGTCAGCTGTGGAACCTTATATAGACAGGTGTGTGCATTTCCAAATCATGTCCAATCATTTGAATTTACTACATGGGGACTCGATTCAAGTTGTAGAAACATCTCAAGGATGATCAAAGGATGATCAAACAGATGCACCTTAGCTCAATTTCAAGTTTCATAGCAAAGGGCCTGAAAGTTTTGTTTTTTTTGCAAACATTTCTAAAAGCCAGTTTTTGCTTTGTTATTAGGGGGTGCTGTGTGTAGATTGAGTATTTAAATAAAATATATATGTTTAAAATAAGGCTGTAATGTAACAATGTGGAAAAAGTGAAGTGGTCTGAATACTTTCACAAATGCCCTGTATCTGAGGTTGAGACAACCTAGCCTACAAATTAATTATAATCATAACATTCAGTAGGTGCACAGGTCGAGTGAACATTTCTATTGGACAAATTATGTAGGTTCCTCCCCGTTTCATTACATTTAGGACATTTTTTGCAATTAAATCGACAGAATGAATACACCCCTGATCACCCACAAACACAGTCCATTTTCATAGAAGCCAAAGCATCATCACCTATGCTTGTGGTGTAATTCCTTCTCGCTTCTTCCCCTCTCACCCTTTCTCTTCTCTTGTGGACTTCAGTGCACAACACAACAGCTGTCTGTGAGCAGGAGCAAAAACCTCTCCAATCCAAACCTTCTTACCATAACCGTTACACAGCCTACATCGTTGTCACCATATTGTCACCATATTAATGTTATAGTCAACAAACTACAACCAACACATTAGTAAACCAACAATCCAATGTCTACAATCACGCAGTACAATGTACAGCAAGCAGATTAGTAGTTGCACTGGCAGGCTCCAGTGGCAATAAATTAATAAAACCGAAAGCTTACTTTGGCTTGGAAGATTTGCAGTGCTGGATAGCCTTAGTCAGCTACCTAACATAAATAGCATTCCTCTCTGTTTTAGTGTGGTTGTTTAGTAGGCTAAATTAGCTTGCATTAGCTAAGTAAGTGAAAGGTAAATAAATTAACATGTAAAAAAAATACCATGAAACATAGCTTGTTCTCCCTCTCTTTTTCTGCTGCGTGTCCTTAATTTTTGAAGTAATTCATCTGTTCAAAAGTGTTTGACTATTTTCTCTCTTTGAGTCAACTACTCACCACACTTTATGCAATACAGTATTAGCTAGTTAGCTGTAGTTTATGCTTACAGTACTAGATTAATTATCTGATCTTTTGATTGACTGAACATATCAGTTCATACTGCAAGAGCTCAGATAGGTTGGAGGACGTTCTCCGGAAGTCGGCAGGAATGTGCTGTTTACTCCATACATTTTCCCTGACACCCAAAGTACTGGTTACATTTTGAATGCTTTTATTAACAGAACAGGAAAATGGTCAAATTCACACACTTAACAGGAGAACATCCCTGGTCAACACTACTGCCTCTGACCTGGCGGACTCACTAAACGCACATGCTTCATTTGTAAATTATGTCTGAGTGTTGGAGTGTGCCCCTGGCTATCCGTAAATGTAAAAAACAAGAAAATGATGCCATCTGGTTTTCTTTTTATAAATCCTCTTGAATCTATGGGGGCGCTATTTCATTATTGGATAAAAAACGTGCCCGTTTTAAGTGCAATATTTTGTCACAAAAAGATGCTTGACTATGCATATAATTGACAGCTTTGGAAAGAAAACACTATGACGTTTCCAAAACTGCAAAGATATTATCTGTGAGTGCCACAGAACTAATGCTACAGGCGAAACCAAGATGAAACTTCAAACAGGAAATGAGCAAAAGTTTTGAAGCTCTGTTTTTCAATGTCTCCTAATATGGCTGTGAATGCGACGGGAATGAGCCCACAATTTCTGCCGTTTCCCCAAGGTGTCTGCAGCATTGTGACGTATTTGTAGGCATATCATTGGAAGATTGACCATAAGAGACCACATTTACCAGGTGTCCGCTTGGTGCCCTGCGCCGAAATTGGTGCGCAAACCTCAGCTGCAAGTATTTTTCCATGGAATTCAGAGAAGAAAGCAGGCTTCCACGAACGATGTATCAATGAAGAGATATGTGAAAAACACCTTGAGGATTGATTCTAAACAACGTTTGCTGTGTTTCAGTCGATATTATGGAGTTAATTTGGAAAAAAGTTCAGCGTTTTGGTGACTGAATTTTCGGTTTGTTTTGGTAGCCAAAAGTGATGTACAAAATGGAGCGATTTCTCCTACACAAAGAATCTTTCAGGAAAAACTGAACGTTTGCTATGTAACTGAGAGTCTCCTCATTGAAAACATCCGAAGTTCTTCAAAGGTAAATTATTTTATTTGAATGCTTTTCTGTTTTTTGTGAAAATGTTGCCCGCTAAATGTTACGCTAAATGCTACGCTAGCTATCAATACTCTTACACAAATGCTTGATTTGCTATGGTTCAAAAGCATATTTTGAAAATCTGAGATGACAGTGTTGTTAAGAAAAGGCTAAGCTTGAGAGCTAGCACATTTATTTCATTTCATTTGCGATTTTCATAAATCGTTAACGTTGCGTTATGCTAATGAGCCTGAGGCTGTATTCACGATACCGGATCCGGGATGGGTACTATCAAGAGGTTGGAATAGAAATGATTATACGTTTACTTTTCATAATGAAGTATATTTTAGCAATTACATGTACTTTTGATATTTAATTCAGTATATTTAAAACCAAATACTTTTCAACTTTTTCTCAAGTAGTATTTTCTGGGTGACTCACTTTTACTTTTTATGAAGGTATCTTTACTTTTACTCAAGTATGACTATTAGGTACTTGTGCAACCAGTGATGAGAACCATTAGCCTCCTAGTTTTTCTGTTGAAGTCAATGTGCCCAGAGAAGGACAGAAACTAGCTGTCCTCCTGCTACCCTAGAGGGTGCTGACGAGGCTACTGTAGATCTTCATTCAAAACAGTGTGTTTAAAACAGTTATTTGGTGATGTGAATATATTTAGTATAGTTTTATCTAAAAATGATAAGTAGGATGGTCCTCCCCTTCCTCCTCTGATGAGCTTCTATGATACAGACACACCTGTAGAAATAGTTTAATCTAAAGTTGCCTAACAGCCCAGGTATGTAGTTAATCAGAAGCGCTGCTCCTTTTGATTTCCGTTTGGACAGAAGGAACAGGTCCTCTGGGAATGTCCCTGTCAGCATTCATCTTTTAAATGAGAATCCCTTCTCCCCTCCATCATGTAGGCTGTCTGTCCTTTTTGCAGGAGCTGCCTATTCTGCTTTCTCTGGCAGGTACAGCATCCCCAACCTAACGCAGTGCTCTCCATCTGTATCCCCCACAAACATCTTTACAAACCCATTAGCCAGGCATCAACCAATCACAGTTTTGCTGTTTGAACTCCCCAACTGTCTCCATAAACACAAAGCTAAGAGCTAACACGTTGCTCTTCCTCTTGTCTGAACAAACACTTCAACAGACAAGGCTGCTGCTGTCCAATTGTTCATGTATCCACTTCCAGAGACCTAAGCTTATATACACCACTTAGTGGACACAATCCTACACTATCTGTCTGTACATATCCATCAAAAAAAAATCACCTTTATTTAACCAGGTAGGCCAGTTGAGGACAAGTTCTCATTTACAACTGCGACCTTGCCAAGATAAAGTAAAGCAGTGTGACACAAACAACAACACAGAGTTACACATGGGATAAACAAACATACAGTCAATAACACAATAGAAAACTCTGTATACAGTGTGTGCAGTTGAAGTCAGGAGGTAAGGCAATAAATAGGCCAATAGTGGCAAAGTAATTACAATTTAGCAATTTACACTGGAGTGATAGATGTGCAGATGAAGAGCAAGTAGAAATACTGGTGTGAAAAATATCAAATATATATATATATATATATATATATATATATATCGGGATGAGGTAGGTAGTTGGTTGGATGGGCTATTAAATGTGTGTCTGGAAAGAGAGTTTACAATCTAACCAGACACCTAGGTATTTGTAGTTGTACACATTATTCCAAGTCAGAACCGTCCAGAGTAGTGATGTTAGTCGGGCGGAAATGTGCGGGCAGCGATCGGTTGAATAGCATGCATTTCGTTTTACTAGCATTTAAGAGTAGTTGGCAGCCACGGAAGGAGTGTTATATGGCGTTGAAGCTCATCTGGAGGTTAGTTAAAGCTTGGTCGCAAATGGACTTCCAAATGGACAATTACCCCAAGCATACTTCCAAAGTTGTGGCAAAATGGCTTAAGGACAACAAAGTCAAGGTATTGGAGTGGCCATCACAAAGCCCTGACCTCAATCCTATTGAAAATTTGTGGGCAGAACTAAAAACGTGTGTACAAGCAAGGAGGCATGCAAACCTGACTTCAGCTCTGTCAGGAGGAATGGGCCAAAATTCACCCAACTTATTGTGGGAAGCTTGTGGAAGGCTGCCCGAAATGTTTGACCCAAGTTAAACAATTTAAAGGCTAATGCTACCAATTACTAATTGAGTGTATGTAAAACTTCTGACCCACTGGGAATGTGATGAAATAAATAAAAGCTGAAATACATAATTCTCTCTACTATTATGCTGGCATTTAACATTCTTAAAATAACGTGGTGATCCTAACTGACCTAAGACAGGAAATTTTTACTATGATTAAATGTCAGGAATTGTGAAAAACTGAGTTTAAATGTATTTGGATAAGGTGTATGTAAACTTCTGACTTCAACTGTAGGTCTGATAAGTGTTTTAGGGATCGTTTGAAAGTGATGAGGGTTAAAGCTGCTAAAGCTGTGAATAAAGCAAACTTAGGGAGGAGGCTTCTGATGTTAACATGCATGAACCCAAGGCTTTTATGGTTGCAGAAGTCAACAAATGAGACTGCCCGGGGACACATAGGGCCTGGGTTAGCCTCTACATCACCAGGGGAACAGAGTAGGAGTAGGATGAGGGTACGACTAAAGGCTATAAGAAATGGTCGTCCAGTGCTTTGGGAACAGAGAATAAAAGGAGCATATTTCTGGCTGTGGTAGGATAGACACAGGGCATAGTGTACAGACAAGGGTATGGTAGGGTGCGAGTACAGTGGGGGTAAACCTAGGCATTGAGTGACGATAAGAGAGGTTGCATCTCTGGAGGCATCAGTTAACCTAGGTGTGGTATCCGCATGTATGGGGTTTGGGACAAGTGGGATATAGAAGGCATATTGACGTTAGAGAGATGCATAAAGCAATCACTTCTCAAAGAAACACCACTGGATTGAAAAAGTTCCCTTCCGATTAATAAAAGCTAGCAGGAAAATGGTTCCCATAGATACATTAAACACCACACTGTATTGCAGCACAAGGTTCCATCATGGTCCACAAAACCAAAAATATGTAACCGACAACAATGCTGGAAATAAATAGAGTAAACGACTGACCACAATACCGGAAATAAATGAGTGACCATGAGGCCAGAAATAAATGGCTGACCATGAGACTAGAAATAAATTATTGGCCACAGAGCTGAAACTAAACCGTTGACCAAAGGAGGAGAAATAGATGACTGACCATCAAGTGAGGCGCGGGCTTAGCTCAGAGGGCTTGACAGCCGTGGGCATCTCTTGAACTCAGTGGCTTTACTGTGAGTACATGCTCAGTCTCATCTCCTAGTCCAACCTGGCTGTCCCTGAAGATATGGGTCAGCCACTCCTAAAGGTTAGAGTCTGCCACTCCAGAGGAGCCAGGTCAGCTGTTGGAAGAGATTAATATCAATCGGCTGCTGATATTAAGAGTCTGTGGAGTGCCACTGACAGAGCCTGTAGCTGATACAAGAGCGTAGAGTAGGTAGCTCTTCAGATGTCACTGTGGTGACTGTGAATTTATAAGATGGAACTGTGAATACATTATATGAGGCTTGGGGACAGCATGATGAGGTGAGTCCAAATGGCCATGAGAGGAAGCAAGACTATGGAGGTAGAACATAATGAACTTTGATGGTAGATTATGAACCTCTATGGGTATGCATTATGAGGATGTGTAATATATGATTCCCCATCAACTGGTGAGTCATCATTGATAGTTTGCTGGAAATTATCCAACCATTATGTAGGTTTGTGGGGTCTCCATTATGTTGAATAATAATAAACTATATTTATCAATATGACTCAATTATTATGTGAATGCTATAGGCCCATAATCGTATCCAGTGGGTATAGCCAAGGTTGCGAGCATACATGCTATATTGTGAATAACATTTACCATTAGACATTTCACCAAATAATAATTCAAGGAATACTATTCAGAAATGTGAGGACTATCCATTTAAAAGTAATCTGATTTTTTACAGTTACACAATAAGACTACAATTAACAAATGGTACATATGAGACATCTTCATGATAAAAGGAATACAAAATATCCTGTCTTAATGGCTTAGATAATTCACCACTATGACATGCATCAGGAGATTGGTTTACCAATCCCATATTTTATTCTTCCAGAGTGCCAAATCCCAGTACCTCCCATCTTCTAAATAACAACCCTTTGCATGGCCCAAAACATTCAAACAAAGGCATGAAAACAACACACACATTATTGGATCTAATCATCACACCTCAACACCGTATGTCGCTCCTCTTTGAACTATCTGTCATCCAACAAACAGAATAACACAGTTTCTCTGTAAGAATAAATCCATAGCACTTAACGCATATCAAAATGCATAACTCTTTATGAACTCTTGAAACAATACTAACATGACTATGTAATTCACACAGTAACATTAATTTAGTCAATTCAAGGTTTTGTCAGTCATCGTACCTCTCCTGGCGTTAGTGACCCCAGGACCTCCGTGGGAACGTTTCTTCATTGAAATTGACACAGTTCTGGTGTTTTTGACCCCTGTGATAGCCCACAGAGGGGCTACCATTCAAACAATGCCATAAATCGTGATTGAGTCATCACGCTGTGCTCCCACACCAGCCAGTCACCAGTCGCGATTATCACCTTTTCTCATGCTTCCACTACATGAGAATATTATGCTCTGAAAGTATGTTAGTAAAGACCAGATGATGAGAGTCAGAACCATATATCCTGAGCCTGTCTGTGTTATTGCATACATTGTGACTGCAAAGTACGACATCTTTGCAAAAGGTACACAGCGCTAATTCCATTTGGATTTATAGTTGTGGTTCATTAGATTAATGCCTAAGTGTCATGTTTCTCAGGTTTAGAGATGTAAATGTGGAGCAGTTTAAGTGTATCCTGCGAGGCAGGCCACGGCAGGCAGGGAGGGGTGGTAAGCAAGCTCTCCCAGCTGACACAGAGATCCTGTAGTGTTATACAGGCTATAGTACTGCACGTTAATCCCTAACGTATAGCTGATAACCCTGTATGACTTATAATGCTAAACCTTGTGTAGAGGGCGATAAAAAAACAGAATGTAAACATCTTACATAGACCCCATAATGAGATTTAAATTATCCCATCGGTCTGTCTGAATCACAGGGCATTGAATTCATTCAAGTGTGGTCATATTCATTAAAGTGGGATCTGTAGTGATGTTAGAGCTGTACTGTTTCACTTTGTTCTTTACAAACAGTACAATGGAGGAGAACTGCATGCAAAAACACAATTTTTTGTTACTTTACTGTACAAACAGCTGATGTTGCCTTTTGCTGCCTGTTGAAAACTGTTGGCCCTGATATGTTTTAAGTTTTAATGTCACATGCACATGTACAGTGAAATGCCTTTCTTGCAAACTCAAAACTCAGCAATGCAGTAATCAATAACATTGTATTACTAGAAAAAAGCACACGAGAAATAAGAATAAGAAATATGAAATACACAATAAAGTAATTAATTAAGCATACTATGCTAATCAAATCCAGGACAGAATCACTTGTTTGTGCAATATTATTTGCGTGTGACAATATCCTATTGGAGGCACAGGAGGCTGGCAAGGGGAGGACGGCTATTAATAATGGCTGGAATGGAGTGAATGGAATGGTATCAAACACATGGAAGCCATGTGTTTGATGTGCTTGATACCATTCCATTGATTCCATTCCAGCCATTACTATGATTTACTGTTACTATGATTGCTATTACTATCATTACCATGATTTAAGGTGCCAACAGCCGCCGGTGATTGGAGGCCACAGGAGTGGAAATTGAGGCTAACAGTCACTTTGTAATACTTAATCAACTTTAATGTGATGTGAATGGATGTCTTCTGAATCGGTAAGTACTGTGAAAACAAATTATTTCAGTAACAGTTTTTGTTGCAACAAAAATGTATTGTGTTTTTTTTATGTAAGGTGATTTCGTCATCTTTTGATTACTGCAGCAAGACACAGAATTACAATGGCCTAACATTAGCTGTTTGCAATAAATTGGGGATTGCAGCCATACCTCCTTAATGCACCGTGTATTCAGATCCTACAACAATTAAGCAATACAGACAGAGCTAACCTGTGGGGGAACGGAGTGGAACGGATAGAAGACAGCACACAGTGGGAATAGTCAGTAGCAGTGAGTGGGTAAAATCACCGGGCAAGCTTAGCCAGACAAAAAAAGCCATATTGCAAACCATGTAACATGTTCATTCATATGCCTTGACACCGTAATATACAGTACCAGTCAAAGGTTTGCACACACCTAATCATTCAAGGGGTTTTCTGTATTGTTGTACTATTTTCTACAATGTAGAATAATAGTGAAGACATCAAAACTATGAAATAACACACATGGAATCATGTAGTAACCAAACAAGTCTTAAACAAATCAAAATATATTTTATGTTTGAGATTCTTCAAAGTAGCCACCCTTTGCCTTGATGACAGCTTTCCATACTCTTGGCATTCTCTCAACCAGCTTCATGAGATAGTCACCTGGAATGCATTTCAATTAACAGGTGTGCCTTGTTAAAAGTACATTTCTTTAATTCTAATGTGTTTGAGCCAATCAGTTGTGACATGGTAGAGGTGATAAACAGAAGGTTGCAAGTTCAAACCCCTGAGCTGACAAGGTACAAATTTGTTGTTCTGCCCCTGAACAGGCAGTTAACCCACTGTTCCTAGGCCGTCATTGAAAATAAGAATTTGTTCTTAACTGACTTGCCTAGTTAAATAAAGGTAAAAAATAAAAAATAAAAAGATAGCCCTATTTGGTAAAGACCAAGTCCATATTATGGCAAGAACAGCTCAAATAACCACAGAAAAATGACAGTCCATCATTACTTCAAGACATGAAGGTCAGTCAATTTCCAGAACTTTTTTTCTTTCACTATCGCAAAAACCATGAAGCGCTATGACTAAACTGGCTCTCATGAGTACCATCACAGGAAAGGAAGACTCAGAGTTACCTCTGCTTTAGCTGAAAAGTTATTTTGAGTTGCCAGCCTCCTAAATGGCAGCCCAAATAAATGTTTCACAGAGTTCAAGTAACAGACACTGCACAACATCAACTGTTCAGAAGAGACTTTATGAATCAGACCTTCATGGTCAAATATCTGCAAAGAAACCTATACTAAAGCACACCAATAAGACAAATGTAGTTGATTGGACCAAGAAACACGAGCAATGAACATTAGACTGGTGGAAATCTGTCCTTTTTGAGATTTCTGGTTCCAACCGTCGTGTCTCTGCGAGATGCTGAGTAGGTGAATGGATGATCTGCGCATGTGTGGTGATGGAGTTCTGCATCAGATGACCTGGCCTCTATAATCACCTGACCTCAACCCAGTTGAGATGGATTGACATGAGTTGGACTGTAGAGTGAAGGAAAAGCAGCCCACAAGTGCTCAGCATATGCGGGAACTCCTTCAAGACTGTTGGAAAAGCATTCCAGGTGAAGCTGGTTGAGAGAATGCCAAGAGTGTGCAAAGCTGTCATCAAGAAAAAGGGTGGCTACTTTGAAGAATCATTTCATAGTTGAGGTCTGCAATGTAGAAAATAGTCAAAATAGAGAAAAACCCTTGAATGTGTAGGTGTGTCCAAACGTTTGACTGGTACTGTATAGCTCTAAGGCCGAGACAATAAGAAGAAACAGTGGCAGAATAAATTCAACCACACCTTTGTTTCATCACGACACGTGGTTAGAGCGTTGGGCCAATAACCGAAAGGTTGCTAGATCGATTCACCGAGCTAACAAGGTAAAAATCTGTCGTTCTGCCCCTAAACAAGGCAGTTAACCCATTGTCTCTCAAAAGTCATTGTAAATAAGAATTTGTTCTTAACTGACATGCCTAGTTAAATAAAGGTTAAATATATATATACTGTATATATATACATGTTTATTTTTTTATCACAAAACCAGAGAGCAAATTCTGCCCTGTGAAGTCTACAAAACATATTACTTGTACCAAACAGTTAAATGACCTACATTATAGTCAAGCAAGTTAATGTCTGACATTTTCGGACTACTAAACAACTATTGATTTGGAACCACAGAGTCGCAAAGAAAACAGGTGATGTCTCCACTATTCCAGCACCATTTCAACATAATCTAATCACATGTGCTTAGTCTAATACAATGACAACTAAAAGATAACAAAAACAATTTAGTCCATTCAACATAAGCTAAATATGATATGGCTGTCCACGGAACTGATTTCTCTGTGTGTGTGTGTGTGTGTGTGTGTGTGTGTGTGTGTGTGTGTGTGTGTGTGTGTGTGTGTGTGTGTGTGTGTGTGTGTGTGTGTGTGTGTGTGTGTGTGTGTGTGTGTGTGTGTGTGCGTGTGTGCGCGTGCGTGCGTGCGTGCGTATAAGTAGAGTAACATGTTGACTCACCCTACCTATAGAGAAATGCCAATGCTGTCTCCTCTTTCATGTTGCCAAAACGGTCTGTGAGTCTGTCATGCACAATTTTAGTTTTAGTTTTCCTAGGCTACCTGACAAAAATGCTTGCTCGCTAGCCTAACTTTGATTCATGGGTAACGTTGCACCAGGCCAGCTAGTTAACAAGCCAAATCCAAACTCGCTTCCCTTGATACTTTTTTTTGGTGTGCCAGTACCATTCACAGCTGAGCTCACTCAGTGTAGCTCAACGCTAATTGGCTATTATTTCATACTTGTTTTATCAGAGGAGGCCAAATGCTTGCTAACTTCCCTTGCATTCAATGTGACAGGCTGCAACAGCGTCATACTCTTTTTAACCATAAGGCATATATGGGCTATACAGCTTTTTCAGGTAAGATAAATTCAGTTCTGCAAATTGAAGAACATTTCTGGAACACAGAGAAACAAAAGATACACTATTTAGTATGTTTTTTATTTCCTAACTTTTTTTAAACATTTTTTTGGGGTGAAGCTTGGCTTATATGAATACGCGCCACTGGGAATAGGATATACTACAGTTTAAAATCATCATGGAAAAGCAATAGGCCTACATGTTGCGGACTGCTAACACAATTCCAATCTAACAATCCAATGTCATAAGAGATTCATCGCTGTCTGCATTTTCACTGGTGAATATTTCAGTTGTACAATTTACAACTTTGAGTGTGTGGGCCTGGCTGAGTGCCTCGGAGACTGAACCTGACTCTGGGTGATCCCATTGGATCCCATCTGTACACACAATGTTGACAGTGGTCAATTGGACATGATTGATTCCTGATGTTTTGGGGTCTAGTGGTGATGGTTGTATATAAGTCAGGGAACAGTGTTGGGTGTGAGCTGGGACCTCTCTCTGAGTGGTCTGTGGCTACAATAGGGGAGCTGTGTCACAGCCAATAGAAGGCTCACAGGTATTTCAGGAATCACAGATGATTGGGAGATTGTAGATCATGTGGGCGCGAATAGACTTACACGAGCAGGAGAGAGCGTTCATAGACACACCAAAGTAGAGGCTGAACTTCATGCGTTTTAGAAAAGGCCTGATAAATGTGTTTTTTCCTCATAGAACCAATTTCCCACTTGGCAAAAACTGATTAAATCAACGTTGTTTCCAATTTCAACCAAAACAATCATTGTGATGTTGAATCATCGTGGAAAACTGATTGGATTTGCAAAAAGTAATTCACTTCAGGACATTTAGGCTTTTTTCACTCACGTTTAACCTAAATCCAATGACATGGTGAAATGTTTGTTGATTTCACATTGAATTCACGTTAGTTGAAAACTCAACCAAATGTAAATCAGGCTGTGCTCAGTGGCTTTTGTGTGTGCTGTTGTGTTTCTCTATGTGTGTGTGTGTTTTAAAAAATGAAGTTGGTTTATGCAGGACATGCTGTGCGGAATGTTCTCAAGTGTAGTTATCGACTTTAAACAAAAACTCCTGTCATGATGATCCACTTTAAATGGCTCCATTGATTTTAATGCAGCAATTACATCTTTAGTGTATGGAAGGCAATACATAAGACAGTAATACAAATGGCTGGCTACAACTATACACCAGGGTTTACGAACCACAAACCTTTACTGAAATATATGCTGTGTTAGTATAAAGAACAGTCATGCATGATTAAATATTTGTAATTGAAGGTACATCTGAATGAATGTTTATCTGCATGTGGTAAGTACTGTAACTACTGTATAAATCCCCAAGGGGGAAAAAAGAAAAACAAAATGTTTACATGTGCATTACCAGGACACACATCTGGATCAATCAACCAGAAAAGTAGTTTTTTCCCAAAATAAATGTAGATTTCATTACATGGTGTTAGAAACATGTCACTGCCTAAAATAGCATGGTTTGCCCTTCTGTTAACATGGCATTTGGAACAATAACATGCTAAACTTGAAACTTGATCGATTTCATAAATGCATCACTGCCTGTTATGGCAACTGCTCGGCCTCCGACCGCAAGGCACTACAAAGGGTAGAGCGAACGGCCCAGGTCCTGCCATCCAGGACCTCTATACCAGGCGGTGTCAGGGAAAGGCAATAAAAATTGTCAAAGACTCCAGCCACCCTAGTCATAGACTGTTCTCTCTTCTACCGCACGGCAAGTGATACCGGAGCGCCAAGTCTAGGTCCAAGAGGCTTCTAAATAGCTTCTACCCCCACGTCATAAGGCTCCTGAACATCTAGTCAAATGGCTACCCAGACTATTTACAGTGCCACCCCCACCCCCTCCACTGTTTCTCTCTGTTGTCATCTATGCATAGTCACTTCGATAACTCTACCTTCATGTCCATACTACCTTAAATAACCTGTGCCCCGCGCATTGACTTTGTATCAGTACCCCCTGTATATAGTCTCGCTGTTGTTATTTCACTGCTGCTCTTTAATTACTTGTTACTTTTATATCTTATTCTTATCTTTATTCATTTTGAAACTTCATTGTTGGTTAGGAGCTTGTAAGTAAGCATTTCACTGTAAGGTCTACACCTGTTGTATTCGGAGCCTGTGACTGATTTGATTTGATTTGTTTTAGTATATTTGTAAGAAATATGGCTTTTGGACACATTCATCTTCCAAAGCAAGCAGCACACAGTTCAGGCTTTAGAAACATGGCTGTGGGGCAAATGGTGTATTATATATAGAGAGGATGTAGCTCTGAGAAACATTTCTATTCGACAGTGTTTAATTGGAGAGTATGTTTCAAAGCAGCCAACCCTGCCGCTGGTTTTATTTCTAATTGCCAGCAGCAAAGCACTTAACGAAGCGAGGGGAGAAGAGCGTGGGTGAAAGAGAGATATAGCGGCCAGGTTTCCATAGCAACGGCAGATCAACAGCGCCAGTAGCCAAGGGGTAGTTTAATCTTGAAGAAAAGGCTACCGGATCACAGTGTTTTCCCTGCTAGAACTCCTGCAACACAATATGTAACATGACGTTGTATCACCAACAGTAGTCATCTAATGGCATTCATGAACTCTATCTTCACGTTGAGAAATCTAATGAATAGAGATGTGAAGAGAGAGAAAAATAAATGCAATATATAACTGTCTGGGTGTCCCAAGTTTGGATGACTGTACCTTTCCTCCATATCCTCTCTGATTGTCTCATTATTTGTGTCCAAAAGCTCACATTGCAGTTTCTTTAGTATCCAGAAGGGGTCAGTTTGGTCTGCCTCAACTTCCATGGTCCGCTTTGAGGTTGCACTGTGCTTTTCTGACCACTGTTTTTTAAAATCTCTGACCAGTTTGTGTTTATTCTATGAGTTGGTGTAAATAGCTCTAATAGCATACATCATAAGACTGGGGAGTAATTGTTTACATACAAACCACTGCATGTAGTATGGATGAAGATATCCATTTTTTACAGTGCAATCTTCATAGTCTTATCTTTATTTTATGGTCGATTATTGTGAGGTCTTAGGTCTTTCTCTCTATGGTTGTCTAGCAAAACACATGACTTCTCACAGTGACTTCTCTGAATAACAATGTGGACACTTTCATGAGTCCTAAAATCTGATAATATCCCTAACACTGAGCCAGCACATCCCTCAACTGAGAGAGTCTCCTTCATATCTGCAGAGCGCAGACACATTAATAATTGATTGATAGACAGTCATCACTACAGTGTAATTCTGAAATCCAATGGCTTGTCCTTATACAGGAGCCATTTTCAGGCCCAGATAGGTTCTGGAGGTGTCAGGTAAGTCCTTGTTCAACACAATGCTGAAATGTAATACCTACCTAGTCCAAAAAGCCATAGATAATAGCAGAGAGAGAGAGAACATGCTTTTCAGACAACATTTGGGGACAATTAAAAATTGCAAACTGCAGGAGTAGAGGGTATGAGTCATGACCTATGGATGCTATATGAATACAAAACACTACCAGCTACATGTGATGGGATTTGTAGTTAATTTACACAATCAACGTAGTTGACACATGTACTACTGGAAAGAATTACTCCACTATTCTATCAATAAACATACTCAACACTCAATAAGTCACTGAAAGCATTCTTTTTCCTGGACTCATTTTATTACAAAGTTCTTGAGGACTTATTACAAGGGAATTTTCTCAACATGCCAAAAACAGAACAAAAGGGAACACATTGGAATTGAACAAATAGGTAGGATCCGACAATCCACTGTTCACGATCAACATAAAGTCTGATAAAGTCCTCGGGAGCAGGGAGCCAGTGAAGGACTACGGTGCAGGCATAGAACGGCCACATTCACACCGACTCAGCAAAGATCAATCCAACCAAGGCAAAATGTGCACATCTCAAGAAACACATTACAATTTTTATATGCCATCGGCTTTTGTAATACGTTTTAAAAAGCTTCACTTGCATGTACATAAAACTGTACAAAAACATGGCATCACAAGCATTTTGTTCTATATAAATATAACCAACAATTAGGATAACAACTTGGTACTCTCTTGCAACGACACACTTTCAAGGCAGCTTGTCTTTATTTTACTGTGTAAAACTGTCTCTGATGGTGATGAAATGCGCAGTGAATGTCAGCTCCTTGGGGAGAGGGTTCTTGAACCAAAACCAGCACTAAGATCTCATCAAAAACACTACTAATTATCTTTGGAATTCATGCTAAACTCATAGCCTGCTTGACAGCACACATGGGGATGTGTAGATCTATGTACAGTACACTTTCAAGAGAGATTTGTCATAGCTCACTTTGATTTTCTATTTAAGGAGGCTTAAGGCTCTATTCAATCCGTAGCGCTGAAGACCCACTTTATTGCACGACTGACAATAGGCAATGTTCCAGAGACTGCATTCACGGTAAATGCTGCATATGTCGGCAATCCCTTTACATTTTAACAAGGATCTTCCGCGATACTTCGGCAATATGGATTGAATCCAGCCCTTAGTCTTAGAGAAAACTCCTTTGCCCATTCTCCAGTATCTCATCATGTCCATCAGTCCACATCCACAATCACCTTACAAGACCACTACAGAGAGGCAGAGGATACTCAGGTGAACTTGACGTTAAATAAAAAATACAAACTACACATGATTGGACATACTGTGGAGTGTATCAAGGGTTTTCATGCTATTAATGCTTTGATCCAGGACTTGACAACCATCCTGCTTTCTAGAGAGCAGTCAACACAAATAATAAATTAAATATGAGTTCAAAGGACAGGTAAAACCATGTGATTCAGGATATTCAAACATACTAATTGATATAGGCTGGAGAGAAAAAGGTATAACACAGTTATTCTGGCTGAAAAAATAATGTGTATGCAAACACTGGTGTTGGTAAGCACTCAAACCCAGTGGTTTGATTTGAATAAGGGCTTCAGTCAAATAAGTTGTTCAGACATGCCAGAGAGAAGCCACACCAAGTTATTCAGCCAGGCCAAGGGATTAGTAAAGAGATAAGCCTGTTGATTTATGCCAGATTCAGACTGGAGTCAGATGAATCAGCGAATCTGAAAGGAGTCAGACAGAGCATAGGAGACAAAGCCAGTGTTGAGCTGTATGACGTTGGCTTTATCACTCATCGCAATCTTTCACACATATTAATAATTCCAGGTCAGTGAACTCACCCGCTGCTCTAGCTCAGTGAAGCTGCTTTGAGAGGGGGTTGGGTGGGGGGGGGGGGGTCTGCGACGGGGACCAAAAGGCTTCATCATCGTGTATTATGACGCTTGCTGGATTTTATTTCAGTGGTTAAATGGCTTTGAAAACAGCATAATGTGCTTTTCCCCCTCAAGGCTAGGATAATCACCTGCCTTATTTATTCATGGCCATGTCCAGTAATTTCCACATGTTTTGAGTTGAATTATTCTACATGTGTTGCCAACGGCAGTGGGATGAGGTAAGTCCAGATAAAAATACCGCTTTTTGTAGTTTTGCAGATGGATTTGGATTATGTGGCTGTTGTGTTGTCTTCAGGCTGTATGCTCACATATGCCCTGGCTAAGGACTCATTACACAAAGTAATTATGGGAGCCCAGCATCCATTCCCTTCCAGGCCCTTCCACCCCTTGCTCAGACCAGACCCACTGTCTCTCTCTCTATAGAAATACACTGTCGTCAAAACAGGGGCTGAGATACAAATCGAATCGAATCAGTGTACAAATCAAAAGCTATGAGTAATGCTACTGTGCTGCGAGGCGGGCCGGTGGCGTTATCATCATCCAATTACATACTACTGTTCCTGTGTCCTCCAGATGTCTGATTTTAAATGACTTTGAAAATAAGTATTTGTCAAAGACAGCTGCTGTAGCCTAAAGGAATGTCCTCTATCTAATTGCCAATTGAAAAATGAGGAACAGCAGCTAACAGCTTAACAACGTAACATAACCTGGACTCTATGAATGTCAACTGGACTGAAAATATATGACTCCTGCAACCAATATTTAACTTTATTTGAAATGGCAACATGTCATCACTGTTTATAACATGCAGCAATGGATGCAACAGGTAAATTATTTTTAAACAAAATGGTGACCTGAGTGACCACTTTTCTTCTTCACCAAAATAAAAGGTCTCCTGAGTGGCACAGCGGTCTAAGGCACTGCATGTCAGTGCAAGAGGCATCACAACAGTCCCTGGTTCAAATCCAGTATCATATCTGGCCATGATTGGGAGTCCCATAGGGCGGTGCACAATTGGCCCAGCCTCACCGGGGTAGGCCATCATTGTAAATAAGAATGTGTTCTTAATTAACTGACTTGCCTAGTTAAATAAAGGTAAAATAAAAATTTGTCCCAGATGATTACTGTAGCCTTCCTTTAAAGACATGAGACCAACACAAGGAAACCTATCAGGATGTAAATGTAAAAAGCATAGTTTCTGTGAGACAGGGGAATTCAGTCACAGCACTCTAAGTCACCTTAGTGACTCTCAGGACTGAAAAGTGCTGCGCTGAAACTGGTGTGAATAACTCCTTAGGCGGAGATAGAACTATTGAAATTCACGCGGATCGTGAGGAGAAAACCTAACAAGGCTAGAGACACAGGGTTGAATGTAATGGTGACCTCTATGTGGAGAGCAACTGATTAGCTCAGTGTTATTCAGGCATAGGGAGGCATTGAAGAGGAGCTTTTCACACAGAACAGAGAATATATATATTCTCATCTACAGTGTAGGTGGGGAACCAGAGGCTCTAATCTGAGAGGGGCAAACACTATCAGAATGCGTGCTAGGGGTTTGGGAAAGATCAGTGTGATCAGGAGTGATGGCCTCTAAGTGTACTGTTTCCAGGAAAAGAGATGGGGCACAGTGCTGAGGCTCAGTGAAACACACATTATCCCATTAAATGCTGCCACACAGCTCTTATCACTGGCTTAATAGCTATCCAGGGAGCATGAGGTAACATGCTATGGTTCTATCATGATTGGGGGTCACAGATGTGTGTGTGAGATTGTGAGTAGTTGATTAATTCATTCAAGTGCCTTTCCACACTCTCCGTCCAAGTTTTTGGAAAACATTTCAATCAAGTGTTAAACAGCAGCAGCAAAGAAAAGCTCAAATGCTAAAATTCTGAGGCTATTTTTATCAGCTTGAGCCAGACAGAAATATATACAAGATACAGTGTACACCATTCACATGTATTTACAGTACTGTACATTAAGACAGACCATTCCATTTGATTGTTAATCCAAAATGTTAAGTCTACCCTTAGGGCTTCATTGCCTGTCAGATGAATGTTAACTGGTTATGGCACTGATCACACATTGGATGTTCCAGAGAACATATCACAACAGGTTAGGGCTTAGCTAAGAAAATCACTAGTGTTTTAGGGATTGATTGTATGTTGATTTAGTGTGATATTACCACAAGTGTTTAACCAATGCTTTCAAAGAAACTGCATCGATAAATAAATCCATTAACTAATTAATACATTAATAAACCAATAAATATGTAAATAAATAAAATGAAAAACTCCTATTGCACATACCAATGATTCCACAAATCACATCCCATATTTCCTACAGAATGGGTATTTATTTCAATAAATGGACTTTTCAGATCCTCTAAGAGCATGTTTCTTTTTCTAAAGTGGGTGTGTCTCTGTGGCTCCTCCTCTATCTGTGCACCAATCAGATGTGGGAGGTGGGGCTTTCTCACAGGTAGATCTCTTGTTTGGGGGTGTGGCTAGGAGGGGAGGTGGGCAGGAACTCAGAGGCCATGCTCAGGGGCACCTCCTCCTTTGGGCAGTCCTGCCTAGGGGCATGGCCGCTGTTGGAATAGGCACTACGGGAGGGCGGTATGCTGGCTCGGTACTCCTCGCCACCCAGCCTGGCGCTCCCGTTGGCCAGGCGGCCCAGGCTCCCTCTCTCCTGGTAAGGCACGAAGGTGGAGAGTTTAGGGGGATTCCTGGTCTTGCGCACTGGGGAGGGCTGCCCAGGCATCCAGCAGGCGTCTGAGTGACCCAGCTCACTGCACTCCTGTGTACAGTTACCAGTCATGGCCACATCAGGAATGGAACGCATATCTACATGGAGAGGAGAGATAAACACCCATGTTCAGAGAGGTTCAAATGTTTAACAGAAAAAGACAACAGAGGGAGTTTAACTGCAGTTATAGCCCCTCACTGTTGACTGAGAATAAACAACAAGGTTACTGTGACTTCTAATCGGGAGTAGAAAACATGAGGAGTAGAAAACATGAGGAGTAGAAAACATGAGGAGTAGAAAACATGAGGAGTAGAAAACAGAAAGTTATTCTCATAACCCCGTGTTTGCTAATTAACCTGCAGTTGTTACCATGCACAGTACAACTGTTGCTATGTAGCTGTTGCTATGCACTGTGACATGGATGCTACAGCATGTGCAGTCCGGTGGTTGATATTAGAGGAGCTGAGATGTAGTTAATGTGTTCTATGAAGTCCTTCACTGCATTGGGCAATCATTGCTATTAGTATTGAGCAATGATTACGACTGTGTGTCTAGTGTTGATTGATACAGAATCTTCATTTGATCACTATTTTGTTGCTGAGAATTTTCCTGCACCGCATAAAACACACAATAGCCTATTTTTGGCCAGCTAATAGCCTATCCACCGATCAAGCAACATTATGGACTAAACGTTAAAATCCTGTTGCTGCAGGATTCTTTTGCAGTTACAAAACAGGTCAAATTAAGATCCTATTTTTGTATGTCTGTGTGTGTGCTTGTTTGCATGTTCTGTTCTGCCCCGTGGCTCTATTGTGCTGTTTGTAGGCTTTCATCTAGTATGTACTGGGTAAAAATGGTGCCCCCAATGTGTTTCTAAGGATTAAATAGAAGTTTAACACACAATCACGCATAATGATCAGACAACGCACAATGCTACATGTGGCTCCAGAGAGATCCCTGCAGGGCCCCAGGGTAAACCCATTGTGGTATGGCTGTTATTGACTGGCAGGTCTGAAATGAGTCCATGTCCCTGATTCTGATCCATTTTTCATTCTACCATTCCTAATTAATTAAATAGGTCCACGACCTACTGACCTCCTTCCAAACAGCATTGATTCAAATCAATAGCAGGATATAGCTGTACTGTATACCTACACCATTTTTGGGCAGAAAATACAAGGTATGGTGACTGGGTCAAAGGGAACAACTCCTTAGTCAATTTGTACTGTAACTTGAAAGTACCTAGCTATGAACACCCAAAACACAAATAACATAATTTTGTCAGTTCAGATTTATGTTCAATTCACATAGAAACAAGCAGAGCTAGCATAGCAAAACTTAGATGTGTTTGCCTTGAATCTGCAGATGGAAGTCTGTATGCCTGCAGAAAGGCTCCAGGGGGACCAGTTCCCAAACAGTCTCTCTGTGTCTATACCCACAGCTAGCCCTGATGCAGGTATTAGGCAGGACTTCTGGGCCGTTCAACCTGTACAACACAGGGAACAGGAGCCTCCCAGTTCCCTTTAACACAAAGCCACAGTATTAACCCTTTTACCTACCGTGCACATCAACTCAGCCCAGCTCACAATGCTGAAATAAACAGACCCCAAACACACAGTGGACATGGAAGACACATCAAAGGAGTTGCACAGTAGATTAAAGGAGCAGCCAAAGACAGGCAAGTGAAAAAGGGGATTTTTGGAAGCCTGTTTTCTCCTGGAGTGGAGCCTGAAGTAAATCAAGGTCTATGTCTGGAACAAACTCTTTAGAGTTTACAGTCTGGATAGTGCAGCTCCAATAGGCCGGGAGCAGGAGGAGAGCGGGCAGCCCAGAGAGAGCGGATGGGCGAGCCACAGCACTGTAGGGCACTGGGTTTAACAGGGAGGTGATTGGATTTAGAGAGCAGGTGATTTGGTTTTGAAGAGAGGTGACTCAATGCTATTTTTCTCCCTGCACATCAAATCCTGGACTCTCCGGATGTGGAGACAGTACAGTATCAGCCAATGCAGCTCTCACTCTCGCTCATTCACTTAGTCTCTTTAATTGTACATTTCATATATTTCTTTTATTACATCAGACACACTTTGCCTTGTACAACAGGAAACCCTGCTGAGCCACATTCACTATCACATCCACCTCTCGTTCCTTGATTCCCAGTGAACTTCATCATTGATTCCAAATGCACTTCCTTCACACTGGTGTAACATGCACTCTACCATGCAGGGCCATGGAGGAGAGAAGATGGAGGGGGCTGCGTGCAGAGCTTAACCCCCTCAGCTGATAGACACATGAGAGAGGTGGGTTTGCATGCATGCTGCATCAGGGTGCCAGTTGGAAGTGTTGGGTGTCTGAAGCAGGCTTTCTCTCGTCGACTGATCCCCTGTCCACTGGCATGGGGGGAAGCTGCTCTTCCAGAGATTTCACACTGCTCCTCACTGTCTTATTGCAAATGCTCCCTCTCCCCACCGGCTGCTTTCCAGTGTGTGCCACAACACTTGTGATTGATAGGGAATAGTCACAATTCATAGAGAGATGGAAGAAAACAAAATAAAGACATTATGGCTTGGGATTGACCGTGTGGTCTTCCAATTGCATATGTACAGTACCAGTCAAAAGTTTGTAAAAACCTATTCATTCAAGGGTTTTTATTTATTATTATTTATTATATGTAACCAAAAAAAGTGTTTAACAAAGTGTTTAACAAATCTAAATATATTTTATATTTGAGATAATTCAAAGTAGCTACCCTTTGCCTTAATGACAGCTTTGCACACTCTTGGCATTCTCTCAACCAGCTTCACCTATAATTATTTTATAACAATCTTGAAGGAGGTCCCACATATGCTGAGCACTTGTTGGCTGCTTTTCCTTCACTCTGCACTCCAACCATCTCAATTGGTTTGAGGTTGGGGGATTGTGGAGACCAGGTCATCTGATACAGCTCTCCATCACTCTCCTTCTTGGTAAAATAGCCATTACACAGCCTGGAGGTGTGTTGGGTCATTGTCCTGTAGAAAAAACAAATGATAGTGGGACTAAGCGCAAACCAGACGGGATGGTGTATCGCTGCAGAATGCTGTGGCAGCCATACTGGTTAAGTGTGCCTTGAATTCAAAACAAATCACAGACAGTATCACCAGCAAAGCACCCCCACACCAACTCCTCCGTGCTTCCCAGTGGGAACCACACATGCAGAGAACATCCGTTCACCTGCCTTGCGTCTGACAGAGACACGGCAGTTGGAACTAAAAATATTTTTTTAGATGACAGACAGTGGCACATTCAATAGCGCCTTGCACACTCTTGCCTGCATCTAGCATATCTAGTGTGTAATCATTAGCCCAACAGTTGCAAACAAGAGTTTCTATTGGACAAATTAATGCATTTTTATCCCCGTTTTGTTTGATTCAGTTTTTAAGAAACGTTTTTCCGAACCGAATCGGCAGAATGAATACACCCCTGATTACACATAAACACAGTTCACTTTAATACGTAGCAGCCACGTTGTATTCATTCTAGCCTCTATGCTCTCTTCCTATCACCTTTTCCCTTTGTGGACTTCAATGAACAACACATCAGCTGTATATGACCAGGCAATTTTTCCCCCGCAAACCATATCATAACTGCTACACACAGCCTACATCGTTGTCCCCATATTAGCTAAAGTAATGTCCTAGTCAACATAGCTAATTGAACTAATGTTAACCAGCTTCAATCATGCAGTAAATAATCAGTAAGCAGTTAAACAGGCGGGCCTCTGGAATTGGTCATTGGTCTAGGGAAGGGGGTTGAACCAAGAGCTTCCTGGGTTTTGTATTGTCCTGCACCATGGTGCTACCCTACAGAGTGCTGTTGAGGCTACTGTAGACATTTTTGCAAAACAGTGTTTTAATCAATTATTGGTGATGTGAATACATTTACAATTGTTTAATATAAAAATTATAACGTTTTCAATGTTTTACCATTTTTAGTTTTGGGAAATTCACTGAGGAGGATGGTCCTCCCCTTCCTCCTCTGAGGAGGACCCTCTGTATACCACCCCTACCTTGTCACAACACAACTGATTAACACAACGCATTAAGAAAGAAAGAAGTTCCACAAATTAACTTTTAACAAGGAACACCTGTTAATTGAATTGCATTCCAGGTGACTACCTCATGAAGCTGGTTGAGAGAATGCAAAGCTGTCATCAAGGCAAAGGGTGGCTACTTTGAAGAATCTCAAATATAACATATATTTTGATTTGTTTAACACATTTTTTGGTTACTACATGATTCCACATGTGTAATTTCATAGTTTTGATGTCTTCACTAACATTATACAATGTAGAAAATTGTAAAAAAAAAATAAAGAAAAACCCTTGAATGAGTAGGTGTACCCAAACTTTTGACGTGTACTGTATATAGAATTGTGGTTAATGCAAAATGTTTAATTTGTGAATGAAACATGTATTCAAGGCAACCCACAGACAAGACCCCATTTATGCAGATATTGTTACACTAGATATTCTAAATATAGAGATGGTGTGTGATATCAAAAAAGTCTGTAAATAGATAGTGATTTGTTCATGCATAGTGGGAAAAATAACATTCCTGGGTCTTGTGTTTGTTTGTTTTTCAGTGACATTGTGTTTACTAAAGCATTCACAACAGTTCCCTTTGGTAGGCAGAGATACCTGACATTTTGTCACCCTCAAAATGAGGGAGAGAGGAAAAAAGAGGGGAATACAATTTGTGGCTAAACACATATGTACAGGTAACTGCCAAAATAAAGGAATCACCTAAGTAAATAAGGGATACAAAGTATATTGAAAACAGATGCTTCCACACAGGTGTGGCTCCTGAGTTAATTAATTAATCAATGAATTAATATCCCACCATGCTTAGGTTCATGTATAAAAATGCCCAGCTAACCATTATTTTGGCAACCATGGCTAGAGTAAGAGATCTCAATGACTTTGCATGAGGTGTCTCAAAGGAGCATAAAGGGGGCTTGTGGTGGCCCAATGCCCTATTAAGACACCTTATGTTGGTGTTTCCTTTATTTTGGTAGTTATCTGTACATAACAACACACAAATAACCACAAATGCACAAGAAATATACACATTTTTCACTTATCTAATTCATACAAGAAATTCCTTGTTTTCAATAAATATAATTCTGATGTGCTTAGGTGGATTTAGGACAGCATATAAATTCTGCATACACTCTCATTAAATATCAGTCTAAATTGTCATGGGAATTTTGGGGAAGCTCTTTGAGATCCTGAGACACTGATTGAGAGGAGAGGCAAAGCAACATATCCTCCCAGTGATTATTCCTGCCCGTCCTCCAGTCTTTAGCTGCTCTGTGCAGCCTTTCTTCAGGCTAAGGAAGCAAAATTCAGCATGTTAATTTTTCACACAAAAAATGAGAAGTGAGTAACTTTCAAGAGAATATCTGATTAATTGTTGAAACTGTATCTGGTCTACTTTCTCACCCATAACGATCTTCTGAGAAATGCAGCAGCAACTCTGGGATTTAGCCTCATTAGATCTCCTCTGAAGTCCAGTCATCCCCTGCCAGCCAGCCCCTCCCACCCTCCCTTGTTGTTCCCACCTGTGGACTAATCCCTTTCATTCAGCTTCCTGTGTTTCTGACCGACTTTAAGCTATGAGGAAGAGAGGTCAGCGCAGAAGTCCTTTGGAGAAAGCCTTGGAATCCTGGGACAGAAATAATCATAAAGTACAAAAACCACTGCACATCTAAGTGTGGCTCAGATGTGGCAGAACTGAGAGACACAATGGCTCAGGTGTTTCTGTGAGGTCAAATGTTTCATTAAAATGACCGTTAAAGCCATAACAAAGCTCCCACCTGCCCTTCACTGGTGGTTGTTCTACAAACATTGGACTATATGTTTAGATTTTTAATACATTGACTGCATGATGCAACTCTAATGATGATTTGAAAAAAATTGTCTTGAAAGGCATGAGCTCTGCTTTGTTTCTTTGCACAGGCTGTACACACTTCATCAGTCACTCATTCACAATTTGACAAGCACTTGATAATGCCTCAAATTCCACGGTGGCATCCCATTTGTGTGGCCATAATGCACCCTAAAAAAAATCCATGCCTTTGTGCCCTTCTCCCTAAGTGTTGTTCTCCCTAAATGAAAACAAATGACGATTACATGAAAATACTGAGACAAATACAAAAACAACAAAACGGAACGTGAAACCTAAATACAGCCTATCTGGTGAAACTACACAGAGACAGGAACAATCACCCACGAAATACAAAGTGAAACCCAGGCTACCTAAATACGGTTCCCAATCAGAGACAACGAGAATCACCTGACTCTGATTGAGAACCGCCTCAGGCAGCCAAACCTATGCAACACCCCTACTCAGCCGCAATCCCAATAACTAAAAAAAACCACTACGAAATACAACAACATAAACCCATGTCACACCCTGGCCTGACCAACTAATTAACGAAAACACAAAATACTAAGACCAAGGCGTGACAGAATGTTCCATTAGGGGAAAACACCATTATCAAAAGTCACCACAAATACAATTATGCACGCAATGCTGTTATTATAAAGGTGCATTTTTATGGTGAACATATTCTTCCCCAAACTTGAAACTCATTCGCTGCTTATGTCTGCCAGTTAGGCTCTACACCGCTTTTAAGGCGGATTAAGTTATTTGGACACTTTAGTTGTAATACAACCCTTATCAAAACATGTAGGCCTATGGGCTAGGCTGTGAACAGAAAAAGTCGCTAAAAAAAGCCATTGTTTCTTGCCTTAAGCTGGGGATCATTCACAAGTGATATCATTCATAAGAGATTGGCTATTATTGTAACTCATCAGACTATTCTTGATTTAATATTGTCTTTACCTATATTACGCTTTTCCTGTGGTTCGTTTTCATACCAGCCTGGTAGGTGATACTGCTGTTGTAAAGATAAGCAATGTGCTTAATATTAGGAAAGTTATAGTAGGCCGAGCCTACAGAAAGCTAAAGGGATCCTCCTCTTTTAAATACAGGCTGTCACTCTGTTTTCTCTCGCAATTGCATAGCCTATAGAAATATTGGGCAACGTGAGCTCATGGGCTCTCATGAAGTGTTTGATTAGATTTTCGATAACATTTTCATTGTTGTCAGAATGATTAGAAGGATAATAGAGTGCTGAGTATCAGGCAGTTACCAAGTTTGGTAGATTACTAATGACCATCAGCAGCATCAGAACTTGGAGAAGCCTAATTACCGTGACTAAACGGTCACATGGAATATGACTGTCTTCATGAGTTGTGACCGCCGGGGTGGCAGTAATACGATCACCGCAACAGCCCTAGTTGTGGGTTTGATTCCCATGGGGGACCATTATGGAAAAAATTCATGCACTCAGTGCTGTAAGTCACTTTGGATAAGAAAAAATACATAAAATACAGTGTTACAAGTACACATCACACGAGCAAGATGGAAACATTTTAAGAAATTGTTCTGTGTCCTAATTGACCATATTAGACTGCAAAAACCCTGCAAGTGCACAGCTATTAATTCATATTTTTTTACTAGGCAAGTCAGTTAAGAACAAATTCCTATTTACAATGACGGCCTACCCCGGCCAAACCTGGGCCAATTGTGCCCCGCCCTATGGGACTCCCAATCGCGACCGGATGTGATACAGCCTGGATTTGAACCAGGGACTGTAGTGACACCTCTTGCACTAAGATGCAGCACCTTAGACTGCTGCACTATCCCTTGGTGAGCAGAGGGTTAATGACCTGCTTGCAGATCCATGTTTCTTTTGAAAAAACATGGTGAAACTGAGACTCAGAAACTCTCTACTAAAAGAGGATTTAATTATTTTATCCAGATTAATAAATCCAGTCAGAAATGCAGAATTTGGATTAACTGTAAAAAAATAAGACACCCATTATAATTCCTTCTTTGAGACGCTTGACATGGTCCCCGCTGTCAAATTTTTCATGATCTGAAAGGCAAAAGTGATCCTATTTCAGCACTCATAGTCTTGGATATCTTGCAAATATGGGCCCAGAAGTATGCAGTATTTAAGAGAATGGGTGACGTGATGGTGAATAACCCAGTTACCAGTATTTCCCTGGGTTAGTTATGTCTTAGAAGCCTTAAAAGTAAGCATGGAATTCCTGATTGACAGTACTGCCATAGCTATATTTCGGGAAAAAAAGAAGACACAAGAGCTTCCCTGGTGGCACAGAGGATAAAAGACCTCACTTGGGAACCAAACATTGCCGACTACAAATAAATTGTAAAAAATATGGTTGCGTTTGTATGATTAAATGCTGTTCAAATTTTCTATTAATTAAATAATGTGCAGTTTGTCAACATACAAAGTGTAAAAAATATGGATGGTTGTGCTTGTATGATTAAATGCTGTCCTACAGTATGAATTCAATTAAAATGATGTGTGTGTCTGTATCACCTTGTAGTGGGCCTACAATACAGTTATCAAATAGAAGTTGCCATTACATCTGGAGAGAAACATAGTGGGGATGTATTCCAATCTGCTTTCTTATGCTTTAAGGAGCGACAACTTCGCATGCTGAGAATGTTGTGGTAATATCAGGTATATAACATTTAAATATAACATTTTCGAAATGGTCTTGAAATGTTCTTAGGCCCTCCAAGACATGGTAAAATGTATATTGCGTGAACATCAATAGAATATCAAATTAAACCTCAAACAAATATTCTATGAACATCATTAACAAACACTCAAACTGGACCGTTTTATCTCAATCTCTTCATTCAAAGACTCAATCATGGATACTCTTTCTGACAGTTGTGGCTGCTTTGCGTGATGTATTGTTGTCTCTAACTTCTTTCCCTTTGTGCTGTTGTCTGTGCCCAATATTGTTTGTTTGTGCCACTACCATGTTGTGCTGTTGCCATTTTGTGTTGCTACCATGTTGTTGTCATGTTGTGTTGCTACCATGCTGTGATGCTGCCATGCTATGTTGTTGTGTTAGGTCACTCTTTATGTAGTGTCCTATATTTTTGTTTAATTTATTTTTAAACCCAGCCACCATCTCTGCAGAAGGCCTTTTGCCTTTTGGTAGGCTGTCATTGTAAATAAGAATTTGTTTTTAAGTGACATGGCTAGTTAAATAAAGGTTAAATAAAAATTACAAAAATACATTTTAAAACGGTCTCATTTGGAAATTGAGGAACATTGTGGGAATGTACTGTGCAACCTTTGTGAATATCACAACAATCTTATTGCAACATTAAGTGAATGTCCTGTGCAACCTAACTTAAACTGTATGAATGTCATCACACCTGAGCACATTGTGTGTTATGGGAATCTCTCTCTTTTAATGTTCCCACAACCAAATTAAATATTCGGGGAACCTTTAAAGAACTCAAAGGCTGTTATGTCAACATCAAAATAATGTTTTGTGCACCCTGATACAAACATTACCTGAATGTCAGCACAGCTGGACAGTTTTAGTTTTTGGTCTCTTGTCATATCCCCACAATGTTCACACAACCTAAATAAACATTCTAGGAACCTTTAAAGAACATAGAAAATGGTTCCGGTAACATTATTGTCTTTTGGGATGTCCCCATAATGTTCCCGCTAGACTTTTCCCACAGCCTAATGAAACATTCTGGGAAACTTCAAAGAACAGACGAAATGTGTTCTGGTAACGTCCTTGTATCAACAGGTAAATGTTTTTTTGCACCCTAAAAGAAACATTGTATAATCATCCGCACAACTAGAGAGTTTTTTGTGTTTTGGGAACATTTGCAGGGGTCATGAACCACTGTGAATTGTGGGACACCCTCCACTGGCTGTGAGAAAGTCTTAAAGGCCAGAGCGTCTCCATTCCTCTGTGACTCGCTGGAAATAAGGAAGTACATGTCAGACCCACACAGTTCCAGTCCCTCAAGTGCCATCCATCATGGCATGACAGTGCACTAGTTAGAGAGCGATTGAGCAGCTTTCGGTCCTCGTCGCACTGTGATGGAGAGATGATCCCTGGGCCCTCTCTCTGATCCCCATTTGAGCAGCCCAACTGGGGCAGCAGACTCTCTATGATCCCAGGGATGGGTGAGACTTGGCTGGGAAAGTCAGCGCCAATAAGACTCAGAGCTCCACAGAGCTCCATCACCACCACTCTATTTCTGATCCTCTAATTACCCCTCCCTGGTTCTGCACCCCTGTTGCTACGGTGGGACCCCAAGCCGAATAGGCCCTCTCCAGTGGCTGAGAGCAGAGTTAGGCTAATGGAGACATTATTCTCCCCTTTTCATTATAACCACATACTCTCAGGACCCAGCTCGCACACATCTCATCACTTCCAAAATTGCAGCTTCAGCTCGCCAGTCCCTACTGATATGGTGTGAGCAGGCGCAAACCTATCCAAGCTTTCAATGGACAGAGAGAATGATTCCTCTTAAAATAATATATGCACACAGACTGTACAGTATATAGAGCTTAGAGATACTGGCATACCCGTCCACTTTACAAGCTTAGCGGTAAAGCTGGACATTTATAGTGTGTGTGTGATATTAAGAGCAGTCATTTAATACTTGGAGACTAGTTAGAAAGATTATTTAGGAGAGCTAATGTGTATTCATATTCACGTGCTCTGACAAATAGCTACATCAATTTATAGTGATAATCTATGTTTTACAGCACTGGCAAGGCTTTAAAGAAGCTTATTTTTTCACCCAGTGTTAAATTCAAGTGGAGAGGATTGGGATCAATAGAAACAGAAAGAATGTCAAGAAGTAGAACATGAGAATGTTAATAAGCCCTGTTTGAGTCAATCATGTCCCTCCTGACTTGTGTTCTTCTGGTAATACTGTGGATGAAAACCAAAACGTGTCTTTGATGAACACAACAGTGAAGAAATGGAAACACAGAGCAATCTTCCTGACATCCATTTCAAATGCAACATGGAATGCAGCCAAAATTAATTCAAGGTTCTGGCAAAAATATTGCGATTATAAACAGTGTTATTATAGTCTTACAGCAAACTGGACTGGCCTCACTGAATTATGAAACTTTGGGGAAATATTTTTAAGTGGAAGACAAAATAGTGTGAATTTCTGGCAATGGGTATAATTTGGGTACTATAATAATAAGGCATCCTAATGTAGTTGTTACTGCAATCTGTGTCATGTGCTTTCATGCCAATCTACCATGAAGGACAATGAGCCATATGATTTCCTATATGATACGGTAGATCATAATGTTCTCTCTTCTCTTTAGGGGGTATAGTTTTACAGCCATTGCAGTGAGTGGTTCAATGCTTTTCCTGAGTGTGTGGGTTAGGGTCATGTTGCCAGTGACCACAGACAGATAGGAATTATCCAGACCCATAGAGGGGCATCTAGAGACATCTATAAATATGACACATCACAACATTTTAGTCATTTAGCATTACATTTACATTTTACATTTAAGTCATTTGGCAGACGCTCTTATCCAGAGCGACTTACAAATTGGTGAATTCACCTTATGACATCTAGTGGAACAGCCACTTTACAATAGTGCATCTAAATCATTTAAGGGGGGGTGAGAAGGATTACTTTATCCTATCCTAGGTATTCCTTAAAGAGGTGGGGTTTCAGGTGTCTCCGGAAGGTGGAGATTGACTACGCTGTCCTGGCGTCGTGAGGAAGTTTGTTCCACCATTGGGGGGCCAGAGCAGCGAACAGTTTTGACTGGGCTGAGCGGGAACTGTACTTCCTCAGTGGTAGGGAGGCGAGCAGGCCAGAGGTGGATGAACGCAGTGCCCTTGTTTGGGTGTAGGGCCTGATCAGAGCCTGGAGGTACTGCGGTGCCGTTCCCCTCACAGCTCCGTAGGCAAGCACCATGGTCTTGTAGCGGATGCGAGCTTCAACTGGAAGCCAGTGGAGAGAGCGGAGGAGCGGGGTGACGTGGGAGAACTTGGGAAGGTTGAACACCAGACGGGCTGCGGCGTTCTGGATGAGTTGTAGGGGTTTAATGGCACAGGCAGGGAGCCCAGCCAACAGCGAGTTGCAGTAATCCAGACGGGAGATGACAAGTGCCTGGATTAGGACCTGCGCCGCTTCCTGTGTGAGGCAGGGTCGTACTCTGCGGATGTTGTAGAGCATGAACCTACAGGAACGGGCCACCACCTTGATGTTAGTTGAGAACGACAGGGTGTTGTCCAGGATCACCCCAAGGTTCTTAGCGCTCTGGGAGGAGGACACAATGGAGTTGTCAACCGTGATGGCGAGATCATGGAACGGGCAGTCCTTCCCCGGGAGGAAGAGCAGTTCCGTCTTGCCGAGGTTCAGCTTGAGGTGGTGATCCGTCATCCACACTGATATGTCTGTCAGACATGCAGAGATGCGATTCGCCACCTGGTCATCAGAAGGGGGAAAGGAGAAGATTAATTGTGTGTCGTCTGCATAGCAATGATAGGAGAGACCATGTGAGGTTATGACAGAGCCAAGTGACTTGGTGTATAGCGAGAATAGGAGAGGGCCTAGAACAGAGCCCTGGGGGACACCAGTGGTGAGAGTGCGTGGCGAGGAGACAGATTCTCGCCACGCCACCTGGTAGGAGCGACCTGTCAGGTAGGACGCAATCCAAGCGTGGGCCGCGCCGGAGATGCCCAGCTCGGAGAGGGTGGAGAGGAGGATCTGATGGTTCACAGTATCGAAGGCAGCCGATAGGTCTAGAAGGATGAGAGCAGAGGAGAGAGAGTTAGCTTTAGCAGTGCGGAGCGCCTCCGTGATACAGAGAAGAGCAGTCTCAGTTGAATGACTAGTCTTGAAACCTGACTGATTTGGATCAAGAAGGTCATTCTGAGAGAGATAGCGGGAGAGCTGGCCAAGGACGGCACGTTCAAGAGTTTTGGAGAGAAAAGAAAGAAGGGATACTGGTCTGTAGTTGTTGACATCAGAGGGATCGAGTGTAGGTTTTTTCAGAAGGGGTGCAACTCTCGCTCTCTTGAAGACGGAAGGGACGTAGCCAGCGGTCAGGGATGAGTTGATGAGCGAGGTGAGGTAAGGGAGAAGGTCTCCGGAAATGGTCTGGAGAAGGGAGGAGGGGATAGGGTCAAGCGGGCAGGTTGTTGGGCTGCCGGCCGTCACAAGAAGCGAGATTTCATCTGGAGAGAGAGGGGAGAAAGAGGTCAGAGCACAGGGTAGGGCAGTGTGAGCAGAACCAGCGGTGTCGTTTGACTTAGCAAACGAGGATCGGATGTCGTCGACCTTCTTTTCAAAATGGTTGACGAAGTCATCTGCAGAGAGGGAGGGGGGGGGGGAGGAAGATTCAGGAGGGAGGAGAAGGTGGCAAAGAGCTTCCTAGGGTTAGAGGCAGATGCTTGGAATTTAGAGTGGTAGAAAGTGGCTTTAGCAGCAGAGACAGAGGAGGAAAATGTAGAGAGGAGGGAGTGAAAGGATGCCAGGTCCGCAGGAAGGCGAGTTTTCCTCCATTTCCGCTCGGCTGCCCGGAGCCCTGTTCTGTGAGCTCGCAATGAGTCGTCGAGCCACGGAGCGGGAGGGGAGGACCGAGCCGGCCTGGAGGATAGGGGACATAGAGAGTCAAAGGATGCAGAAAGGGAAGAGAGGAGGGTTGAGGAGGCAGAATCAGGAGATAGGTTGGAGAAGGTTTGAGCAGAGGGAAGAGATGATAGGATGGAAGAGGAGAGAGTAGCGGGGGAGAGAGAGCGAAGGTTGGGACGGCGCGATACCATCCGAGTAGGGGCAGTGTGGGAAGTGTTGGATGAGAGCGAGAGGGAAAAGGATACAAGGTAGTGGTCGGAGACTTGGAGGGGAGTTGCAATGAGGTTAGTGGAAGAACAGCATCTAGTAAAGATGAGGTCGAGCGTATTGCCTGCCTTGTGAGTAGGGGGGGAGGTGAGAGGGTGAGGTCAAAAGAGGAGAGGAGTGGAAAGAAGGAGGCAGAGAGGAATGAGTCAAAGGTAGACGTGGGGAGGTTAAAGTCGCCCAGGACTGTGAGAGGTGAGCCGTCCTCAGGAAAGGAGCTTATCAAGGCATCAAGCTCATTGATGAACTCTCCAAGGGAACCTGGAGGGCGATAGATGATAAGGATGTTAAGCTTGAAAGGGCTGGTAACTGTGACAGCATGGAATTCAAAGGAGGCGATAGACAGATGGGTAAGGGGAGAAAGAGAGAATGACCACTTGGGAGAGATGAGGATCCCGGTGCCACCACCCCGCTGACCAGAAGCTCTTGGGGTGTGCGAGAACACGTGGGCGGACGAAGAGAGAGCAGTAGGAGTAGCAGTGTTATCTGTGGTGATCCATGTTTCCGTCAGTGCCAAGAAGTCGAGGGACTGGAGGGAGGCGTTTGTATGGTCTGTGCAGAGAGGAGAGAACAGGGATAGATAGACACATAGTTGACAGGCTACAGAAGAGGCTACGCTAATGCAAAGGAGATTGGAATGACAAGTGGACTACACGTCTCGAATGTTCAGAAAGTTAAGCTTACGTAGCAAGAATCTTATTGACTAAAATGATTGAAATGATACAGTACTGCTGGAGTAGGCTAGCTGGTAGTGGCTGCGTTGTTGACTTTGTAGGCTAGCTGGCAGTGGCTGCGTTGTTGACACTACACTAATCAAGTCGTTCCGTCGAGTGTAATAGTTTCTACAGTGCTGCTATTCGGGGGCTAGCTGGCTAGCTAGCAGTGTTGATTACGTTACGTTACGTTAAAAGAACGACAATAGCTTGCTAGCTAACCTAGAAAATCGCTCTAGACTACACAATTGTCTTAGATACAAAGACATCTATGTAGCTAGCTAGCTACGATCAAACAAATCAAACCGTTGTACTGTAATGAAGTGAAATGAAAATGTGATACTACCTGTGGAGCGAAGCGGAATGTTGACCGGGTTGTTGAAGTTCTATTCGGTAGACGTTGGCTAGCTATTGGCTAGCTAGCTAGCAGTATCTCCTACGTTAAGGACGACAAATAGCTGGCTAGCTAACCTCGGTAAATTAAGATAATCACTCTAATTCTACACACTCTAAACTACACAATTATCTTGGATATGAAGACAGCAAAGACAACTATGTAGCTAGCTAACACTACCCTAATTGAGTCGTTCAGTTGAGTGAATAGTTTCTACAGTGCTGGTATTCGTTAGCTAGCTGCTGGGCAGATAGCAGTGTAGACTACGTTAGGACGACGAAACACGATAATTACGCAATTATCTTTGATACAAAGACGGCTATGTAGCTAGCTAAGAAGAAATTGCTAAGATTAGACAAATCAAACCGTTGTACTATAATGAAATGTAATGAAAATGTAATGAAAATGTAATGAAAAGTTATACTACCTGCGGACCGAAGTGTAGATGCGACCGCTCGCTCCAACCCAGAACCGGACACTCTTATCCAGAGCAAAATGGTTAAGTGCCTTGCTCAAAGGCACTCTGACAGATTTGTCAACTAGCTGGCTCAGGGATTCAAACTAGCAACTTTTCGGATACTGGCACAGTGCTCTTAACCTCTAGGCTACCTGTTGCCCCTATGTGAGACTTTTGTATTCAGCTCTATTGTCCCATAAACTAACCAAAAAAGGATAGGGTGAATCACTGTCAGTAGTGTCAAAGCGCTTGCCAGGTTAGAGAATGTAATTCTGCTACTGTAAGGCACTTTTCTACCACCGACCTGCTGGCTCTGCAGTAAAGATACAAAAACAAACCAGGGGCAACAAACAGCAGCAGCTGATTGGAGCTGAACAGAATGGCTGTGCTAGAATGTGCTCTGTATTAAGACCAGATTGCCCATGACAACATGCCTCGGGGGAACCTTTGCATGAGAGCCCATTGTTCAAACATTTTCACCCAGCCCCCCAAAAAGCTCTGAATCACATGACCTGTCTCCTCTAGGGTGGTGGTAGTCCCAGGATATGCTGGCATAGGCCACAGTCCTAGGAGAGACTGGCAGAGGCCCCTGCAATCAATTCTACTAACAGGCCGGGACTCTGACAAGGCCCAGTGCCATCTGCCTGAGCAAAACCATTCCCCCGGATCGCCACGTCACTCTGGCACCCAGGCAGCAGCCCAAACTGGCACCCGCAAGACAAACAAGCCCCCTCAGACTCACACTCTGTCTCTCAGTCTGTCTCTTTCTCCATGTACCCCTCTTCTCCCTCTTTTTCTCGCCTTCTGTCCATTTCCATATCACACTCACTGTTCTACTAAACTCACACACAACACAAAGCAGTGTTACACAGGGAAACACACATACACACACAGACAGAAAAACATGAATACACCCACACCCACGCACTCAGAGACACATCATCCAGGAATGGCACCACAGTGTTACATTAAAGTGGCAGTACTGTCAAAAAATGTGATTTTCTTATTACTTTTTAAGATATTAACACACTATGATGCCGAGAAATAACACTCTGTAATTGTGAAAATGGCAATGCCCTTTTAGTGTAAGAGCCTTGGAGGAAACTAAATTGGCCAACAGCATGTCACAATCGGATCTGTTTATTCTGACAAATGACCAGTCATCTTTTATTTGCATATGGATCCTCCTACTTGGGTAAACTGCAGAGCATTGTTCCCCAACTCGCTGAATTTGGCCTGAGGGTGGTTTTATTTGGCTCCAATCCGGCCCAAGGGTGGTTTGAGCAACAACAACAAAAAGTCAATACACTTAAAAATGACGAAAGACAAATTGAAACTGTGTAGAAATGATAATGGGCCTATATTCATACAGTTTCTTGACTGTCAGGCTCAAGACAAAGAGGCTGTCCAGCTTGAGACCGAGACGAAGAGGTGATGCGAGATGCTCCACTCCCGTCAAAATCTGTCCACGTGAGAATACAGCGATAAGCAAACCAAGTGGGGATTTTTTTGTTTGAAATATAACACATCTTCAGTGAGGCCTTCCGGACAGAATGTGGCCCCCGGCACAAAATTAGTTTGACACCCCTGGTCCAGATGATCATATCTGCCAATCAGGTCTCTATATGTAAATATATAAACATTAATATCAACATGCCCACACAATCAGACTGAGCATTTCAATAGCAAAATGAAGCTGAGGAAAATAAATGATAAAAACATATTAGTTATTTTCATGAAATAAACACACACAGTGTGTTATGAGACATACAGTGGTGATTTTAAAATAACATTAAAAAGACTGCATGGGGTCATTAATGAGTTACTGTACATCTAGGCTGTTGGGCAGAAGGGAGGTTCAGTGCTTTAAAACAACCACAAGTAAAAATCTCTGACAAAAAAAAAAATAATAATAATATTAGGCTACACACATCATCTGATACATTTGCGGGAGAAGAATCACACAGCATCGCTAAAGATCCTCTTTATTATGCAAATTCCATTTTATCTCGCCCTCTCACTGGCCCATATGTGCAGTGAGTCCGCACAGAGGCAGACATAGCACAGTGAGGCCCCATGCTGGGCACCTAGCCACATGGAAATGCCTCCATCTGGGGCACTCAGAGCGACGGTGTGTGTGTGTGTGTGTGTGTGTGTGTGTGTGTGTGTGTGTGTGTGTGTGTGTGTGTGTGTGTGTGTGTGTGTGTGTGTGTGTGTGTGTGTGTGTGTGTGTGTGTGTGTATACAACAGTAGTCCTATCAGTGCCAGTGCCCATGCCATCACAGCCAGGAGGCTGAGCAATGATCCAAGTGGGAGTCATCATCAACCCGGAGGAGAACATTACTGGAATACTGGGAGTACTGTTGTCACTGACCCAGAGTATATGAGTATACTAAGTATACTGCTGGTCACCACTGACACAGAGTATACTGTTGCAGTCGCTGACCCAGACTGTATCATATATGAGTGGGGGCAGTGGACACACTCAGGCTGTTGGGCAGTGGGCACACTCAGTGACCCAGACAGAGAGGATGTAATTGGGACAGTGTAGTGTCAAAGACTTGAGGTCATTAGTAATGTGAGGCAATGGCTGCGCTGTGGCTCATTACTGATCTGGGTTACTGCTTCATTGTTTTAGAGATGATGGAAATGAGCAAATAAAAGCTGTGATGATCAAGTCTTCTAATAATCATGACTTTAAAAGACTGGAGGCACTTCAAAGTCACAACAACTCAATTAAGTGTTGAAGGAAGTGGAAATGGAATGCTGTCACTAGCTGGATGCCATTCCTTTACTTTCATCGCTGATTTTGTTTTGACAGGTCTCAGCTGTCTAATATGCCTAATGATTTTCTGAGAAAACTCACATTCAGACAATGGTAGATGAGTTATGATATTCTCCAAAGTCTGGCATTGAAAACTGCTCAGGGATTAGGAAAAGTGTCAGAATATTCAGAAATCGAATTATGCACTTGCACAAGCACACTCAAAAAAAATCACTCCAACTATTTTAGATGTGCTATAGCAGTGTTTCCCCTATGATGTTGGTCAGACAATCTGATGTGGTAATGTGTCACTCTGACCTTAAAGGCACGTGTCTATAGAAAAACGTTTAAAAAATATATTTTGTTTTTGACGTGACGTCCTTTTAAGATCACAGTGACACATTACAACATCAGATCGTCAGGGAAAGCTCCAAGTTTGCTTGTAATCCTGGAAGTGTAGCCAACCCTATTAATAGATGTATAAATGTATGCTCCAGGAAGACCCCCCCTCCCCAAGGGAAACACTGATTGTGAAGAGGGTGAATAAAGAATTTGAATAAAGCAGTGTTTATGCACATGCACATAGAAGAAAGAAACTTAATGTAGGGCACTCCAACACAGATCGGAGTCAAGAATGGAAATACAGGGGCCTACTGCTAAGGCCAACTAGAGAAATCAGTAGCTGCAGATTGTGTAGCATAAATCAAATATCACAGATTTTATTAACTCTGTCTGAACCTGCTCTCTGAAGACAAGAGTCTTAGCGCCAGGAGAGTGGATGCTTCCATCTCTATCAGTGATCCAGAGCCTGAGTCAAGGACCGCATACTCCCAACCACACAACACTACACAGGCCTATTCCATTGGAGTAAGAGAACACATTCCATTACACAGTATCAACCCCAATGCTTTCACATAACCAGCACTGATATAGTGACCAATTAAAAAGCTACAAGAAACTAGCGTACATAGTTCCTTAGGTCATTCAGATTAGACATGTTTCACATATGGAGAGCATGTTTTGTATTAGGATAGATATTATTTGTAAGATAGCTTTATGAAATTGAAAGGTGTTTTAGAGCTCTACCACAGTAGTTTGGGATGCACGTTGGCACTCAAAAAGATGTGTGATTTGTACGGTAGCAAAGTTAATTGAAGGTCTATTTTCAGTTTCTTTTCAGAAAGACTAACTTCATTCAACCTTCACGAACAAAGGGGAACATGTTACAAAAGACCACAAAATTAGGAATTAGAATACTAATATTCAATTTCAAAGTAATTTAATATGATCTCCATGTGAAAGACAATGGTGAATCATATCATTACTGAGTCATCCTAACTTCAAGCTGCTTATGCAGACTGAATATCAGTTCACCCAGCCAAAGTCAAAGTGGGACATAAACTACTACCCCCCTATCCAAAAACAGATACAGAAAACCCAGAGTTCATAGAACATACATGTTTTGCTCTGAAAACCTGGGGGGCCAAATAAAACCAACCGCAGGCCCCCAGTTGGGGACCCTGATCTAGGGCTTTGATGGTCATGGAATTTTAGATGACGGTTATTGGTCATCAAAATGACCACGGTCACGGTTTTAATCATTTGAATAGCAAACAAATATAGAAAAACAGTGAGGGAAAAAAGTATTTGAAAAACTTCCGATTTTGTATGTTTGCCCACTGACAAAGAAATGATCAGTCTATAATTTTAATGGTAGGTTTATTTGAACAGTGAGAGACAGAATAACAACAAAAGAATAGAGAAAAACACATGTCAAAAATGGTATAAATTTATTTGTATTTTAATGAGGGAAATAAGTATTTGACCCCCTCTCAATCAGAAAGATTTCTGGCTCCCAGGTGTCTTTTATACAGGTAACAAACTGAGATTAGGAGCACACTCTTAAAGGGAGTGCCCCTAATCTCAGTTTGTTACCTGTATAAAAGATACCTGTCCACAGAAGCAATCAATCAATCAGATTCCAAACTCTCCACCATGGCCAAGACCAAAGAGCTCTCCAAGGATGTCAGGGACAAGTTTGTAGACCTACACAAGGCTGGAATGGGCTACAAGACCATCACCAAGCAGCTTGGTGTATACATACACTACCAGTTTGCACACACCTACTCATTCCATTTGTAATTTTTCTTTATTTTTACTATTTTCTACATTGACTGACCTTCATATCTCAAAGGAATGATGGACTGTCATTTCTCTTTGCTTTTTTGAGCAGTTTTTTGCCTTCCTGAAGATAAACAATGTATACGAAATGCTTCAGTCTGGTTTTAGACCCCATCATAGCACTGAGACTGCACTTGTGAAGGTGGTAAATTACATTATAACGGCCTCAGACCGAGGCTCTGCATCTGTCCTCGTGCTCCTAGACCTTAGTGTTGCTTTTGATACTAACGATCACCACATTCTTTTGGAGAGATTAGAAACCCAAATTGGTCTACACGGACACGTTTTAGGACCACTATTGTTTTCACTATATATTCTACCTCTTGGGGATGTCATTCGAAAAAATAATGTTAACTTTCACAGCAATGCGGATGACACATAGCTGTACATTTCAATGAAAGACCCAAAATTGCTCTCGCTAGAAGCCTGTGCATCAGACATAAGGAAGTGGATGGCTGCAAACATTCTACATTTAAACTCGGACAAAACAGATATGCTTGTTCTAGGTCCCAAGAAACAAAGAGATATTCTGTAATAAATAATCTGACAATTAATCTTGATGGCTGTACAGTCGTCTCAAATAAAACTGTGAAGGACCTCGGCGTTAGCCAGCAGCATACCACCCTGCATACCACTGCGGGCTTGCTTCTGAAGCTTAGCAGGGTTGGTCCTGGTCGGTTCCTGGATGGGGGACCAGATGCTGCTGGAAGTGGTGTTGGAGGGCCAATAGGAGACACTCTTTCCTCTGGTCTAAAAAATACCCCAATGCCCCAGGGCAGTGATTGGGGACACTGCCCTGTGTAGGGTGCGGTCTTTCGGATGGGACGTTAAACGGGTGTCCTTACTCTCTGAGGTCATTCAAGATCCTATGGCACTTATTGTACGAGTAGGGGTGTTAACCCTGATGTCCTGGCTAAATTCTCAATTGGCCCACAAACCATCATGGTTACCTAATAATCCCCAGTTTACAATTGGCTCATTAATCCCCCTCCTCTCCCCTGTAACTATTCCCCAGGTCATTGCTGCAAATGAGAATGTGTAAAATAACGGATAAATAAAATTAAAATAAAATACTCTGGACCCTGCTCTCTTTTTTGACAAACATATCAAGACTGTTTCAAGGACAGCTTTTTTCCATCTATGTAACATTGCAAAAATCTGAATCTTTCTGTCCAAAAATGATGCAGAAAAATGAATCCATGCTTTTGTTACGTCTAGGTTAGACTACTGCAATGCTCTACTTTCCGGCTACCTGGATAAAGCACTAAATAAACTTCAGTTAGTGCTAAATACGGCTGCTAGAATCCTGACTAGAACCAAAAAATGTGATCATATTACTCCAGTGCTAGCCTCCCTACACTGGCTTCCTGTTAAGGCAAGGGCTGATTTCAAGGTTTTACTGCTAACCTACAAAGCATTACATGGCTTTGCTCCTACCTATCTTTCCGATTTGGTCCTGCCGTACATACCTACACGTACGCTACGGTCACAAGACGCAGGCCTCCTAATTGTCCCTAGAATTTCTAAGCAAACAGCTGTAGGGAGGGCTTTCTCCTATAGAGCTTCATTTTTATGGAATGGTCTGCCTACCCATTTGAGAGACGCAGACTCTGTCTCAACCTTTAAGTCTTTATTGAAGACTCGTCTGTTCAGTAGGTCATACGTAGTCTGGCCGAGGAATGTGAAGGTGAACGGGAAAAGGCTCTGGAGCAACAAACCACCCTTGCTGTCTCTGCCTGGCCGGTTCCGCTCTCTCCACTGGGAATCTCTGCCTCTAGCCCTATTACAGGGGCTGAGTCACTGGCTTACTGGTGCTCTTCCATGCAGTGCCTAGGAGGGGTGCGTCACTTGAGTGGGTTGAGTCACTGACGTGATCTTCCTGTCTGTGTTGGCGCCCCCCCTTGGGTTGTGCCGTGGCGGAGATCTTTGTGGGCTATACTCGGCCTTGTCTCAGGATGGTAAGTTGTTGGTTGAAGATATCCCTCTAGTGGTGTGGGGACTGTGCTTTGGCAAAGTGGGTGGGGTTATATCCTGCCTGTTTGGCCCTGTCTGGGGTATCATCGGATGGGTCCACAGTGTCTCCTGACCCCTCCTGTCTCAGCCTCCAGTATTTATGCTGTAGTAGTTTATGTGTCGGGGGGCTAGGGTCAGTCTGTTTTTTTCTGGAGTACTTCTCCTGTCTTATCCGTTGTCCTGTGTGAATTTAAGTATGCTCTCTCTAATTCTCTCTTTCTCTCTTTCTTTCTCTCGGAGGACTTGAGCCCTAGGACCATGCCTCAGTACAACCTGGTATGATGACTCCTTGCTGTCCCCAGTCCACCTGGCCATGCTGCTGCTCCAGTTTCAACTGTTCTGCCTGCGGCTATGGAACCCTGACCTGTTCACCGGACGTGCTACCTGTCCCAGACCTGCTGTTTTCAACTCCCTTGAGACAGCAGGAGCAGTAGAGATTCTCTGAATGATCCGCTATGAAAAGCCAACTGACATTTTCTCCTGAGGGGCTAACTTATTACACCCTCGACAACTACTGTGATTATTATTATTTGACCATGCTGGTCATTTATGAACATTTAAACATCTTGGCCATGTTCTGTTATAATCTCCACCCGGCAGAGCCAGAAGAGAACTGGCCACCCCTCATAGCCTGGTTCATCTCTGGGTTTCTTCCAAGGTTTTGGCCTTTCTAGGGAGTTTTTCCTAGCCACCGTGCTTCTACACCTGCATTGCTTGCTGTTTGGGGTTTTAGGCTGGGTTTACATACAGCACTTTGAGATATCAGCTGATGTTAGAAGGGCTATATAACTAAATGTGATTTTATTTGATTATTGCAATTAATAATGACTTGGTCTTTTACCAAATAGGGATATATTCTGTATACCACCTCTACCTCTACCAACTGATTAGCTCAAACACATATTAAGGAAAGAAATTCCACAAATGTACCTTTAACAAGGCACACCTGTTAATGCATTCCAGGCAAATACCTCATGAAGCTGGTTGAGAGAATGCCAAGAGTGTGCAGAGCTGTCACCAAGGCAAAGGGTGGCAACTTTGAATCTAAAATCTAAAATATGTTTTGATTTGTTTAACACTTTTTTGGTTACTACATGATTCCATATGTGTTGTTTCCTAGTTTTGATGTCTTCACTATTATTCTACAATGTAGAAAATAGTAAAAATAAAGAAAACCCTTGAATGAGTAGGTGTGTCCAAACTTTTGACTGGTACTGTATATATATATATATATATCATTTTTTAAATGCACATTTTCTCCTCTCATTTGCTCCTGACTGCATGTGCTGATGCTGCAGGGAGGGGGCGTTGTCTCGGCCACCAAATACTCATTTCTACAACACTCTTGCTTGTTTAAGCAAGGAAAAACAAAGTTTCATCATGTTCTACAGAGTCCGTGTTACCGTGGATACGGACTCCATTGCACGAATGCCTGGCTGTCCTGTCTTCAGTCATTTAATTTCCATGACAGTCTTCATCTATAATAATCGTTTACATGATTACACGTAATTGTTCCAGCCCTAAGTCGATCATAAACAACAGTTTTCTTCTGCTGTTCCACAGATTTCCCATAACAAAAGGCCACCCTGCATAGTATATGACATTCACGTCAGTCGTCTGCAGACGACGCTTAAGGTGAGTGTCTCGAATTCACATATTGCTTTTCATCCATTCTAAATGCAATGACACAGAGTGCTCACCTCCTTGTTTTCCATCTGTCAATCATCTTGTGAGCCACGAATGATCCCAGGCATCAGTACACCCTGTCACCCTGTCACTCAATTTCATTCTAACAGAACAGAAAAAAGACACGACTCCCGACCACCATTCAGGTGGAGCAGGCGAGGGAGGAATCACTCTGTCTCTTTTCATTCATTTCTCATCCATCATTTTTCTGTGGGCCTTCTCTGTAATCTCCCTGAAGTGAGAATCACATTTTAATTAGGTCTATCTATGGTTAGTGGTTCATCTTCCAGTCTCCCAGTCCCTACGTGCTGCTACGTGCTCACCCTGTGGGCTTTGCATCCTTATCAAAGATGACTCAGTCCCAGCTGCCTGTCAGGATCCAACATCTCCCTCATCTCTGACTTTTCATTCTTTAACCGCTCAAGCTCCGATCACAATCTTGACTTCCTGCAACCGACAACAAAGCAAACCTGCCTAACAAAGTCCTATTTTCCTTGAAGGGAGTTTTGTTTTAATGCTCAATCAATAAGCTGCCTGAGAAAGAATAAAACACAACAACACACCAGAAACTAAAGCATGTTTAATATATAATGTGTGAGGGCAGTGGCTGTGAATTCACAAACCGAACAGGAGACTGACTCCAACTGTTAGCATATCACTCATCCTCTCCCCTAACACATAGCATTCCCAGGTGGAGCTGACATTTCTCTCCCTAAATGTCCTTTCTCTCCTCTGTCTGCTGCTGGGCAGATGACAGCCACTCCCCACTTGGGGAGACTGAAGCTCTGGGAGAAGGCCACAGGAAGCCATGTTTTACCCAGAAAAATAGGAAACAGAAAGAGTGCTTTGGAGATAAAACCAGTGGAATGGGTAAAAAGGCTAAATATTGGAGATGAAACCAATGAGAACATGTTGTGGAACAGTAAACTATTGGCATGCAAAGATAACTGAACCAGTGGATCATTTAGTGTATTGTGGTACAGGACTAACAATGCATTACATTGAGTTACTTAAAACCCATTCGTGTACTTGTACTACAGGGGTGTCAAATTCATTCCATGGAAGGCCTAGAGTCTGCAGATTTTTGATTTTCCTTTCAATTAAGGCCTAGACAACAAGGTGAGGGGATGAGTTCCTTTCGCATTAGTGACCTTAATTCATCAATCAAGCACAAGGGAGGAGCGAAAACCCACAGACACTCGGCCATCCATGGAATGAGTTTGACATGTGCTGTACTATATTTAGGACAATATCAAAATGAGCCACAGAACAAATTGTTTGGTGTAAAAGCATTACATTTGGAGTCAACATAGTTAGTACAAGTGTCTAGACAGGCCACATTGACATTTTAAGTTTGTCAATATTTACAATAATATTATATTTAAAAAATCTTAAAAATGACTTTTGAAATACATTAAATGAATTAAATAGTTTAAAAGCCTATAGTTTTGTTATTTAAAATGTTCAAAGCCCAAATATGACAAATGTATTATTCACTTGTCAGTAGTTTCTGTATAGTACTGTATTTTGTCTTTCGTCACATAGGGTTACAGATTTTATTTTCAAGAATCAAGTCAAAATGATCTGATCTTATTACATTTACATTTAATTGTTGGTATATTGATTGCCTGGACCAATATACACTGAACCAATATATGAACCAAAATATAAATGCAACATGCAACGATTTCAAAGATTTTACTGAGTTACAGTTCATATAAAGAAATCAGTCAATTGAAATAATTTCATTAGGCCCTATTCTATGGACTGGGAATACAGATATGGTCACAGATGCCTTATATAAATGGTTAAGGGCTTAGATCAGAAAACCAGTCAGTATCTGGTGTGACCCCCATCTGGGATATGTTCAGCTTCCTTGTGTACAGATCCTTGCAACATGGTGCCGTGCATTATCATGCTGAAACATGAGGTGATGGCTGCGGATGAATAGCATGGCAATGGGCCTCCGGATCTCATCACAGTATCTCTGTGCAATCAAATTGCATTCGAAAAAAATGCAATTGTGTTTGTTGTCTGTAGCTTATGCCTGCCCATACCATAACCCCAGAGCCACTATGGGGCACTCTGCTCACAACGTTGACATCAACGTTCACCCACATTTCTCACACATGACGCCATACACGCCGTATCTGCCCTGTACAGTTGAAACCCGGGATTCATCCGTGAAGAGCACACTTCTCCAACATGCCAGTGGCCATCGAAGGTGAGCATTTGCTCACCATCGATTAAAACACCGAACTGCTGGCAGGTCAAGGCCCTGGGTAGGACAATGAGCATGCAGATGAGCTGCCCTGAGACGGTTTCTGACAGTTTGTGCATACATTTTTCAGTTATTGTAACATTCCCCAGTTTCTGTGTTGTTGTGGGTTTGTGTATATGTGTATTTCAGGAAATGGCTTCCTGGATTCCAAAGCAGCTGATTGGTCGGCCCATCACTAGTTGGAGCTCTCACCCCACCCTCTCGTCAGGGGATACAGCTGTCTGCAATTACTGACTCCTTCTGCAGCTTGAAAAGCCAGTGTTCCTTTGTTAGGAGAGGGAGCTTCTTTGTATGTCCTGTGTTGGTTGTTGGTCTGGTAAATTTGTTGAAATAGTTATTTTTTATTTTTTTGTAGCTGCTCCTGTAGTGGTATGTGTATACCATAGTACCTGGTGTTTTTTGTTTATTTAAATTGTTCACTAAATTTGAATTATTCTGTTTCATTTGTTCCCAGGGGGAGAAGGCACCGTGTGTGTGTGTGTGTGTGTGCGCGCCTTCCCCCTGTATTTAGCCAAGAGCCCTGCGGGCATACATATACCTGTTGTATTTACTATGTCTATGCACACTAGGTATGACTGGGCGGACCACCCCCTGTATTTTGGTTAGCGCGCCAGCTGGCGCTAAGAAAAGGTAACCAGTGGGTAGGCAGGTAAGGCAGGAGAAGGGGAAACTTTAACCTTTGCTTTGGTTCCGTCCAGCCCCTTTTCCCCACCTTATCGTGTGAAGAAAGAATACATTCCCTGTAAACTGTAAAAATCTCTGCCTCTGTCATCCTTACCCGCACCTACAATCACATACCTTTTTTCTACTCCACGGGGAGTTGAGTTGTTGCAAGGTGTTGCGTTCCCTCCAAGAGGCATACGTAACAGTTGTGGAAACTCAGTTTTATCAGCTGTCCAGGTGACTGGTCTCAGATGATCCCGTAGGTGAAGAAGCCAGATGTGGAGGTCCTGGGCTGGCGTGGTTACACGTGGTCTGAGGGTTGCGAGGCTGGTTGGACGTACTGCCAAATTATCTAAAACAATGTTGGAGCGTCTTTATGGTAGAGAAATTAACAAAATTATCTGACAACGGCTCTGGTGGACGTGCCTGCAGTCAACATGCCAATTGCATGCTTCCTCAACTTGAGACATTGGTGGCATTGTTGTGACAAACCTGCAAATTTTAGAGGCATTTTATTGTCCCCTGCACAAGGTGCACCTGTGTAATGATCATGCTGTTTAATCAGCTTCTTTATATACCACACCAGTCAGGTGGATGGATTATCTTGGCAAAGGAGAACATGCTCACTAACATGGATGTAGACACATTTCTGTAGAAAATTTGAGAGAAATACATTATTTTCTGTGTATGGAAAACTTCTGGGATCTTTTATTTCAGCTCATGAAACATTGGACCAATATTTCAAATGTTGAGTTTTATATTTTTGTTCAGTATATATATCTAAAGAAGTCCACACACTCTCACATCCCTAGACTATATGCAGTATAAGCAAATTCAATGGTGACTGGAGAATGAGTGATTTTACAGCATTCTCTCTCTCTCTCTCTCAGATCTTAAACATGTTCCAATCTTAACTGTCTGGACCAAATATAAAAAAACTAAATCTAATGAAATTCACACACATACACACATTCCTAAAGTATATTATAGAGCAAAAGCAAATCCAATGCAAATCAATAGAGAATGAGGCATACTACAGCAGTGCTAAACATGTTGCAAACCCCACCCTACCTTGTTTGTGGTATGCATGTACACGTGTGCTTGTGAGATAAGGAGGGAGAATGCTTTAGAATGCCTCACTCTCCATTGACTTGCATTGGATTTGTTAAAACTGTACAATATACTCTAGGAGTGTGTGTGAGTGGATTTCCTTAGATATTGCTTTTATGTACAGTCCCAGTCAATAGTTTAGGATTTTCTTTATTTTTACTATTTTGTAGACAAACTATGAAAAAACACATGGAATCATGTAGTAACCAAATAAGTGTTAAAAAAATCTAAATATATTTTATATTTGAGATTCTTCAAGGTAGCCAACCTTTGCGTTGACAGATGTGCACACTCTTAGCATTCTGTCAACCAGCTTCACCTGGAATACTTTTCCAACAGTCTTGAAGGAGTTCGCACATGTGCTGATTACTTGTTGGCTGCTTTTCCTTCACTCTGGGGTCCAACTCATCCAAAACCACCTCAATTGGGTTGAGGTCAGGTGATTGTCAGGTCATTCTCCCTCAATTGGGTGTGAGGTCAGGTCATCTGATATAGCACTCCATCACTCTCATTCTTGGTCAAATAGCCCTTACTCATCCAGGAGGTATGTATGGTCATTGCCCTTTTGAAAAACAAAACCAGATGGGATGGTGTATCGCTGCAGAATTCTACGGGAGCCATGCTGGTTAAGTTCGAAATAATTGTCACCAGCAAAGCACCCCCACACTATCACACCTCCTTCTCCATGCTTCACTGTGGGATACACGCATGTGGAGATCTTCAGTTCACCGACTCTGCGTCTCACATAGACACGGCAGGTGGGACGAAAAATCTCACATTTGGACTCATCAGACCAAAGGACAGATTTCCACCAGTGTAATGTTCATTGCTTGTGTTTCTTGGCCCAAGCATCTCTTCTTCTTATTGCTGTCCTTTAGTAGTGGTTTCTTTGCAGCAATTTGATCATGAAGGCCTGATTCACGCATTCTTCTCTGAACAGTTGATGTTGAGATGTTACTTGAACTCTGTGAAGGATTTATTTGAGCTGCAATCTGAGGTGCAGTTAACTCTAATGAACTTATCTGCAGCAGAGGTAACTCTGGGTCTTCCTTTCCTGTGGTGATCCTCATGAGAGCTAGTTTCATCATAGTACTTGATGGTTTTTGCAACTGCACTTGAAATGTTCAAAGTTCTTGAACTTTTCAGGATTGACTGACCTTCATTGTCATGGTTCCACCTGTCACCATTGGGCGGCATAGACCCTTATGATTTCCCACTTAAATGAAGTGTGTTTTCTGTCATCCTTTGCTGAAGCTTGATTTATGATTCCTCATCTGGTCTCTTCTCTGCACCTGTGTCCAACCTCCCCATGTCACAGCAAGCTTCAGCCCACAACATGGAGCCAGAAGTGATCACCCAGATCAAGAATGTTGTATCCCACCAAGGAGCACTGCTGGGGTGGCAGCAAGAACATCTCTTCCAGATATCGGAAACCTTCCGGACACTTACCGACTCCCTCCAAACACAGCCCAACTCCAACCCAGGAGGAGCCAATGCCCAATGTTCATCATCCAGTGCTACAGGCATCACCGTAGTTCCTCCAGGGAACCTGTACCAAGATCCCAGCCCTTGAGCAGTAAGACGGCCACCCGGGAGGATGCAAGGGATTCCTCTCTCAGTGCTCTCTGCTGTTCGAGCTACGGTCCTCCTCGTTCCACACCAATCGGGCCATGATCGCAACCATAATCTCTGTACTCTCAGGCAAGGCCCTGGCATGGGCAACGGCGCTGTGGGAACAGCAGCCACCATCCTGCAGCTCCATATTAGCTTTCAATGCTGAGGTGCGACAAATCTTCGACCACCCAGTCAGTGGACAGGAAGCAGCCAGCTCACTGTTCAACATCTGCCAAGGGGCCAGACCAGTGTCCTCACTATTATTTTACAATGTAGAAATTATTTAAAATAAAGAAAAACTGTATATATACACATGCACACACTACCGCTCAAAAGTTTGTGGTCACTTAGAAATGTTGTAACGTGTGCGTGCGCTGGGAGTCGGGAAGCAAGTTTAGGGAGTAAATAATTTAATAAATGAAACATAATGCAAAACAAGAAACACAAACTACACACAGACAGGAAACTGAAACAGAAACAATAACGCCTGGGGAAGGAACCAAATGGAGCGATATACAGTTGAAGTAGGAAGTTTACATACACCTTAGACAAATACATTTAAACTCAGTTTTTCACAATTCCTAACATTTAATCCTAGTTAAAAATTCCCTGTCTTAGACCAGTTAGGATCACCACTTTATTTTAAGAATGTGAAATAATAGTAGAGAGTGATTTATTTCAGCTTTTATTTCGTTCATCACATTGTTGTTTTTCACTTTTTCAGTTATGCCCACAAATCTTCTATGGGATTGAGGTCAGGTGCGTAGCGATGGTCACTCCAATACCTTGACTTTGTTGTCCTTAGGCCATTTTGTCACAACTTTGAAATTATGCTTGTAGTCATTGTCCATTTGGAACACCCATTTGCGACCAAGCTTTACCTTCCTGAATGATGTCTTGAGATGTTACTCCAATATATCCACATTATTTTCATCTCTCATGCTGCCATCTATTTTTTTAAGTGCACCATTCCCTCTTGCAGCAAACCACCCCCACAACATAATTCTGACACCCCCGTGCTTCACGGTTAGAATTGTGTTCTTCGGCATGCAAGCATCCCTATTTTCCTCCAAACATAATGATGGTCATAATGGCCAAACAGTTCTCTTTTTGTTTCATCAGACCAGAGGACATTTCTCCAAAAAGTACGATCTTTGTCCCCATGTGCAGTTGCAAGACGTAGTCTGTATTTATTATGGCGGTTTTGGAGCAGTGGCTTCTTCCTTGCTGAGCGGCCTTTCAGGTTATGTCGATATAGGACTCGTTGTACTGTGGATATAGATACTTTTGTACCTGTTTCCTCCAGCATCTTCACAAGGTCCTTTGCTGTTGTTCTGCGATTGATTTGCACTTTTCACACCAAAGTACGTTCATCTCTAGGAGACAGAATGCGTCTCCTTCCTGAGCGGTATGACGGCTGCGTGGTCCCACGGTGTTTATACTTGCATACTATTGTTTGTACAGATTAACGTGGTACCTTCAGGCGTTTGGCATTTGCTCCCAAGGATGAACCAGACTTGTTGAGGTCTACAATTTTTTTTCTGAAGTCTTGGCTGACTTCTGTTGATTTCACCATAATGTCAAGCAACGAGACAATGAGTTTGAAGGTAGGCCTTGAAATAAATCCACAGGTATACCTCCAATTGACTCAAATTATGTCAATTAGCCTATCAGAAGCTTCTAAAGCCATGACATCATATTCTGGAATTTTACAAGCTGTTTAAAGGCAGTCAACTTAGTTTATGTAAACTTCTGACCCACTGGAATTGTGATACAGTGAATTATAAGTGAAAAAATCTGTCTGTAAACAATTGTTGGAAAAATGACTTGTGTCATGCACAAAGTAGATGTCCTAACTGACTTGCCAAGACTATAGTTTGTTAGAACAAGAAATAAGTGGAGTGGTTGAAAAACGAGTTTTAATGACTCCAACTTAAGTGTATGTAAACTTCTAACTTCAACTGTATATAGGGAATGTAATCAAGGAGGTGATGGAGTCCAGGTGACTCTGATGACGCGCATGTGTATGTAACAATGGTGGCAGGTGTGCGCCATAACAAACAGCCTGATGACCTAGAGGTTGCGGAGGGAGCACACGTGACAAATGTCCCTGTTTTTAAAATAAAGTAATTTTTTTGGCCATTAAAATAACATAAAATTCATCAGAAATACAGTGTAGCCATTGTTAATGTTGTAAATTACTATTGTAGCTGGAAATGGCAGATTTTTATGGAATATCTACATAGGCGTACAGAGGCCCCTTATCAGCAACCATCACGTCTATGTTCCAATGGCACTTTGTCCAAGTTGAACATTTTAAAAGGCTAATTGATCATTAGGAAACCATTTTGCAGTGATGTTAGCACAGTTGTTCTGATTAAAGAAGCAATAAAACTGGCCTTCTTTAGACTAGTTGAGTATCTGGAGCATCAGCATTTGTGCATTCGATTACAGGTTCAAAATAGCCAGAAACAATTAACTTTCTTCTGTAACGTGTCAGTCTATTCATGTCCTGAGAAATGAAAGCTATTCCATGCAAGAAATGTCCAAGAAACTTTTGATCTTGTACAACTCTGTGTGCATCTCCCTTCACAGAACAGCACAAACTGGCCCTGACCAGAATTGAAAGAGGAGTGGGAGGCCCCAGTGCACAACTGAGCAAAAGGACAAGTACATTTGAGTGTCTAGTTTCAGAAACAGACACCTCACAAGTCCTCAACTTGTGTACCCTTAAAACACCAGTCTCAAAGTCAACAGTGAAGAGGTTACTCTGGGATGCTGGCCTTCTAGGCCGAGTTGCAAAGATAAAGCCATATCTCAGACTGGCCAATAAAAATAAAAGATTAAGATGGGCAAAAGAACACAGACACTGGACAGAGGAACTTTGCCTAGAAGGCCAGCATCCTGGAGTTGCCTCTTCACTGTTCACTGCATGACTTTCAACCTTGTAAGCCTGTACAGGAGTTGTAGTGATGAGACAAGATAGTAGCTACTAACAATTGGATACCATGAAATTGGGGAGAAAAAGGGGTAAAGAAAACCTCATACAATGATGGAAAGACCTGTGTTAATGCAGACAGAGAAGTGTCCTTGTTAATGCAGACAGAGAAGTGTCCTTGTTAATGCGGACAGAGAAGTGTCCTTGTTAATGCGGACAGAGAAGAGATGCAATGTCTTAATCATAACGTAATATAGTTGCAGAGAGTCCCTGTAATCCTAGATTCAGATCATTCAGGAGAGAAAAAACATCACCCAGATAGGCCAGTTGTGTGAGAAACTTGTCATCATGCAAGCGGTCAGACAAGTGAAAATTATGGTAAATAAAAACATCTTTAAACTCGTGTCAATACTTTGCCCCTTGATAACCAGCACAGTATGTTGTAAAAGCCTCTCCATGGTCACTGTCCATATCATTGCATAGTGCAGAAAATACAGTGCCTTGCGAAAGTATTCGGCCCCCTTGAACTTTGCGACATTTTGCCACATTTCAGGCTTCAAACATAAAGATATAAAACTGTATTTTCTTGTGAAGAATCAACAACAAGTGGGACACAATCATGAAGTGGACGACATTTATTGGATATTTCAAACTTTTTTAACAAATCAAAAACTGAATAATTGGGCGTGCAAAATTATTCAGCCCCTTTACTTTCAGTGCAGCAAACTCTCTCCAGAAGTTCAGTGAGGATCTCTGAATGATCCAATGTTGACCTAAATGACTAACGATGATAAATACAATCCACCTGTGTGTAATCAAGTCTCCGTATAAATGCACATGCACTGTGATAGTCTCAGAGGTCTGTTAAAAGCGCAGAGAGCAACATGAAGAACAAGGAACACACCAGGCAGGTCCGAGATACTGTTGTGAAGAAGTTTAAAGCCAGATTTGGATACAAAAAGATTTCCCAAGCTTTAAACATCCCAAGGAGCACTGTGCAACGATAATATTGAAATGGAAGGAGTATCAGACCACTGCAAATCTACCAAGACCTGGCCATCCCTCTAAACTTTCAGCTCATACAAGGAGAAGACTGATCAGAGATGCAGCCAAGAGGCCCATGATCACTCTGGATGAACTGCAGAGATCTACAGCTGAGGTGGGAGACCCTGTCCATAGGACAACAATCAGTCATATATTGCACAAATCTGGCCTTTATGGAAGAGTGGCAAGAAGAAAGCCATTTCTTAAAGATATCTATAAAAAGTGTTGTTTAAAGTTTGCCACAAGCCACCTGGGAGACACACCAAACATGTGGAAGAAGGTGCTCTGGTCAGATGAAACCAAAATTGAACTTTCTGGCAACAATGCAAAACGTTATGTTTGGCGTAAAAGCAACACAGCTCATCACCCTGAACACCCTATCCCCACTGTCAAACATGGTGGTGTCAGCATCATGGTTTGGGCCTGCTTTTCTTCAGCAGGGACAGGGAAGATGGTTAAAATTGATGGGAAGATGGATGGAGCCAAATACAGGACCATTCTGGAAGAAAACCTGATGGAGTCTGCAAAAGACCTGAGACTGGGACGGAGATTTGTCTTCCAACAAGACAATGATCCAAAACATAAAGCAAAATCTACAATGGAATGGTTCAAAAATAAACATATCCAGGTGTTAGAATGGCCAAGTCAAAGTCCAGACCTGAATCCAATCGAGAATCTGTGGAATGAACTGAAAACTGCTGTTCACAAATGCTCTCCATCCAACCTCACTGAGCTCGAGCTGTTTTGCAAGGAGGAATGGGAAAAAATGTCAGTCTCTCGATGTGCAAAACTGATAGAGACAGACCCCAAGCGACTGACAGCTGTAATCGCAGCAAAAGGTGGCGCTACAAAGTATTAACTTAAGGGAGCTGAATAATTTTGCACGCCCAATTTTTCAGTTTTTGATTTGTTATAAAAGTTTGAAATATCCAATAAATGTCGTTCCACTTCATGATTGTGTCCCACTTGTTGTTGATTCTTCACAAAAAAATACAGTTTTATATCTTTATGTTTGAAGCCTGAAATGTGGCAAAAGGTCGCAAAGTTCAAGGGGGCCGAATACTTTCGCAAGGCACTGTACATGAGATTTCAGGGGCCTTGCTTTAACCATTTTCACTGTAGTGTCCAAAATATCTTTCAAGCTGTCAGGCATCCCCTTGGCAGCAAGAACCTCTTGGTGGATGCTACAGTGTACCCAAGTGGCGTCGGAAGCAATTACCACTCCACATTCTCCCTGTCATGACTTTTACGCCATCAGTACAAATACCAACACATTTTGACCACCAAAGTCCATTTGATGTCACAAAGCTGTCCAGTCCTTTAAAAATATCCTCTCCTGTTGTCCTGGTTTACAGAAGAGGATGTCTTCCTTAATTGACCCCCCCATAAACGTAACGGACATATACCAGGAGCTGTGCCAGGCCCGCCACGTCTGTTGGCTCAACCAGCGGTAACGCATAGAATTCACTGGCTTATATGCTAAGCAGTAATTGTTTCAAAAATATCTACTGTTATGTCACTGATGAGTCATGAAATAGTGTTGTTTGATGAAGGTATTGTCTGTATAGTTTTTTCTGGCCTTTTCCCCCAACATTGTCCCAACCATATCCGCAGTAGCAAGAAGAAGAAGAATGAAGTCTTCCACAATAATATGGGGCTTGCCTATATACATATTATTAAGATCTGATCATGTGTACATATATTCACATGACTTGATTCATGAAATGTGTAAAAAACAGTAACCCAATTCGTCCAAAGACTAAATATAGTACAATATCAAGAACTCACATTGTAGACAAACGCTTTGGCCAACTTAAAACAGTCAGATTTGTCAATCAGTATGCTCAGAGAACAGTATGCTCAGAGAACAAGTGTAACAAAGGTCATTTTTTATTTCCATTTGAGTTAAGGACCTATGGTTCTTCTTACGGGTGCATGGATGATCTTGATAGGGTTATCACTCTTTACTATGGGTTAAGGTTTTTCCATGGACCTAGACATCTGTGTGTATTATGCATAGTGCACAGCTTATATGGATTTAGTTTTGTTGTTTGAGCACTGTATATGGTACACAGCAAAGGGAATGCATATCTCTAGATCTGGAACACCTAGCTACATTCGGCTGCAGAGAGAAAGCTTGGCGTAAGGAGGGGTAAATGTTTATGACAAACACAATGTTGTCTACCCAGATACTCCAGTAGTCTTTTTTAAATTAGCACGCTTGTGTGAGAGGGTCGTTAGGAATTACTTCGAGCTCTGAGAGAGGAGAGCAGAGGGGCTGCTGAGGTAAAAGACAGAGACACTGAATGCTGACTCCACAACACACAGATCTATTAATCTATCTATCTGCCCCAGCAGCCAAAACAACAGCTAACATATCAATACAACACTCTGCAAACACAACACACATCACTGTCACTAACACTGTCTGCACATCACCACCCTTTAATAAACAATCAAACAAACACACACACACACACACACAGCACAAACAAACACATCCCCACCTCAGGTCACAACCCTGAACCGAATCACGAAACACTTTACAAACACCAGACTAACAACTACTATTACATACAACACACACTGAAACTCACAGAGAATACAGGATCATACCATTTTCAGGGTGCTCCATTTCCCCAATGCTGCCGTCTGGGGTGGTCCTCTCGTAGTGATCCTCAGGCAGGGTCAGGGGCCCGATACGGGGGCCAGACGATGACTTACTGCTGGGCGTCTCTGACTCCTCCAGGCCGCTGTCATAGTAACTGTGCTGAGATGCATCCTGCAGATCCTGCACCGGATTGGCTGTGGAGAATGTCACTCTGCGATGGGGGAGCTGAAATCAGAAAATATCTCCATCAACATAAAAGTCCAGCATGTCTTCTTAATAGATGAATTCCCCCCTTGCAGAGATCAGTTTACTAAATGGCCAGTCGCCATATTCAACAAGGGAAAGATGACTAATCATGGCCCACATACAGTACACTCCCCCACCCCCACCCCCACCCACGCACACAAACACCCCTCGTAAAACTGAGGAAACCACTGGTGTAGCAGAAAAGGCCTTATTGCCTATTCTGTGCTGCTGAGAGTTTGTGGTAGAGATCAATAACCCAGGTCTGTACTCCACTCTCCCCTTATCTTTCTTCCCTTGTTCTCTTAGGCAGAACAGATCCATTTTAGCAGGGATTGGAAGCGATATGCCAGTCATTTTAGCACAAATACAGGAACCATGCAGGGCTGCTTTTAGAGTGTTCATAGAGCTATCAACACTGGGTTGTTAATCAAGTCTACCGGACCACTAATGCTCTCAGGATGGTTTTATTATTATGAATCATTTTTTATCTATCAACCGTTAATTTGCTCTTCCTCTCTGTTTCATTCATTCTTTCTTTCACTCACAATCAGTACTTCCTATTTGTATTCTGAAGTGTGGCCCCACATACACTGCATGTAGACTTCTTCCTCCCACATGGCCCATTTGCCCGGGACAATTAAGTGTTAGCCATCAATTTAAACCTAACTGAATGCGATGCAGACACTTTCTAAAAACTCTCTATGTATGTGTGTCTATATGTACAGTATGTGTTTGTGAGTCTGTGCTAGAATGTGCACGAGTGTGTCTTAGGGCATAACATGGGTTTCCTCTCTTAATTACATTATTCGGAGCGGGGGGGGGGGGGCAGGTAGCCTAGTGGTTAAAGCATTTGGCCACTAACCAAAAGGTTACTAGTCCGAATCCCAGAGCGGACAAGGTAAAAATCTGTCATTCTGCCCCTGAACAAGGCGGTTAACCCACAGTTTCTAGGCCGTCATTGTAAATAAGAATTTGTTCTTAACTGACTTGCCTAGTTAATAAATAAACATACTTTAAAAAAAATCTGTAATAAAAACATGCATGCCGCACTTCTGGTGATACGTAAATGTAAGTGACATTATTTTATCTACCGTGAAAAATGTGGAGAATTGCAAATGGAATTGCTTGATCTACTGTATGAAAAATACCATGCCTCATGAAGAATGCAAATTGTTTGATCTGTGTTAAGGCCTACAAGTTGCCTTGCAACTCGGATATAATGTACTTAGTATATAGACTTTTATTGGGACGTGGGTTAGCATTGTTATTGTGATATTTCAATCAAGCCGTTTATTGCTTTACTAGAACGAACTGAGGTAATGGTATTCTCAAGGAGAACTCTCAAACTGTGAATAAGGGTATCCTAAGCAGACACATTACTATTTAAATATAAGGGTGCATTTAGTTGTTTAAATATGGATTCTTGCCTAAACTGCTCTTGTAGGCATTGCTCGAGATTCAGCATTTCCCTGGGTAGGCTATGTATGGTAGACTGGGAGGCTAGGGCTACGCAGATGGGAAATAAGATTCATTTTTAGTCAGAACACAGCTACTCCACCAGGGCTGGAGTGTGTACAGAGACAGAGGGGGCGTTGCGCTGGCAGTTGGGGTCAATTCTGAGGGCTAGAGGCGACTTGGAGGAGATTGTATAGGACTAGAGGCTGGAAACTCAAAGAATTGGATCTTGGAATGGGGCTTAAGCAAAATCAGAAAGTACTGTATGTGGTGCCGAAGAAGATGGCTGACGTCTTCCATGCTCCTAATCAATTGTGCTATTTTGTTCGGTTTTTGCATTGTTTTAAATCATTTTTTACTTATTTTGTACAGAAATTTGCTCCTACCTTTGCTTATGACCGAAAATAACTTCTGGACATCAGAACTGTGATTACTCAACACGAGCTGGAAGAAGCTTTTTCCTTTAACGAGTCCAACTAGAAGTATATAATGCTCTCCCAGGGACAGGCCCAAATCCCCATCAATTGCGTGAAGAAAAGACGAAGGAACAGAGGATGCAGATCGGGCTGCCTTCTGAGAATCTGAAGGCGAGCGAGTAAACTCCCACTGCCATCCGTCCTACTTCCTAACATCATTGGAAAATAACATTGATGACCTACATTTTCGATTATCCTACCACCAAGTAGTGGCTGAATGACTGGATAATATAGAGCTGGTGGGATTTTCAATGCACCGGTAGAACAGAGAAGCTATGTCTGGTGGGAGTGTGTGTCTTTTTGTCAATAACTGCTGGTGCGCAATGTCAAATATTAAAGAAGTCTTGAGGTATTGCTCGCCTGACGTAGAGTACCTCATGATAACATTTACATTTACATTTAAGTAATTTAGCAGACGCTCTTATCCAGAGCGACTTACAAATTGGAATAAGCTGTAGAACACACTATTTACCAGGAGAGTTCTCCTCTATATTATTCGTAGCCGTTTATTTACCACCACAGACACTGCTGGCACTAAGACTGCACTCAACCAAGTTGATAAGGCCATAAGCAAACAAGAAAATGCTCATCCAGAAGCAGTGCTCCCAGTGGCCGGGGACTTTAATGCAAGCAAATTTAAATCAGTTTTACAAAATTTTTACCAGCATGTCACATGTGCAACCAGAGGGAAAAAAAACTCTAGATCACATTTACTCCACAAACAGAGATGCATACACTGCTCTCCCCCGCCCTCCATTCTGACCATAACTATATCCTCCTTTCACGACTCGGAGTCGGCTCCTCTCCTTGTTCGGGCGGCGATCGGCGGTCGACGTAACCGGTCTTCTAGCCATCGCCGCTCCACCTTTCATTTTCCATTGTTTGTCTTGTTTTTCCACACACCTGTTTTACATCCCCTCATTACTCTACTTCTATATATTCCTCTGTCCCCCCCATGTCTGTGTGTGTAATTGTTTGTTACATGTCATGTGTGACGCATCATGCTGTGTTTTTCGCCGGGTCTTGTTTGGAACCCATGGTATTGTATGCTGTACATTATTTGTGTGACAAGAGTGCTATTCGCTTTTGCCTTTGGTGGGAGTGCCGTTACGCAGTTGTGTCAGACTGCTTTCCTTCTGCAAGATAAAGTGTGCCTGTTCACTCGTCTCTGCTCTCCTGCACCTGACTTCAGTTAACCAGTTGCGCACACAGTTGACACCTCCTGATTCCTGCTTACATGCGAAAACTAAAGCAGGAAGTACCAGTGACTCGCTCAATACGAAAGTGGTCAGATGACGCAGATGCTACACTACAGAACTATTTTGCTAGCACAGAATGGAATATTTTCCGGGATTCGTCCAATGGCATTGAGGTGTATACCACCTCAGTCATCGGCTTCATCAATGAGTGCATTGATGACGTCGTCTCCACAGTGACCGTACGTACATATCCCAACCAGAAGCCATGGATAACAGGCAACATCCGCATCAAGCCAAAGGCTAGTGCTGCCGTTTTCAAGGAGCAAGACACCATTCCGGACGCACTATATGAAAATCCTGCTCTGCCCTCAGACGAACCAAGCAAAGCCTCAATACAGGACGAAGATTGAATCCTACTATACCGGCTCTGACACTCGTCAGATGTGGCAGGGCTTGAAAACTATTACGGACTACAAAGGGAAACCCAGATGCAAGCTGCCCAGTGACGTGAGCCTAACAGACGAGCTAAATGCTTTTTATTCTCGATTCAAAGGCAAGCAACACTGAATCATGCGCGAGAGCACCAGCTGTTCTGGATGTCTGTGTGATAATGCTCTCGGTAGCCGATGTGAGCAAGACCTTTAAACAGGTCAACGTTCACAAAGCCAGATGGATTACGAGGACGTGTTCTCAAAGCATGCGCGGAACAACTGGCAAGTGTCTTCACTGACATCTTCAACCTCTCCCTGACTAAGTCTGTAATACCTATATGTTTCAATTAGAAAACCATAGTCCCTGTGCCCATGGAAGCGAAGGTAACCTGCCTAAATCTAAATGATTATTGCTCTGTAGCACTCACGTCGGTAGCCATGAAGTGCTTTGAAAGGCTGATCATGTCTCACATCAACAACATCCTCCCGGATACCCTAGACCCACTCCAATTCGCATACCAAGCCCAAAAGATGAAGCAATCTCTATTGCACTCCACACTGCCCTTTCCCACTTGGAAAAAAGGAACACCTATGTGAGAATGCTGTTCATTGACTACAGCCCAGCGTTCAACACCATAGTGCTCATGAAGCTCATCACTAAGCTAAACACATCCCTCTGCAACAGGATCCTGGACTTCCTGATGGGCCCCCCAGATGGTAAGGGTAGGCAACAGCATGTCTGCCACGCTAATCCTGAACACTGGGGCCCCTCAGGGGGGTGTACTTAGCCCCCTCCTGTAATTCCTTGTTCACTGTTCACCCACGACTATGTGGCCAAACATGACTCTAACACCATCATTAAGTTTGCTGACGACACAACAGTTCTTAGGCCTGATACCCGACAATGATGAGACAGCCTATAGGGAGGAAGTCAGGACACTGGCAGTGTGGTGCCAGGACAACAACCTCTCACTCAATGCGAACAATATATAGGAGCTGATCGTGAACTACAGGAAAAGGCGGGCCAAACAGGCCCCCATTAACATCAACGGGGCTGTAGTAGAGCGGGTTGAGAGTTTCAAGTTCCTTGGTGTCCACTTCACCAACGAGCTGTCATGGTCCAAAAACACCAAGAAAGTTGTGAAGAGGGCACGACAAAAACCTTTCCCCCTCAGGAGACTGAAAAAATTTGGCATGCATCCTCAAAAGGTTCTATAGCTGCACCATCGAGAACATCCTGACCGGTTGCATCACCACCTGGTATGACAACTGCTCGGCATCTGACCATAAGGCACTACAGAGGGAAGTGCGTACGGTCCAGTACATCACTGGGGCCAAGCTTCCTGCCATCCAGGACCTATATAACAGGCGGTGTCAGAGGATAGACCATAAAATTGTCAGAGACTCTACTCACCCAATTCAGAGACTGTTTTCTCTGCTACTGCACAGCAAGCGGTACCGGAGCGCCAAGTCTAGGACCAAAATGCTCCTTAATAGCTTCCACCTCCAAGCCAGAAGACTGCTGAACAGTTAATCAAATGGCCACCGGACTAATACATTGATTGCCCCCCCCCCTCCATTTGTCTGTATACTATTGCAACTCACTGTTTATTATCAATGCATAGTCACTTAGCCACTACCTACATGTACAAATTACTTCAATTAACCTGTACCCCCATACACTGACTCGGTACCTGTACCCCCTGTATATAGCCTCATTATTGTTATGTTATTGTGTTGCATTTTCAAATTTTTGTATTAATAAACTCAGCAACAACAAAAAAAACGTCCCCTTTTCAGGACCCTGTCTTTCAAAGATAATTCGTAAACATCCAAATAACTTCATACATCTTCATTGTAAAGGGTTTAAAAACTGTTTTCCATGCTTGTTCAATGACCCATAAACAATTAATGAACATGCACCTGTGGAACGGTCGTTATGACACTAACAGCTTACAGACGGTAGGCAATTAAGGTCAGTTATGAAAACTTAGGACACTAAAGACGTCTTTCTACTGACTTTGAAAAACACCAAAAGAAATCAGCCCACGGTCCCTGCTCATCTGCGTGAACGTGCCTTAGGCATGGTGCAAGGAGGCTTGGGGATTGGGTAGGCAACAGCTGTTACATGGGGGTACAGGTTAGTTGTAGTACTTCCAGCACCGACAGAGATGGCCGCCGCGCTTCGCGTTCCTGGGAAACTATGCAGTTTTTGTTTTTTTTACGTGTTATTTCTTACATTGGTACCCCAGGACATCTTAGGTTTCATTACATACAGTCGGGAAGAACTACTGAATATAAGAGCAACGTCAACTCACCATCAGTACAACCAGGAATATGACTTTCCCGAAGCGGATCCTGTGTTCTGCCTTTCACCCAGGACAACGGAATGGATCCCAACCTGCGACCCAAAACAAAGACGTCGTAAGAGGGAAACGAAGCGGTCTTCTGTTCAGGCTCCGGAGACGGGCACATCGCGCACCACTCCCTAGCATACTTCTTGCCAATGTCCAGTCTCTTGACAACAAGGTTGATGAAATCCAAGCAAGGGTAGCATTCCAGAGGGACATCAGAGACTGTAACGTTCTTTGCTTCACGGAAGCTTGGCTGACTCGAGAGACGCTAACGGAATAGGTGCAGCCTGCTGGTTTCTTCACGCATCGCGCCGACAGAAACAAACATCTTTCTGGTAAGAAGAGGGGCGGGGGCGTATGCCTTATGGTTAACGAGATGTGGTGTGGTCACAACAACATAAGGAACTCAAGTCCTTCTGTTCACCTGATTTAGAATTCTCACAATCAAATGTCGACCGCATTATCTACCGAGGGAATTCTCTTCGATTATAATCACAGCCGTATATATTCCCCCCCAAACACATCGATGGCTCTGAACAAACTTTATTTGACTCTTTGCAAACTGGATACCACATATCCTGAGGCTGCATTCATTGTAGCTGGGGATTTTAACAAGGCTAATCTGAAAACAAGACTCCCTAAATTGTATCAGCATATCGATTGCGCAACCAGGGCTGGTAAAACCTTGGATCATTGCTATTCTAACTTCCACGACGCATATAAGGCCCTCCCTGTCACGCCCCGGTCTCAGTATTTTGTGTTTTCTTTATCTATTTGGTCAGGCCAGGGTGTGACATGGGTTTTTGTATGTGGTGTGTTTTGTCTTGGGGTTTTTTCACAGGTATTGAGATTGTAGCTTAGTGGGGTGTTCTAGGTTAGTCTATGGCTGTCTGAAGTGGTTCTCAATCAGAGGCAGGTGTTTATCATTGTCTCTGATTGGGAACCATATTAAGGCAGGCATATTCTTTGAGTGTTTCGTGGGTGATTGTCCTTATTTCTGTCGTGTGTTAGTTTGCACCAGTATAGGCTGTTTCGGTTTTCGTGTTACGTTTGTTGTTTTCGTATTGATTCGTGTTTTCCTTGTTTCATTAAAATATGAATCAAAATAGCCACGCCGCATTTTGGTCCGACTCTCCTTTGCCGAAAGAAAACCGTGACACTGCCCTGCCCTCCTTTCGGGAAAAGCTGACCACGACTCCATTTTGTTGCTCCCTGCCTACAGACAGAAGCTAAAACAAGAAGCTCCCGCGCTGAGGTCTGTTCAACGCTGGTCTGACCAATCTGATTCCACGCTCCTAGACTGCTTCCATCACGTGGACTGGGATATGTTCCGCACGGCGTCCAACAAAAACATTGACTAATACGCTGATTCGGTGAGCGAGTTCATTAGAACGTGCATTGAAGATGTCGTTCCCATAGCAACGATTAAAACATTCCCAAAACAGAAACCGTGGATTGATGGCAGCATTCGCTTGAAACTGAAAGCGCGAACCACTGCTTTTAACCAGGGCAAGGTGACCGGAAACATGACCGAATACAAACAGTATAGCTATTCCCTCCGCAAGGCAATCAAACAAGCTAAGCGTCAGTATAGAGACAAAGTAGAGTCGCAATTCAACGGCATGTGTATGTGGCAGGGTCTACAGTCAATCACGGATTACAAAAAGAAAACCAGCCCCGTCACGGACCAGGATGTCTTGCTACCAGGCAGACTAACTAACTTTTTGCCCGCTTTGAGGACAAAACAGTGCCACTGACACGGCCCGCAACCAAAACATGCGGTCTCTCCTTCACTGCGGACTCTCCTTCACTGCAGCAGACGTCAGTATAACATTTAAACGTGTTAACCCTAGCAAGGCTGCTGGCCCAGACGGCATCCCCAGCCGCGCCCTTAGAGCATGCGCGGACCAGCTGGCTGGTGTGTTTACGGACATATTCAATCAATACTTATCCCAGTCTGCTGTTCCCACATGCTTCAAGAGGGCCACCATTGTTCCTGTTCCCAAGAAAGCTAAGGTAACTGAGCTAAACGACTACCGCCCCGTAGCACTCACTTCCATCATCATGAAGTGCCTTTAGAGACTAGTTAAGGACCATATCACCTCCACCCTACCGGGCACCCTAGACCCACTCCAATTTGCTTACCACCCAAATTGGTCCACAGACGATGCAATCTCAACCACACTGCACACTGCCCTAACCCATCTGGACAGGAGGAATACCTCTGTGAGAATGCTGTTCATCGACTACAGCTCAGCATTTAACACCATAGTACCCTCCAAACTCATCATCAAGCTTGAAACCCTGGGTCTCGACCCCGCCCTGTGCAACTGGGTACTGGACTTCGTGACGGGCCGCCCCGAGGTGGTGAGGGTAGGTAACAACATCTCAACCCCGCTGATCCTCAACACTGGGGCCCCACAAGGGTGCGTTCTGAGCCCTCTCCTGTACTCCCTGTTCACCCACGACTGCGTGGCCATGCACGCCTCCAACTCAATCATCAAGTTTGAGGACGACACTACAGTGGTAGGCTTGATTTCCAACAACAACGAGACGGCCTACAGGTCGGAGGTGAGGGACCTTGGAGTGTGGTGTCACGAAAATAACCTCACACTCAACGTCAACAAAACTAAGGAGATGATTGTGGACTTCAGGAAACAGCAGAGGGAGCACCCCCATATCCACATCGATGGGACAGTAGTGGAGAGGGTAGTAAGTTTTAAGTTCCTTGGCGTACACATCACAGACAAACTGAATTGGTCCACCCACACAGACAGCATCGTGAAGAAGGAGCTGCAGCGCCTCTTCAACCTCAGGAGGCTGAAGAAATTCGGCTTGTCACCAAAAGCACTCACAAAATTCTACAGATGCGCAATCGAGAGCATCCTGTCGGGCTGTATCACCACCTGGTATGGCAACTGCTCTGCCCACAACCGTAAGGCTCTCCAGAGGGTCGTGAGGTCTGCACAACGCATCACCGGGGGCAAACTACCTGCCCTCCAGGACACCTACACCACTTGATGTCACAGGAAGGCCATAAAGATCATCAAGGACAACAACCACCCGAGCCACTGTCTGTTCACCCCGCTATCATCCAGAAGGCGAGGTCAGTACAGGTGCATCAAAGCAGGGACCGAGAGACTGAAAAACAGCTTCAATCTCAAGGCCATCATACTGTTAACCTCTCTGGGCAACCCGACGCGCTTGTGTCCCACCTTGCCAACAATAAATGCAAATGCGCTACACCAAATGCTAATAGCACTTGTTAAAACTCAAATGTTCATTAAAATTCACATACAGGGTACTCAATTCAAGCTACACTCGTTGTGAAACTAGCCAATGAGTCAGATTTGTAAAATGCTTTTCGGCGAAAGCATGAGTAGCTATTATCTGATAGCAGGCAACACGCCGAAATACCAGAAGAGGACGTAAACAAAGGAATTAGCATAGCCGGCGCTACACAAAACGCAGAAATAAAATATAAAACATTCATTACCTTTGACGAGATTCTTTGTTGGCACTCCTATATGTCCCATAAACATCACTATTTGGTCTTTTTTTTCGATTAAATCGGTCCATATATACCCTAAATATCGATCTATGAAAAGTGTGTGATCCAGGAAAAAACAGTGTTTTAAAACGCAACGTCATTTTTTAAAATTAAAAAAGTCGACGATAAACTTTCACAAAACAATTTGAAATACTTTTGTAATCCAACTTTAGGTATTAGTAAACGTTAATAATCTATCAAATTGATCACGGGGTGATGTGTATTCAATAGCTCCACGTCTTGAACTCATGGTCGAAAATTTCTCGTGCAAAACATCCTGTCGGAGACCGGAAGGAATGGGCTCTCTCTTACTCGTTTGACCAAGAAACAAAGCCCAGGCAATTGACAAGACTGGCGACATCGTGTGGAAACTGTAGGACTTGCAATCTCAGCTCTATGTAATTTGGTTTCCCATAAACAATACATGCAAGTGGCGCATTGATACTTTTTCCAGTTTTTAGTGATCAGTTTTTCTTGCGCTTTTCGATGAAACACAGGCTCTGTTATAGTCACAGCCGTGATTTAACCAGTTTTAGAAACGTCAGAGTGTTTTCTATCCACACATATACTATAATCCTGGCATGAGTAGCAGGACGCTGAAATGTTGTGCGATTTATAATAGAATGTTCGAAAAAGTAGGGGGTAGCCTTAAACAACAGCCACCGCTAACATTGAGTGGCTGCTGCCAACACACTGACTCAACTCCAGCCACTTTAATAATGGGAATTGATGGAAATTGATGTAAAATATATCACTAGCCACTTTAAACACTGCTACTAAATAGAATGTTTACATACCCTACATTATTCATCTCATATGTATGTGTATATACTGTACTCTATATCATCTGCTGCATCTTTATGTAATACATGTATCACTCGTCACTTTAAACTATGCCACTTTGTTTACATACCCTACATTACTCATCTCATATGTATATACTGTACTCGATACCATCTACTGCATCTTGCCTATGCCGTTCTGTACCATCACTCATTCATATCTTTATGTACATATTATTTATCCCTTTACACTTGTGTGTATAAGGTAGTAGTTTTGAAATTGTTAGGTTAGATTACTCGTTGGTTATTATTGCATTGTCAGAACTAGAAGCACAAGCATTTCACTACACTCGCATTAACATCTGCTAACCATGTGTATGTGACAAATAAATTTGATTTGATTTGAGATGTGGCCAGGGCAATAAATTGCAATGTCCGTACTGTGAGACACCTAAGACAGCACTGCAGAGAGACAGGATGGACAGCTGATTGTCCTCGCAGTGGCAGACCATGTGTAACAATACCTGCACAGGATCGGTACATCTAAACATCACACCTGCGGGACAGGTACAGGATGGCATCAACAACTGCCTGAGTTACACCAGGAACGCACAATCCCTCCTTCAGTGCTCAGACTGTCCACGAGAGGCTGGACTGAGGGCTTGTAGGCCTGTTGTAAGGCAGGTCCTCACAAGACATCACCGACAACAACGTCACCTAAGGGCACAAACCCACCATCGCTGGAAAAAAATAAGTGCTCTTCTCGAGTCACGGTTTTGTCTCACCAGGGGAGATCGAGACATCCTCCTCCCTCATGTGGTACCCTTCCTGCAGACTCACCCTGACTTGACCCTCCAGCATGACAATGCCACCAGCCAAACTGCTCGTTCTGTGTGTGATTTCCTGCAAGACAAGCGATCTTCTGCTCTGGCCAGCAAAAAGCCCGGATCTCAATCCCATTGAGCACGTCTGGGACCCGTTGGATCGGAGGGTGAGAGCTAGGGCCATTCCCCCAGAAATGTCCGGGAAATTGCAGGTGCCTTGGTGGAAGAGTAGGGTAACATCTCACAGCAAGAATTGGCAAATCTGGTGCAGTCCATGAGGAGGAGATGCACTGCAGTCCTTAATGCAGCTGGTGGCCACACCAGATACGGACTGTTACTTTTGATTTTGACCCCCCCCTTTGTTCAGGGACACATTATTCCATTTCTGTTATTCACATGTCTGTGGAACTTGTTCAGTTTATGTCTCAGTTGTTGATTGTTATGTTCATACAAATATTTACACATGTTAAGTTTGCTGAAAATAAGCGCAATTGACCGTGAGAGGACGTTTATTTTTTGCTGAGTTTATGTTTTTTTAATTAATTTAGCTTATTTGGTAAATATTTTCTTAACTGTTGGTTAAGCATTTCTCGGTAAGGTCTACGCTTGTGGAATTCCACACGTGACAAATAAACTTTGATTTGATTTGATGTAAATGTGAGTTTCTGATAATCTGATCGTTGTCATATAGAATGATCAGGATTTGATCAATGTCACATGGAATGATCATGATAGGAGTGCAAGAGAACATACAGATGGAATTTGTCAGAATCAAAGAGTTTGAGTCCCAGACTGAGGAGTTGCTTGACCTGGCACAGTAGAGTGTAAATGATGCCCTGTAGCCAATAGCTGGCTGATGGAACAGACTGGGATCAGTATGTTCCTCTCACTTTAGGTGTGGTCTGATAAGAAGTGCTGCTCTAATGGAAGGAGAGACATTCTCAGCTCAGCATGGGCCAGGGAGGCTGTTGGGAGAGCTTTTTTGTATGCAAGTTCATTCACACCATTACTCCTGCATCCTGTCATATGAAACGGTGTGAACAGTGAGATTCGTCATTAGATGTGCCAGCTACATTCACACTCGCTGAGGCTGGCTGCAGTAATGCATGGTAGCACTGTGACAACATTATGGCATTTCAAGGCCGGTGCACTCGTTAAGTGCATTTCCTCGGCATAGAAAGGGTTTCCCATGGAGAGTACGGTATTCTCAGGAACAGTGAAGAGCATGAATACAATTCAATACCTCACTGAATGGCAAGTTGTAGCATGGTTAATCTAGCCATCTACTTGCTCCTTCTCTCCTCTCTTTCCATATAATGGGGCCACTCCCTACATATCCCCTTACATAAACGAAGGTTTTCTCTTCCTTTGTCCTAACACGTGTCATGCCGTGGCCCTTTCTTGGTGTAGATTCTCTCTCACACTCTCTCTTAAACCCAGGTTTTGTTATCTAAGGTCATAAATTCCTGGCAAAGACTCTCTCCCCCTGGAGCACAGAGAGAGAACAAAGGACTTCACTTGGCCAAACTCCTAAATCCCCCAAAATGGGATAATTTAACATTCTTTCTACTTTTGAGAATGTGGGAATGATCCGTGGACACTTAAGGGACAGTTATGTTGAGTGTGTTTCATTTGGTGATCTCATGAAGGACAGGAAACACACATAGCTATCAGGGATCAAGGTACGACCCTGATGCAGACTGTCAAAGTAACAATGTTTATTGTCGCAACGGGCAGGCAAAGAGAGGTCAAGGTAGGCTGTTGTCAAAAATCCAGGGTAAGGCAAAGGTACAGGATGGCAGGCAGATTCAGGGTCAGGCAGAGTTCAGTAATCCAGAGGTGGAGCAAAGGTACAGGACGGCAGGCAGACTCAGGGTCAGGCAGAGAGGTCAGGCGGGCAGGTACAGGGTCAGGACAGGCAAAGGTCAAAAACCAGGAGGACAAGGAAAGAGAGGCTGGGAAAACGATAGGTGCTGACAGGAAAAACGCTGGTAAGCTTGAACGAACAAGACGGACTGGCAACAAACAGAACACAAGTATGAATACACAGGGGTAATTGGGAACATGGGAGACATCTGGAGGGGGTGGAGACAAGGACAGGGGAAACAGATCAGGGTGTGACAATAACGGTATCTCTTAAAGTGTACATTTCCCAGCTGTCAGGTTTACATCTAAATATTGTGAAATGTATGTGATTAAACATTAAACTATTTGTGAAAAGATGTAATGTGATTTTAACCTTCTAAATTAGAGTATGAATTTTCATAAAGATTAACTAATCAGTGGCAACGCCCACGTGAGCATAGACATTACGTCGGCATCATGGAACCGCCCTTTCCTACTGAAACATATAAACCTACTCTTGATAAAAATTCACACCAGACCATGCAAATGGTTGAATTTCTAAGACCAAAACATGCCGGGTGATGCTGATGTGTGAAGTGGCTTAACATCTTGACGCAACCCATCCCGTTAGCAGGATCATTTTCATCAACAACCGCTGAATTGCAGAGCGCCACATTCAAAATAAATTACTAAAAATATTTATATTCAGGAAATCACAAGTGCAATATAGCAAAACACATCTTAGCTTTTTGTTAATCCACCTGTCGTGTCAGATTTTGAAAATATGCTTTACAGCAAAAGCAATCCAAGCGTTTGTGTAAGTTTATCGACAAAACATTATGAACACCTAGCATCAAAGTAGCTTGGTCATGAAAATCAGAAAAGCAATCAAATTAATCGCTTACCTTTGATGATCTTCGGAAGTTTTCACTCACGAGACTCCCAGTTACACAATAAATGTTCCTTTTGTTCCATAAAGATTATTTTTATATCGAAAATACCTCAGTTTGTTTGGCGCGTCATGTTCAGAAATCCACAGGCTCGAGAGGTCACGACAACGCAGATGAAAATTCCAAATTGTATCCGTAATGTCCACAGTAACATGTCAAACATTTTTTAGAATCAATCCTCAGGTTGTTTTTAAAATATATAATTGATAATATATCAACCGGCACTGTCTCTTTTTCAGTAGGAGAGCGAGAGAAAATGGCTGCCCCACTCTGTTGTGCAAGCAAAACTCATGGGAACACCCAGCTATCCACTACGCGATGTTATCTTTCTCGCTCATTTTTCAAAATAAAAGCCTGAAACTATGTCTGAAGACTGTTGACACCTTGAGGAAGCGACAGGAAAAGGAATCTGGTTGATATCCCTTTAAATGGAGGGAAGGCAGGCTATGGAACACGGAGCTTTCAAAATAGAAGCCACTTCCTGGTTTGATTTTCCTCAGGTTTTCGCCTGCAATATCAGGTCTGTTATACTCACAGACAATATTTTGACAGTTTTGGAAACTTTAGAGTGTTTTCTATCCTAGTCTGTCAATTATATGCATATTCTAGCAAATGGGCCTGAGAAATAGGCCGTTTACTTTGGGAATGTTAGTTTTATAAAGATAAAAATAGTGCCCCCTAGCTGAAAGAGGTTAAACTTACCACTCTACCAAAGGACAAGACTATAACACATGGAGCATTGGCTACATGGCTGGAAATTGTTAAACTCTGAGACTATCGATTCACTACAGAATAAGTGAGACATTCTAGATGACACAAATTACTAGACTGAAGCTAGAAATTACGTAAATTTAAGATGAGAATACCGACAACCGCTGAAGCATCTATCTATGAGAACATTTCTGAATGGTACTCTGAAGTACCCATTCTAACCACATACAACCACAAAAGCCTGACTTCAATGAAAGTCAGGCTTTTAATATAATTATAGACTGTGTAATGAATCCATTTGTCTTTCCCGCTCTTTCACAGTTCCACCCCTTTCCTTTTGTCTGCCAAGCTGTCATATCTGCTTATCCCACTAGGGACTTTCCTGTCATTGTTACTAACCAATTTTTACTGTTTGTTTGTTTCTGTGATTATTTAGTTAGTTAGTTGTGTCAAGTAAATAAATCATTAAATTACAAAAGGGAAAATAAATAAATAAATATGGTTTATATTGACAATGGTGTTTGTTCTTCACCGGTTTTCCCTTTTCTTGTGGCAACAGGTCACACATCTTGCTCCTGCGATGGCACACTGTGGTATTTCACCCTGCAGATATGGAAGTTTATCAAAATTGGGTTTGTTTTCTAATTCTTTGTGGATCTGTATAATCTGAGGGAAATCTGTGTCTCTATGGTCATACATTTGGCAGGAGGTTAGAAAATGCAACTCAGTTTCCACCTCATTTTGTGGGCAGTGTGCAGTGTGTCTTCTCTTGAGAGCCAGGTCTGCCTACGGCGGCCTTTCTTAATAGCAAGGCTATGCTCACTGAGTCTGGTCAGTTACAGTGGTCAGGTATTCCGCTACTGTGTACTCTCTGATTAAGACCAAATAATATTCTAGTTTGCTCTATTTTTTTGTTAATTCTTTCAAAATGTGTCAAGTAACTTTTCCAGTGGCATCTCTCTGTAGGTGATGGCTTTGTTATGGAAGGTTTGGGAATCACTTCCTTTTAAGTGGATGGGGAATTTAAAGTCTCTTTTCTGGATTTTGATCATTAGCAGGTATCGGCCTAATTCTGCACGGCATGCATTATTTGGTGTTTTATGGAGGATATTTTTGCAGAATTCTGCATGCAGAGTCTCAATTTGGTGTTTCTCCCATTTTGTGAATTCCTGGTTGGTGACCAGACCCCATACCTCACAACTATGAAGGGCAATGGGTTCTATAACTGACTAAAGTATTTTTAGTCAGATCCTAATTGGTATGTCAAATTTTATGTTCGTTTTGATGGCATAGAAGGCCCTTCTTGCCTTGTCTCTCAGCTCGTTCAAAGCTTTGTGGAAGTTACCTGCGGCGCTGATGTTTAGGCCGAGGTATGAATAGTTTTTTGTGAGAGCTAGGGCAACGGCGTCTAGATGGAAATTCTATTTGTGGTCCTGGCGACTGAGATTTACTGTCAGGACCCAGGTCTGGCAGAATCTGTGCAGAAGATCTAGATGCTGCTGTCGGCCCTCCTTGGTTAGTAACAGAAGCACCAGATCATCAGAAAACAGTAGACATTTGATTTCAGATTCTAGTAGGCCGTGTGCTGCATACTGGTCGTGCCCTCACCAAATCGTTAATATAGATGTTGAAGAGAGTGGTGCTTAACCTGCGTCCCTGTCTCACCCCACGGCCCTGTGGAAAGAAAGGTGTGTGTTTTGACAATTTTAAGTGCACACTTGTTTGTGTACATGGATTTTATAATGTCATATGTTTTTCCCCTCAAGACCAGTTTCCATCAATTTGTATTACAGACCCCATGCCAAATTGAGTCAAAGGCATTTTTGAAATCAACAAAGCATGAGAAGACTTTACCTTTGTTTTGGCATGTTTGTTTGTCAATTAGGGTGTGCAGGGTGAATATGTAGTCTGTTGTAGGGTAATTTGGTAAATAGCCAATTTCACATTTGCACACTATATTGTTTTCACTGAGGAAATGTACGAGTCTGCTGTTAATGATAATGCAGAGAATTTCCCAAGGTTGCTGTTGACGCATATCCCACGATAGTTATTGGGATCAAATTTGTCTCCACTTTTGTGGATTGGGGTGATCAGTCATTAGTTCCAAATATTGGGGAAGATGCCAGAGATAAGGATGATGTTTAAGTATAGCCAATTGGAATTTGTTGTCTGTATATTTTATAATTTCATTGACGATACCATCAACACCACAGGCGTTGGGTTGGAGGGTTTGTATTTTGTGCTGTAGTTCATTCAATTTAATCAAGTGTTGTTGGTCGCATACACATCGTTAGCAGATGGTAATGCGAGTGTATCGAAATAATTGTGCTTCTAGTTCCGACAGTGCAGTAATATCTAACAAGTGATCTAACAAATTCACACTGACTACCTTTTAAACACAAAAATGTAAAGGGATGAATAAGAATATGTACATATAAATATATAGATGAGCGAAGGCTGTGCGGCATAGGGAATATGCAGTAGATGGTATGAGATGAGTGATGTAGGATACCTTTATTAAATCCATTTATTACATTTATGAAAGTGACCAGAGATTTGAGTCTGTATGTTGGCGATGGCTGCTTAACAGTCTGAGAGCCTTGAGATAGAAGCTGTTTTTCATTCTCTCGGTCCCAGCTTTGATGCACCTGCTCTGACCTCACCTTATGGATGATAGCGGGGTAAACAGGCAGTGGCTCGGGTAGTTGTCCTTGATGATCTTTTTGGCCTTCCTGTGACATCGGGTGCGGTAGGTGTCCTGGAGGGATGTCTCTCTGGAAGGGAACTCGTGATGCTAATTTCGTCCACCTTGTTGTCTAGAGATTGGACATTGGCGAGTAATATGCTCAGATGCGGTGGATGGTGTGCTCGCCTTCTAAGTCTGACCTGTAGGCCACTCTGTCTGCCTCTCCTGCGGCGACAGCGTTATTTTCGTTCGGCTTCTGGGATAAGATCCCATGTCCAGGGTGGAGGTCTGAACAAAGGATCCGCATCAAGAGAGTCGTAATTGGAAAATCCAGTGGGTTCTGGTCGTCTTTAATAGTTGATTCTAAGATTTGTATTTGATCATGCATATGTTTTTGCTGTAGTTCTGATTTCTGACGTGCTGTTCCTTCTTTTTCCGTTGTGAAGTTCTGCCTTGTTTTAGTAATTCACCGTAGTGAAGGCATAGACTCAGGTTTTCTGGGTCGCTATGTTTTTGGTTGGATAGGTTTCTCAATTTCTTTCTTAGGTTTTTGCATTCTTCATCCAACCATATGTCATTGTTGTTTATTTTCTTCGGCTTTCTGTTTGAATCTGTTTCTGTTTTTTATTTGACAGGGAAGCTGAAGGTAAAATATACTGTTTAGGTTTTCTACTGCCTCTTTCCCCCTCGCTCCCCTATCTGCTTGTTGCCCCATTCTCCTGCCCCTGTACCCCACCCTTCCCCCTCTGCTTGTTGTCCCATCCTCCTGCCCCCCTCCCTGCCCCCTCTGCTTGTTGGCCCAGACTCCTGCCCTTGTCCCCCTCCCTTCCCCCTCGGCTTGTTAACCCAGCCTCCTACCCCTGTCCTCCCCTATCTGCTTCTTGTCCCTGCCTCCTGACTCTGTCCCCCTCCCTCCCCCCTCTGCCTCTTGTCCTCTAGTTTTCTGGTAGCTGTGTCTCATTGATAAGCCTGGATTATTTGAAGACTCCCGTTTCACACTGCTTGCCTCCAAGCTATTGCACCTACAGTACAAACACAACTATATGATAGAGAAAGAGAGAGGGAGCAAGAAAGAAAACGAGAGGGGTTTGTGGTGGTAACAGAGGAGACAGGAGTGAAATCGAAAATAAAAACAGAACCGTATGCAATTCTTTCGCTTCTGCTTCAGTTTCTATGATTTTATGCTTGCTGCATCTCTTCAGAGGTGCACTCCTTCATTGTCATATTTGTTCGTGTAGCTCATTTTTCCTGTGCTCTCCTCCATGAATTCAGAGGAAGCGGCTCATTGATCCCCCCGTACACGCCCAGAGTGCCAGAGCCACAGCGCACTCACAACACTCTACAACTAACTGGTCTCTTTAACTAAGGCATGAGTTTGAATTGAACAAGGTACTGTATATACTGCTATAAACCTATATGACAGTATTATATAAGAGACAAGTTTTGCTTTACAGAACTCCTCAAAGGTGTGGAGAGTTACACACAGGTGTTAAATGTTGTTATATTATGATTTAATTGATCTTGGCAAATCTATGTCAAATGAGTATAATTAATCTCCAGATTAACTTTCAAGAAAAATCCTTGACCTTCTAACACACATACTGTGAACCAAAATAGATCCCAAGCGGCATCCCCCATGCTAGAACTTGCTCGGAAGTGAATCATCTGACTTTGGAATAAGGGTAAATTTGTAAACAACTGGTCTCCAAAAAAAGCTCTGCTTACATTACTTGATAGACCATTTACTGCCACTTCACTATAAAATGTGTACTTTTGCTATGATTGCCCTAGTTAAACCATTACCCCTATCAACCCCTCTCTCTTTCTCTCCCACTCTGCTGTCTTTTCCATGCTCCATGCAATTCTATCTACTTCTCTGCAAAAATCCTCCCCTCCCTCCATCTCTATGTGCCTCTCTCTCTCTCTCTCTCTCTCTCTCTCTCTCTCTCTCTCTCCTTTGTCTCAATCTCTTTCCACACCGCTCTCCCACACCATCTTCCTCTCTATCCCTCCCTTTCTGTGTCTGTCATTCTTGCTCTCTTTGGCAGAGTAGCTTGCTATTGGGATTTAGAGGAAATTGAATTTAATTATGAAGGAATTTCTCTACAGTACGATTGGCATCATTTCCCCCTCACAATAGAACATCATTCTCATATCTCTTGGTGTGGGGGAATGAAAATAGGCCGTGCCCCATTCTTTCTCTCATCCTTTTAAATTGAATTTTTCATATCACAAGTCCACTGAGACATCTGCCGTTTTCTTTAAGATGAGCAGAAAACCCATTTCATAACATCCGAAAGGCACAAACTGTGATTCAATGGGAAAAGTCAGACTTCCATCAGCACCGTATGTATTCCTCAACACTGAATGATAAAAGAAAGCAGCATTGGACTCTGCAACTTGAAAAGGTGAAAACATACTAGTACTATGCACTGTATATGTTTGCTTTCACAACCCATTTGGAACACTCCATTCCAACCTTAGTGGAACAGAGTGTCTTATTCCTGACCTCACTACTCTCTCTCCCACTCCTGTTCTCTCTGCCTCTCCCTGGGGCATATGAGGCATTCCGTGTCTTTGTTTTAAACTTTAAAGAGGCAGTGGGTCTCATTCAATCTCCAAATGTTTTGTTTTAAGAGACTTAGGGCTGAAATGACAAACAAGGAAGGCTTTTACAGAAGAAGAGAACATGCTGCATAAATCTACGAAATTATAAAATTACAGTAATTGTCATCATTGACAATACCTTAGCCATTACGAGAAATGTGGAAAAACCCTCTGTACAACAAGACCTCCCCCCCCCATTTTGAAATGCTGAGTGACAGATTAGGGGAGGCAGCCTAAATATCATGCCAGATAGGGAACGAGCAAGACGGTGAGCAAAAGAGGGGAGAGAGAGATGGAGAGGGAGAAAGAGCGAGGAAGAGAGAAAGAAAGAGAGGGCAGGGAATGAGAGAGATAAATGAATCCTCAATATTCACTCTCCAGTGGATACCTTATTCCATCTTTCAGAGTGAATATCTCTATTCCTGCAGCATCTGGCTGGGAGGCATGCACATAGACTCCAATTGCTTAAAAGTGGAACATAATGGGATTGCGAAGTGAAATGACAAAGCCTTCAAGCATGCTTAAGACTTTTCTTCTGGGCTTCCTCGGGTATTGTCTTTTTTTTCTTCATCTTTTTTTCCCAGTAACTCTATTAATAGATTCTCATGGCCTTGGCACCCTTCTTCATTTGTTAGCCTGCATAGGAGATGTGATGTTCTGATTGACAAGTCGTTTAAAAAGACAGGGACTCTTGAAAATGCTTCTGCAACTCATTCATGCGCTCTAAGTAATCCGTTAGAAACAATTGACGGGCATTCTGTGTGTCCCTTCATCTTATCAAATGAAGGAACTGATGACAAAAACAATAGGGCTTAATTAGTTCCGGAGCGGCTTTTTTCATTTCTGGCTACAAGCACCCTGCCACTGCCAAAGCAGTGGGACATGTTCCCTCACTTGATCTATCTCAGCAGACCATGGGATTCTGCGGGGCCCTAAATGACATACCAAAAGTCATCAGATCAAGAGATTATTCTATATGAGCTAGCGAGATGTGCTGTGTCTGTCTATGGCCAATCAATCACATGACTGGGCAGGCTAGATATAATCTAGTTTTGAAAAAGCAAAGGTATGAAAGCCTGAGAAGTACCAAAGCCTAGAAAATAAATAGACCAGATGATCCAGTGGTACATTCAGTATATTGTAGCAGTGTTTATCCAGCATGCTGCACAGAGGCCAGGCTCAGATAGATGCCAGGCTGATAAATCTGCAACTTTCTCTACTTAAAGGGATACTGCAAGATTCTGGAATGTACTTACCCAGAGTCAAGATGACCTCATGGATTTAAATAAACATGTCTCTGCATCCACTATGAAGGAAGTTAGCGGTACTGTAGATTTGCGAGCCAATGCTAGCTAGCATTAGCACAAGGAATGGAAGTCTACTGGTATGGTAGCATGGCGTTGCCAGAATATCACAGTAGCCCTTTGATGAATTAAAAGCTGATTAATGATTGATAGGGACAGGGCTGGCTGTGGGGAGTAGGAGGTGACGAGGTTCAGCGAGGAAAAATACAGGTTAAGGCTTCAAAGCACTGTCGTAAGCGAGAAACAAACTATACAGTGAAGCCTTGTAATCAGAATGCATTGTTTCAGTATTTTCAATGAAGTGTGAATGCATGTAGGGCTGAAAGGTTTGGACAAGTGCTCACTCGTGTGCATGCGTTTGCAGGGTGCAGTAAATCTCTGAGGGCTTTGCAATTAAGAAAAGATTTTTTACTATCTTTCTAAAACATAAGTTGCGTAATTTAGCGACGTGCTCAGAGTATGTTAAATAAACCCACACAAACATGTCAACTATCATCTAGCCATGAAGCCACAAAAGCAAACTAAATGGACAGTAATAGTCTATATTCTCTTTTAAAAAAGATTGCTGGGAGCATTGCTATGGTTTTAAAAATGAAACTTATGTCTTCAGATGAGTAGTTTGAGTTGGTCACAATAACTAATAAGAGTGTGCAGGCTAGGCTGTAGGATAAAAATGTGATAGTGTTGAAATAGATCCAGCATGAAATTGATGACAGATCTGATTAAATGATGGCTGAACTAATGACACTGGGCCATGGTGGAAGTCCCTAAGCACAATATCTGGCATACATATTCTATCCCAATGTCCCTTCAAAGCTCATTTGAGTCATATCTGACATATTCATGGCTCATCATGTCAAATGCTGGTCATCAGAGGACAAGAATGATGAACCCTATAAGTACTCTGGGCCATTCTGTCATCTCCTGTTAGAAAAATACTGCTGATGCTTCAGAAATGACTTGAGTCTTTGATGTTCAGATTGATGCATGCTTGAAAAGTTAGTTTCATCACTGTGGATTTAGTGAGTGTAGTATGTATGGTATGGTCAAGTAGGACAGGGTGTGGAATGAGTCAGTTCTGAGAGGTTAACACATGTTATAATGTCTATGGTGTATAAGGCAGGGTACAGGAGTCATCATATGGCAAAGCATACTGTTGCATATTGTGGAAAGATTGTTATCCACTTAAGTTCAATGCATATACAGTATACCAGCATGTCAAGTTTTTCTTTAACTTTTAATGAACGCAGTTGGATGCATTAGGGACTCTAGAGGTACAAGTTATCACTGCACTCATAAACAGAATTCCTTTAATGTGAATTAAAATGTCAAACTATTAATACGCCCCTGTTACCCACAGGCTACAACATGCATGTACTGTTACACTTAAGCCTTTAAACTATTTGCTAAGTTGGGAAAGACTTGAAGAAAGAGCATCCTCTATGTTCTGCATGGTAATTACAATAGCAGCAAAGCAACATTGCCTACTGGTGTAGGTGGTAAAGAAGCAACACAAGTTATTGGCTGCCCATAGCTGACTCTAATTGAAGAGTATAATTCTAAAACGCTATATATCCATTTTCTGAAATGTTGGTAATTTAGCTTAATTTCTTTCAAGAAATTATTAAGGAGATTGTTGTGTTTTTTCACCATCCAATCATGTCATGGGGTTGCTAAATGACAGACGTATTTGTGTGTCTCTCTGAAATTAAACTATCACAATTTGTTGCAAAAAATGTATTTCCACCTCACTCTTTAATAGAAAAACGTGCACTGCAGGCAAAGTTTTACACAGTCAAATGTGCCAAATAATAAAACATTTCTAAAGAATTGTACAAATTATACATTTGTGAAATCAATATTTAAAAATATACATTAAAACATTCATCACTACAGTACAGTAAAATTAAATCGGGGCTCTGGTCAAAAGTAGTGCAATATATAAGTAATAGCATGCCTTTTGGGACTGGGCCATACTCTAACTAAACACCATAGCATGACAATAGATTCATGATATGAACACTCAATTCGGGCTAAACAATGGATATATAGTGTTTTGCATCAAAAGCCGTTTTAATACACATCGAAAATATATGAAGTAAAAATCTGAAAACAGTCATATTTCTCACACACAGAGTTACCCATAAACATTCCTTTCTGATGAAAATGAATTGTGGATACACATGTAGAGTTTATATATATTTTTTATATATATATATATATATATATATATATATATATATATATATATATATATATATATATATATGCTACTGCTGTGCACCAGCTGTAGGGTTACACTTTGTCATTTCTATTTATATATATATATATATATATATATATATATATATATATATATATATTTATTTTTGTAATTTTAACAACAGAGGTCACATTGAGATTTACATCTCTTTTACAAGTGAGCACAGGCCAAGAAAGCAGCACACATATAGGAAAACACACGTGATACAACACAAGTTAAAACAAGTGCAAAGTGCATAAAGATCTCCAAAGACCAGGCATAAAAACATGTGCAATTCGTGTTCAGCAGCCCTCCAATCTGGGATTTGAAATCATCAGGTCCTTCAGAAAAGTGTTGGGGCAGCAAAGCTATAATTACTCTTACCAGACTCAGTTCTTGTGCTGGGGACATTACAGTGCCTACAGGTTCAAGTTTGAATGTCATATGCACAAGTTCAGTGAAGTGCCTTTCTTGCAAGATCTAACAAAAAATGCAGTAATCGAAAAGCAATGTAATACTAAAAATAACAGGGTAGAACAAAAAAGCACAAGATATAAAAATAAGAACACAATAAAATAAGTAAGCATACTATATACACATACTATATACATACAATATACACTATGTTCCAATCCCATATTTACAATGTGCAGGGAAACTGAATCGATAGAGGTAGATATGTATAGTGGTAAGGTGACTAGGCATCAGGATACACACTATCTGACCAAAAGTACGTGGACACCTGCTCATCTCATTCCAAAATCATGTGCATTAATATGGAGTTGCTGCCCCATTTGCTGCTATAACAGCCTCCACTCTTCTGGGAAGGCTTTCCACTAGATGTTGGAAGATTGCTGCGGAGACTTGCTTCCATCCAGCCACAAGAGATTTAGTGAGGTCGGGCACTGATTTTGGGCGATTAGGCCTGGCTCGCAGTCCATTCCAATTCCGTTCCAATTCATCCCAAAGGTGTTCGATGGGGATGAGGTCAGCGCTCTGTGCAGGCCAGTCAAGTTATTCCACATTGATCTAGACAACCCATTTCTGTATGCTTTGTGCACAGGGCATTGCCATGCTGAAACAGGAAAGTGCCTTCCCCAAACTGTTGCCACAAAGTTGCAAGCACAGAATCATCTAGAATGTCATTGTAGGCTGTAGGTTTAAGATTTCCTTTCACCGGAACTAACGGGCCTAGCCAGACCATGAAAAACAGCCCAAGACCATTATTCCTCTTCCACCAAACGTTACAGTTGGAACAATGCATTCGGGCAGGTTGCATTCGACCTGGCATCAACGAAAACCCAAATTCATCCACAGGACTGCCAGGTGATGAAGCGCAATTCATGCTGAAGCTTGGCATTGCACATGGTGATCTTAGGCTTGTGTGTGGCTGTTCGGCCATGGAAACCCATTTCATGAAGCTCTCAATGAACAGTTATTGTGCTGACATTGCCAAGGAAAGGCGATTTGTAAACGCTACGCGCTTCAACACTCAGCGATCCCTTTCTGTGTGCTTGTGTGGCCTACCCTTTCACATCGGAAACGTTGTTAATTAATCCACTTCACAATAACAGCACTTACAGAAAATTTTACAAACTGACTTGTTGGAAAGGTGGCATCCTATTATGGTGCCACGTTGAAAGTCAAGGAGCTCTTCAATAAGGCCATTCCATTGCCAATGTGTCTGTCTATGGAGATTGCATGGCTGTGTGCTTGATTTTACACACCAGTCAGCTGAAATAGCCAAATTCACAAATTTGAAGGGGTGTCAACACATCTTTGTATATGATAAACAGAGTAGCAATAGCATACTTGATGATTGTATGTACGTGGGTGTTTGTAGAGTCAGTATAAATGTACAGTGCATTCGGAAAGTATTCAGACCCCTTCAAATCAAATCAAATTTATTTATATAGCCCTTCGTACATCAGCTGATATCTCAAAGTGCTGTACAGAAACCCAGCCTAAAACCACAAACAGCAAGCAGTGCAGGTGTAGAAGCAACATTGTTACATTACAGCCTTATTCTAAAATGGATTTTAAAAATCCTCATCAATCTGCACACATAACCCCATGATGACAAAGCGAAAACAGGTTTTTAGAAATGTTTGCAAATTTACAAAAAAAATAATTTAAAAAATATATCTTATTTACATAAGTATTCAGACCCTTTGCTATGAGACTCGAAATTGATCTCAGGTTCATCCTGTTTCCATTGATGATCCTTGATGTTTCCACAACTTGATTGGAGTCCACCAGTGGGGCCAGCATCCGGGAGACGCCTCTTCACTGTTGACATTGAGACTGGTGTTTTGCGGGAACTATTTATTGATGCTGCCAGGTGAGGAATTGTGAGGCATCTGTTTCTGAAACTAGACACTCTAATGTACTTGTCCTCGTGCTCAGTTGTGCACCGGGGCCTCCCACTCCTCTTTATATTCTGGTTAGAGCCCGTTTGCAATGTCCTGTGAAGGGAGTAGTGCACCGCGTTGCACGAGATCTTCAGTGTCTTGGCAATTTCTTGCATGGAATATCCTTCATTTCTCAGAACAAGAATAGACTGACGAGATTCAGAAGAAATCACTTTGTTTCTGGCCATTTTGAGCCTGTAATTGAACCCACAAATGCTGATGCTCCAGACGCTCAACTAGTCTAAAGAATTCCAGTTTTATTGCATCTTTAATCAGAACAACAGTTTCAGCTGTGCTAACATAATTGCACAATCATTTTCTAATGATCAATTAGCCTTTTAAAATGCTAAACTTGGATTAGCTAACACAACGTGCCATTGGAACACAGGAGTGATGGTTGCTGTTAACGGGCCTCTGTACGTCTATGTAGATATTCCATAAAGATATCTGCTGTTTCCAGCTACAATAGTAATTTACAACATTAACTTCTTATGGCTGGGGGGCAGTATTGAGTAGCTTGGATGAATAAGTTGCCCAAAGTAAATGGCCTGCTCCTCAGTCTCAGTTGCTAGTATATGCATATTATTATTAGTATTGGATAGAAAACACTCAAAGGTTTGTAAAACTGTTTGAATGATGTCTGTGAGTATAACAGAACCCATATGGCAGGCAAAATCCTGAGGAGAAATCCAAACAGGAAGTGAGCAATCTGAGCTTGGTATGTATTCACCAGAGTTCCCAATTAAATCCCCTTGAGATATTAATGATGTTGCACTGCCTAGAGATTCCACTAGATGTCAACAATCAATAGATATTTGAATGAGACTTCTATGGTGTTGTGGGAGTGAATGATAGCAGAATCTATCAGGTGTCTGGCAGTCAGCCATTTTCTGATCATGCTTATTCCTCATGGTATCCACTTGCGTTCCATTGCTCTTGAAGACACGAAAGAATATTCCGGTTGGAACTTTATTGAAGCTCTATGTTAAAAACATCCTAATGATTGATTCTGTACTTAGTTAGAAATGTTTCTTCGACCTGTAATATAACTTTTTGAAGTTTTTGTCCGATGTAACGCTGACCAGAATGAGCGTTTGGATATGTAAACCAAATGCGCTAACAAAAGAAGATATTTGGACATAAATAACAGACATTATTGAACAACACAAACATTTATTGTGGACCTGGGATTCCTGGAGTGGTTTGTGATGTAGATCATTAATAAAGGTAAGGGAATATTAATCATGTAATTTCTTGTTTATGTTGACGCCATCATTGCGGCTATTGTGACGTTTACTTCTGAGCGCCGTCTCAGATTATTGCATGGGTTTATTTTTTATTTTTTATTTTTTTAAATCTGACACAGCGGTTGTATTAAGGAGAGGTATATCTATAATTCCATGTGTATAACTTGCATTATCATCTACATTTATGATGAGTATTTCTGTTGAATGATGTGGCTATGCAAAATCACTGGATGTTTTTGGAACTAGTGAATGTAACGCGCCAATGTAAACATATTTTGATAAATATGAACTTTATCAAACAAAACACACATGTATTGTGAAACATGAAGTCCTATGAGTGTCATCTGATGAAGATGATCAAAGGTTAGTGATTAATGTTTCTCTATTTGTGGTTTTTGTGACTCTGGCTGGAAAATCTTTTGCTGGAAAAAATGGCTGTGTCGCTGTAAAGTATATTTGAAATCGGACACTGTGGTGGGATTATCACCGCCTGCTACGGAAACTGCTCCGCCCACAACTGTAAGGCTCTCCAGAGGGAAGTGAGGTCTGCACAACGCATCACCGGGGGCAAACTACCTGCCCTCCAGGACACCTACACCACCCGATGTCACAGGAAGGCCATAAAGATCATCAAGGACAAAAACCACCTGAGCCACTGCCTGTTCACTCCGCTACCATCCAGAAGGCGAGGTCAGTACAGGTGCATCAAAGCAGGGACCGAGAGACTGAAAAACAGCTTCTATCTCAACATTGAGTGGCTGCTGCCAACACACTGACTCAACTCCAGCCACTGTAATAATGGAAATTGATGGAAATTGATGGAAAAATATATCACTAGCTACTTTAAGCAATGCTACTTAATAGAATGTTTACATAACCTATATTACTCATCTCATATGTATATACTGTACTCTATATCATCTACTGCATCTTTATGTAATACATGTATCACTAGCCACTTTAAACTATGCCACTTTGTTTACATACCCTACATTACTCATCTCATATGTATATAATGTACTCGATACCATCTACTGCATCTTGCCTATGCCGTTCTGTACCATCACTCATTCATATATCTTTATGTACATATTCTTTATCCCTTTACACTTGTGTGTATAAGGTCGTAGTTGTGGAATTGTTAAGTTAGATTACTTGTTGGTTATTATTGCATTGTCGGAACTAGAAGCAAAAGCATTTTGCTACACTCGCATTAACATCTGCTAACCATGTGTATGTGACAAATACATTGGATTTGATTTGATTAACAACAAGATTAGCGTTAAAATGGTATGAGATACATGTATGTTTGAGGAATTTTAATTATGAGATTTGTTATGTTTTGAAATTGGCGCCCTGCACTTTCACTGGCTGTTGTCATATCGCTCCTGTTAACGGGATTGCAGCCATAACGTCTGCACTGTATTTCTGATCCATTTGATGTTATTTTAAAACATCATCCAAAAACAAGGACATTTCTAAGTGACCCCAAACTTTTGAACGGAAGTGCAAGGATATTATTTTACTGCTCTAGGGATATAATTATTGTTTGGATAACCTTATTTACTGTTATGTATAGATTTTTGAAGTTAATTTCTTGAAGCCCTCGACCTGCTCACGTCGATGAGGATGGGTGCATGATCCCCCCCTTTTTCCTATAGTCAGCGATCAGGTCCTTGGTCTTACTGACGTTGAGGGAGAGGTTGTTGTTCCAGCCCCACACTGCCAGGTCCCTGACCTCCTCCCTGTAGGTCAGGCTTACCACCGTCTTGTCTTGAAGATGGTGGTAAGATGGAGGAGTCGTGCGTGGCCACGTAGTCGTTGGTGAACATGGAGTATAGGAGGGGACCAAGCAGACACCACTATGAGGCCCCACATGCAAAACGTTAGTATAGAGGCAAAGTGAAGTTACATTTCAACGGCTCAGACATGAGAGTCAGGGTCTACAGAAAATCACGGACTACACAGTGAAATCCAGCCACGTCTCAGACACCGACGTCTTGCTTTTGGACAAGCTAAATGCCTTCGTCCACTTTGAGGATAACACAGTTTCACCGATGCAGCCTGCTACCAAGAACTTTGGGCCCTCCTTCTCCGTGGCCCAGACGGCATCCCTAGCCGCATTCTCAGAGCATGTGCAGACCAGCTGGCTGGAGGGTTTATGGACATATTCAGTCTCTCCCTATCCCATACTGCCATCCCCACTTGCCTCCACCATTGTACCTGTATCCAAGAAAGAAAAGGTACCTGAATGAAATGACTATCTCCCCGTAGCACTCACTTCTGTCATCGTAAGTGCTTTGAGAGGCTAGTTAAGGATCATATCACCTCTACCTTACCTGACACCCTAGACCCACCTCAATTTGCTTACCGCCCCAATAGATCCATAGACGATGCAATTGCCATCGCACGGCACACTGCCCTATCCCATCTGGTGAAGTTTTTTTTTATTTTTTTATTTCACTTTTATTTAACCAGGTAGGCGAGTTGAGAACAAGTTCTCATTTGCAACTGCGACCTGACCAAGATAAAGCATAGCAATTCGACACATACAACAACACAGAGTTACACATGGAATAAACAAAACATAGTCTTTAATAGAGTGGTAAAAAAGAAAAGAAAAAGTCTATATACAGTGTGTTCAAATGAGGTAAAATAAGGGAGCTAAGGCAATAAATAGGCCATGGTGATGAAGTAATTACAATATAGCAATTAAACACTGGAATGGTAGAAGTGCAGAAGTGCAAAAGATGAATGTGCAAGTAGAGATACTGGGGTGCAAAGGAGCAAGATAAATAAATAAATACAGTATGGGGATGAGGTAGATAGATGGGCTATGTACAGGTGCAGTGATCTGTAAACTGCTTAAAGCTAGTGAGGGAGATATGAGTCTCCAGCTTCAGTGATTTTTGCAGCAGAGAACTGGAAGGAAAGGTGACTAAAGGAGGAATTGGCTTTGGGGATGACCGGTGAGATATACCTGCTGGAGCACGTGCTATTTGATTTGATTTGCTGCTATGGTGACCAGTGAGCTGAGATAAGGTGGGGCTTTACCTAGCAGAGGCTTGTATATAACCTGTAGCCAGTGGGTTTGGCGACGAGTATGAGGCGAGGGCCAACCAACGAGAGCTTACAGGTTGCAGTGGTGGGTAGTGTATGGGGATTTGGTGACAAAACGGAAGACACTGTGATAGACTGCATCCAATTTGATGAGTAGAGTGTTGGAGGCTATTTTATAGATGACATCGCCGAAGTCGAGGATCGGTAGGATGGTCAGTTTTACGAGGGTATATTTGGCAGCATGAGTGAAGGATGCTTTGTTGTGATATAGGAAGCCGATTCTAGAATTAATTTTGGATTGGAGATGCTTAATGTGAGTCTGGAAGGAGAGTTTACAGTCTAACCAGACACCTAGGTATTTGTCGTTGTCCACGTATTCTAAGTCAGAGCCGTCCAGAGTAGTGATGCTGGACGGGCAGGCAGGTGCAGGCAGTGATCGATTGAATAGCATGCATTTAGTTTTACTTGCATTTAAGAGCAGTTGGAGGCCACGGAAGAAGAGTTCTATGGCATTGAAGCTCGTCTGGAGGTTAGTTAACACAGTGTCCAAAGAGGGGCCAGAAGAATACAGAATGGTGTCGTCTGCGTAGAGGTGGATCAGAGAATCACCAGCAGCAAGAGCAACATCATTGATGTATACAGAGAAGAGAGTAGGCCCGAGAATTGAACCCTGTGGCACCCCCATAGAGACTGCCAGAGGTCTGGACAACAGGCCCTCCGATTTGACACACTGAACTCTATCAGAGAAGTAGTTGGTAAACCAGGCGAGGCAATCATTTGAGAAACCAAGGCTTTCGAGTCTGCCAATAAGAGTGTGGTGATTTACAGAGTCGAAATCCTTGCCCAGGTCGATGAATACGGTTGCACAGTAATGTCTCTTATCAATCGTGGTTATGATGTTGTTTAGGACCTTGAGCATGGCTGAGGTGAACCCATGACCAGCTCTGAAACCAGATTGCATAGCAGAGAAGGTAAAGTGAGATTCGAAATGATCGGTGATCTGTTGATGTGGCTTTCGAAGACCTTAGAAAGACATGGTAGGATAGATATAGATCTGTAGAAGTTAAAGTCTAGAGTGTCACCCCTTTTGAAGAGGGATATGACCGCGGCAGCTTTCCAATCTTTGGGAATCTCAGACGATACGAACGAGAGGTTCAACAGGCTAGTAATAGGGGTTGCAACAATTTCAGCCGATCATTTTAGAAAGAGAGGGTCCAGATTATCTAGCCCGGCTGATTTGTAGGAGTCCAGATTTTGCAGCTCTTTCATAATATAAGCTATCTGGATTTGGGTGAAGGAGAAATGGTGGGGGCTTGGGCGGGTTGCTGTGGAGGGTGCTGGGCAGTTGACCGGGGTAGGGGTAGCCAGGTGGAAAGTATGGCCAGCCGTAGAGAAATGCTTGCTGAAATTCTCAATTATAGTGGATTTATCAGTGGTAAGTGTTTCCTAGCCTCAGTGCAGTGGGCAGCTGGGAAGAGGTTCTCTTATTCTCCATGGATTTTACAGTGTCCCAGAAATTTTGGGAGTTTGTACTACAGGATACACATTTCTGTTTAAAAAAGCTAGCCTTAGCTTTCCTAACTGCCTGACTATATTTGTTCCTAACTTCCCTGAAAAGTTGCATATCACGGGGGCTATTCGATGCAAATGCAGAATGCCACAGGATGTTTTTGTGCTGGTCAAGGGCAGACAGGTCTGGTGTGAACCAAGGACTTTTTCTATTCCTAGTAAAAAAAAATGAATGGGGCATGTTATTTAAGATGGTGATGAAGGCACTTTTAAAGAATAACCAGGCATGCTCTACTGACGAGATGAGGTCAATGTCATTCCAGGATACCCCTGCCAGGTCAATTAGAAAGGCCTGCTCTCAGAAGTGTTTTACGGAGCGTTTGACAGTGATGAGGGGTGGTTGTTTGGTCACAGACCCATTATGGATGCAGGCAATGAGGCAGTGACCGCTGAGATCTTGATTGAAAACAGCAGAGGTGTATTTGGAGGGCGAGTTAGTTAGGATGATATCTATAAGGGTGCCCGTGTTTACGGATTTGGGGTTGTACCTGGTAGGAATGAAACAACACATCCACTTTGCTGATCCTCAACACAGAGGCCCCACAAGGGTACGTGCTCAGCCCTCTCTTGTACTACCTGTTTAACCATGACTGCATGGCCACGCACGCCTCCAACTCAATCATCAAGTTTGCAGATGACACAACAGTAGTAGGCCGGATTACCAACAATGACAAGACAACATACAGAGAGGAGGTGAGGGCCCAATGTCGACGAACCAAAGGAGCTGATCGTGGAAAGCAGAGGGAGCAGGCCCCTATCCATATTGATGGGACTGCAGTAGAGCAGGTGGAAAGCTTTGAGTTCGTCTGAGTACACATCACTGACAATCTGAAATGGTCCACCCACACAGATAGTGGGATCCACCGGGATTCTCTGCCTCTAACCCTATTACAGGGGCTGAGTCACTGGTTTTCTGATGCTCTTTCATGCCGTCCCTAGGAGGGGTGCGTGACTTGAGTGGGTTGAGTCACTGATGTGATCTTCCTGTCTGGGTTGGCGCCCCCCCTTGGGTTGTGCGTGGCTGAGATCTTTGTGGGCTATACTCGGCCTTGTCTCAGGATGGTAAGTTGGTGGTTGAATATATCCTTCTAGTGGTGTGGGGGCTGTGCTTTGGCAAAGTAGGTGGGGTGATATCCTTCCTGTTTGGCCCTGTCCGGGGGTATCATCGGATGGGGCCACAGTGTCTCCCGACCCCTCCTGTCTCAGCCTCCAGTATTTATGCTGCAGTAGTTTGTCTCAGGAGGCTAGGGTCAGTTTGTTATATCTGGAGTACTTCTACTGTCTTATCCGGTGTCCTGAATTTAAGTATGCTCTCTCTAATTCTCTCTTTCTGTCTTTATTTCTCTCTCTCAGAGGACCTGAGCCGTAGGACCATGCCTCAGGACTACCTGGCATGATGACTCCTTTCTGTCCCCAGTCCACCTGGACGTGCTGCTGTCCAGTTGCAACTGTTCTGCCTGCGGCTATGGAATCCTGACCTGTTCACCGGACATGCTACCTGTCCCAGACCTATTATTTGACCATGCTGGTAATTTATGAACATTTGAACATCTTGGCCATGTTCTGTTATAATCTCCACCCGGCACAGCCAGAAGAGGACTGGCCACACCACATATGCTCTCTCTAATTCTCTCTTTCTTTCTCTCTCTTGGAGGACCTGAGCCCGAGGACCATGCCCCAGGACTACCTGACATGATGACTCCTTGCTGTCCCCAGTCCACCTGACCGTGCTGCTGCTCCAGTTTCAACTGTTCTGCCTTATTATTATTCGACCATGCTGGTCATTTATGAACATTTGAACATCTTGGCCATGTTCTGTTATAATCTCCACCCGGCACAGCCAGAAGAGGACTGGCCACCCCACATAGCCTGGTTCCTCTCTAGGTTTCTTCCTAGGTTTTGGCCTTTCTAGGGAGTTTTTCCTAGCCACCGTGCTTCTACACCTGCATTGCTTGCTATTGGGGTTTTAGGTTGGGTTTCTGTACAGCACTTTGAGACATCAGCTGATGTACGAAGGGCTATATAAATAAATTTGATTTGATTTGAGTATTTCAGGATGAAAATAAACAAAATCCTAGAGTAAAACCTGCTTAACTTTTTTGGGCTGCAGGGGCAGTATTGAGTAGCTTGGATGAAAAGGTGCCCATTGTAAACGGCCAGCTACTCAGTCTCAGTTGCTAATATATGCATATTATTATTAGTATTAGATAGAAAACACTCTAAAGTTTCCAAAACTGTCAAAATATTGTCTGTGAGTAAAACAGAACTGAAATTTCAGGTGAAACCCCGAGGAAAATCAAAACAGGAAGTGGCTTCTATTTTGAAAACTCCATGTTCCATAGCCTCCCTTTGCAGAATTGAAAGGGATATGAACCAGATTAATTTCCCAATCTCTTCTTGAAGGTGTCAACAGTCTTCAGACATAGTTTCAGGCTTTTATTTTGAAAAATGAGCCAGAACGATAACATCGCGTCAAGTGGTCACATGAGTTTTGCTCACGCAACAGACTTCAGATAGGTAGTGCTTTTCCCTCTCCTACTGTGAAAGACATTTGTGGTTGATATATTATCGATTATATATTTTAAAAACAACCGGAGGATTGATTATAAAAAACGTTTGACATGTTTCTGTGTGTAACGGCTTTCGTCTGGTGAAGGAGAAGCGGACCAAAATGCAGCGTGGTGGTTATTCATGTAAAAGGAACTAGACATGAAATAACTAACAAAATAATGAATGACCGAAAACCTAAACATTCCTATCATGTGTAGACACAGAGACAGGAACAATCACCCACAAACACACAGTGAAACCCAGGCTACCTAAATATGGTTCCCAATCAGAGACAATGACTAACACCTGCCTCTGATTGAGAACCATATCAGGCCAGACATAGAAATAGACAAACAAGACATCCAACATAGAATGCCCACTCAGATCACACCCTGACCAACCAAAACATAGAAACATACAAAGCAAACTATGGTCAGGGTGTGACACTGTGGACATTATGGAAACTATTTGGAATTTTCGTCTGCACCGCCGTGACCGCTCTTTCCTGTGGATTTCTGAACATAACGCGACAAACAAATGGAGATATTTTGGATATAAAAATAATCTTTAAGGAACAAAAGGAACATTTGTTGTGTAACTGGGAGTCTCGTGAGTGAAAACATCCGAAGATCATCAAAGATAAACGATTAATTTGATTGCTTTTCTGATTTTCGTGACCAAGCTACCTAATGCTAAGTGTACTTAATGGTTTATCGTGTGATCGATACATCTACATAAACGCTTGGATTGCTTTCGCTGTAAAGCATAATTTCAAAATCTGACATGACAGGTGAATTAACAAAAGGCTAAGCTGTGTTTTCCTATGTTGCACTTGTGATTTCATTAATATAAATATTTTTAGTAATATTTATTGAATGTAGCGCTATGCTATTGAGCGATTGTTGATGACACTTATCCCGTTAGTGGGATTGCAGCCATAACAAGTTAAGCCTTTCTTTACACCAGACACTGGTAAAGTAATTCCCCTTTCATCAGGACAATAACCTACAACACAAAGCCAAATCTACACTGGAGTTGTGAAGGTACCTGAGTTTTGACTTAAATCTGAAAACTTCTGTCTAGCCATGATCCCAAACGCCTTGACAGAGCTTTCATTTTCTTTCAAAAGAATAATTGGGCAAATATTGCACAATACAGCTATGCAAAGCTCTTATGAGACTTACCCAAGAAGACTCACAGCTGTAATCGCACCCAAAGGTGTTTCTAACATGTATTGACTCAGAGGGGTGAATACTTATCTAATGAAGGTATATTAGTGTTTTATTTTTCCTAAATCTTAAAAAATGTTCCACTTTGACAGAGTTTTTGTGTAGATTGTTGTCAAAAAATTACAATTCAATCCATTTTAATCCCACTTTGTTACACAATAAAATGTGAAGAAATCCAAGGGGATGTAGACCTATGGGCATGGTATATAAAACACAGTTTTGAGATCTCAGACGGTTATGTCCATACATTTGGTATAATCATTTGATTTGATTTATTAGGATCCCCATTAGCCGAAGCCAATGGATACAGCTAGTCTTACTTGAGTCCAACACATATCGAAAAAGACATAAGACTTTACAATTTTCAAATATTTAAAAACATTCTGTAGTGTGTGTGTGTGTATCTATCAGTTACACATACATGTAAGTACATACAAGTCGGTCACATGTGGGAGAGGCGTTGTGCCGTGAGGTGTTGCTTTGTTTGTTTTTTGAAAACAGGTTTGCTGTTCACTTGCACTATATAAGATGGAAGAGTCCCATGCACTCATGGGTCTGGATAATACTGTGCCTTTCCTTAAATTTGTTCTGGACCTGGGGAGTGTGAAATGACCCCTGTGGCATATCTGGCAGGGTAACTGTGTGTGTCAGTGCTGTGTGTAAGTTGACTATACAAACAATTTGGAATTTCCAACACATTCATGCTTCTTATAAAAACAAGACATGATGCAGTGAGTCTTTCCTCAAATCTCAGCCGAGAGAGACTGGAATGCATAGTATTAATATTTGCCCCAGTAAACCAGTAAAGTCCGCTTTACCACTCTTGGGTAGTGGAATGACTTTGGCTTCCGTCCAGGCCTGAGGACAAAGACTGTCCTTTAGGCTCGTATATGAAAGATAGATGGAAAGCTACTGAGGATGGTAGCTTACTCTATAGCCACTCCTATGAGTGGCAGATAGCCTAGCGGTTAAGAGCATTGAGATCGTAACCGAAAGGTTTCTGGCTTGATTCCCTGAGCAGACTTTGTGGAAAAGCTGTAATGTGCCCTTGAACAAGGCATGTAACCCCAGTTGCTCTGGATAAGAGCATCTGCTATATGACAATCTTGTGAATGTTGTCAAAGCCAGGAGGTTTGTTATTGATCGATAACAATTATTTTTCCACCTCTACCACACCAACTTTACAAAATGCAAACTTACAGTGCTTTTCTTTATGCGCCAGTACGTTGGCTCACTGTTCGTTGTTGGCATTTCCTGTCGAAATTTGCCCACTTTGCCAATGAAGTAATCATTAAAATAATTGGCAACATCAAACAATAATGGCGCCGAAGGAGATGGCTGCCATTTTACGATCCCGTAACCAATTGTTATATTGTGTATATTTTTTGTTTGTTTGGTTTGACACCTTTCAACACCCCTCATTATCACATCTATGCACGCAACCACTCACTTACACGACAGATTAGTGACTACACACAACATTGTTAATTGTCTTAGGTTACTTCAGTCAATACATATATTTTTGTTATTCCTCATCTCCATGTTGTCTCCCTTTTTGTTACCCGACTTCGAGCTGGACAAAGGAGATATTCATTAAGTACCAATGCATATTTTCAACTGGTTCTATTACCGAAATATGGTTCCTTTCCCCCACTTGTTTGATGTTCCCAGACTCTATGTTTAACAAAGGCTATTCAAGAGTCCTTCAGTAGAGTCAGAGAGAGAGGGAAGGGAGAAAGGTATTTATGGGGGGGTCATAAACCTTACCCACAGGCCAACGTCGTGACAGGAGTGATAGGCAGGATAGGAACTCTGTAGGTAAAACAAATGTATTTTCATTCTGCATGTGTCCCCTAATAACTATTCAAAAAATTACACATCAAAACAGGGCTTCATCAGAAAATACAACTGTATGTCTGTTAATATCGTTGCTGCTAAGGCTGTGTTGGTCATGAAATTATGTCAGTCGGTTACTGTCGTGCAAAATGACCATTATTTTTTAAAAGCACATTCAAGTTGCATACAAGCCGCTGGTGCGTGCCTTTGGAATATCTACACTGAACAAAAATATAAACGCAACATACAACAAAGATTTGAATGAGTTACAGTTCATATAAGGAAATCAGTCAATTGAAATAAATTCATTAGGCCTGAATCTATGGAGGGGCGTGGATCAGAAAATCAGTTAGTATCTGGTGTAACCACCATCTGCCTCATGCAGCACAACATCTCCTTCACAGAGAGTTGATCAGGCTGTTGATAGTGGCCTCTGGAATGTTGTCCCACTCCTCTTCAATGGCTGTGCAAAGCTGCTGGATATTGGCGGGAATTGGAACACACTGTCATATATGTCCAATGGGTGACATGTCTGAGTATGCAGGCCATGGAAGAACTGGAATGCTTTTCAGCTTCCAAGAATTGTGTACAGATCCTTGTGACACGGGGCCATGCATTTTCTTGCTAAAACAGGAAGTGATGGCATGACAATAGGCCTCAGGATTTTGTCACGGTATCTCTTTGCATTCAAATTGCCATTGATAAAATGCATTTGTGTTCTTTGTCTTTAGCTTCTTCCTGCCCATACCATACCAAATAGGCAGCTTATTGTAAAGAAAGGAACATTACATTCTCTGGCAACAGCTCTGGTCGACATTTCTGCAGTCAGCATGCCAATTGCTGAGGGTGAATCCCCGATCCATCTCTACGCAGCCGACATCATTCTGTATACATCTGGCCCTTCTTTGAACACTTTGTGTTAACTAACCTTCAAACGAGCTTCAATGACTTACAACACTCCTTCTGTGGCCTCCAACTTCTCTTCAACGCTAGTAAAACCAAATGCATGCTTTTCAACCGTTCGCTGCCCGCACCCGAACGCCCGACCAACATCACTACTCTGGACAGTTCTGACCTAGAATATGTGGACAACTACAACTACCTACATGTCTGGCTAGACTGTAAACTCTCCTTCCAGACTCATACCAAACATCTCCAATCCAAAATCAAATCTAGAATTGTCTTTCTATTTCACAACAAAGCCTCCTTCACTCACATCACCAAACTTACCCTCGTAAAACTAACTATCCTACCGATCCTCGACTTTGGCAATGTCCTCTACAAAATAGCTTCCAATACTCTACTCAGCAAACTGGATGCAGTCTATCACAGTGCCCCTTATACCACCCACCACTGCGACCTGTATACTCTAGTCGGCTGGCCCTTGCAACATACTCGTCGCCAAACCCATTGGCTACAGGTTATCTACAAGTCTCTGCTAGGTAAAGCTTCGCCTTACTTCAGCTCACTGGAGACTTACATTTACAAGCTGGAGACTTACATTTCCCTTACTAACTTTAAACATCAGCTATCTGATCATTGCAGCTGTACATTGTCCATCTGTAAATAGCTCACCCAATCTACAAAGCTCATCCCCATATTGTTTTTATTTACTTTTCTGCTCTTTTGCACACCAGTATAATTACTTGCACGTCATCATCTGCTCATCTATCACTCCAGTGTTAATCTGTTAAATTGTAATTACTTTACTACTATGGCCTATGTATTGCCTTACCTCCTCACGCCATTTGCACACACTGTATATAGACTTTCTTGTTTTCTATTGTCTTATTGACTGTGAGCTCGATATACTCTGTTGTTGTTTGTGTCGCACTGCTTTGCTTTATCTTGGCCAGGTTTGCTGTTGTAAATGAGAACTTTTTCTAAACTAGCTTACCTGGTTAAATAAATGTGAAATAAAAAAATAAAATGCATGCCCCCTCAAAACTTGATAAAACTGTGGCATTGTGGTGTGTGACAAAACTGCACATTTTAGAGTGGCCTTTTATCGTCCACAGCACAAGGTGCCCCTGTGTAATTATCATGCTGTTTGAGAGAAATACGCTTTTCGTGCGTATGGAACATTTCTGGGATCTTTTATTTCAGCTCATGAAACATGGGATCAACACTTTACATGGTTGTAGTTATATATTTTTTCAGTATACATTTAAAAAAGTATAATAAATACATTTAATATACACCATCACAATAGTTCCATTATTTATTTTAGGCAGGTCTGAAGAAAATGTATTTTCCTACTGTATGTTATCTGGCTATGCGTCATGCCATAGGCTGTAGAATTGTTAATTTAGCAGACAAGATATGCTTATAAGCCCCATGCCATTAATTTATATTAAGAAGAATATATTTTTCCCATTCTGGAGCGAGTGTGCATATGAAGTGGCTATGTTGTGCGTAAAAGGGATAATTTGAAACAGGTGCTATAAGGTAGATTTAGAGTAATTTGGCCATTTATTTGTGAATGATACAAACTCAGCAAAAAAAGAAACGTCTTCTCACTGTCAACTGGGTTTATTTTCAGGAAAATTCATCCCTTTACAATGAAGATCTGTGAAGTTATTTAGATTTTTATGAATTATCTTTGAAAGACAGGGTCCTGAAAAAGGGATGTTTCTTTCTTTGCTGAGTTTATATGTGTTGCATGATGTGACTGTAGGCTGTTGATTGATTTAAATTATTATGGCTGCAGGGGCAGTATTGAGTAGCTTGGATGAAAGGTGCCCAGAGGTGCCCAAAGTAAACGGCCTGCTCCTCAGTCCCAGTTAATAATATATGCATATTATTATTGGTATTGGATAGGAAACACTCTGAAGTTTTTAAAACTGTTTGAATGATGTCTGTGGGTATAACATAACTCATATGGCAGGCAAAAACCTGAAAACAAATCCAAATCTGAGATTGGACGATTTTCAACCCAGCCCCTATTGAATTCACAGTGGGATATGGATGGGCTTCCACTAGGGCTTCCACTAGATTCCACTAGATGTCAAATCCAAATCTGAGGTTGGTCGATTTTCAACCCAGCCCTATTGAATTCACAGTGGGATATGGATGGGCTTCCACTAGATGTCAACCGTCTTTAGAAACTTGAATGAGGCTTCTACTGTGTTGTGGGGCTGAATGGTTAATGGCAGAGAGCCATTTCCTGGTCACGCGCATTTCACATGATATCGACCTGCATTCCATGGCTTTTCTACTCACAAAGGAATTCTCCAGTTGGAACTTAATTGAAGATTTATGATGAAAACAATCCTAAAGATCGATTCTATACTTAGTTTGAAATGTTTCTAAGACCTGTAATATTACTTTTTAAAGTTTTTGTTCCGAAGTTATGCGGGACCTGCACGAGCGTTTGGATTTGTATACCTAAGCCCTAACAAAAGTAGTTACTTGGACATAAATAAATGACATTATCGAATAAATCAAGCATTTTTTTGTGGAACAAGGATTGCTGGGAGTGCATTCTGATGAAGATAATCAAAGGTAAGGGAATATTTATAATGTTATTTCTGGTTTCTGCTGACTCCAACATGGCCGATAATTTTATTATTTTTCTGAGCACCGTCTCAGATTATTGCATGGCTTGCTTTTTCCATAAAGTTTTTTTGAAATCTGACACAGCGGTTGCATTAAGTAGAGGTATATCTATAATTCCATGTGTATAACTTGTATTTAACTTGTATTTCTGTTGAATCGATGTGGCTATGCAAAATCACTGGATGTTTTTGGAACTAGTGAATGTAACGCGCCAATGTAAACTCAGATTTCTTGATATAAATATGAACTTTATCAAACAAAACATACATGTATTGAGTAACATGAAGTCATATAAGTGTCATCTGATGAAGATCATCAAAGGTTAGTGATTCATTTTATCTCTATTTGTGCTTTTTGTGACTCCTCTCTTTGGCTGGAAAAATGGCTGTGTTTTTCTGTGGCTTGGTGGTGACCAAACATAATCGTTTGTGGTGCTTTTGCTGTAAAGACTATTTGAAATTGGACACTTTGGTTGGATTAACAACAAGATTACCTTTAAAACATGTATGTTTGAAGAATTTTAATTATGAGATTTCTGTTGTTTTGAATTTGGCACCCTGCACTTTCACTGGCTGTTGTCATATCGATCCCATTAACAGGATTGCAGTCCTAAGAAGTTTTAAGGAACATCGCAAAAAAAGTGTGTGCTCTGTGCCTCTGCTGCAAACAGAGGGTGATCATACACTACTCCAAAAAATAAAGGGAACACTAAAATAACACATCCTAGATCTGAATGAATGGAATATTCTTATTAAATACTTTTTTCTTTACATAGTTGAATGCGCTGACAACAAAATCACACAAAAATTATCAATGGAAATCAAATTTATCAAACCATGGAGGTCTGGATTTGGAGTCACACTCAAAATTAAAGTGGAAAACCACACTACAGGCTGATCCAACTTTGATGTAATGTCTTTAAAACAAGTCAAAATTAGGCTCAGTAGTGTGCGTGGCCTCCACGTGCCTGTATGACCTCACTACAACGCCTGGGCATGCTCCTAATGAGGTGGCGGATGGTCTCCTGAGGGATCTCCTCCCAGACGTGGACTAAAGCATCCGCCAACTCCTGGACAGTCTGTGGTGCAACTTGGCGTTGGTAGATGGTGCGAGACATGATGTCCCAGATGTGCTCAATTGAATTCAGGTCTGGGGAACGTGCGGGCCAGTCCATAGCATCAATGCCTTCCTCTTGCAGGAACTGCTGACACACTCCAGCCACATGAGGTCTTGCATTGTCTTGCATTAGCAGGAACCCAGGGCCAACCGCACCAGCATATGGTCTCACAAGGGTTCTGAGGATCTCATCTTGGTCCCTAATGGCAGTCAGGCTCCCTCTGGCGAGCACATGGAGGGCTGTGCGGCCCCCCAAAGAAATGCCACCCCACACCATGACTGACCCACCGCCAAACTGGTCATGCTGGAGGATGTTGCAGGCAGCAGAACGTTCTCCACGGCGTCTCCAGACTCGGTCACGTCTGTCACATGTGCTCAGTGTGAACCTGCTTTCATCTGTGAAGAGCACAGGGCGCCAGTGGCAAATTTGCCAATCTTGGTGTTCTCTGGCAAATGCCCTGCACGGTGTTGGGCTGTAAGCACAGCCCCCACCTGTGGACGTCGGGCCCTCATACCACCCTCATGGAGTATGTTTCTGACCGTTTGAGCAGACACATGCACATTTGTGGCCTGCTGGAGGTCATTTTGCAGGGCTCTGGCAGTGCTCCTCCTGCTTCTCCTTGCACAAAGGTGGGGGTAGCGGTCCTGCTGCTGGGTTGTTGCCCTCCTACAGCCTCTTCCACGTCTCCTGATGTACTGGCCTTTCTCCTTAGTAGTGCCTCCATGCTCTGGAGACTACGCTGACAGACACAGCAAACCTTCTTGCCACAACTCACATTAATGTGCCATCCTGGATGAGCTGCACTACCTGAGCCACTTGTGTGGGTTGTAGACTCCGTTTCATGCTACCACTAGAGTGAAAGCACCGCAGCATTCAAAAGTGACCAAAACATCAGCCAGGAAGCATAGGAACTGAGAAGTGGTCTGTGGTCCACACCTGCAGAACCACTCCTTTATTGGGAGTGTCTTGCTAATTGTCTATCATTTTCACCTGTTGTCTATTCCATTTGCACAACAGCATGTGAAATTTATTGTCAATCAGTGTTGCTTCCTAAGTGGACAGTTTGATTTCACAGAAGTGTGATTGACTTGGAGTTAGATTGTGTTGTTTAAGTGTTCCCTTTATTTTTTTGAGCAGTGTATTTTCATCTATCAGACTATTCTGAATTTAATCTTGTCTTTACTAATACCTGATTTTTTGGAGGACTTAGAATGGCCTCCAGGGGCAGGGGAATAAAGACGTAATCTGCATGCTCTCGTATAGCCACTGTTTGAGGAGCATGCAGACTCTCGTTTCATGAAAGGTGATATTCCGCCCAAACTCTGCATGCCATGGGCTCTCCAACCCTGTTCCTGCAGCTACCCAGTGGTTAATGTGGGAAATCAATTGAAATCTGTTTGTGAACATCAATAGTAACAGGCTTGATCGAATCCCTGAGCTGACAAGGTAAAAATCTGTTGTTCTGCCCCTGAGCAAGGCAGTTAACCCACTGTTCCCCGGGTGCCGTTGACGGGAATGTCAATTAAGCCAGTCCCTCTCTTTGTGCACTTGAGAATGGAGTTAAGGAGAGAGAGAAGTTGGAAACGCACGGCGGTGAGATATGTTGCTAAAGCTAATGTCAGCCTATTAATTATGAAAATATAAAAAATGCCCAATTACTCGACAATTCAAAATCAAATTCACTGTAATTGTAAGCTAACTCCGTAAGCCGCTCTGCACAATCAATGAACCAACAGCATCGCCTAGGCCCTTACTTCTCTCCCAGACTCATGGATAGTAAGTTTGGCACATGGCATAAGATAACCAGTCCATCCAGTATGCATAATAACACAGGCCACACTCAAAGGTGAATACTACAATTAGTTTAACTTTAGAGTATACTAGACCAATTATGTACCAAAGACATCTTACATTTTTGTTTAAAAAAATGTATACCATGCGTAATATGCGATAGGCTATGTATTGCACAATCATTATTTTAATTCCATTTTTTGGGGGGGGCTTTGGCTCATATATAAGCCTATGTGTATGCATAAGCTCTCATATGCATATTGGTGTTTTGAATTAATCATCACCTTAGAAAGTGCTGTCCATTTCATTGTGTAAGGCTTTGAAACAACATCCACAATGACCATGCTTTCCCCTCAGTTTCAACCTGTTGTTGAACTTATTTCTTCAAATTGATCAATTACAGTGAGGTCAGCTTTAAAAGCGCAATACTATTTTGATGATTAGTGTTTGACGTGATTTTCGATCTCATTTGTATTGATGTCAGAGAGGGAAGAGGGACAATAGAGCCCCGAGTACCAGGCCATTAGCCACTTGATGGTCATTAGTGAGTTGGATACTACCAACACATGTCCAGAGTGCATAAGAGATTACCATGACTCAACCATAAAATTAATACATAACTGACGAGCTGACAAGTGATGGACACGTGCACACACATACACACATGTACCCACTCACGCACATCCACACCTCTCATTCAATGCTGCTCACAAATAAGCCCTGTTAATTTCACACTGAACAATGAACTGATCAAACAGTGTTTACTCAAAGAGACCCTAATGAGATATTGATTGAAGGTGGATTCAGTGCTCAACCAATCCAACCCTGAGCCTCTCAATCACACAAATTCATGATTAATACATCATTATTACAAAAAGTATCAGTTCCCCTCCCTCTTACCTGCATACACAGACACATACACACACTGCCCCCTCCCTCATGGTTAATACATCAAACAGCATTAGCTTCCTGGATTCCGGAAGCTTAGACAGACATGGTTCTGACAGCCCATGATTCCTCAGTCGCTGCTGCCTCCCCCTCCAGCCTTTCCAGCTTCTTTATTATCCATGAAGTATGTACGGGGGGAGAGGGGGGAGAGGGGGGGTTACAGAACACACTGACAAACTAGATTAATTTATGTATTACCTTTGCTTTGTAAGCTTGTATAATGTCATGTTAGAAAAGCAAACCTTACAACATAACAGGGCTTTGTAGACTCCAGAGACATAAAAATCAATAAACACATGCATTGATTAACACCTCCTTATTGTAGTAATACTACATCCCATCTGCATGGTGGTTATTTATATGTCCTTTATGAATAGCTTACCTTGTGCTAGTGGTATACAGTGGTGCAAAAAAAGTATTTAGTCAGCCACCAATTGTGCAAGTTCTCCCACTTAAAAAGATGAGAGAGGCCTGTAATTTTCATCATAGGTACACTTCAACTATGACAGACAAAATGAGGAAAAAATCCAGAAAATCACATTGTAGGATTTTTAATGAATTTATTTGCAAATTATGGTGGAAAATTATGGAGGTCAAATGTTTTCTGTAAGTCTTCACAAGGTTTTCACACACTCTTGCTGGTATTTTGGCCCATTCCTCCTCGCAGATCTCCTCTAGAGCAGTGATGTTTTGGGGATGTTGATGGGCAACACAGACTTTCAACTCCCGCCAAAGATTTTCTATGGGGTTGAGATCTGGAGAATGGCTAGGCCACTCCAGGACCTTGACATGCTTCTTACGAAGCCACTCTTTCATTGCCCGGGCGGTGTGTTTGGGATCATTGTCATGCTGAAAGACCCAGCCATCTTCAATGCCCTTGCTGATGGAAGGAGGTTTTCACTCAAAATCTCACGATACATGGCCCCATTCATTCTTTACTTTACACGGATCAGTCGTCCTGGTCCCTTTGCATAAAAACAGCCCCAAAGCATGATGTTTCCACCCCCATGCTTCACAGTAGCTATGGTGTTCTTTGGATGCAACTCAGCATTCTTTGTCCTCCAAACACGAGTTGAGTTTTTACCAAAAAGTTCTATTTTGGTTTCATCTGACCATATGACATATAATAATTGCTCCCACAGTTGATTTTTTCAAACCAAGCTGCCTATTGCAGATTCAGTCTTCCCAGCCTGGTGCAGGTCTACAATTTTGTTTCTGGTGTCATTTGACAGCTCTTTGGTCTTGGCCATAGTGGAGTTTGTAGTGTGACTGTTTGAGGTTGTGGACAGGTGTATTTTATACTGATGACAAGTTCAAACAGGTGCCATTAATATAGGTAACAAGTGAAGGACAGAGGAGCCTCTTAAAGAAGAAGTTACAGGTCAGTGAGTTTCCCCATCCATCCAAACGGCCAGCTGTACATATGTTAAGTTATGCCCTGGGCAATTAGGCTGCTTTTCTTTTAACCATTTGTAGTAAATAAGGACTCTTCTGACAACAGGCCAGTGAATGGAGAGAGCAGGTGGCCCATGGGATCAAAGCCTAATAAAATGGATAGTCATTAGTATATCAACAGCATTGAAATGCTTCATAATTACCATGGGTACTCCACAGCCTGTTTTCCCTATAAATACTGGGCCTAAGTTCTCTTTACAATTTACAATGCTTTCATTATGCTATTGAATTTTGAACAGGGTGCTGTATGCTTGCTGTCGCCGCATGAATTAGGAAACAAAAAGACTGTCTTTAGCCTTCATTTCAATTTCAACAACAACTATAATCTTGGCCCTGCCTCACATCATCAGTGTCTATGATCTGTTTTCCACATTATAATGGATGAATAAAAGCTCTATTCTCCCAAGTGTCAATCTGGCTCCATTTCCCCATGTGCATTAGAAAAGACTACTGGGATTCTATGAAGTCCTAAATTCACCATGTCAATCTGAAGGTAAGACACTTGACAGATGTGAGAGAAAAGGGGAGGGCTCTCGGTGTTATGGTCATCCCATTGGACTGCTGATATCTTAAGTGTGGCAAGACTCAAATGCATGTGATCCACTATACTGCAAATCCTAAAAAAGACAAGGCATTAAAATCACATTTCCAGGAGCATCATGCCCACCACTGCAGAGCAAAGGAGGCACGTAAATAAAGACTATAGTGTTAGACCCTGTCCATCAGCACATTTACACAACCTGATTTCTCAACTGTCCACTGCATCCATGTAGATAGATGTGTTTCCTATGTCAGTCAGTCAGAGGCTAAAGGGTGTCAGTGCAAACTAAAAGGGCCTCATTCACATAGGCCTGCACTGGACTCACTCTGTTACGCCCTGATCTGATTCACCTGTCCTTGTGCTTGTCTTAACTCCCTCCAGGTGTCGCCCATCTTCCCCACTTATCCTCTGGGTATTTATACTAGTGTTTTCTGTCTGTCTGTCTGTGCCAAATCGTCTTATTTTGTTCTAGCATACCAGCGTTTTGTGTCTCAGTTCCTGCCTTTTCCAGTTTCTCTTTTCTCGCCCTCCTGGTTTCGATCCTTGCCTGTCCTGACTCCAAGCCCGCCTGCCTGACCACTCTGCCCGTCCATTGCCCTGAGCTTGACTGCCGTCCTGTACCTTTGCTCCTACTCTGGATTATCAACCCCTGCCTGCCTTGACCTGTCGTCTGCCTGCCCCTGTTACAATAAACATTGTTACTTCACACAGTCTGCACTTGGGTCTTACCTTGATCTGTGATAGTACGAACTGGCCATGACTGACCCAGCAGACTTGGACCAGCTCCGCAACACCATCTCCTCCCAAGGAGCCACCATTGGTAGGCACGAGGAGTTTCTTCGCGGTCTGATGGAAGGGTTCCAGGACGTGGCTGAACGTCCCGACCTAACCTTGGACACATTGTGGGAGCAATTCTGTGGGTTGCCTACTAAGCAGCCTACCATGACGGTAACCTCTCAGCCCCTCTGTAACCCGGCTGGTAGCAGCGCCGTCACCCCGGTTTCCCGGAACCCCGCTTACCTCCCCCAGAGTGCTACGATGGAAATTCCAGAACCTGCCGGGCCTTTCTTTCCCAGTGCTCCCTCATTTTAAAGCTGCAGCCTTCTTCATTCTCCTCGGACCGATCGAATATAGCGTACATTATTACACTGATGTCCAGGAGGGCACTCGCCTGGGCTACGGCAGTGTGGGAGCAACAATCCACCATCTGCCTCAGTCTGGAGGTATTCGTGGCGGAGGTGAGAAAAGTTTGAGGCTCCGGTGTGGAGCCGGTCTGGGAGAGAGGCTGCCCGGAAGTAGTTTTGGCAGGACACCCTCAGTGTGGCAGACTATGCGGTGGAGTTCTGCACACTAGTAACGGAGGCTACCTGGAACGCGGAAGCGCTGTTCGACACGTTCCTGCACGGATTATTGGAGGAGGTAAATGATGAGCTGGCAGACCAAGAACTACCAATGGATCTCGACTCAATCATCACTTTAACCATCTGGATCAATGGTCGGCTACGGGAACATAGGAGGGAGAAGAGGTCCCAATTGCTCACTCAGGGATCCCCCCTTGCAGCTGATGAACACCGGAAGTCCCCGGCATCTACATCCCCGAGAGGATCCGAGCTTACCCGAGTCCCTCCAAGAGCCTCCGAAGACTGCCGATTCACCTCTTCCTGAGCCGATGCAGCTCGGCAGGGCAAGGCTGTCTCCAGGCAAACGCGTACACAATCATGAGACCCAGAGTTGTCTGTATTGCGGTGCTGCCAGTCATTTTGTGTCTACCTGTCCCTTCAAGAGAGTGAGTACACTGGTGGGTCTTAAATATAATTGTTCTTCTCCCCTTACTCGCCCCCCTCTTCCATACCACCCTACTGTGGGGGCGACTAGTCCAAGTCTCTCCAGGTACTCATTGAGCCAATGTGATTCTCATGGACGTTACCCTGGCATCCAAGCTGGGCATCCCACTCAACCCCTCTCTATTGCCATGGGTGTTATGGGCACTCTATAGACCGGGTCACCCACGTCAACCTACGAGTGTCAGAGAACCACTGCAAGACGATCCAATTCCTGATGGTTGAGTCTCCACAGATTCCCGTGGTATTGGGATTCTCTTGGCTCCAGCGACACAATCCCTCCATTGACTGGGCTACTGGTGCCATCATAGGCTGGAGCCCGTCCTGCCACACTCATTGCCTTATGACAGCTCTGCATGCACCAGGACGTCTTCCTGGGGGCACGGAAATTGCCCCAGACCTCTCCGCCAGATTCGCAGAGGACCAGGAACTCCGGGAGGGGTTCAGTAAGGTCCGGGCCACTTCGCTTCCGCAGCACTGACTGGTATCCAAGATGGTCAAGCCTGAAGGGCTGGCACGCCACTATAGTGCCACGGTTACAACCCCAGAAGCCGAGACCTTTCCCACCCGCTCTAAGATCATCAGCCCCTCTGCTGTTCGTCCTCTGTATTTTTCCTACCTTGTCTGTGTCTAGAGTCAAAACTATGTCTGACTGCCACATGTCTTCAGTTTCGAGGCCCATCCCACCTGCCGTGTCATCGATGGCCAGCCAACGTACATGGTGAGACGCCTCCTGAGGGTTCGACCAAGGGGCAGGGGTTTCCAGTGCCTGGTTGACTGGGAGGGTTATGGCCTGGAGGAGAGGTGTAAAGACATCTTGGACCTGGCCCTCATCGCAGACTTTCACCACCAGCACCCCAGTCAACCAGGTATCTGCCCAGGTGGAATGCCAAATGGCATCCCTAGAGGGGGGGAGGGTACTGTCACGCCCTGATCGGTTTCACCTGTCCTTGTCTTGTCTCCACCCCCTCCAGCTGTCGCCCATCTTACCCACTTATCCTCTGGGTTTCCGTCTGTTTGTTCAAGCCTACCAACGTTTTGTGTCTCTCAGCTCCTGCCTTTTCCAGTTTCTCTTTTCTCGCCCTCCTGGTTTCGATCCTTGCCTGTCCTGACTCTGCCTGACCACTATGCCTGTCCCTGAGCCTGTCCCTGAGCCTGCCAGCCATCCTGTTCCTTTGCTCCACCCCTGGATTACTGAACTCTGACTCTCCCTGACCCTGAGCCTGCCGTTCTGTACCTTTACTCCTGCTCTGGATTATCGACCCCTGCCTGCCTTGATCTTTCGCTTGCCTGCCTCTGTTACAATAAACAATGTTACTTCACACAGTCTGCATTTGGGTCTTACTTTGATCCATGATACACTCTCAACAACAGGACCAGTTTTGAAACCCATAGAACAATGAGGGCCAATTTAACAGAACTACGGCTGATTGGATACTTGATAAATATCCTCAGTCATTTGGGCTGTCATTGTATATTCATGTGGATGGAAATAGAGGCTAGAATATCCCTCTGGGACTCTTTGGAAAACACTCAACTGACACAAAGATCCCTCAATATGTGTGGATGATATGGATTTCTGGAAGTGTGTGTGCAAAGGTCCATGTGTGATATCAGTCATGTATTAATTGTGTGGATTGTTGCCATATCAAAAGTAATACAGTACACTGTGTTACAGCTCTTTATAGAGGTATCATTTAGGTGACAAGTTAGGCTGCAATTAGTGACAACATAGGGAATGTGCATGTACAATACAATACCAGTATTTTGTGAAAAATCCACATCAGTGGTATTAAGTGACATTACCCCAATTTTAGTAGTAGAGAAACACAACAAATTGGACATTCTTATTAGTGATGGGGGGAAAAAACACAATTATTTTGAACAATATATTGAATCTGTGACTTCATATACATACAAATATGTAGCATTCGGTAGCACTAGTTGGCTGTACCTTCACCAAAACGCCGATATTTACCATCCTATAGTTTGTTAGCGAGCCAATGTGTTTTCAGCAATTTTTTTCAAAGACTAATCAAAACTCATGCTCTCGTGTCTCTGCAGCAGACATATAGCAAACAATATGTTTGTAATATCAAATCGCAACAGAATCACAGTATGGAATCGCAATACATTTCGCATCGCCACCTAAGTATTGTGATAATATAGTGTTGGGATGATACTGTACCGTGACATCCCTGGTAATTCCCAACACAACAGGGTGAAGAAATCCCCACACACGCATGAACAACGTGCAACTGAGGTTTCACTAGGGGAAGGTTGGTTGAGTTTACTGGCTAGCTTCTCCTGTTTTCATTAAATCTACAAAACTTTTTCATAGACCACAATCTTCTCATCCAAAAGCATCCTACTTAAGGATTAAACCAGTCCGTTTGACATTTCTAGAAGTGTTTTCTGTGTATCAGCCTAACATATGCCTTCACCATTAACGCACAGAAAGACATACGAGAAGATACACCGCAAGAGTTCATTTCAAAAGACCCGACATTAACTTGTCAGGATGGAAATAAATTCTGAAAAAACATAGAGGAACTCTTCGGACCCCAGGAAGAGTAGCTGCTGCCTTCAAGTCAGATAGTGTGGCTCTGCTTTGATACACTTCATCAAATATAAAGCACGTTTTGAAATAAAGTTGCAGCTCCAAATCCATTATATGGATGACAATACTAGAAAAAAACACGAGACAATCGGCTTGTTTTAAATAATTTATATTTAATCTAAATTTGATTTGATGCCATTGCAATGCTAGCTTGCATTCCTAATCAGATCTACTGATGTGGCTCAGCAGAGGAAGTTGATATTTGCTGGAGATAATGAACCACTCGCGGAATCCTGCCAATTATTTTTTTCAAACGTTAGTCGAGTCTAGGAAAAATGCCTCTATTTCGTTGCTGGCATTTTAGTGGCATTTTGATGTGAGGGTGTCTGGAGTGTCCCAGGAGGGTGTGCTAAATCCAATACAGACATTATAAACAACAATTTCCCTGCACCAGCTAACCATCCCATCCCTAACATCTTTGATCAATACCTAAACCCAAATCCAGGTGACCATCTCAAATCAATAGTGAGAAATTAAATGTATGTACTTTAACGTTGCATTATACTAACTCCCCCATCCTTTCATAAATAAAGGGAGCATTTATCCTCATTGAGCAAGCATTTGGCAGACATAAAGCAGGTAACTGGGAGTAGTGCTGGGCTGGGTGACTCAGCGGCAGAAACTAGCAGCTTCCTGCTTAATTTAAGTTGGTGGTTTTCTCTTGCGCCTCCCTCCTCACCCATGTGGTTCATGAATGGACTGGACAGCCCGGCCTGCTATAGAGGTGTAATGGGAGCGTCATCAATAAGGGTCCAACAACAACTCTTTCCTATTCCCTTTTAACTCTACATGTGACTCCATTCAACAGCCTTCCCAAATTGCTGAGTGGTGAACTCAACATGCTCTAAAAGGGTCAGTGTTTCCCCTAGGTTTTTTTTCAGCGGCAACAGGATATTTTTTATATTTCTTTTTTTGGGTGGCCACAATATAGCAGTGGCGGTGCACTGCTGCTACAGTAAATGCATATAGACAGTGCTTGACTTGGACTGGAGCTAACCGGCGCTGAGGACGGGAACCTCAGAATTTCTACTGCTTGAGCTCCTGCACATAAATATAAACAGTACCAGAACCCAGATATTAGTATCCGCACATATTTCAGTCCAAGTAAAGCACTGCAGTGTAGCTATGCTATAACGTTTTCTTTAAGACACAAGCCAGCTGCTTGGTTTATCTGGAAAGCAATTTTTTGTTAAGGATATTCACTGCCCCCTTCTACTGCTATTACATGACTGCTCGGGTGAGGCAGGCACGCATGCACAGTTACACTGCTGAGCCAGAATAGAAGATGGGAGAATGCATGAATTAATATACCTAATAGTGCTGCTGTAAAGGTCTAGGGGGTTAAGATCAGAGCAGAAAAGCAAAATAATACTCTGGGCTGCTATGGAGCTTTTAACAGCAGGTTTATCCTTCAGATGAATATTGAAGAAAGGGAGTGGAATAAACCACAGTAGCTAAACAGCAGAGAAAATGTTACCCAGCTCCTGGTCATCACAACATCTTCAGCTACACAGACCTTTTAGTAATTTAGCAGACACTCTTATCCAGAGCAACTTACAGGGGCAATTAAGTGCCTTGCACATCCGTCAGATGTTTTACCTAGTTTGCTCAGGGATTTGAACCAGCACCCTTTCGGTTACTGGCCTAACCCTCTTAGCCGCTAGGCTACCTACCGCCCAGACAAGAGGATAATAAGAGTGCATTTTCTTTATTATCCTTTCTCTCTCCACTGTTTCTCTCTCCGCCCTCTCCTCACAGCATTTCCCCCTCTCCTCAGCTCTCTGTCAATCACTGCCCGCTGGGTGGAAGACTATGTCTGACACACTTACATTAGAGAGGAGACTGTTCTATTAGCTCAGCTCAAGATGTTTAAACCCTGCCAATTACTGATACATATTCCCTTTAAATGATGCATACACAGACCTTCTAAGGTTGTGTGTAATGATCATTTCCTTTTGACACCATCCCAGTGTGTTCTACTGTGTCCAGTTCAATTCACATGTGAGAGAGGCAAAGGCTCCTGGATACCTGCTGTCTGCTTCAGTTCACATAATGAAACAGTACTAGGCTATATACCCCAACCACCCTTTGCTTTACTCTGGGCATATTTACGATTCAATCCTAGGCTGAAGTACTCTACAATAATTTGCCCTGGTCTGCATGACATTACATTCACACAGTCTCTCTGTGATGCACTGAGAAAGCACCCCCTCTCTTTTCCCCAGTATCTTAGCAACCCCCTCCATTTCAGACGTGAGGGATACACCGGTGGGTGCACCTTCCAACTCACAACGCGTTCTCGCCTCCGCTCCTTGTCCTCTGACTTCCATCCTTCTACCTTTATCTGACCCCGATCCTCAGGTGAAAAGCTACAATCCTGTAGTTCCACATGGCCATGTCTGTGCTTGTCTCTCTTCACCCTCCTCCCACTCTCCATGGTGGTTCTCATCAATCCTTTCAAACACACATACCCTTAAACACAATACAAACTCTCCTTTTCAACATACTGTACATTCCCGTCTGTCTCTCTATTGATCAAGTAATACCACACATACCCTCTCTGTCTCTCTGAGTGCTCTATGTTATCCCCACCCCCAGGTGAGCTAGAGATGAAGTTCTCCTTTAAAAGGGAAAGGTTGTAGCATTCACTGGGGCTCTCTGGAGGTATCTTTCCAAGCTGATTTAACCACACTATTTTCTGGTAAGCATTATTACCAGTGAAATCAAGGAGAAGGAATTGAATTATGTTCAAGTCATCAGGGTTCCCTATAGGTAATTGTTTCTGAGCCAGTGACTGTGGCCAACAGCAGAGCACAAAGGCTGAGAGACACAAACAAGCCCTCAGCTGGAAAAATAAATAGCACATAGTCACAGAACCGTAATCAAGCAATGCACAAATTGCTATAGTCAAATATGCAGGCTGTATCAAACGCGCACAGAGCCCTAGACACACACTGAACTGTTATCAGATTGTATCAAAAACACACAGCTAATGAAATAAACCAAAAGTCATTATCAGATTCATTGGTCGTGTGTGCTCACGCAGGCAGTCGGAAATTGGGCTTTGTCAAAAACACACAAAGACCCGAAACAAATTAACAGGCTGACCCAAAACGTATGCATACAGTGCCATGATAACAGATACACTGTAGGCAGAGATGGGACGGCAAGTAGCATTGGTCCAGTAAGCGAAAGGTTGCTGGTCTGAATCCCTGAGCCGACATGGTAAAACATATGTTGATGTGCCCTTGAGCGTCACTCTGGATAAGGATGTCTGCCAAATGACTCAAATGTAATGTGGCCTATACATAGGCTTTAAGACATTGACACAAAGTGAGGATTAAATAAACAAATTCACAGAGAACCTTGATCAAAGACACCTGGCTTTATGAAGAGTAATTATCAAACACAGTGGCTTATTACACTCATAGATATAACACAAACTGTGTGTCGAAACTCAAATCTGACATATTAGCATTGCGCGCACAGATTTGGGTGTGTTTGAGGGAGTTTATGTATTTCACAGCGTGGGTCCCAGAGTGTAGTTGACAGCGTGTTCATTTGATGAGGTTTCTGTGTGTGTTCAAATTCACAGCCCAAACATTGCTTTCCATCTTTCTATTAACTATACTTCTCTGTGCCAAATGAATGTGTTAAAGATCTCTACACAAACATTTGATTAAGCTGATTGATTGATATCAGGGGGACAATGTTTTCTAGACAGCCCGATAACACACAGATAACAACATTCTCCCTGCTCTACTGATTTCTGGTTTAATCAGAGTAGCTGTTGGGCTTTATTGACAGAATCGACTGAATGTTGGCCACCACTGATACAATAGGTTGAGGCTAATTGAGGCTGTATCCATTATCTGGTGTTTAGTAGGAGACGTTTTCTCATAATGCTGACTTATTTCTGGAAATAAATTGCTGTTTGTTCGCACATCCTTCCCGGAACGTTCTGGGTCAGTGGGCCAGGTGTATGGCAAGTGTATCTAGTTATAGCCTCAGATACACATGGATGAGGAACAGAACCCAGACTGAGTATATGGACAGACAGTACCTTTATGACATGGTTTTTAAAATGTCTCATACTTGATAATGATGCCTTTGTATGATTAGATTAGATGAGTTTATTAGTCAAATGAACAGAGTCGTAGATGTATTCGTAGGGTACAGTGAAATGATTATGCTCCGAGCTCCTACAGTGCAGGTAAAAAAAATGTGAACGAGACAATACAAATAATAATAACAATCTCCTGTATACAACTGTAGCAATGACAAATGTTCATGTATAACCCAACTGTTCTGAGACACCAAGACGACTCCATGGCTATTCTAAATACTAATGGAACAACCAATACTATCCATGGTAGGAATTGTACAAAAAAAACAGGAAAACAAAATACAACAATGGATAAAGAAATAAACTACAAATACACTATGCCATTCAAGACAGGGAGAGTTGTAAAATAATTAGTATTCAACTTTATTGATAGTGTTTATAAAAATAGAAAATATAGCATTAGAAGGACAATTATTGGAATAATACCTCTTCAAATATAAGTAACTGGAACACAAAAGCACTCAGAAAAGGGAAATTACATAAGAATCAACATGGTAGTGATACAAACACAGCAAACAGAGGGCATAGAAGGCACAGTATGTGGGTATGTGTGGGTGTATTGTGATGGAAGAGGGGGTGTGTGTTTTTGTGATTGGAAAAGTGTGGTGAGTTAAGTGAGTGAAAAAGGAAAATGGTTGCAAATGCCAGAGCCCATGACCAAGAGAGTTTTCAATTGTGTGCAGATATGGGACATACATTTTAAAATAAATTACAAATAGTCGATTTATTTATTGTCCTATCATGATGGAACGGTCCCCAACCCTATACCCTAGACACATACCTGAGTGACCTTATGTGTTATAGGCATACTGCAAGTAGCCTTTACGCAGCCAAGACAAAAAGATAAACACGGTCAGAGACCCACTAAAGCAACACAGCCCCTTCAAGAGTCTGAGCCTGCCTGGCAGGGTTGGTCCAACAAAGCCAAAGCCACCGGGTGGATGAGCATAATATACAAGGAATTTCTCAAAGCTTGACAACCTTGTACCTAGCTTGTGTGTATTCTGGTGGAGTTCCCACCCAGGTGGCGGCAGTGCTGGCAACACTAGCTGCAGTAACCCATGGGGAAGGGGTCACACTCGAACAATCAGAGAGGGGGCAAATTATTGTGTCCCTGGTGGCACAAAATAATCAAAAGGTCTGACTGCTCAGACATGCTTGGGAAAATGGTCACAATGGAGTACAGCATGTGTGTCTTTCAGGGGAAAGGGGTGTATTTGAGCTCCATCAGCTTGGACTTTACATTGGTTAAGCAAATCTCCCCATTCTTGCTAAAAATACATACAGCTACAACTGTATGCACTTGCACATCAACTCTTCTCGAGTTGGGCTCAGGAAAGGAAAAACTATTGAACATCTGAGCTTGTGGTTGTTTGTGGGGAAAGGGTGGGGAGAGTGTGTGTGTATGTATCCCACATCTGTTGCTAAGGGGTAATAGTGTTAGAGACTGTATAGGATTAATCACAGTAATTGCTTGCCAAGAAAAACAAAATGTAATGCCAGTCCTGGTTTTAGGTAACATTCCTTCGTATGACTTGCCTACATTATTACACAAATTATTAGTTCATCGTGGAAATACATTAAGATATGCAAGTCTGAAGTTTACATACATTTTAGCCAAATACATTTAAACTCAGTTTTTCACAATTTCTGACATTAAATCCTAGTAACAAATTCCCTGTCTTAGGTCAGTTAGGATCACCACTTTATTTTAAGAATGTTAAATGTCAGAATAAAAGTAGAGGGAATTATTTATTTCCCCTTCAATTTCTTTCATCACATTCCCAGTGGGTCAGAAGTTTACATACACTCAATTCGCATTTCGTAGCATTTCCTTTAAATTGTTTAACTTGGGTCAAACATTTTGGAAAACCTTCCACAAGCTTCCCACAATAAGTTGGGTGAATTTGGTCCCATTCCTCCTGACAGAGCTGTTGTAACTGAGTCAGGTTTGTAGGCCTCCTTGCTCGCACACACTTTTTCAGTTCTGCCCACGAATGTTCTATAGGATTGAGGTTGGGGCTTTGTGATGGCCACTCCAATACCTGGACTTTGTTGTCCTTAAGCCATTTTGCCACAACTTTGCGTGTACGCTTGGGGTCATTGTCCACTTGGAAGACCCATTTGCGACCAAGCTTTAACTTCCTGACTGATGTCTTGAGATGTTGCTTCAATATATCAACATAATTGTCCTACCTCATGATGCCATCTATTTTGGGAAGTACACCAGTCCCTCCTGCAGCAAATCACCCCCACAACATGATGCTGCCACCCCCGTTCATCATGATTGGGATGGTGTTCTTCAGCTTGCAAGCCCCGCCCCCCCTTTTCCTCCAAACATAACGATGGCATTATGGCGAAACAGTTCTATTTTTGTTTCATCAGACCAGGAGACATTTCTCCAAAAAGTACGATCTTTGTCCCCATGTGCAGTTGCAAACCATAGTCTGGCTTTTTTATGGCAGTTTTGGAGCAGTGGCTTCTTCCTTGCTAAGCGGCCTTTCAGGTTATGTCGATATAGGACTCGTTTTACTGTGGATATAGATATTTTTGTGCCTGTTTCTTCCTCCAGCATCTTCACAATGTACATTGCTGTTGATCTGGGATTGATTTGCACTTTTCACAGCAAAGTACTTTCATCTCTAGGAGACATAACGCATCTCCTTCCTGAGTGGTATGACGGCCGCGTGGTCCCATGGTGTTTATACTTGCGTACTATTGTTTGTACAGATGAACGTGGTACCTTCAGGCGTTTGGAAATTGTTCCCAAGGATGAAACAGACAGGTGGAGGTCTACATTTTTTTCTGAGGTCTTGGCTGATTTCTTTTGATTTTCCCATGATGTCAAGAAAAGAGGCACTGAGTTTGAAAGCAGGACTTTGAAATGCATCCACATGTACACCTCCAATTGACTCAAATGGTGTCAATTAGCCTATCAGAAGCTTCTAAAGCTTCTAAAGACATGTGTTCTGGAATTTTCAAAGCTGTTTAAAGGCACAGTCAACTTAGTGTATGTAAACTTCTGACCCACTGGAATTGTGATACAGTGAATTATAAGTGAAATAATCTGTCTGTAAACAATTGTTGGAAAAATTACTTGTGTCATGCACAAAGTAGATGTTCTATCCGACTGTAGTTTGTTAACAAGGAATTTGTGGAGTGGTTGAAAAACAAGTTTTAATGACTCCAACCTAAGTGTATGTAAACCTCCGACTTCAACTGTATATATATATACATATATATACACAGTGGCACAAAAAAGTATTTAGTCAGCCACCAATTGTGCAAGTTCTCCCACTTAAAAAGACGAGAGAGGCCTGTAATTTTCATCATAGGCTAGGCCACTCCAGGACCATGAAATGCTTCTTACGAAGCCACTCCTTCGTTGCCCGGGTGGTGTGTTTGCGATCATTATCATGCTGAAAGACCCCGCCACGTTTCATCTTCAATGCCCTTGCTGATGGAAGGAGGTTTTCACTCCAAATCTCACAATACATGGCCCCATTCATTCTTTCCTTTACACGGATCAGTCGTCCTGGTCCCTTTGCAGAAAAACAGCCCCAAAGCATGATGTTTCCACCCCCATGCTTCACAGTAGCTATGGTGTTCTTTGGATGCAACTCAGCATTCTTTGTCCTCCAAACACGACGAGTTGAGTTTTTACCAAAAAGTTATATTTTGGTTTCATCTGACCATATGACACATTTTTGCTTCTGAGTAACCTGGTCACACGGCATAAGACAAAGAGCCTCTGAGATTGACCACAGTTCTTCAGCCCACCCTGTTCTTTTACTATCTTCCAAGGGCACGGCTGTGGGGAAAAAGAAATGAATGGAAGCTAGCTTGGTAGAGAAAGGAGTAACAGAACTGCCGTTATTGCTTTTTTTGTGCGCATTGACATGATACACCTGGCCTGCAAGAAGAAAACAAGGTAGCTTATGATGCCATGATCTGTGGGGAGGGGTGGAACCAACTATGTCTAAGCAGTTTTGGGGTTTCTTTATCAACCCCTTGAGTTTCTGTATTATTCGAGCACTCAATCGATTCACCCTATATAGTGAATTTGAGGATGCAGGGTAAACTAGTGGTTAGAGTGTTGGACTAATAACCAAAAGGTTGCAAATTCAAAACCCCATTCTGCCCCTGTACAGGCAGTTAACCCACTGTTCCTAGGCTGTCATTGAAAATAAGAAATTGTTCTTAAAACGTCTCTGGGACGTGAGCATCCCACCTCTCAACAGCCAGTGAAACTGCAGGGCGCCAAATTCAAAACAACAGAAATCCCATAATTAAAATTCCTCAAACATATAAGTATTTTACACCATTTTAAAGATACAATTCTCATTAATCCAACCACAGTGTCTGATTTCAAAAACACTTTTCGGCGAAAGCAGAACATATCATTCATTATGTTAGGTCTGAACCAAGTCACAGAAAGCATTCAGCCATTTTCCAACCAATGAGTGGATTCACAATAAGCAGAAATAAAGATAAAATGAATCACTAACCTTTGATGATCTTCATCAGATAACACTCATAGGACTTCATGTTACACAATACATGTATGTTTTGTTCGGTAAAGTTCATATTTATATCCAAAAATCTTATTTTACATTGGCGCATTACGTTCAGTAGTTCCAAAGCATCTGGTGATTTTTGCGGAAAGCCACATCAAGTTATAGAAATACTCATAATAGATGTTGATGAAAATACCAGAATTATGCACTGAATTATAGATACACTTCTCCTTAATGCAACCGCTGTGTCAGATATTTTTTAAACTTTACCGAAAAAGCATAATCTGAGTATGGCGCTCAGCAGTCGAGAGTAATGGAGAGGGTAGAAGGGTAGTAAGTTTCAAGTTTCTCGGCGTACACATCACGGACAAACTGAATTGGTCCACCCACACAGGCTGCGCTTCTTCAACCTCAGGAGGCTGAAGAAATTTGGCTTGTCACCAAAAGCACTCACAAACTTCTACAGATACACAATCGAGAGCATCCTGTCAGGCTGTATCACCGCCTGGTACGGCAACTGCTCCGCCCACAACCGTATGGCTCTCCAGAGGGTAGTGGGTCTGCACAACACATCACACATTGAATGGCTGCTGCCAACATACTGACTCAACTCCAGCCACTTTAATAATGGAATTGATGTAAAAAAAATGTATCACTAGCTACTTTAAACAATGCCACTCAATATAATGTTTACATACCCTACATTACTCATCTCATATGTATATACTATACTGTATACCATCTACTGCATCTTGCCTATGCCGTTCTGTACCATCACTCATTCATATATCTTTATCCCTTTACACTTGTGTGTATAAGGTAGTAGTTGTAGAATTGTTAGGTTAGATTACTCTTTGGTTATTACTGCATTGTCGGAACTAGAAGCACAACCATTTCGCTACACTCGCATTAACATCTGCTAACCATGTGTATGTGACGAATAATATTTGATTTGATTTGACAAAATCAAGCCAAACAGATTTCCTCCATGTTGGAGTCAACAGATGTCTGAATAACATGATCAATTTTCACTTACCTTTGATGATCTTCATCAGAATGAACTCCCAGGAATCCTAGGTCCATAATAAATGCTTGTTCTGTTCGATAATGTCCATCATATATGTCGTTCAGTACACAATCTAAACTCACCAAGAGCACTCACTGGTTTCAGACGAAAAGTCAAAAAAAAATCCATTACAGTCCATAGCAACATGTTAAACTTTGTTAAGAATCAATCTTTAGGGTGTTTTTAACATAAATCTTCATTAATGTTACAACCGGACAATTCCTTTGTCTGTAGAAATGAAGTGGAACATAGCTACCTTTCACGTGAGTGCGCCAGACTGAGGCTGTGGCACTCTGCCAGACTACTCACTCAAAGAGCTCTTATGAGCGCCTCCTTTAGAGTAGAATCCTCAAAACTGTTTCTAAATACTGTTGACATCTAGTGGAAGCCTTAGGAAGTGAAACATAGCTAATATTGCACTGTATCTTCAATGGGGGCTGAGTTGGTTGGATTTCTTCTCAGGTTTTTGCCTGCCATATGAGTTCTGTTATACTCACATACATCATTCAAACAGTTTTGGAAACTTCAGCATGTTTTCTATCCATATCTACTAATTATATGCACATTCTAGCTTTTACAGCTCAGTAGCAGGCAGCTTAATTTGGGTACATTTTTCATCCAAAATTCCCAAACTTCCCCCTACCCCAAATAAGTTTTAACTGTCTTGCCTAGTTAAATTAAGGTAAATATGTGTGTGTTGCTCCCTTGTTAACAATAATTTAATAAAGTGTTTGATTGCTTGAAGAATTATCCAACTTTCTCCTGATTCTTTAGAACTTCCACGACAGTATTCATATCCCAAAAGAAATATAAAGTTAGCTAAAGTAGATAAGATCGGGCATCTGAGTGGCGCAGCGGTCTAAGGCACTGCATCGCAGTGCTAGCTCCGTCACTACAGATCCTGGTTTGATTCCAGGCTGCTTCGCAGCCGGCCGCAACGGGGAGACCCATGAGGCGGCACACAATTAGCCCAGCTTCATCCAGCTGGGTTGTCCTTGTCCCATCATGCTCTAGCAACTCCTGTGGCAGGCCCAGTGCACGCTGACACTGTCGCCAGGTGTACAGTGTTTTCTCAGACACATTGGTGTGACTGGCTTCCGGGTGAAGCGAGCATTGTTTCAAGAAGCAGTGTGACTTGGTGGGGTCGTGTTTCAGAGGACGCACGGCTCTCGACCTTCACCTCTCCCGAGTCCATATGGGAATTGTAGCGATGGGACAAGACTATAACTACCAATTGGACATCACAAAATTGTGGAGAAAAAGGTGTAAAAAATGAAATAAATAGAAAGGAAGATAAGATCTTGCTCCTATGGAAAGGAAATACCTGCCTAATGACTTGTTTAAAAAAAATATTCAGTCTTATTTGGAATGGCAAGGCAAACAAAATTAAATAGGGCTATTTATATAACGGATATAAACTCGAGGGGGAAGAAATGATTAAATATGAAAGCATTAGACCTCTAACTAAAGGCTTCAGTCATACAAAAGCTACCAAACTGGTTATCTAGCAGATTAGTAGGAGTGGCACACCCGTGTTCAAGAATGGCCTTTTTTCCCTTTATTCAGATTACAACCGTTCACTTTTGGCTATTTGAAAATGAAATCTACAAAAGATTTATTTAAACAAGTCATAGAAAATTGGTTACAATTTCTATTTAATCCACCAGAAATGACAGAACAAATATTATGGTTAAACTCAAATACACTAATTGATAGAAAAAAAACATGTTTAAAAACGGTATAATCTTTGTCAATTATATGATAAATAGGACTGGAGGAGTTGTCACACACCCAACAGACAAAAATACATGGAAATGTCTGCCCAAAATTACCGCAACAATGTAAGAGACAAGTGTAAGGGGAAGAAAGTAAGGTACTTGTCTGTCAGCCCTGCATTACATACCAACATTGGGTAAAGAAAATTGTGATAAATAAAAAAATATACTTTAATTTAGGGCCAAAAACATGGTTGGGAAGAGATTTTGTATGTACCGATTCCATGGCACATGATTTATAAACTGTTATTTTTTTTATCTAGGGACAAATTGTGAATGTCACGAATCCTGCCGAAGATGGTGCCTCTTCCTGTTCGGGCGGCGCTCGGCGGTCGTCGTCGCCGGCCTACTAGCTGCCATCGATTCCCTTTTTTGTTTCTGTTAGTTTGGTCTGATTGGTTTTGTTTGTGGGCTATTTAAGGGCACTCGGCCCGACGGCTATTGTGCGGGCATGTTTTCTGTTCATGGTGTTGGAATATTTGTGGATTCTATTTTTCCGGACAGTTTAGTCCTGTTTGTTTGGACTGGTTATCTCATGCGCCCTTGTGTTTGGCATGTCTGTTTTTCACTGTCTTTGGAATAAAGATCCACAATCCCACTACTCCTAGAAGCCTTAACAGTGTAAGAGTTTTTTCACTTAAATTTTTATACAAAATATTACACCCAATAGAATGTTATATACTGTATATGGGGGATACAACCATCCTAACTTTTGCTGCGAAGATACAGAATCATTAGATAATTTGTTTTGGTACACTCCATATGTAGCTTGTTTTTTGTCGCAGGTTTAGGAGTTAATAACTTTGCAAATGGCACTGCTGTGTCCTAGTCAATCCATCAATAATATAAAAATAATATCTGCAAAAAATTTTATTTAACTTACAATCTGTAGAAACTATGAGAATAGAACGGTTCAGAACTTTTGTGAAACATCACAGCACAGTTGAAAAATATATGGCAACTGGATGGTGTTCAGAGATAGATTGGAAGGGTTGAGGATAGCTAAAGAATGGGACAAAAAAACAAACAAAATATAACTAATGTAAAATACTGTGTCCGTAAAATATATGTAGTATGTATAAACTGGAAGTAGAAGTGTTGTTGTCTATTAGATTACTCCAATTAGGGAAGGATTGTAGGGTTAGGTTTAAAATAATAAAGTAAAATGTATTATAAAAAATAAAACTTATAAATATATTTATTTATTGAGTACCTGCCAAAAGTTTGGACACACCTACTCATTTTTTTTACATTGCAGAATAAAAGTGAACACACCATGCTTCTACACCTGCATTGCTTGCTGTTTGGGGTTTTAGGCTGGGTTACTGTACAGCACTTTGAGATATCAGCTGATGTACGAAGGGCTATATAAATAAATTTGATTTGATTTGACATCAAACTATGAAATAACACATATGAAATCATGTAGTAACCAACAAAGTGTTAAACAATTTTAAATATATTTTAGATTCTGCAAAATAGCCTTGATGACAGCTTTGTACACACTTGGCATTCTCTCAACCAGCTTCATCTGTAATGCTTTTCCCCGATAGCCTTGAAGGAGTTCCTGCATATGTTGAACACTTGGTGGCTGCTTTTCCTTCACTCTGCGATTCAACTCATCCCGAACCATCTTAATTGGATTGAGGTCAGGGGATTGTGGAGGCCTGGTCATCTGATGTAGCACTCCATCACTCTCCTTCTTTGTCAAATAGTCCTTACACAGCCTGGAGGTGTGTTGGGTCATTGTCCTGTTGAAAATCAGCATATCTGTCACGATCGTCGTAAGTCCATTCGGACCAAAGCGCAGCGTGATGGGTTCCACATGTTTATTGACATGAAACGCACAAAAGAATTACCCGCAAACGATACGTGAAGCCATGGGGTGCTCACAGGCAACTACACACAAAAACGATCCCACAAAACACAGTAGGGAAATGGCTGCCTAAATATGATCCCCAATCAGAGACAACGATAAACAGCTGCCTCTGATTGGGAACCATACCAGGCCAAAATATAAATAAACACACTCGATCACCCACCCTAGTCACACCCTGATCTAATCAAAATAAAGAATAAAAAGGCTCTCTATGGTCATGGAGTGATAATATCGCTGCAAAATGCTGTGGTAGCCATGCTGGTTAAGTGTGCCTTGAATTTGAAAGAAATCACTGATAGTGCCACCAGCAAAGCATCCCCACACCATCACACCTTCTCCTCCATGCTTCACCGTGGGAATCACACATGCGGAGATAATCCATCCACCTACTCTTCATCTCACAAAGACACAACAGTCATTTGGACTCATCAGACCAAAGGACAGATTTCCACCGGAATAATTTACATTGCTCGTGTTTCTTGGCCCAAGCAAGTCTAACTTCTTCTTGTTAGTGTCCTTTAGTAGTGGTTTCTTTCCAGCAATTCGACCATGAAAGCCTGATTCATGCATTCCCCTCTTAAGAGTTGATGTTGAGATAAATTTGTTACTTGAACTCTATGAAGCATTTATTTGAAGAAACCATAAAAGTTATTGAAATGTTCCACATTGACTGACCTTCATGTCTTAACGTAATGGACTGTCGTTTCTCTTTGGTTATTTGAGCTGATATTGCCATAATATTGAGTTTGGGTTTTACCAAATAGGTCTATCTTTGCGTATACCACCCCTACCTTGTCACAACACAACTAATTGGCTCAAACGCATTAAGTGAAAAGTTATATTGTGGAATTTCTTTCCAAGGCACACCTGTTAATTGAAATTCATTCCAGGTGACTACCTCATGAAGCTGGTTGAGGAGAATGCCAAGAGTGTGCAAAGCTGTCATCAAGGCAAAGATCTGCAAAATAGCTGGCACGTCACCAATTTACACAAACCCCTGACTCAAACACCATGATCCAGAATCTATTGGATGCTGTTTTTGGACAGTTTGCACATTCGGATGAAAATGATTATTAATTAATATCATTACCCCTTTTGACATTCTTTGCCCATGGGAGAAGTATATTCCCCCTCCCCCCTCCCCTTTTAGCCAGGTATATACTGATCGTCTTTTCTTATTATCTGCTTAGCCATTACAATTATAACTGGCTATACTAATTTCCCCATTTACCAAAATTAGATACATGTTTCAATACTATTTATCATAAAATATGTTTGTAAACTTAACAATTCCATAATGATTGAGTGTCCATGATTGAGTGTCCATTCCGTACATATATTTTCACTGCTGCTGAGAAAACCTCAAATTGTTCTCCACTAATCCACCCGCTAACCCCTGTCCACCTGTATCCTAGGGCCTTTGAGAGATTGGGACCCATACTTTAAAAAGAGCGCACACAGTGCCACCTACAAAACAGAAGCAGGTTAACAGCCAAAAGCATTTCCAATGCCCTCACCTATATTGTATTATATACTGTCATTTAAATATATATATACATACATACACAGTTGAAGTCAGAAGTTTACATACACTTAGGTTGGAATCATTAAAACTTGTTTTTCAACCACTCCACAAATTTCTTGTTAACAAACTACAGTTTTGGTAAGCCGGTTAGCACATCTACTTTCTGCATGACAAGTCATTTTTCCAACAATTGTTTACAGTCAGATTATTTGACTTATAATTCACTGTATCACAATTCCAGTGGGTCAAAAGATTACATACACTAAGTTTACTACCTTTAAACAGCTTGGAAAATTCCAGAAGATTATGTCATGGCTTTAGAAGCTTCTGATAGGCTAATTGACAACATTTGAGTCAATTGGAGGTGTACCTGTGGATGCATTTCAAGGCCTACCTTCAAACTCAGTGCCTCTTTGCTTGACATCATGGGAAAATCAAAAGAAATCAGCCAAGGCCTCAGAAAAAAATAGTAGACCTCCACATGTCTGGTTCAACGTTGGGAGCAATTTCCAAACACCTGAAGGTACCACGTTCATCTATACAAACAATAGTACACAAGTATAAACATCATGGGACCAAGCAGGCGTCATACCGCTCAGGAAGGAGACGCGTTCTGTCTCCTAGAGATGAACGTACTTTGGTGGGGAAAGTGCAAATAAATCCCAGAACAACAGCATAGGACCTTGTGAAGATGCTAGAGGAAACAGGTTTGAAAGTATCTATATCCATATAACCTGAAAGGCCACTCAGCAAGGAAGAAGCCACTGCTGCAAAACCGCCATAAAAAAGCCAGACTATGGTTTACAACTGCACATGGGGACAAAGATTGTACTTTTTGGTCTGGTCTGATGAAAAATAGAACTGTTTGGCCATAATGACCATCGTTATGTTTGGAGGAAAAACGGGGAGGCTTGCAAGCTGAAAACACCATCCCAACCGTGAAAGACGGGGGTGGCAGCATCATGTTGTGGGGTGCTTTGCTGCAGGAGGGACAGGTGCACTTCACAAAATAGATTAAATCATGAGGTAGGAAAATGATGTTGATATATTGAAGCAGCATCTCAAGACATTAGATAGGAAGTTAAAGCTTGGTCGCAAATGGGTCTTCCAAATGGACAATGACCCCAAGCATACTTCCAAAGTTGTGACAAAATGTCTTAAGGACAACAAAGTCAATGTATTGGATTGGCCATCACAAAACCCTGACCTCAATCCTATAGAAAATGTGTGGGCAGAACTGAAAAATCATGTGCGTGCCAGGAGGCCTAGAAAACCTGACTCAGAAAAATGCATGTCAAAAATGTTATAAATTGATTTGCATTTTAATGAGGGAAATAAGTATTTGACCCGCTCTCAATCAGAAAGATTTCTGGCTCCCAGGTGTCTTTTATACAGGTAACGAGCTGAGATTAGGAGCACACTCTTTAAGGGTGTGCTCTAATCTCAGTTTGTTACCAGGGAAGTCAGGAACCAATACACGCACTCAGTCAGGAAAGCTAAGGCCAGCTTCTTCAGGCAGAAATTTGCATCCTGTAGCTCCAACTCCAAAAAGTTCTGGGACACTGTGAAGTCCATGGAGAACAAGAGCACCTCCTCCCAGCTGCCCACTGCACTGAGGCTAGGTAACACGGTCACCACCGATAAATCCATGATTATCGAAAACTTCAACAAGCATTTCTCAACGGCTGGCCATGCCTTCCGCCTGGCTACTCCAACCTCGGCCAACAGCTCCGCCCCCCCCCCGCAGCTACTCGCCCAAGCCTCTCCAGGTTCTCCTTTACCCAAATCCAGATAGCAGATGTTCTGAAAGAGCTGCAAAACCTGGACCCATACAAATCAGCTGGGCTTGACAATCTGGACCCTCTATTTCTGAAACTATCCGCCGCCATTGTCGCAACCCCTATTACCAGCCTGTTCAACTTCTCTTTCATATCGTCTGAGATCCCCAAGGATTGGAAAGCTGCCGCAGTCATCCCCTTCTTCAAAGGGGGAGACACCCTGGACCCAAACTGTTACAGACCTATATCCATCCTGCCCTGCCTATCTAAGGTCTTCGAAAGCCAAGTCAACAAACAGGTCACTGACCATCTCAAATCACACCGTGCCTTCTCCGCTGTGCAATCTGGTTTCCGAGCCGGTCACGCGTGCACCTCAGCCACGCTCAAGGTACTAAACGATATCATAACGGCCATCGATAAAAGACAGTAAAGTGCAGCCGTCTTCATCGACCTTGCCAAGGCTTTCGACTCTGTCAATCACCATATTCTTATCGGCAGACTCAGTAGCCTCGGTTTTTCTGATGACTGCCTTGCCTGGTTTACCAACTACTTTGCAGACAGAGTTCAGTGTGTCAAATCGGAGGGCATGCTGTCCGGTCCTCTGGCAGTCTCTATGGGGGTGCCACAGGGTTCAATTCTCGGGCCGAATCTTTTCTCTGTATATATCAATGATGTTGCTCTTGCTGCGGGCGATTCCCTGATCCACCTCTACGCAGACGACACCATTCTATATACTTCCGGCCCGTCCTTGGACACTGTGCTATCTAACCTACAAACGAGCTTCAATGCCATACAACACTCCTTCCGTGGCCTCCAACTGCTCTTAAACGCTAGTAAAACCAAATGCATGCTTTTCAACTGTTCGCTGCCTGCACCCGCATGCCTGACTAGTATCACCACCCTGGATGGTTCCGACCTTGAATATGTGGACATCTATAAGACACCTAGACACCTAGGTGTCTGGCTAGACTGTAAACTCTCCTTCCAGACTCATATCAAACATCTCCAATCGAAAATCAAATCTGGAGTCGGCTTTCTATTCCGCAACAAAGCCTCCTTCACTCATGCCGCCAAACTTACCCTAGTAAAACTGACTATCCTACCGATCCTTGACTTTGGCGACGTCATCTACAAAATAGCTTCCAACACTCTACTCAGCAAACTGGATGCAGTTCATCACAGTGCCATCCGTTTTGTCACTAAAGCACCTTATACCACCCACCACTGCGACCTGTATGCTCGTCGGCTGGCCCTCGCTACATATTCGTCACCAGACCCACTGGTTCCAGGTCATCTACAAGTCCATGCTAGGTAAAGCTCCGCCTTATCTCAGTTCACTGGTCACGATGGCAACACCCACCCGTAGCACGCGCTCCAGCAGGTGTATCTCACTGATCATCCCTAAAGCCAACACCTCATTTGGCCGCCTTTCGTTCCAGTTCTCTGCTGCCTGTGACTGGAACGAATTGCAAAAATCACTGAAGTTGGAGACTTTTGTCTCCCTCACCAACTTCAAACATCTGCTATCTGAGCAGCTAACCGATCGCTGCAGCTGTACATAGTCTAACGGTAAATATCCCACCCAATTTTACCTACCTCATCCCCATACTGTTTTTATTTATTTACTTTTCTGCTCTTTTGCACACCAATATCTCTACCTGTACATGACCATCTGATCATGTATCACTCCAGTGTTAATCTGCAAAATTGTAATTATTTGCCTACCTCCTCATGCATTTTGCACACAATGTATATAGACTCTTTTTTTCTACTGTGTTATTGACTTGTTTATTGTTTACTCCATGTGTAACTCTGTGTTGTCTGTTCACACTGCTATGCTTTATCTTGGCCAGGTCGCAGTTGCAAATGAGAACTTGTTCTCAACTAGCCTACCTGGTTAAATAAAGGTGAAAAAACTGTATAAAAGACACCTGTCCACAGAAGCAATCAGATTCCAAACTCTCCACAATGGCCAAGACCAAAGAGCTCTCCAAGGATGTCAGGGACAAGATTGTAGACATACACAAGGCTGGAATGGGCTACAAGACCATCGCCAAGCAGCTTGGTGAGAAGGTGACAACAGTTGGTGTGATTATTCGCAAATGGAAGAAACACAAAATAACTGTCAATCTCCCTCGACCTGGGGCTCCATGCAAGATCTCACCTCGTGGAGTTGCAATCATCATGAGAACGGTGAGGAATCAGCCCAGAACTACACGGGAGGATCTTGTCAATGATCTCAAGGCAGCTGGGACCATAGTCACCAAGAAAACTATTGGCAACACATTACGCCGTGAAGGACTGAAATCCTGCAGCGCCCGAGAGGTTGCCCTTGCTCAAGAAAGCACATATAGATGCCCGTCTGAAGTTTGCCAATGACCATCTGAATGATTCAGAGGACAACTGGGTGAAAGTGTTGTGGTCAGATGAGACCAAAATGGAACTCTTTGGCATCAACTCAACTCGCCGTGTTTGGAGGAGGAGGAATGCCGTCAAACATGGAGGTGGAAACCTTATGCATTGGGGGTGTTTTTCTGCTAAGGGGACAGGACAACTTCACAGCATCAAAGGGACGATGTACTGTCAAATCTTGGGTGAGAACCTCCTTCCCTCAGCCAGGGCATTGAAATGGGTCGTGGATGGGTATTCCAGCATGACAATGACCCAAAACACACAAAAGGCAACAAAGGAGAGGCTCAAGAAGAAGCACATTAAGGTCCTGGAGTGACTATGGTCCCAGTTATTCTGTGGCCTAGCCAGCCTCCAGACCTTATTCCCATAGAAAATCTGTGTAGGAAGCTGAAGGTTCGAGTTGCCAAACGTCAGCCTCAACCTTAATGACTTGGAGAAGATCTGCAAAGAGGAGTGGGACAAAATCCCTCCTGAGATGTGTGCAAACCTGGCCAACGACAAGAAACGCCTGATCTCTGTGATTGCCAACAAGGGTTTTGCCACCAAGTACTAAGTCATGTTGTGCAGAGGGGTCAAATACTTATTTCCCCCTTAAAATGCAAATCAATTTACAACATTTTGACATGTGTTTTTCTGAAATTTTTTGTTGTTATTCTGCCTCTCACTGTTCAAATAAACCTACCATTAAAATTATAGACTGATCATTTCTTTGTCAATGGGCAAACGTACAAAACCAGCAGGGGATCAAATACTTTTTCCCCTCGCTGTATATACAGTATATAGTGCGTTCGGAAAGATTTCAGATCCCTTTACTCTTTTCACATTTGTTACGTTACAGCTTTATCCTCATCAATCTACACACAATACCCCATAATGACAAAGCAAAAACAGGTTTCAGACATCTTTGCAAATGTATACAAATAGCTTGTGAATATACAGTACCAGTCAAAGGTTTGGACACATTCATTCCAGGGTTTTTCTTTATTTTGACTATTTTATTCATTGTAGAATAATAGTGAAGAAGTTAAAACTATGAAATAACACATATGGAATCACGTAGTAATCAAAAAAGTGTTAAACAAATCAAAATATATTTTATATTTGAGATTCTTTAAAGTAGACACCCTTTTGCCTTGATGACAACTTTGCACACAATTGAACCGTTCCGTGACTTGTAATGAATGATCTGCATGAGATATATGAACCCTGTCAACATGTTCCATAGCTTTTCTGCCAACAGTTAAACAGCATAATGAGGCCTTCAGTAATGTATCAATAGAGGGTGACAATCATCTCCAGGGATAATAATGAGCTTTATCACACTATGACACACAGAAAGGCACAATTCTATCAGCAGAACAATAGCAGACACTATGTTGTGGCTCAGTGCAAATCTCCAAAGGGGACTGGCTGCTTCATATAATACTTATCAAATCTCAGGTGACATTTCATATGGCTGCAGATCAGAGACAATCCATCCCAGGGAGATTTCCTGCAGTTTCTGATAATCATTACGTTGAGAGAGCAAAAAATCCTGTGGTGCACCATCTCAGTCTTCGCTGGGAGTCCTATGTTTACACTGACATGAATACAAGAAGGCGAGGCGAAAGATCAAATCCGATTTCTAAATCGGTAGGCATGGCAAGATAATGTTGGTTTACATGGAAACGGTTGCCAATAGCAAATACAAAAAACACAGTGAGTTCAACAAATGAGTAAATTGAGAGCTGCATAATATTGACTGTGCAATGTAAAAGTAGGAAGCAAATACGGTTTATTTTTCTATCAGCCTTGCTAAATTGCACTAGAATTGATAAACAATATTCGCGTGATATCTGCCATGCCTTCCATTGCCCACAACAGACCCTTCGCTAAATGAAAGTCCATACTGGGCCGGTGAGCCTACATATTTTTCCGGATCCATCTTTATAATCTTTGTAGTTTTGACCATATGTTGATTGATACATACACCTCTTCACCTCTCCGAATCCATTATACTGTATATGCTATAGTTTCTCTGGCAATTCTGATAGATTTGCATTCATCTTGTATGCACTGCACTGCACTGTATACTATTGCAGTACAGGCCCTACAATTTGCAATATAATAAACTATCAGTTGCCTGCTCGCTGTATTCCATTTATGAACAAGAATGTGTAGGCTTTGTACAGGCTGTACTGTAACTGCTCTACTCTATTGTGTTGATCATATTGAGTATTGGATTTTATATTTCTCTTACTATTGCCTAACAATGGGTAGTCTTCAGCAGACTGGAGCTGCTGTATTAGCATGGGCATGGTGGATCTGGGAAGATTAAGACAGACAGCTCCACAGCATATCACGGTGGCCCTGCTGCTCTCTCCCTTATCAGGCTTCAGCCCAATACACAGAACAACAGGGCTGAAAGAACAACAGCAAAGGAAGCCAAGCAATTAATTGCCTTCTCTGCCTGGCATCTCATTTCAACACTCAAGCAAAGAAAGTCTATTAGAGAAGCAGGACGATGATTAAAGCTCAACAATAATCACAGATGAAATATACCTTTTATCCTGCCTTTAGTCAAATAGCACTAGACTGTAACCATACTATTGAAATGCAATACAAGTTGTCATACAGCCCTAGGCAATCTATGGGATTTAAATTGTATTAGTAGCTCGAATATTAGGCTAGTCACACGGGAATAATATATATATATATATATATATATCATGTACAAAGACCTTTTCCATGGCAAAAGCTTCCTGTGCTTATACAACAAGGAAGGAGAAGGGCGAATGAGAGCAAGTTAGAGGAGAGAGGGAGGCTAAAAGAGAGAGAGAGAGAGAGTAAGAGCAGAAGCAGGAGCGAGAGAGTAAATGCAAGAGAGTAAAAGCAAGAGAGAAGTGGAAAGAAAGGAGTATACAATATCTAGGACAGGTGGATAGTGGATATAAGAGTCAGGGAGGGAGGAAAGAAAGAAAGATTATAAGGGTGATGGAGGAGGTTGAGAGGGATGAGGCTGGCAGTTGGGGGAGAGGAGGTGGTTCATTTGTCACTGTCAGATTGGTTTGCTTCTCCTTCATAAAAGCGAGGACAGGCCCTGCCCCCCCCCCCACACACACACACACACACTCCATCCACCCTCCACTCCATCCAACCATTCTCCCATCCATCCATCCACCTCCCTTTCTCCCTACACTTGCCCCTCATTCCAGAACTGAAGATGAGGATCCACCCTGAGCTACAGTTAATTTTGTACACACAGTATTATTTCTGCTTGCATGGACACATTGTAACGACACTCAGTACAGTATATAGGCATATATCCAGAATGGAAAGTCCTAGAATGTTTAGCCTCGTTCCACGTAAAAAAATAAATACTTTACCGCTAAGCAATGCTATTGAAATCTCATTTAGAACACAAATATAAAAGCGTAATTGACAGAATTATCATAAGTGTTTGATAATAAAGTACGTCCATATAATCTCATTAATTCTTACAAAGCCTGAATGCCCTAATAAAAAAAAAGATGGAGGTTGGAGAGGATAAATGGACGTTTTGCTTTGGTGAAGCACTGGCTAATATGATGGAAAAACAATGGTTCCGTTTACCCAGTTCACTCATGGCCCCCCTTCCCTCCTCCCTGTATGCATCCCTGGTCCAAGAGCAGAGTGGATGCTGACATAGCACTCCTGATGCATCGCAGGCAGAATTGGACAAACTCATTTATTGGCTGAGAGTTGCCTGCGACCACCTCCATGTAATGAATGGTGTAGTCTGCGTCCTCTGTTTCAAAGCAGAGAAAAAACCTATTTGGCATGGCATATGTGGCAACCAGACTTAAGAGCTGGAGGCTGCAGGTTCAATCCTCAGATGGGGACACCACTGTGTATCCTTGAGCGACGGTAATTAACCTGAATTGTCTGTGGTGTGCACTCAACTGTGTAATATGTAAAACCCAGAGATATGTTATTCAGCCATGCTGGATAATGATGTCTCCTGAGCAATTAAACAACTAGGGTAATTTTTTATTATGATTTATAGTATGTGTATTATTAGAGGTGATGTGTTTGTGTTGGGTCCTCTGTAGTGGTCTCCTCCAGCCAAGAGCTGGTCCAACAGTGGGAGAGTGGGAGAGCTGGTCCTACGGTGAGAGAGCGGGAGAGCTGGTCCAACAGTGGGAGAGTGGGAGAGCTGGTCCTACGGTGAGAGAGCGGGAGAGCTGGTCCTACGGTGAGAGAGCGGGAGAGCTGGTCCTACGGTGAGAGAGAGGGAGAGCTGGTCCTACGGTGAGATAGCGGGAGAGCTGGTCCTACAGTGGGAGAGCGGGAGAGCTGGTCCTACGGTGAGAGAGCGGGAGAGCTGGTCCAAAGTGGGAGAGTGGGAGAGCTGGTCCTATGGTGAGAGAGCGGGAGAGCTGGTCCTACGGTGAGAGAGTGGGAGAGCTGGTCCAACAGTGGGAGAGCAGAAGATGAAGAGTATTTTACCAGCAATAGACAGAGACACTGAGGCAAATTACCCATCTCATGCCTGTCTCTCCCATTCAATCCTATCTTCTTATCGCCTCACATACTACAGTATTTATCCAATTTTGTTGCTTGATTGGAAGCACTTTAATTGGATTTCATCATCCAGACAGGTGTTTTTAAACAGATAATTAACACCGGTGTTTCGTCCATCTCTCTCTCACACACAAACCCACTCATCTCTGTTCTTCTCCCTCTCCATTTGCCCTGTGTGGAGATAACAGTGTAAAACCACCATGAACATGATAATCTCTCAGTCGGCCTAAAGCACAAACATCTGAGTAGGTAATGGTTTGGTAATGTCAATAGAGTGAAAGGAGCTCCATTTGGTAGAGAGAGGAAATGCATTAATAACATAAAAGCAGTACTTTATACTGTATTAAAAGGATTTCCAAACATGATATTGAGATGAAACCATAACTTTGAGAAAAATCATTAACATTGAGAAATGTTAAAGACTTCAGGCACAAGCTATTCATCATACCTACAGTAAATCAGTATTCCCCAATATAATCATGATTCTGCTGCATACCAATTAAGCAACAGACAGATATCTTCAGAAGGTTAATCAAGACTGAGTTGGAGCACCCTGATAACACCTGCATGCCCTACAGGCCCTAGCCTGAGGAATAGTAGCCAACACCTTTAATTAAAATACATGCGCTGATCATTACTTTTCACCGTAGGCTAAACAAATACATTCAGAGCCACACTCATGCATTGTAAGCCGAAAGAGATTGAAGTACATTACCATGTCTTAGAGCAGCATGCACAATAAACTATCCTTTTGACTAAGAAACACAATTAAAAGCTTGGTCGCATAGGCCATTAAAGCTGAGCATGGAAGTTTTTGTCTTCATCTATTCCAAGGATTCTTTTCATCTGTCAAGCTGGAACATATTGAGTTCAACAAAGTTGTGTATGACTGATACATGCAGGCCGAACTATCAGAACAATACCCATTGTCATAGATGCTAAGTTCTTCCTTGTCATCCCATTTTCAAAGATTTATGCAATTAAGTCATGTTCTTCAGGGCCAACATGAAACAGCAGTGAACATCTTTTTGCAGCAACCCAAGAGCCAGCAGGGTTCAATATTTATGAAATGTTTTAGTATCTTTGCTCCCTAGTGTGGCGAAGACACAGAAAGAAATAATGATCACTTCTCATGTCAGCCAGCATTGGTCAGCAAGGGAAATTAAATTATGCAATCACTTATTGAAGAGTGTTCTTTTCAGGGCTTTTGGGTGATTTTGAAAAGTGGATCATTATCCACAGCGATGCACCAGGAAACAATCATTTACGGCCAAGTCAGGGAATCAGCTATTTTGGATTTAGAAATTCCCAATCGCTGCCTAAAACACGTCTGCCTTTCAAAGATTTGGGTCAAACTCATCAAACGTAATTAGCATTGCACTAATCACTCGAGAGGCAGAGCCCTCACAGCTGCATACAGTGTTCCCCCAGAAATGAGTACAGAGAGGAGGTGCTAGAGGAGATGCTAGTGGAGGTGCTGTATGTTGGAGTGCAGTTAAGTGGGGTAAACTTCAGGACAAGCACACAATACACTATTTCTGATGCATTCTGTTCTGCTTTTAAGTCAGAGTATATTACATTATTCATGTCATTCATCTTTAATGTTGGGCATTTTTTTCTTGGTTACATGACGTTTTACTACGGCACCTCATATAACCAAAGTTGCTGCCAAGCCCAGACCTCATGAAAGCAAATCAGCCTTAATGAAGAATATGTAATCAACTTCAGAGATAAAAACACTGTAAACACATGAGAAAACTAATCAGTCATGTGCATAACGGTTACCAATAAAATCTACATAACAACAATTACTGCAAACAATCCATGTCCTGGCTAACTTATTGAAACACTGTATAAATTGGTATTATCACATTAATAAATATGTATTAATATGAGCCTCATGTAATCAGATACCACAGCATAACGAATAAAATCCATTGGGTGTAAAGATTTCCAGTGAAATATAGCCTGATGCTGACTTGGGTATTATGCAAAATATGACATTTAAATCTACAATTAAAAAAATAAGCTTGATTGAATCTGTGTAACTGGGCACCTCTGTGGCTGAGTGGCCTTCAAGGTGTATGTGTGACTGTATACTTTCCTAATGGGTCTAAATGGATTTTATGGTGCTCTATACAGGACCACTAATGGGGTCACATGTCGGACGGGTCTGTTGTTCTCCTCCCTACTTTTCTGTCTCTGTCTGAGTTCCTAATATGACCTGTAGACAAATACACACCCTTCCCTCTTTCTTCTTTTTTTCACCTCTCACTCATTCACCCCTTGTCTCATCCCATACCCCCCTCTCTCTCTCCCTCTCCATCACTCTCTCTGTGTACAAGGGATAAAACACCTCTGCAATGTTAAACATTCTGGAGGTTTTGTATGTTTCCATTGGCATGCACCATCCTGATGCTTGGTTAGAGACAGTCTAGTCTGGGTTTTTATCTTTTTCAATTCCCTCACTGCGGAGATGGGAGCGCATTCACTGACTAAGTAAACACGATAGCTATCTGGCCTTAAGAAAACAGTTCTCTTTTGAAAATTAGCTTAGTTACACAATACACAGATTTCATACTGCTCCAAGTTACAGACGAGAGGAGAATGAACAATATTCAGAGTTAGAAAAAGTGAGGAAGAGAGAGAAGGAAGAGTGCAAGAGAAAGAGAGGAAGATAGAGGGAGATGGGGACGAGAGAGGAGTCTAGAAGTTAAACCAGCAGGAGAGAAAATACCGTGGCACATTATTGAGGGACGCTTTGGTGCTAAGCTGCTTATTGATAAAAGCACTAATCCGCCTGGCAGAAGGTAAGGAGGCTGGGATGTGTGGTGATAAAATATCTGAGCTAAAGGCAATGCCATCAGGGACCTGAGCCTCCACAGAGTTTTACCTAAAGGAGCTTCTCTTTGTATTTTTACATAAAAGTGGCAATCTGACCATGGGCAGCCCACAGAAAGCATCTGTCTGCAGAGAAATGAGAATGGAACATAGGCAACCAAAGGCTTAGCTTTACTTTAGTTTCAGATAGATGCTGGGAGAGTGTCACTTTCTAATGTTATTCTGCCTGAATTGCCAGGTAATTTGATCCAATCAACATGGGGAAAAGGGAAAAGGAGTCATATTATAAGGGGGCACATTGGGCTTGAAGATCATTATCATCGTCATTTTTCCTGTGTACAGGTGCCACATATAAGTTACCATGACAACCTGTCTGTACATTTGCTCTGGCTAGGCTGTGGGTTTGAATGTGCCCTGGGAGCCTCACTTGGTCTCCAGCTGTAATCTCTCATAAGAGGTAATCAAAGGAAAGTTAGTTGAAAATTGGCCACTTCAACATAGTGGCAGTGCAGAGTGCACTGTGATTTCACTTTACATTCTCACCATTCACACCCAATATAGGGTCTCCGAGACCAACCATCCCCGGCAAGTCAATCTCTGAGGTCATCCACATTTACCAATCCCTTAATGCAAGGCCAGGCCAACCAGTCTCAGATGGCAAGCTTCGACTATTCTGTCTAAGAATGCTATGTCAATTAAATCAATCCCTATGTCCCTGTTCGAAGAACCTCAATTTCATTAGAGTCAGTGTGATAATTGAAGTCGTTTGCTTCTCTGCTTTCCTCCTTATCCTCACTGTGTTGACTCGATCACCCCAGTGGGAGGCTTGCTGTGGCTCCAGGTGTATTAGAATGACTCATTACCTGGTGAATTTCCCTCACTGGGACATCTCTCTCCAGTATCTACTAACAAAATATTTGCTGACAATTGATCTGTCTTTCCACTCAGGGTAAATTAGGGTCTTGGTCTGCTATGAAATACTTCCTCCTAATTCTACATTGTTTCCTGCTACATAGGATGTTAGTGGGAAATGTCTGGTAGTGTTTTGAATCAGATAGTAGAAGATGTCTCTGCACTGTGTGTGTCTGATAAGGGTGCTATCCAGATGGATGGATCGAGAGAGAGGGCGGGGGGGAGGGGGGGGGTGGAAACAGAGCGAAAGAGAGAGTAAGAGAGAGCAGAAGAGAGGGAAAGTCTACATCATGGATGGCATGGATTTGCTCTGAACTGAGAGTTTCTGTAGTCTCAGAAAGAGAGAAAGTGATAAACAGAGTATTAGGCGTGACAGCATTGTAAAACATCTGAGGAGATGGAGAGGAGATTCGGCTTCTGGCCTCGCCCCTTGAAATGCATCTATTCACCTCTCAGATAGCGAACTCAAACTGGGGTAATCCTAGCTCACAGGGATGCCTAGAGTACACCCAGTGCATGGCCAGTTTAATAATAAAGTAGGGTTAATTAAGGCTAGCCCTGAATCCTCTCTGAGAATCCTTCAGGTTGGCTGAAGATGGAGTTAGGGAGCTGCCCGCTGCAGTGGCCGAGATGAAGGCGGAGCCCCACAGGGGGACAACATTTAGCTATCTCTGACTAATAAGGCATTTTAATTGCGTGGATTTAATTTAAGTACAGATTTACGGCTTCACAAGCGCTCCTCACGCCCACTTACAAATGAACTGGGAAGGCCTTTCCCTTGATCTTTCTCTGTGTGCTAATATCTCTCACACTGGTTATTTCTCTCCTACGGAGGAGGGACACATCATTAAAATGCTATTTGAAAAAAAAGGTGTTAGATCTTTGGCCCCACTGGGCTAATTATTAACACTCTGGGCTCAATGTGAGCTAGTGGTCTCCCCGTTAACCACCACGTAATTTCACACATTTGGAATGAGGGAGAGCGTGTTGGGAAAACCCATAGATACATATCCCTCAACCCAACCGTAAGATCCCACCTTGCCGTAACATCTCACTCACTCACACAGCTCTGTATAGGCTTCAGATCATGTCACTGGAAAATGAAGTGGTTGTTTACTCTTAGATATCATCCTCCATGTCAGACATGCTTGCCCTGCATCCAGTTTTGGAGTTAAATAGAGAAGAGGTGAAACCACCAAAGATATTAATATGTGCTGACAGAGAATGGCAGCACCAGTGTGCTTACATTCAACACTGCCAAAATCTTTGAGAAGCTCAGACACCTGAGCACATCTCCACTGAAAATGTGAGTCATTGTTGAGAGCAGCCTGGATGACTAGAGTAAGCTCTCCACACCACACTTGTCACTCTGCTAGGCAGCGACTTCATTATTTATTTGGGTAAGTCTGCTCTTCCTGATGTGAATGGGGATGCCATACATGGAGGTAACATCTGCTAAGGTATGTCACATGAGTTTCATCATCTGTCCGTGTTTTTAAAGCCACCTGTCAATCAAATCACACACATATCGAAACACTATACACAGTCACGCAGAGATACACAAACACCGAGATGGAGAGGCTAGCGTGATGCACAGGTGCACAAAACACAGTAGCAGTAGCGTGTAGCTGGACTAGACATTTATTTCCTCAGATATACCCAAAACCTACCTCGACACAGACGTACTCACATAGACCCAAACAAACAAACCCACTGCTGGGCTGCATTCCATTGTCACTTTGCTCACATATGCTGTCCATCACTGACACATTGGTGACAGTGGGTGGCTGTTCTCTCTTCTAACTCTCTTCGCCCACAGGGGCTTGCAATCGGCCAAACTGTCAGACAACATCTGCTGGAACTACCAACCAGCCACTAGCCAACCAGTGGTAACTGACTGGGCTAGAGTGTCACACACATATAAAGAGCCCAGTCACCCATTTCCCCTTAACAATAGGATCAATTCTTGAACATACTGTACCACGCAGGTTAAGCTAATAGAATTGCAGAGACGCACACAATCAGTACATACAGTATGCACAAGGACAGACATACTGTCCCTAATTTATTTTTGCATTCTAATCCTCTCTGAGCCAATTAATATTTATGTTACCATGGCAATAGTAGAAGGGTCAGAGCCTAGCCTAGGCAGTGTGAAGTGTGAAGATAAGTGCAGTGTGAAGATAAGAACATGTGACCTGTATGGTCTGCAGGGCACGAGGTCAGGCAGAAGTGTAAGAGTAAGTCACTCAGACATGGACCTCGCCCTCTTCCTCACCTCCTCTGTTCACCAGCTAGCTTAATGAACCCAGGGGAAAAGGGGAGAGAAGAGGCAGGAGAGACAGGCTCCGCTCCACCTCCCTAAAAGAGACCAAAAGGTATTTCTTGTGCCCTTTCTCCCTGAAAGTGAATTTACATGATCCTAATTGCTAAAGCCTTTTTGAAGTACTGATTGTGTGTGTAAATCAAGTGGTAAAAAGCAGGCAGCCAAGAGCATTCTGAAAGTACTGCTTAGTCATTTTTCTGCTGGAATTTCCAAGCGTAAGACCCCCAAACCTCCAGCCTTAAATATCACAGCCGTTCCACTAACAACATACCACCTCCTACCATTGTCAGAGACAATAATAAATAAACTGACTCTTACCTGTTTGCTGTTGTACTTTGGCTGGCTGGCCTTGTAGCTATAATCCGAGTACTGGTCTGAACCTGTTGAGTTGTCATCTCCTCCAATCCCTACGAAGGTGTTAGTGGCAGGGAGGTCCTGGACCACATGATGCTTCTGGGAGGCCGACGGTGACTGGGCCTGCAGCTGGATGGAGGGCAGGGGAGAGTTGGAGCGGTAGTGTCTGCCCAGGTCAGGGCTACCTGGGGGATATGTAAGGGGCAGGTGGATCCTGGGGCTGTCGTTGACCCCATCCAGGTTGAACTTGAGACTCTTCTGGAGGCTGACCTCTTCCTCCTCTCCCATGGGCTTGGGGGACTTAGAGGGCTTTCCTTTCCTGCCCTTCTTGCCTTTGCCGTTCTTGGGCCCCTGCTTCGGGGTGTAAAGGTCCTTGGTCTCCTTCTTGCCAGCCTGGTAGCCACTCTTCGTCTCCCTCTGAATGCGGTGGCGGATAAACACCACCACCACAATCACCATGACAACGCCTGCCACTCCAGCCAGGCTGCCGTACAGGATGTTACTGCGCTGGGCGGCAAGGCCGTAGTCAGGGTCACCAGCGATGTCTGTCTCCAGAGGCGTGTAGAGACTGTGTCCCACCAGCGCCTCCACCAGGCTGACATTAGATATGGTCTCATTGACGAAGATGTGCACCAGGGCAGTAGTGTGGCGTGCAGGCTTGCCTCTGTCACTCACCCTAACAACCAGGCGATGGAGCCCACCATGTTTCTGGGTCAGCTCCTTGGCCAGGGTGATCTCCCCAGTAGTGGAGGAGATGCTGAAGAGTTCATAAGGGTTTCCACCAGTGATGCTGAAGACCAGCTCTGCATTGGGCCCAGTGTCCAGGTCTTCAGCTTCCACTAGCTCCACACGGCTGTCTGGGGAACCTAGAGGGGACAGGTGTCTGAAGGAGGAGTTGGAGGGCTTGGTGACCACAGGATCATTGTCATTTTCATCCAGGACATTGATGGTAACGCCTACATAGGAGGACCTGGGAGGCTCTCCCCCATCCACGGCCTTCAGACGAAAGCTGAAGCTGCTCTCCTTTTCCCGGTCAAAGGAGATGCTGGACAGGATGGTTCCTGTTCCATTCTGAACCACAAACCTTCCTCCGTCTGGCTCCACAGAGAGCTGCACTCTTGCGTTCTCTCCCTGATCTATGTCCAGCACCGTCACCATCCCAACAGCGCTGAGTGGGGGCATGTTCTCCAGAACAGAGAAACTGTAGCCACTCAGCATGAACTTAGGGTCGTTGTCATTGCGGTCCAGCACATTGACCACGACCATGGCTGTTCCTCTGTGACTGGGGGAGCCTTTATCGGCTGCAGTGACCCTGAACTCATAATGCGCTCTATGTTCTCTGTCCAGAGGACTTTGTGCCCTCACCTCCCCTGAGTCAGGGTCAATCTCAAACAGGCCTCTAGTAGATGTGTCTGCTACGATGCTATAGACAAGCTCTGCATTAGTGCCACTGTCAGGGTCTGTGGCAACCACGTCCACAACCTTGTCCCCTGGCTGGTTCTCCTCTGTAAAGTTAACCTCGAACAGGGTCAGGGAAAACACTGGAGAGTTGTCATTAACATCAGTCACCTGCACCTTTAATGAGTTAGTACTGGAGAGAGCTGGATTTCCAGAATCAACAGCCACAATCTCCACACGGTATTCCCTTACCTTCTCATAGTCCAGTGGAGTGGTGGTCTGCAGGAAATATTTTCTCTTGTTGTCAGTGGACGATTCACTGGCTGGGCGCAGCTGGAATGGCACGTCCCCTGCCACCACACAGGTGACCACTGCATTCTCCCCCTCATCCCTGTCAGACACCTGGACCAAGGCCACCGCCGTGCCCACGGGCATGTCCTCTGATATGTTGGCCACACCGTCACTGTGGCTCACCAGGCCGATCCCACGGATCTCCACAGCAGGGGAATTGTCGTTCTGGTCAGTCACCTCGATAGTAACAAAGGTCTTGGAACTTTTGGGTTGGGGACCTTTGTCTCTGGCCACTACGTAGAATGTCAAATCGCTGATTTCTTCCCGATCCAAAGGCCCTTTGACATAGATGATGCCAGTGGAACGATCAATTCGTAGGAGTTTTGGCACTGGGTCTAATGCCTGGTGTAGCGTATACTCTATCTCTCCATTGGGGCCCATGTCAGAGTCATTGGCTTTCACCTGCAATCAGAGACAAGGGATTATGTAAAACGTTGGAATAAGGGTAAGAATTCAGGGATTATGTTAGCAAATGGAGGTATGGGTAAGGGGTTTAGGTTTGTCATTGAAGTTAGCTTACAGCAGGTGGGAGATAAGGGCGTCTAAATGTGCATATTAAAAATATTTTGCCATAATATGTAAACACACCATCTCAGCTTCAGAGACACATGCTTGTAAAGGATGCAAATGTCAACTGAGGTTTTTTTTCAGCTCAAAAACTGTAAACCAAAACACCCACTCAGGAAGAACATTTAACAACTTGTTAAAAAACTTTCAATAAATTGCCTCTGCTGCTTTTGGCAACAGTTCAATAAGATGCCATTCTGAGAACATGTAAATTCAGGCATTTCATCATGGTAAAGCTTAGAAACCCAGCACTACATGCCAGATCCTAATGATTTGTGGATATACAAACCACTATGTCTTCTCATAGTAAGAGTTGTATAAATCTATACAGTAGCGTACACAACACACTGATCACTCTGCAAGATTTAAACGTTTTACCTGCAGCACGGAATGTCCCACAGGGCTGTTTTCTGACACTTCAGCCTCATACGTGGCCTTGTCAAACTTTGGCGCATTGTCGTTTGCGTCAGAAACCACCACTCTCAGCAAGGCACTGCTGTAGCGCTGGGGGTTACCTCCATCCACAGCCTTAATGTTCAGGTCGTAACTGTCCTTGAGCTCCCGGTCCAGACTTCCCAGGACGATGAGTTGGGGCAGCTTCTCTCCCCTGTCCTCTGCCACTTGCAGGCCGAAGAGAGTCGCTGCATCTGGCCCCGCGGTTAGGGCGTAGTCGGCCACTCTGTTCCTCTCCGAGTCCCTGTCTGTGGCCAGGGGGATGGAGAACAGCGCCCCCATGTGGGTGTTTTCTGGGACAGAGATGGTGAGCACGGGGGAGGGGAATTGCGGAGTGTTGTCGTTAATGTCCTGGACCTCGATGCGACCCTCGATGAGCCTGGGGCTCTGGTTGTGGATCAGGTCTGTGACAGACACTTCAAACTCCAGGAAGCAGGGTTTGCCCCTGACCATGCTGCGGCAGGCTCTCAGTGTCTCCCTGTCTATGGGAATTTCTGTGGTAAAGATGTCCCCTGTCTTCCCATCTACACGCAGGTATGGAGCGCCCACCTCTAGCTTGTAAAGGTGACCAGAGTCTGGCAGGCCCTGGTCTGATGCCAGGCTGCCTATCAGCGTGCTGGGCGGCTGCTCCTCCTGGACACGGTACAGGATACCAGCCTCAGCCCAACCACAGAAATCCAACACCAGGACCCACAACAAAACCGCTCCCATGTGCAGTTCCATGAAGTCCATCACCAGATTACTATCCTGCAAAGAAAGAGGGAAAAAAACACTTAAATTTTTACTTGGGCTTAAGGGTTTATCAGATATACTTAATGTGCTCTGAAAACAACAGTTATACATGCAGTACAACATGTTTTCTCCCAAGCACCATTGTCACTGTAAAAATGTTTGACTCTCAAAAGTTTATATATTACAGGGCCTTTTCCAAAATGCAAATCTTTGCAGTTATTGAAACACAATGGTTCAGGTGTTGGAGATTTTCTCCTCATCTTAGTGCTGTACTGGGAACAAAAAGAGAGCAATGAGCTGTCACGTTCATTGAAATGAGCGGACCAAGGCGCAGCGTGCATAGAGTTCCACATGTTTATTAAAATGAAACTCACCAACAAAAATAATAAAAGGCAAACGAGATGTAACGACTGGAGTGCTCACAAGCACTACACAAAAACAAGATCCCACAAACTAAGGTGGGAAAAAAGGCTCCCTAAGTATGATCCCCAATCAGAGACAACGATAGACAGCTGCCTCTGATTGGGAACCATACCCGGCCAACAAAGAAATAGAAAAACTAGAATGCCCACACAAATCACACCCCGACCTAACCAAATAGAGAAATAAAATGGGTCTCTAAGGTCAGGGCGTGACAGTATCCCCCCCCAAAGGTGCGGACTCTGGCTGCAAAACCTGACTCCATGGGGGAGGGTCCGGGTGGGCATCTAACCTCGGTGGCGGCTCCGGTTCTGGACATAGACTCCTCTCCGCTCGCTGATCCCTCCGCTTCCGTGGAACCAGACCGTGGATCGTCGCCGGAGGCTATGGACCGTGGATCGTTGCCGGATGCTCCGGACCGTGAATCGTCGCCTGATGCTCCGGACCATAGATCGTCGCCGGAGACTCCGGACCATAGATCGTTGCCGGAGGCTCCGGACTGGGAACCCTCGCAGGAGGCTCCAGACTGGGAACCCTTGCAGGAAGCTCTGGACTGGGAACCCCCGCTGGAGGCTCTAGGCCGCAGACTGTCGCTGAAGGCTCTGGACCGCAGACAGTCGCTTGGGGCTCTGGACCGCCGACCGCTGCTGGGGGCTCTGGACCACCAACCGTTGCTCGGGGCTCTGGGCCGCCGACCGTCGCTGAAGGCTCTGTCCTGCCGACCGTCGTTGGAGGCTCTGTCCTGCCGACCATCGTTGGAGGCTCTAGGCTGCCGACCGTTGCTGGAGACTCCGGCCTGCCGACCATCGCTGGAGACTCCGGACTGCAGACCGTCGCTGGAGGCTCTGGGCCATGGATCTCCACGGGAGGCTTCAGGCCATGGATCACCACTGGAGACTCCGGACCGTGGACCGTCGATGGAGGTTCTGGACTGTGGACCGTCGCCGGAAGCTCTGGACTGGGAACTGTCACCGGAAGCTTGGTGCGTGGGGCCAGCACTGGTGGTACCAGACACGCACCTCAGGATGAGCAAAAGGAGCAGGCAAGGTACGTACTGGACTGTGGAGGCGCACTGGAGGCCTAAAACAAGATCCCACAAACTAAGGTGGGAAAAAAGGCTGCCTAAGTATGATCCCCAATCAGAGACATTGATAGACAGCTGCCTCTGATTGGGAACCATAGCCAGCCAACAAAGAAATAGAAAAACTAGAATGCCCACCCAAATCACACTCCGACCTAACCAAATAGAGAAATAAAAAGGCTCTCTAAGGTCAGGGCGTGACATGAGCACTCAAGCCTATATTTTGAAATCCACAAGTTAACCATTAGGGATGATAATGTCAGTCATGGAAATGTGAGATCATGTACAGTGGGGCAAAAAAGTATTTAGTCAGCCACCAATTGTGCAAGTTCTCCCACTTAAAAAGATGAGAGAGGACTGTAATTTTCATCATAGGTACACTTCAACTATGACAGACAAAATGAGAAAAAAAATCTGGAAAATCATATTGTAGGATTTTAAATTTATTTATTTGCAAATTGTGGTGGAAAATAAGTATTTGGTCAATAAAAAAAGTTTATCTCAATACTTTGTTATATACCCTTTGTTGGCAATGACAGAGGTCAAACGTTTTCTGTAATTCTTCACAAGGTTTTCACGCACTGTTGCTGGTATTTTGGCCCATTCCTCCATGCAAATCTCCACTAGAGCAGTGATGTTTAGGGGCTGTTGCTGGGCAACACGGACTTTCAACTCCCTCCAAAGATTTTCTATGGGGTTGAGATCTGGAGACTGGCTAGGCCATGCCAGGGCCTTGAAATGCTTCTTACGAAGCCAATCCATCGTTGCCCGGGCGGTGTGTTTGGGATCATTGTCATGCTGAAAGCCCCAGCCATGTTTCATCTTCAATGCCCCAGCTCTCTGCAGGTCATTTACTAGGTCCCCCCGTGTGGTTCTGGGATTTTTGCTCACCGTTCTTGTGATCATTTTGACCCCACGGGGTGAGATCTTGTGTGGAGCCGCAGATCGAGGGAGATTATCAGTGGTCTTGTCTGTCTTCCATTTCCTAATTATTGCTCCCACAGTTGATTTCTTCAAACCAAGCTTACCTATTGCAGATTCAGTGTCCTTTGACAGCTCTTTGGTCTTGGCCATAGTGGAGTTTGGAGTGTGACTGTTTGAGGTTGTGGACAGGTGTCTTTTATACTGATAACAAGTTCAAACAGGTGCCATTAATACAGGTAACGAGTGGAGGACAGAGGAGCCTCTTAAAGAGGAAGTTACAGGTCTGTGGGAGCCAGAAATCTTGCTTGTTTGTAGGTGACCAAATACTTATTGTCCACCATAATTTGCAAATAAATCCATTAAAAATCCTACAGAGGCAGCCACACACCATTGTTTGGCTTCATGTGAAACATGTTGCAGATTAGCAGGCCTGGCCTACGCCTTATCACAAAATACAGCTTTACTTTAGAGCTGATGAGAAATCCATCCTACTCTGCTGTTATGGCCTAATTTACACATTGTAATGTTCATGTTTTATTTCTAACCTGCTATGCCTCCTCATTAATCACTACCCACTAGTTTAACTTCTGCTTTGATCCATATTCTCCAAGCTAAAGAATTCACTATTTTGGGGGGCTGCAAACTTTAGAATTTAATTATTTTCTGTGTGAGAGTTCTAGCAGTGTATGTCAGAATTCTACATCTCTGTGCATGTAACATTGTTCTAAAGCAGAGCAAAGCAAATACGTGTTCAAACTAAACTGCAAAACACAAGCATGTATAGAAATCCAATTAGAATTCCAATTCTTCTGGATCCAATAAGATTGGAAGTGCAAGTTATTGATGCACTAATTGCTTAGTTATTGATGTGTCCCTTTTTACATTTGCAGGGCAGCCTCCAATCAATGTGGATTGAATGATAGCTTGTGAGGTAAAAGCATGATTAGAAAGTACAATGTAAAGCACAATTTTTTAAAGCATAGACTACAACTACACACAAACTAAATATGTTGCAATCTATTGAGATGTAACATATACATTTAATCGGAGGAGATCAGAGAAGATATTACTTTTCTAGCCTGACATAGACCATGCGGTGACAATGTGGAGCCAAATTTTGAAGACAAAGAGAGCTAGGTAATCTAAAGTGCATTATCATCCTCTGTTACGGATACAGTTATCCTGTGTGTGTGTGTGTATCCTGTGTGTGTGTTTCTTTTCTCTACTTCTCCCCTCACAGGTGAAAATCATCACTCCCCAATTAGTCAACAATCAATAATCAATCAGAAGACACACCTCCTCCTATTTCCTAACCTATCACAGTTCCTTCTCCATGGTTTAAAAACCCCATTATTTGTTTGTTCTAGAGCTCAATCGCTCTGTAAATGCCATGTCTGTAGGTCTCTGTGTTTCACTCTCGCTTTGTGTCTTAACCTCTCTTTTGTTTAAGCACCTCATAGCACTTTGTCATCACCTGTGAGTATTGTTTTTGGTTATGGTGTTTGTTTGTTGCTGGTGGGAAAAGGGGGAAACCAAGACAAGTCGCCCATGGGCATACACTACCCGTAGGTGAATTTTGTTAAATACACTAGTTAGAACTGGGCGGGCCACCCACTGTATTTTTGGTTAGTTAGTTAGTTAGCTGTTGTTAAAGTAGGCTAGTCTAGCTTAGGGGTGTTTTTGAATACTTATTGTTTCTTTCCTTGGGTCCAGCTCAGCCCCTTTTCCTGCTCCCCCCATTACCGTGTGTTTATAAATAAACCTGGAGTTTGACGGTAGATTTCTGTTGTCGTGGTTATTTCGTTCACACTTTTACTTTGTCACAATAATAATTTGCATGAGTTATGTTACGGGTCTCATTACCATCCCCCCTAGACTGTCGGGCCAAAAGGGATTCGTAACATCCTCCATATCCACCCTCGCTGATAAAGACAGTCAACAAGTTCAAAAGTTATGATCCAATACAATATCTCCTTAAAAATTGTTGTCCCAACGATGAAAATCGGGGAGGGGACTGTGGATCGGTCTACGTTCGTCCCACCGCCCGTTTACTTTACTAAGGAGCATGATGAGAGCTGCAGTGAACTGAGCTACTGTACTAGAAGGATCTAAACAAGATGGCCTCTATGCCTTTTGTAGATAGACCTAATAGTAATCATAAACAAGCCTCATCGTCCTCCAAGTCAGCCATCCATTTGCAAACAATAGGCCTAATATCCAGAACGACAGTACTTTATTAACTAACATGATAATAATTCAAAAGCTTCTTGGATGACTTGTCTAAAACAGATCCAAAGAGATCTAAAATAAATCCTAATAAAGAAATACTACCCTCTAAATTAAGCTAAATCCTATAATACCCACCCCAATAAGTGTCAGGAGTCTCCATACAGTGAATGAATGTCTCTAAGAGGTAATTTAAAGTATCCTTAATAAAGCACCAACCACACTTCCCTTTAGATAAGAGACTCTCCAAACACTCATTAGAAGTGATCACATCATCACTTACAAGGAGATAATTACAACAATAGTATTTCAACAGTCTCTACTCCAGATCAGGTACACAAACATTGTATTCTGTATGAGTGTGTGGAAAGTAGCAACTCGGATTATAGTCACACATTCATTGTCAGTCTATGGAACCCTCAATTCCAGATTAGAGGCTATAGGCTACACCAAGGAACAAACACAGTTTACTCATACCTGTGAGTGGACTCTATTCCACTGAAGAGTCTAAGCCTCGTTTCCATTTCAGATAAGAGTCTATATGCTTTCATATAACAGATAAAAGCAGAAACACAATTACAACTCAACCTGGACTGCAATGAAGCGTGCTTTTGAGGGCCGCAGCACTGCAAATTGGGAGCATCCCTTCAACAGAGGGTGAGTTCAACAGCACTGGAATTGTGGAAAAGCCAGAGCGGGTAATGAGGGAAATGGCTTGTGTGATATTCACCAAAGAAAATAAATAAACAAAATCTCATGAAATTGTGATATTAAATTACTCATGTAGTTCCAGCTGTTTTACAAGTAAATATTAATAAAGCATAGTCTCAGAGTTCAGAATCTGTTTAAAAGTGGATTTCTATCATATTGAGTGAGACAAAATATTTGAAGAAGAATATCAGCTACTCAGACCATGTAGAATAATTTCAACCATATCAATAGCCATTACTGGGTCAGAAAAGCAACCCAAGGATTCTGTGTTGAGTTATGTTCTGAAATCATGTCTCTCCATTCATCAAAATGCCATAGAGATTATAACCTTCGGCCTGCAGCGAAAAATTATAGACATGAAAATGATCTTATCCTGATATTTGTCAGCTATTTTCATTATCAGCTGCAACATGAGCAGCTTTTATCAACAGCTTGTACAAGCCATTCTGGTGACATCTGTCTTCCGTGTGGCAGTGACCTTTTCTCTTCCCCCACAACCTGTTCACTGAAAGATCATGATCATCAACAGGTTATGGGATGAGCCTCACCAGCTATGCATCATTAACTGACTCATCATTCCTCTGCTTCACAATGATTGCATTCCCAATATACAGTAGGCCTATATTCCTATGGAACTAACGGTTTTCATTCCTTGGCTTTATACCACATGGCAACACATTTCTCTTTAAATCACCCTGTTACCTTAGAAATAGTAGAGTTTAAATCACTCTGTCACAAACACACAGTACTGAATTATAAGAATGTGTGTAGCTCAAAGTTGAGTAAATCAATCATTGAAAGATTGAATTAAAACATGAATAAGCATGTCAAATTGAGTTTGTTTTCATATGGTAAGTCTTCGTCCCGCATAGCCTTGCAAGACATACTGTCTGACATATAAATACGTACTGTAGTTCAGTGATGCTTTTGGGATGGACGGAAATGCTAAAACATTTGATGAATCAATGGCTGAAGATAACACATCAGGGGAATGGCAGTCTGATTGAATCAACAGGTTTGAATGGCCGACGGTGAAAACCCTGGCTTTAGCTTCAAGCTATACCCATACCTCATATATAATATGTACACAAACACAGAACTTTATCAGCTCATCTGACTCTAAAACATACCAGAAGCAGCTTAACAATAAACACATAAAAAAAAATGTTTTAAACACAATGGTTGAAAAGGGAACCCAACACCACAAGTCTGTCAGTTGCTTCATTCAGGCTCCGCTTACACAGGCAGCCCAATACCGCTATTTTTTCCCACTAATTGGTCTTTTGACCAATCACATCAGATCTTTTCAAATCGAACCACCGACGCGGGCACCCGCAATTCACGGGTGCCCACGAAGAAAAGCGAACTAAACAACATTCAGAAGGCCGCAGGGCCAGATGGATTACCAGGACATGTACTCAGAGCACGCACTGACCAACTGGCAAGTGTCTTCACTGACATTTTCAACCTGTCCCTGACCGAGTCTGCAATACCTACATGTTTCAAGCAGACCACCATAGTCCCTTTTCCCAAGAACACCAAGGTAACCTGCCTAAATGACTATCGACACGTAGCACTCATGTCCGTAGCAGTGAAGTGCTTTGAAAGGCTGGTCATGGCTTACATCAACACCATCATCTGAGAAACCCTAGACCCACTCCAATTCGCATACCGCCCCAACAGATCCACAGATGATGCAATCTCTATTGCACTCCACACTGCCCTTTCCAACCTGGACAAGAGAAAACCTATGTGAGAATGCTGTTCATCAACTACAGTTCAGCCTTCAATATAGTGCCCTCTAAGCTAATATTTAAGCTCAGGGCCCTGGGTCTGGACCCCGCCCTGTGCAACTGGGTCCTGGACTTCTTTACGGGCCGACCCCAAGTGGTTGAGGTAGGCATACAACACCTCCGCCACAGGGGTGCATGCTCAGACCCCTCCTGGACTCCATGTTCACCCTTGACTGCATGGCCATGCACATCTCCAAATCAAACAGTGGTAGGCCAGATTACGAACAATGACGAGACAGCCTAAAGGGAGGAGGTGAGAGTCCTGGTTGTGCGGTGTCAGGAAAATAACCTCTCCCATAATGTCAACAAAATGAAGAGCTAATTGTGGACAAAAGGAGACAGCAGAGAGAGCACACCCCAATCCACATTGATGGGGAAGCAGGAGAGAGAGTCAAAAGCTTCAAGATTGTATCATTCAGAGATCCTCACTGAACTTCTGGAGAGAGTTTGCTGCACTGAAAGTAAAGGGGCTGAATAATTTTGCACGCCCAATTTTTCAGTTTTTTATTTGTTAAAAAAGTTTGAAATATCCAATAAATGTCGTTCCACTTCATGATTGTGTCCCACTTGTTGTTGATTCTTCACAAAAAAATACAGTTTTATATCTTTATGTTTGAAGCCTGAAATGATGCAAATGGTCGCAAAGTTCAAGGGGGCCGAATACTTTCGCAAGGCACTGTATACACACACACACACACACACACACGAGTCAAAACTTTGAACACATCTACTCATTCCTGGGTTACACCTTTTTTTTCTTTTTTTTTTTACAATTTTCTATATTGTACAATAATAGTAAAGACATCAAAACTCTGGAAAAACACATATGGAATCATGAAGTTACCAAAAAAGTGTTGACGAAATCAAAATATTTTTTATATTTGAGATTCTTCAAAGTAGCCACCCTTTGCCTTGACAGCTTTGCACACTCTGGACATTCTCTCAACCAGCTTCACCTGGAATGCTTTTCCAACAGTCTAGAAGGAGTTCCCACATACGCCAAGCACTTGTTGGCTGCTTTTTCTTCACTCTGCAGTCCAACTCATCCCAAAACAACTCAATTGGGTTGAGGTCGGGTGATTGTGGAGGCCAGGTCATCTGATGCAACACACCATCACTCTCCTTCTTGGTCAAATAGCTCTTTCATAGCCTGGAGGTGTCTTTTGAGAAATTGTCCTGTTGATAAACAAATGATAGTCCCACTAAGCCCAAACCAGGTGGGATGGCATATTACTGCAGAATACTGTGGTTGCCATGCTGGTTAAGTGTGCCTTGAATTCTAAATAAATCACAGACAGTGTCACCAGCAAAGCATCACACCTCCTCCCCCATGCTTCATGGTGGGAAACACACATGCAGAGATCATCCATTCACCTTCTCTCACAGAGAAGACACGGCGGTTGGAACCAAAAATCTCAAATTTGGACTGATCAGACCAAAGAACCAATTTCCACCAGTCTAAATGTCCATTGCTCGTGTTTCTTGGCCCAATTAAGTCTCTTATTCTTATTGGTGTCCTTTAGTTGTGGTTTCTTTCCAGCAATTTGACCATGAAGGCCTGATTCACGCTGTCTTCTCTGAAGCATTTATTTGGGCTGCAATTTCTGAAGCTGGTAACCCTAATGACATTGTCCTCTGCTGCAGAGTTAACTGGATCTTCCTTTCCTGCGGTACTTCCTGCGGCCCGTTTCATCATAGCACTTGATGTTTTTTGCTATTGTACTTGAAGGTCAGTCAATTCGGAAAAGTTTCTTCATGTCTTAAAGTAATGATGCACTGTCGTTTATCTTTGCTTATTTGAGCTGTTCTTGCCATAATATGGCCTTGGTCTTTTAAAATAATAGGGCTATCTTCTGTATACCATCCCTACCTTGTCACAACACAACTGACTGGCTCAAACGCATTAAGAAGGAAAGAAATTCCATGGCTAGATAACACATTTCAAGTCTTGTCGTAGATTTCCAAGCAGATTTAAGTCACAACTCAGGAACATTCTGTGTCTTCGTGGTAAGCAACTCCAGTGTAGATTTGGCTTTGTGATGTTGGTTATTGTCCTACTGAAAGGTGAAATCCTCTCTCAGTTTCTGGTGTAAAGCAGAATGAAGCAGGTTTCCTCCTGGATTTTTGTCTGTGCTTAGCTCCATTCCATTTCTTTTCATCCTAAATATTACCCAGTTTGTGCCAAAGTCAAACATACCCATACCATAATGCAGATACCGCCATGCTTGAAAATAAGGAGGTAGTTACTCAATGATGTGTTGGATTGGCCCAAAACATAAGGCTATGCATTTAGGCCAAAATGTATATTCCGTTGCAGTGTTTTTTTGCAGTATTACTTCAGTGACTTTTTGCATACACATGCATGTTCTGTATATTTTTATTATCACTGTCATTTAGGTCATTATTGTGGAGTCACTACAATGTTGCTGATCCATCTTCAGTTTTGTCCCATCACAGCCATTGAACTCTGTAGCTCTTTTAAATGTCCTTAAATGTTCAAATGTCCTCATGGTGACATTCCTAAGCAGTTTCCTTTCCTGTCCAGCAGCTCAGTTCATTAGGACGACTGCATATTTGAAGGTTATGGGTGGTTTAATTATTATCTTGACTGTGTTTTAACATATATTCAATGTCAGATTTGATTATTTTTACCCATCGACCAATCACTGTCCTTCTTAATGAGGCTTTCTAAAACCTACTTGGTCTTTGTAGTTGAATCTGTGCTTGAAATCCAATATTTGACTGAGGAACCTTACAGATGTTGTCAACCACAGAGTGACTCCATATAACTTATGTGATTTGTTAAGACAAATTTTACTAATTTAGGCTTGCTTTAACAAAAGGGGTGAATACTTACGCTATAGTACTTATGCTCAACTATAGTTGAGTTAATTTGTAAAAATGTGTAGAATAAAATTATTACTATGACATTATGGAGTATTTTGTTTAGATCAATGAAAAAATATATACATCTATTTCAATCCCACTTTTTAACGTAGTAAAATATGAAAAAAGTTCAAGGGGGTGAAAACTTTCTATAGGCACTGTATACACTATATATAGATATACACACACACGTATGTGGACACCCCTATTTCAGCCACACCCATTGCTGACAGGTTTATAACATCAAGTACACAGCCATGCAATCTCCATAGACAAACATTGTCAGTAGAATGGCCCATATTGAAGAGCTAAGTGACTTTCAACGTCATAGGATGCCACCTTTCCAGCAAGTCAGTTAGTCCAATATCTGCCCTCATAGAGCTGCCCCGGTCAACTGTATGTGCTATTATTGTGAAGTGGAAATGCCTAAAAGCAACAACGGCTCAGCAGCGAAGTGGTAGGACACACAAGCTCACAGAATGGGACCGTCGAGAACTGAAGAGTGTAGTGCATAAAATTCCTCTGTCCTCGGGTGCAACACTCACTACCGAGGTCCAACTGCCCCAGGAAGCAACGTCAGCACAAGAACTGTTCATCGGAAGCTTCATGAAATGGGTTTCCATGGCCGAGCAGCTGCACACAAGCCTAAGAGCACCATTACGCAATGTCAAGCGTCAGCTGGAGTGGTGTAAAGCATTCTCTGGAGTGATGAATCACACTTCACCATCTGGCAGTCGAACGGATGAATCTGGGTTTGGCGGATACCAGGACAACGCTACCTGTCTGAATGCATAGTACCAACTGTAAAGTTTGGTGGAGGAGGAGTAATGGTCTGGGGCTGTGTCTCATGGTTCGGGCTAGGCCCCTTAGTTCCAGTGAAGGGAAATCTTAACGCTTCAGCATACAATGACATTCTATATGATTCTATGCTTCCAACTTTGTGGCAACAGTTTGGGGAAGGCCCTGTCCTGTTTCAGCATGATAATGCCCCCTGTGCACAAAGAGTGGTCCAAACAGAAATTATTTGTCGAGATCGGTGTGGAAGAACTAGGCTGGGCTGCACAGCCAACAGCGAGCCAGGCCTAATCCCCCAACATCAGCGCCAGATGCCACTATTGCTCTAGTGGCTGAATGGAAGCAAGTCCTGGTAGCAATGTAGTGGAAAGCCTTCTCAGAAGAGTGGAGGCTGTTATAGCAGCAAAGTGGGAACCAACTCCATATTAATACCCATGATTTTGGAATGAGATGTTCGACAAGCAGATGTCCACATACTTTTGATCATAAAATATAAATACAGCATACATATATAAACTCAGCAAAACTGAGCTTCAATGCCATACAACACTCCTTCCGTGGCCTCCAACTGCTCGTAAATGCTAGTCTCTGGTGAGACAAAAGTGCGACTCATCATTGAAGAGCACTTTTTGCCAGTCCTGTCTGGTCCATCGACGGTGGGTTTGTGCCCATAGACGACATTGTTGCCGGTGATGTCTGATGAGGATCTGCCTTACAACAGGCCTACAATCTCTCAGTCCAGCCTCTCTCAGCCTATTGAGGACAGTCTGAGCACTGATGGAGGTATTGCGCGTTCCTGGTGTAACTCGGGCAGTTGTTGTTGCCATCCTGTACCTGTCCCGCAGGTGTGATGTTCGGATGTATCGATCCTGTGCAGGTGTTGTCATACGTGGTCTAACACTGCGAGGATGATCAGCTGTCCATCCTGTCTCCCTGTAGCACTGGGTTAGGCATCTCACAGTACGGTCATTGCAATTTATTGCCTTGGCCACATCTGCAGTCCTCATGCCTCCTTGCAGCATGTCTAAGGCACGTTCGAACAGATTAGCAGGGACCCTGGGCATCTTTCTTTTGGTGTTTTTCAGAGTCAGTAGAAAGGCCTCTTTAGTGTCCTAAGTGTTCATAACTGTGACCTTAAGTGCCTACTGTTTGTAAGCTGTTAGTGTCTTAACGACCGTTTCACAGATGCATGTTCATTAATTGTTTATGGTTCATTGAACAAGCATGGGAAACCGTGTTTAAACCGTTTACAATGAAGATCTGCATAGTTATTTGGATTTTAACAAATTGTCTTTGAATGACAGGGTACTGAAAAAGGCGGAAGTCGTGACAATATGTATGTATATATATATATACAGTGCCTTGCGAAAGTATTCGGCCCCCTTGAACTTTGCGACCTTTTGCCACATTTCAGGCTTCAAACATAAAGATATAAAACTGTATTTTTTTGTGAAGAATCAACAACAAGTGGGACACAATCATGAAGTGGAACGACATTTATTGGATATTTCAAACTTTTTTAACAAATCAAAAACTGAAAAATTGGGCGTGCAAAATTATTCAGCCCCCTTAAGTTAATACTTTGTAGCGCCACCTTTTGCTGTGATTACAGCTGTAAGTCGCTTGGGGTATGTCTCTATCAGTTTTGCACATCGAGAGACTGAAATTTTTTCCCATTCCTCCTTGCAAAACAGCTCGAGCTCAGTGAGGTTGGATGGAGAGCATTTGTGAACAGCAGTTTTCAGTTCTTCCCACAGATTCTCGATTGGATTCAGGTCTGGACTTTGACTTGGCCATTCTAACACATGGATACGTTTATTTTTGAACCATTCCATTGTAGATGGTCCGTCCCAGTCTCAGGTCTTTTGCAGACTCCATCAGGTTTTCATCTAGAATGGTCCTGTATTTGGCTCCATCCATCTTCCCATCAATTTTAACCATCTTCCCTGTCCCTGCTGAAGAAAAGCAGGACCAAACCATGATGCTGCCACCACCATGTTTGACAGAGGGGATAGTGTGGTCAAGGTGATGAGCTGTGTTGCTTTTACACCAAACATAACGTTTTGCATTGTTGCCAAAAAGTTCAATTTTGGTTTCATCTGACCAGAGCACCTTCTTCCACATGTTTGGTGTGTCTCCCAGGTGGCTTATGGCAAACTTTAAACGACACTTTTTATGGATATCTTTAAGAAATGGCTTTCTTCTTGCCACTCTTCCATAAAGGCCAGATTTGTGCAATATACGACTGATAGTTGTCCTATGGACAGAGTCTCCCACCTCAGCCGTAGATCTCTGCAGTTCATCCAGAGTGATCATGGGCCTCTTGGCTGCATCTCTGATCAGTCTTCTCCTTGTATGACCTGAAAGTTTAGAGGGACGGCCAGGTCTTGGTAGATTTGCAGTGGTCTGATACTCCTTCCATATCAATATTATCGCTTTCACAGTGCTCCTTGGGATGTTTAAAGCTTGGGAAATCTTTTTGTATCCAAATCCGGCTTTAAACTTCTTCACAACAGTATCTCGGACCTTCCTGGTGTGTTCCTTGTTCTTCATGTGTAACGGCGTTCTTCTTTTGTTGAAGGAGAGTCGGACCGAAATGCAGCGTGTAAGTTACTCATGTTTATTAGGAAGACAAACGAACGAACTATACACGAATAACTAATAAATACAAAAACAACAAAACAGAACGTGAAACCTATTACAGCCTGACTGGTGCAACACTACACAGAGACAGGAACAATCACCCACGAAATACAAAGCGAAAACCAGGCTACCTTAATACAGTTCCCAATCAGAGACAACGAGAATCACCTGACTCTGATTGAGAACCGCCTCAGGCAGCCAAACCTATTAAACACACACACCCCTAATCAGCTACAATCCCAACTACTACAAACCCCAATATGAAACCACAATACATAAATAAACCCATGTCACACCCTGGTCTGACTAACTAATAAACTAAAACACAAAATACTAAAACCAAGGCGTGACATCATGATGCTCTCTGCGGTTTTAACGGACCTCTGAGACTATCACAGTGCAGGTGCATTTATACGGAGACTTGATTACACACAGGTGGATTGTATTTATCATCATTAGTCATTTAGGTCAACATTGGATCATTCAGAGATCCTCACTGAACTTCTGGAGAGAGTTTGCTGCACTGAAAGTAAAGGGGCTGAATAATTTTGCACGCCCAATTTTTCAGTTTTTGATTTGTTAAAAAAGTTTGAAATATCCAATAAATGGCGTTCCACTTAATGATTGTGTCCGACTTGTTTTGATTCTTCACAAAAAAATACAGTTTTATATCTTTATGTTTGAAGCCTGAAATGTGGCAAAAGGTCGCAAAGTTCAAGGGGGCCGAATACTTTCGCAAGGCACTGTATATATAAACACACACACACACACCTACACTACCATTCATAAGTTGGGGGTCACCTAGAAATGTCCTTGAATACAGTGTGGACATCGTTAATGTTGTAAATTACTATTGTAGCTGAAAACGGCAGATTTTTTATGGAATATCAACACAGGCCCAATATCTGCAACCATCACTCCTGTGTTCCAATGGCACGTTGTGTTAGCTAATCCAAGTTTATCATTTCTAAAGGCTAATTGATCTTTAGAAACCCGTTTTGCAATTATGTTAGCACTGTCACACCCCGATCTGTTTCACCTGTCTTTGCGATTGTCTCCACCGCCCTCCAGATGTCGCCCATCTTCCCCATTATCTCCTGTTTATTTACACCTGTGTTATCGGTTTGTCTGTTCCCAGTTCATCTTGTTTCTCAAGCTTACCAGTGTTTGTCCTGTCAGCACCTGTCTTTTACCAGACTCTTTTTCTCACCCTCCTGGTTATTGACCCTTGCATTTCCTGACCCTCAACATTCTGCCTGCCCCTGACCCTACCTGCCGTCCTGTACCTTTGCCCTTATATGGATTTACGATCTCTGCCTGACCTGACCCTGAGCCTGCCTGCCTGCCGTTGTGTACCTTTGCCTCTGTTGCTGTAATAAATATTGTTACTTTGAGTCGGTCTGCATCTGGCTCTTACCATATCCTGAAAACTGTTGTCCTGATTAAAGAAACAATACAACTTGCCTTCTTCAGACTAGTTGAGCATCAGCATTTGTGGGTTCAATTACAGGCTCAAAATGGCCAGAAACAAAGACTTTCTTCTGAAACTCTTCAGTCTATTCTTGTTCTGAGAAAGGAAGGCTAATATATGCGAGAAATTGCCAAGAAACGGAAGATCTCAAACAACGCGTTGTATTACTCCCTTCACAGAACAGTGCAAACTGGCTCTAACCATGAGTAGAAAGAGGAGTGGGAGACCCCTGTGCACAACTGAGCAAGAGGACAAGTACATTAGAGTGTCCAGATTGAGAAACAGAGTCCTCAACTGGCAGCTTCAATAAATATTATCTGCAAAACACCAGTCTCAACATCAACAGTGAAGAATTGACCCTGGTGTGCCTGACTCAGATTTGTATATTGTATATATACACATTTATACACATATACACCTTTTTGGCATTATGTGTGTATTGCTCGGTATTACTGCACTGTTGGAGCTAGAAACACAAGCATTTCACGCCACCTACAATAACATCTGCGAAATCTGTGTACAGGACCAATATTGATATTTTTCAGTAATGATCAGATTGGTCAAATGACCAATTAGTTAAAACAAACATCTTAAATTGGGCTCCCTGTCTAAATGCAGCCAACAGGCAGCCCAATTTTGACCCCCCCCCCCCCCCACCCCCACCCCCACCTCCAGTCACAGCTCTGAAAAATATATTGTGAAAAGATCTAAGACCAATTAGCGGAAGATCAGAATTAGGCTGCCTGTGTAAACACAGCCTTAGATTCTCTGACTAAACCAATTCCTGTAGAGCGAGTTTATATACACATCATATCGATTTGAGTAGCCAGCCTATAGACTGTATATGCCTATTGACAAGACAACAATAATGTATTAGCTAATCACCAAGACAATAAATCCTTACCCATACTCTGCCCATGTGTATTGTTGGTCAATATATGTGGGAGGGGTAGCCCCTATGAAGGTACAGTATGGACAGAGCATAGGTGTGAATCACTAATGAAATGCTTCCAGTCTCTGTAAAATAAAAGGATGCACTGAAGAGCTGCGTCTTGAGTCATGTATAACATATAATGTACTGTTAAAATTAGTTTTAATATGTGGGCTGGTTATCTTGATAGGCGATGTTAAACGAATATGGTGTGTATGTCTGGTCAGTATTTGCAGAGAGCTGACCGATAGGAGATCTCTTGCCCTCACTGCGGGAAGTGAGGGGGGGGTGGGGGTGGGGGATGGGGGGGGGGGTAGAGTGATGACTCCATACCTTTAATGGCTTTTAGTCACACAAGTGTCTGATTCAAGCTCTTGCACCTGCTTAAACGGATTCTCGGGAAACGAACTAACGGGGAGTGGTTTGCATTATCAATCTTTTAATGTGTAAACATGTACACTCGGTTATTTAGTGACTGACTGTAGCCTTATCTGTATAGAACTAGGTGGTTTACCAGTATTTGGTTATTTGGTTTTTGGACATAACACAGATGCTGACCTAAAAACAAATGTATTAGCAATTATGCCTACAGCAATTAATGATCTTAACATAATAACCCATTTAGAAATAGAGAAAGAACGGCTGACTTTTAGCTTAAACATGACATACTGCACAAGCATTTCTCATGGATGGCATTATTCTGGTTTTATGCAAATATATTTACCTTTGCCAAAGACTTAGGATCCTCTTCCCCGGTGGTCTTCCGCGTAACACAAATCTTGCCTGGGTTTGTTTTTCCTTCTGTAGTCCCAGAGGCAGGTATCTAACCCTCAAACCTCAGTCTCAATTAATGATTTCAAATACTGTTTCACGTAGAAAAATCCACAGTTGAGAGAAAATCCATTAGGACCATAGATAACTTGTCATTTAAATTCGAGGTATTCATTCCCATGTCATTATGCAGCTATCAATGTTACCACTGGCAAAAAAACGCTATTTTTCTGACCGAGGAAAATACCACAAATCAAGCTATCAATATATTTATTTCGTTTTTATAGATAGTCAATAGTAATGAACTCTTTGGGATTCTGGCCGTGACGTTCAATTGCTTTTCTCTACTCTAAAAAAAATGCATGTTAACGGAGATATGCGCTCATCTTTGACGAAGGTACAAGTTTCTCAACCATTGCGAAATACAGATTCAACGATATTTTAAAACGCGTATAAAATGTCACTAATGTGTCTTCATCACAGAACGGAATATGTCGCCGAGAGGAGTAGCCTAAAAGAAACACGTTTGCTATGAGAAAGCAAGTTGGGATAATTTTTCAGCACTTGCTCTGCTCTGTAGACCGCGCATCAGAGCGTAGGAGGAGGTGGAGCTCCAGCCACGGAACCGCTCTCAGCCTCAGCAACTTCTCATCCACATCACTTTATGCCACAGGCTGAACACTGGACAATGACTTGAGACTTACACAGGGATTTTATCAACTACCGAAATCATAATGTTGGAACTGCCACACTAGTCTATATGTTAAAACAAAGGGTTGCTGAAATGAATTATTATTTTAGGCTACTTAAGCTCATAAGTTATTTGTTATATATTCCATCTCCAGAAGGGTGTTTCTAGATGGATAGGTTCCAGGTGTGATGTCATGCGTCAATAACCTCATGATAAATGTTTTTCACAAACTTCTAAAAACCTCTACTCACATATGTGATTATTTACTTGTTGATATATTCAATTTATCAGCTTTTGGCATTAGTTTGAGTGTAATGGAATCCAATTCAACAGAGAAAAGCACAAGGGGTGCTTTTTGCTCTTTTGGCGCCACCCTGAGGTGACTAGTTTCTAGGAAGAAACAGAATTAATATACCATGCTGCCATCTTGTCTAAAATAATAGAAAATAGGCAGGCTACTGTAGACATGGAATCTTTATTTGATTTGATGATTCATTGGGGCAGTATATCTATAGCCCAGTCATGTGTCTCCTAGTCCCCATTTGATGAAAGGGTAGCACATCAGTGGTCTCTGTGAACAGACTATTTGGAACAGGTTCTTAACCAAGGCATTGCATTTGCTGAACCTCACAAACTCATAATACTGTGAGTTATCAATTAAAAGATGCAGGTGGGTTTAGTTGAATAACATTGCTTTGGGCTATAAATCATGTTTCTCTCAACAGCCCAGCCTCCCAGTCCTCCCCCCACACTCCTTCCTTGCCACTGACACCAGTGATCATAGCTGCTGAGCATAAGCAGTTGCCCAGGAACAATGAGTCAAACACAATGCTCTGACACAAAAGAGAGTCCTGAACGTCTTACTCTGGAGGAAACATTATTTCCCCTCTTTCCACCCCTGGTAAAAGCAGCCTTTATCAGAGTTCACATCTCTGATCGACACTCCTCCTCCAGTCTCTCATTAGCTGCAAACAAACCGCTGTTGGGTTACCTCTCCAGGGTACTCATTAGGGGCTGCCACTCAAACGTACAGCGGCTCGCAGCGAATCGCGGCAAAGCTTCCACCCACGCACACCGGAGGGGTCAGAAGTGACATGTTCCCAAAATTCAGGTCTTAAACAATGTCTGACTCTCACACGGTTTTTCTTAAAACATTTGCATGTCTGACTCCAAGCCCCCAAACATTTGCTGGTGGTGACGACCTCTGGAGAAGGACAGACACATATAGGTTACGTTAATGAGCAGAAACACCTGTGGGTGGACATGATAGGTCCTGCCTGGTGATCTCTCACTTTCCCAATGGAAAATAGTTGCCATCCAGTCATGTGTGTCCACCTGTTGATGAGGGTGTTTTGTTTTCCTAATGAAGGTGTTAATTATGACCACTGTTATGTCCAGTCAGTCAATCATTTCATTTAGAAAATACAACAACCCACCACTTCTGCGCATCTGAGTTTAAGTTTGCTCTTGAGAACCCAAGGGGGGGGGTATACCCTTGCTTGGCTACCCAGACCAAATGCTACGCCATACACACAGACGTCAGTTTCTTCTCCGCAATGACTCTGGATCTGAGTACCTCCCCGACCCGTCACCGAATATGAACACTTTCAGGGCCGTCTGATTGGTCCAGAAACTGATGGGTTGGGCCAGAGCCAGAACACACATGGGTAAAACCGGAGTTTGAAAATTGTCATTGGCTTTGATACGCAGATTCGTTAGAGACGAGCCAAATCGCTGATGACTTAGTTTTATACAACGGCCCCTCATCACCACAAACGACTCCATGGTAGTCTCAGACTAATGTATGTAGCAAACGACAGAGCAGTGGAAGAATTTAGTTTGAGTTGTCAGGCTAGGTATACCCAGCCCTTGAGTTCTCAATTGAACGTATGGTATGGCCCACAGCTGGATCAATGAGCTATTATCCCGACACTCTGTTTTAACATTTAGAAAAGTTAATAATCCTCACTTACGATACAGTTTTGGAAACTTTTCACATCAGGGAGAAATAATCCTTTGAACACAAAATATACACTTACAGTACGCAATTTAGCAAAGCTGCATCCTGGTTGCACCCATCAGAATAAAATAAAAACACAACCACCAGCTGAGGTACCAAACTTCCTCCCCAGTTGGAGACATTTGATGCTAAAAAATATGGATGGTAGGAAGTGTAGTGTCGGTTGGAGGCGGTGTTCTTTAAAAAAAAGCCGGGTGCAACTTTCCTAAACTATTATTATTTTATATGAAAGTTAAGTTCCAAATGTTTCCGAAACTGTAATGTGTGCAAGGCATATTTGCATTTAGACAGAGCATTTGGGCAGTGTTGGAGATTTGGGGAATTCTCCTCACAAGGCTAAATTGGAGTCATGAATAAGGGCAAAGTTTAAGTGTGTTTCCAACACAGTAACAACAAATCACATACTTTTCCTTGGACATTCTTCTTCCAAAGACCTCTCAACGTAGGTGGACATTTATTTACAATCATTTGGTGACAATGCTCATTGATTACTACAGCCCCAAGATGTTCACAAGATTTTGAGCTCCTAGAGTAACCATGAAATATACCATCCCCATGTTTGATTCCCACACTTCGGTCAGGTGTTCATTTTTCAAGATCTCTTTGGGTTAAAGCAGCCACTGAACAGATTCATTGTGGCTAGTGATAATGTCTGAGTACAAATGACCTACTCCACCGCATGACACTTTCTTAGAATCAGGAAGCTTTTGTTTCCTGATTGTATGACACAGGTGACTAATTTGCAGTACAATTTGTGGTAATGGCAGCCAACCCTGCTGTCAATCACCTGTAGTTCAGATTTGAATGGAAAAATACTTTACAATGATGTACTGTACAGTGTGTTCAGTCCGTGTGTGTGCGTGCATGTGCGCGTGCGTGTGTGTGTGTGTGTGTGCGTGCGCGTGCATGAGGAAGAGAGGGAAAACATTGTAATAGTTTGTGAATCACAAACAAAGCTGTTTGATTATGCATTTGTTCAGAGAGGAGATGGGTTTAACATTTCAGCACACAATATAAATTTGCACTCGAACAAGAGAATAGATTTCTTCACGAAAAATGTTCGATTATCTCTTGCAATGTGTCTTTATCACAAAAGCTATTTCATGCAAGAGCTTTGTCGATTTGTTTAAAATTTATAATTCACTAACAATTTCAAGGGGATTCAAGAGTTTGTGTTTGTGCTTCATTGTACAGTTTGCTACACCTTCCTGCTAATAATTCAGACATTACACTGTAAAACGGTAACTTCACCCCCATCATCATCGACGGGGCCGCAGTGGAGAGGATCAAGAGTGTGTAGTTCCTCAGTGTCCACATCACTGAGGACTTAACATGGGCCTCTTACACCAACACAGCCGCGAATAAGGTACGACAGTGCCTCTTCTCCCTCAGGACTCTGAAACAATTTAGCATGGCCCCACGGATCCTTAAAACATTTACAGTTGCACCATCGAGACCATCCTGACTGGTTGTATTACTGTCTGGTATGGTAATTTCACCGCCATTGACAGGAAGGCCCTACAGAGCGTGATGCGAACAGCCCAGCACATCACTGGGGGTGAGCTCCCAACCATCCAGGACGTGCAGGCGGTATCTAAGAAAGGCCAGAAAAACTGCCAAAGACTACAACCACCCGAGAGACGGACTGTTCTCCATGCTCCCATCCAGAAGGTGGTACCAGTGAATCAAAGCTCAAACCACCTCCTAAAAAGTTCCTATCCCTGGCCAAAATATTGTTAAATGGCTAACAACTACTGCTCCCCCACACCTATGCTGCTGCTAAAATGATTAGTAATTAGATTTAGTACTACCACTACGCTGCTGTTAATTAAATATTGATTGCCATTACCACTAGTGTATATCTATTTATGCTGCTACTTTTCACTATTGCTCCTGTTTACATGTATATATTATTGCAAGTATTTAGATATTCCTGCTACAAGTCACTTTTCAGCCCTGTTTATATGTACTGTATATCTGCCTATCACACACACACACTCACCACCACGCGAACACCCAACCAACCACCACTTATGCTACTGCCATGATGTGTACTCTTAGTAGTATTATTTATCCTGGTACCTATCACTTTCTTCCTAATCCCTGCCTATACAGCGTGTACATGTCTTGCTCACTACTCCAGTATCTCTGTACATTTGGTACTGGCACTGACCCTGTATATAGCTTGCTCTCTTTTTTTTATTATTTTTTATTATTAGTTGATATTGAATACTGCACTGTTGGGTAGGGCTTGCATGTGACAAATAATACCTAATTACCTAATAATGTGTATTTCTTTCCTCTCAAACCTAGACTGTGGGACAGGGTACCGTTGAAAATGCACTTTTTGCTCATTCTAGTCAGTCAACATCAATTTGCGCAATCTCTTGGCATTAGTGATCACAACTGAAATTAAGATATTGTTTTGGACTGGCAAAAGGAGAGGGAGAGAGATGAGTGCAGAAGTGGAAACCATAGCTAACGGTCCAGGCAGAATTGGGTCTGACAGGACAAGGGATGAGACAGTGGGTGGTTTGATCTCTTGATTAGCCACTTGAAATACTACAGTGCTGTTTGATTCTCCACACAGCTCTCCCGATGTCCCCATATCTGCATATTATGAGAGGAGGCCCAAAGGAAGGGAAAAGAGCAACACATTAGAACAGAAACAGAGAGCATGTGTCACGTGTTCCTCTCCCTTGTTTTTCTCCCAATTGGAGACCCGGTTTCCCGATAGCGATTAAATTTAGGCTCACAAGTGTTTTAATTATGCAACTTCCCTACAACGGCAGAAGGTAACAGCTTTCTCTACTCAAATCTTACCTAACATTACAATTGTTTCACAATACTGACAACGATTCAGCTCCTAGAGAGATGTTGCCACCTACGGCTGCAAATATTGAGGCAGCTTATTCTAATGCTTACCCAATAAAATGCACTAAATAAACAATTTAGCACATCATTGCGCACGTTAGACTACGCATCATTAAATATATTGAGACACATTACAGACAGTAGCTTACAACTAGAACTCAATTGATTGAACATGAAATGTATTTCAGTGTGATTAAAATAGCTAGGCCTAAAGCCTACTGTTTATGTTTTAATGCAGTTATTTCACTTTTCATTTGAAGCATATTTTTATACGTTGCTTGTTTGTATCAATTGCTAAGAAATAGGCAACTTTGTATTATAATCAACCTTTTTCTGAAGTTATGGCATCAGAGAGATGGATAAACCATGTGATTCTATGTTTAAAGGAGATCTTCTGTGTAGAAAGTGACGTGGGAGGGCAAACAAGCATCTAACAACGCATTTAGCTGTTCTACAAGTGGTCTGAGACAGGCGTTAGATTGAGTGTTTTCAAGTGCAACATTAATAACAGTGGTTTTGGGAAACAGCTTGGAGATTTAACGATGCTCCCACGAAGGTTCTAACGATGAACTTAGCCTTAAGATGCTTTTGGGAAACCAATACCGTCACTGGGACTATGTCCCACTCAACCGCCGATGACTTTGCAACCAGAGGGGGACCATACTTGTGAGTTTGGTTGAATACGTCTGTTCAACATGTCTCCCTCCTCATGCATGTTTTCCTCTCCCCTCTCTATCATCTGCATTGGACCGGACCATGGGTTGGGTTCCACAGACGCTTGATGACGGAACGACTACCTAACGACTATATTTCTGGGACTGAACATATGGTTGTGTGAATGCGTGTGTGAATGGTGTGAACCCAAGATAGTTGTTTGATTAAATATATTTTTAAATATTCATAACCTTGTCTGTGTGGTGGCCTGGGACCTAAGAAATCGTTTTTTGACATCCCTTGAAGGTCTCAACGGACCTAAATGACACATGGGGATTCTCCAAATGAGTTTGCCTTCAGCATTTCACCAGCCTACTCTATGTGAGCCAATGAATAGCCTTCACAGATCTGTGCTTTAATGCCTGTTCAGTTCAGATGTGAAGAAAGACTATCCTTGATTCATTCTAATGGTTATAGGGAACTAATCTATGCAGGTTCTGCAGATGGCATGCGTGTGTTGTGTTGTGTCAAGGTACAGTATGTATGGTAGGAGCTGGTAGAGGCAGGTGTTATTCTGTTAATCTCGTGACTAGTGTCATAAGGTTGTGTCATGTCCAAACAGGCATGTAGTTATGCGCCAAGCAGTGTGTCGAAACACTTGAGTAAGCAAACCAGGTTGAAAAGGAAGAGGAAGAGGGCATGTGTTAATTATCACTGAAAATGACACTTTATCACTAACGCCAGTCTAATGCTCATTTATTTCGGTAGAGAGACAGACATCCGACAAACTATTTTTCAATATGCTTCCGTTGTGTTTGGATTACTGCAAATTTTATTGTGCATAGTGTATTTTATCACTTTATCAAATAGGCAGAGCAATTAGAAAAAATGTATCATTGTCATCCAACCCGAAGAAGAATAGGCAGCAAAAACAGTGGAAGTTTCTTAAAATGACTATAGCATCCACAGCCCAGCCAGACATGTATTAACTTAATCTCCCCCGAAAAAAAGTGTGTAGACAATAATTCCCCATGCTTCTTGCCTAGAATTTGGTTTGGTACAGTGGGGTTAATATACGCCTCGCTGCGTGCCTATCCGACCTGTGCAACATGTTGCTTTTTGTTTGTTATCCCCACCCCCTATGCTTGAGTTGTACATTTATTTATTGCAGTTTTACAGCAAATTTCCTGCAATTCTACACATTTTGCCATGACTTATGTCATGTTAATGAGAGTGACTAACCAAATCAATCGTGAACCCCTGAAGGTCAGGGCTCCTGGGCACATGCCCTGCGTTCCCAGTTGGTAATTACTACAAGTTCAGATAGCCTATTTTAAACATTTTAAACATTTTAACTGACATGGGATAATTGAATGACTGTCAGTAAGTGACATATAACAAGAGGAAAACTGCTGTTGCACAACCAAATTTCGAAATTGCACCTTGTGTATTCTACTATTCTAATTCTCAACAGTAAGATGAGACACCGACTGAGTTCCTAACAATTTTTACATTCGGTGACCTCGTTTGAAGCTACGGTCCTGCTTTGTGCTGACAACTTCTCTGATGCAGGCAAATTAATTTAGCAGGATCATTGTAATGCATACGGTGCCATCGGAAAGTATTCAGACCCCTTGACTTCTCCACATTTTTTAACTTTACAGCCTTATTCGCAAATATACTAAATATAAAAAACAAAAATACTTTATTTATCCTTTGATAAGAGACCCTAAATTGAGCTCAGCTGCATTCTGTTTCTATTGATCATCCTTGACATTTTCTACAACTTCATTGGAGTCCACATGCGGTCAATTCAATTGATTGGACATGATTTGGAAAGGCACACACCTGTCTATATAAGTTCCTACAGTTGACAGGGCATGTCAGAGAAAAAACCAAGCCATGAGGTCAAAGGAATTGTCCAGAGAGCTCCAAAACAAGATTGTGTCGAGGCACAGATCTGGGGAAGAGTACTAAATAATGTATGCAGCATTGAAGGTCCCCAAGAACACAGTGGCCTCAATCATTCTTAAATGGAAGAAGTTTGGGACCACCAAGAGTCTTCCTAGAACTGGCCACCCAGTAAAACTGAGCAATCGAGGAAGAAGGGCTTTGGTCAGGGAGGAGCTCTAGAGTTCCTCTGTGGAGATGGGAGAACCTTCCAGAAGGACAACCATCTCTGCAGCACTCCACCAATCAGGCCTTTATGGTAGAGTGGCCAGATGGAAGCCACTCCTCAGAAAAAGGCACATGACATCCTGCTTGGAGTTTGCCAAAAGGCACCCAAAGACTCTCAGACCATGAGAAAAAATATTATCTGGTCTGATGAAACCAAGATTGAACTCTTTGGCCAGAATGCCAGGCGTCATGTACGTAGAAAACCTCACACCATCGCTAAGGTGAAGCATGGTGGTGGCAGCAACATTTTGTGAGGATGTTTTTCAGCGGCAGGGCCTGGGAGACTAGGCAGGATCGAGGCAATGGATCAGGGCTCCCGAGTGGTGCAGCAGTCTAAGACACATCACTACAGATACCCAGGCTGTATCACAGTCCCATATGTCAGCGCACAATTGGCCCAGAGCCGTCCGCGTTTGGCCGGTGTGGGCTGCCATTGTAAATAAGAATATGCTTGTAACTGACATGCCTAGTTAAATAAATACAAAAGTATAATTCAAAGATGAATGGAGCAAAGTACAGAGAGATCCTTGATGAGCACTCAGGACCTCAGACTGGGGCAAAGGTTCACCTTCCAACACGACAACGACCCCAAGCACACAGCCAAGACAACACAGGAATGGCTTTGCAACAAGTAACTTAATGTCCTTGAGTGGCCCAGCCAGAGCCTGGACTTGAACCCGACCGAACATCTCTGGAGAGACCTGAAAATAGCTGATGCAGAAACTTTCCCATCCAACCTGACAGAGCTTGTGAGGATCTGCAGAGAAGAATGGGAGAAACTCCCCAAATACAGGTGTGCCAAGCTTTTAGAGTTATACCAAGGGATCTGAGTAATTTCCGAAGGCACTGTATATCCAAAGAATTAGCAATAGAAACAAAGGTCAAACAAATGAAAATGCACATAGTTTGCTGTCATTTCAGCTGCTTGAAATGATTGCGTGTCAGGCAAACGAGATGTGACATTATCCTAGCTATCCTCCATAACTATCTTATTGGCTCGACAATCAGCGATATGTTGCCTATTTATGAATGATGTATTAAATCATTATTTATTGAAGTTCTTTTCTTTCCTTTTTGTGGAATTCTACAAGATGATTTACACGAGATGTCGTTAGATCTGAAGCAAAGCAAAGCAAATCTAATTTTATTGGTCACATACACATACTTAGCAGATGTTATTGAGGGTGTAGCGAAATGCTTGTGTTCCTAGCTCCAAAAGTGCAGTAGTCTCTAACAATTTACCACAATGCACATATCTAGAAGTAAAGAATGGAATTAAGAAATATAAATATTAGGTTGAGCAGCCTAATATGGATTATATTCTGATGAGCAGCCAACCACAGGTCTGCCAAAATCAATCAAAATCACTGATTAAATGAATTGCATGCCAATCATGCTCGTGGTTCATGCAAGACAATCAGGTTAAATATCAATGTAAGAGTTACTCCGAGTAATCATACTCCCGGGGGGGGGGCTTGGCAGGGAAATCCCTGATTGACAGCTTCAAAGGTTGAATGATTTTCCCACTAATCTGTTCAACAGCTGTCGATCATTAATTACCTTGCCTCACATGCTCTTGGGCACATACACACACATGCCTCCCTTTTCTAAAGACAACCACAGATCCTTGGTGGGAGAAGCTTGGCAGTGAATAAAAGACAGTGGGATGAAGAATGGCGGAAGGATGGGAGAAGACAGAACTAGACGAGGAGGCACCAAAAGACTCAATGAGAGTGTGTTAGTCTAGCAGGGAGACAGATGTGTATGGGCTTTTTCCTGTAATATCTGAAACAGAACTTCCCTAGACTGGGGTGATTGCTTTACCAGCCGACAGCAGCCCCTGACCATTACTCTTGCTGAGAAACGTCATGTCAGAGTAGCCAGATGAGTTTTTAAATGAGCATCACTTCTATTTCAAATGGCCTCATGTTATGGCATCCTATAGGAATTAATTTTATTTTCTAGCTGCTTTCCTATATGGGGCCCAAATATAAACTTGATCAAAGCAGGGGGAGGCAGGTTTGGCCTTGTTATGGTGGAACCAGTGTGGTGTGTGGCTATAGTTCAAACACTAAATAGCCACTACAAAAGTGGAATGGGTAAAACCATGTGCTGCTCCTCTACCCCACCTCTGATGAATTAACATTGTATTAAGTATCAGGCATCAAGGTAAGACCCAAGTGCAGACTGTGTGACTTAACAATGTTTATTGTAAAAACAGGGGCAGGCAAACGACAGGTCAAGGCAGGCAGGGGTCGATACTCCAGAGTAGGAGCAAAGGTAGTGGTCAGGCAGGTGGGTCCAGGGTCAGGACAGGCAAGGGTCAAAAACCAGGAGGATGAGGAAAAAGAGAGGCTGTGAAAGACAGGAGCTGACAGGACAACCGCTGATAAGCTTGACAAATAAGACGAACTGGCACAGACAGACAGAAAACACAGGTATAAACACCCAACGGATAAGTGGGGAAGATGGGCGACACCTTGAGGGGGTGGAGACAAGCACAAGGACAGGTGAAATAGATCAGGGCGTGACATTAAGCTTTAATGAGCACTAGGCATTTCCTCAGCCAAGAACAGGACAATGTGAATGAAGAATAGCCTGGTTGAGGTGGAATTGTTGTTGGAAGGAGTTTGAACATGAAGGGGGGGGCTTTTTAATAGGACCGTTTTGATAGTAGGAGGAGAACTTAGATCAATTGAAGAAACCTATAAAGACTGAGTGGAAGGGCACTTTCGATAATCACATAAGTGGCCCATGAAAAGGGTATGGGAGGGGCATTAGACCACGTATTATTAAACAGTTAAATGTTTAGAGAGCGCACGATCCTGTGGCTTCTGAGATGGAGTGGTCTCTGAAGCCTTTTGGATCAAAAAGAATGGTCTAAAAATAAACATGTACATGACATAAGGTAATGAGAGACAAAATGCTACAGCCACATTGTGAGCAGTGGGTTTTCAGAGACCCTACCTTAAACAGAACCCCTTTACATAGGATAAATAAACATGCATTTTCAGTGATCTGAAAGGGATTCTTTTAACAGGAGGAATGGGAGATGTTAGGGCGGCACTTTAGACACTGAAACCTTGGTGTGATGCCTCCCCTCTCCCCCTATCATATCTTGCTATTCTTCTCAGGTCTCACCAACTTTCATTATGTCTGTAGTTCTTTGTAATAAAGGTAGCCTCCGTGTTGCACACAATAGCCTGCATAATGCATGCATAACTCTCTCTTAGGGTTAGTGTTGAGCAATAATGTATTGTAATTATGTGAACATGCCGCAAGCTAGTGCTCCCCTTCCATTTTTAGCTCTGTTTACTCGTCTCACATACGTTTGTTTTTTAGCTCTCAGGCTATATGCCACTGGGCTATTAAGTGGGATTAGATCTTTATGTTCCCCACAGCAACAGATGTGCAGCAGAAAGAGGAACATGACTGATAGTAAACAAGTGGAGCTGTATTGTCTGCACTAATTTACTCTCATATACCAAACACTGAACAAACACAGAAACAAAACCCAGTCAATTATGTTTTCGTCCTCCTTTTAAAATGGTTTTCCAGCAGAAGTCTTAAATCAATAGCACCGATTTGAATGGATTAGTAAATACAGTATATTTCATTATAGTTTTCTAGTTCTAGATGTCATTAGTCTTACTAAGCTTATTTTTTGCCTTGGATTGATCCTTACCGTTAGAAACCCCATTCATTTATGCATCATCAGGTGCTGGTTGGTAATTATATATTTAAGCAAAAATGCTCGAGGTGGTGTGGTATGTGGCCAATATACCATGGCTAAAGGCTATTATTATGCACAACGCAGTGCAGAGTGCCTGGATGCAGCCCTTAGCCGTGGTATATTGGCCATATACCACAAACCCCTGAGGTGCCTTATTGCTGTTATAAACTGGTTACCAACGTAAAAAAAGTAATGTTTTGTCATACCCATGGTATATGGTCTGATATACCACGGCTTTCAGCCAATCAGTATTCAGGGCTCAAACTACCTGGTTTATAATGATAAATAACAGGCTAACTGCAGAGAAACAGATAACTGTATTATTTCATCTGGTTGAGTTTTACAAGTAAACTAAACTTACTTTAACAACTATTAGGCTCCATGCAGTACAATTTTGGCATAATATTCCATACACTAGGCACAGATTAAACTCTGACAATGAATATCTTATTTCAGTATCAGCACGGGTCTATCATTTCCACACACGTTCCTGTCTCTGACACATCCCACACCTTATCACTGACAGATTCCGAAGTAGCATAATGTCAGCCTGCTCCTGTATTATCACCCCTAGGCCAGCAGAAAGCTTTACAACTACCACATACCACTATGAATGGCTATGTTTCACTTTTAAACTCCTGAATGTAGCGACTCAGGAGGGAGAACTTAGTTAAACTATAAACGTTTCTTACCTAAGGGGTCTTTGTGGTACATAATCAAAGACAAAATCCAAATGCCATATTACTGCAACAAAATACACAATAACATGCCTGGATTAATTTAAATGATTATGTAGGTGAATATCCCAGGATGTTCATACTGTAGCTTATACACCGGTAGGTGTGTTGATTTTCCCTATGAGGATAAAACAAATCCGCATTTCAGACCGATAACCGTTCCCTTACATTACACTCATTGTGTTGTTGGAAAGATTGGGATGGCAGACCAAGATATTTGTGTGTGAAATAGAGGTGGTAAACACAGAAAAGAGGGGTAATGAAGGAATGGCGATCGCAGGGGTAAAGTACATGGAAGCTACTGCTGTGTTGTTTGCTCTGTGTTGTTTATATGAGCAATACCCCTTTGATCTCATAATGTGAACAGTCTGGAGTGGGGTGTCAGTGTATTACCTACTGCTAAAGTCTGTATCCCATACACCCACCTTTCACCAACTGGGAGGAGAGGGGGTTTTAGTGTCAATCTCAACAAGACCACTCCTATTTTAAAATGACTATTTACCTCACAAATCACCTGTCAGAAAGAAATTAAGTCATCCTTACACTTAAAGGTCAATGCCAGAGCACATACCAAAAAACTGTTTTAGACTTATTTCCACTGTATAGCATCAAAGGCATGCTATGAAATTCCATCAGTAGTTCTGATGAAAGTAGTCACATCATATGAGATAATGTCCTTATTCTCAACTTCCCATAAACATTGCAGCTGTTGGAAGCCAGATGTGCTAGGCCTTCCCTACCTCCAGTCCAGTGGCTTCCCTCCTAACCTCCAGTCCAGGCACACATGGTTTGGGGATTGAGGTGGGGAAAGAAGGGGTGCTGTGTGTGCGCGTCTGCGTAGCCGCAAGTGTTCGCGCTGAGGAAATGATGCAACTCCAGCTGCTCACATGAGGATCTCTGCCGAAGCACTATCCTCACAGATCTGCACCTGGCTACTGGTTTTCTAAAAACAACTAAAACAAGTTTTACGCCAATCACAGTTTGGCTAAATGCAAATAAAAGCATTATAAGATATAATCGCTTCCTTGACGAAGATGTCACATCCACTAAGAGATATCCACAAGACAGCCAAAAACCTTTTGGAAGTAGTCATATCTTATCTATACCAGACCATAAAGACTTTACTCATATGACATCTTGGAAGAGTTGATAGAAGTAACCCTGACTAATCTTCTGCATCTGTGCCTGCTCCTTACCCAAGCCCTGTAGACAATGGGCCTTCTAATCAGGTCCTGAAAAGCCATGTTTAATGCATACATATCATCTTGACGAAGAGGCAGAGAGGAGCCATATGATGAACTCTAGAAAATGTTCTCATCACCATCCATATGAATACACAACTAAAAATGTGACTGAATAATGCTCTGGTAGGACTTCAGAGCAATCTTTGTGAAGCTCCATGGTGATAATATACATTTTCCATAGTTTAGCTTAAAACACCTATAAAAAGCATGTGGCATTGCAGGCCCCAGACCGAGTGCCATGGTTACCCATTTACAGGGCCATGCTGGGTAAGTGTTAGGTTGAGAAAGAAAAGTGCAGCGGTGCTGTGAAAAGAGAGCTGAGTCCTGTCATAGAAAAAAATAAGACAGGGTAGAAAATAAAACTGAATATGAAGCTCACTTGTAGACACTTACCCAAGTGGTCATATCATGCTGTGTCTGTTGCCTAGTTACCCTTTGATTCAGATTTGATTAAAAAGATTGTCTGGAAATGGTCAAAAAATCACCACGGTTGATTTGCAATATTGATTAAATGCATATCAGAAAAGGTTACAATCACTTGTAACCTTTCACTCGTGTTATCACTGTTAGAGTACTGGTAAACTACATTGAATTGTCATACATGATAGCTTGAAATAATATTATGATTAAACTAAATGTCAAAGAGCAGATATATTTCAGGGTAGGTTTGCAGGCAAATCTACAAGTCCATCAGTAATTTAAAGATGCACTGAGTAGTTCAGCAACGGAACACCAATGTGTTACACTGGTCCATAGGATCCTATAGTTCTAACAATGATGCTTTTGGGAAACCAAACCCATTCTTATTACTTATTTCAGCAAATGTACATTCCATTGTACTTTATTTTGCCTACCTCTTGTTTTTCAAGCTTGCAGTTTCTCTGAGGTGAGGATTATTATTAACAAAGAAGTTGTGATGAGAAGGCTCTCATTACTTCAGTCCAATTGAAACGGGTCCTATTGGGCAAACATTGCTGCTCTTTCATGCCTTCCTCATGTCACCATGGCAACACACCAAACCCTGCAGGCGTCTGCCAAACTGATAGTCCATGTTACACAGAGCTCACACATACACCAATTCACCCACCGACCAATCCACCCACACACACAGAAACAGTCACTGAATTACGCACACACACTAGTACTTTGTAAAGTCCTCTTATTAGCAACAGCTATGGGGTTTGTCATATATTTGTAATAAAGCCAGTATTTCCTATCTTCTTAAACCAGGGCTAATTTGCAATAATTGTGGAGAAGTAAATGTCCTCCGGCATTCAACATCTTGTGATGCAGATCTGGCTAATGGCTTTATGTTGAGATAGAATCAGCACTTGGGGGCAGGATCACAGAGTGGAAGCCGATCACAAGACCTTCCCTGCAGGGCATAATGGCATTTTCCACAGATGAGCTGGGCTGTCGCTGCGCTTTTAGGAAACTAGAGACAACGACACTCAATGTGACAGTCTAGCACCTTCTGCAGTAGGTCTACAAACAGTGAACTGCCTTCCTGCCTGCCAACCACTTCTTAGCAGATGATACAATTAAGTTTCATTTGTCATATGTACAGGATACACATGGTATACACCATCCAATGAAATGTTTGCAGGTTCCTTCGACAATGCAACAATAAGAAACAAAATGCAACACGAATATAAAGTAAACGGCACAGTAGAATAGAACACACATTTTAGCATAAGTATATTAATCCTCACAAATTATATTTCTATAGCTCTTTTCATAGTATCTCAAAGCATAAATATAATAGCATTTGATAAATGTTCTGTACAACTGATGCTTAGAAAAGGTCAGTGACTATCAATAATAATTTCTAGATATATTAGGTAGATTAAGTTGCTTAAGAAAGTTTCTCATGCGTGACAATTTGCCATAATTAGACTGATGGCATTAGTAGCATTTGCTTCTAGACAAACTATATCAACAGTAGAGTACACTAAACAGTATTTATGTAGCGTTGGAGCACAAATGGCATAAAATGCCCTCCGGGTCAGTTTTAGTAGTTATCCGATTCACTTGAGCTCAAGACAGCTTTTCTCTTATTCACACATTGAAAGAGCTCTTTGATGACCTAGCTCGCTAATGAAAATACTAATTGAAGTGTGAAACACCATCTTCTAAACAAATATCATTTTGCAGATGATTCCACTTGTACAAGCTTGTGAGTAAAAAAATAGGCTAAACAAATGTCTGTTGGTAATGATCATCATACAGTATGTTTGTTGTTTTCTTTACTTCATAAATAGGCTACAGTACATTGCAAACTGGTCTAAAGACATGGGCTGTCATTGAAAATATTCCCTGCCAAGTTAGTGAAAATTGTGAGCGGTAGTGTGAATCAGCTCCCTGCCAAAATACTCACACATAATACATAAACACGACCACTGACCTACATCTACCATCGACACACAGAGAAAGACTGAACATACATGGACAAACAGGTCTTAGGATCCGCCGCTGTGCAGAAGATTTAAATGATCTTCACGCGTTAAAGTAACCGTCCCTAGTGCAGTCTAATTAGCATTTAATAGGACACCAAATCCAGCGCAGGAGGCTTGTTATTTAAGGATAAAGCTCATCTCTCATTTGAATGCTTGGTTCATAAGCTGCACTAATTAAGTTTCATTAGCATTATTAATTAAACATGAAAAGTTCCTCATTCCCCATCTATGTTGGCGTCTGCTTCAGAATGGCACTGAGTGACACCTCACTGCAGCACCATTGGAAATCACCTTCAAATAAAACATGCCATCATGCCTCAATGACTACATGGACTCTGGAATGGATCAAACTAATTGAGCTATAACATTAACACTAACGTTGAAGACATTAACAGTAACATCTGTTAAGTGTGATTACAAATGCCAGTATCACCAAAGGAACATGACCTTGGGACCGGCCATTTGAAACTGTACAACATACACCTACAAAATATCCCAATAGGTGGACTAGGACCACAGTAGACAAAAGGCAGTCAGTCAAAGGTTTCACATTCCACAGCAAGAAAACCAATAATGTCTCAGTCTCTCAAACAGAAGTGGGAACTAACAAAGAGTCACTGACAACCAAACGAAACAGGTGGGGTTTTAGGAGGGGTTCTGAAAGACACTCCACAACTGAAAGTTGACTAGCAACAACTGGGACCTAAAAAACACACCCACTATGAGTATCAACTAAATTTACCCACTAAGAGGCAAACAAAAGGAAAACCCACACCAAAATTAAAGACAGGAAGCAAACCAAAAACTTTTGCAAAATTAAAACAGGAAAGATCAGACAAATGCATGTTTTTCTAGAAATCAAATAGGGTGAGCCAAGTAAAGGTATTGACCCTCCACTTCTCCTGTGAGAAGTGGAGCAATGGGCCAGCCAATCTTAAATAGCACCTGGGACAGCAGAGGTGAAACACATTCCCACTAACGAGATGACAAACCAGCACAGGTGTAACACATATTGACTAACGAGGTGACACCAATCGGTGAGCCCTATGTGCTAACGTGATATACGTGCTAAAAGTTCAACCAGACTAAGGAGTGCTGGTTTGTTTGCAGTCCAAGTGTTTACTGAGGACAGCTCTGAAACTCACAATTAGTGCCATCGTCCCCCCAATCTCAACAAAGTCCTTTCAAAAGCCTAATTCCACTTCTCTGTCACTTGTGAAGCATATAGTTACAACAGGTGTTGAACCAATTGCACACAGTGAGGGAGAACCCTTTAGCATGGCACTTGGCAGTATATCTTGGCACTTGGATTTGATTAGTCTTTTGGAAGTTGGAAATTAGCTGACTTGGGTCCAGATGATGCCAGTGCTGATATAGACACACCAGTCCTCATCTCTTACAAGACAGGGCTAAGTGAAACAAAATCAATTGAGCCATATACTTGTTCTCCGTGCCTGGGCTATGTGTTGGTGTTTCCCAGCCCTGTCTTCTACCCAAACCAGCTTGCTGTTGTGATCTTATCATGAGCCGTATGCAGCATCATGGGCCTTATGCGGTGTCCAAGAGACACTTGTTGTGTCTGAGGAAATGACAATGACAACTCATACCATATTGGTTGATTGAAATTGCAAAGCGGGCTTAGAATTGATCGGTAAACTACTGTGGGTTGGAAATTTTGACAGGCTTTTTGCATGGTATTTCAGTATTTTAAGGCTTCATAATGATACTCTTGCAAAGACGTCAAGCAGATTTACACCAAATATTCAAACACAGTAGCACCCATTAGCAGGCACTTTAATGTATTGTTGTCAGGTGGTCCTCAAGGACAAGAAATCCCGTAGTACCTGAATGGGAGAGAAAAGAGTCCCATAGGTAAGCCAGATCGAATAAAAATGAGTTTTGCATTCTCTGTGTTGTTTCCCAAATGCCTCCCCTTGGCAGCCTAAAGCTTCTCCGTCAGTGAGAGATGTAGTTGGATGCACAATAAAGCAACATAACCTGCTTTCATTTTCAGCCAACAGATATTCTGATACAGTCTATTTGGGGAAAAAGACTATGCTTCTGCATAAGAAATGTCAACATATAGGAATATGCCAGTGAGACCTATTTATCCTCTCCATGCTATTTACTTCTCAGACTCCACAATAAGCACCAGCCTGTAGAGACACTGCAAACAGAACTGCTCTCATTTCATCATACAGGGCATACTTCTATTACTTGAAAGTGAAGGACATGGAAAATTAAAGATTAGGTTCAAAAGCAAATGCATTTTGATGTTATGGTACTGTAGATCACATATCTGTTGCTGTGTTGAAGTCTACTCTAGACTAAGGGCGCATGCAGTCTCCAGGCCTGTAATGAACTGTGTGTTGTTGATGGCTTATTTTTGATTTGGTTCTGAGAGGGTGCCGTTGGGGAAATATGAGGGAGGTGTGAAGAGAGTTCTAGATTGAGCTGTCTGACTGCTGAGATGTGCTTCTCTGTCTTAATCAATGGGCTGTATCGAATCAACAACCGCATTAATATTTTCCACTTGGACTCCCTGTTTATTGTCAAGCACATGGTTGATTGGTGTTGTCTTGCTCAATGACAGAATGTTCTGTTCGTGATGCACAAGAGGTAAAGACAGATGTATTCACAAGTGATCTGACATGCCTATGCCAGTGTCTTAACATATTACAGACCATTAACCTCTTTCAAATTGAACCAACTTCTACAAAGTAAATTGTAAACCAATTTGAGACAGATGAGTGCACTCTACCTGCAGCATTTCTAATCTGAATAGGCAGTGCAGTACTATTTACATCATCATACAGTGCATGTATTTCCATGTTTGGTTTAGTACTGCACAATAATAATGAATATTCAGGCAGAAATTCAACGGCAGTTATTTTACTCTCAAATGCACTTTTATGAAGCATGGCTCACTAATGTGCAGGTCACAGCTTTCAAACGTGCTCAGGTCCATGAATCCAGCCAATAAAATGATTAGCATGTGTAATTAAACAGCAGTAATTATACCGTATCTCTCCATTAAGGAATAGCTACCCGTGGCTTCCAGTCAGAGCGGCTAGAAGAGGTAGCGTGCTACATGAAGTGAGTCTGGTGATAGGGCCAATGTGATGATTAGGTTTGGGGTGCAGCTATACTCTCTCCTGCGACTTGTCTGTCCATCATTAGGAACAGCACTAACTCGATTTCAATCACTTTCACTCTGTCACTTTCCACCACTTGCTCTCTAACACTCAAAGACTATTTTAATCACTGTCTTTCTCTGCTAGTGTTTCCCTCACTCGCTCTCAGAGACATATCAATCATCCTCTCCACCAGCCTCTCCCTAACTTACTCTCACACCCAGGAAGTGTAACACCGCTTTTATAATTCCCAAATTCATTGACAAGATATTTAAGGCACCATCTCAGATAATGTAAGGCAGGCTGTCACGTTGTTCGTAATAATGCTGGTCGGTCCAAGGCGCAGCATACGTAGAGTTCCACATACTTTTACTGAATAAAGTGAAACAAATACAAAAAAAAATACAAAACAATAAAGACTCAAACAAACCGCGACAACAAATGCTGTGGCAAATAAACATAAACAATATTCCATAGGTCGGGGAAAAAAAATGCCACTTAAGTATGATCCCCAATTAGAGACAACGATAACCAGCTGCCTCTAATTGGGAGTCATACAAATCACCAACATAGAAAATCAAACCTAGAACCCCACATAGAAAATATAAACAAGAACAAAAACCCCTAGTCACGCCATGACCTACTCTACCATAGAAAATACAGGTTTTCTATGGTCAGGACGTGACACAGGCACACAATTTCACCTCACATGCAAGTGAAGTGAGCTGTCTTTGTTGCTCAAAAATGTAAATAATTGTGTAATGATGTATATCCCATCAAGCATTGTCACAGCCAGCAGACAGTTCATGTGACAGTAACAGTTTACTGCTGAAGCTGTGATCTCCTCAAAACCAGATTATTGAACAACATGTAATCAGATCATGACTACATCATTGGGGAAGGATAAGGAATTATTACCACAACATCACAGTTTTGGAGAAAAAAAAGAAAGAAATTAGCTACATTAGACCCACCTTTTAAAACAAAATATATAAAACTCATTTAACATGTATAGATTCTGTAACTGCATTACCTTTTAAAACAAAATATATTTGATGAAGTGTAGCACCTCAAAGCCTGTTCCCACTTGTTTACAAGGTCTAATGACCTTACCAGAAAATAATTAATTCCATCCATCACTAAATAATAGGTTCACTGTTTATCCCCATTTTGAGGCAAGGAGAGTTTATCCTTTGATAATTAGCGTCTCTCAGTGAGGAGCTTAAAAATAAACAGAGGTGTTAGTTATGTGTGAATAAATAATTCCATGCTTTGATAACAACAGGACACCCTCAAGCAGAGAAACAGTAGCGAGCTACAGCTAATTAAGACTGGATTTGGCTGAAAAGCAAGGCTATTTTTCCACATTATGCATAGATTTATTTATGAATGCATGGACTACATTCGCAGTGGCCTAAAAATGATTGGGATACCAACAAATGCTTTGCATCTGATTATCACAACAGCGTGATGATATGTTGTGCCTTCGACCATCGTTTTGCCACATATTTGTGTCCATGCCAGCCTAATTGTTGAAGTTAACACACAATGTCCCCATTCTGTGTTGCTTTTGTTGTTATTTACAGGATTTCTGAGCAAATCTTCCCTGTGAAGAATACCAATAATTGGAATAGTGTCAACCAGCCACCATCTCGTACCCCTTAATGGACCTTCATCAACACGTCTGCACACACTAACGTCATCCGAAACCTTTACAGTACCTCCACACCCAAACATTACATTTACATTTACACTTAAGTCATTTGGCAGACGCTCTTATCCAGAGCGACTTACAAATTGGTGAATTCACCTTATGACATCCAGTGGAACAGCCACTTTACAATAGTGCATCTAAATCATTTAAGGGGGGGGTGAGAAGGATTACTTTATCCTATCCTAGGTATTCCTTAAAGAGGAGGGGTTTCAGGTGTCTCCGGAAGGTGGTGATTGACTCCGCTGTCCTGGCGTCGTGAGGGAGTTTGTTCCACCATTGGGGGGCCAGAGCAGCGAACAGTTTTGACTGGGCTGAGCGGGAACTGTACTTCCTCAGTGGTAGGGAGGCGAGCAGGCCAGAGGTGGATGAACATCATGAGAAAATGTCACAACCATAAGGTCGAAACACCCATTAGATGTCCCTTCCCTGACATTTCATCCACCCAGTACATACCTAACACCTCAGCTGCCCCGACAGCTCTGCTTGTCCACTTCACATCCACATCCCTCACAGCAACACCAGTCCAAACAGCCCCAGTCTCCCACAGCCCAGCCATGTTCCCACTGATATCTGCTCCACAAAGATGCAATATATCTCCGAATTAGGAATCGAGATGAGAGATTCATTAGGCAACTGTTTAATTCATGCAAACATTTTCCTATAACAATAAACAAAACCATCTACATTCCCCCTGTGAATCATCATTAATATGGACCCTACTTTAGAGGGAAGGGACTCGAGTGTTTCTCACTGAAGACTATTTTTTTAAACTTTAATTTTACCATGACATCAATCTGCATGAAGACACAGGAACAATGAGCGACAGAGATACATAGAATTCACAGAAATTAGTGTCTGGTAACATCCTTGATAACACCGATGACACTCAGCGTACCTCATTTCTATACATAAGCCTGCACTATGCATCGTCTCATGCTTGCATTTCATAACTAGGCCTATATCTATTTAAATATCACAAGAGTTAAAGATTGACTCAATGGCTGGTTCACATCTAACCAAGCAAGAGTAGACCAATACAAATCAAATCAAATTTTATTTGTCACATACACGTGGTTGGCGGATGTTAATGCGAGTGTTGCAAAATGCTTGTGCTTCTAGTTCCGACAATTCAGTAACAACCAACGAGTAATCTAACCTAACAATTCCACAACTACTACCTTAAACACACAAGTGTAAAGGGATAAAGAATATGTACATAAAGATATATGAATGAGTGATGGTACAGAACGGCATAGGCAAGATGCAGTAGATGGTATCGAGTACAGTATATACATATGAGGTAAGTAATGTAGGGTATGTAAACATAAAAGTGGCATAGTTTAAAGTGGCTAGTGATACATGTATTACATAAAGATGGCAAGATGCAGTAGATGATATAGAGTACAATATATACATATACATATGAGATGAGTAATGTAGGGTATATAAACATTATATTAAGTGGCATTGTTTAAAGTGGCAAGTGATGCATTTTTTACATCAATTTCCATCAATTCCCATTATTAAAGTGGCTGGAGTTGAGTCAGTGTGTTGGCAGCAGCCACTCAATGTTAGTGGTGGCTGTTAACAGTCTGATGGCCTTGAGATAGAAGCTGTTTTTCAGTCTCTCGGTCCCTGCTTTGATGCACCTGTACTGACCTCGCCTCCTGGATGATAGCGGGGTGAACAGGCAGTGGCTCGGGTAGTTGTTGTCCTTGATGATCTTTATGGCCTTCCTGTGACATCGGGTGGTGTAGGTGTCCTGGAGGGTAGGTAGTTTGCCCCCGGTGATGCGTTGTGTAGACCTCACTACCCTCTGGAGAGCCTTACGGTTGTAGGCGGAGCATTTGCCATACCAGGCGGTGATGCAGCCCGACAGGATGCTCTCAATTGTGCATTTGTAGAAGTTTGTGAATGCTTTTGGTGACAAGCCGAATTTCTTCAGCCTCCTGAGTTTGAAGAGGCGCTGCTGCGCCTTCTTCACAACATTGTCTGTGAAGAATGAAAGAACTTAAAACTTACTACCCTCTCCACTACTGTCCTGTCGATGTGGATAGGGGGGTGCTCCCTCTGCTGTTTCCTGAAGTCCACAATCATCTCCTTTGTTTTGTTGATGTTGAGTGTGAGGTTATTTTCCTGACACCACACTCCGAGGGCCCTCATCTCCTCCCTGTAGGCTGTATTGTCGTTGTTGGTAATCAAGCCTACCACTGTAGTGTCGTCCGCAAATTTGATGATTGAGTTGGAGGCATGCATGGGTGAACAGGGAGTACAGGAGAGGGCTCAGAACACACCCTTGTGGGGCCCCAGTGTTGAGGATCAGCGGGGTAGAGATGTTGTTACCTGCCCTCACCACCTGGGGGCGGCCAGTCAGGAAGTCCAGTACCCAGTTGCACAGGGCGGGGTCGAGACGGGTTAGGGCAGTGTGCAATGTGGTTGCGATTGCGTCGTCTGTGGACTTATTGGGACGGTAAGCAAATTGGTGTGGGTCTAGGGTGTCAGGTAGGGTGGAGGTGATATAGTCCTTGACTAGTCTCTCAAAGCACTTCATGATGACGGAAGTGAGTGCTATGGGGAGGTAGTCATTTAGCTCAGTTAACTTAGCTTTCTTGGGAACAGGAACAATGGTGGCCCTCTTGAAGCATGTGGGGACAGCAGACTGGGATAAGGATTGATTGAATATGTCCGTAAACACACCAGCCAGCTGGTCTGTACTTGCTGAGGATGCGGCTGAGGATGCAGTCTGCAGCAGCAAAGTCAAGTAATGATATTTATGATCCTTAGAATACAAGCTACTTAGAATTCTTATGCGGGTAGCACTGATCCTTCACACCCTCAAACACAGTGTTAGACAATTTTGAACGTGTATATACAGTATATTTAACACCACCTCAACATATCCTTTCACCATGCTCTCACACACTCTCACCCACATGCAGATACACCCCAGACCTCAAACTTCACTCACAGGCAACTCTTTCCACAGGCCCTACAGGGTGAGGCAAAGAATATAGATTGTTGTCTGGACACATGGGCATCCTTTTTATTCTCTCATTTACAGGATCATCTTTTCTATCAATCAATCAAAAGTTGCAGGGTTTGAAATTGGATTCTGCTTTGTGTTAAACTGAAGTTAATTTGCATTTGTTTCCCTCAGAATTCACAAGGTTTTTGTTTGTTAGCTGAGCACAATAAATGAAATGACCCCTTTAATTCAATTGATATGACAAATAACTGATTTAAAGATTCAATCAAGATTCCACTCCAGTCATTTCAGTTCTGTCACTGTTTTGTCAGAATAATCATAAAGTGTTATCTCAAACATAAAATCACGCAGAGCATTCAGTTGAACAGCATCTGCATTGTATCTCAGTATAGAGTCTCACATACTTAAGTAAATAAACACAATACATACAAATAATACATACATATATACACCCAAGTACCACCCATGTCTAGTAATCGATCCATGCTGTCAACCTCGCTGCTGATTGACTATCTATGATGGGGTGAAATGTGTTTGGTCAGCATAAACACAGCACCCACCAACAGCCATCCAGGGGTTATATTAGCTAGCTTAACATAGCCCTGAACTTGCTAAACTCCACCAGCATAAAAATATGACCTGTCTCCTGTCTAGGGGCGTGTGGGTGGGTGTCTGTCTGTCTGTCTGTCTGTCTGTCTGTCTGTCTGTCTGTCTGTCTGTCTGTCTGTCTGTCTGTCTGTCTGTCTGTCTGTCTGTCTGTCTGTCTGTCTGTCTGTCTGTCTGTCTGTCTGTCTGTCCGTCCGTCCGTCCGTCCGTCCGTCCGTCCGTCCGTCCGTCCGTCCCTCCCTCCCTCCCTCCCTCCCTCCCTCCCTCCCTCCCTCCCTCCCTCCCTCCCTCCCCCTCCCTCCCTCCCTCCCTCCCTTTCCAATCAATGTCAATGAAATATGTAAAGACATTCACCTGACCACAGAAAATATATGAGTTTGAGGAGGAACTCAATGTAACCTTGCACAATACCCTAGATGCAGTCGCACCCCTAAAAACAAATAACATTTGTCATAAGAAACTAGCTCCCTTGTATACATAAAATACTCGAGCTCGGAAGCAAGCTTACAGAAAATTGGAACGGAAATGGCACTACACCAAACTGGAAGTCTTCAGACTAGCTTGGATAGAAGGTACCGTGTAGTATCGAAGAGCCCTCACTGCTGCTCGATCATCCTATTTTTCCAACTTTATTGAGGAAAAAAATAACAATCCAAAATGTATTTTTGATACTGTCGCAAAGCTAACTAAAAAGGAGCATTCCCCAAGAGAGGTTGGCTTTCACTTCAGCAGTGATAAATTCATGAACTTCTTTGAGGAAAAGATCATGAAGGTCCTGGTCAGTCCCTGGATGGGAGACCAGATGCTGCTGGAAGTGGTGTTGGAGGGCCAGTAGGAGGCACTCTTTCCTCAGGTCTAAAAACAAATATCCCAATGCCCCAGGGCAGTGATTGGGGACATGCCCTGTGTTGGGTGCCGTCTTTCTGTTTGGACGTTAAATGGGTGTCCTGACACTCTGAGGTCATTAAAGATCCCATGGCACTTATCGTAAGAGTAGGGGTGTTAAACCCAGTGTCCTGGCCAAAATCCCAATCTGGCCCTCAAACCTTCATGGTCACCTAATAATCCCCAGTTTACAATTGGCTCTTTCATCACCCTCCTCTCCCCTGTAACTATTCCCCAGGTCGTTTCTGTAAATGAGAACGTGTTTTCAGTCAACTTACCTGGTAAAATAACGGGATTTTCTTTTTTATATAAATAATACAACTTAAAAAAGATAATTAGAAAGCAAATTATGGAATCCTCTTTAAATCTGTGTATTCCTCCAAAGCTCAGTTGTCCTGAGTCTGTACAACCCTGCCAGGACCGAGGGTCAAGGGAGACACTCAAGTTTTTTAATAGTATTTCTCTTGACACAAAGATGAAAATAATCATGGCCTCTAAACATTCAAGCTGCATACTGGACCCTATTCCAACTAAACTACTGAAAGAGTTGCTTCCTGTGCTTGGCCCTCCTATGTTGAACATAATAAACGTCTCTCTATCCACCAGTTGTGTACAAAACTCACTTAAAAGTAGAAAAAGCTGCTGCGCAGAAACTCACTGCCGAGATTCAAAAAATATAATCATTACTCCAGTACTAGCCTCTCTACACTGGCTTGCTGTTTTTAACCTTTATTTAAGTAGGCATATCAGTTAAGAACAAATTCTTATTTTCAATCACAGCTTAGAAACAATGAGTTAACTACCATGTTCAGGAGCAGAACAAGATATTTTTTCCTTTGTTAGCTTGGGCATTTGATCATGCAACCTTTTGGTTACAAGTCCTACACTCTATCCACTAGGCTACCTCCTGCTTGTTGCCTGGTTTTACTGCTAACTTACAAAGCATTACATGGGCTTGTTCCTACCTATCCTTCCGATTTGGTCCTGCCGTACATACCTACACCTATGCTACGGTCACAAGACGCAGGCCTCCTTACTGTCCTTAGAATTTCTAAGCAACCAGTTGGAGGCAGGGCTTCCTCCTACAGAGCTCCATTTTTATGGAATGGTCTGCCTACCCATGTGAGAGACGCAGACTTGGGTCTCAACCTTTAAGTCTTTATTGAAGACTCATCTCTTCAGTAGGTCCTATGATTGAGTTTAGTCTGGCCCAGGAGTGTGAAGGTGAACTGAAAGGCTCTGGAGCAACGAACTGCCCTTGCTGTCTCTGCCTGGCCGCTATCCCTCTCTCCACGGGGATTCTCTGTCTCTAACCCTATTACAGGGGCTGAGTCACTGGCTTACTGGTGCTCTTCCATGCCGTCCCTAGGAGGGGTGCGTCACTTGAGTGGGTTGAGTCACTGACGTGATCTTCCTGTCCGGGTTGGCGCCCCCCCCTTGGGTTTGTGCCGTGGGGGAGATCTTCGTGGGATATGCTCAGCTTTGTCTCAAGATGGTAAATTGGTGGTTGAAGATATCCCTCGAGTGGTGTTTTGCCCTGTCCGGTGGCATCATCTGACGGGGCCACAGTGTCTCGCGACCCCTCCGTCTCAGCCTCCAGTATTTATGCTGCAATAGTTTATGTGTCAGGGGGCTAGGGTCAGTCTGTTATATCTGGAGTATTTCTCCTGTCTTATCTGGTGTCCTGTGTGAATGTAAGTATGCTGTCTCTAATTCTCTCTCTATTTTTCTAGGACCATGCCTCAGGACTATCTGGCCTGATGACTCCCCAGTCCACCTGGTCGTGCTGCTACTCCAGTTTCAACTGTTCTGCCTGCGGCTATGGAACACTGACCTGTTCAGCGGACGTGTTACCTGTCCCAGACCTGCTGTTTTCAACTCTCTAGAGACAGCAGGAATGGTAGAGATACTCTGAATGATCAGCCATGAAAAGCCAACTGACATTTACTCCTGAGGTGCTGACTTGTTGCACCCTCGACAACTACTGTGATTATCATTATTTGACCATGCTGGTCATTTATGAACATTTGAACATCTTGGCCATGTTCTGTTATAATCTCCACCCGGCACAGCCAGAAGAGGACTGGCCACACCACATAGCCTGGTTCCTCTCCAGGTTTCTTCCTAGGTTTTGGCCTTTCTTGGGAGTTTTTCCTAGCCACTGTGCTTCTACACCTGCATTGCTTGCAGTTTGGGATTTTAGGCTGGGTTTCTGTACAGCACTTTGAGATATCAGCTGATGTAAGAAGGGCTACATAAATAAATTGGATTTGATTTGATGTTCGATCGGGTTCAAGTCCGGGCTCTCGCTCGACCACTGAAGGACATTCAGAGACTTGTCCCGAAGCCACTCCTGCGTTGTCTTGACTGTGTGCTTAGGGTCATTGTCCTTATGGAAGGTTAACCTTTGCCCCAGTCTGAGGTCCTGATCGCTCAGGAGATCATCAATGATCGTTCTGTACTTTGCTCCGTTTATCTTTGCCTTGACCTTGACTAGTCTCTCAGATCCTGCTGCTGAAAAACATCCTGACAGCATGATCCTGCCACCACCATGCTTCACCATATTGATGGTACCAGGTTTTCTCGAGATGTGACGCTTGGCATTCAGGACAAAGAGTTCAATCTTGGTTTCATCAGACCAGAGAATCTTGTTTCTCATGGTCCGAGAGTCCTCTAGGTGCCTTTTGGCAAACTCCAAGCAGGATGTTGCGCATTTTATTGAGGAGTGGCTTCTGTCTGGCCACTCTACCATAAAGGCCTGATTGGTGGGATGCTGCAGAGATGGTTGTCTTACTGGAAGGTTCTCCCATCTCCACAGCGGAACTCTGGAGCTCTTTCAGAGTGACCATCGGGTTCTTGGTCACCTCCTTGACCACGGATCTTCTCCTCCGATTGCTCAGTTTGGCCAGGTGGCCAGCACTAAGAAGAGTCTTGGTGGGTCCTAACTTCTTCCATTTAAGAATGATGGAGTCCGCTGTGTTCTTGGGGAGTTTCAATGCTGCAGACATGTTTTGGTACCCTTCCTCAGATCTTTGCTTCGACACAATCCTGTCTCTACCCTGACATGTACTGTCAACTGTGGGACAGTGTGCCTTTCCAAATAATGTCCAATCAATTGAATTCAATCAAGTTGTAGAAACATCTCAAGGATGATCGATGGAAACATGATGCACATGAGCTCATAGCAAAGACTGCGAATTGTTATGTAAATAAGGTATTTCTGTTCTTAATTGTTCATACATTTGCTACATTTTCTAAAAACCTGTTTTTGCTTTGTCAATATGGGGTATTGTGTGTAGATTGATGAGTAATTTTTTTTATTTAATCCATTTTAGAAAAAGGAAGTGAGTGTTTGTGTGTGTTTTGCAGTGTCCGTGTACGTGAGTGTGCAGGGACTTGTGAGGGTGCATAGAGCCAGCTTTTAAGTTATTTAGCAGTCTTAATGCTTAGGGATAGAATCTGTTCAGGTGCCTGTTGGTGTCAGACTTGATGTGTTATGCACTTGAGTGAAGACCCAAAAGCGGTTTAACAGAAACAGAGTTCTTTTAATGAGAAAACAGGAATGGCATAGATCCTCTTCCGGCACAATGGCACAATAGACTACCCGCAGAGAGGGCGACAAATGAAACATAAAGTCCCTCTGATGAATAGCTGGGTAGCGGCGACAGGCTGCAGGTCGCTCTGGGTCGGTGCGGGTCACAGAGGAACGGTGGTACCTGATCACACGTAGCATATGATGAACTGGACACAGTGCAAACGAAAGACAGTTAGAAGTGTACAGGATGCAACTGCCAGGCAGACTCCGACAGGATAGGACTAGGAGGAAGCAAACGAGACGATAGCTTGCTTCTGGCATGAGAAACACAAATGAGAATCTGACACCGAAAGTAGCAGGAACAGAGAGAGAAATAGAGACCTAATCAGAGGGGAAAAAGGGAACAGGTGGGGAAAGGGTGAACGAGCTAGTTAGGGGAGATGAGGAACAGCTGGAGAAGGAGAGAAAGAGAAGGTAACCTAATAAGACCAGCAGAGAGAGACAGAGTGAAGAGAAAGGACAGGAACAGACATAATAAGACATGACAGTACCCCCCACTCACCGAGCGCCTCCTGGCGCACTCGAGGAGGAAACCTGGCGGCAACGGAGGAAATCATCGATCAGCGAACGGTCCAGCACGTCCCGAGAGGGAACCCAACTCCTCTCCTCAGGACCGTACCCCTCCCAATCCACTAGGTACTGATGACCACGGCCCCGAGGACGCATGTCCAAAATCTTACGAACCCTGTAGATAGGTGCGCCCTCGACAAGGATGGGGGGAGGGACGAGCGGGGGCGCGAAGAACGGGCTTAACACAGGAGACATGGAAGACCGGGTGAACGCGACGAAGATATCGCGGGAGAAGAAGTCGCACTGCGACAGGATTAATGACTTGAGAAATACGGAACGGACCAATGAACCGCGGGGTCAACTTGCGAGAAGCTGTCTTAAGGGGAAGGTTCTGAGTGGAGAGCCATACTCTCTGACCGCAACAATATCTAGGACTCTTGGTTCTACGCTTATTAGCGGCCCTCACAGTCTGCGCCCTATAACGGCAAAGTGCCGACCTGACCCCCTACCAAAAGCCTGAGCGGAGGGGACGCAGGACTCGGCGAGCTGAGATGAGAACAGCGGAGGTTGGTACCCGAGGCTACTCTGAAAAGGAGATAGACCGGTCGCAGACGAAGGAAGCGAGTTGTGGGCGTACTCTGCCCAGGGGAGCTGTTCTGACCAAGACGCAGGGTTACGAAAAGAAAGACTGCGTAAGATGCGACCAACAGTCTGATTGGCCCGTTCGGCTTGACCGTTAGACTGGGGATGGAAGCCGGACGAGAGACTGACGGAAGCCCCAATCAAACGGCAAAACTCCTTCCAAAATTGAGACGTGAACTGCGGGCCTCTGTCCGAAACGACGTCTGACGGAAGGCCATGAATTCGGAAAACATTCTCGATAATGATCTGAGCCGTCTCCTTAGCAGAAGGGAGCTTAGCGAGAGGAATAAAATGAGCCGCCTTAGAGAATCTATCGACAACCGTAAGAATAACTGTCTTCCCCGCTGACGAAGGCAGTCCGGTGATAAAATCTAAGGCGATGTGAGACCACGGTCGAGAGGGAATGGGAAGCGGTCTGAGACGGCCGGCAGGAGGAGAGTTTCCGGATTTAGTCTGCGCGCAGACCGAACAAGCAGCGACAAATCGACGCGTGTCACGTTCCCGAGTGGGCCACCAGAAACGCTGGCGAATGGAAGCGAGCGTACCCCGAACGCCGGGGTGGCCGGCTAACTTGGCAGAGTGGGCCCACTGAAGAACGGCCAGACGAGTAGGAACGGGAACGAACAGAAGGTTCCTAGGACAAGCTCGCGGCGACGGAGTGTGAGTGAGTGCTTGCTTTACCTGCCTCTCAATTCCCCAGACAGTCAACCCGACAACACGCCCCTCAGGGAGAATCCCCTCGGGGTCGGTGGAGACCTCAGAAGAACTGAAGAGACGAGATAAAGCATCAGGCTTGGTGTTCTTTGAGCCCGGACGATAAGAAATAACGAACTTGAAACGAGCGAAAAACAGAGCCCAACGAGCCTGACGCGCATTAAGTCGTTTGGCTGAACGGATGTACTCAAGGTTCCTATGGTCAGTCCAAACGACAAAAGGAACGTCGCCCCCTCCAACCACTGTCGCCATTCGCCTAGGGCTAAGCGGATGGCGAGCAGTTCGCGATTACCAACATCATAGTTACGTTCCGACGGCGATAAGCGATGAGAAAAAAACGCGCAAGGATGGACCTTGCCGTCAGAGAGGGAGCGCTGAGAAAGAATGGCTCCCACGCCCACCTCTGACGCGTCGACCTCAACAACGAACTGTCTAGAGATGTCAGGTGTAACAAGAATAGGTGCGGATGTAAAACGATTCTTGAGAAGATCAAAAGCTCCCTGGGCGGAAACGGACCACTTAAAGCACGTCTTAACAGAAGTAAGGGCTGTGAGGGGAGCTGCCACCTGACCGAAATTACGGATGAAACGACGATAGAAATTCGCGAAGCCAAGAAAGCGCTGCAGCTCGACGCGTGACTTAGGAACGGGCCAATCAATGACAGCCTGGACCTTAGCGGGATCCATCTTAATGCCCTCAGCGGAAATAACGGAACCGAGAAAAGGGACAGAGGAGGCATGAAAAGTGCACTTCTCAGCCTTCACATAAAGACAGTTCTCTAAAAGGCGCTGGAGGACGCGTCGAACGTGCTGAACATGAATCGGGAGAGACGGTGAAAAAATCAGGATATCGTCCATGTAAACGAAAACAAAAATGTTCAGCATGTCTCTCAGGACGTTGTTAACTAGTGCCTGAAAGACAGCTGGAGCGTTAACGAGGCCGAAAGGAAGAACCCGGTATTCAAAGTGCCCTAACGGAGTGTTAAACGCCGTCTTCCACTCGTCCCCCTCCCTGATGCGCACGAGATGGTAGGCGTTACGAAGGTCCAATTTGGTGAAAAACCTGGCTCCCTGCAGGATCTCGAAGGCTGAAGACATAAGAGGAAGCGGATAACGATTCTTAACTGTTATGTCATTCAGCCCTCGATAATCCACGCATGGGCGCAGGGACCCGTCCTTCTTCTGAACAAAAAAAAACCCCGCTCCGGCGGGAGAGGAGGAGGAGACTATGGTACCGGCGTCGAGCGATACAGACAAATAATCCTCGAGAGCCTTACGTTCGGGAGCCGACAGAGAGTATAATCTACCCCGGGGGGGAGTAGTTCCCTGAAGGAGATCAATACTACAGTCATACGACCGGTGTGGAGGAAGAGAAGTGGCCTTGGAACGACTGAACACCGTGCGCAGATCGTGATACTCCTCCGGCACCCCTGTCAAATCACCAGGCTCCTCCTGTGAAGAAGAGACAGAGGAAACAGGAGGGATAGCAGACATTAAACAGGTCACATGACAAGAGACATTCCAGGATAGGATAGTATTACTAGACCAATTAATAGAAGGGTTATGGCGAACTAGCCAGGGATGGCCCAAAACAACAGGTGTAAAAGGTGAACGAAAAATTTAAAAAGAAATGGTTTCGCTATGATTACCAGAGACAGTGAGGGTTAAAGGCAGCATTTCACGCTGAATCTTGGGGAGAGAACTACCATCTAAAGCGAACAAGGCCGTGGGATCCCTTAACTGTCTGAGAGGAATGTCATGTTCCCGAGCCCAGGTCTCGTCCATAAAACAGCCCTCCGCCCCAGAGTCTATCAAGGCACTGCAGGAAGCAGATGAACCGGTCCAGCGGAGATGGACCGGAAAGGTAGTGCAGGATCTTGAAGGAGAGACCTGAGTAGTTGCGCTCACCAGTAGCCCTCCTCTTATTGATGAGCTCTGGCTTTTACTGGGCATGAGGTGACAAAATGACCAGCGGAGCCGCAGTAGAGACAGAGGCGGTTGGTGATTCTCCGTTCCTTCTCCTTGGCCGAGATGCGGATACCCCCCAGCTGCATAGGCTCAGAACCCGAGCCGGCGGAGGAGGGTGGCAGTGATGCGGCAGGTGACTCCTCCCTGTAGTCTCATTGTTCCTGGTGATCAGGCCTACCACCGTCATGTTGTCAGCAAACTTGATAATGGTGTTGGAGTCGTGCATCACCACCCAGTCGTGGATGAACAGGGATTACAGGAGAGGACTAAGCACACACCCCTGGGGGCCCCTGTGTTGGGGGTCAGCGTTGCGGAGGTGATGTTGTCTGCCCTCACTACCTGGGGTCGGCTCATCAGGAAGTCCAGGATCCAGTTGCACAGGGAGGTGTTCAGTCCCAGGGTCCTAAGCTTGGTGATGAGCTTGGAGGGGACACTGGTGTTGAATGCTGAACTGTAGTCAGCAAACAGAATTCTCACATACAGTATGTACTCCTCTTATCTAGGTGGGTTAATAAGGCAGTGGAATTGTGATTGCGTTGTCTATGGATCTGTTGGGGCGGTATGCAAATTGGAGTGGGTCTAGAGTGTTTGGGATTGTGAATCTTCTTCATAAATCTTCTTAGGGCTTGGCCCCTTTTTTCTCCACTTCCTGCCTGAATGACATGCCCAAAGTAAACTGCCTGTAGCTCAGGCCCTGAAGCCAGGATATACATATAATAGTTACCATTGGAAAGAAAACACTTTGAAGTTTGTAGAAATGTTACAATAATGTAGGAGAACATAACACAATAGATATGGAAGGAGAAAATCCAAAGAAAAACCAAGTGGAATTGTTTTGAGAGAGAGACCATCCTCTTTGTCTTGCATTTCTAAGGTCATATTAACTTCTTGAAACTCCCCATCCCGGATCCGGGTTTGTGACTAAAGCCTCAGGCTCATTAGCATAACGCAACGTTAACGATTTCTGAAAATCGCAAATAAAATGAAAATAATGCGTCTGCTCTCAAGCTTAGCCTTTTCTTAACAACACTGTCATCTCAGATTTTCAAAATATGCTTTTGAACCATAGAAATTGACTAATTTGTGTAAGAGTAAGCAAAGCTAGCATAGCATTTTGAGTAGCATTTAGCACGCAACATTTTCACAAAAACCAGATAACCAAATAAATAAAATCATTTACCTTTGAAGAGCTTCTGATGTTTTCAATGAGGAGACTCTCAGTTACATACCAAATGCGCAGTTTTTCCTGAAAGCGTCTGTGTGTAGGAGAAATCGTTCCGTTTTCTACATTGCGTCTGGCTACCGAAACGAACCGAAAATTCAGTCACCTACAACGTAAAACTTTTTCCGGATTAACTACATAATATCTACCGAAACATGGCAAACGTTGTTTGGAATCAATCCTCAAGGTGTTTTTTCACATATCTCTTCATTGATATGCAGTTCGTGGAAGCTTGCTTTCCTCTCTGTATCCCATGGAAAAATACTGGCAGGTGACTTTTGCGCACCAATTTCGGCGCAGGACACCGGGCGGACACCTGGTAAATCTGGTCTCTTATGGTCAATCTTCCAATGATCTGCCTACAAATACGTCACAATGCTGCAGACACCTTGGGGAAACGACAGAAAGGGCAGGCTCATTCCTCTCGCATTCACAGCCATATAAGGAGACAATGGAAAACAGAGCCTCAAAAATGCTTGTCATTTCCTGGATGCCATCTCATCTTGGTTTTGCCTGAAGCTCACGTTCTAGGGCACGCACAGAGAATATCTTGGTATTTCTGGACACGTCAGAGTGTTTTCTTTCGAATGCTATCAATTATATGCATAGTCGAGCATCTTTTTGTGACAAAATATCTTGTTTAAAACGGGAACGTTTTTCATCCAAAAATGAAATAGCGCCCCCATAGATGTAAGAGGTTAAACATTAGCTCCCTGGATGCAATTCCTATGGCTTCCACAGGGTGTCAGCAGTCTATGTTCAAGGTTTCAGGCTTGTAACTTCAAAAACGAATAAGAAATATCAGTTTTAGTAGAAGGACACAGTCTTGAAAATTCGTGTTTGCGCATTTCCTTTTGAATATACTTGTTTCGAAATAAATATTGTAGTTTGATTACATTTAACGATATCTGAGGAGTAAATCGAAACGTATTTTGACTTGTTGAAATAAAGTTTAGGGGTAGATTTTTGGATTCCTTTCTCTACAAGTTGAACGAGTGGATTTCTCAAATCTGTGGCGCCAACTAAACAGGCTTTTTGGGATATAAAGAAGGATTTTATCTAACAAAACAACACTACATGTTATAGCTGGGACCCTTTAGATGACAAATCAGAGGAAGATTTTCGAAAAGTAAGTGAATATTTAATCGTTATATGTGAATCTATGAAACTTGTGCCGGAGGAAAAAATATTTTGATGTGGGGCGCCGTCCTCAAATAATCGCATGGCATGTTTTAGCTGTTTTCTGTAATAGCTACTGTAAATCGGACAGTGTAATTAGATTAACAAGCATTTAAGCTTTCAGCAGATATAGATACTTGTATGTACCAAAATGTTTAAAATCCATAATATTTATGATTATTTATTTGAATTGTGCGCCCTCCAGTTTCACAGGAAGTTGTCCCGCTAGCGGGACACCGATCCTTACGAAGGCTATAACCAGCCTCTCAAATCACTTCATGATTACAGATGTGAGTGCTACAGGGTGGTAGTCATTGTGACAGGAAGCCTTAGAGTTATTGGGAACAGGAATTATGGTGGTCATCTTTAAACACGTGGGGATTACAGGCTGGGACAAGGAGAGGTAAAAAATTATAGTTAATTTGTCTGCCAGCTGTTCTGCGGAGGCATGAGGCCTGCAGATGTGGCCAGGGCAATAAATTGCAATGTCCGTACTGTGAAACACCTAAGACAGCGCTACATGGAGACAGGACAGACAGCTGATCATCCTCGCAGTGGCAGACCACGTGTAAAAACACCTGCACAGGATCGGTACATTCAAACATCACACCTGCGGGACAGGTACAGGACGGCAACAACAACTGCCCGAGTTACACCAGAAACACACAATCCCTCCATCAGTACTCAGACTGTCCGCAATAGGCTGAGAGTGGCTGGACTGAGGGCCAGACAGACAGGACTGGCAAAATGTGCTCTTCACTGATGAGTCACGGTTTTGTCTCACCAGGGGTGATGGTCAGACTCGCTTTTATCGTCAAAGGAATGAGCATTACACCGAGGCCTGTACTCTGAAGCGGGATTGATTTGGAGGTGGAGGGTCCGTCATGGTCTGGGGCAGTGTGTCACAGCATCATTGGACTGAGCTTGTTGTCATTGCAGGCAATCTCAACGCTGTGCGTTACAGGGAAGACATCCTCCCCCCACATGTGGTACGCTTCCTGGAGGCTCATCCTGACATGACCCTCCAGCTGGACAATGCCAGCATACATACTGCTCATTCTGTGTGTGATTTTCTGCAAGACAGGAATGCCAGTGTTCTGCCATGGACAGCGAAGAGCCGGATCTCAATCCCATTGAGCATGTCTGGGACCTGTTGGATCGGAGGGTGAGGGCTAGGGCCATTCCCCCCAGAACTGGCAGGTGCCTTGGTGGAAGAGTGGGGTAACATCTCACAGCAAGAACTGGCAAATCTGGTGCAGTCCATGAGCAGGAGATGCACTGTACTACTTATTGCAGCTGGTGGCCACACCAGATACTGACTGTTATGTTTGATTTTGACCCGCCCCTTTGTTCAGGGACACATTATTAAATTTCTGTTAGTCACATGTCTGTGGAACTTGTTCAGTTGATGTGTCAGTTGTTGAATCTTATTAGGTTCATACAAATATTTACAAATGTTACGTTTGCTGAAAAAAAATGCAGTTGAATGTGAGAGGACGTTTCCTTTTTGTTGGGTTTACCTGCTTTTCCCCCCCTCAAATAATTGTATTACTGTTTTATTTTTGTTATCTGAGAGTGATAGGGAGCTCAAATGGAGAGAGTTGTTGTTCCTTTCTGAAGAGCTGGTATAGGGTCCTGCCTCTGGACTCCAGCACTGAGCAGTAAAAGCCTGTCTGATGTGTCACTTTTGGTGTCCAGATGGGAAAACAATGCAGTGAAATGGGGTGAATGTAAGGGTGGGGGAAAAGAGGAATTATGTGTGGGAGGTTAGACTCTAGCACCACAATACTGGTAATTAGCTTCTCTTTCCTTAAATCAGCTACCCTCTCTTCCCTCCAACCAAAACCAGGGATTATGTGTAAATTAGCTATTGAAATAACAACAAGGAACGTACCAGATAATTAGAACAGAAACCAATTAAACTCTTAAAGGTCCCTCACAGTCATCCTATTACCCAAGTAATAATAGCCTTTGAATGACCAAAATCACTCATAATAGTTTTACCCTAGTAAAATGCTCAGAATTGAAGATATTGTAGCTTTTCTCTCATCTCTATCATGATGCCTTGAAAGAACAGGCTCACCTTGACTGACAGCTCTTTAAAACACCCTTGTTGTTGATGCCAGGTAACAAGGTAAACAATGGGCCACATTTAATTCCAAGCCTAAATAGTATGCTTCACCCCATACTCTCTGCAAAATGCTCTCATGGTCAACAGAATTGATCATGGACTGTTGGATATCAGACAAACAGCAGAAATTCACAATTGCATTATATTGTTTTGTAACTAATTACAGAATACAGTTCACTGCTACACTTCACAAGAATTAGTAAAGCCTGAGTCATAGTATCAAATCCAAATCAAATGTTAATGGTCACATACAGGTATTTAGCAGATGTTATTGCAGGTGTACTGAAATGCTTGTGTTTCTAGTTCCAACAATGCAGTAATATCTAACAAGTAATATCTAACAATTTCACAACAATACACACAATACACACACATCTAAAGTAAAGGAATGGAATAAAGAATATATACAGTTTTGGACAAGCTATGTCAGCGCGGCATAGACTAAGATACAGTAGAATAGAACACAGTATATACATATGAGATGAGTAATGAAAAATATGTAAACATTATTAAAGTGACTAGTGTTCCATTATTAAAGTGGCCAGTGATTTAATGTCTATGTATAGGGCAGCAGCCTCTAAGGTGCTACTGATGGCTATTTAACAGTCTGATGGCATTGAGATAGAAGCTGTTTTTCAGTCTCTCTTCCCCAGCTTTGATACACCTGTACTGACCACGCCTTCTGGATGATAGCGGGGTGAACAGATAGTGGCTCAGGTGGTTGCTGTCCTTGATGATCTTTTTGGCCTTCCTGTGACATCGGATGCTGTAGCCCTGCGGTTGCAGGCGGTGCAGTTGCCGTACCAGGCGGTGATACAACCCAACAGGATGCTCTCAATTGTGAATCTCTAGAAGTTTGTCAGGGTTTTAAGTGCCAAGCCACATTTCTTCAGTCTTCTGAGGTTGAAGAGGCGCTGTTGCACCTTCTTCAACACAAAGTAACAAAATGTCATATAATATCACATAAAAGTCCATTACTTGTGCTTTAGGAAATGCAACCAACTACATAGATTGATGGGGAGGGGAGCGGGAGATGAGGGGATCCCATGTCCCCGGCTTCAATCAAACAGGTTGCAGTCACCCCTAAGATTGAAGTTGGATACTAGTCCAGCTTTGGCCTTCTCCTTTTCAGGACAGACAGGAGACCTTGGATGTAAAGCATGGACACCTTCCCCACGTACTCCGCTGGATCAAGAGTGACCACGTTGAAGAGGAGATCCAGGAGACTGTCTACGCATCCTGTAATGTTTTTGAAAGGGGAAATGTTTGTCAAAATGGGTAGTGATTAGTGAATTCTCAATTGCTTTGAAATTAATAACTATGACTTACAATGTGTTGGACCTCAGTAGAGGCGCGTGGAAAAAAGCCATATTAAAACCTATGTGTTGTGATAATTTCGTTGTTTGCTCTATAAATCCAGTTCATTCATATGCCTTGCGATCGTGATATATAGGCCTATAGGCCAAGACGATAAAAAAGACACCGTGGCAGAATAAATATAACCACACCTTTGTTTATTACAAAACCGGATAGGAACCTCTGTCCAGTGAAGTCCACAAAGCATGGTGCATGTACAGTAACAGACAATTACATGACAAACAGCATGGTCAAGCAAGTTACTGTTTCCAACATATTCGGACCACCACAGAGAGTTATTGATGATGAATATTCTGCCAAAAGAGTGTGCTATTGCGTGTGTTTTTCATCCTTATTTGTAACTTATTTTGTACATAATGTTTCTGCCACTGTCTCTAATGACCGAAAAGACAGCGATTTTCTTTAACGAGTCCACGCGAAGCATTTACTTCAGACACCTGACAAGGCCCAAAATACCCGTCATTCGTATAAAGAAGAGATGGGGATATCGGGGACGTAGGTTGGGGTGCCTCGTAAAGAAACAACAGCGAGTGAGGAATCCCCCTCTAAAAAAAGTCCAGTTAGCCAACGTGCAGTCACTGGATAACAAAATGGATGAGCTCCGACCAAGATTATACTACCAACGCAACATTAAAAACTTGAATATCTTAGGTTTCACAGAGTCGTGGCTAAACAACAACATGGATAACATACAGCTGGTGTGGTTTTCGGTCCATCGGCAAGATAGAACAGCCGCCTCCGGTAAGACAAGGGGTGGTGGTCTGTATATCTTTGTAAATAACAGCTGGTGCACGAAATCTAATATTAAAACGATTTAAGGATCCACCCCGTTTTTCAATTTTCATCTAAAATGACTTACCCAAATCAAACTGCCTTTAGCTCAGGCCATGAAGCAAGGACATGCATATTCTTGGTACCATTTGAAAGGAAACACTTTGCAGTTTGTGTAAATGTGAAATGAATGTAGGAGAATATAACACAATGGATCTGGTAAGAGATAATGCAAAGAAAAAAACATGCGTTTCTAACCCGGACGCTTATAAGGAATCGAGCTATGCCCTCCAACGAACCATCAAACAGGCAAAGCGTCATTACAGGACTAAGATTGAATCACACTATACCGGCTCCGACCCTTGCCAGATGTGGCAGGGATTGCAAACTATTACGGACTACAAAGGGAAGCACAGCCACGAGCTGCTCAGTGACATGAGCCTACCAGACGAGCTAAATAATTACTATGCTCGATGTGAGTAAGACCTTTAAACAGGTCCACATTCACAAGGCCGCAAGGCCAGACGGATTACCAGGAAGTGTACTCCGAGCATGCGCTGACAAACTGGCAATTGTCTTCACTGACATTTTCAACCTGGCCCTGCCGAGTCTGTAATGCCAACATGTTTAAATTAGACCACCATAGTCCCTGTGCCCAAGAACACCAAGGTAACTTGCCTAAATGACTACCAACCTATAGCACTCACGTCTGTAGCCCTAAAGTGCTTTAAAAGGATGATCATGGCTCACATCAACACCATCCAAGAAACCCTAGACCCACTCCAATTTGCATACCGCCCCAACAGATCCACAGATTATGCAACCTCTACTGCACTCCACACTGCCCTTTCCCACCTGGACAAAAGGAACACCTACGTGAGAATGCTATTTATTGACTACAGCTCAGAGCTCAACACCATAGTTCCCACAACGCTCATCACTAAACTAAAGACCCTTGGACTAAACACATCCCTCTGCAACTGAATCCTGGACTTCCTGACGGGCCGCCCCCAGGGGGTAAGGGTAGGTAACACCACATCTGCCACACTGATCCTCAACACGGGGGCCCCTCAGGGGTGCGTTCTCAGTCCCCCTCCTGTACTCCATGTTCACCCATGACTGCATGGCCAAGCATGACTCCAACACCATTAGCTAGTAACTGCAAGCTAGCTAGCTACATTTCCATAACTGTTTAATGCTTTTTGACCTATCCCTAAATTAATATAATTGGTTCAGAGTTTTGTTTTGATATTTCAACCTGGTTGTTGTGATCGCATTTGGTGTTGGGGGACAAAATCTATTTGCGCACGTCCGGTCTGGGCATGTAACAGATTCAATTCCTTGGTGTCAACATCACCAACAAATTATCATGGTCCAACCACACCAAGACAGTTGCGAAGAGGGGACGACAATGGCTATTCCCCCTTAGGAGACTGAAAAGATTTGGCATTGGACCTCAGATCCTCAAAATGTTCAATAGCTGCACCATCGAGAGCATCATGATACTACCTGGTATGGCAACTGCTCGGCATCTGACCGTAAGGCGCTACAGAGGGTAGTGCGTAGGGGACAGTACATCACTGGTGCCAAGCTTCCTGCCATCCAGGACCTATATAATAGGCGGTGTCAGAGGAAAGCCCAAAAAATTGTCAGACTCCAGTCACCCAGGTCATAGACTTTTTTCTGCTACCGCACAGCAAGAGGTCCCGGAGCGCCAAGTTTAGGAGTCTCCTTAACAGCTTCTACCCTCAAGCCATAAGACTGCTGAAGAATTAATCACATTTTTACATTGACACCCCCCCCCCCCCCCGTTTGTTTTTTACACTGCTGCTACTCACTGTCTATTATCTATGCATGGTCACTTCAACCCTACCTACATGTACAAATTACCTTGACTAACCTGTACCCACGTACACTGACTCCATACCGTTACCCCCTGTATATAGCCTCGTTATTGTTATTTTATTGTGTTACTATTTTTCTTATTTAGCTAATTTTTTTAATTTTTACTTTCATTTATTTGTTAAATATCTTTTTTGGGAACTGCACTGTTGGTTAAGGTTTTGTAAGTAAGCATTTCATGGTAAGGTCTACACTTGCATTCGGCGCATTTGACAAATAAAGTTTGATTTGATTTTTTTATTGTGAGCAAAATGCATTTGTTGGTTTTCAAGAATTAACTACTAATTTGAAGTCCTGCCACAATATCTCAATTGTGATTAGGTCTGGACTTTGACTAGGCCATTGAACCATTTTTATGTAGACTTGATTGTTTGTTATTGATCATTGTCTTGCTGCATGACCCGGCTGCGCTTCAGCTTCAGCTCACAGACAGATGGACTGACATTCTCCTGTAGAATTCTCTGATACAGAACATAATTCATGGTTCCTTCTATTAAGAAAAGTTGTCCAGGTTCTGAGGAAGCAAGGCATCCCCAAACCATCACACCACCACCACCATGCTTGACCGTTAGTATAAGGTTCTTACTCTGGAATGCAATGTTTGGTTTTTGCCAGGCATGATGGGACACATTTCGTCCAAAAAGTTATACTTTTAACTCATCTGTCCATAGAATATTATTCCAAGAGTCTTGATGATCACCCATGTACTTCCAGGTGCTTTCGGAAAACTTGAGTCAACTTTTTGGACGAGTTGAGTTCTGTAATGTCAATTTTTTTTAATGGTTGTAGAGGAAGTCTTCATTGATCACATTTTTGATTACACATTGGATAGATATTATGGAAATTATAGATTTTCTGGAAATGTTTTGGGTAATGTAAATCTATTGCCTAATGTGAAAACTTTGTAATCTACTGTAAATTACAGTACTGTAGCATATTACTTTCAGCCCTCCTAAGGGCTATTTGAAACACATACAGTATCTTGCATTGTTTGCTATTGGATTAACTGGCAGGTAAACATATATCATTATGTTGTGTTTTGTTGATTAAACAAATGTTCTCATTACATGTCACAATAAAGTTAACATTTTTAATCAATGGTTGTGTAGTGAGAGATGTTTGCAGTCCAAATGAATCCACAATAACAGGTTATTAATGAAAGACTTGCTGCGTTATAAGTGTGACCAGTTTGGATTTTTGTACTAAGAGTTGTGAAGATGTACCACACAGTTGTGAAAATAGTATCAAAGTGATCATAAAAACTGTATTTTACTCATTGTTAGAAAAAAAGTTTGGTCCAAATCAAAAAGAAAAAGTATGTGAACCGTTTGGAATTACCTGGATTTCTGCACAATCACTCCAAAGGCCTTCAAATCCAATCAATGAGACGAGGTTGAATATGTTGGTTAGCGTTGCCTTGCTCTATAAATAACACTCACAAAATTGGATTTTGCTATTCACAAGAAGCATTGCCTCGAACAAAAGAGATATCAGAAGACCTAAGATTAAGGTTTGTTGACTTGCATAAAGCTGGAAAGCGTTACAAAGTATCTCTAAAGGCCTTGATGTTCATCAGTCCAACGGTAAGATAAAGTTCTGCACTGTTGCTACTCTCCCTACGAGAGACCGTCCTGCAAAGATGACTGCAAGAGCACAGCGCAGAATGCTCAATGAGGTAAAAAAGAATCCTAGAGTGTCAGCTAAAGACTTACACAAATCTCTGGAAGAGTCTACAATACTTAAAACACTAAACAAGACTGGTGTTCATGGGAGGACACCATGGAAGAAGCCACTGTTGTCCAAAACAAACATTGCTGCACGTCTGAAGTTTGCAAAAGAGCACCTGGATGTTCTACAGCGCAACCGTAAAAATATTGTGGACAGATGAAACTAAAGTTGTGTTGTTTGGAAGGAACACACAACACTATGTGTGGAGAAAAAAAGGCACAGCACACCAACATCAAAACCTCATCCCAACTGTAAACTATAATGGAGGGAGCATTATGTTTTGGGGCTGCTTTGCTGCCTTAGGACCTGGACAGCTTGCTATCATCTACGGAAAAATGAATTCCCAAATGTATCAATACATTTTGCAGGAGATTGTAAGGTTGTCTGTCCGCCAATTGAAGCTCAACAGAAGTTAGGTGATGCAACAGGACAACAACCCATTATACAGATGTAATTCAACAACAGAATGGCGTGAACAGAAGAAAATACACCTTCTGGAATGTTCAGTCCTGACCTCAACCTGATTGAGATGCTGTGGCATGACCTCGAGAAAGCGGTTCACACCATACATCCCAAGAATATTGTGGAACTGAAACAGTTTTGTAAATAGGAATGATCCAAAATTCCTCCTGACCATTGTGCAGGTCTGATCCGCAACTACAGAAAACTTTGTTTGAGGTTATTGCTGCCAAAGGAGGGTCAACCTGTTATTAAATCCAAGGGTTCAAATACATTTTCCAACCTGCACTGTGAATGCTTACATGGTGTGATCAATAAAGATATGAAAAAGTATAATTGTTTGTGTGTTATTAGTTTAAGCACTTAGATTGACTTAGATTTTATGACCAATTTATGTAGAAATCCGGGTAATTATAAAGGGTTCACATACTTTTTCTTGTCACTTTATATTTATTTCATAGTATATGAATGCTATAAATTAAAATGGCTAATTTGGGTGCAATCAATTATCTTAATTTCTCACAAAATGATGTGCCAGGAATGCTAGTCTTAACGGTTTCTAACAACAGAAAAAAACTCACAACAATCTGAGGTGGTGGGTGTCAAAATCCTATTTTCTGTTCATCCCATTCGCTTTGATCTGGATCGAGAGGGCCTCCCTGCTGTCCCCATCCTAACAACCTTAAATGTACCCTCAAATAGGCAGGCCACTGACCCGCCTTGTAAATATTGATTTACTCTGTTTGATTAGTAATGTACCAATTGTTCTTAAACAGTACATAAAATAAACACATTTCTTTGAGGAAATCAAGAAAGCAGTCTGGGAACAAATGCATAATTCATGTTTATTTTGAAGTGGCCTCAAGAAACTGGAAACTCCTAAATAATGCATGACTTTGCGTCTTTGTTAATCGGGTTTGCACTGAACATTACGTGCTTTCATCCATTCCTTAGTGTAGATTCTAGCCAAGCATGGTTATTGTGCAGTATTGATTTCCCTAAAACCCCCACGTGCCAGAAAACATTAGTCAGCTCTGGCCAGGAGCCAATTGGTCTTCATAACTGAGGGTCCAGCGTGGTGCCGTTGGAAGGTGAAGGATATTTTCCATCTCATACGTATATACAGACTTTGTAAATCGGATTATTCCCATAACAAAGAGGAAACGCTGGACCAGAGAGATCAATAACGTTGAAGATACAACAATTGCCAATCATGAGGAATCTGCATTTAGACTTCTCCATGCCGAAAGAGATGAGTAAAACCCCAATTAGATTTCTACAATCCTGAATGGCATGAACCATTCACCTCAAACTATCTGTATTTAGAATGTCCCCTGGTTACTGGACCTTGAAGGTAAAGCGCAAAGAACAAATAATATCATTAATTCCGTTTGTGCAATGTAAATGATGGAGCTGAAATACATTGCTTTAATGTGTACTTAAACAAACCTGGGAAGTAAGATGTGTTAGTTTTAAAACTTGTTGTCAAGATTAAAATAGTACAATTCTCTGATAATAGCACCATACAGTAAAGCTGTAATTGTTTGAATACATACAGATTACACGTAAGTAAAATGCATCCTAATCAGTATATCAGTATATTCAACCATTTCCAGGAGTCAGGGCTATTTTTGGAAGCCATAACACAGGATATTATTTTGTTTTTATGTCAAAGCATTGATCATTGTGTCTGTCATATTCACAAACAGAGAAAGATAAGTCAGCGAAGCACATTTCCAAGGGCTCATAATCACAATTATAAACACATTGGAGCAGAGTTGGTTCATTTTCTCTTTTCATTATTTCAGAGCTGAGTTTAATCATATAGAAGGAAATAATGAGTCAACCTAATCAAGGACTTCCGCTACTCGCTCAACAATGATTATACAGTCAGACCCACTGCCATGTTGTATGATTTATGACAGGACATGATGGATTTTAATTGATTTGGTAATTGGTGCATATGTTTATGAAATTGGCTGTCTGGCTCTGACATTACAGGCTGTCAGGTAATGCAAACCTTCTCCAGAGACTGCCCAACTGAGGAGAGCATAAATAGAATGGATGTTTTAAATTTTGGTTCAAGAGGCAACGCAGTGGATACTGGGTGCCAAAAAAAGAAAGGTAATGTCACGGCCACTCTCAAAGGGGTTTAGCTCTTGAGAAAGAAATGGGTATTCTGTACAGTAGTTATTGGGAACTATGTTTAGTAACTGGAGAAAAAAACGGTATTTGCAGGGCTACTCTTTGGTGAATAAACCTGTAAACTTGGCATATGAGAAAGTGCTAACCTTGAAGAGACTTAGTCTTAATATTTGAAACTAGCCTGGTATCAGATTGGTATGTACTTAAGCCAACTCCTCTGGCTAATGACAAAGAGAATAGTTGGCTAGTCGTAGTCAGAAGAGTTGGTTTAAACACTTACAGTTCTGGGACCAGGCTGATTGGACACATGCTTACTCCTCTCAGTGTTGTTTATTCTACTAGTAAATATCAACTCTTTACTCCACAATGATATGCCTTTATGCGCTGACATTTTTCTTGAATATTGTGGCCAGATAACAGGACTGTTGGGATAAACTCCCACCAATGCTGGCTTTTTCATTCTGTGTTCGCTTCATGCCTGTTTCAATAATTTCAATTGCACAATGCTATTCTGCAACACTTGGAAAATAATGTATCTGTTGAGAATACAGAACTGTGCAACAAAGGAAAAGGTAATTGTATGCACAGCAACACTTCCATAGCTTGAATGTTCTTAGTACACCAATGTAAATGAAGAAGTGTATTTCTGAGCCAAATATTGTTAATATCCCCTAGATTCAGAGGTTTGAGCTAAGGTACTGTTAGGCAGGCAGTGGCTTCCTTGGGCTCCACACAGACAGTCTCAGGAAGATAAAGGCTCAATGTTCTGCCTGAATGGACTCTTCTCCTCTAGGCCTCCACATCTGCCCCTGGGCTCACAGTTTCTCATTAAAGGCAGACAAAGAGGACATGTTTTTCAGTGTTTGATGGACATGAGAGCAGAAACACACTGTCATCAGCAGCCTTCACACGAAAGGCAATGGGGCTGAGAGAAAGAAAGAAAAAGAGAGAGAGAGAGAGAGAGAGAGAGAGAGGGGGGGGGGGGGGACAGAAATAATGTGTGGCTTATCACTGCTCTGAATGTAACGACCAAAAGGCTCCTTAACAGCTTACACCCCCAAGCCATTAGAATGCTGAACATTTACTCAAATGGTTACCCAGACTATTTGACTCTTTTGCGCAGGCTAGATGTACACTATCTGGACACTAACTACACACTCACACATATTACACTGACACACACGCACACGGACAGACACACATGCATATTAACGACACACACACACACATTCACATTCCTTCAAACTCTTCACATATGCTGCTGCAACTCTCTGTTTATTATCTATGCATCGTCACTTTACCCCTTCCTACATGTACATATTACCTCAATTACCCCGACTTACCTGTACCCCAGCACATTGACTCCGTACCGGTAACCATTGTTTATAGCATCGTTATTGTGATTTTATTGTGTTACTATTTTTCTTATTTAGCTAATTTTTCTTAATTACTTTCTTAAAAACTCTACATTGTTGGTTAATGGCTAGTAAGTAAGCATTTCACGGTAAGGTCTACACCTGTTATATTCGGTGCATGTGCCAAATAAAATGTGATTTGATTCGATGACTGAACTCAAACACAAATAAACGTAGGCTATGGCACACACACGCTGCATGCTGTTGCAGATCCCTCTGGAACTTTCATTACGCACATCCGTCCCATATTCCCACTGATTAGTGCTTGTATAAGTGTGCCCTTTGGTTTTCATTGGACTTTCGATTATTGTTCCAATGTCCGTTGGTGCGTATGAGTACCTGTGCTGTGTGTTTTGGGCTTTTGTGCACTTGTGGATTGCACAGATGATTACGGGGCTCGTCCCGTTTGTTAATCATTGTGCACGTGTGTATTTATTTGAGGTACTCCTTTCTCTTTTGTTTGGGTTTCAACCCTGGGTTTTGTGTATGTGTTTGTTTGGTCTTCGTCCCTGTGCCCTTACACGGCACGCAGTCATTTGGGGTATAATAAAAACCTTATTACACATTCGTGTGCCTGTCTCCCGAAACATTCATGCCAGCGTGCCAGAATAATCAACCTTTAAGGGAGACAGCGGGAATGGCCCGTCCAACGACGCTGACGCTGTGACTGGTTCCTCCGGAGCCGCCGCAACAGGTCTGTCCGACGCCACTGCTACTGGTCCGTCCGAAGACGACACAACTTCAGCAGCTGCATCGGGCCCTGATCGGCCTGCACAGCGTTCCTGGGATTGTCCTCGAGGCCGCGGTCATTGCGCTGCTGGTGCAGCGTGTCAGGGGGGGGGTACTGTCACAGATCCCTTCAGAACTTTTATTACGCACACCTGTCCCCTATTTCCACTGATTAGTACTTGTATATATGTGCCCTTTGGTTTTCATTGGGCTTTCGATTATTGTTCCAATGTCCGTTGGTGCGTATGAGGACCTGTGCTGTGTGTTTTGGGCCTTCGTGCCCTTGTGGATTGCGCAGATGATTACGGGTCTCGTCCCAAGCATTTCGCTACACTCGCATTAACATCTGCTAACCATGTGTATGTGACAAATAAAATTTGATTTGAATATTTGTGCGCGTGTGTATTTGTTCAAGGTACTCCTCACTCTTTTGTTTAGGTTTCAACCCTGTGTTTTGTGTACATGTTTGTTTGGTCTTCATCCCGATGCCCTTACACGGCAAGCCACAATTTTATAATAAAAAAACCTATTACGCATTCCAGCGCCTGTGTCCCGAATCCTTCATACAAGAGTGACACACGCACAAATTCATACCCACACAGACACACCCAAAATGCCAATTATCAAAGGAATGCCAATTAAACATGCACATCTTTGTTGTGAAAAACAACAAGATGTAATGTTTTCCTACTGATTTCCTCACTTTTTCACATTTTCATTCCCACTGTGTTGCTTCAGAGTCACACATAGACACATAGAGTGACTGAACCAACATGAGGGGCAATGCTCCATTGGAATTTATGGACCATGACATAGACTATTACCCATTTATAGTTACTACCAACCCAACTGTGTCATCCTGGTTCAGATATTTAATTTCCACATTGCCCTTTTTAGCAAAGTTCCAGCAACTGTGTTGTAGTCGTAACCAGTTCAACACAGTTTATCTTGGCTCAGCTCGGGTCAGTGGTGTGAACAGTTTATATCGCCGTCTTAAAATTACAATGAATAGATTGTAATAGTTTATATCTATATATGGACAGGAAGTGACCCTAATCTGTATCTGTATTGCCTCGGTCTTCTTCAGCCCCACTGACAACTGAATCACTGTCAGACACAGTTCGTTCTTGGCTGTAATGAGTTTTGCCTCGGGCTAAAATCAGTTAGACACTTCTTTAGTCTTTATAAGATTTAGAATGTGTGGTTTCCTTTTCTTGGGCACTGGGTACTTTCATGAATTGTATTCTTATTCTTGTGGAATCAACTCTAAGTTGAAAAAGGAAGCATTTATTGCACTTGAGTGAATGAGTTCTCCCTATTATCAATATATTATAATCAAATGTTATCTGTAAAAAACACAGTTTACAGCAGGTATAAACACTGCAGCGAAGTGCTTACTTACACACAGCATGTGTCCTTATCTGAGACCACTGTATAATGTTCAAAACAGAGAACATACCCATGTATCTAACTAACACTTGACTGTGTAGTTATAATGTAAAATACCTAGGTATGGTACCCGTCTACAGTATCTACTCTAGGCAATCTCCGTCATGGGGATTTAAACTAATGTGGAAGCATGCCGACACACGATGTGCCTTGATCTCAGTTCCTCCTGGGACCCTCTCATCTGGAGCCAGTCAGGATAGCATCAGGTGGTTATCAAGGCCAAGAAGTCCCACACTAACAGAACAAGCAAAACCCGCCTGTGAGCCAAGTCTAATTAAAAACACGAGGCCAGATGTTTTGCTTCCACTGTGTCTTTTCCCAAATGTATTCCTTTGGCAACTGAAGCTTCTATGCCAAGCTGAGACACATTTTGAAGTTCATTAAAGCAATATTAAATGATTTTACTCTCGGCAAGAAGATATGCGGACGCTTCCAATTTTATCTAGGACATAGTGCTCATGTTTCAAAATAGAGCAGGTAATAAAACAAGTCTAGACTTAATCTCTTGGTGAGATGGGATGGTAATTATTCACCATGGGAAAATATGTCAGGCCTGGTGTCAACCAACAGGTGTGTTGTTCACAGGATATTGATTGTGTGGGTTGGAGAGTAAAGACTTGCTGACAAAATTGGGAGAAAAGCTGAATATTATTAAACATAATTCTAGGTTAGATATCAATTTCACTTAATGTTCCTTCATTCAGGCAATAATTAGTAAATAGCAACATAGTGGGAAACTTATTATCGGATATTACAAGTGACGGTTGAATCCAAAAATTCACCTTTCAAACTAAGTTCCAAACTATTTCAGTTTCAGAATAATACAAATCCACTATAATCCTAGGATCAAAGTGAAGAAGAGCGGGATCCTGTTTCTTCTGCCCAATACAATGTGACAAATGAGAAGATTTGAGTTTGTTTAACACATGCCATCTCCCATCCCCCACCTTCCGGTGAAAATATCATGAATTATCCCATCCTCTCGCTAGGTAGGTGGAAGGTAAACACTTACTTAAAGAGCTTAAATGCTTGCAAAGATATCCAGAGTTGTTTAATTCATTCATTCACTCATTAATCCACTATTATCAAAAGTACCATTACGGTACTACATTAAGTTCACTTCCAAAGCAAGGCTGTACCCCATACTTAAATGTGTCATTTAAATACTGTATGAGACATTTACAATGTCTTATGTTCTTTCATAAGGCATTATAACTATTATTAAGCACTGTCTGTCTCGCCCAACAAAAATGCAATTTTAGTGCACACAGGGTATAACCGCCATCCTGTCTGGTGGATCCTCTGTGACCATGTCCTCCTCAGTAATACAGTATGTATCTGATTGACTAGTTCCTGTTGAACTTGGGAGACACAGTCCTAGTTTGACAGTTATTAGTCTCTGGCAGAGTTCTCGTCTCTCCTTCTTTCTCTCAGTTTCATGATCATATTGAAATCTTAGTGCCTGGAACCCTTGCTGAGGCTGGTGGGAGTGTAATCCTTTGGAGACCTCCACACTCTGAAGTTTACTGTCTTAATTAAAGGCAGAGTTAGTGTCTCTATAACAAAGCTCTTCTTTCTTAAAAAATATATTTTTCATGTCTTTCTCTGTAACTCTCCCAGAGATGGGGGCCGGGCAGTGATGTTAGGGCAGGGCTGTTTCCGTGGTAATGAGCTGTCAGAGATATGAAGCTGGGGGCTCTTTTTTTCTTCCCCATCTCTCTCCTTTCCAAATAAGGGCTAGAGTCCAGAGAGAGCTTCTCTGGCAGCAGCATCTGTGGAGCCAGTGCCCTGGGGAGTCCGGTGTCACAGATGCAGTGGAACACTCAGCAAGTGAAGAGGCTCTACCTGACTGCAGGCTGGGGGACTGGCGTAATTAGGTCTTTAGATGTTGTATGTTGAATGAGAATGGGGCTCCGAGGCACTCAGATGGCACAGGTTTGAAAGATTGTTTTAATTCACCAGGCACTAATGAGAAAAATAAATGCTCAACTCTCAACTGTTTTGGGTGTGCCGGTTTGTTTCCCTCTGATTGCTGTATGCCGTTATAATACCCTCTTTCATCATGCATTTCAGCTAGCCACAAAGCAGCTCGCTCTCTTTGACCAGTAATGTGCCACACTATTGAGCTTCTTCCACTGAGCTCTCCATTGTTTCCCCTCAAGTCAAAGACATTTTCTAAAAGCAGCAGTAGATATAAGTTATAATTCGCCTTCGGAGGCTTTCATTTCTCACACGCACATGCACATGCACACGCGCACATACACACACACACAAACGTTACAATATTGCTTTATTGATCTGTAAAGCACTATGTGATCCAGAATACATGTCTGATGTGCTTTTAAGATGTCAGATCCTCTGGCACTGGTCTTTTGGTTGTGAGAGACTAATACATTGTTGCACTGTTATTTGATCATTGTTTTTCTATTTAAATGTGTCTCATTTCGAAAATGTATTGTGTTTTTATCTTTCTCACCTTTTAATTGTTTTCTTTGTTAAGTATTTTGGAATGCAACCTCTGTAAGAAATGTTCTATATAAGAAAAGTTTGATTTGATTAATGTCTCTCTCTCTCTCTCTCTCTCTCTCTCACACACACACACACACACACACACACACACACACACACACACACACACACACACACACACACACACACACACACACACACACACACACACACACACACACACACCTCATTGCTGCCATATGAAGTGTTGTTGTATGAGGGTTATCTGCTGTCCTTGGTGCTGAATGGAGAGTAGTGAAGAGTAGCTGTCCATGGTGCTGAACTAACTGCTTGTAATGACAAAAGAGTGCTCATTATGTTCCGTTTGCTTCTTGCAATCCATAATGCTCACAGTAATGTTACAGCCATAGTGGTGCTCTACAGCAACATATCAATGATTTCATTGTGCATCGACATAGCATCCATAATCTAACTTCAGTGAAAGAGACTTCAACTTCTGTATATTTTCATGAACTACAGTGAAGTCAACTGAATTAATGTAAATATCTAATATTGCCTATTGTCCCTGCATTTGTGAAAAGGACAAAGTTTAGACATTTGTTATTTTGTTCCCCTGCTGTTAATTATGAATTGAAATTGTGAACTGTTATTAAAGGTCCCAAACAGTGAAAATCATGTTTTCATCAAACTGGATGATATTTGGATGAAACCAGGTCATAGTAGGTTAAGCCCAGTATGAAATATGACTGTAGCTGATGAATTAACAAAGTTCATCATAAAGTTACTGGTCCCCTTTCCTCATGTCAAATGGAGGCAGGCATTACTTCATGTTTTATGCAATATCATGTAAAGCCAAACATTTATTTCCCCAATGGTTGTGTATTATAATCTTAACTAATTTCAATATGAAATGCCTTAAAACTGCCATTACATGTGCGCATCATACATCTTTGTTTACAAACCGTAATATAGTTCAAGCAGAATGATACTGGCAAATAACACCTTTTCATCTGTTGTGACTTTAGCTAGCAGGCTACACAGAACAAAAATATAAATGTAAAAGTGTTGTTCCCATGTTTCATGAGCTGAAATAAAAGGTCCCAGATATTTTCCATACACACAAAAACCTTATTTCTCTCAAATTGTGTGCACAAATTTGTTTACAGTCCTGTTACAGAGCATTGCCTCTTTGCCAAGATAATCCATCCACCTGACAGGTGTGTTATATCAAGAAGCTGATTAAACAGCACGATCATTACAAAGGTGCACCTTGAGCTTGGGACAATAAAAGGCCAATCTAAAATGTGCAGTTTTGTCACACAGCACAATGCCACAGATGTCTCAAGTTTTGAGTGACTATGCAATTGGTGTGCTCACTGTAGGAATGTCCACCAGAGCTGTTTCCAGATAATTACATGTTTCATTTCTCTACCATAGGCAGTGTACAACATAATTGTAGAAAATTTGGCAGTATGTCCAACCGGCCTCACAACCGCATACCACGTACAACCACGCCAGCCGAGGACCACATCCGGATTCTTCATCTGGGAGATGGTCTGAGACCAGCCACCTGGACAGCTGATGAAACTGTGGGTTTGCACGACCAAACTGTCTGAAACTCTCCCAGGGAAGTTCATCTGCATGCTCGTCTTCCTCACTAGGGTTTTGACCTTACTGCCGTTCAACTTCATATCTGACTTCAGTGGGCAAATGCTCAAATCAAGTTGTATTTGTCACATGAGTCAAACACAATAGGTGCAGACCTTACAGTGAAATGCTTAATTACAAACCCAGGGGCAGTATTTTCATTTTTGGAAAAATAACGTTCCCAGAGTAAACGGGCTATTTTGTCAGGACAAGATGTTAGAATATGCATAGAATTGACAGCTTAGGATAGAAAACACTCTAAAGTTTCCAAAACTGTAAAAATATTGTCTGTGAGTATAACAGAACTGATATTGCAGGCGAAACCCTGAGAAAAATCCAATCTGGAAGTGACTCATGTTAAGCTCTGCATTCCGATGCATCCCTATTGAGCAGTGAATTGGCTATCAACCAGATTCTTTTTTCTACGTATTCCCCAAGGTGTCTACAGCATTTTGACGCAGTTTCACGCATTTATGTTGAAGAATGAGCATAAGCGACAATATTGCGTAAGTGGTCACCTGATGGCTCTCAGAGTGATTCTTGCGTAAAATACAGAGGTAGCCATTTTTCCCCTCAGTCCTACTGAAAAGCCAACTGTCCCAGTTGATATATTATCGAATAGATATTTGAAAAACACCTTGAGGATTGATTATAAACAACGTTTGCCATGTTTCTGTCGATATTATGGAGCTAATTTGGAATATTTTTTGTGGTCGATTTCTCAGTCAAACGTGAAGAACAAACGGAGCTATTTCGCCTACAAAAATAATATTTTTGGAAAAAAGGAACATTTGCTATCTAACTGGGAGTCTCGTGAGTGAAAACATCCGAAGCTCATCAAAGGTAAATAATTTAATTTGTTAGCTTTTCTGATTTTTCAGAAAAGGCTAGGCTATCGATAAACTTACACAAATGCTTGTCTTGCTTTGGCTGTAAAGCATATTTTCAATATCTGAGACGACAGGGTGATTCACAAAAGGCAAAGCTGTGTTTCAATATATTTCACTTGTGATTTCATGATTAGGAATATTTTCTAGTAATATTTATGTCCGTTGCGTTATGCTAATTAGTGTCAGATGATGACAACAATCCTGGACACGGGATTAACCAACAATGCAGTTTTAACCTCTACGGGATCTGTGTACCTAAACTGGCATGGTTGTTGCTAACGTGCGCGAATGTGATTAGAATGACGTTGTAAGTAACAGCCAACTTTCGGGACATAGACATGTCTTATATGGGCAGAAAGCTAAAATGTTTGTTAATCTAACTGCAGTGTCCAATTTACAGTAGCTATTACAGTGACAAAAGACCATGCTATTGTTTGAGGAGAGTGCACAACAACAAAACACTTATCACGGCAACTGGTTTGATGCATTCACCTCTGAAGGTAAGTAATGTACTTACATTGTCACGTCCTGACCTTAATTCCTTTTTTATGTCTCTATTTTGGTTTGGTCAGGGCATGAGTTGGGGTGGGCATTCTATGTTTTTCATTCTGTTTTGTTCTGTGTTGTATTTCTATGTGTTTGGCCTGGAATGGTTCCCAATCAGAGGCAGCTGTCTATCCTTTTCTCTGATTGAGAACCATACTTAGGTAGCCTGTTTCCGTCTGTGTTTGTGGGTAGTTGTTTCCTGTTTTTTCACCTTACAGGACTGTTTCGTGTCGTTCGCACTCGTTGTTTTTTTTGGTCATTCGGTGTTCAGTTAATTTAATTACATTTACTATGAACACTTTCCACGCTGCGTGTTGGTCCGATGATTCCTATTCCTCATCATCAGATGAAGAGGAGAACCCTTACATACTGTACATTCAGTAATCTTGCTCTGATTTGTCATCCTGAGGGTCCCAGAGATAAAATGTAGCATAGTTTTGTTTGATAAAATCCATTTTATATTCAAATGTAGGAACTGGGTAACACACCTGATAGTCAATATGGTTTTTGTTTTTTTCATCCGTATGCCTTCTAACATGAGTCTGAACTGCCAGCACACAGCTGACATGAAGGAATATTGTCCACAAAAGGAATTGCGGTGAGTATAGCATTTGTAATTTACCCCTGAAAATCATATTTTGTCATTCCATTGTGTGATTAATTGTTTTACAGTTTATGTAGCTTGTGTCATTCGGGCTAATCATGGTGATTGGGGGGGGGGGGTATTATTATTCCATTTTCCATCTCCTTTTGTCTTTTCACGATCATCAAGCTGTAATGATAGACATTTTAGAAAATTCAACATCTACTTCCCAGGCAACCACCACAGCAGGACTGATGTGATACAAAAACAACTTTCCCAAGGCAAAGAAGGGAGGATGTGCTGTGAAGACAGATGGAACAGTGGTGTGTATTCATGAATTCCAAGGGAAGCCAGGCTTCCCAAATAAATCAATGAAAAAAAAAATACAAAAATATATATATATATACATTTTATGTTTTTGTATCTTTTGTCTCGCTGTTTTTCATGATTTTCCTTCAATTCGCAAGAGGCTGAATGTACTGTATCTCACAGGAGAAGGCATCAGAGAGCGAAACAGCGCCCCTCTGTCTTTTAACGTGTAGGGCCATCTATCTGATGTTGTCTGGTCCAAACAAGTATTACACTGTTGCCTCCAGTAACATTGAAGGCAAGGAAAGCCAGCGAGCATTTGGCCCTTGATAAAAAAAAGTGTAAAATAATAGCCAATCAGCGTTGAGCTAAACTGAGCGAGATCAACTGTGAATGGTCCTTGTGCACAAAAAGCGAAGCCAGTTTGGATTTGGCATCACTCCTATGTCATTGACAGAACCTTGTTGTGTTCTCGTTGTGTTGTCCTCCATTGGCAAGCTATCCGGCCCTTTCCTAAACTAGACATTGATGAAGATAGGGATTTGGACTGGTTTTACTTAATTCTCTAAACTGGACAATGATTATATTGGCGATTCTGATCCAACCATTCATACATTGTTGTGCCCCTGCCCTGAGAGGATGGAAGTTCAATATGTAGCTAGATATAGAAGGCTAAAGTTAACTAGCTAACATTGCCCATGAATGGAAGTTAGGCTAGCAAGCAGGCATTTTAGCCAGGTAGCCTTGGACAAAAAATGTAATTGTACTGTACAGTCATGACAAAGTATTGAGAATGACAGAAATATACATTTTCACAAAGACTGCTGCCTCAGTTTGTATGATGGCAATTTGCATATACTACAGAATGTTATGAAGAGTGATCAGATGAATTGCAATTAATTGCAAAGCCTCTCTTTGCCATGCAAATGAACTGAATCCCCCAAAAGCATTTCCACTGCATTTCAACCCTGCCACAAAAGGACCAGCTGACATCATGTTAGTGATTCTCTCATTCTCACAGGTGTGAGTGTTGATGAAGACAAGGCTGGAGCTCACTCTGTCATACCGATTGAGTTTGAAAAACAGACTGGAAGCTTCAAAAGGAAGGTGGTGCTTGGAATCATCGTTCTTCCTCTGTTAATAATGGTTACCTGCAAAGAAACACGTGCCGTCATCATTGCTTTGCACAAAAAGGGCTTCACAGGCAAGGATATTTCTGCCAGTAAGATTGCACCCAAATCAACCATTTATCGGATCATCAAGAACTTCAAGGAGAGCGGTTCAATTGTTGTGAAGAAGGCTTCAGGGCACACAAGAAAGTCCAGCAAGTGCCAGGACCATCTCCTAAAGTTGATTCAGCTGCGGGATCGGGGCACCACCAGTACAGAGCTTGCTCAGGAATGGCAGCAGGCTGGTGTGAGTGCATCTGCATGCACAGTGAGGCAAAGACTTTTGGAGGATGGCCTGGTGTCAAGAAGGGCAGCAAAGAAGCCACTTCTCTCCAGGAAAAACATCAGGGACAGACTGATATTCTGCAAAAGGTACAGGGATTGGACTGCTGAGGAATGGGGTAAAGTAATTTTCTCTGAATCCTCTTTCCGATTGTTTGGGGCATCCAGAAAAAAACTTGTCCGGAGAAGACAAGGTGAGCACTACCATCAGTACTGGGTCATGCCAACAGTAAAGCATCCTGAGACCATTCATGTGTGGGGTTGCTTCTCAGCCAGGGGAGTGGGCTCACTCACAATTTTGCCTAAGAGTAAAGAATGGTACCAAGACATCCTCCGAGAGCAACTTCTCCAAACCATCCAGGAACAGTTTGGTGATGAACAATGTCTTTTCCAGAATGATGGAGCACCTTGCCATAAGGCAAACGTGATAACTAAGTGGCTCGTGGAACAGAACATTGATATTTTGAGTCCATGGCCAGGAAAATCCCCAGACCTTAATCACATTGAGAACTTGTGGTCAATCTTCAAGAGGCGGGTTGACAAACAAAACCCACATATTCTGACAAACTCAAAGCAATGATTATGCAAGAGTGGGCTGCCATTAGTCAGAATGTGGCCCAGAAGTTAATCAACAGCATGCCAGGGCAGATTGCAGAGGTCTTGAAAAAGAAGGGTCAACACTGCAAATAACTTCATGTTATTGTCAATAAAAGCCTTTGACACTTATGAAATGCTTGTAATTATACTTCAGTATTCCATAGTAAAATCTGAAAAATATCTAAGGACACAGAAGCAGCAAACTTTGTGGAAATGAATGTGTCATTCTCAACATTTGGCCATGACTGTATGACAGAGTGATAGATCCATTTTAGTCAGCATGAAAGAGAGGAGGATGGCATTGGCATTTCTCTTCAAGTAGAATGGGTCAACATGTTTTTTTATTTTTGTAACTTTGTTAAAAAAAGGACCCCTTTTTCTCTCCAATATCGTGGTATCCAATTGGTAGTTACAGTCTTGTCTCATCACCGCAACTCCCTTTCGGACTCGAGAGAAGCAAAGGTTGAGAGCCGTGCACCCTCCGAAACACAACCCAACCAAGCCACACTGCTTCTTGACACAATGCCCACTTAACCCAGAAGCCAGCCGTACCAAAGTGTCTGAGGAAACACCATACACCTGACGACCGTGTCAGCGTGCACTGAGCCCGGCCCGCCACAGGAGTTGCTAGTGTGCGATGGGACAAGTTCATCCCTACTGGCCAAACCCTCCTCGAACGATACTGGGACAATTGTGTGCCGCCCCATGGGATTCCCTGTTACTGCCTGCTGCGACAGAACCTGGACTAGAACCCAGAATCTCTAGTGGCACAGCTAGCAGTACGAGGCAGTGACTGAGACCACTGCGCCACTTGGGAGGCTCAACATGTTTTTCTACTTGAATGAGCACGCGCACACACACACACATACACACACCATTGAAATCAGAACCATGGACAACCACATATTTAACATACGTTAATTGGACAAAATCGTTTATAATATCTTTCAGTTGTCACTATTGGACTAAGTAAGCAGAGGTGATTTGAGAATGTTGAAGTTGAAATGGTGCTGGAATAGTGGAGGCAGCTCCTGTTTTCTTTGCAACTTCAAATCAAATACGTGTCAGCTGCGCCAAAAACAGACATAGACCTTACAATACAGTTTTAAGAAAGAATAAGTGTTACAAAAGTATTTACCAAAATAAACTGAAAAGAAAATAAGAATTTGAAATATAACAAATAATTAGGAGCAACAATAAAATGACTATAGCGAGGCTATATACAGGGGGTACGGTACAGCGTCTGTGTGGGGGCTCAGGTTAGCTGAGATAATTGAGGTAATATGTACATGTAGGTAGAGGTAAATTGAATCTGCATAGAAAATAAACAGAGTAGCAGCAGCGGAAAAGTGGGGGACAATGCAAATAGTCCGGGTAGCCATTTGATTAGCTGCTCAGGAGTCTTATGGCTTGGGGGGTAGAAGCTGTTAAGAAGCCCTTTGAACCTTGACTTGGAACTCGGGTACCTCTTGCTGTGCGGTAGCAGAGAGAACAGTATATGGCGAGGGTGACTAGAGTCTTTGTCAATTTTTTGGGCCTTCCTCTGAGACTGCCTGGTATAGAAGTCCTGGACGGCAGGAAGCTTGGACCCAGTGATGTACTGGGCCGTATGCATTATCCTCTGTAGTGCCATGAGTCCGGAGGCCAAGTAGTTGTCATTCCAGGCGGTGTTCCTTTTGTCCAGGTGGGAAAGGTCAGTGTGTAGTGCAATAGAGATTGCGTCATCTGTGGATCTGTTTGGGCAGTATGCAAATTGGAGTGGGTCTAGGGTTTCTGGGATAATGGTGTTGATGTGAGCCATGGCCAGCCTTTAAAGCACTTCACGGCTACAGACGTCAGTGCTACGGGTTGGTAGTCATTTAGGCAGGATACCTTGGTGTTCCAGGGCACATGGACTATAGTGGTCTACTTGAAACATGTTGGTATTACAGACTCTGTCAGGGACAGGTCGAAAATGTCAGTGAAGACAGTTGCCAGTTTGTCAGCGCATGCTCGGAGTACACGTCCTGGTAATCCATCTGGCCCTGTGGCCTTGTGAATGTTGACCTGTTTAAAGGTCTTACTCACATCGGCTATGGAGTGCGTGATCACACAGTTGTCCGGAGCAGCTACTGCTCTCATGCATTCTTCAGTGTTTTTTATCTCAAGGTGAGCATAGACTTCTTTGCTCGTCTGGTAGGCTCGTGTCACTGGGCAGCTCGTGGCTGTGCTTCCCTTTGTAGTCCGTAATAGTTTGCAAGCCCTGCCATATCCAAAGAGCATCGGAGTGGGGTAGTACGATTCAATCTTAGTTCTGAATTGACACTTTGCCTGTGTCATGGTTCGTCAGAGAAAATAGCGGGATTTCGTTGACGAATCCGGGTGATAGTCCCACTCCTTTAAAACAGTAGCTCTACCTTTTAGCTCAGTTTGGATGTTCGCTGTAATCCACGGCTTCTGCAATTACTGACGAAGCCAGAGACTGATGTGATGTACTCATCGGAAGAATCCCGCAACATATTCCAGTCTGTGCTAGCAAAACAGTCCTGTAGCTTAGCATCTGCGTCATCGGATCACTTTCTTATTGAGCGAGTCACTGGTACTTTCTGCTTTAGTTTTTGCTTGTAAGCAGGAATCAGAAGGATAGAGTTATGGTCAGATTTGCCAAATGGAGGGCGAGGGAACTTTGTCTCCATTTCTGGGTGTGGAGTAAAAGGTGGTCTAGAGTTTTTATTTTTTTATTCTCTGGTTGCACATTTAACATGCTGGTTGAAATTAGATAAGATGGATTTAAGTTACCCTGCATTAAAGTCCCCAGCCACTAGGAGCTCCACCTCTGGATGAGCATTTTCTTGTTTTCTTATAGCCTTATACAGCTCGTTATGTGCCGTCTTAGTGACAGCATCGGTTTTTGGTGGTAAATAGACAGCTACAAAAAATATAGATAAACTCTCTCGGTAAATAGTGTGGTCTACAGCTTATAATGAGATACTCTACCTCAGGCGAGCAAAATCTCAAGACTTCCTTAGATTTCGTGCACCAGCTTTTATTTACATATAGAGACAGACCACCAGCTCTCGTCTTACCGGAGGCAGCTGTTCCATTTTGCCAGCCAGCTGTAAGTTATCCATGTTGTCGTTCAGCCACAACTCTGTGAAACACAAGATGTTACAGTTTTAATGTCCTATTGGTAGGATAGTCTTGATCGGAGCTCATCCATTTTGTTATCCAATGATTGCACATTTGCTAATAGGACTGTTGATAGAGGGGGATTACTCGCCATCGGATCCCAACAAGGCACCCCAACCTACGTCCCAGTTATCTCTGTCTCTTCGTCATGCAAATGACGGGGATTTGGGCCTTGTCTGAAGTACATCCTTTGTGTCCGACTTGTTAAAGAAAAAATCTTTGTCCAGTACGAGGTGAGTAATCACTGTCCTGATATCCAGAAGCTCTTTTCGGTACTATTGACTTGCTTTGGATTTGTGCCATGTCACGAACCGGCTCGAAGTTCGTAACAAAGGGAGACAACGTGGCGATAAGGAATAACATATTTAATAACTAAAGTAAACTAAATACAAAAAACTATGGTGTGTGTAGTCAGTAGTGTAAGTGAGTGGTTGCGTGCATAAATGTGATAATGAGGGGTGTTGAAAGTAGCCACCGCAAACAAACAAAAACAGCCAGAAAAATGCCACAACCAAAATCTGTGTCTGCATGGAGAGAGTCTCCCCAATGAATGGGGAAGAGGTATATTTATCCCGCGACACACCCGAGCCCAGGTGTGTCCCATTTCGCTGACGACCCTCCCAGCTCCGCTCACCGACATCCTATTGAGGAAAATGCGAGCAAAGATAATTCGGCAGACAGAAATGCTAAAAAGTTAGAATTTTAAACAATGGTCAGGTAAACAAAATGAAAGCATGGGTTGCTGTCATACCTTGTCCATAAACTGCTTACAGGCTAAGGAAAACCAAATGTAATTTGAGTGAACTATCCCTTCACCTACAAGCAGGAGCATCACCATCTGGTGGTCAGAGCCTGGTCATATCAGGATGTAGGATAGGACACAAACCTAAACTTAAATTACTTATTTCTCTGAATAGGGGATAAAAACATCACCAAATTACATAGGATGATAATACAATACTTAGACACAACTACTTGTCAGAAAATAAAGAACCGATGCTGTATACTCGTTATTGGTGTGGGGGTTCTGTGGGTGGGTGGCTTTTGAATTTTTTGGGGATTCCTCGTCTTAATTATTGTTAGAAAATTTTGGGTCCAAATCAGATGTTAGGTACTGTATTTCCTGGATATTATATGCATCGTATAAAATAAAATAGCCAATTTGGATGCAATCAATTAGCTTAATTTCTCAGTGATCAAATTATATTTCAACAAAACAATGTTGCAAGAATGCTAATCTTGTCTGTTTCTAACAACATAAATTATTTCAGTACAATCTGTGATGGTGGGTGTCATGGCTTGCTGAAATGACATGGAACAACCTTAATGGGAGCTCAGTGCTGTGCCTGGGCCACAGTGGATGGGAGGGGAGGGGGCTCCTCCAGGCTTATCAATTACAGCCCAGGGTAAAAGTTTGGCCATTATTCCTCTGGAGTGAGGAGATGACTCTCCTCTCCTGGAGCTCAATGATGTGTCTACAGCTGTAATCACCATGCTCCTGGTGATGTTTTCATTGCTGTGGCAAGTACTGGTGGAATGGACTCACTGGTCCTATTCTCCATACACATGTCAGCAAACATCTATAGGCTATCATGCAGGCCTGTGTAAGTGTCAGCTTAAATGACCTGTTCAGAGAGCATTACATATCAGCGACGATATTGGCTATTCATTGTAAACATGCACTGTCTTAGGTCATTATATTTGAGATGCCTGGCCCGGGGTACTCTTAAATGAGATGTTATGATGATAGACCTGGTGGTAAGAGAGTATAACTGATTCATATACTGTGCATTCGGAAGTATTCAGACCCCTTGACTTTTCCACTTTTTTTTACATTACAGCCTAATTCTAAAATTCGATTAAATAAAGGTTTTTTCCCCATCAATTTACACACAATATCCAATAAGGAGAACTGTTTTTTTGTAATGTTTTGCAAATGTATTAACATCTAAAAAAAAATACCTTATAAGTATTCAGACCCAGGTTATGAGACTCGAAATTGAGCTCAGGTGAATGTCCCCAAAAACAGTGGCCTCCATAATTCTTAAATGGAAGAAGTCTGGAACAACCAAGACTCTTCCTAGAGTTGGCTGCCCGGCCAAACTGAGCAATCGGGGGTGAAGGGCCTTGGTCAGGTATGTGACCAAGAACCCAATGGTCACTCTGACAGAGCTCCAGAGTTCATCTATGGAGATGGCAGGACTTTCCAGAAGGACAACCATCTCTGCAGCATTCCACCAATCAGGCCTTTATGGTAGAGCGGCCAGACTGAAACCACTCCTTAGTAAAAGGCATATGACAGCCCGCTTGGAGTTTGCAGAAAGGCACCTAAAGACTCTCAGACCATGAGAAACAAGATTCTCTGGTCTGATGAAACCAAGATTTGGCCTGAATGCCAAGCGTGTCGTCTGGAGGAAACCTGGCACCATCCCTACGGTGAAGCATGATGGTGGCAGCATCATGCTGTGGGGATGTTTTTCAGAGGCAGGGACTGGGAGACTAGTCCGGATCGAGGGAAAGATGAACGGAGCAACGTACAGAGATCCTTGATGAAAACCTGCTCCTCAGACTAGGGTGAAGGTTCACCTTCCAACAAGACAACAACCATAAGAACAAAGACAACGCAGGAGTGGCTTTGGGACTTGTCTCTGAATGTCCTTGAGTGGCCCAACCAGATCCCGGACTTGAACCTGATTGAACATCTCTGGAGAGACCTGAAAATAGCTGTGCAGCGCCGCTCCCCATCGAACCTGCCATAGCTTGAGAGGATTTGCAGAGAAGAATTGGAGAAACTCCCCAAATACAGGTGTGCCAAGCTTGTAGCGTAATACCCAAGATGACTCGAGGAGGTAATCACTACTAAAGGTTCTTCAACAAAGTTCTGAGTAAAGGTTCTGAATACTTATGTAAATGTGATATTTGAGTTGTTTATTTTTAATACATTTGCTAAACTAAAATAACTTTTTGTTTTAGCATTATGGGGTATTGTGTGTGGATTGATGAGGGGGGAAAATCAGTTGATCCATTTTAGAATAAGACTAATGTGACAATGTGGACAAAGTCAAGGGATCTGAATACTTTCTGAGTGCACTGTATATCTATTATTGTATTCTGGTCAGTGCCATCCTATTCAACTATTGCTGCATATATACTATTTTATCCTACACATTCTACAGATAGAGTAAATATTTTATCCACATAATTTATAGTCCATAATGTCTACAGTGTCTATATATATATATATATTTGAACTCTGGTCTCCGAAATTGCTTGTCCTAATATTATTATTTTTTTTTTAATTCCATTGTTTTAATTTTAGATTTGTTAGGTATTATTGCCCTGTTGGAGCTAGGAAAACAATCATTTCTCTACACTCACATAACATCTGCTTAAACATGTATGTGACCAATAAAATTTGATTTTATTTGATATAATACAGATTAAAATACAACAGCGACTAGACTAACAAGTTCAACATTTAAAATTTGACCATTGACAAATTGTTCTAAAGATCTACAGTAAACCAGAATGAACCGTCACTGAAAGAGGGATGGAGTCCCTCAGTTCATAACCTTCTACTTAAACCTGCACTCTTAAGATATATCCTATTCAATACTGTGTCTTCCATTCCAGAGCTCTCCAAAGACAGGACCATCATACTGCTAAAACATACTGCATTACAAATCGTGAAGGCTCCTGCTGTTGAAAATGTAGCAGAAAGCTGGAGAACTGATCATTTTTTAAAGTGTTGAGAAGTTGATATTCTCTGAGCCATTGTCCTTTTGTCACTATAGATGAATGGGACTGAATAGAATAGCCTCAGCCTACGACATAACATAATAGTGTTCACAGTGGCTCATACAGCAAACACAACTTCCTTAGTCTTTCTTTCAGTCTCTCCCTCCCCTCACTCATCCTCTTTCCTGCTCTCAATCGCTCTCCTTCCTCTCTCACTCTCATTCTTGCTCTCTCTCTCGCTTTCTCTAACTCCCTCCCATTCTCTCTTTTTGTCCAAACTTTCACGAGACATGTCAATATGAAAGTCATTAATCAATGCTGCATCCTACCTAACTGTTAAAATTAAAGGAAAATTCCCAAAAAAATCTATAGTCCCAAAATGTTTTGCTATCAGATATTCGATATCTTACTTTCAAAATACAGAAATACAGCTGGTATTTTGCAAAACGCAGCATCACATTATGCAAAATGCAACATACTGTATTTTTAAAGTTATATCTAAAACTTGATTGCTGACTTGCAAAACATTTTGCAAAACATTTTGAGACTAACAAATACCAAATTCGAAACAATATTTTTCTTTTAAGGCTAGAATCATTCATGATTTATATATCAAATGCAGATTTTACCCCAAATAAATATTGATCTGTTCTCGTTGCTATCACTTCCTTAGATCTTTCAAAAAGTGTTTATTTTTCAATACTGTAAAAGGCATCTAAAGATTATTACAATAGGGATTTTATAATAGAGAGACTCACAGCTGAGTGAAAGAAAAGCTATATATATAATGTATTTTCTTGACAGAATTCATCTATGTCTTTGTAAAAAGAATCAAGGTCTCAAAGCTTGATAGAACACCCACTTTTACAGTAGCTGTTTGTTTGTAGTGGAGATTTGAGCAAATGTCAAATCATAATAAATCATAATTTTCCTCCCAGTCTTCTGTAGTCTCAAAGAAAAGTGTTCAATAAAACCAAGTGATGAAGTACATCTATTATAAAGATGATATTTAATTGCATTCTTTCAGTTGTTCACTTAAAAATATACTACTTCAAATAAAATCCATCAGATCTGCCCTGAATATCTACATTGTCAGGAAAACCTTGTGATCACAGCTGACATATACGGTAACACAATTGTGAGGGGAGGACAGCTCATAATAATGGCTGGAATTAAGTGAATGAAACGCTATTAAAACATATGGAAACCATGTATTTGTTGTGCTTGATACCATTCCATTAATTCCATTACAGTGAGCCCATTCTCCCCAATTAAGGTGCCACCAGCGACCTGTGGTAAGTAGTAAGCGCTTAGGACGTGTTTAACCACTTCCTACAAGTAGTCTCGGTCGTACTGTTCCTTGTCAATAAGACTGATTCCATCATCATTGTCATATGTGGGATATGTTGTCATGGAGGGCTTATTATTGACCATTAGGAGTGAGATTTTCCAACAGGCTGGCTATTGACTTTTTGACGCGAGTTTTTGCAATGTTATTGTGAGGAATTTATATTCAACTCTCTGTACTGACAACATTCGCAGAATCTGTCAGATGAAAAGGAAATAAGACTAATGAAAAATGCTTAAAGGACCATAGAAAAGGCTCCAACAGGCCAGCTGTCTAAATGTCACAGGCCACTTTCCAAAACCTGCTCTGTAGGGCCTACAGGGACAGCATCAGGAAGTTGAATGTCAGTCTCTCACAGAAATGTCCTAACTGTCTCTGATGGAACATATTTCATGTTGTGTGGTATTTGAACACTGTTTATTTCTTTGGAGCATCATAACAAATGTTTGATATTGATGAATTGCAATCACAAGAATAAGGAAATTGTGTCAGAAATGTGGAAACATCATCGCACACAGATATACAGCATCAGTGAATGTCACGGTTGTTGTAAGAATAGGACCGAGACGCAGCAGATGTCGAGTTCCACATATTTATTTCAAAGTGAACCGTGATGCACAAACACAAAACAATATCCCACAAGGCAGGTGGGAACAGGGAACCCTTAAGTATGATCCCCAATTAGAGACAACGAACATCAGCTGCCTCTAATTGGGAACCATACCAAGAGCACCAACATAGAAATATATAACCTAGAACACCCCCTAGTCACGTCCTGACCTACACCATGGAGAACCAAGGGCTCTCTATGTCAGGGCGTGACAGTGAACTACAACATACTGTACCTATACATTGACTACATATTTCCATCGCAACAATAATGGATAAAGTATAGGAATGCAAAGGGAGGGTATGTTGCTGGAAACTTTCAAAGTTTACCAGTAAACTATAAGAATTTCAGTAATTTAAGGATTTTATGTAATTTATCACAACATCCATTGGCACTTTTGGGAACATCAGATTATCACAGGGGTCTGCAATTTTCTCTGGTCTTTCTGTTTGGCCTTTTCACATGTAAAAAAAGATCAAACAAAAAATAGAATTGAAAAATCTGTGAAAACATTATCATAAATATAACCATCAACATCGTGAATACCATTGTGTAATATGAGGGTTTCACATGTGTCGGATATTTATTTTGCTATGTCAATATGTCTTTGTTGTAAATGTTGTGGCACTAAACTGGTGGCAGTTGTAAAAAGAAAAGTGAATAGCTGGAAGAGTTTCAGAGTTAATAAAAATTAATGCCATTGTTGATTAGATGCTTTTTCATTAGTTAGGTTATTTTCTCTTGAACCATATGGTCTATCCCATAGCCTCGTACGAAGCGTCTTTATCTCAATAGCTTACATTCTGTTTCGCGCCGTGTAGAATGTAAACTTGCGAGATCAGGATGGTTCGTACGAGGCTACTTCACTAGAAACTCATGGACAATATGGACACACTTATTAAAAATGAAAACTACTGTATATACATGTACAGTATGAATAATTTTTTTCAAAGTTATTCAATTATAAACGACCAATGTAACCAGAGATTGACATAGATTACCTGTTAATTACCCAAATTACAGAAGATTCCAGTAACTTTGATACATTACTGGTAGCTTGCAACCCAAGTCAAGTATCATGCAGTGTTTGACTTAGTCCTTGGATTGTGGCCTTTAGTACTTTTATTTACAGTGTAGTTTAATACTCTTAATGCATTCTCTTTCATGCTTTGATTTGAGAAAATGCCTTGATCACATAGTTAATGGAGAGATGCTCCTTATTTAGGCCTTAAGACCAGGGTGCAGGAACAAGGCTACGTATTGTTATCATGTTCTCCTTTGTGTAGGAAAGCAGGTAAGCAATTCAAATAAGTGGGTCACTGGTTAATGAGCTAGTACTTGAACAGGGTAGCGCTGGGGTACCCTATCTGATCTCTAACTGATGCTTTGACGTGGCTGTGTCTCCCCAGGTCTCCTGATCCCACTGAAGAGGAAATAAAGCCTAATGAGGTTGATGACAGCATGAGATCCTCTATTTACTGTTGGGCTAATCCTCACAAACAATCAGAATACATGATGTTGTCTGCGTATTGGAAGGCCTCCACCCCCTAACAAAGTATCAGAAGGTAGGCTCCTCAGCAAGAAGTGAAATGTTTACACGCACCCAGCTCACTGCCTGGTGTCAAGCAGAGTAAATATATTCTTGTAATTCTGACATTAAAGTCAAAAATGTAAATTCTCATTCACCAAAAGGGCCCGCATCTGCTAGTAGACAGTCATCACAAATAATGACACTCAAGACACCAATCAGAGAGCAAAGACATCATCCTCCAGAGCATCCCAATTAACCCAAATTCCAGGTTATTCACATCCATAGACACCACACATAAAAATAGCTAAATAAGACAGACTTCCAACAGTGACTGGCTGTTTGAATGATTGACAAGCAGCAGGACCTGTAAAATATCCCAGGGCAAGACCACTCCCACACCCATCAGTCTAAAACCTGTCAATGTTATTGAGAGGCTGTCGGGCTCATTCTAGGTGGCGTCCAAATCAACAGTAAATATTAGTCCTGCAGGGCAGCTGGGAGCATCTAACATCCCCTCTTATTAACCTCCTAACCCCAATGTTTGATGTTGAATAATTCCACTTGGGCTCTCAGGGGAAACACAGAGCAGCCCCTGTTCACAGCCCTGCTCCCAGGCTCCAGTCCTCACAGACACTGACGCCCACATGACGGCAGTCTCAAACATAGACAGAAAAATGACTAAGCCCAAATGACGTGGGCATAGACGCTTTTTAATTATGATTATTCAGAGGAATTTACACTGAGGGGTTTACACGTTCATTGCATGTACAGTATTGTGTGATACATAGATAATGGTGCTGAGTGTTCAACACTACTTATTGTTGAGGATGTCAATAGGGACTTGCGCTGGGAGGTGGAGAAACAGGAAGGCAGTGGGCGAGTGGGATATCCAGCTCTATTCAGGAGCATGGCTGAATAATTTATGATGTTTGTTATTATTTCTTCATCCTGCTGGGATGTAGAAACAAATCCACAGCTGGTAGAGGGATATCAGCCTGATCTTGCCCACCACGCAATACACCAACACCCACCACTTTAATAGCACCCCCAAGTACAGAGCAAGATGTCTGGAGTCCAAGCAGCTTCGTTGCTGTTATCCAAACAAACAAGGGCTTAAATCGCTCCCCCTAGCTTCCTGTCTCACTGCCTTGTTTCCTAGGTAACCGTGTCAGATGATGAGAGGGGGACTGACTCCCTCCAGAGGGCCAATCCTCTCTCATCCAAAGTTTGTCTCACTTTGGGTCATGTGACACCTGTTGCCATAACAACCAGGTTTAGAGGGCAGTTTGGATGTCTCTTTGATCAGGGAAAACACCAGATATTTCAATGAGAGAGCCTCAAACCATGGTGGGGATGTACACATGTGATAGCTGTTCTTCATGAACGTGCACTGTGCTCATATTAAGGTACCTAATCATAGTCAATGTTCCTTGCCACTATGGTTAATAACACCCTAATAGCATTGCAGAGAAGTAATCAAATCATTGTAGAGCAATGAGAGGGCTGCGGCATAGTCATATCAAATCAAATAAATGATCTGTGAGTAGCTCCAGGTTGGGGTTCTAATCACACATCAAGGTGTATCTCCATGGTAACCATGCAGAAATATATCTTGATATAGTCGGATTGAATTGTGGGCTGAATAAAGAAGTAGACATGTCATCTGTTTAAAAGGTGAACATGACATGATGTCACCATCCAGACTCAGACTCAGCTATCAGCGGCAGCACTGTCAATATGCAGATGTTAGTTTGCTTTGTGGGCCAGTGACCTTTAAACCCTTTCTGGACCATGATAAACATGTGGGCTTTTCAAGCCTTAGTAAACAAAGGGGCTGTCCCAAGCTTCTGGGCGGAGGTAAATGGGTGATTTTTCCAAGCCTTTTATCTTGTGCAAAGCTGTTGGAACGCTTCCATCAGATAACAGAGCCCCTTGGGTATACTCTCAAAGTGTGTCTCTGGCAACGTGCTGAAGATCCAGACACCTGTCCCATTGTTGGTGGTTGGGCCAGTCCTTTCTCCCCTCTTTCCCATCACCATCGTAGCGATCCAGGACCATTGATCCACTTAGGGACAAGGACACATGTCTGTCTCCAATTGCCATTGACTGTAATGGGTTAAGTAACCCAATGTCTCCTAAAGCTTTATACACATTGGAGCGTGACCTCTGCAAGGCGGCAGCAACACACACTGCATGGTGCAATATCTCCCATTCAGATTCACAGAAACAGAGATCACACAAACAGTATGGAAGAGTATTTTTTTGTCATTTTTAGATATGATCTCTACGGTTAGTGTGTTAATTGAATGAGATGACTAAATAAATTAAACTCATCATCGACTGTATGTTTGCCTGTTTTTGGGGGGTTTTAATAACCAGGTTGTTGATGCTGCTAACTGTATCTATGACCCATACTGTAGGATGTTGGATATTTCCCAGCAGCTGTTGTTATCCCCTGGGTTATGAGGACAGTAATACAATTTGAACTTCCATGCACTATTAGGTATGTGCTAAGTGTTTACTGTCAGTCCAAATTTACTGGCAAACAAATCACAATATTTGGCCATTAAAATGGGATGAATGTAATTTCCTGCATCCTCCGATTTTACATCCAGCCATTGGCTTTGATTTATAATCCAGTGAATTCCTGTCAAAAGATCAGAGATTCACTGCTGGGTTATTGGGGAGGGTTAGCTCCTGCCATTCCTCATGGACGACCATGATGACTTAGAATGTGATGTAACACATAACTCCAAAGCCCTGTTTATTACCCGTCTCCTACTTTGGGAAACCTGGGAACTGCTGCTATGATCCATCAGGCCCTTTACTGACTCGGCAACTCTTCCTAGCAGGGGAGCAACAGGAGGTGGGCCCCACCCCAGAGACGTGAAATATGGCCACAAGAGGAACATCGATGTGGCTGACATTCACTGTACGCCTGGTCTGGTCCTACCCTGCCTTGGCAGAAATCACAGACGGCAGAATCTTAGGCGCGTGTCACAAAGGACGACAGATTAAATGGAAATGTAAACTGCACTGCCACAGTCCCATAAATCTGTGACAGGATGATTTCCAGCGTGGTTCTGCTCGACGCAGCGGTGTGATCAGTGAACCAGCCACTCCCTTCTCCAACTCAGCGGTCTCTCTCTCTCTCTCTCTCTCTCAGAGAGCACCTTGACCTTAGACTGAGGAGGTGGACCTACTGATGTGGTAAACTAATAGTCTCACCCAACAGGGATCATATACAGTAACAACAGGGTAAAATTGAAGTATGCTGAGTGTGATTTCCAGGGTGTGAGTTTCACCTCCTGTTCATGGTTGTTCTTGTCCATGTTTCCTACTGGAATTTTATTTACCAGCCATCTAGCATTCTGACACACACCCACACAGGTTTTTTCCATGTGCTGCCATACCATGACAACTGTATGTGATGTCAAACAGACTCCTCAAGCATCATGCTGTATTTCAACTGCTTACTTTTACAGTACCCTTACACATACAGTATATACACACACACACACACATACACACACACACACATACATACACACATATATATTTGCAGTACCAGTCAAAAGTCAAGGCAAAAGATGGCTACTTTGAAGAATCTCAAATGTATTTCGATTTGTTGAACACTTTTTTGGTTACTACATAATTACACATTAATTATTTCATAGTTTTGACGTCTTCAGTATCATTCTACAAAGTAGAAAATAGTAAAAAAAGAAAAACCCTTAAATGAGTAGGTGTGTCCAAACCTTTGACTGGTACTGCATGTGCGTGTGTTACAGTATGTATAAAAACTTTCTGGTACTGTATATATTTGTAATATATTTTCCTTCTGTATTATTTTCCCATAACCTTACCACCGAGAAGAAGTTCAATATCTAATGGTGGGGTCTTGGTAAACAAAAGTGTTAAAATGGACAGGGGCATATTTATCAACAACTGCATTTACGCCAAGCAGAGATCTTCATGCCTTCTGTCAAACCTGGTCTAATGTCGCAAAGACTATTTGTCACAGTCTTCATTACAGCCAAAAGCTGTTTTGTGTGGTTCATAGTGAGTCTTATAGAATATCTGATCTTTCAGATTCCTGAGTACTTCAGTTCATAGACAGTGTAGTCTTGTACAGTAACAGCGCCTCCCTCGTCTGCTGGGAGGGGACTATGGAGGTGTCTTTTTGGAGATTTATTGGTTGTTTCTCAGAGAGGGTAAAGTTATTGCTGACATAGAGGATAAAGGCCTCTAGCTTGGATATGTTAGGCGGGGCGGAGCAGGTGAACCCAAGTGCAGACTCAGACGAGGAGACAGGGATAAGGAAACTAAGGTATTTATTGAACAGCGGGGGGAAGATGGGGTGCAGTCCAGGGGAGGCTCGGGTGGGTAGCAGGGAACTAGGGACTGAGGCTGGGGCAAGGAGAACGAGGGCAGGGTAAGGAAATGTAGCAGAGAGAAAAGCAGCATCAGGCTAGGGAAAACAGGCACAACAAGATAACAAGATCTATGCAGGAACAAACAGCTTGAAACGTACAGACTGACGGAGCAGAGATTACAATCTGGTCACATGGAAGTGGCAGGGCTGAGTATTTGTACAGGTCTTGATTATTGGAACAAGTTGAAGCTGGTGGGGTTCTGCTCTGCCTCCAGCACACCTGTCTCCAGTCACACAATCACATGCACCAACATAGAGGGATGGAGAGAGCACTGGGGGAGTGGCAGCAGGTTACGGAGACACAGGATGAGAAGTCGAGTCCGTGGCAGGGGCAGATGTAACAGGATATATCTTTCCACACCTGTCTGTAATACGTATCTGAAGCTGGGTCAATAGGTCCAGGAGGAATTAATGTAGATGGAGGCCTAAACACACTTTTCATGGGGAGAGAACAGTTTCAGATGCAATGTGCATAGGAATGAGTTGTTTGTCCTGATATTCAGGCTGATTCACTCATATATGTATTCTTTTGTATATATTTTCTATAAACAGTTCACTAAAGTTTATTGCACCGTACTGGCTGCCTACTTGTTTTCTTTCTCCAAAAGAATTTGCACAATAGCGATGCTTAGAAGGGAAAGGTGTGTGCTACAGAGGGTAGTGTGTACGGCTCAATACATCACTGGGGCCAAGTCTAGGTCCAAAATACTTCTTAACAGCTTCTACCCCAAGCCTCCTGAACAGCTAATAAAATGGCTACCCAGACTATTTGCATTTCCCCCCTCCTTTATGCTGCTGCTACTCTGTTTATTATCTGTGCATAGTCACTTTAACTCTACCTACATGTGTCATGCCCTGAACTGTTTCGCCTGTCCTTGTGCTTCTCCACCCCCCTCCAGGTGTCGCTCATCATCCCCATTATCCTTTGGGTATTAAAAACCTGTTTTTCTCTGTCTGTTTGTGCCAGTTTGTCTTGTTTGTCAAGTCAACCAGCATTTTGTCTCAGCTCCTGCTTTTCCTCTCTCTTTTTCTCATCCTCCTGGTTTTGACCCTTGCCTGTCCTGTCTCTGAGCTCGCCTGCCTGACCACCCAGCCTACCATCCTGTACCTTTCCCCCACTATTCTGGATTATCGACTCCTGCAAGCCTTTCCCCGTAATTTGCCTGCCCCTGTTGTAATAAACATTGTTATTTTGACACAGTCTGCTTCTGGGTCTTACCTTAAAACCTGATAACATGTACATTCAGTTGAAGGCGGAAGTTTAAATACAACTAAGCCAAATACATTTCAACTCTGTTTTTCACAATTCCTGACACTTAATCCTAGTAAAATTTCCCTGTGTTCGGTCAGTTAGGATCACCACTTTATTTAAAGAATGTGAATTGTCATGGCTTCTTTCTTGCTGGGCGGCCTTTCAGGTTACGTCGATATAGGACTCGTTTTACAAGGTCCTTTGCTGTTGTTCTGGGATTGATTTGCACTTTTCGCACCAAAGTATGTTCATCTCTAGGAGACGGTATGATGGCTGTGTGGTCGCATTGGTGTTTATACTTGCGTATTATTGTTAGTACAGATGAATGTGGTACCTTCAAGCATTTGGAAATTGCTCCCAAGGATGAACCAGACTTGTGGAGGTCTACAAAAAAAATTCTGAGGTCTTGGCTGATATCTTTTGATTTTCCCATGATGTCAAGCAAAGAGACACTTAGTTTGAAGGTAGGCCTTGAAATACATCCACAGGTACACCTCCAAATAACTCAACTGATGTCAATTAGCCTAACGAAAGCTTCCAAAGCCATGACATAATTTTCTGGAATTTTACAAGCTGTTTAAAGGCACAGTCAACTTAGTGTATGTAAACTTCTGACCCACTGGAATTGTGATAGGGTGAAATAATCTGTCTTTAACTTCTTCTGGCTGCCATCCCGTTAATGGGATAATTGTCATCAACAACCGCGGAATTGCATAGTGCCACATTCAAATAATATTACTAAAAATATTTATATTCATGAAATCACAAGTGCAATATAGCAAAAAAAAGATTGGCCTATTGTTAATCCACCTGTCGTGTCAGAAAATATGCTTTACAGCGAAAGCAATCCAAGTGTTTGTGTAAGTTTATCGATCGCTCGACAAAACATTATTTACACCTAGCATCAAGTAGCTTGGTCACGAAAATCAGAAAAGCAATCAAATTAATCGTTTACCTTTTGATTATCTTCGGATGTTTTCACTCGCGAGACTCCCAGTTACACAATAAATGTTCCTTTTGTTCCATAAAGATTATTTTTATATCCAAAATACCTCAGTTTGTTTGGCGCGTTATGTTCAGAAATCCACAGGAAAGAGCGGTCATGACAACGCAGACAAATTCCAAATAGTATCCGTAATGTCCACAGAAATTTGTCAAACATTTTTTATAATCAATTCTCAGGTTGTTTTTAAAATATATAATCGATAATATATCAACCGCAACTGTCTTTTTCAGTAGGAGAGGGAAAGACAATGGCTGCCCAAATTCTGTTACGCATACAAAGCGCTGCTGGCACCCGGCCATACAATGACGCAATGTTATTTTTCTCGCTCATTTTTTCAAATACAAGTCTGAAACTATGTCTAAAGACTGTTGACAGCTTGAAGAAGCGATAGGAAAAGGAATCTGGTTGATATCCTTTTAAATGGAGCAGAGGCAGGCTATGGAACATGGAGTTTTCAAAATAGAAGCCACTTCCTGGTTTGATTTTCCTCAGGGTTTCACCAGCAATATCAGTTCTGCTATACTCACAGACAATATTTTGACAGTTTTGGAAACTTTAGAGTGTTTTCTATCCAATACTAATAATAATATGCATAAATTAGCAACTGAGACTGAGGAGCAGGCCGTTTAGTTTGGGCAACTTATTCATCCAAGCTACTCAATACTGCCCCCTGCCATAAGAAGTTAAACAATTGTTGAAAAAATCAATGTCATGCACAATGTAGATGTCCGAACCGACTTGCCAAAACTATAGTTAGTTAACAAGTCTTTTGTGGAGTGGTTGAAAAACGAGTTTCAATGACTCCAACCTAAGTGTATGTAAACTTCCGACTTCAACTGTATTACCTCAACTAACCGGTGCCCCCACACACTCTGTACCAGTACCCCCTGTATATAGGTAAAGGGGGGTACCTAGTCAGTTTTCCAACTGAGTGTATTCAACTGAAATGTGTCTCCTGCATTTAACCCAACCCCTCTGAATCAAAGAGGTGCGGGGGACTGCCTTAATCATCATCCACGTCTTTGGCACCCGGGGAACTGTGGGTTAACTGCCATGCTCAGGGGCAGAACAACAGATTTTTACTTTGTCAGCTTGGGGATTTGATCCAGAAACCTTCCGGTTACTGGCCCAACACTCTAAACAATAGGCTACCTGCTTATTTTACTGTTGTTCTTTCATTATTTGTTCTTTTATATGTATTTTTATTTTATATTTATCTATTTTTTACTTAACCAACAATGCAGTTAAGAAGAAAAGTGAAGTGCTTGTAAATAAGCATTCCACTGTAAGGTCTACACCTGTTCTATTTGGCGCATGTGACAAATACGATATGATTTGGAATGCCTCTTCTGCATGGCTGTCTCTGTTTATTAGCATGCACCACTTGGGGTGGTTTTTCTGTGTGGCTGCATGGCCACTGACAGCCTTGATGTGAAGATGAATGGCTGACTGTTTGCAGGATGTTGAGTTATATCGATCCCCAGTTAGGTGAGATACACAGTATCCATGTGAGAAGACTTGCCTGCAGTGAAGTGGCACATTAATCTGAGGGGTCAGAGACTACATCTGTCAACTGGACTGTTTTGGGGCCATTTTATATTTTCTAGTCACTTGAGAAGTCCAGGACAGCCCCACCTCTAAAGTACCTTTTGGTTTGAACTTTGAGGTTTATCTTGTTGGCATTGTCTCTGTGTCGATCTCATTACTTGGTACCAGTAAAATATCATGGCCCCTGCATCTCAAAAGTGAACATGTGGCCTTTATAGTGGGTGAACAGAGATATAAATCTATCAGTCAATCGATCATAGAAACACAAGATCTGAACTCAATAAAAAATCTGTATGTGTACGACAGAAAAATGAAGACATGCCCACTCAGTAGGTGTCTCTTACTATGCAGCATTTGGGGCCAGCATTAGCTACATCACCCAGCAATGAGCAGGCTGAGAGCAGCTCCTAATGAACTTTTGGGGGATTAATATTGACGAGGTTATTAGTCTGCTGCTGTATTATTCATGCCGCTCTCATTAACAAGCCAGTCTTACACAATGAAGATCACAAGTTCAAACATACTGACTACGGAGGGTGGGACAAAGGGATGACAGCCATATCTGTCAGCTTGACACACAATCCACTTTTTATAAATGTTGCATGTGATACTTTTTGGTGAGAAAAAAAGAGACCATAACCCAAAAAATTGTCCTCGAGGCATTAAAACCACAAGGTAGACGACAATGTCAGTGTTCTTCTCAATGTGCCAACTGTAATATGGGATATGATTGACATTCTGATGATTCTGACAGTGACAATTCCAATACTAATTAAATCCTTTATGGAGCCCTACTGCAAGATTAGTCTGCAACACTGGCCTTCTCACTGGGCACACACATCTCCACCACATCATAGAAATTCAAAATGTTTCCAAAAAAACAATCTTCCCAATGCCAGATTAGTTTCCTAGCCCATAAATTAATGGATCACAATTCTGATTTACACTTATACACCGCACTACTGACTTTTAACCTCCACATTTATCATACATAGTATGTATGTATGTATGTATGTACGTATGTATGTATGTGGGTGAATATACTGTACCTTCGGAAAGTTAGGTTAAAGCCTTATTCTAATATACCCCATGATGACGAAGCAAAAACATTTTTTTTATTGTTTTTACAGAAATATCACATTTACATACAGTTGAAGTCAGAAGTTTACATACACCTTAGCCAAATACATTTAACCTCAGTTTTTCACAGTTCCTGACATTTGATCCAAGTATACATTTAATCCTAGTAAAAATTTCCTGTCTTAGGTCAGTTAGGATCACCACTTTATTTTTAGAATGTGAAATGTCATAATAATAGTATAGAGAAGGATTTATTTCAGCTTTTATTTTTTTCCATCACATTACCAGTGGGTCAGAAGTTTACATACACTCAATTAGTATATGGTAGCATTGCATTTAAATTGTTTAACTTGGGTCAAATGTTTCGGGTAGCCTTCCACATGTTTCCCACAATAAGTTGGGTGAATTTTGGCCCATTTCTCCTGACATAGCTGGTGTAACTGAGTCAGGTTTGTAGGCCTCATTGCTCGCACACACTTTTTCACTTCTGCCCACAAATTGTCTATAGGATTGAGGTCAGGGCTTTCTGATGGCCACTCCAATGCCTGGACTTTCTTGTCCTTAAGCCATTTTGCCACAACTTTGGAAGTATGATTGGGGTCATTGTCCATTTGGAAAACCCATTTGCGACCAGCTTCAACTTCCTGATTGGTGTCTTGAGATGTTGCTTCAATATATCCACAATTTTCCAACCACATGATGCCATCTATTTTGTGAAGTGCACCAGTCCCTCTTGCATCACGGTGCATCACGGTTGGGATGGGGTTCTACATCTTGCAAGCCTCCACCTTTTTCCTCCAAACATAACAATGGTCATTATGGCCAAGCAGTTTTATTTTTGTTTCATCAGAGGACATTTCTCCAAAAAGTACAATTTTTCTCCCCATATGAAGTTGCAAACCATAGTCTGGCTTTTTTATGGAGATTTTGGAGCAATTGCTTCTTCCTTGCTGAGCAGCCTTTCAGGTACCGGACTGGGAATGCGCACTGGAGGCCTAGTGCGTGGAGCCAGCACAGGTGGTACCAGACTGGTGACACACACTTCAGGGCAAGTGTGAGGGGGAGGCACAGGATGTACCAGACTGGGGAGGCGCACAGGTGGCACCGGACTGGAGAGATGCACTGGAGGCCTATTGCGTGGAGCCGGCACAGGTGGTACCAGACTGGTGACACACACTTCATGGCGAGTGCGTGGTACAGGCACAGGACGTATCGGACTGGGGACATGCATTTCAGGGCGAGTGCGAGGAGGAGACACAGGACGTACCGGACTGGGGAGGCGCACTGGAGACCAGAAGGGTGGAGCCAGCTCAAGTTGCACCAGACTGCTAACCAGATCCCCTGGTAGAATGTTGAGCAGAACACAGTTGCACAACATCTCTCTCTCTCTTCTAACTCCCCCAATGCCTTCCTGACCATCTCTGGCACTTCAGGCGAGTGTAGGAAGCAGGTACAAGACGTACCGGGCTGGGGACATGCACTTCAGGGAGAGTGAGAGGAGGAGACACAGGACGTACCGGACTGGGGAGGCGCACAGGAGGCCAAATGCGTGGAGCCGGCCCAGGTTTCAGCGGACTCCAAACGCCTGCGTTGCCGCATACTGCTAGCCAACTCCATTCTCCGGTATCCCTCCTCACACTGTTCCATTGACTCACAGACGGGCTCTGGTACTCTCCTTTGGTCGACTGACCACCTCTCTATATCCTCCCAGATGTTCTATGGCTCTTCCCTCTGCTCAGCCAGAAATTTTTGGGGAGTTTCTGTGGCCGCGGTCCCGGTATCGTCTGTGTCCTCTCCGATTCCTGCCAAGGAAGGGTCTCCTGTCCTTCCATGATTTCTTCCCCAGTCCAACGTATGTTTCCCATCGTTGTACGCTACTTGGTCCTTGTTTGGTGTGATATTTCATCACGGTTGACGTAAGAACGGGACCAAGGCGCAGCGGATGTTGAGTTCCACGTATTTATTTCCAAGTGAAACTTCAGCAAAACAAAAATAAACCAATAAACAAACAACTAAACGTGACTACATGGTGCACAAACACAAAACACTATCCCACATACACAGGTGGGAAAAATAGCAACTTAAATAGGAGCCCCAATTAGAGACAACGATTACCAGCTGCCTCTAATTGGGAATCATACAAAAACACCAACATAGAATATATAAACTAGAACACAACATAGAAATGATAAACTAAAATACCACCTAGTAACGCCCTGACCTACTACACCATAGAGAAACAAGGGCTCTCTATGGTCAGGACGTGACACCTGGTGTTTCCAAACTTCTTCCATTTAAAAAGGATGGAGGCCACTATGTTCTTGGGGACCTTCAATGCTGCATTATTTTTTGGATACCCTTCCCCAGATCTGTACCACGACATAATTCTGTCTTGGAGCTCTACGGACATTCCTTCGACCTCATGGCTTGGTTTTTGCTCTGACATGTCAACTGTGGGACATTATTGAGACGTGTGCGCCGTTCCAAATCATTTTAAATCAACTGCATTTACCACAGGTGGGATCCAATCAAGATGTAGAAACATCTCAAGGATGACCAATGGAAACAGAATGCACCTGAGATCAATTTAAAGTGTCAAAGCAAAGCCTCTGAATACTTTTTAAATTGATTTTTTATTTCACCTTTATTTAACCAGGTAAGCAAGTTGAGAACACGATCTCATTTACAACTGCGACCTGGCCAAGATAAAGCAAAGCAGTTCGACACATACAACAACAACTTGCTCGCATGAGGACAGCCACAGAAAAGGAAGACACAGATTTACCTCTGCTGCAGAGGATAAGATCATCAGAGTTACCAGCCTCAGAAATTGCAGCTTCATTAAATAGTGCCCGCAAAACACCATCCTGGAGTCGCCTCTTCGCGGACTGGTGTTTTGCGGGTACTATTTAATTAAGCTGCCAATTGGCCTATTTAGAATTATGAACTTGGATTAGCTCACACAACACGCCATTGGAACACAGGAGTAATGGTTGCTTATAATGGGCCTCTGTACGCCTATGTAGATATTCCATAAATAATCAGCCGTTTCCAGCTCCAGTCATTTACAACATAAACAATGTCGACACTGTATTTCTGATCAGTTTGATGTTATTTTAATGGACAGAAAATGTGGAAAAAGTACCCCAAACTTTTGAACGGTAGTGTATGTAAAAATGATGAGTTTCTATGCTTTGTAGTAAAAAAGATAGTGTTTCACATGACATCAACAACCAGTTAGTAGACAATTAGCAGGCAATGCCTACTCACAATTGGTCAAACCACATGATGCACACCGATGATGTCATTGGAAACACATCTTCCTCTCTTTTTTTTAATAGAGGACAATTGTATTTTTTTGGGTCGAATCAAAAAAATATATAATTGCACAATAGACACTAACAAATATAGTTGTTGTTTTAAGAGCATCCACACAAGGGTGGCTTCATTTCAACATATTGTTCAATTAAGGCTTTTCATATAAATTCAGCAAAAAAAGAAACGTCCATTCTTCAGGACCCTGTCTTTCAAAGATAATTTGTAAAAATACAAATAACTTCACAGATCTTCATTGTAAAGGGTTGAAACACTTTTCCCCATGTTGGTTCAATGAACCATAAACAATTCATGAACAGGCACCTGTGGAACAGTCGTTAGGTAATTAAGGACTCTAAAAGAGGCATTTCTACTGACTCTGAAAAACACCAAAAGAAAGATGCCCAGGGTCCCTGCTCATCTGCGTGAACGTGGCTTAGGCATGATGCAAGGCGGCATGAGGACTGCAGACGTGGCCAGGGCAATAAATTGCAATGTCCGTACTGTGAGACACCTAAGACAGCGCTACAGGGAGACAGGATGGACAGCTGATCGTCCTCACAGTGGGAGACCACGTGTAACAACACCTGCACAGGATCGGTACATCTGAACATCATACATGCGGGACAGGTACAGTATTGCAACAACAACTGCCCTGGTCACACCAGGAACCCACAATCCCTCCATCAGTTCTCAGACTGTCCACAATAGGCTGAAAGTGGCTGGACTGGTGGCTTGTAGACCTGTTGTAAGACCGGTGCTCACCAGACCTCACAGGCAACAACATCGCCGATGGGCACAAAACCACCGTTGCTGGACCAGACAGGACTGGCAAAAAGTGCTCTTCACTGACAAGTCACGGTGTCGCGTTTACTGTCGAAGGAATGAGCGTTACACCGAGGCCTGTACTCTGGAGTGGGATTGATGTGGAGGTGGATGGTCCGTCATGGTCTGGGGTGATGTGTCACAGCATCATTGGACTGAGCTTGTTGTCATTGCAAGCAATCTCAACTCTGTGCATTACAGGGAAGACATCCTCCTCCCTCATGTGGTACGCTTCCTGCAGGCTCATCCAAACATGACCCCCCCAGCATGGCAATGCCACCAGCCATACTGCTCGATCTGTGTGTGATTTCCTGCAAGACAGGAATGTCAGTGTTCTGCCATGGCCAGCGAAGAGCCCGGATCTCAATCCCATTGAGCACGTCTGGGACCTGTTGGATTGGAGGGTGAGGGCTCGGGCCATTCCTCCCAAAACTTTCTGGGAACTTGCAGTTGCCTTGGTGGAAGAGTGGGGTAACTTCTCACAGCAAGAACTTGCAAATCTGGTGCAGTCCATGGGGAGGAGATGCACTGCAGTACTTAATGCAGCTGGTGGCCATACCAGATACTGACAGTTACTTTTGATTTTGACCAAATCAAATCAAATCAAATTTATTTATATAGCCCTTCGTACATCAGCTGATATCTCAAAGTGCTGTACAGAAACCCAGCCTAAAACCCCAAACAGCAAGCAATGCAGGTGTAGAAGCACGGTGGCTAGGAAAAACTCCCTAGAAAAGCCAAAACCTGGAAGAAACCTAGAGGGAACCAGGCTATGTGGGGTGGCACCTCTTCTGGCTGTGCCGGGTAGAGATTATAACAGAACATGGCCAAGATGTTCAAATGTTCATAAATGACCAGCATGGTCGAATAATAATAAGGCAGAACAGTTGAAACTGGAGCAGCAGCACGGCCAGGTGGACTGGGGACAGCAAGGAGTCATCATGTCAAGTAGTCCTGGGGCATGGTCCTAGGGCTCAGGTCAGTTGAAACTGGAGCAGCAGCAGACCCTCCCTTTGTTCAGGGACACATTATTTCTGTTAGTCACATGTATGTGGAACTTGTTCAGTTTATGTCTCAGTTGTTAAATCTTGTTATGTTCATATAAATATTTACACATGTTAAGTTTGCTGAAAATAAACGCAGTTGACAGCGAGAGGATGATTCCATTCTCCTTTCTGATGTTTATATTGTAGCTATATTTCCACTAATGTTTATGTAATTAAGATTTTACATGTGTATTTTTCTGTCTTTATAATAATAATAATTGGAAGAATGCATTTCCCACGCTCAATGCACATTAAGAATTATTATTTTTTTGCTACTGTGAGCAAATCATTTGACTGTAGTTGTCACATTCGTCGTAACGAGGAGACCAAGGCACAGGGTGATTTGAATACATTCTTCTTTTATTAACGAAGAACACTAAACAAACTAACAAAATAACAAAACGAATGTGACGCTATATTGACCAAGTGCTTACGTGCAACTACACATAGACAATAACCCACAAAGCCAAAATGAAAAATGGCAACCAAAATAGGATCCCCAATCAGAGACAACGATAAACAGCTGTCTCTGATTGGGAACCAATTCAGGCCACCATAGACCTACATTTACCGAGACCATACCAAAACCCCATACAAACAAAAAACCCTAGACAAGACTAAAACACACATAGCACCCTCGTCACACCCTGACCAAACCAAAATAATAAAGAAAACTAAGGTCAGGGCATGACAGTAAAAGGTGCGGACTCCCGGGCGCAAACTGAAACTTATATGGGAGGGTCTGGGTGGGCATCTAACCTCGGTGGCGGCTCTGGTTCTGGACGCCGCCCCCCTTCTTTACACTGAGTCCACCCACTCTTGTAGCATAGACCCGTGGATCATCTTCGGAGGCTCTAGACTGCGGATCCTCGCCGTAGGCCCCGGGGTGGGGACCCTCGCTGTGTGGATCATCGCCTGATGTTCTGGACTTGGGACCGTTGCTGGAGATCCCGGACTGGGGACCGTCGCTGGAGACCCCGGGCTGGAAACCATCGCTGGAGGCCAGTCGTTGGAGGTTCTGGACTGTGGCCCGTCATTGGAGGTTCCGGTCTGTGAACTGTCGCCGGAAGCTCTGGACTGGGTACTGTCGCCGGACACTCTGGACTGGGTACTGTCGCCAGACGCTCTGGACTGGGTACTGTCGCCGGATGCTCTGGACTGTGTAGTGTCGCCGGACGCTCTGGACTGTGTACTGTCGCCGGACGCTCTGGACTGGGTACTGTCGCCGGATGCTCTGGACTGTGTACTGTCGCCGGACGCTCTGGACTGCCGAGGTGCACAGTAGGCCTGGTGCGTGTTGCCGGCACTGGTGGTACCGGGCTGGTGACACGCACCTAAGGGCGAGTGCGGGAGGAGGAACAGGGCGTACTGGACCCTGGAGGCGCACTGGAGGCCTGGTGCGTGGTGCCGGATCTGGTGGTACCGGGCTGGGGACACACACCTCAGGGCAAGTGCAGGGAGGAGGAACAGGGCGTACTGTGCTCTGGAGGCGCACAGGAAACCCGGTGCATGGTGTTGGCACTGGTGGTACTGGGCTGGTGACACGCACCTCAGGGCGAGTGCGGGGAGGATGCCCAGGATACACTGGACCGTGGAGACGCATTGGAGATCCAGAACATAGAGCTGGCTCAATAAGTCCTGGCTGGATGCCCATTCTAGCCCAGCAAATGCGAGGAGCTGGAATAGAGCACACCGGGCTAAAATAGAGCACTGGAGACACCGTGCGCATCTCTGCATAACAAGGTGCCTGACCAGTTACACACTCCCCACAGTAAGCATGAGGAGTTGGCTCAGGTCTCCTACCTGACTCATGCAATCTCCTCGTGTGCCCCCAAAAATCATTTTCTTAGGGCTGCCTCTCGGGCTTCCGTGCTAGCCGTGTACCTTCATATCGTCGCTGTTCCTCTATTCTCCTGTATTTATCCTCTTAGTATCACCGTTCCGCTTTCGCTGCCTCTATCTCCTCCTTAGGATGGCGATACTCCCCCGGCTGTGTCCAGGGTCCTGCTCCATCTAATATCTCCTCCCAGGTCCATTTCCCCATTAAGCGCTGTTCCTTCTTTTCACACTGCTTGGTCCTGGTTTGATGGGTTATTCTGTCATGTTCGTCGTAACTAGGAGACCAACTAAAAGGATAGTGATAAAGGAAACAAAACATGCTAGGCAGAGTATACCCAGAGTTAGTGGCTAACAGTACCAAAGCTAAATTTGAGCGGGATTACGCTCTGCTTCTCACTCCACAGTCGGCCACTTACATGCTCTGGCATTCAAAAGCAGCCCTGCTTTAGGCTATCAAAGAACTGTCAATGAATAATCATATCAATAGATGGAATCAGTGAATTAATGGTTGCAATAACCATTAAACGGTCTGACAAGCTACATAACAAACGAGGCCTAATTAGACAAAATAACAATTATGTCTTTAAACGAGAAACTAAGTTGTTTTAACGAGATACTAAGTTGTTCAAACGAGATAAATCCAGTAGTGTTTATTGCCTTGTGCTTCAGGGAAAACAATTGTTGACGTCTGAAAAAATAAACTAACAAATGTGGATTTTTGTGTGTCATTCCCCTCTAATTGCTCATTTAGCAAGAGAGGAATGTGTATGTCTAGCATGTTTCTGTTCTGTTGCCTACTACTGTAGCACAACAATATCCACCGGATTTATACAACATGATCATTATATAGTTCTCTCAGGTAAGCCTACTCTGCAGTTAACATTTACCATAATTGAGAAGGTTTTTTTCCGTCTACCAGCAAAATGGTTATCATTAGCATAGCTAACTGGCTACATACGGAGTGATAAACAAACATGCACACTAAACAGACAGACGGGAAATATTGCTGGAAAATAATTGGCAGATATTGTGGTATGTTTGGCATTTGAAGCCAATAGTGGCTAACCAGGGGTGGGATAATGTCAATGTGGATTTGTTCTAATGGTAACCGGGAGCTTTATGTTTATAAATGAGCTGCTGTGGGAGACCCTTCAGTGAAGCAAGTGTTTGGTCTACCTTTTTTATTTACTAAACACCCTCTGACATCATGAGAGCAGCTTCATGAGAGCAGCTCCCTGTTCTTGCTCAAGCTGTGTGGGTCCCTCTGCTCCCGGTATAGCTTTCTCCTCCCCATGGAAACAGTTGCATCACCGCCGTTTTACCGCTAATTGCGTCTCAGTCTATCCCAGTGCCTGTCAGGCCCCTCCACACACTCAATAAATCATCGCTCTGCAGGCCAGCCTAATCTGATTGGACAAGGAGGGGTGCCTGAAACTCCCCTATCTGTGCGACTCATACTCTCCTCTGCTCTCAGCTGGCAAGGCTTATCTTGCTCTCTCATAGTCTATTTTGCTCGCCAATAATTGAATCCTCTGTGATGGTGGCACGAGCAGACTTACCACTAAAGGTAATTTATGCTTTCTCCGTATTGTGATTCAGAGGTTCCTTACGGAGGGTTTAACACAATTGTTGAGCCTCCTGAGACTTGTGGAGGCCATATTGACCTTTGTACCGCAGAGCCGTGTGCCTCCCAAATTTTGCAACAATGCAGAGGGCTCTGTATAGCTCCACATTGACATGATTGGTTGATGGTAGGTGGAGACGGGAGGTCCTATATAAACACAAACTCAATTCCTTGACAACAGCTCTGCTCTGTGAATCGCAAGAAGTAAATGCTGTACGGCCACTGCAGATTCCGGATTGACCATGAAGAGCCTTTTAGGCAGAAGAGGTAATTGTCTCAGGCCTCACTTCATCAAGGGGCCTCATAATCTTGGCATAAAAAATAAGCATGCTCCGTTGAGGCATAATACATTGAAAAAAAGATTTTAAAAATCCATCACAATCTGTCTGTTGAAGCTAGAGATATCTGTTTGGGCTGCGTCTCAATCCACCACATCTGCCGACGTGGGCCATCCGCATCCACGGTAGAAGTTGGCAGAACTACAGTGGTGTTTGTCAGACCACGAGACATCCCCGAAAATCGGTCTTTTCACGAAAATGTCTGTAGCATCTGAACGGTATGGGCTAGACAAAGCCCAAATTGGAGGAAAATTGGAGGGTGCACAGTGCACTGCTTGGATGCTGGAATTATTTTTGTATGAATGTGCAAAGGGAACCTACTTTTTGAAGTGATTTGTTTGACAATCAGATGGAAACATGACTGGTTGTGTTCATGGCACATTAATTTGACCCCCTAGAGTTGATGTCTGTGCCCCCGTGGAAATCTAATTAACATGATACAAAAATCCCCATATAAATCTGTCAGTGTAAGCTAGAGATATCTGCTTCTCAACACACCACATCCACTGATTTGGCACTTCCGCATCTGCGGTGAAAGGTGACAGAGCTAGTTCTCTTCTGGGTTAAAAAGTCATACATTTTTACAGTTCAATTATGTCTTTACTATAAGTCCCATCACACTTATTCAGGAGGAGTGGGGGGCTCAGACTAGCCTCTGCCTGGAGACTCCAAACTCACTAAGTCCGCCCCTGGATGGTGGTGTTTACAACACACACTGTCCTCAAGGCTCCACTGGGTGCACTGGATATATATGTCACACTGAGGTGACTGAGCTTTAAAGTCTTCCAGTTGCACAGCAAAAATACATCTGTAAACAACTCTCTGTATATACATTTGGGTGAAGTAAAGGAGAGTAATTTGCTCAAATAATACTGCTGTGTGCTATGTTGTTGAATGGAACCCTACAATAAAATGGATGAAATACTTTGTGGATTGACTAGGCTACATAAATTAAGTGGAAAATGTTGTGTCTTCATTCTCTGAAGATGTGTCTATAATATCGAGTTTAAATATAATTCCACCCAAAACCATATAAGACTCACTGGTATTTTCAGTATAAATCCATGTATTTTGAAATCAATTTTTATTTTTCACATGCGCGGGATACACAACAAGTGTCGACTTTGCCATGACATACTTACTTAAGAGCCCTTTCATGGAAGTTCATGTTTGTATTGTGTATTGTGTATGTGTGTGACGATGTCTATATGCAACACACAAACACTACAACCCCCTCTCCCCCTACCCCTATCCTCACCCCCACCCCCTCACACACCCTGTGGTGGGGAACCTAGTGGCAGCTTCACTGTGATTATTACATTAGTTTCCATGGCAACCTTGCAGAAACAGGAGAACAATGATATTGAATGCCAATCGAAGACCTTTAGAAGAAGCACGCGCACATGCCAATAGACACAATTGAAATAACATAGGCATACAGTACATCTATTCTTTGGCAGTTAGAGGGGAAACCCACTTTGAAGAAGGAGGTAATTGGTTTCCCATAATCTGGGTTCTTTGACACTTCTACATTTAATTACAGGGTTTGTAGGCCTACTCTATAGGTAAGGTGCTTATTCATTGTATCTCATAGTCAGTGGATTGCATCACATTCAGTTGCGAGAGAAAGTACAATACAGTAAATTATAATTGAGATAATTAATTGATATGCAAATACATCTACATTGCCACCAGCCTATTTTGTGCTGTGTGTGTTGTTTTTGGAATATAGAGCAGTTTGTTGGTTTTTAAATCAAATTCAAACTTCTTAACTTTTCCATGCATCGAGGAGTATAGCTAGACCCCTAGGTTAAGCGTCCTCTCATCCAAAGATGTCTACAATAGATAATTGCCTTCTTCCAACAGTGTAGCGGGACCGCCATGGGCACAAGGATGGCACCGACCTTCACTAACCTGCACTTTGGGTATGTTTAAAAAGTTCACATTTGAACAAGAAGTTTTGAGTACCTGGTCGTTTGGAAACATTACAATGATGACATTTTTGTTGTCAACAAGGGTGCCTCAAACTCCCTGATGTCCTTTTACCAATTTCTGAATATCATTACAGGACACATGAGATTCACTATGGAACATGATGAGGGAGGTCTGGACCTCCCAGAAAACATGTCCAGCCTCCTACTATTACCCCCAGGAAACTAGAAGTGTGGCAATTGTACTCAATGCCAGTACACCAAACGTCTGAAAATTTCTCGCACCCTAGATCGGGTCTTGACATAACAATCAAAAGTACCATTAAATGCAATTCTCGCTGTGTCAAACAGTGACTATTGGACCTAGGCCTTCAGTTGGGGTAAAAAATTACAATATGTCAAATCAAATTCATAAATCAAGAAAATAACATAAACAAATCATTACTTAATGCGGCAGACATTGTATTGTGTAGTTGGACCATTCTAGTGCAGACTCTAGTGCCGGAGAAGCAATGCTTTTTGATGACAAAGCCAAACTGTCCTGAGCTGTGCTTTGGGCTGCAGCTCACAGAGACAGCACATGGACACAAGAGTGACACCTCAACAGTAGCACGTGTTAATCATGGGGGAACCAAGCTAGGGAAAAAAATCCATATCACAGCTTCTGCTGTGATAATTGGGTCATTTAGGCCACTCTATAACCCTTTAGAAATGCATTCATATGCCACCGTGATATGTCAGGCCAAAAAGCCATACATCGTTTCGTAGAAACCGTTCCAGAAGACAACAGGCACACTCACACCACGGACAGTTACTGCAAGTGAGCGCTAAAAAAACAGGCGTGCTGCCTCTGCTATTTCAGCACCATGCTGAAAGACAGCGCCGATAGAAACAGCAGACACACAGAGCATCAAATAACGTAAACAAATAAGACCCTAATCATAACAATACAAAAACTCAACCATTTGGCAATTCCAACAAGAAATGATCAAGCCAGCTATTACTATTACGACAAACATATTTTATTGCAACAATGTTCCGCACTCATTATATCAAAGGGATAAATAGCAACAGCAAACAAACTGCATTAAAAAAAACTGTGCCACTCAACAGATGATGATAATTTGAAAACTAAGTTCATCCTCCGGTCCTTCATTATGAAATGGGTAATGGCAGGGTCATACAGTTTGCCCTTTGATTTTATTTTAAAGAGAATAATTTTCTGGATTGAGATCAAAGAACAGGCTGACAGTCGGGCCTATATGCTGGTGTTCCTGGAGTAGGCCTAAGTCGTGTTCCATTTCATGAAGGAGAATGTCCTTTCAACTGTGGTAGTAGACATGTGAATGATCAAGACCAGTCAGGTTTTCCTCACATCCTTCTCCATGACATCTGTCATTACATCTGCGACAGCATGGATCAGGTCATTCTTGATTTTGCTGGAAATGCCAATGAACATGGCTGCTGTAACAAGATGGCAGTTTAGGGGGCTGCCATATTCCCTTTATTAGCCAATTCTTTTCCCTCATCATGTCCTCTGAATGTCAATATTTGCTTGCACAACAACACAATAGTGTGAATGAGGCGCTTCAGTATCTCCCTGTTCTGTCTTACTTTATCTTTTTGAGAAAGAGTCTGTCTGCTCTGCTGCTCGTTAAGTGGAAGGTTTACACTTTTTGAACTCACTGTAGCTCGCAGGTGTGAGGTTGAGTCTTGGTGGGGCAGAGCTGACTTTGTAATACTGGCTAGGTCTCTTTGAAACCAGTACTGGGCCAGGTTGAAGTCTTGTCGGTGCTGAAGAGTAGACAATGCCAGCAGTACAGCTTCTTGGTTTGCTCACTTTCAGAGCTCATAATTGTTAGCTATAAAATGCCGTTCAAAGCTCTTTCCTCGTTGCACCAATCCTCATTGCACCAATCCTGTTGGAAAGCTGCCCTCTGCACAACATTTAACTTTTTGTTGAAAGTTAGTCTTGAAAAGGGCGATTCTAACCTCATCTTCCTCGATACACCTCCTTATTTCTCTAATCGCAGATCAGATTGTGACATAATCAGAAGTACCCTCAATTGCAATTATTATTCTCGCCATGTGATCTACATGATTCGCTGCCCGTGTGGCTTATTTTTTTATGTTGGAGAGACCTCAGGTGAGTTACGCACTAGCGACTCACTGACCCCAACAGCCCTGTGACCTTCCATTTAAAAGAGAGAAAACACTCGCTTTGTGAGTTAATTTATTTTGAATTTGAACAAGTTAGCGAAAACAAACATGGTGGTGACGTTGACAAACACCGAAGATCGAGAGAGACATTCTGGATCCATTCCTTAGACACTTTAGTACCCAGAGGTCTTAACCTAGAGAAGGTATATAGTATCTCAGACTTTGGCTGTTGGAGCCACTTGTACTTGTTGTTCATGAAAAAAGCTCACTAAGTATTGTGTAAATCAGTTGAGTTAGTCCTTTTGTTTTTTTATGTTGTGTCTTTATCCCAAATTTTTCTTAGCCCTGTTGTTTATTTCCCCACACCAACATGTTTTCCATAGTAAAGGTTTTAAATAAATGATATCTACTCCCTAAAATGGCGCCGGAAGAAATGGCAGCAGTTTTACGGGCACCTAACTAATTGTTCTATTATGGGGGTTTTTCTGCGTTATTTGTAACTTATTTTGTACGTAATGTTTCTTCAACCGTATCTTATGGAAAAAAATAGCTTCTAGATATCAGGACAGCGATCACTCACCTCGGATTAGACAAAGATTTGTTCTTCAACAAGCAGGATGCACAGGACATTCTCAACACCAGACAAGGCCAACATCCCTGATATATGCAAGAGGAAGAGATGCAGGTACAGAGGATACAGAGCAGGATGCCTCGTAATGGTCCGCAGAAGGCGAGTGGGAAAGCTACCGTTACCATCAATATTACTCACCAACGGTCTGTGCATATTTGTAAACAACAGCTGGTGTACGAAATCTAAGGAAGTCTCTAGATTTTGCTCGCCTGAGGAAGAGTATCTTGTGATAAATTGCAGACCACACTACTTGCCTAAAGAGTTTTCACCTATACTTTTAGTGGCTGTTTATTTACCACCACAGATGTGTGCTGGCACTAAGACCCCACTCAGTGAGCTGTATAAGGAAATAAGCTAACAGGAAACCACTCACCCAGAGGCGGCGCTCCAAGTGGACAGGAGACTTTATCTTATGGCTGCAATCCCGTTAACGGGATTGATATGACAACAGCCAGTGAAAGTGCAGGACGCCAAATTCAAATGAAATCATACAAAAATCTAACTTTCATTAAATCACACATGTAAGATACTACATTAAAGCTACACTCGTTGTGAATCCAGCCAACGTGTCAGATTTTTAAAAGGCTTTTCGGCGAAAGCATAAGAAGATATTATCTGATGATAGCACAACAGTAAACAAAGAGAGTAGCATATGTCAACCCTGCAAGAGCTACACAAAACGCAGAAATAAAATGTAAATCATGCCTTACCTTTGACAAGCTTCTTTTTTTGTCACTCCAATATGTCCCATAAACATCACAATTGGTCCCTTTGTTCAATTAATTCCGTCCATATACAGTGCCTTGCGAAAGTATTCGGCCCCCTTGAACTTTGCAACCTTTTGCCACATTTCAGGCTTCAAACATAAAGATATAAAACTGTATTTTTTTGTGAAGAATCAACAACAAGTGGGACACAATCATGAAGTGGAACGACATTTATTGGATATTTCAAACTTTTTTAACAAATCAAAAACTGAAACATTGGACGTGCAAAATTATTCAGCCCCTTTACTTTCAGTGCAGCAAACTCTCTCCAGAAGTTCAGTGAGGATCTCTGAATGATCCAATGTTTAAATGACTAATGATGATAAATACAATCCACCTGTGTTTCAATTCTCCGTTAAATGCACCTGCACTGTGATAGTCTCAGAGGTCCGTTAAAGCGCAGAGAGCATCAGAAGAACAAGTTCTTTCCAGGCAGGTCCGAGATACTGTTGTGAAGAATTTAAACCTGGATTTGGATACAAAACATTTCATTGTAGATTTTAAACATCCCAAGGATCACTGTGTAGGAAGATAATATTGAAATGGAGGTCTTTTCAGACCACTGCAAATCTACAAGACCTGGCCCATCCATCTTCCCAAATTTTCATCTCATACAAGGAAAGACTGATCAGAGATGCAGCCAAGAGGCCCATGATCACTCTTTGATGAACTGCAGAGATCTACAGCTGAGGTGGGAGACTCTGTCCATAGGACAACAATTAGTCGTATATTGCACAAATCTGGCCTTTATGGAAGAGTGGCAAGAAGAAAGCCATTTCTTAAAGATATCCATAAAAAATGTCCATTTATTTGGTGCGTTTGATCCTGAAAAAAACAGCTTCCAATTTGCACAACGTCACCACAAAATATTTCAAAAGTGACCTGTAAACTCCAAAACATTTCAAACTACTTTTGTAATACAACTTTAGGTATTTTTAAATGTTAATAATCAATCAAATTGAAGATGGGTCTATCTGTGTTCAATTTAGGAAGACAACCATTTTCAAGTCTTGCGCAACTCTCAACAGTGTTACCCAGTTCCTAGATGGCTGTACTTCTTCATTGCACAAAGGAATAACCTCAACCAAATTCCAAAGACTGGTGACATCCAGTGGAAGCGGTAGGAACTGCAAACAAGTGCCTAAGAAATATAGTTTCCCAATGAGAAATCCCTGAACAGACAGAGACATAAAAAAAAACTGAATGATTAGTCCTCGGGGTTTTGCCTGCTACATAAGTTCTGTTAAACTCACAGACATGATTCAAACAGTTTTAGAAACTTCAGAGTGTTTTCTACTAATAACATGCATATCTTATATTCTTGGCATGAGTAGCAGGAAGTTGAAATTGGGCATGCTATTTATCCAAAAGTGAAAATGCTGCCCCCTATACCTTAACTTCTTCGATATAGGGGGCGCTCTTTTAATTTTTAGATTAAAAAACGTTCCCGTTTTAAACAAGATATTTTGTCACGAAAAGATGCTCGACTATGCATATAATTGACAGCTTTGGAAAGAAAACACTCTGACGTTTCCAAAACTGCAAATATATTATCTGTGAGTGCCACAGAAATTATGCTACAGGTGAAACCGAGATAGAATTTCAAACAGGAAATGGCCCAGATTCTGAAGGCGCTGTGTTCCAATGTCTCCTTATATGGCTGTGAATGCGCCAGGAATGAGCCTACACTTTCTGTCGTTTCCCCAAGGTGTCTTCAGCATTGTGACGTATTTGTAGGCATATCATTGGAAGATTGACCATAAGAGACTACATTTACCAGGTGTCCGCTTGGTGTCCTCCGTCTAAATTATTGTGCAATCTCCAGCTGCGTGCACTTTTCCATTTGGTTCAGAGGAGAAAGGCAACTGCCACGAATGATTTATCATCGAATAGATATGTGAACAACACCTTGAGGATTGATTCTAAGCAACGTTTGCCATGTTTCTGTCGATATTATGGAGTTAATTTGGAAAAAAGTTTGCCGTTGTAATGACTGAATTTTCGGGGTTTTTTCTTAGCCAAACGTGATGAACAAAACGGAGCGATTTCTCCTACACAAATAATCTTTTTGGAAAAACTGAACATTTGATATCTAACTGAGAGTCTCCTCATTGAAAACATCCGAAGTTCTTCAAAGGTAAATGATTTTATTTGAATGCTTTTCTTGTTTTTGTGAAAATGTTGCCTGCTGAATGCTAGGCTAATGCTATGCTAGTTATCAATACCTCTTAAACAAATGCTTGTGTAGCGATGGTTGAAAAGCATATTTTGAAAATCTGAGATGACAGTGTTGTTAACAAAAGGCTAAGCTTGTGAGTGAATATATTTCTTTCATTTAATTTGCGATTTTCATGAATAGTTAACGTTGTGTTATGCTAATGAGCTTGAGGCTATGATTACGCTCCCGGATACGGGATTGCTCGACGCTAGAGGTTAAGAAGTTCAGCCCACCACAGTGTCCGATTTCAAATATGCTTTGCAGCGAAAGCACCACAAATTATTATGTTAGGTCACCACCAAGCCACAAAAACACAGCCATTTTTCCAGCCGAAGAGAGGAGTCACAAAAATCACAAATAGAGATAACATGAATCACTAACCTTTGATGATCTTCATCAGATGACACTCTTAGGACTTCATGTTACAAAATACATGTATGTTTTGTTTGATAAAGTTCATATTTATATAAAAAAAATCTGAGTTGACATTGGCGCATTACGTTCACCAAAAACATCCAGTGATTTTGCATAGCCACATTGATTCAACATAAATACTCATCATAAATGTAGATGGAAATATTAAGTTATACACATGGAATTATAGATATCTCTCCTTAATGCAACCGCTGCGTCAGATTTAAAAAAACTTTACGGAAAAAGCAAACCATGCTATAATCTGAGACGGCGCTCAGAAAAATAATAAAATTATCCGCCATGTTGGAGTCAATAGAAACCAGAAATCACAATATAAATATTCCTTTACCTTTGATGATCTTCATCAGAATGCACTCCCAGGAAACCTAGTTCCACAATAAATGCTTGATTTGTTCAATAATGTCCATTATTTATGTCCAAGTAGCTACTTTTGTTAGGGCATTAGGTACACATATCCAAACGCTCGTGCAGGGCTGGCATAACTTCGGACAAAACAACTTCAAAACGTTATATTACAGGTCGAAGAAACATTTCAAACTAAGTATAGAATCAATCTTTAAGGTGTTTGTATCATAAATCTTCAATAACGTTAGAAACGGAGAATTCCTTTGTGTCTAGAGAGGCCATGGAACACAGGTCAATATCATGTGAAATGCGCATGACCAGAAAATGGCTCTCTGCCAGTAACCTGACTCATTCAGCCCTTATTCAGCCCCACCACACAGTAGAAGCCTCATTCAAGTTTCTAAAGATGGTTGACATCTAGTGGGAGCCCTAGTGGAAGCCCATCCATATCCCACTGTGAATTCAATAGGGCATGGGTTGAAAATCGACCAACCTCAGATTTCCCACTTCCTGGTTGGATTTTTTCTCAGGTTTTTGCCTGCCATATGAGTTCTGCTCTACTCACAGACATCATTCAAACAGTTTTAGAACCTTCTGAGTGTTTTCTATCCAATACCAATAATAATATGGCTATATTAGCAACTGGGACTGAGGAGCAGGCCGTTTACTCTGGGCACCTTTCATCCAAGCCACTCAATACTGCCCCTGCAGCCATAAGAATTTAAATCAATCAACAGCCTATAGTCGCATCATGCAACACATAGAAACCCTGTCTTTCAAATATAATTTCATCCAAGCCACTCAATACTGCCCCTGCAGCCATAAGAAGTTTTAATGCAGGGAAACTTAAATCAGTTCTACCTAATTTCCATCAACATGTTAAATGTGCAACCAGAGGGGAAAACAATTCTAGATCACCTGTACTCAACACACAGAGATGCATACAAAGCTCTCCCTCGTCCTCCATGTGGAAATCCGACCACAACTCTATTCTCCTGATTTCTGCTTACAAGCAAAAATTAAAGCAGGAAGCACTTGTGACTCAGTCTATAAAAAAAGTGGTCAGATGAAGCAGATGCTAAACTACAGGACTGTTTTGCTATCACAGACTGAAACATGTTCCAGGATTCTTCTGATGGCATTTAGGAGTACACCAAATCAGTCACTGGCTCTATCAATAAATGCATCGAGGACGTCGTCTCCACAGTGACTTGCCAACACCTCTTTAAGTGGAGGATTTGATCACACTTAAAGGGTAGAGCGGTAACCCAGAAGCTTATAAGAAATCCTGCTATGCTCTGTTCATCATATATGCTCCGATTTGTGGCAGTCAAACTTTAAGACTATAAAGGGCATATGACATAGCCTATGTACACGTCTATGCTTGCTTCGACCACTCAATCAGAGCATCACCAACAAACTGAATGGTCAAAACACACCAAGACAATTGTGAAGAGGGCCGGTCCCTGGAAACTTAAAATATTTGTCATGGGTCCTCAGATCCTCAAAAGGTTCTACAGTCTTTTTGTTAATGTTCCGACCGTTTTTATTTCTTTCCAGGACTCTAACCAGGCGGTATTGTCAAAGACTCACCTAATACCTTTTTCTACTACCACATGGCATGCTATTGGTCTAGACAAAAAAGCTCTTTTTGTAAAGTAAGACAAACAAGTTTGGCACTGAACTATTTGCAGTGTCTACACCTGTTGTGCAGCTTCTGTTTATCATGTGACAAATAATTCTTTGATTTGATCCGGGCTGTCTGCAGTTGAAACCTATGCTTGTTCATCATATATGCATAGTCACTTTAACCATATCTGTTTTACTGCCTGTTCCTTTTAGCTGTCTTTTTAATGTTGTTTTTACCTTAACTATTGTTCACCTAATACCTTTTTTGCACTGTTGGTTAGACCTGTAGTAAGCATTTCACTGTAAGGTCTACACCACATTCCGCATGTGACAAATAAGCATTTGACCTGTATATTCTCTCTTCTCACTGGTTCCTTTTCTCCCAGTTGGAGACAGACCGCAATACCCCAGCCCTGACTACCAACCTGTTTTCTACCAACCCTTGTCATTCCCGCCATGCCCTATATGAACTTGTCCGAAACATTTATCTTGTAACCTTGCTTAAATAAAACCAATTATTTTTTATAGTTTGCGAGTGTTTCGTATTTTCCTTTGCTACAATAGAACATGTATGCTAATGTGCTGCCTGACTGAATGACAAATATTGGAAGTGGAGGTGGATTAGCATTTAAGTAGGTTGGAAATGTTAGGTTGACGAAAACTAAGGGTGCACCTTCACCATTGATTACAGTGTGGGAACACGGGTTGTTAGTTTATTGTTGAGAGGCAGAAGACCATTGGGTGAAAAAACATTGGCTTTGATTGTACTTTCTACAGAAATTAAAGATATTCGCTCTATCCCCGAGCCACCAAGCACTCCCACCACAATTCTATTCACCTGGAACCGAAAGACCATATCAAGGGTATTCAACTGGTGTAGGGGTTTTGCGAAAACACATTTTTATTTTTAAATGGATTTTTATTGCCTCAATGTTATTGTGAATATCGATGACAAAATAAAAAAATTGTAATTACATACATATAGTAGAAAAGTTGAGAATATTTTCCTTCTAATGATGTCAACTTTATTTCTCAATTCCTAATATTGAGCCAATTACGATCACTGGAGTATCTTTTTTATTTTTTTATTTTACCAGGCAAGTCAGTTAAGAACAAAATATTATTTTCAATGACGGCCTAGGAACAGTGGGTTAACTGCCTTTTCAGGGGCAGGCTACCCTGCCGCCCCTCATCTGATAGGCTTTGAAAAAGCAACAGCGTGGCAATAGCCGCTGGCTGCTGGTAAGCTTCCTTGATTTGGACATACATTTTTGCCAACACATGGCTAAACTTTGTTTAACCAGTTAGACAGCCACTCTTAGCGAAAACATGTTTGGAGTTAACTTTACATCAAATAGGCTATGTTAAAGTTTACACTTCCTCTTCCAATTAAGAAAAATTAGTGAAAAACTATCTACCAAATCTATTAATTTAAATATGTTGATTACTTATCCTTGCCATTATCATTCACAATAATAAACATTTTGTAAACGTGTAATTGGGGTACCTGGATTGCCGATTTGCCTGTGAGGAGGTCCCTGGGCAAGAAAAGGTTGAAAACCCCTGCCTTAAATAACTGCTCCTGCTGAGCCTTTGGACAACAACAACACAGGAGAGAGGACCACAGCAATATTCCTGTCAATCACCCAGCATGGTGCTCAGTCCAGATCGAGCTCTGCAAAGTCCAACGACTCACGCACCCAACAGGAGAGAGCACCAGCGGAGCATCTAATATGGATTACTGAGCTTGTTCCATAGAGCACACTCAGTGAGGGTCTCTATAGGAGAAACAGATCACAGTACGTATTATTTTCTGAGCTCAGCTAACCTCCGTTACCCATCTGCCCATGCAACCTGTGGGTGACTGTGATTTGCATATTGCCTATATTGTACAGTAAATGCCAGTAAGACCTTCCACTTCACTTAGTGAACTCTTAGCAGGTACACTACACACATTTAAAAAGTGACAGACAGACAAAGACAGACACTCATTTGGTTGTTACACACAGGTGTTGCAAACTTCTGAAGAATGAACTAGTTTGCTAACCCCAAAGGGTGAAATTGGTCTGGGATCAGTTCCCTAAGGACATCAATTATCTCAACACAAGGTCGATATCAGGTGGATATCTCTCAACTAGAAATCTACTACGCAGGACCTCTGTTTAAATGTTATTCAAAAGAACTGAGGGCTGTATAAACCATTATTAATTAATTGCATGTTATTATCTGGAATGTAGTGGTAAAGAAAAAATGTGGATGAACGCTGAACACGAATGTTGTTAAAAATGTTAGGCTAATATGTAGACTACATTATTCATTGGGATTCAATATACCTGGGTATTATGCTGTTAAGCACCTTTGGGTGCACAGGTTACATAATATTAATGAATGCCACAAGAATATGCAGGGCAAGAACATGGCTAACAATGTTAACCACTCAGTGTAATCTTGCATTACAACACCACAGGGATAGACAAAGCATTTTTTGTGAAATTAGACATTCTTTTGGAGTTACTAACTATAGGCTAGTTGGTTAAAGTTAGAATTTTAGCATAGCGGCCACAGTCTATCCCTCTTTTAGGTAGATTGACACCTTGTTGAAAGACTGAGACCTTGGTGAGAAAGCCACATCTCTATAGCCATACTTTCTCTATATGAAAAGTGTCAGTTCAGTCAACGGTTCCTGTTGGTTTGTCTGACAGTACCATTGAGTGGGCTGATATCTGAAAACATTGGAAATGACAACATAATTGGGTTTCAAATTGTTTTCCCATCTCTAATTGAACGTTGATTCCCAATCTGTGTTAAGATATTATGGCCTGTACATAGGGTAGAGATTTAAGGTCAACTTTTTTAGTTTGTGATCAAAGAGACACAGTTCTCCTATCACTCCAATTATTATTTTGCCATCTGCCTCCTCACATTATAATTTTTTAATACTTTGAGAAAGGACGAGAAGTGCGCATTGGGACTGCAGCTTCACAAAAGCTCTGTTCTGTGACAACATGTATCCCAAAACACTTATATACATAATGGACTACATGAAGTATAAATTGTTAGTGATGCTGGCCTGATGGGAGTGACAACCTCAGGAAAATGTACCATACATTGTACTTCGGGGCATTACCGCCGGCCACAGGAAGCTACTGCATGTGAGCTGTTCCCTAACTGTTTAAGCTACGAAAGGGAAGAAGCTGCCCAGGACATTACCAAGGACTGCTTTTTGTGGAGCTTTGATAAGTTAAGATGAATCAGGCACAAGTGTCCCTCATAGTGACTGTCATTGTGTGGAAGGAGAGAGAGACAAAAAGTCCCATTTATGAGGAGAGTGAAGGGTATGTAAAGTTTTGTGAAAGGATGTACCATTGACTTGACATATTTATCAATCAAGTACAGACAGGTTTATATCTTAAGTCTAAAACAGGGATATGCGCTGCTCTGTGGCCTCAAGTATTTATAATATAGGGAGCTACATTTCTTTTACAGGTTTTAAGTACTTAGCCTACACATGGGAAGCCACGAAAATGATTGAAAGGCGGTGGTACAGGACACAACGAGATGAAAGAGAGGACCGTGAAGGAATTGGGGGGATGAACATACTCAGAAAAATGTGTGTTTGAATACTTTGATGCCTTGTCTGTACATAAGTCCATCATTTTAACTGTGAGTGACCTGACCTGCTGATGATAGGGAGGATTAAGCCCTACACCACTGGATGGAAGAGTAGATCATTGGCCTCGGGGAAACATCCCTATCCCTCTGGCATAACACCACAGATTCTTCCCAAACCCGGCAGACAAATCTGAGAGGGGATTATTATGGGACCTAAGAACAAGGTCAAAGATTTATGGATGAACACAGAGCAAGTTAAGTTTAACTTCCCCTTCATCCCTGAGCCTTTGGAATACTTGGGAAATAGTTGAGACCGACTAGTGAAAGCTCTCCCGCTGGCACGCAAGGCCTTAGTTTTGATGGTAATTCCTTGAAAGCTGTTTTTTTAGCTAGGTATTAGTGTGTGAATTCAGCGAGTGAATGGGCAAGACAAAATATTTAAGTGCCTTTGAATGTGGTATGGTAGTAGGTGCCAAGAGCACCGGTTTGAGTGTGTCAAGAACTGCAAAACTGCTGGAACACAGTTTCCTGTTTGTATCAAGAATGGTATACCACCCAAAGGGCATTCAGTCAACTTGGCACAACTGTGGGAAACATTGGAGTCAACATGGGCCAGCATCACTGTGGAAAACGTTTGACACCTTGTAGAATCCATGCTTTGATGAATTCAGGATGTTCTGAGGGCAAAAGGGAGTGCAAGTCAGTATTTGGAAGGTGATCTTAATGTTTTGTACACACTTTGTACATCCCCAAGCTTCCTCCACATTCAGACAATATTATGTACTCAGTCTACCAGGCTCGGGTCCCCTCAACCTCGCATGAGAAAGTGACAGTTATGAAGTGTGTCCATTATGGCCCATAAACTTCCATTACAGTTACTGATTAGTACCACGACTGTGCTAGTTCGGGGAATTGTTGTAGCTAATGATTCTATGGCAGCATGGATACAAACCTGACACCACAATTCATCTGGGCGGCCAAAGTCCCAAAGATTAAATAGGTAATTCACAAGAACACTCGCCCCTCTGAATATCTGAAATGATTCCCTCCCCTCTCTGATTCTGCTGCTGAATAGCTTAAGGAGAATACTCAAGCCAATCACTACACCCTTCCTCCCTCAGAGAACAATGAATATAAAGGTTTTTAATTGCTTATTTGACATCCTCGCCAATATTTAATATAGGTATATTTCAAATTAGGTTCCCCATTTTTGTGAGAAATATGATCATTATCAGCACAATAAATTACATATCAACCGAAGACAACTCCAATGAACCTCGCTGGTTAAATTCCTTAGTGTCACGGTCGTCCTCCTCTTCATCTGAAGAGGAGAGGCGAGAAAGATCGGAGGACCAAAATGCGGCGTGGTATGTGTTCATCATGAATTTTAATAAAGAAAACACTGAACACTGATACACTATACAAAAACAATAAATGAAATAACAACCGTGACGCTAATGAGAACTGTGCTGAAACAAGCAATCAATATAGACAATCACCCACAAACAAACAGTGCAACCCAGGCTACCAAAGTATGATTCTCAATCAGAGACAACTAATGACACCTGCCTCTGAATGAGAACCATACTAGGCCGAAACATAGAAATCCCCAAATCATAGAAAATCAAACATAGACTGCCCACCCCAACTCACGCCCTGACCATACTAAATAATGAATACAGAACAAAGGAAATAAAGGTCAGAACGTGACACTTAGAACCTTAATCAATAACAGTCACAAATTCTGTACTACAGGAGCGTTGTGCTCGTTGGTCAAATTAAAGGTAAGTGGTTCAGATGGGTAGAACCCGTGGTGTCAGTTTTATCTGGATGACTTATCCCCACTCCCTGAACAATAGCTAGAAGGTTAAAACACTTCCTACAGATGTAAACAAACTGAGCATGATATGGTGTACAGTAAGAGTAATGAGCCAAGTACACCATTTAATAACAAGGATGGTTCATGTCAGTCAGAGTCTTTACATGTGGAAAACAATATGGTCATCATGATCATGGAGTGTTTACCAATATATTCAATCAAATCAAAGTTTATTTGTCACGTGCGCCGGACCTTACAGTGAAATGCTTACTTACAGGCTCTAACCAATAGTGCAAAAAAGGTATGAGCTGAAAAATAGGTAGGTGAAGAAATAAAACAACAGTAAAAAGACAAGCTATATACAGTAGCGAGGCTATAACAGTAGCGACGCTACATACAGACATGTACATGTACAGTACATGTAGATATGGTTAAAGTGACTATGCATATATGATGAAAAGAGAGTAGCAGTGGCGTAAAAGAGGGGTTGGCGGGTGATGGGTGGGACACAATGCAGATAGCCCGGTTAGCCAATGTGCAAGAGCACTGGTTGGTTGGCCCAATTGAGGAAGTAGGTACATGAATGTATAGTTAAAGTGACTATGGCAGCTTGCAGCTCGCGGCTGTGCTTCCTTTCGTAGTCTGGAATAGTTTGCAAGCCCTGCCACATAAGATGAGCATCAGAGCTGGTGTAGTATGATTCAATCTTAGCCCTGTATTGGCGCTTTGCCTGTTTGATGGTTAGACGCAGGGCATAACAGGATTTCTTGTAAGCATCCGGGTTAGTGTCCCGCACCTTGAAAGTGGCAGCTCTACCTTTTAGCTCAGTGCGAATGTTGCCTGTAATCCATGGCTTCTGGTTGGGGTAGGTACGTACAGTCACTTTGGGGACGACGTCCTCAATGCATTTATTGATAATGCCAGTGACTGATGTGGTGTATTCCTCAATGCCATCAGAAGAATTCCGGAACATGTTCCAGTCTGTGATAGCAAAACAGTTCTGTAGTTTAGCATCTGCTTCATCTGACCACTTATTTTATAGACTGAGTCACTGGTGCTTCCTGCTTGAATTTTTGCTTGTAAGCAGGAATCAGGAGGATAGAGTTGTGGTCGGATTTACCAAATAGAGGGCGAGGGAGAGCTTTGTTCCTCGTCTCTGTGTGTGGAGTACAGGTGATCTAGAATTTTTTTTTATCGGATTGCACATGTTAGGGATAGGCGGGACGCAAATGTCTCAACTGCCAATTGCCAGGGACAATGCAGAGCGCCAGATTCAGATAAAATACTATAAAATTCAAACTTTCATTAACCTCTTGAAACTCTAGGGGCGCTATATCATTTTTGGATAAAAAGACGTGTCCCGTTTTAAGCGCAACATTTTGTCACAAAAAGATGCTCGACTATGCATATAATTGGTAGCTTTGGAAAGAAAACACTCTGACGTTTCCAGAACTGCAAAGATATTTTCAGTGCGTGCCCTAGAGTGTGAGCTTCAGGCAAAACCAAGATGAGACGGCATCCAGGAAATGAGCAGGATTTTTGAGGCTCTGTTTTCCATTGTCTCCTTATATGGCTGTGAATGCGAGAGGAGTAAGTCTGCCCTTTCTGTCGTTTCCCCAAGGTGTCTGCAGCATTGTGATGTATTTGTAGGCATATCATTGGAAGATTGACCATAAGAGACCAGATTTACCAGGTGTCCGCCCGGTGTCCTGCGCCGAAATTGGTGCGCAAAAGTCAGCTGCAAGTATTTTTCCACAGAATTCAGAGAAGAAAGCAGGCTTCCACGAACGATATATCAATGAAGAGATATGTGAAAAAACACCTTGAGGATTGATTCCAAACAACGTTTGCCATGTTTCGGTCGATATTATGGAGTTAATTCAGAAGAAGTTTGACGTTGTTGGTGACTGAATTTTCGGTTCGTTCCGGTAGCCAAATGTGATGTACAAAACGGAGCGATTTCTCCTACACACAGACGCTTTCAGGAAAAACTGCGCATTTGGTATGTAACTGAGAGTCTCCTCATTGAAAACATCCGAAGCTCTTCAAAGGTAAATGATTTTATTTATTTGGTTATCTGGTTTTTGTGAAAATGTTGCGTGCTAAATGCTACTCAAAATGCTAAGCTAGCTTAGCATACTCTTACACAAATTAGTCAATTGCTATGGTTCAAAAGCATATTTTGAAAATCTGAGATGACAGTGTTGTTAAGAAAAGGCTAAGCTTGAGAGTAGGCACATTATTTTCATTTTATTTGCGATTTTCAGAAATCGTTAACGTTGCGTTATGCTAATGAGCCTGAGGCTTTAGTCACGATCCCGGATCCGGGATGGGGAGTTTCAAGAAGGTAAATCACACGTATAAGATACTCAATTAAAGCTACACTCATTGTGAATCCAGCCAACATGTCAGGTGTTAAAAATGCTTTTCGGTGAAAGCATAAGAAGCTATTATCTGATGAATGCACCAGCAGTAAACAAAGGGGTCAGCATATTTCATCACTGCAAGCGCTACACAAAACGTTGAAATAAAATATAAAACATGCATTGCCTTTGATGAGCTTCTTTTGTTGGCACTCCAATATGTGCCATAAACATCACAATTGGTCCTTTTGTTTGATTTATTCCGTCCATATATATATCCCAAATGTCCATTTATAAAGTGCGTTTGATCCAGAAAAAAACAGCTTACAAAAAACACAACTTCACTACAAAATCTTTCAAAAGTTGCCTATAAACTTTGCCAAAATACTTCAAACTACATTTGTAATACAACTTTATGTATTTTTAAGTGTTAATAATCGTTCAAATTGTAGACGGGGCAATCTGTGTTCAATACAGGAATGAAAACAAACCAGCGCCACTTTTCACGTCTTGCGCAACTCTCAACAGTGTACCCAGTTCCTAGTTGGCCTACTTCTTCATTGCACAAAGGAATAACCTCAACCAAATTCCAAAGACTGGTGACATCCAGTGGAAGCGGTAGGAACTGAAAACAGGTTCCTAAGAAATATCCCTTGGCAAATGACATGTCAGGGAACAGAGAGAGGGAAAAAAAAGATTCTGAACAGTTAGTCCTCGGGGTTTTGCCTGTTACATAAGTTCTGTTATACTCACAGACATGATTCAAACAGTTTTAGAAACTTCAGAGTGTTGTCTATCCAAATCTATGAATAATATGCATATCTTATATTCTTGGCATGAAGGAAGTTGAAATTGGGCACGCTATTTATCCAAAAGTGAAAATTCTGCCCCCTAGCCCCAAGAGGGAATGTTGATGGAAATTAGGTAGAACTGATTTCAGTTTCCCTGCATTAAAATCTCTGGCCACTAGGAGTGCCGCCTCTGGATGAGTGGTTTCCTGTTTGCTTATTTCCTTATACAGCTGACTGAGTGCGGTCTTCGTTCCAGCATCTGTCTGTGGTGGTAAATAAACAGCCACAAGAAGTATAGCTGAAAACTCTCGAGGCAAGTAGTGTGGCCTGCAATTTATAACAATATTCTCTACTTCACGCGAGCAAAATCTAGAGACTTCCTTAGATTTCAAGCACCAGCTGTTGTTTACAAATATGAACAGATCGCCCCCCTCGTCTTACCGGAATGTGCTGTTCTATCTTGCCGGTGCAGAATATATCACGCTAGCTGAATATTCCTGTCGTCATTCAGCCACGATTCCATGAAACACAGGATATTACAGTTTTTGATGTCCCGTTGGTAGGATATTCGTGATCGCACCTCATTTAGTTTATTGTCCAATGATTGCACGTTAGCGAGTAGTATTGACGGTAACGGCAGCTTTCCTACTCGCCTTTTTCGGGTCCTGACCAGGCATCCAGCTCTTTGTCCTCTGTACCTGCGTCGCTTCCTCTTGCAAATAACAGGGATGTTGGCCCTGTCGGGTGTCTCCCTATCCCAGTCTGCTGTCCCCACTTGCTTCAAAATGTCCACAGTTGTTCCTGTACCCAAGAAAGCAAAGGTAACTGAAGGTAACTAAATTACTATTGCCCCATAGCACTCACTTCTGTAATCATGAAGTGATTTGAGAGGCTAGTTAAGGATCATATCACCTCCACCTTACCTGACACCCTAGACCCACTACAATTTGCATACTGCCCCAATAGATCCACAGACAATGCTGTTCACCCTGTTCACCCATGCCTCCAACTCAATCATCAAGTTTGCAGATAACACAACAGGCCTGATTACTAACAATGATGAGACAGCCTGTAGGGTGGAGGTGGGGGCTCTGGTGGAGTGATGGCAGGAAAATAACCTCTCCCTCAACATCAACAAAATTAAGGTGCTGATCATGGACTTCAGGAGACAGCAGAGGGAGCACTCCCCTATCCACTTTGACAGGACTGCAGTAGAGAAGGTGAAAAGCTTCAAGTTCCTTGGCGTACACAGCACTGACAATCTGAAATGGTCCACCCACAGAGTCAGTGTGGTGAAAAGGCCGAAGGCATTTGGCTTGGCCAATAAAACCCTCACTAACTTTTACAGATGCACAATTGAGTGCATTCTGTTGGGCTGTATCAGCGCCTGGTTCCGTAACTGCACACATCACAACCGCAGGGCTCTCCAGAGGATGGTGCATTTTGCCCAACACATCACCTGGGGCACACTCCCTGCCCTCAAGGACACCTGCAGCACCTGATGTCACAGGAAGGCCAAAAAGATCATCAAAGACATCAACCACCCGAGCCACAGCCTATTCACCCCGTTATCACCCAGAAGGTGAGGTCAGTACAGGTGCATCAAAGCTGGGGCCGAGAGACTGAAAAGCAGCTTATATCGCAAGGCCATCAGACTGTTAAATAGCCATCACTAGCTGGCTACCACCCGGTTACTCAACCCTGCACCTTAGAGGCTGCTGCCCTATGTACATGGAATCACTGGTCACTTTAATAATGTTTACATACTGCTTTACTAATTTCCTATGTATATACTGTATTCTACTGTATTTTAGTCAATGCCACTCCAACATTGCTCATCCTAATATTAATATATGTTTTACTTTTACATTTCTGTGTATTGTTGTGGATTCTTAGATGCTACTGCACTGTTGGAGCTAGTAACACAAGCATTTCGCTACACCCACTATAACATCTACTATATACAGTTATATCTACTATATACCTGAAGGAGCACATAATTGTCCACCACACGGCGGAGGGGCACCCCTGTGACCAGTGTGGAAAGGTCTTCAAGTTACTACGTCTTCTGAAGGCGCATGAGCGGTTGCACTCAGGAGAGCGATCTGAACAGACAAGGAAATACAGTCACACCAGCCGTCGCAGGAGAAATTCGTCCAAAATGAGTTGATTTACTGCACAGTGGCTGCCTTCCATAGACACTGACTGGAATGCTAGTTTTATTATCCTGACAAATTGCCATTAGCTGAAATAATATTTCTAATATTTCTCTAAATAAAAGTATTTAGTCAGCCACCAATTGTGCAAGTTCTCCCACTTAAAAAGATGAGAGAGGCCTGTAATTTTCATCATAGGTACACTTCAACTATGACAGACAAAATGAGAAAAAAAATCCAGAAAATCACATTGTAGGATCTTTAATGAATTTATTTGCAAATTATGGTGGAAAATAAGTATTTGGTCACCTACAAACAAGCAAGATTTCTGGCTCCCACAGACCTGTAACTTCTTCTTTAAGAGGCTCCTCTGTCCTCCACTCGTTACCTGTATTAATGGCACCTGTTTGAAATTGTTATAAAAGACACCTGTCCACAACCTCAAACAGTCACACTCCAAACTCCACTATGGCCAAGACAAAAGAGCTGTCAAAGGACACCAGAAACAAAATTGTAGACCTGCACCAGGCTGGGAAGACTGAATCTGCAATAGGTAATCAGCTTGGTTTGAAGAAATCATCTGTGGGAGCAATTATTAGGAAATGGAAGACATACAAGACCACTGATAATCTCCCTCGATCTGGGGCTCCACGCGAGATCTCACCCCGTGGGGACAAAATGGTCACAAGAACGGTGAACAAAAATCCCAGAACAACACAGGGGGACCTAGTGAATGACCTGCAGAGAGCTGGGACCAAAGTAACAAAGCCTACCATCAGTAACACATTACACCGCCAGGGACTCAAATCCTGCAGTGCCAGACGTGTCCTCCTGCTTAAGCCAGTACATCTCCAGGCCCGTCTGAAGTTTGCTAGAGAGCATTTGGACGATCCAGAAGAAGATTGGTAGAATGTCATATGGTCAGATGAAACCAAAATATAACTTTTTGGTAAAAACTCAACTCGTCGTGTTTGGAGGACAAATAATGCCGGGTTGCATCCAAAGAACACAATACCTACTGTGAAGCATGGGGGTGGAAACATCATGCTTTGGGGCTGTTTTTATGCAAAGGGACCAGGACGACTGATCCGTGTAAAGGAAAGAATGAATGGGGCCATGTATCGTGAGATTTGGAGTGAAAACCTCCTTCCATCAGCAAGGGCATTGAAGATGAAACGTGGCTGGGTCTTTCAGCAGGACAATGATCCCAAACACACCGCCCGGGCAATGAAGGAGTGGCTTCGTAAAAAGCATTTCAAGGTCCTGGAGTGGCCTAGCCAGTCTCCAGATCTCAACCCCATAGAAAATCTTTGGAGGGAGTTGAAAGTCCGTGTTGCCCAGCAACAGCCCCAAAACATCACTGCTCTAGAGGAGATCTGCATGGAGGAGTGGGCCAAAATACCAGCAACAGTGTGTGAAAACCTTGTGAAGACTTACAGAAAACGTTTGACCTCTGTCATTGCCAACAAAGGGTATTTAACCTGTTGAAACTCTAGGGGCGCAATTTCATTTTTGGATGAAAAACGTTCCCGTTTTAAACAAGATATTTTGTCACAAAAAGATGCTCGACTATGCATATAATTTGGTAGCTTTGGAAAGAAAACACTCTGACGTTTCCAGAACTGCAAAGATATTTTATGTGCGTGCCCTAGAACGTGAGCTTCAGGCAAAACCAAGATGAGACGGCATCCAGGAAATGAGCAGAATTTTTGAGGCTCTGTTTTCCATTGTCTTCTTATATGGCTGTGAATGCGAGAGGAGTAAGTCTGCCCTTTCTGTCGTTTCCCCAAGGTGTCTGTCATGTCTTGTTATGTCTGTTCCTGTCCTTTCTCTTCACTCTGTCTCTCTCTGCTGGTCTTTTTAGGTTACCTTCTCTGTCTCTCATTCTTCAGCTGTTCTACATCTCCCCTAACTAGCTCATTCACTCCTTCCCACCTGTTCTCTCTTCCCCCTCTGATTAGGTCTCTATTTCTCTCTCTGTTCCTGCTACTTTCAGTGTCTGATTCTTGTTTGTGTTTTTGATGCCAGAAGCAAGCTGTCGTCCCGTTTGCTTCCACCTTGTCCTATCCTGTCGGAGTCCGCCTGGCAGGTGCATCCTGCATTATACTAACGTTCTTTTTGTTCCATTGACTACGTTGGAAGAGGATTTATGCCATTCCTGTTTTTCATTAAAGAACTCTGTTTTCTGTTAAAACCGCTTTTGGGTCTTCACTCAAGTACATAACAGAAGAATCAGACCAAGAATGGACCCAGCGGCTCCGGACCCTTTTCACTCCGCCGTCGAGATCCAGGGAGCGATGCTAGGCAGACACGAGAGGAATTGTCTGCTGCTCGACATGCCGTTGAAACCCTGGCCGTCCAAGTCTCCGACCTCACAAGACAGGTTCACCAACTCCACCTCGATCCGCCCACTTCCAGGGTTTCCGAGTCTCCGGAAGGATCAACAACCCGCTGTGTTACTCTGGGGAGCCCACTGAGTGCCGCCATTCCTCACTCAGTGTGATGTGGTGTTCTCTCTCCAGCCCAACACTTACTCCAGGAGCGCAGCCCGCATTACGTCATTTCTCTCCTTACCGGACGGGCGCGTGAGTGGGGCACGGCAATCTGGGAGGCGAGGGCTGAGTGTATTAACCAGTATCAGGACTTTAAGGAGGAGATGATACGGGTTTTTGACCTTCTGTTTTTTGGGAGGAGGCTTCCAGGGCCCTGTCTTCCCTATGTCAGGGGAATCGATCCATAACGGATTATTCTTGAGTTTCGCACTCTCGCTGCCTCTAGTGACTGGAACGAGTGCCGGCTTTGCTCGCTCGTTTTCTGGAGGGTCTCCTCGTCGAGGTTAAGGATGAGATCCTCTCCCGGGAGGTTCCTTCCAGTCTGGACTCCTTAATAGCTCTCGCTATTCGCATAGAGCGACGGTTTGATCTTCGTCGCCGAGCTCGTGGAAAGGAGCTGCGTTCTCCGTGCTCCCCTCTCCACATCACTGCCACCTGCCGCATCACTGCCACCCTCCTCCGCCGGCTCGGATGCTGAGCCTATGCAGCTGGGGGGTATCCGCATCTCGGCCAAGGAAAGGAACGGAGAATCACCAAAGCCTCTGTCTCTACTGCGGCTCCGCTGGTCATTTTGTCACCTCATGTCCAGTAAAAGCCAGAGCTCATCAGTAAGAGGAGGGCTACTGGTGAGCGCAACTACTCAGGCCTCTCCTTCTGGATCACGCACTACCTTTCCGGTCCATCTCCGCTGGCCCGGTTCATCTGCTTCCTGCAGTGCCTTGATAGACTCTGGGGCGGAGGGCTGTTTTATGGACGAGACCTGGGCTCGGGAACATGACATTCCTCTCAGACAGTTAGGGAGCCCACGGCCTTGTTCGCTTTAGATGGTAGTTCTCTCCCCAAGATTCAGTGAGACGCTGCCTTTAACCCTCACTGTCTCTGGTAATCATAGCGAAACCATTTCTTTTCTAATTTTTCGTTCACCTTTTACACCTGTTGTTTTGGGTCATCCCTGGCTAGTGCGCCATAACCCTTCTATTAATTGGTCTAGTAATACTATCCTATCCTGGAATGTTTCTTGTCATGTGACCTGTTTAATGTCTGCTATCCCTCCTGTTTCCTCTGTCTCTTCTTCACAGGAGGAGCCTGGCGATTTGACAGGGGTGCCGGAGGAGTATCACGATCTGCGCACGGTGTTCAGTCGTTCCAAGGCCACTTCTCTCCCTCCACACCGGTCGTATGACTGTAGTATTGATCTCCTTCCGGGAACTACTCCCCCCGGGTAGATTATACTCTCTGTCGGCTCCCGAACGTAAGGCTCTCGAGGATTATTTGTCGGTTTCGCTCGACGCCGGTACCATAGTCTCCTCCTCCTCTCCCGCCGGATCGGGGTTTTTTTTTGTTCAGAAGAAGGACGGGTCCCTGCGCCCATGCGTGGATTATCGAGGACTGAATGACATAACAGTTAAGAATCGTTATCCGCTTCCTCTTATGTCTTCAGCCTTCGAGATCCTGCAGGGAGCCAGGTTTTTCACCAAATTGGACCTTCGTAACGCCTACCATCTCGTGCGCATCAGGGAGGGGACGAGTGGAAGATCGGCGTTTAACACTCCGTTAGGGCACTTTGAATACCGGGTTCTTCCTTTCGGCCTCGTTAGCTCCAGCTGTCTTTCAGGCACTAGTTAACGACGTCCTGAAGACATGCTGAACATTTTTGTTTTTACGTTTACATGGACGATATCCTGATTTTTTCACCGTCTCTCTCGATTCATGTTCAGCACGTGCGACGCGTCCTCCAGCGCCTTTTGGAGAACTGTCTTTATGTGAAGGCTGAGAAGTGCACTTTTCATGCCGCCTCTGTCCCTTTGACAGGTTCCGTTATTTCCGCTGAGGGCATTAAGATGGATCCCGCTAAGGTCCAGGCTGTCATTGATTGGCCCGTTCCTAAGTCACGCGTCGAGCTGCAGCGCTTTCTGGGCTTCGCTAATTTCTATCGTCGTTTCATCCGTAATTTCGGTCAGGTGGCAGCTCCCCTCACAGCCCTTACTTCTGTTAAGACGTGCTTTAAGTGGTCCGTTTCCGCCCAGGGAGCTTTTGATCTTCTTAAGAATCGTTTTACTTCCGCACCTATTCTTGTTACACCTGACATCTCTAGTCAGTTTGTTGTTGAGGTTGAAAGCGTCAGAGGTGGGCGTGGGAGCCATTCTTTCTCCCAGCGCTCTCTCTCTGACGGCAAGGTCCATCCTTGCGCGTTTTTCTCTCATCGCTTATCGCCGTCAGAACGTAACTATGATGTTGGTAATCGCGAACTGCTCGCCATCCGCTTAGCCCTAGGCGAATGGCGACAGTGGTTGGAGGGGCGACCGTTCCTTTTGTCGTTTGGACTGACCATAGGAACCTTGTACATCCGTTCAGCCAAACGACTTAATGCGCATCAGGCTCGTTGGGCTCTGTTTTTCGCTCGTTTCGAGTTTGTTATTTCTTATCGTCCGGGCTCAAAAACACCAAGCCTGATGCTTTATCTCGTCTCTTCAGTTCTTCTGAGGTCTCCACCGAAGGGGATTCTCCCTGACGGGCGTGTTGTCGGGTTGACTGTCTGGGGAATTGAGAGGCAGGTAAAGCAAGCACTCGCTCACACTCCGTCGCCGCGAGCTTGTCCTAGGAACCTTCTGTTCGTTCCCGTTCCTACTCGTCCGGCCGTTCTTCAGTGGGCCCACTCTGCCAAGTTAGCCGGCCACCCCGGGCGTTCGGGGTACGCTCGCTTCCATTCGCCAGCGTTTCTGGTGGCCCACTCGGGAACGTGACGCGCGATTTGTCGCCGCTTGTTCGGTCTGCGCGCAGACTAAATCTGGGAACTCTCCTCCTGCCGGCCGTCTCAGACCGCTTCCCATTCCCTCTCGACCGTGGTCTCACATCGCTTTAGATTTTATCACCGGACTGCCTTCATCAGCGGGGAAGACAGTTATTCTTACGGTTGTCGATAGATTCTCTAAGGCGGCTCATTTCATTCCTCTCGATAAGCTCCCTTCTGCTAAGGAGACGGCTCAGATCATTATCGAGAATGTTTTCCGAATTCATGGCCTTCCGTCTGACGTCGTTTCCGACAGAGGCCCGCAGTTCACGTCTCAAACTTTGGAGGGAGTTTTGCCGTTTGATTGGGGCTTCCGTCAGTCTCTCGTCCGGCTTTCATCCCCAGTCTAACGGTCAAGTCCGAACGGGCCAATCAGACTGTTGGTCGCATTTTACGCAGTTTTCTTTTCGTAACCCTCGTCTTGGTCAGAACAGCTCCCCTGGGCAGAGTGGCCCACAACTTCGCTTCCCAAAAATCGTCTGCTACCGGTCTATCCCCTTTTCAGAGTAGCCTCGGGTACCAGCCTCCGCTGTTCTCATCTCAGCTCGCCGAGTCCTGCGTCCCCTCCGCTCAGGCTTTTGTCCAGCGTTGCAGCGCACCTGGAAGGGGTCAGGTCGGCACTTTGCCGTAATAGGGCGCAGACTGTGAGGGCCGCTAATAGCGTAGGACCAAGAGTCCTAGATATTGTTGCGGTCAGAGAGTATGGCTCTCCACTCAGAACCTTCCCCTTAAGACAGCTTCTCGCAAGTTGGCCCCGCGGTTCATTGGTCCGTTCCGTATTTCTCAGGTCATTAATCCTGTCGCAGTGCGACTTCTTCTCCCGGCTATCTTCGTCGCGTTCACCCGGTCTTCCATGTCTCCTGTGTTAAGCCCGTTCTTGGCGCCCCCGCTCGTCCCATCCTTGTCGAGGGCGCACCCATCTACAGGGTTCGTAAGATTTTGGACATGCGCCCTCGGGGCCGTGGTCATCAGTACCTAGTGGATTGGGAGGGTAAGGAGAGGAGTTGGGTTCCCTCTCGGGACGTGCTGGACCGTTCGCTGATCGATGATTTCCTCCGTTGCCGCCAGGTTTCCTCCTCGAAGGAGGCGCTCGGTGAGTGGGGGGCTTCGTACTGTCATGTCTTGTTATGTCTGTTCCTGTCCTTTCTCTTCACTCTGTCTCTCTCTGCTGGTCTTTTTAGGTTACCTTCTCTGTCTCTCATTCTTCAGCTGTTCTGTCTCCCCTAACTAGCTCATTCACTCCTTCCCACCTGTTCTCTCTTCCCCTCTGATTAGGTCTCTATTTCTCTCTCTGTTCCTGCTACTTTCAGTGTCTGATTCTTGTTTGTGTTTTTGATGCCAGAAGCAAGCTGTCGTCCCTATGTTTGCTTCCACCTTGTCCTATCCTGTCGGAGTCCGCCTGGCAGGTGCATCCTGCATTATACTAACGTTCTTTTTGTTCCATTGACTACGTTGGAAGAGGATTTATGCCATTCCTGTTTTTCATTAAAGAACTCTGTTTTCTGTTAAAACCGCTTTTGGGTCTTCCCAAGTACATAACAGTGTCTGCAGCATTGTGACGTATTTGTAGGCATATCATTGGAAGATTGACCATAAGAGACCACATTTATCAGGTGTCCGCCCGGTGTCCTGCGCCGAAATTGGTGCGCAAAAGTCAGCTGCAAGTATTTTTCCATGGAATTTATAGAAGAATGCAGGCTTCCACGAACGATATATCAATGAAGAGATATGTGAAAAAACACCTTGAGGATTGATTCCAAACAACGTTTGCCATGTTTCGGTCGATATTATGGAGTTAATTCGGAAAAAGTTTGACGTTGTAGGTGACTGAATTTTCGGTTCGTTTCGGTGGCCAAATGTGATGTACAAAACGGAGCGATTTCTCCTACACACAGACGCTTTCAGGAAAAGCTGCGCATTTGGTATGTAACTGAGAGTCTCCTCATTGAAAACATCCGAAGCTCTTCAAAGGTAAATGATTTTATTTATTTGGTTATCTGGTTTTTGTGAAAATGTTGCGTGCTAAATGCTACTCAAAATGCTAAGCTAGCTTAGCATACTCTTACACAAATTAGTCAATTGCTATGGTTCAAAAGCATATTTTGAAAATCTGAGATGACAGTGTTGTTAAGAAAAGGCTAAGCTTGAGAGTAGGCGCATTATTTTCATTTTATTTGCGATTTTCAGAAATCGTTAACGTTGCATTATGCTAATGAGCCTGAGGCTTTAGTCACGATCCCGGATCCGGGATGGGGAGTTTCAAGAAGATAACAAAGTTTTGAGATAAACTTTTGTTATTGACCAAATACTTTTTTTCCACCATAATTTGCAAATAAATTCATTAAAAATCCTACAATGTGATTTTCTGGATTTTTTTTCTCATTTTGTCTGTCATAGTTGAAGTGTACCTATGATGAAAATTACAGGCCTCTCTCATCTTTTTAAGTGGGAGAACTTGAACAATTGGTGGCTGACTAAATACTTTTTTGCCCCACTGTATGTGTATTTGACCAATAAAATTTGATATAATTTGATTTGATTATGGAGAATGTTGTGACCCAGTCATATCCAATTCTAAATGAAGGAACAGTGAGGTTCCGCATGTCAATTTACATGTTACATCATAGGGCAGAGTAACAGGGAGTGCTTGTCATTCACACAGATGTAGCATCTTCATTTGATCACTTTTGTTGCTGAGAATTTTCGTGAACAGCAGGAAATGCAAACTTGTAGTGTATTTAAGGCTTTAAAAGGCCTCTAAAGTTAGTAACATTAACAACAAATGAAAAGTCATATTATTTACTCTTTGTCTCTGGGACCACTTTGTAAGACATACCGTTGAGAAATTGCCCTTACCATTGCACTTGTGACACGTACTGCTGCGTGTGGGACACTGGGTCTCGCCCCATGTCATCTGTGTGACCACATCTGTAACACTGTCTTTCGTTATGTTGGACTTTGGCTATGGATCATCCTTGACCGAGTTCAGTATGTGACCACATCTGTTACATTAGGTAGGTTTCCATCCAATTGGTGACACATTTTCATGTGAATATTCTAAAAATCCACATAAAAAATACATGCATTTTCCCACCAGTGGTGTGTTTCCATCAAACTAACTTGTTGCAGATAAAAATCAGTGTGTGATGAAGTAGTGCACAACCATTTTACTTTTTCGCTCAATGTGTTTCCAATGCATTTTCAACTCCACACAAAAACTGTTGCATTAAATAGCAAATGTGCCCATTCTGATCTTGGCACATGCGCTCATGCCAACATCTCGCAGATACAGTGCAGGTAGGCTAGTCTATTATGGATAAGAGTGAGAATTTGTCAAACGGCAGTCAAGCATCGATCATCATGTCACCGGAATAAAACCCTCAATATTTGTTGGAAAGGAGCATCAAGCTCATACCGTGCACTTTCACCACCCTGTGAAGATTATCATAATTTATTTTATCTGTAGATAAACGGCATGGTTTCCCAAGTCATAGTTGGAGGACCGAACACCATATCATCGCTTGACTCAAAGTAACTTCGATTTTATGGTTATTATATCAATATTTGCACATAAAGGATTTTCCGAGCCATTTCTGGCATAACAAATTTTACAAACAAAAATGATCCCACCATATCGAGCAAACAAATCATCTGTCTGCATTCATACAATTGTTCCCAAAACTTCCTTTTTCCATCAAAGTTGTCATAATTTTAAAAATACGTTATGACTTTACTCGCATAAAAGCTTTGAATGGAAAGGTGTCTTTTGTTATTTCCCTTATCTGAGTTCAGTTTCCACTTTGAGGTTTGCACGTCTCCCTCCTTTTTGTGCGACACAATTAACAGTCTCTGTCTCCGCCTAAACTGTCATTGACATGGCTGGCATCTGTCCTCTATTCTCTTGCACTGAGAGGCTAGTTCCAATGTGTGGGCTAGCATAGGCCTGGCGCCTTCCTCCAGAAACTTTCTGCACACAGTCTGATGTACATTTGCTAAGAATGGCATCCCTGATCTGATTCTCATTATCATCTGCAAAATCAGCGTCTCTTGCAGCCTGCCTAAGGTGAAAGCTAAATTGTTGTACAGTGTCACCTTCCTTTTGTGCAATTTTCTGAAATGTTTAGCTCTGATCGCGATGCTATAATCCATAACCATCCCCATGGTATGGCAAAGTGACAGGGACCCCCCCACCCAAGGAAATTTTATAAAATTGAAACTCGTTTACTGCATTTTTATACAATAAATAAATCGCTAAAATGCAATTTGGGGAACAGCAAGAATAAGCTAAATCTACACCGGCCATCATCACCTTATTGCTGTACAGTAACTACATTCACCTCAGTCAATAGGGGACTTAACATTCTACAAACATGTCATACAATAATTAACTGCTACACACTTGCTCAGCACTGGCAAACTGGCTCAAACCATAATATAAAGAGAAATGGGTGGCCCCGGTGCACAACTGAGCAAGAAGACAAGTACAGCTTCATTAAATAGTACCCTCAAAACACCAGGCTCAACGTCAACAGTGAAGAGGCAACTCCGGAATGCTGGCTTTCTAAGTGTCTGTGTTCTTTTTTGCGTATTTAATCTTTTATTTTTATTGGCCAGGATGAGATATGGCTTTTTCTTTGCAACTCTGCCTAGAAGGCCAACATCCCGGAGTCCAGTCATCACTGTTGACTTTGAGAATGGTGTTTTGCCGGTACTATTTAATGAAGCTGCCAGTTGAGTACTTGTAAGGCGTCTGTTTCTTAAACTAGACACTCTAGTATAGTTTTAACTCAAGTTAAACAGCAGTTACCTAGCCAAAGCCATCTACTACAGACATCTTTACCTCTGCACTGTCACGCTGTTCCCTGAAGCTGCGTTGATGCCAGCCATACAAACAGCATTCCTTCCAGCTCCGCATTGTCCTAAAGTCAGCCCACTTATACCGCTAAACTGCATTGGATTGGAATGATTTTAGTAGCCTATTTTAAATTGTTACTATTGACCTTGGTTATGACAACTGCCATATCCAATTGACACCCCTGACCACCCCGGTCTCTGGTAGCGTCTAAAAACGATCCTGAACATCTGGTCCTGAGAGATGCAAAGTAGAGTGTCAGTAATTAGTCCATTGATATCGGCATACAGTTCAAATGATTTTAGCCATCTTGTCCATCTTGGGTGTAGCCGGGTTGGAAAAACATGCAAAGTTTTGTATCCTGCTTTTCTCCATGCTAGCTAACCTTACTAAGCTTCTTAAAAAAAAAACTTTCTGATTAAACACATGGAAATTCGGTAATCCTTGTCTCCGTTGTTCTGTCTCCGTCTTAATACTTCATTAGACAGACTGAATTAAAACATAAATGAATCAAATAAGACTCAGACCGCATTACTGCATGCATGTCCACTTTAATGCATGCCACACAATGTGCATCTTTTGTTGTAGTTCCAGCATACCACACATGTAGTGATGTTATACATTAAGGATGCCTACAGGTGTCAAACCCAAACCCAATACATGACAATTTCCACGTTGACAAGTGAGATAAGGGTGGAAGGAAACCAATGAGTGGTGAGAGAAGGGGTGGGGGAGTCTCTGTCGAGGCAGGGGCAGGGAAGGCAGGGAACATCAGAAAAGTTGAGTTAGGTTGACTGACTTGTCATGGCCCAGTTTAGGGTGGTGTGCGAGAAGGGTGGTCAGTAAATCAATGAGAGTGGTCAGGAGGGAGTTATTGAGAGGATTGATGAGAGTAGTGAGTGAGCTAGTGATGGTCTTAGACCGATCGATGAGGGTGGTGACTGAATATATGAGGCTGGTGACGGAATTCAGTGAAATTATGAGTGGAAAATTGGAGGGTGCACAAAGTATGTGAGGATGGCTTGGGGGTGGACTGAAGGGGGGCTAGGCCCCCTGCATGGGAATTGGAGGATTTAGAATTTTTCAAACACCTGAAATAGTTTTTTCCCACAATCTTTATGCTTAATTTTATGTCAAGAATATATATATTTTTCTGTAAATATAATACGTCTGGAGCTGTCTGTATCCTCCTGACTGGTGTTTTTCTTTTTTTAAGAACTAAATATGCCTTTCTGCGTCTGCTAAAATCTGTGTAAAAGATTGAAAGGAATGTGAGTCTTATTCTGTATATTTAGTATTTTTTTGTTTTTATAATGTCTACTAACCTTACCAGCAGGCATGCCAGCTATGATAGTTAGACAAGCTAGCTACTCTAACTTGATTGATAGCCTGAAATGGCTTCTTGGTAGCTAGTTATGAGATTGGGAACCTATCTGGGCTAGCTAAATCCAACTTCATGTGCACCTGTGTCCCCTATGGGCATGATGCATCTGAGATCGTGTGAATGTTAAATTCATAACACATTTGATAGCAAACTGACGCCTAGCTCTGTGGAACGTCAATGCAATTTTACCTCAGGTTGTTTAATAGAGGGCACTATGGCTTTATGCTCCAACAGGTTTTATTCAGAATAGTTCTGAAATGGATATTGTGATTCGCTCTGAGGACAATAGTTGTCAAGGTGTTCATTTTGGTAAAATGGCAACTATATTGTTTATGTCTTCATTTGAAGAATACCTTTGATAGCTTTTGGATTACTGTCAATTGGGATTCAGCTAGAATACGTTTATAACACTGACATAGACATAATTTAGCACCTCTTTGTCAAACAATATTTTAGTTTTGATATGATGAGTACCTGAAATCAAGTGTGAAAGCAGCTCCATGATCATGAGAAATGTGTCATCCTGTTAGGTGTAGATGTAATTCCTAAAGTAACAACTAAAGTGTCTGAAATGACAGTTGTTTGCCATCACAATTTACATTTAAATGTGTTCAGGAAGTCTCAGGATTCGTCAATGAACCGATGATTGCTGCAGTGCAAGCTACAGTGCTCTCTGTAATTATTGGGACAGCGAAGAATTTTGGCTTCTTTAGGCTCTATACTCCAAAGGTTTTGAATTGAAATCAAACAGTGAAAATGTTCAACTTTAATTTGAGGGTATTTTCATCCATATCAGGTGAATTGTTTTGAACTTAAAGCACATTTTGTACGTAGTTCCCCTATTTTAGAGTACCAAAGGCACACACATACTCACACACACTCGTGCACACACACACACAATTTTACCTCCACACCCCTCCCCTAACAGCACATCTCAAAGGTTGTGGGTGATATTACAGCTACTTTCAGGTTGTCTCATTATGTAAGTACAGATTGGACCTGTTATATAAGCTACGGTGGCCCCAGAGCCACACACAGACCCCCAGCAGAGAGACAGAACCCAGTTAGTGGATCCTTCCTACCACCTGTCTGCTGATGGTATGTCTCAGTAACACTAGCTCAGTTCATCCCCATGGGGTACTGCCTGTTGGCTCCCTTCCCAAGCAGCCCTTTGTCTCTGTGTGATCACATCGTTCAGTAACCCAAAAACACTCCCTTTTTATTTTGTAGTTTTTGGAACCCAGTCTCTTGATGTGGTGCAATGCATAGCAGTTTAGAGTTATTCTCTTGAAAATAAAATGATCAAAAGAAAAATCCTATGTCACAACTGTACAGGCCTACTGTTTAAAATGGGATTTACAGCTATGTATATTAAGAAAAAAAAGTTTAATATTTTCCAACATAGAAATGGAAATAATCTATGAATGTCATTGAACAGATAATTATGAAATATTAAAAGTTTCAGACTTATACAAATATTATTTTATGGCTATGTTGTTGCAATCTAGTCAAACTTTTTTTGTATGATGAAACCCACACTTTGATGAGACTGGGGGTGTTTGTTGACTGTAGCTGACTTTATAGCCTTGGTGGTGGACCCACATGGTAGCGGACCCGTGGTTCCAATCATCATCACCAACCCTGCTCCTACTTTCATGAGTCTAGACCATCATTTTGTTTTTGAGGCTTTGAGGCTATCCCTTTTAGTCTTTAAAAGGTGTTTTGTGCCTAGTGTATTTTGAAAAGCTACATCTCAATTCCTCCTTGTATTGCTCTTTCAATCAGACATTCTCTCTCACTCCTCTTTCCTACTCAGTAGGTAGCTTTAAACACATACTCATTATGCCCTGCAATTTAATTGAAAATGCATTTACCAAAATTTGATTTGTTCATAATTAAGATTCTATGAAGCTGATCGGGGGGTTGGATCATTTCTAGGCATTACATTGGATACCCATAGAGGGAATTTTCAGATCTGCCAGGTTCTTAGAGAAGGGATTATGTGATAGTGTTTATACGACTACACTATGCAGTACATATGCAGTACTTATACACATTAGTCTGTGGGGGTTGGTTTGACGATATAAGATCAGCCTTATGGAGCACCCAGATGACAGGAGAGGATAAGGTAATGATTCCTGTTCTGTCTCTGAATTATTACTGAATTAGACGGACCAAATTAAACCCTAACTTAATCAAATAAGAATGCATGACTGCATATATGTCCACTTTACTGCATGGCAGACAATGTGTATATTGTTCCGTAGTCCCAGAATATCACACATCAAGTAGTGGTGTCATACATTAGAGATGCCCACAGGTGTCAAACCCAAACCCAGTACATGACATCTCTCCTTTTCTGGAAGATAAACGTTCAACTGTGATAACAAACCTAGGACTTGGGTAGCGGAATGACTTTAGCTTCCCTCAAGGCCTGAGGGCACACACTCTAGTAAGCTTAAATTGAATGTACAGGCTGAGCAGGAGGGTCCCCAGTTTTGACCCTTGGGGCACGCCCTCGTCATAGGTGAGAGTGGGCGACATCTATTTTCTTACTCTGATGCACTGGGTTTTCTGCCTTCAGGGTATGATTTCATCCATCTCTAGGCATTGGGGGAAATGTTGAGTTTTGTGATGAGAACGTCATGGTTAACAGTATCAAATGCTTTCCTAGAAACACAGCCCCAACAATGCCCCCTTTGTCCATCTTGGACAGCACATTTTCAAGAAGAAAGCAGTTGGCAGTTTCTGTGGAGTGTTTTGCTCTGAAGCCAAACTGCATGGAGGGTAATGTGAAGGGGCTGTTGTTGAAGTGGGCAATCAGTTACTCTGCTGCACACTTTTCAGCAACCTTAGACAACAGAGGTGGTATACTAATGGCCCTGTAATTACTCACGTCAGCAGGGTCATCTGATTTAAAGATGGGTGTTTTTATGGCTGACTTCAAGACCCTTGGAAACACCCCCTGACCAATAAATGTGTTGGTGACCTTAGTAATTGGGCCAGTGAATGAGTCTTTGTGGTTTTTAAGAAAGGTAGAGTCCAGCCAAAACACATCTTTGGCTTTAGAGATCTTTAGTGAACTAATCACCTTGTTCACCTCTGACTCAGAAACCCCGCTTATGGTGAAAACGGGATGAGTGTCATTCACTGGCACTGATCCCAAGAAACCAGTGGAGGGGATTTGTGTCAGTACCTTGACAGAGTCAACAAAGTTGGAATTGAAGGTTGTTGCTATTTAGACTGCATCCTATGTTAGACAGTCGTTAACCTTGATTCCTAGTCTTTTTTGCAGTGTTACTATGTTCTTTGCTGTTAACCTTTTTAGATTCTGCCAGATGTGTGTTGATACAAAAAAGTTTGCCTTGGCTTGTATCTGATTTGAATCTGATTTGCTTTCGGAAGCCATGTATTCTGGTCTGGATTGTGGTTTGAAAAACATGACTTTCAGCTTCCACATTTGTATAGGACAGAAGATCGTTCCAGTTATTTCCCTTAATTGCATTTTCAAATCATTTAATTCACCCTTAATTATGCTGAGCTGACCAGGCTTTCCAACAGTAGAGAGGTTAATAAACTTAAAAAGCTTTCTGGCTATGACTATCAGATTATGGTCAGACAGCCCAGTAACGATATTGAACAATTTAGTCTCTCTCTCTGGTTTATTACTGAACACCAGCTCAATCTGTGCTTTAGAATAACAAGTCAGGTTTCCTACAAGACATATATAATTAACAAATTTCCCATTAAGACTACCTCGTTTCCAAAATCACATTCCCTAAGCAAAAAAAAACAAACACTTTTGGCGCAAGGTTTCTCCCTCATCTTTTGATTGAAGAGTATGTTGGCGGGACTCTGTCCTGTGGTGGCATAGCCTATGCACTTGTACACAGCCATATACTTTCTTAGTTAGTTTCCAGTCCAGACCTTCTGTCTGTGCGATTCTGAAACTTTTCATCAGTGATGCATTTTGGCGCTCAACCTTTCTGTTGGCCCGTTTTTTGTTGTTTGCAGGTGTGTGATTCCGTTGCTTTCACAATATACTTCCCATTCAGTAGATTTGACTTGAGGGCCTCGGTCAGATTTACAGGTCACAGCACAGGCAGTCCATGTCTACTAAAATATTGCTTCACAACTGTCAATCACCTTGTCTGTTGTTTATCGATTTCAGCATGTCATACTCATAGTAGCAGCTATAATAGTCTACCACAACAAGTACAGAGTGCCCTGTTGGCAGGGGATGGTAAGTCCATGGCTACATCCTACCAGAGACCTTCAGGTAATGGTGTAGGGCACAGTGGGTCTTGTGCGTCATGTCTGGCTACTGTTTGACAATCGTGGCTTCCCTTTCGATGCCAGGATACCAAACATTGGTTCTGAGATGCTGCTTTGTGCCCACTATTCCTATTCCTTGCTGGTGCAAGTGCTCGTGCATGTCGTGCCTGTGGCAGCACTGTGTGTTCTGCGTACAACTAGATATCCAACAACACATTCACTCTCTACTTGCGCATAAGCTTTACAGTTCTCAAAAGGTCCACTTGCAATAGTATTACGTACCTTTCTCAGCTCTGGGCCTTTGGCTGAGGCTTCCATTACCTCTCTGGAAGTCAGTGCTTTGGCTGTTGCGCTCACTGCAACAAGCCTCACATAGTCATCTGATTTGTGTGAGTGTTTTTCTGGCTGTGCTGTCATTCCAAGCAGGCAGCTTCTCACCTTTGAGATGTTCTCTGGCTCCCTGGCCCTCATCACAGCTCATACTCTGTCTGCTGTCGGTCCGATGCCTTTGGACTCATCTACTGTTGGGATAGGATAACGTTCCCTGACAATAGCCTGGTTTGCTCGTCTCATGTCTAAGCATATTCGTATCTCATCATGTGCCTTTGGTACAACGACCAAATGGGCTCACCTTTGGGTCAATGTGCAGACTAATCTGCTTTGTTTTTAGTTTTCGCACTCCCTGGAACACTTGTGGGTATTGCTGTTGTAGTGACTGCTTGGTGTCTGTCATCAGCACTTATTCTCAGAACCCCCAGTTTCATAGCTGTGTCTTTGCCCAGGAGTGGTTCTGCATTTAATTGGATTACAATGAACTCTGGTTGATCAGTTCTTTTGCTTTTTGTGATTTCACATTTGAATGCACCCTTTGAATACAGTTTTCACTCTGTCTGAGGGACATACAGTGGCTTGCGAAAGTATTGGCATTTTTCCTATTTTGTTGCCTTACAACCTGGAATTAAAATAGATTTTTCTGGGGTTTGTATCATTTGATTTACACAACATGCCTACCACTTTGAAGATAAAACATTTTTTATTATGAAACAAACAAGAAATAACACAAAAAAACTGAAAACTTGAGCGCGCATAACTATTCACCCCCCAAAGTCAATACTTTGTAGAGCCACCTTTTGCAGAAATTACAGCTGCAAGTCCCTTGGGGTATGTCTCTATAAGATTAGCACTTCTAGCCACTGGGATTTTTTCCCATTCTTCAAGGCAAAACTGTTCCAGCTCCTTCAAGTTGGATGGGTTCCATTGGTGTACAGCAATCTTTAGGTCATTCCACAAATTCTCAATAGGATTGAAGTCTGGGCTTTGACTAGGCCATTCCAAGACATTTAAATGTTTCCGCTTTGTCACGTAGAGTAGGCCAGAAGGCTATACTGGAAAACCTAACCTCTATCAAAATAAAAATATGGCGGAGCCGCAAAAGTTCTTCTGTGCAAGGGTGTTTATTTACAAAGTGATTCCGGAACAAAAACAACAGTACTGGCCATCCATAGAGGAGTTCGAATGACGAGAAACCTGTCGATGCCTGAGGCATCTCCCTGTAAGCAAAAAGCAGAAAGGGTATCCACTTATCCCAGTCTTTACCAGTGTCAGCCACAAACTTCCTCAGCATGTTTTTGAGCATTTGATTGAATCTCTCTACGAGCCCATCCGTTTGGGGATGGTAGGGAGTGGTTCTCAAGCCTTAAAAGCCCAGCTGTTGGTGGAGTTGAACCATCAGTCGCGAGGTGAAGTTTGTCCCTTGAAGTTTGTCCCTTGGTCCGTCAGGATTTCATCTGGGATTCCTACACGAGAGAAGAGCTGAACAAGGGCACTGATTATTTTTGGAATGGTTATGGAACCGAGGGGAAGGCTTGTTGGAACCGGGCGGCATAGTCACAGATCACCAATATATACTTGTAACCTGAGCTACTCTTCTCCAAGGGTCCAACAATGTCCATTGCAATTCTCTTGAATGGGGTAGAGATAACTGGCAGTGAACATAGAGGAGCCTGGTCAGACATACAGACAGCACTGGGTTTCTGGCACGTGGGCATGATTTGCAGTAGGTTTGTACATCAGTATACATAGAGGGCCAAAAGAAATGGGAGCCTAAGATAGGTCTTACGTTGCCCTAGATGACCTGCCCATGGAACTGTATGTGCAAGGTTGAGAACAAGTCGTCTACAGGTAGATGGCACCACCAACTTCCTGCTATCTGCCTCTGACCCAAGGTAGAGTATGTGGTTGTCTACCATTTAAATCCCCCCACATGAAGATTGACTGTCCCCAGCTAAGGCCTTGTCAAACAAACATTTGAAGGTTGCGTCAGATTTCTGCAGTGTAGCAAAATTTTGCGGAACATCCCATTGCACCTCTAACCCAGACACATCAGCAACAGGTACAGGGGTTCCCACATACTTCTCAAGATACCGCTAGCTGCGTGACTTTCTGGGCCCTTTTGGGCCCTCTCAACTGTAAGCTCAGCTGTGGGTTGCTGTGACTGGTCACCATGGACACATTGGATCAGTGTCTGGTGACCGTAATCAACGTCATTAACAACTACATTACCTTTTCTGATCAATGACAGGGAACTGCCTGTGTCAATCATTGCAGTAAGACTTTTACCATTCACTGTACCAAGCCTGACCCTTCCCGAGTCTGTCTATTCTGAACACCATCCCCCTCTCTGGGTACATAACAGTAACCTGAGAGCTTGGGTTTACGTAGCGGACACATTGAAGCTTTTTGACCCTGCTGCCGGCAGTAAAAACAGGTCAGAGCGAACTGCTTGATCCCTTACCTCCCTCCTCCCAGACACATAACCCCCAAAGTTACCTCCACCATCTCTGGCATCTCTGATGTCCCTTGTGTCTCTGAGACTCCTTGGAGCGAGGGCTGCAGGTCATGGTGGGCCCGCTTTACGTGCATTAAGGTACTACAGTGCAAGCTTGGCTGCCATAAGCCTGTTCTTGGGCTCGTGCTCTCGGACCCAGGTTCGAATGTCGTGTGGTAGAACTTGTAGAAGTTGCTCGAGGATGATGACCTCACCGATTTCGTCCTGTGTCTTCTCCTCCGGTCGAACCCATCACCCTTAAGGCGATGGTACGTCTCTGTCGGTGACTCACCCGATGGTGTCGATGCAGCTCTGAAGCGTTGACGGTAGATCTCCGGGGAGATGTCGAAATTCACGAGCAGCGCCTCCTTCAAGCCCTTGTAGACGTTGGACAGCCCCTCATCCATTGCTGTTTAAGCCTCTAAGGCCTTGCCCGTGAGCAATGGGACAAGCCTGTAGGCCCACTCTACCTCCGGCCACTGCGACGTCTTGGCCAATGCGCTCAAACCTCAAGAGGTAAGTTGCAATGTCCTCCCCCTGCTGGTATGAGGGCATCTTTGGCTCCTTCCTCAGGAATGCTGGAAGATGGATGTTACTGGACTAGTCTCCTGGTACTGGGGCTGGCCTCATTACTGCTTGGGGAGCCTGCTATGGAGTTGTCCCTGCTGCGTCGAGCCTTTGTCGTCCTGGTGTTGGCAGACTCAATCTTGGGCTCTCACTGACGAGTTCCACTAGGTGAGGACCTGTGAGGATAGATTGGCGTAGGCCCCGTAACTCCTGCTTGAGGTCTTCGTGCCTCCTCTCAAGGCAGGTGAAAAGTTGCTGGAAAAGGGCTACCATGGTTGGGTGTGGTTCTGGTCCCCCAACTGCTCCTTCAGTCAGTTGGTCTTTTATGACTGTATCTGCTGGTTCAACCGGTAGCTCAAACTGTTCTGGTTGTGTTTGGCCCCTTGGTCGAGCTCCTAGTTTTTCATAATTAACCTCTTCTTCACCAGACGATTCCATAGTATTCCACCCCGTTTCAACTTCAGATACCTTTTCTGACAGTTGATGCTGCTGCTGAGAACGCAATCCTGTCCGCATTCCTTTACCTCTCTTGTTGGAACTCACTGATTTGCGGTGCACCATCCCACCACTGCCACCATATGTCACGTAGAGTAGGCCAGAAGGCTATACTAGAAAACCTAGACACTATCAAAATAAAAATATGGCGGAGCCGCAAAAGTTCTTCTGTGAAAGGGTGTTTATTTACAAAGTGATTCCGGAACAAAAACAACAATACTGCCATCAAACATATACCGTATGGGCCAGCTAAAAACAATGCTACCCCATCCACAGCTCCTTCCAGAATGCCTCTCCATGAACTGAAAGAGATGCTCCTTTTGTAGGGCCAGCCCCTCAATTAACACTAATTAATTAAGCAATTACCTAGTCAATCCTAGATTTTCCATTTAACTAAACATACTAATGTATATACATTGAAACACATTTATGAACAATATCACAACATTTACAAAATTACATCACTACTGACAGTGTCTTTCAATATGCCCATTTCCATTAACTTCTTGTGACTACAAACCCGTATCCGGGAGCGTAATCATAGCCTCAAGCTCATGACCATAACACCTATTCATGAAAATCGCAAATTAAATGAAATAAATACATTGAAACACAAGCTTAGCCTTTTGTTAACAACACTGTCATCTCAGATTTTCAAAATATGCTTTTCAACCAAAGCTACACAAGCATTTGTGTAAGAGTATTGATAGCCTATCATAGCATTAAGCCTAGCATTCAGCAGGCAACATTTTCACAAAAACAAGAAAAGCATTCAAATAAAATAATTTACCTTTGAAGAACTTTGGATGTTTTCAATGAAGAGACTCTCAGTTAGATAGCAAATGTTCTTTTTTCCAAAAAGATTATTTGTGTAAGAGAAATAGCTCCGTATTGTTCATTACGTTTGGCTAAGAAAAAAAAATGCAGTCAACACAACGCCAAACTTTTTTACAAATTAGCTCCATAATATCGACAGAAACATGGCAAACGTTGTTTAGAATCAACCCTCAAGGTGTTTTTCACAATTCTATTCGATGAGAAATCATTCGTGGCAGTTGGTTTCTCATCAGAGGCAAACGGAAAAATACTGCAGCTGGAGATGGAGGACACCAAGCGACACCTGGTAGATATAGTCTCTTATGGTCAATCTTCCAATGATATGCCTACAAATACGTCACAATGCTGCAGACACCTTGGGGAAAACGTGGAAAACGTAAGCTGACTCCTAGCTCCTCCACAGCCATATAAGGAGTCATTGCCATGAGGCGGTTTCAAAAAATGCGGCACTTCCTGATTGGATTTTTATCTGGTTTTCTTTCTGTAACATCAGTTCTGTGGCACTCACAGACAATATCTTTGCAGTTTTGGAAACGTCAGATTGTTTTCTTTCCAAAGCTGTCAATTATATGCATAGTCGAGCATCTTTTCGTGACAAAATATCTTGTTTAAAACGGGAACCTTTTTCATCCAAAAATTAAAATAGCGCCCACTAGCACCCCCTACAAAGTCAGCCCAATTTCCTTAACTCAGGTCAATTTATCCAGCATACCCGGAAGCTACAGAGATGGAGAGAGAGAGGAACAGAACAAACAAACAACGCACTCATCCATAACATCAATAAGTATAATAAATATTGCTTATATTAAATATGAACACTGACATAAGTGTGAAATGTATGTACTAAGACAGAGAAGTTAACCTGTTGCGTCGTGCAATCCCGGATCCGGGATTCTATTTATAGCCTCAAGCTCATTAGCATAACGCAACGTTAACTATTCATGAAAATCGCAAATGAAATGAAATAAATATATTTGCTCTCAAGCTTAGACTTTTGTTAACAACACTGTCATCTCAGATTTTCAAAATATGCTTTTCAACCATAGCTAAACAAGCATTTGTGTAAGAGTATTGGTTGCTAACATAGCTATAAGCCTAGAATTCAGCCAGCAACATTTTCACAAAAACAAGAAAATAATTCAAATAAAATCATTTACCTTTGAAGAACTTCAGATGTTTTCAATGAGGAGACTCTCAGTTAGATAGCAAATGTTCAGTTTTTCAAAAAAATATTATTTGTGTAGGACAAATCGCTCCGTTTTGTTCACGTTTGGCTATGAAAAAAACCTGTATACAGTTATAGCCTCAAGCTCATTAGCATAATGTAACGTTAACGATTTCTGAAAATCGCAAATAATATGAAAATAATGCGCCTGCTCTAAAGCTTAGCCTTTTCTTAACAACACTGTCATCTCAGATTTTCAAAATATGCTTTTGAACCATAGCTATTCACTAATTTGTGTAAGAGTATGCTAAGCTAGCTTAGCATTTTGAGTAGCATTTAGCACGCAACATTTTCACAAAAACCAGATAACCAAATAAATAAAATCATTTACCTTTGAAGAGCTTCGGATGTTTTCAATGAGGAGGCTCTCAGTTACATAGCAAATGTTCAGTTTTTCCTGAAAGCATCTTTGTGTAGGAGAAATCGCTCCGTTTTGTACATCACATTTGGCTACCGAAACGAACAGTAAAATTCAGTCACCAACAACGTCAAACTTTTTCCGAATTAACTCCATAATATCGACCGAAACATGGCAAACGTTGTTTGGAATCAATCCTCAAGGTGTTTTTTCACATATCTCTTCATTGATATATCGTTCGTGGAAGCCTGCTTTCTTCTCTGAATTCCATGGAAAAATACTTGCAGCTGAGGTTTGCGCACCAATTTCGGCGCAGGACACCGGGCGGACACCTGGTAAATGTGGTCTCTTATGGTCAATCTTCCAATGATATGCCTACAAATACGTCACAATGCTGCAGACACCTTGGGGAAACGACAGAAAGGGCAGACTCATTCCTCTCGCATTCACAGCCATATAAGGAGACAATGGAAAACGGAGCCTCAAAAATCCTGCTCATTTCCTGGATGCCGTTTCATCTTGGTTTTGCCTGTAGCTCACGTTCTAGGGCACGCACAGAAAATATCTTTGCAGTTCTGGAAACGTCAGAGTGTTTTCTTTCCAAAGCTACCAATTATATGCATAGTCGAGCATCTTTTTGTGACAAAATATTGCGCTTAAAACGGGCACGTCTTTTTATCCAAAAATGATATAGCGCCCCTAGAGTTTCAAGAGGTTAACTTGTGTGTCGACCCACATTGTTAACTTATTTGATAACGGAGCAGGGAGGAGAAATGAATGTGTGCGTGCGTTAAAGTACCAAATGCTGCCCGCGGCCAGTGACGGACTTCTACGTCACACCCTTAAACGAGTGTGTGATGATTCACCAGGGGTAGCAATATACTGAACACTGAGTTTACGAACATTAAAAACACCTTTCTAATTTTGAGTTACACTTCCTTTTCTCCTCAAAACAGCCTCAATTAATTGGGGCATACGCACTACAAGGTGACAAAAGCGTTCCACAGAGATGCTGGCCCATGTTGCCTCCAATTTTTACCACCGTTGTGTCAAGTTGGCTGAATGTCCTTTTGGAGGTTGACCATTCTCGATATACACAGGAAACTGTTGATCATGAAAAACCCAGCAGTGTTGCAATTCTTCAGATTAAGAGATTCAGAGTGTTTAATAGTCACATGTACAGGGTTGCAGGTGTGATTGCAGGGTACAGTGAAAAATGTAGGCTCCGAGCTCCAACTGACATACTCAAACTGGTGTGCCTGGCACCTACTACCATAGCCCGTTCAAGGGCAATTCAATATTTTGTCTTGCCCATTCACCCTTTGAATGGAACACATACACAATCCATGTCTCAGTTGTCTCAAGGCAAAAATTGTTCTTTAACCTGTCTCCTCTCCTTCGTCAACACTGGTTGAAGTGGATTTAACAAGTGACATCAATATGGGATGATAGTTTTCACCTGGATTCATCCTGTCGTGGAACTTTTTATTTTACCTTTATTTAACTAGGCAAGTAAGTTAAAGAACAAATTCTTATTTACAATGACAGCTTACACCAGACAAACCCGGACAACGCTGGGTCAATTGTGCGCCGCCCTATGGGACTCCCAATCCCAGCCAGTTGTGATAGAGCCTGGATTCGAACCAGGGTGTCTGTAGTGACTCCTCTAGCACTGAGATGTGGTAGTGCCTTGACTGCTGCACCACTCAGGAGCAGGTGTTCCTTATGTTTAGAACACTCAGTTTATAACATTATAAAGTGATAGCTTGGTTTAGGTTTGATGGTGAAAGATACATGAGTTCCTATAGCTTTTAGAACTGCTGAATTTCACTTAAAGAAAACAGAATCACAATAACAGTGAAAAGATTCTAGGCATAACTTTAAATGAACATGATGTTGGGGAGCTATTTTGCAACAAATCTCTAACCTTTCCCTTTTTCTTAGCGATTGTTGTGTTTTTCAACCTTTTGCTCTTGAAATACCAAACCAATGTCAACTTTCACAGTGATCTCTGAAAAATGAGTGTTACGAAGGTAGTAAGAGTTCATCCTGAGCCTCTGTTTCCCAGGGGGTGGCTAGGGTGAATCACACACTAGATTAGTTCCTTTGTGTTTTAAATTGCTGGTTTAATATTGAAGTATTAATTTGCTATGATAATGTACTCCTCAGTGTAGTCATTCTTATTGAGGAATGGGATAGGTATAATGAATTACTGGTGCATTAGTAATACAGTATCAAAGCTTGAATTATTAATTACACACCGTTCTGCCGAGGGTTTTTACGAGAGTTGCTGAAAAGCAGAGTAATAGCACTTTAGACTCGGTGAGATATGTTGGAATAGTTGGTTGATCTGGGGGCATGTTAATGTGAAATGGGATAGCAGGCACTTTTATCGAAGGCATCACACCCACTGAACTCTGATGTTACAAGCACCACGCGCTAACCAACTGAGCCATCAGAAGCACAATGTGTCAGGGTGTGTGAGTCTGGCGCCTGTTTACAGTATTCTGAGTGTGTTTGTGGGCCTGCATAATGCCTGTATCGGGGCCACAGTGGGCATGGATGCATTGATTTCACAGGGATCTTTCTTTTTCTCTCTGAAAAGGAGAAGATAGCAGGAATATGAGCAATGGAGATGAGTGGCAAAGTGAGTGGAATTGAGCTAGCCATGTAACTGGCTTCCACACTGTCATCTCTGTAATTGAGTCCAATCATGATAACAGTGTCTTGGATTGATTCAACGCTCCCCCATCCAACCCCCCCATCAGCCACATTAGGTCAATGGGCTAGGTGAGCCTATTATCATCATGCTCTTTACTGATACCCATCATTCAGGCTGCACACAGGTTGATTCTATCATCCATGGTTTTCAGATAAATCTGTTTGAGCACGTGCCTGTGTGCGAGCATATGAGGGAGAGTGAGGGAAAGAGAAAGAGAGGAGAGAGCGAGAAAGAGAGACTCCCAGAATGACCAGAACATATTTATAGGCTCTACACTGACTGAGAAACAGAGATCAAATTAAGGTGTTTTTATACATTTTTCTCTGCTCCACATATTCCGTAAATTCCATTGGAGGTAATAACAGAAATCATCTTGAAAGCTAGCTTTCCCCTTTCTCTCTTTCCCTCTCCCTCTCTCTCTCTCTGTGACATTTAAGATTTAACAGTCATTTATGAGTTGTCCACAACTGTCTCTGATATTTGGTATTTCAAACTTGAAATCCAACAAATGAGATACTTAGCATTCTCTGAGAGCGTTATCTGGAATGAGGCTGGTAAGAGAAGACTCAATCACAATCTCTTACGAGTGTCATCAGCGCCCATAGACAACCCACCATATGTCACTCCAAGATAAATCACGGTTTCAATTCTGAGCCTCTATCAAAACAGACAGTAGCCTATATTTCAGTCATCCTAAGAACGTTGAGAGGGGGGTATTTCTGTGCACTCTGAATGGGGAAGTTGAAATGCGGTTGGATGTCTTGTCAAACCTCTAATTTCTCCCTATAATGCAGTATGTAAATCAGTTAATCTCCTGGGCTGGTTAATGTGATATATTGGTCCACTGTCTGCTGACCTAGTCTGTTTGAGAAGCATCTGCCAAATATGATAGTTACTTGTGAATTGTTGTTTTTATGAACTTTTTTCAAAACTGATACTTTCAGTACTACTACTGTATGTTGAGGGTTTGTAGATGCTATTTTGCTGTCTGTGCTTACTGCAGTAGGAAAGAGTGCATCCAAAATGATGAGTTTCTTTTGCACTAATCTACCAATACAAACCTCCCAGATGAACTGTTAAAAGACAAGGCAGATACTGACCTCTGGTGGTGTGATGCTTATAGAGCCTACTTCTCTTGGGGCGTGACACAGCTTTTTAGTGTAAGGACATAGCTGCATAGTGGCATTTACCACCAATGGTGAAATTGGTTGAATGTGATAATCAAAAGCACCAACTACTCTCAAAATGTCCATGTTGATTTAATTTGTCCTTTTGGCAAATCAGATTTGATTTGACATTACATAGGCCTTATTTCAGGGTAACTACCAGTAGAATAACATGTTCCATAACATAATAATTGAATAACAGTATGTTATATTGGACAGTACCCCCCCCCCCCCCCACTCGGCGTCCCACCTGGGCGAGGCTGACCGGCCGGGCCGAGGCGTGACAGCCCAACAAACCAGCAGGGGCGTGGGAGCCCGGCGAAAAGGCTGAGGAGTGACAGCCTGATGATCCCGCTGGAACGTGGGAACCTGATGAGCCGGCTTAAGCATAGACACCTGGTGAGCCGGCTGAGGTGTAAAACCCTGGCGAGCCAACCAGGACAAGAAAACTTCTCGAGCCAGCTAGGGTGCGGAAGCCCGACAAGCTGGCTTAGGCACCCCCGGTTCCATCGGCGGCAACACCCGTACCCGACGTCACCACCAACCGGATATCCTACCAGGCATGCGCCCAGGTAGGACGCCATGTGGCGCACCTAGAGGGGGGGTACTGTCACACCCTGATCCGGTTCACCTGTCGTTGTGATTGTCTCCACCCCCCTCCAGGTGTCGCCCATCTTCTTCCCCATTATCCCCTGTGTAGTTATACCTGTGTTCTCTGTTTGTCTGCTGCCAATTTGTTTTGTTTCGTCAAGCCGACGAGCGTTTTTCCCTCTGCTCCTGTCTCCCAATTGTTCCTGTTGCCTAGTTTTCCCAGATTTGACCATTCTACCTGCCCTGATCCTGAGCCTGCCTGCCGTCCTGTACCTTTGCCCTACCTATCTCAAATCAAATTACATTTTATTGGTCACATACACATGGTTAGCAGATGTTAATGTGAGTGTAGCGAAATGCTTGTGCTTCTAGTTCCGACCGTGCAGTAATATCTAACAAGTAATCTAACAATTTCACAACAACTACCTTATACACACAAGTTCAAAGGAATGATTAAGAATATGTACATATGGATGAGCGATGGCAGAACGGCATAGGCAAGATGCAGTAGTTGGTATAGAGTACAGTATATGCATATGAGATGAGTAATGTAGGGTATGTAAACATTATATAAAGTGGCATTGTTTAAGTGGCTAGTGATACATTTATTACATCCAATTATGAGTCTGTATGTTGGCAGCAGCCACTCAATGTTAGTGATGGCTGTTTAACAGTCTGATGGCCTTGAGATAGAAGCTTTTTTTCAGTCTCTCGGTCCCTGCTTTGATGCACCTGTACTGACCTCGCCTTCTGGATGATAGAAGGGGTGAACAGGCAGCGGCTCGGGTGGTTGTTGTCCTTGATGATCTTTATGGCCTTCCTGTGACATCGGGTGGGGTAGGTGTCCTGGAGGGCAGGTAGTTTGCCCCCGGTGATGCGTTGTGCAGACCCCACTACCTTCTGGAAAGCCTTACGGTTGTGGGTGGAGCAGTTGCCGCACCAGGCGGTGATACAGCCGACAGGAAGCTCTCGATTGTGCATCTGTAGAAGTTTGTGTGTGCTTTTGGTGACAAGCCGAATTTCTTTAGCCTCCTGAGGTTGAAGAGGTGCTGCTGCGCCTTCTTCACGACACTGTCTGCGTGGGTGGACCAATTCAGTTTGTCCGTGATGTGTACGCCGAGGAACATAAAATGTACTACCTTCTCCACTACTGTCCCATCGATGTGGATAGGGGGGTACTCCCTCTGCTGTTTCCTGAAGTACACAGTCATCTCCTTTGTTTTGTTGACGTTGAGTGTGAGGTTATTTTCCTGACACCACACTCCGAGGGCCCTCATCTCCTCCCTGTAGGCCGTCTCGTCGTTGTTGGTAATAAAGCCTACCACTGTAGTGTCGTCCGCAAACTTGATGACTGAGTTGGAGGCGTGCATGGCCACGCAGTCATGGGTGAACAGGGAGTACAGGAGAGGGCTCAGAACGCACCCTTGTGGGGCCCCAGTGTTGAGGATCAGCGGGGTGAAGATGTTGTTACCTACCCTCACCACCTGGGGGCGGCCCGTCAGGAAGTTCAGTACCCAGTTGCATAGGGAAGGGTCGATACCCATGGTCTCGAGCTTCATGACGAGTTTGGAGGGTACAATGGTGTTAAATGCTGAGCTGTATTCGATGAACCGCATTCTCACATAGTTATTCCTCTTGTCCAGTTGGGTTAGGGCAGTGTGCAGTGTGGCTGAGATTGCATCGTCTTTGGACCTATTTGGGCAGTAAGAAAATTGGAGTGGCTCTAGGGTGTCAGGTAGGGTGGAGGTGATATGGTCCTTGACTATTCTATGTCACTGTCTGTTCAATGGGTTCTCATGGGGAAACAATATTTCTTAGGCACTTGTTTGCAGTTCCTTCCGCTTCCACTGGATGTCATCAGTCTTTGGAATTTGGTTGAGGTTATTCCTTTGTGCAGTGAAGAAGTACGGCCATCTTGGAAAAGGGTAACACTGTTGAGAGTTGGGCAAGAATAGAAAAGTAGCGTTAGTTTCCTCTCGTCCTCTATTGAAAACAGATAGACCCGCCTTCAATTTGATCGATTATTAACGTGTAAAAATACCTAAAGTTGAAGTACAAAAGTATTTTGAAATGTTTTGGCAAAGTTTACAAGTAACTTTTGAGATATTTTGTGATGACTTTGCGCAAATTGGAAGCTGTTTTTTTCTGGATCAAATGCGCCAAATAAATTGACATTTTGGATATATATGGACATAATTAATCGAACAAATGGACCATTTGTGATGTTTATGGGCCATTTTGGAGTGCCAACAAAAGAAGCTCGTCAAAGGTAAGGCATGATTTATATTTTATTTCTGCGTTTTGTGTAGCGCCTGCAGGGTTGAAATATGCTACTCTCTTTGTTTACTATTGTGCTATCATCCGATAGTAGCATCTTATGCTTTCGCCGAAAAGCCTTTTTAAAATCTGACATGTTGGCTGGATTCACAACGAGTGGAGCTTTAATTTAATATCTTACATGTGTGATTTAATGAAAGTTTGACTTTTATATAATTTTATTTGAATTTGCCGCACTGCATTTTCCCTGGCTTTTGGCCAAGTGAGACGCTACTGTCCCCCTATCCTTGAGAGGTATTAACACCCCGGCCATCCTACAATCTAAGCTTGATGCCCTCAATCTCACACAAATTATCAATGAACCCACCAGGTACAACCCCAAATCCGTAAACATTTGGGCACTCATAAGATATCATCCCAACGAACTTGCCCTCCAAATACACCACCTGTTTTCAACCAAGATCTCAGCGATCACTGCCTCATTGCCTGCATTTGTAATGGGTCTGCGGTCAAACGACCACCCCTCATCACTGTCAAACACTCCCTAAATCACTTAAGCAAGCAGGCCATTCTAATCAACCTGGCCCAGGTATCCTGGAAGGATATTGACCTCATCCTGTCAGTAGAGGATGCCTGGTTATTCTTTAAAAGTACCTTCCTCACCATCGTAAATAAGCATGCCCCATTCATAAAATGTAGAACCAGGAACAGATATAGCCCTTGATTCTTGCCAGACCTGACTGCCCTAGACCAGCACAAAAACATCCTGTGGCGTTCTGCATTAGAATCGAATAGCCCCCGTGATATGCAACTTTTCAGGGAGGTTAGGAACCAATATACATAGGTAGTTAGGAAAGCTAAGGTTAGCTTTTTCAAGCAGTAATGTGCATCCTGTAGCACAAACTCAAAAAGTTATTGGACACTGTAAAGTCCATGGAGAATAAGAGCACCTCCTCTCAGCTGCCCACTGCACTGAGGCTAGGAAACACTGTCACTACCTATAAATCCACAATAATTGATCATTTCAATAAGCATTTTTCTACGGCTGGCCATGCTTTCCACCTGGCTACCCCTACTCCGATCAACAGCTCTGCACCCCCCACAGCAACTCGCCCAAGCCTCCCCCATTTCTCCTTCACCCAAATCCAGATAGCTGATGTTCTGAAAGAGCTGCAAAATCTGGACCCCTAGAAATTATCCAGGATAGACAATCTGGACCCACTCTTTCTAAAATTGTCTGCCAAAATTGTTGCAACCCCTATTACTAGCCAGTTCAACCTCTATTTTGTATCATCTGAGATTCCCAAAGATTGGAAAGCTGCCACGGTCATCCCCCTCTTCAAGGGGGAGACACTCTAGACCCAAACTGTTACAGACCTAACCTTTCTAAGGTTTTCGAAAGCCAAGTTAACAAACAGATTACCGACCATTTCGAATCCCACCGTACCATCTCCGCTATGCAATCTGGTTTCAGAGCTGGTCATGGGTGCACCTCAGTCACGGTCAAGGTCCTAAACGATATCATAACCGCCATCGATAAGAGACATTACTGTGCATCCATATTCATTGACCTGGCCAAGGCTTTCGACTCTGTCAATACCCACATCCTCATCGGCAGACTCAACAGCCTTGGTTTTTCAAATGATTGCTTCCCCTGGTTCACCAACTACTTCTCTGATAGAGTTCAGTGTGTCAAATCGCAAATCGGGGGGCCTGTTGTCCGGACCTCTGGCAGTCTCTATGGTGATGCCACAGGGTTCAATTCTCGGACCGACTCTCTTCTCTGTATACATCAATGATGTCGCTCTTGCTGCTGGTGATTCTCTGATCCACCTCTACGCAGATGACACCATTCTGTATACCTCTGTCCTTTCTTTGGACACTGTGTTAACTAACCTCCAGACGAGCTTCAACTTCTCTTAAATGCAAGTAAAACTAAATGTATGCTCTTCAGCGATCGCTGCTCGCACCTGCCCGCCCGTCCAACATCACTACTCTAGACTGTTCTTACTTAGAATATGTGGAAAATTACAAATACCTAGGTGTCTGGTTAGACTGTAAACTCTCCTTCCAGACTCACATTAAGCATCTCCAAACCAAAATTAAATCTAGAATCCGCTTCCTATTTCCCAACAAAGCATTCTTCACTCATGCTGCCAAACATACCCTCTTAAAACTGACCATCCTACCGATCCTCAACTTTGGCGATGTTATTAGCCTCCAACACTCTACTCAACAAATTGGATGCAGTCTATCACAGTGCCATCTGTTTTGTCACCAAAGCCCCATATACTACCTACCACTGCAACCTGTACGCTCTCGTTGGCTGACCCTCGCTTCATACTCGCCGCCAAACCCACAAACCCAAGCCCCGCCTTATCTCAGCTCACTGGTCACTAAAGCAGCACCCACCCATAGCACGCTCTCCAGCAGGTGTAACACACTGGTCACCCCCAAAGCCAATTCTTCCTTTGGCCGCCTTTCCTTCCAGTTCTCTGCTGCCAATGACTGGAACAAACTGCAAAATCACTGAAGCTGGAGACTCATATCTCCCTCACTAGCTTTAAGCACCAGCTGTCAGAGCAGCTCACAGATCCATCCCATCCAACTACCTCATCCCCATACTGTATTTTTTTATTTATCTTGCTCCTTTACACCCCAGTATCTCTACTTGCACGTTCATCTTCTGCACGTCCACCATTCCATTGTTTAATTGTTATAATGTAATTACTTCGCCACCATGGCCTATTTATTGCCTTAGCTCCCTTATCCTACCTCATTTTCACACTGTACATAGACTTTCTCTACTGTATTATTAACTGTATGTTTGTTTATTCCATGTGTAACTCTGTGTTGTTGTCACGACTTCCATCGAATTCGTTTCCTCTCCTTGTTTCCTCTCCTTGTTCGGGCGGCGTTCGGCGGTCGGCGTCACCGGTTTTCTAACCATCATTAATCCACTTTTCATTTTCCATTTGTTTTGTCTTGTTTTCCTACACACCTGGTTTCCATTTCCCTCATTAATTGTTGTGTATTTTACCCTCTGTTTCCCCCCATGTCTTTGTTTGTTGTAAGTGCTTGTGAACATGTTTACTGGTGTGCACCGGGTTATTGTACCCATATTCTGTTGTATTTTTATGCCGTTTGCTCTCCTGCGTCTGACTTCCCCGCCACCAGTTACGCAACCCTTTGCCAGAATTCCACACCACCCATATGGAGTTAGCAGGAGCAGGTGCCACTGGTATAAGGGTCGAGGAGCACGTCCAGGAGCAAGGGGCAATGATCCACCATCTCAGCGCCGCCATGGACCGCGTTGGCCAAACCATGGACCGCTGGGAGAGACAGGGAGTTACTCCAGCCCCTCCCCCAGCACAACCAGGGCCTCCACTACTCACCTGTCCTTCACCCGGTCCAAGTGGGATTCGTCTCGCCCTTCCCCGGGAGTACGATGGGACGGCTGCACGCTGCCAGGGTTTCCTACTGCAGCTAGAGCTCTACCTGGCAATTGTCCACCCGGCTCCTTTGGGCCGTGAGCAGGTGTCCTCCCTCGTCTCGTGCCTCTCAGGGAAAGCCCTGGAGTGGGCCAACTCCGTGTGGGTAGGAGACGCGGCGCTGGACCATTTCAAGGATTTCACCCGCCCGAGGGTAGAGCGGAGGGTGAACAACTCTACCATCTGAGGCAGGGGACGAGGAGCATCCAGGAGTTCACCATGGACGTTCAGACCCTGGCCGCTGGCGCGGGATAGAGCGACAGGGCCCTGATTGAGCACTATCGCTGAAGTTTGCGCGAGGACATCCATCGGGAGTTGGCCTGCAGGGACACCACCCTCACCTTCGACCAGCTGGTGGACCTGTCTATTCGGTTGGATAACCTGCTGGCTACCCGCGGATGTCCAGAGCGGGGTCTGTTGGCTCCATCCCCCAGCACCACCGCTCCGATGACCATGGTGCTGTGTGCAGGTAGACTGGAGGAGGGTCCGTCTCATGCATCATCTGTGGCCACAGAGGTCACACTGCTGGTCGGTGCCGGTTTGGTTCCTCTGGTGATCGAAGCAGTAGGCAGGGCACTCTGGTGTCACCCCAGGTGAGCTGGCACCATTCTCACCCAGAGCCCTCTGTTGCACACATGTTTTTGTATGTCACTTTTCCTGAATTTTACCCGCATTCCCAGCATAAGGCGCTCATCGATTCAGGGCCAGCTGGGAATTATATAGACAAATCGTTCACCCATAGTTTAGGGATACCCTTTGTTCCCTTGGCTGTGCCCTTCCCCGTTCACGCCTTAGACATTCGACCATTGGCGACTCAATTACAATCCCCTGTCGATGGGGTGGTGTGATAAATCTCCTGGTAGACGCCACACTTCCCAGGAGTCATGTGTATTCCCTGTCACAGGCGGAGATCGTGGCTATGGAATTATGTCTCCGAATCCCTGCATCAGGGTACATTCGGTCCTCCACTTCACCCACCTCCTCGAGTTTCTTTTTTGTGAAGAAGAATTAGGGAGAGCTGCGCCGTGTATTGACTATCGAGGTCTAAACTAGATCACTGTGAGGTACAGTTACCCAATACCTCTCCACAGCGATTGAGTCAATGCACGGGGCGCGCTTCTTCACCAAACTAGATCTCAGGAGCGCTTACAACCTGGTGCGTACGAGTGGAAGATGGCTTTCAGTACTACCTCAGGGCATTATGAGTACCTCGTCATGCCGTACGGGTTGTTGAATGCTCCATCATTCTTCCAAGCCTTTGTAGACGAGATTGTCAGGGACCTGCAAGTGCAGGGTGTAGTGGTGTATATTGATGACATTCTGATATACGCGGCGAGCATATACGTGAAGGCTGAAAAATGCCTGTTCTTCCAACAGTTCGTCTCCTTCCTAGGGTACCGCACTCCCACCTCAGGGGTGGAGATGGAGAGTGACCGCATTTCAGCCATGCGTAATTGGCCGACTCCCACCACGGGTAAAGGAGGTGCAGCGGTTTCTAGGGTTTGCCAATTACTACCGGAGGTTTATCCAGGGTTTTGATCAGGTAGCGGCTCCCATTACCTCACCTCTGACGGGGGGACCGATACGTTTGCAGTGGTCGGCTGAGGCGGACAGGGCTTTTGGTCACCTGAGAGCTCTGTTTACCTCGGCTCCCGTGCTGGCCCATGCAGATCCCTCTTTGGTGTTCATAGTGGAGGTGGACGCGTCCGAAGCTGGGATAGGAGCCGTGCTCTCTCAGCGCTCGGGTACACCACCAAAGCTCCGCCCCTGTGCCTTCTTCTCGAAGAAACTAAACCCGGCAGAGCGAAACTATGACGTGGGGGACCGGGAGCTGTTGGCAGTCGTCAAGGCTCTGAAAGCGTGGAGACATTGGCTTGAGGGGGCGAAACACCCTTTTCTCATCTGGACTGACCACCGTAACCTGGAGTACATCCGGGCGGCGAGGAGACTGAACCCTCGCCAGGCAAGGTGAGCCATGTTTTTCACCTTCTCTTACAGACCAGGTTCTCAGGACGCCAAGGCAGACACACTGTCCCGGCTGTATGAGACATGGATCCCACCCCCATACTCCCAGCCTCCTGCCTGGTGGCGCCGGTAGTGTGGGAGCTGGATGAGCAGGCGCTACGTGCAGAGCCCACTCCCCTCCAGTGTCCCGCTGGGCATTGGTACGTTCCGTCTGCTGTCCATGACCGGCTGATCTATTGGGCCCACACATCACCCTCCTCCGGTCATCCAGGCATCGGTTGGACGGTGCGCTGTCTGAGTGGGAAGTACTAGTGGCCCACTTTGGCCCACTATTGGTGTCCTTTAGTAGGGGTTTCTTTGCAGCAATTCAACCATGAAGGCCTTATTCACACAGTCTCCTCTGAACAGTTGATGTTGCGATGTATCTGTTACTTGAACTCTGTGAAGCAGTTATTTGGGCTGCAATTTCTAAGGCTGGTAACTATAATGAACTTATCCTCTGCAAAAGAGGTAACTTGGGGTCTTGCATTCCTGTGGCGGTCCTCATGAGAGCCAGCTTCATCATAGTGCTTGCGCTTGATGGTTTTTGTGACTGCACTTGAAGAAACTTTCAAAGTTGTCACGGTTTTCATAAGGTGAAGGAGAGTCGGACCAAACTGCAGCGTGTATATTGTGATCCATGTTTAATAAAACAAACGTAACACGAATCCAAAACACAAACTCTACAAAACAATAAACGTAATGAAAACCGAAACAGCCTAAACTGGTGCAAACTAACACATAATAAGGATGTCAAGACACTCAGGACAATCACCCACAATACAACCAAAGAATATGGCTGCCTAAATATGGTTCCCAATCAGAGACAACGATAAGCACCTGCCTCTGATTGAGAACCACTCCAGACAGCCATAGACTTTGCTAGATAACCCAACTAGCTACAATCCCAAATACATACACACCAAAACCCCAAGACAAAACACACCACAATACAAAAACTTCATGCCACACCCTGGCCTGACCCAATACATGAAGAAAAACACAAAATACTTAGACCAGGGCGTGACAGAACCCCCCCCCCCTAAGGTGCGGACTCCCGAACGCACCTCAAAACAATAGGGAGGGTCCGGGTGGGCGTCTGTCCATGGTGGCGGCTCCGGCGCGGGACGTGGAACCCACTCAGTCAATGTCTTAGTCCCCTCTCCACGCGTCCCTGGATAGACCACCCTCGCCGCCGACCATGGCCTAGTAGTCCTCACCCAGAACCCCACTGGACTGAGGAGCAGATCGGGACTGAAGGACAGCTCGGGACTGAGGCAGCTCGGGACTGAGGGGAAGCTCGGGAGTGAGAGAAAGCTCGGGAGTGAGAGAAAGCTCGGGAGTGAGAGAAAGCTCGGGAGTGAGAGAAAGCTCAGGAGTGAGAGGAAGCTCAGGCAGGTTGATGGATCTACCAGATCCTGGCTTGCTGGTGGTTCCGGCAGATCCTGGCTGACTGGCGGATCCTGGCTGACTAGCAGATCTGGCGGATCCTGGCTGACTGGCGGATCCTGGCTGACTGGCGGATCCTGGCTGACTGGCGGATCCTGGCCGACTGGCAGATCCAGGCCGACTGGCGGATCCTGGCACTTCTGGCGGATCCTGGCAGACTGGTGGATCCTGGCTGACTGGTGGATCTAACTGATCCTGACAGACTGGCGACGCTGGGCAGACTGGCGGCGCTGGGCAGACTGGCGGCGCTGGGCAGACTGGCGGCGCTGGGCAGAGGGGCTCTGGCGCCTCTGGAGTGAGGGGCTCTGGAGCCTCTGGGCTGAGGGGCTCTGGCGCCGGACAGGCGGGAGACTCCGGCAGCGGCGCCGGACAGGCGGGAGACTCCGGCAGCGGCGCCGGACAGGCGGGAGACTCCGGCAGCGCAGGAGAGGAGAAAGGCTCCGACAACGGCGCCGGACAGGCAGGAGACTCCGACAGCACAGGAGAGGAGAAAGGCTCCGACAACGGCGCCGGACAGGCAGGAGACTCCGACAGCACAGGAGAGGAGAAAGGCTCCGACAGCGCAGGAGAGGCGAGGCGCACTGTAGGCCTGATGCGTGGTGCTGGCACTGGTGGTACTGGGCCGAGGACACGCACAGGAAGCCTGGTGCCGGGAGCTGCTACCGGAGGGCTGGGGTGTGGAGGTGGTACTGGATAGACCGGACCGTGCAGGCGCACTGGAGCTCTTGAGCACCGAGCCTGCCCAACCTTACCTGGTTGAATACTCTCGGTCGCCCTGCCAGTGCGGCGAGGTGGAATAGCCCGTACTGGGCTATGTAGGCGAACCGGAGACACCGAGCGCAAGGCTGGTGCCATGTAAGCCGGCCCAAGGAGACGCACTGGGGACCAGATGCGTAGAGCCTGCTTCATGGCATTTGGCTCGACGCTCAATCTAGCCCGGCCGATACGCGGAGCTGGAATATACCGCACCGGGCTATGCACCCGCACTGGGGACACCGTGCGCACCACTACATAACACGGTGCCTGCCAGGTCTCTCTAGCCCCCCGGTAAGCACAGGGAGTTTGTGCAGGTCTCCTACCTGGCGTTGCCATACTCCCTGTAAGCCTCCCCCCAAGAAATTTTTGGGGCTGATTCCCGGGCTTCCATCCGCACCGTCGTGCTTGCTTCGCCAACCTCATTCTCCTGTAACCTTCCGCGCACTGCTCCATCGAATCCCAGGCGGGCTCCGGCACTCTCCCTGGGTTGACTGCCCACCTGTCAATCTCCTCCCAAGAAGTATAGTCCATACTGTACTCCTCTTTGGGCTGCTCCTGTTTCCTCTTCTCCTGCTGCACCTTTGGGCGGCTACACTCCCCTGGTTTAGCCCAGGGTCCTCTCCCGTCAAGGATTTCCTCCCATGTCCAGAAATCCTTAATACGCAGCTCCTCTTTGGGATGCTCCTGCCTGTTGACACGCTGCTTGGTCCGTTTACGGTGGGTGATTCTGTCGCGGTTTTCATAAGGTGAAGGAGAGTCGGACCAAACTGCAGCATGTATATTGTGATCCATGTTTAATAAAACAAACGTAACACGAATCCAAAACACAAACTCTACAAAACAATAAACGTATTGAAAACCGAAACAGCCATAACTGGTGCAAACTAATACATAATAAGGACGTCAAGACACTCAGGACAATCACCCACAATACAACCAAAGAATATGGCAGCCTAAATATGGTTCCCAATCAGAGACAACGATAAGCACCTGCCTCTGATTGAGAACCACTCCAGACAGCCATAGACTTTGCTAGATAACCCCACTAGCTACAATCCCAAATACATACACACCAAAACCCCAAGACAAAACGCACCACAATACAAAACTCCATGCCACACCCTGGCCTGACCCAATACATGAAGAAAAACACAATATACTTAGACCAGGGCGTGACAAAAGTTCTTTAAATGTTCCATATTGACCGACCTTTATGTCCTAAAATAATGATGGACTGTCGTTTTTTTGCTCATTTGAACTGTTCTTGCCATAATATGAACTATTACCAAATAGGGCCATCTTCTGTATACCCCCCCTCCTACCTTGTCACAATTGCTTGGCTCAAACACATTAAGGAAATAAATTCCACAAATGAACAGGCACACCTGTTAATTGAAATGCATTCCAGGTGATTACCTCATGACTACCGCATTCCAGGTGACTACCAGGGCGGCAGGTGGCCTAGTGGTTAGAGCACTGGACAAGTAGCCGAAAGGTTTCAAAATCTAATCGCCGAGCTGACAAGGTAAAAAAACATGTCTTTCTGCCTCTGAACAAGGCAGTTAACCCACCTGAAGGCCGTCATTGAAAATAGATATTTGTTCTTAACTGACTTGTCTAGTAAAATGAAGCTTGTTGAGAGAATGCCAAAAGTGTGCAAAACTGTCACCAAGGCAAAGGGTGGCTATTTTAAAAATATATTGATTGGTTTAACAGTGTTTAGGTTACTACATGATTCCATGTGTGTTATTTGATAGTCTTCACTATTATTCTAAAATGTAGAAAATAGTACAAATAAAGAACATTTCTTGAAGGTGAAAACTTTGACCGGTAGTATACATACATACATTCATACTTACATAACATAGTCAAATCAAATCAGATCAAATTTTATTAATCACATGCTCCGAATACAGTGAAATGCTTAATTACGAGCCCCTAACCAACAGTGCAGTTTCAAAAAATGCGGATAAGAATAAGAGATAAAAAGTAACAAGTAATTAAAGAGCAGCAGTACAAAATAAAATAACAGTATATACAGGGGGTGCAGGTAAAGAAAAAATGTGCAGTTTGTTGAGGTAGTATGTACATGTAGGTAGAGTTGATTAAAGTGACTATGCATAGATGAAAACAGAGAGTGGCAGTGGTGTGGAGAGGGGAGGGGGGCCACTGCGAATTGTCTGGGTAGCCATTTGGTAGCCATTCAGGAGTGTTATGGCTTGGGGTAGAAGCTGTTTAGAAGCCTCTTGGACCTAGACTTGGTGCTCCGGTACCGCTTTCCGTGTGGTAGCAGAAAGAACAGTCTATGACTAGGGTCGTAATTGTTAAAACCTCTTGAAACTAGGGGGCACTATTTTTATTTTTGGAAAAATAACTTGCCCAAAGTAAACCGCCTATTTCTCAGGACCAGATGCTAGAATATGCACATAGCTGGTGCCTCTGACAAACAGACAACCAGCCAAGCCCCTACCCAACAATGCAGTTTAAAAATAAAATTAACAAAGTAACAAAGTAAGTAATTAAAGAACAGTAGTAAAATAACAATAGCGAGACTATATATAGTTTATTAAAGTGACTATGCATAGATGATAACAGCAGAGAGTAGCAGCAGTGTAAAAGATTGGAGGGGGGGGGGGATTAATGCAAATAGTCTGGGTAGCCGTTTGATTAGATGTTCAGCAGGAGTCCTATGACTTGGGGTAGAAGCTGTTTAGAAGCCTCTTGGACCTAGACTTGGCTATCCGGTACCACTTGCCATGTGGTAGCAGAGAGAACAGGCTATGACTAGGGTGGCTGGAGTCTTTGACAATTTTAGGGCCTTCTGACACCGCCTGGTATAGAGGTTCTGGATGGCAGGAAGCTTTGCCCCAGTGATGTACTGGGCCGTATGCACTGCCCTCTGTAGTGCCTTGAGATAGGAGGCCGAGCAGTTGCCATACCAGGCAGTGATGCAACCAGGATGCTCTCGATGGTGCAGCTGTAGAACCCTTTGAGGATCTGAGGACCCATGCCAAATATTTTTCGTTTCCTGAGGGGGAATAGGCTTTGTCATATCCTCTTCATGATTGTCTTTGTGTGTTTGGACCATTCTAGTTTGTTGGTGATGTGGACACCAAGGAACTTGAAGCTCTCAACCTGCTTCCACTACAGCCCTGTCGATGAAAATGGGGGCTTGCTCGCTCCTCCTTTTCCTGTAGTCCACAATCATCTCCATAGTCTTGGTTACATTCAGGGATAGGTTGTTATTCTGGCAACACCTGGCCAGGTCTCTGACCTCCTCCCTATAGGCTGTCTCGTAGTTGTCGTTGATCAGGCCTAACACCGTTGTGTCGTCTGCAAACTTAATGATGGTGTTGGAGTATTGCCTGGCCGTGCAGTCATGAGTGAACAGGAGTACAGGAGGGGACTGAGCACGCACCGCAGGGGGGCTCCTGTGTTGAGGAACAGCATGGTGGATGTGTTGTTACCTACCCTTTACCACCTGGGGGCGGCCCATCAGGAATCCCAGGATCCAGTTTCAGACCCTTGTCTTACCAGATGCCGCTGTTATATCCTGCCGATACAGTGTATAACCAGCAGTATGTTGATAATGTCATCGTTCAGCCATGACTCCGTGAAATATAAGATATTATAGTTTTGAATGTCCTGTTCGTAGTTTAATCATCCACCTAGGTCATTGATTTTATTTTCCAAAGATTGCACGTTTGCTAGCAGAATGGAAGGCAGTGGGGGCCTATTTGATCGCCTATTTGATCGCCTACAAATTCTCCGAAGGCAGCCCGCCGAAAGCAGTATGTCATTCACATCGGGCTCGTCGGACTTGTATGATGTTCAAACTTCTGATGTCGGATTTCAGCAACATTATGTACAAAAAAATAAATGAAAGTTACAAACAACGCAACAAAATGAACAATGAACAAAACATTGGATAGGAACATGTAAAACCTCAGCCTTCTTCGGCGCCATCTTAACACAACACCACAACACCCTGCCCTCGTCCCCCCACCTCAACACAAAACTTAACTGAACTAGCACTATCTCATCTTTTTCTTTTCTAGCACTGACTTTGCTAATACCTAATATTGGGGAAGATTTTTTCATAATATGACTGTGATTTGCTGTTGTCTCTCTTAGCTACCTTAAAATGAATGCACTAACTTTAATTAAGTTGCTCTGGATAAGAGTGTCTGTTAAATGGCAATGTACAATATTTTTTACTCTTGTTTTTCTGGAAAAAATACCATTGATTCATTTGGTGAGTACAGTGTAAGTGTCTCTTCCACTTTGGACAGGGTAATTACCCAGATTATTCCTTTATCGTTATCCCTTGAATGACGGCTACGTAATAGCTATATTGCTGTATTTTATCATACTATGCCAGTGTACCATTTACTGTAAACGTGTTTTGTATTTTTCCTGTGTGGGAATTGTGCACCTGAGAGTTCAGCACAGCGACACTGTAATTCGTAATTTTCAACATCCCCTCAAGTACCTTTATCATGATCAAATGTCCCCAGTTTTACCCCTGAGAGAAAAAGTACAATTAATGCTTAACTAGAGCATGTGTACATGAGGAGGGCAATCAGTATCACTAGCCACTCTAAGCTAATTGCATTGAAGTATAGCTGAAGATGAGGGCTGTTATATTGTGGCTGCATGGTGTTGGTGATCTCTCTATGTGGAGCACAGACACAGATACAGGTCAGTGAAGATGAGACAAGAAGAAACGAAGCTGGTGCCTCTGACAAACAGACAACCAGCCAAGCTGAGAGCAGGAGTGAAGAAAGTTGGGGCTGTGGTGGAGGAGCACAAAATGGAGTTGACAGCCGCTAGGTCACAAGTGACAGCCCTGGGAGCTAGACTGAGAGCTAGTTAGAGTCAGGGGGAGAGTCAGAAGACCATGATGGTAGAGCAGGCAGTGAGGCTGAGCATCACCCACTCTGAGCTGAAGGCAATGAAGGCCAAGTTCCAGATGGGTGAGAGAATGCTACAGGAGCACAGCACCAGCATGGTTGATTTAAAAATTAAACTGAGCATTACACAGATGAAGCTGCAAGCTCGGAAGAAGTACACTGAGGAACTTAGGAATGACAACTCCGGTGTTATTTCTATTATCAACAATATTGCTGTTGTAATTGTTGCTATCATTATCCATTTTTTGATCCTGCCACTGCCATGTTCATGTCCAGTCTATTTTACAGCAACACTATTCCATTTTTAAATAAACTGAATTTTATAATGAACTTACATTTTTTGTGGTACATTTCAGCCTTGGAAACAGAGATAATGGCCAATGAGAGAGAGGTCAATGAAATTAAGAAAGTGACTGAAGGTAATGTACAAAGAAAATAGAGAAAATACAGTGCAGCAAAATGTAAAACGTTACCTCAAAAACTCAATCAAGAATTATATTTTTAGCCCACATACAGCTGAAGTCAGAAGTTTACATACACTTAGGTTGGAGTCATTAAAACTCGCATTTCAACCACTCCACAAGTTTCTTGTTAATTGGGCTGAGATCCTGCTAACGGGATAGATATGACAACAGCCAGTGAAAGTGCAGGGCGCCAAATTCAAAACAACAGAAATCCCACAATTAAAATCCTCAAACATACAAGTATTTTACACCATTTTAAAGATACCCTTCTTGTTAATCCCACCACAGTGTCCAATTTCAAAAAGGCTTTACGATGAAAACAAACCAAACGATTATGTTAGTTGAGTGCCTAGTCACAGAAAAACAGCCATTTTTCCAGCCAAAGAGAGGAGTCACAAAAAGCAGAAATAGAGATAAATAAATCACTAACCTTTGATGAACTTCATCAAATGACACCAATAGGACTTCATGTTACACAATACATGTATGTTTTGTTCGATAAAGTTCATATTAATATAAAAAGATCTCAGTATACATTGGCGCGTTATGTTCAGTAGTTCCAAAACATCCGGTGATTTTGCAGAGAGCCACATCAATTTACAGAAATACTCATAACAAACATTGATAAAAGATACAAGTGTTATGCATGGTTTTATAGATATGCTTCTCGTTAACCGCAAAAAGATTTCAAAAAAGCTTTACCCAAAAAGCACACCATGCTATAATCTAAGTACAGCGCTCAGAGACCAAAACAACCCAAACAGATATCCGACATGTTGTGTTGTCAACAGAAGTCAGAAATAGCATTATAAATATTCACTTACCTTAGATGATCTTCATCAGAATGCACTCACAGGAATCCCAGTTCCACAATAAATGTTTGTTTTGTTCGATAATGTCCATCATTTATGCCCAAATACCTCTTTTTTGTTCGTATGTTTAGCCCAGTAATCCAAATTCATGACTCGGGATCACTAGGTCCGGATGAAAAGTCAAAAAGTTATGTTACAGTCTGTAGAAACATGTCAAACAATGTATAGAATCAATCTTTAGGATGTTTTTAACATAAATCTTCAATAATGTTCCAACCGGAGAATTATTTTGTCTTCAGAAATGCAATGGAATGCAAGCTAACTATCACATGAATGTGCGTGGTCAGCTCATGTCTCTCTGACTCATTCCCCTCTCATTCGCACCCACTTCACAGTAGAAGCATCAAACAAGGTTCTAAAGACTGTTGACATCTAGTGGAAGCCTTGGGAAGTGCAATTTGACCCCATAGACACTGTGTATTCGATAGGCAAAGAGTTGAAAAACTACAAACCTCAGAATTCCCACTTCCTGGTTGTGATTTTTTCTCAGGTTTTTCCTGCCTTATGAGTTCTGTTATACTCACAGACATCATTCAAATGTATGTGAGTATAACATCATTTGAACAGTTTTAGAAACTTCAGAGTGTTTTCTATCCAAATCAAATCCAAATAATATGCATATATTAGCAACTGGGCCTGAGTAGCAGGCAGTTTACCCTGGGCACCTTATTCATCCAAGGTACTCAATACTGCCCACAGCCATAACCAATTTTAACAAACTATAGTTTTGTTAAGTCGGTTAGGACATCTACTTTGTACATGACACAAGTAATGTTTCCAACAATTGTTTACAGACAGATTATTTCACTTGTAATTACACCGTATCACAATCCCAGTGGATCAGAAGTTTACATACACTAAGTTGACTGTGTCTTTAAACAGCTTAGAAAATTTCAGAAATTTTGTTATGGCTTTAGAAGCTTCTGATAGGCTAATTGACATCATTTGAGTCAATTGGGGGTGTACCTGTGGATGCATTTCAAGGCCTACCTTCAAACTCAGTGTCTCTTTGCTTGACATCATGGGAAAATTAAAAGAAATCAGCCAAGGCTGTAGAAAAAAATTGGAGACCTCCACAAGTCTGGTTCATCCATGGAAGCAATTTCCAAATGCCTGAAGGTACCACGTTCATCTGTACAAACAATAGTATGCAAGTATAAACACCATGGGACCACGCTGCCGTCATACCGCTCAGGAAGGAGACACCTTCTGTCTCCTAGAGATGAACATACTTTTGTGCAAAAAATTCAAATCAATCCCACAACAACAGCAAAGGACCTTGTGAAGACGCTGGTGGAAACAGGTACAGAAGTATCTACAGTGCCTTGCGAAAGTATTCGGCCCCCTTGAACTTTGCGACCTTTTGCCACATTTCAGTCTTCAAACATAAAGATATAAAACTGTATTTTTTTGTGAAGAATCAACAACAAGTGGGACACAATCATGAAGTGGAACGACATTTATTGGATATTTCAAACTTTTTTAACAAATCAAAAACTGAAAAATTGGGCGTGCTTTGCTGCAGGAGGGACTGGTACTCTTAACAAAATAGATGGCATCATGAGGAGGGAAAATTAAGTGGATATATGAAGCAACATCAAGACATCAGTCACGAAGTTAAAGCTTGGTCGCAAATGGGCTTAAGGACAGCAAAGTAAAGTTATTGGAGTGGCCATCACAAAGCTCTGACCTCAATCCTATTGCAAATGAGTGGGCAGAAGTGAGAAAGCATGTGCGAGCAAGGAGGCCTACAAACCTTACTCAGTTACACCAGCTCTGTCAGGAGGAATGGGCCAAAAATCACCCAACTTATGTGGAAGGCTACCCGAAACGTTTGACCCAAGTTAACAATTTAAAGGCAATGCTACCAAAAACTAATCGAGTGTATGTAAACCTCTGACCCACTGAGAATGTGATGAAAGAAATAAAGTCTAAAATAAAGCCTCTCTACTATTATTCTGACATTTCACATTCTTAAAGACATGAACTGATGGGGATATGTATATTCTCTTTACCGTATAAAGAGGTGGGAGAACAGCGGGTGGATTTGACTGAGCTGAAAGCTGAGGTGGAGGAGCTGAAGAGAGAGTGAAGGTACAGTATGTTGGTTATTATAGCCAACAGTTGTTACATTGTACACAGAGGTTTAATAAAGGTCAGGATGTTGTGGTCTGAAAAAAATTGTATCAGGGGGCCACATTTATTAAACTGCCTCAAGGCCATCCAATTTATTTTTCCACTCACTGTGGCTGCTTTCTATTGGAACCTATATAAAGCTCAATCAGACGAACTGGAGGCCCTCACCATGAGGTCAAACGCTATTGACACCCAACTAGAGGAACAGAAGATGAAGGTGGTGGAGCTGACAATTGATGTACTCAATTTGTGGAGAGAGGATGAAGGAAAGAAAACTATAATAGCTCAAATTATTGGGGATTTGACCTGGGAACTTGAGGCTATTTTAAGGCTATTCATCTGATTTCAGGTCAAGCCCAAGAACTAGTGGTCCTTGATGTCAGTCTGAACAGCACTGTGGCTGAGGTCGGGGAACAGAAGAAGGACCTGACACGTCAGAAAACACAAGTAGTGCAACTGTGGAGGGAGCATTTTGGTACGTACACACAGTGCAGACCCTCTTGTTTCGGATGTGCTACCTGTCCCAGACCTGCTGTATTCAACTCTCTAGAGACAGCAGGAGTGATAGAGATGCTGTAAGGGTTGTCGTCGGGAGAAAGAGAGGACCAAGGTGCAACGTGGTAAGTATTTATTGTAATTTAATAAATAATGAACACTGAAACAAAAAACAATACACGACAAACGAACAGTCCTGAACGGTGCAACAAAACACAGGACAGAAAATAAACACCCACAACCAACATAGAAAAACGAACATAGACTGCCTACCCCAACTCACGCCCTGACCATACTAAAACAAAGACAAAACAAAGGAACTAAGGTCAGCATGTGACAGTACCGCCCCCAAAGGTGCGGACTCCGGCCGCAAAACCTGAACCTATAGGGGAGGGTCTGGGTAGGAGTCTGTCCGCGGTGGCGGCTCTGGTGCTGGACGTGGACCCCATTTCATCCATAGTTTTTGTCCGCCTCCTCAACCACCCCCGTGGCCTCTAATGAGCGGCGACCCTCGCCGCCGAACTCAGACTGGGGACGCTCGCCACGGGTCCCGAATGGACGGGAGACTCCGGCAGCGCCGGACAGGCGGGGGACTTCGGCAGCGCCGGACAGGCGGGAGACTCCGGCAGCGCCGGACAGGCGGAAGACTCTGGCAACGCTGGACAGGCGGGAGACTCCGGCAGCGCTGGGAAGGAGGAAGGCTCTGGCAGCGCTGGAGTGAAGGGCGATTCTAGCATCGCAGGCGTGACAGGCAGTTCTAGCAGCTCCTGGCTGACTGACGGCTCTGGCAGGTCCTGGCTGACTGACGGCTCAGGACAGACTGACGGCTCTGGCAGCACAGGACAGACTGGCGGCTCTGGCGGCGCCGGACAGACTGGCGGCTCTGGCGGCTCAGGACAGACTGACGGCTCTGGCGGCTCAGGACAGACTGGAGACTCTGGCGGCTCCGGGCTGGAGGGAGGCATTGTATGTGTCTGCGTGTGGAGTAAAGCAGGTCTAGAGTTTTTTTCTCCCCTAGTTGCATATGTGACATGCTGGTAGAAATTAGGTTATAAGTTATAAGTTTGGCTGCACTAAAGTCACCGACCACTAGGAGCGGCGTTTCTGAATAATCATTTTCTTGTTTGCTTATGGCCTTATACAGCTCGTTGAGGGTGGTCTTAGTGCCAGCATCGGTTTGTGGAGGTAAATAGATGGCTACGAAAAATATAGACTCACTTGGTAGATAGTGTGGTCTACAGCTTATCATGAGGTACTCTACCACAGGTGAGCAATACCTCAAGACTTCCTCAATATTAGACATCACGAACCAGCTGTTATTGACAATTAGACACACACTCCCACCCCTCATCTTACCAGGCATAGCTGTTCTGTCCTGCCAATGCACAGAAAACCCAGCCAGCTGTATATTATCTGTGTCGTTGTTCAGCCACGACTTGGTGAAATATAAGATATTACAGTTTTTAATGTCCCATTGGTAGGATAGTCTCGAACGGAGATTATCCAGTATATTCTCCAGTGATTGCACATTGGCCAATGGAGCAGAAAAATTACCTCCCAGGATAATTTTCTTTGCTCATCATCACTGCCGTGTACATTCCCCCCAAGCAGACACCACGACGGCTCTCATGGAACTACACTGGACTATGTGCAAACTGGAAACCGCATATCTTGAGGCCACATTTTTTTGTAGCTGGGGACTTTAATTAAGGAAATCTGAGGAAAACCAAATTCTATCAACACATCACCGGTGCTACACGTGCATCACAAACTCTTGATCTTTGCTACTCTCCCTTCCGGGACGGCTACAAGGAACGCAATTCAATATCAAGGACACCAGATGATTAAGGATTAAAAAGGGAAAGCCAGCCAGCCACCGATGCCTCCGTTGCCGACGTAAGTCATTTAAGCGTGTTAACTCTCAGAAAGCGTCGGCCTAGACAGCATCCCAAGCCGTGTCCTCAAAGCATGCGCAGACCGGCTGGCTGGTGTGTTTACAGATGCACAATCGAGAGCATCCTGTCAGGCAGTATCACCGCCTGATACGGCAACTGCTCCACCCACAACCGTAAGGCTCTCCAGAGGGTAGTGAGGCCTGCACAACGCATCGCCGGGGTTAAACTACCTGCCCTCCAGGACACCTACAGCACCCGATTTCACAGGAAGGCCAAATGGATAATCAAGGACAACAACCACCCGAGCCACTACCTGTTCACCCCGCTATCATCCACAAGGCGAGGTCAGTACAGGTGCATCAAAGCTGGGAAAGAGATCTCAAGGCCATCAGACTGATTAAACAGCCATCACTAACATAGAGAGGCTACTGTCAACATACAGACTGAAGTCTCTCGCCACTTAAATAACACCACTTTAATAATGTTTACATATCCTACATTACTCATCTCATATCAAATCAAATCAAATTGTATTTGTCACATACACATGGTTAGCAGATGTTAATGCGAGTGTAGCGAAATGCTTGTGCTTCTAGTTCCGACAATGCAGTAATAACCAACAAGTAATCTAACTAACAATTCCTAAACTATTGTCTTATACACAGTGTAAGGGGATAAAGAATATGTACATAAGGATATATGAATGAGTGATGGTACAGAGCAGCATAGGCAAGATACAGTAGATGGTATCGAGTACAGTATATACATATGAGATGAGTATGTAAACAAAGTGGCATAGTTAAAGTGGCTAGTGATACATGTATTACATAAGGATGCAGTCGATGATATAGAGTACAGTATATACGTATGCATATGAGATGAATAATGTAGGGTAAGTAACATTATATAAGGTAGCATTGTTTAAAGTGGCTAGTGATATATTTACATCATTTCCCATCAATTCCCATTATTAAAGTGGCTGGAGTTGAGTCAGTGTCAGTGTGTTGGCAGCAGCCACTCAATGTTAGTGGTGGCTGTTAAACAGTCTGATGGCCTTGAGATAGAAGCTGTATTTCAGTCTCTCGGTCCCAGCTTTGATGCACCTGTACTGACCTCGCCTCCTGGATGATAGCGGGTGAACAGGCAGTGGCTCGGGTGGTTGATGTCCTTGATGATATGTATGGCCTTCCTGTAACATCGGGTGGTGTAGGTGTCCGGGAGGGCAGGTAGTTTGCCCCCGGTGATGCGTTTTGCAGACCTCACTACCCTCTGGAGAGCCTTACGGTTGAGGGCGGAGCAGTTGCCGTACCAGGCGGTGATACAGCCCACCAGGATGCTCTCGATTGTGCATCTGTAGAAGTTTGTGAGTGCTTTTGGTGACAAGCTGAATTTCTTCAGCCTCCTGAGGTTGAAGAGGCGCTGCTGCGCCTTCTTCACGATGCTGTCTGTGTGAGTGGACCAATTCAGTTTGTCTGTGATGTGTATGCCGAGGAACTTAAAACTTGCTACCCTCTCCACTACTGTTCCATCGATGTGGATAGGGGGGTGTTCCCTCTGCTGTTTCCTGAAGTCCACAATCATCTCCTTAGTTTTGCTGACTTTGAGTGTGAGGTTATTTTCCTGACACCACACTCCGAGGGCCCTCACCTCCTCCCTGTAGGCCGCCTCGTCGTTGTTGGTAATCAAGCCTACCACTGTTGTGTCGTCCGCAAACTTGATGATTGTGTTGGAGGCGTGCGTGGCCACGCAGTCGTGGGTGAACAGGGAGTACAGGAGAGGGCTCAGAACGCACCCTTGTGGGGCCCCAGTGTTGAGGATCAGCAGGGAGGAGATGTTGTTACCTACCCTCACAACCTGGGGGAGGCCCGTCAGGAAGTCCAGTACCCAGTTGCACAGGGCGGGGTCGAGACCCAGGGACTCAAGCTTGATGATGAGCTTGGAGGGTACTATGGTGTTGAATGCCGAGCTGTAGTCGATGAACAGCATTCTCACATAGGTATTCCTCTTGTCCAGATGGGTTAGGGCAGTGTGCAGTGTGGTTGAGATTGCATCGTCTGTGGACCTATTTGGGCGGTAAGCAAATTGGAGTGGGTCTAGGGTGTCAGGTAGGGTGGAGGTGATATGGTCCTTGACTAGTCTCTCAAAGCACTTCATGATGACGGAAGTGAGTGCTACGGGGCGGTAGTCGTTTAGCTCAGTTACCTTAGCTTTCTTGGGAACAGGAACAATGGTGGCCCTCTTGAAGCATGTGGGAACAGCAGACTGGTATAGGGATTGATTGAATATGTCCGTAAACACACCAGCCAGCTGGTCTGCGCATGCTCTGAGGGCGCGGCTGGGGATGCCGTCTGGGCCTGCAGCCTTGCGAGGGTTAACACGTTTAAATGTTTTACTCACCTCGACTGCAGTGAAGGAGAGACCGCATGTTTCCGTTGCAGGCCGTGTCAGTGGCACTGTATTGTCCTCAAAGCGGGCAAAAAAGTTATTTAGTCTGCCTGGGAGCAAGACATCCTGGGCCGTGACTGGGCTGGATTTCTTCCTGTAGTCCGTGATTGACTGTAGACCCTGCCACATGCCTCTTGTGTCTGAGCCGTTGAATTGAGATTCTACTTTGTCTCTGTACTGAGGCTTAGCTTGTTTGATAGCCTTGCGGAGGGAATAGCTGCACTGTTTGTACTCGGTCATGTTACCAGACACCTTGCCCTGATTAAAAGCAGTGGTTCGCGCTTTCAGTTTCACGCGAATGCTGCCATCAATCCACGGTTTCTGGTTAGGGAATGTTTTAATCGTAGCTATGGGAACGACATCTTCAACGCACGTTCTAATGAACTCGCACACCGAATCAGCGTATTCGCCAATGTTGTTATCTGACGCAATACGAAACATATCCCAGTCCACGTGATGGAAGCAGTCTTGGAGTGTGGATTCAGCTTGGTCGGACCAACGTTGGACAGACCTCAGCGTGGGAGATTCTTGTTTCAGTTTCTGTCTGTAGGCAGGGATCAGCAAAATGGAGTCGTGGTCAGCTTTTCCGAAAGGGGGGCGGGGCAGGGCCTTATATGCGTCGCGGAAGTTAGAGTAACAGTGATCCAAGGTTTTTCCACCCCTGGTTGCGCAATCGATATGCTGATAAAATTTAGCGAGTCTTGTTTTCAGATTAGCCTTGTTAAAATCCCCAGCAACAATGAATGCAGCCTCCGGATAAATGGTTTCCAGTTTGCAAAGAGTTAAATAAAGTTTGTTCAGAGCCATCGATGTGTCTGCTTGGGGGGGGGGGATATATACGGCTGTGATTATAATCGAAGAGAATTCTCTTGTTAGATAATGCAGTCTACATTTGATTGTGAGGAATTCTAAATCAGGTGAACAGAAGGATTTGAGTTCCTGTATGTTTCTTTCATCGCACCATGCCTCGTTAGCCATAAGGCATACGCCCCCACCCCTCTTCTTACCAGAAAGGTGTTTGTTCCTGTCGGCGCGATGCGTGGAGAAACCCGTTGGCTGCACCGCTTCGGATAGCGTCTCTCCAGTGAGCCATGTTTCCGTGAAGCACAGAATGTTACAGTCTCTGATGTCCCTCTGGAATGCTACCCTTGCTCGGATTTCATCAACCTTGTTGTCAAGAGACTGGACATTGCCAAGAAGAATGCCAGAGCTAAGTTTCTGTAGGGTCAACCATAGGCTAACGACCTTATCTGTTTTCACAGTCCACAACCCATTCGTTTCTTCCTAGTTGGAATGGTGTTCATTAACTTATTACTCCTTGTCCGTGTCACACAATCCCTTCTTATGAACTCAAATTGTTCAGATAAAATAAATAATAAATCAGATATAATAAAACAGAGTACAAGTTTACTTAGTTACATTTAAAATGATTTGTTCAGTCATTTTAATCATAATTTCCTAACAATAATACTGTTCTATACCATCTACTGCATCTTGCCTATGCCTATCATTAGTCACTTTAAATAACGTTACTTTAATGATGTTTACATATCCCACAGTCGTGGCCAAAGGTTTTGAGAATAACACAAATATGAATTTTCACAAATTCTGCTGCCTCAGTTTGTATGATGGCAATTTACTTATACTCCAGAATGTTGTAAAGAATAATCATATTAATTGCAAAGTCCCTCTTTGCCATGCAAATGAACTGAATCCCCCAAAAAACATTTTCACTGCATTTCAGCCCTGCCACAAAAGGACCAGCTGACATCATGTCAATGATTCTCTCGTTAACACAGGTGAGAGTGTTGACGAGGACAAGGCTGGAGATCACCCTGTCATGCTGATTGAGTTTGAATAACGTACTGGAAGCTTCAAAAGGAGGGTGGTGCTTGGAATCATTGTTCTTCCTCTGTCATCCATGGTTACCTGCAAGGAAACACGTGCCATTATCATTGCTTTGCACAAAAAGGGCTTCCGGGGAAGGATATTGCTGCCAGTAAGATTGCACATAAAACTATTTATTGGATCATCAAGAACTTCAAGGAGAGCGGTTCAATTGTTGTGAAGGCGGCTTCTGGGCACCTAAGAATGTCCAGCAAGCGTCAGGACCGTCTCCTAAAGTTGATTCAGCTGCGGGATCAGGCAACCACCAGTACAGAGCTTGCTCTGGAATGGAGGCAGGCTGTTACACCCTGACCTTGGCGTTCCTTATTATTCTCTATGTTTGGTTAGGTCAGGGTGTGACTCCGGTGGGAAAGTCAGTTTTCTATTTCTTTGGGAACCACACTGACAAAAAGAGGCAGCTGTCTATCGTTGTCTCTGATTGGGGATCATATATAAGTTGTAATTTTCCTTTGGGTTTTGTGGGATCTTGTTTTGTTTAGTGTTTGCCTGACAACTGTTCGCTTTCACGTTATTTTGGTTGTCCTCAGTTATTACGTTTACATTGAATTGTTCAGAATGAATGAGGAAAGAGTCACCTATTTGTGAAATGCTGTGTAATGTGATAAATTGTATTTCTGTGTAAAGTTTCACTTAAGTCACTTACATGCCCCTATGAACAAAGGCATGATCTGGCATCATGGGACAGCCCTTTTTGCTCTCCCGAATAAAACCCCCACCTTGAATTTCTCAGACCATGTTTCTCCCAATTACGAGATGACTAAGGTTGAGACCAGCTTACCTCGATAAGAGGGCCAAGGTTTGAGGGGACCATAAACCTGACTAAGCTAAGGTTTGAGTAGATGGCTGAATCTTTTAACCATACCACATGGTTAAGCTCTATCGATACCGACAGAATAAGAACAAGTACTTGATATCATTCTGCACCCTGGAAGTTGGTATCATTGAACGCGAAGACCGACATCCGTCTATTTTATAACGACATGAATGAGTGTCACTCTGAACTATCCAGTCTAACCATGACAGAGAGAGGGCAGACAAACTCTCCAACAGAAACAAACTTTTCAACAGAGATCCCGACGACACACTGCTCTGTAATGTCTGAAACAGTAGTTTATCCCACCCATGTTCATTTGACAGACCGTTTGTTGGACAATAAACCCAAACATATCCCCATCTGAGTTTAAACTTTTATTCATGTCAGGCAAGACAAGGTAAATAACACATTTGTATTCATGATTTATTGCGTGGATGAGAGCAGCCCAGAGAGTATGAAACAGATTATTTCTACAGAGAGAGTTCAAAGAAAATTCAGTAGAGGGCAGCAAACCAAATGCAGCAGTCAGATGATCAGTACATTCTGCTTTCAGGAAATGAAGACGAACGTATCCTCTCCCATCCTAATGATAAAAAGAATGTCTAAAACACAAGTGGAATACAAATATGCTCAATATCCACGTAGGAATTGAAAAAAAAACATTGAGTACACCTCTGTAGCTCTCATATCAGTAGGCTTTTATTGCTAAGTAGTGAGGAGCTGTAGGCTACCTGGTACTCTTCCAGTTGTCTGCAGAGCATGAAGCCACAGAGCGCAGCATCCACAGAGTCTTCAGCACTCGCTTCCCATCAGGCAGTTGGAAACACTGACCAACCCAAGAGCTACAGGAACCTGGGGGGGGGGGGGTCACATCCATTGTTACAGTCAAGGTAATTCAGATTGAAACAAGGGCCACATTGTGGAAGGTTTGGAGAGAAGTGGTGCAAGAAGTTAGAGGCATTTCTTATCTAAATATTGCACAACATTAGACCTTGCTGAACCCATCAAGGGTTACACACCTGCCTCCCATAACACAGAGAAAGCCACAGAGGTTTGCAGACCCTGATTACTAGTCACACCCAGTAGCTTGGCCTGGTGTTCTGGACCCGTGACTCCTGGAGCAGTCTCCACTGCACTCAGATAACGGCCTCGGAGCTCAGAACCGACCGCCTCAATATCAAGTACAGAGCCCAGCTCATTTCGCCACACTCCCGTCACATTGCATGGGATTGCCTGGAAGAACACATGCAAAATAAAGTCACCACTACTGTGTCAACAGCAGATACTGTTTTTGTTATACTGTGTCATGAGGTGTAAGTAAAAGCAAGCCTCAGATTTCTATTTACTACATGATCTGTATTGTTACACTGCTCAAATTATAACAGTGGAGCCCAACAATTAACTATATTTTTACCTGAGGTAGCAGCAGTCCCAAAATCACAGCATGGACACTGATAGACTTTGCAACAAAACTCATCATGTTTGATTATTTCAAGTTGCTTTTCTGAATAGCTCATTCCCTTCTTATACTGATTTACCAAGTTACTATACACTCCCCCAAACCAATCAGCACCTGTCCTTTCTAACGAGACTTAATTGATGAACAGAGTGTAGATCTCAATCGTCTAGCTGTCACTTCTTTCCAGCAATTACAAGTCAATGCATATTAAGGAAAGGAAAGGAAAAGAGGACTATTGAAATGCACCCCTAATTTGAACATTTGCAGCAGGTGTTTCTTCTTTATCAACACAAGTCCTCTCACAAGAGATTCTAGTTTATTGGCTGTAGGTTAACCGATTGGCCAATGAAATGTACACAACTGTCTCGACAATTCTAAAATATGACCCAGGTTTCCATCCAAACTTTTTATGTGAGTTAAATCAGAAAAATCCAAAAGTTATCAAATATCAAAATTATGATAAATGGATTTTCACTTTTTCATTAATATAACCTTACCAGACATTCTCCTATGTTATATTCTACTGAAGGCTTGATGGGTAAATGTGTCAGTCAGAGTAGAGCATTAAGCACATTGTGAAAGCAATAAAGATTTGCCAGTCACATTATGCAATCAACACCATGAGAGAATCTCAAACGCATACTCCTGGCGTCCTCTCGCCTCGCCTCATTTCTCAACCCATTGGATGAGATAGCCAGAGGTCCCGCCCCCCTGACCTTATCCTTTAATTGGCTTTGAGCAGTAGGAAGGTGTTGTGTCTTTGGCTATGCCAGATTAAGTGATATGACATGCTATTCCATGCAATTCTATAAAATAATGTCTCCGTAATTAATATTACCTGATTGAGCTAATCATGTAAATGTAATTAACTAGAGAGTCGGGAACAAAATAATATTTGTAGAGCTGTTATCTTCCGAATAAGCTCTTAAAGACCTAGTAATATTTTTCATCAATAGCAGTCAAAATGAATCCTCACCTTAATTCAGTCTCTGAAAGTCTCTGAAAGTGTGTGTGTGCTTGTGTGTGTGTGTGTGTGTGTGTGTGTGTGTGTGTGTGTGTGTGTGTGTGTGTGTGTGTGTGTGTGTGTGTGTGTGTGTGTGTGTGTGTGTGTGTGTGTGTGTGTGTGTGTGTGTGTGTGTGTGTGTGTGTGTGTGTGTGTGTGTCCGTCCGTGCGAGGGTGTGAGCCGGACAGGTTCCTCTCAGGAACAGCACATTACTATCAGTGATGGAGTTACAGAATCGTGTGAAGCTGGAATACTGAGCTTTTTGTTTATTTTTAATGTGTTAGTTTAGCACAGAGGGCTCTCCATCAAGCAGCATTGAGCAGTGTGGGCGTTCGACACTCATGACAGAGGTGTTCCTCCAAAAATCAAAGCCATTGATCCTGGCATCTAAGGGTCATGCAAGGCCATTGATTAGGCTAAACCAGAGGGATCCTATAATAACCTGGACTCTGAACTCTTGTTGTTTTTCACTGATTTGCCAGGCACATTATTCTGTACTTTTCCTATTTTCTTTGTCAACTTCAATGATTTTTATTTGTTAAAGCTGCATATACGACCCATATAGGCACTGATTTGTTATTGTAATCTAATCCACTGAAAATAATGACATGAAGGGGTGCTGCTGACGTACCACTAATACTATAAATATATATATATTAGTTGTTTTTTTGTTAGGGTCTGAATGTCGGGCCCCCTCCCCAATATGAACACGTCATAAACCACTGCAAAAGTTTGATTACCACAGACAAAAGTATCTCAATTTATTTGGATCAGTTTACATTAGATTTGCTCTCCTTTATTTATTGTGACTGCTCAAGAGTGATGTATTGGTAGCTATTTGTTAAATCTTTTTGTTTCAGAACCAGGACTAGACTAGGGAAAGACTGTTGGAACCACCCTAAAGCCACACACTCATGACGAGGGCAGCCGGGGATTCCTCCCCACCCAATAGAGACGAAGGTCATGAGAGCGCACCTCAGCAGTGGGAGGTTGATACCCAACCGTTGCCATCAACTGTTGTCGATGATACTCCGCTTTTAAATCCCCCATCTTTATCCCGATGTATGACTCTTCTTCCGGATGATTTGTACAGACGACGACAGAATCCGAGAGGAGAGTGGTATGATAACACTGTGTACAGCAAGGCCGACCATCACGACCAACAAATCGTTTCGATGAACACATATGAGGACCACAACGGTATATATCAGACTCAAGTAGAAGAAATCCCTAGGAATTCAGATGTCGAGGCGCACGATTTCGAAAGTCAGTGGGATCATTCTGAGTTCGATCACAGAAACTTCACTCAGAAAACGTAAGTGCGACACTTGGGAGATAAATCACCATCATAATAGTACCAGGACATTATGTCCTATAAGCAAGAGTGTCCCTTATACTTCAGGTTGAGTCAGTGGAAAAGTCGCTTTGATTTTTGTTCGACATTAGATATCAAATCAAAGGAACAAGCTTGCCTTTTATAATGTGCAAAATGTCAATATTCACAGCTGCAATATGTAACTTTTTGGGCGAACCAGCGAAATTCACAGAGACATTGTTTTTTGTTATATGATCTGTCATTCTCATTGAAAGTCTAAGAAGGGGTATATGTGTTCTATGTGATGTGCGCTTTTTCTATGCTTCCGGATCTTAAGTTCCGTTTTTGTGTATTTTACTTTCAGTTTTGTATGCCAGCTCCAAACAGCTGAAAATATATTTTTAGTTATGGAAATACGTTTCACAGCGGTTTAGATGGTACAATGATTCTCTACTCTATACTTGATTGTTTTGTCACATAATCTGAAATTAAGCAAACCATTCAAATGTTAGCAACTAGGAAATGGCGAAGCGATTTCTACACCGTGCATCTTTAATTGAAAACTTTTTCTTGGTTGTTTTACATGGCAGGCTACACCGCCTTCTTGAAATTATGAATATTAATAAATGGCACAATCTGGGATATGTCCTGCTGTTCAATTGTCTTATAATGTAATATAGTATAGACATATATTCCTGTATAATAACATATATTTTTCTGATGAGGAGTGGCGATTTTAGTATGTAAATCCTGGTGGGGCAAACCAAAAAATACAGGTATTTTAAATGAATGCAAGCAAAGCCACTACACAACACAACACTGAACAATACATGAATTGCACTATAACGGTGACTAACGGTGCCCACAAACTGTTAGGGCTTACATAAAGCTGTCCCAACAGCAGAGCGTTCTTTTCAGCACCATGGAGTGAATCTTTATCATTACTACACCTGGCTATCAGCAGAGCCTTGTCTGGCAGCAAAACAGTTCATTCAGCATCATTCACCATTTGTGAATTGATCGCCCCCCATCTAGCTTCAGAGTTTGTTCTGTTAGGTGACCTAAACTGGGATATGCTAAACACCCCGGCAGTCCTACAATCTAAGCTAGATGCCCTCAATCTCACACAAATCATCAAGGAACCCACCAGGTACAACCCTAAATCTGTAAACAAGGGCACCCTCATAGACGTCATCCTGACCAACTGGCCCTCCAAATACACCTCCGCTGTCTTCAACCAGGATCTCAGCGATCACTGCCTCATTGCCCGTATCTGCTACGGATCCGCTGTCAAACGACCACCCCTCATCACTGTCAAACGCTCCCTAAAACACTTATGTGAGCAGGCCTTTCTAATCGACCTGGCCCGGGTATCCTGGAAGGATATTGACCTCATCCCGTCAGTTGAGGATGCCTGGTCATTCTTTAAGAGTAACTTCCTCACCATTTTAGATAAGCATGCTCCATTCAAAAAAATGCAGAACTAAGAACAGATATAGCCCTTGGTTCACTCCAGACCTGACTGCCCTCGACCAGCACAAAAACATCCTGTGGCGGACTGCAATAGCATCGAATAGTCCCCGCGATATGCAACTGTTCAGGGAAGTCAGGAACCAATACACACAGTCAGTCAGGAAAGCCAAGGCCAGCTTCTTCAGGCAGAAATTTGCATCCTGTAGCTCTAATTCCAAAAAGTTCTGGGACACTGTAAAGTCCATGGAGAACAAGAGCACCTCCTCCCAGCTGCCCACTGCACTGAGGCTAGGTAACACAGTCACCACCGATAGATACATGATTAACGAAAACTTCAACGGCTGGCCATGCCTTCCTCCTGGCTACTCCAACCTCGGCCAACAGCTCCCCCCCCGCAGCCTCTCCATGTTCTCCTTTACCCAAATCCAGATAGCAGATGTTCTGAAAGAACTGCAAAACCTGCACCCGTACAAATCAGCTGGGCTTGACAATCTGGACCCTCTATTTCTGAAACTATCCGCCGCCATTGTCGCAACCCCTATTACCAGCCTGTTCAACCTCTCTTTCATATCGTCTGAGATCCCCAAGGATTAGAAAGCTGCCGCAGTCATCCCCCTCTTCAAAGGGGGAGACACCTTGGACCCAAACTGTTACAGACCTATATCCATCCTGCCCTGCCTATCTAAGGTCTTCGAAAGCCAAGTCAACAAACAGGTCACTGACCATCTCGAATCCCACCATACCTTCTCCTCTGTGCAATCTGGTTTCCGAGCCGGTCACGAGTGCACCTCTGCCACGCTGAAGGTACTAAACCTTATCATAACCGCCATTGGTAAAAGACAGTACTGTTCAGCTGTTTTCATCGACCTGGCCAAGGCTTTCGACTCTGTTGATCACCATATTCTTATCGGCAGACTCAGTAGCCTCGGTTTTCTAATGGCTGCCTTGTCTGGTTCACCAACTACTTTGCAGACAGAGTTCAGTGTGTCAAATCGGAGGGCATGATGTCCGGTCCTCTGGCAGTCTCTATGGGGGTGCCACAGGGTTCAATCTCGGTCCGACTCTTTTCTCTGTATATATCAATGATGTTGCTCTTGCTGCGGGCGATTCCCTGATCAACCTCTACGCAGACGACACCGCCAAACTTACCCTAGTAAAACTGACTATCCCACCGATCCTCGACTTCGGCGACATCATCTACAAAATAGCTTCCAATACTCTACTCAACAAACTGGATGCAGTTTATCACAGTGCCATCCGTTTTGTTACTAAAGCACCTTATACCACCCACCACTGCGACCTGTATGCTCTAGTCGGCTGGCCCTCGCTACATATTCGTCGCCAGACCCACTGGCTCCAGGTCATCTACAAGTCCATGCTAAGTTAAGCTCTGCCTTATCTCAGTTCACTGGTCACGATGGCAACACCGACCCGTAGCACGCGCTCCAGCAGGTGTATCTCACTGATCATCCCTAAAGCCAACACCTCATTTGGCCGCCTTTCGTTCCAGTTCTCTGCTGCCTGTGACTGGAACGAATTGCAAAAATCGCTGAAGTTGGAGACTTTTATCTCCCTCACCAACTTCAAACATCTGCTATCTGAGCAGCTAACCGATCGCTGCAGCTGTACATAGTCTATCGGTAAATAGCCCACCCAATTTACCTACGTCATCCCCATATTGTTTATATTTATTTACTTTTCTGCTCTTTTGCACAGCAGTATCTCTACCTGTACATGACCATTTGCCTACCTCATCATGCCTTTTGCACACAATGTATACAGACTCTCTTTTTTTATTTTCTACTGTGTTATTGACTTGTTAATTGTTTACTCCATGTGTAACTCTATGTTGTCTGTTCACACTGCTATGCTTTATCTTGGCCAGGTCGCAGTTGTAAATGAGAACTTGTTCTCAACTAGCCTACCTGGTTAAATAAAGGTGAAATAAAAAAAATGAAAATAAAAAATACTTTTTTTGTCACTGGCTTTAAAAAAACATAGCTAATATGGCTGACTTGCTTAAACAAATGGGGTTTCTACTGACAATTGAGATATACAAACTATGGCATAAGGGGACGATGAGCGGATAATAGGCGATCCGTAATTTCAATGACAATATTAATTAGCGGGCTTGGATGGACGTAGTCAATATAATATTAACTATTTGTTCAGCAATTTTGAAATGTACAGCGACAGAATTCAGAGCATGGGCCGTTCTTACAGCATTCTTCTGTACACCAAGTCAGAAACATGGGATAAACAAAGGGGGCATATGAGCAGACAACGATAGCTCTGACAATTTTCAATGATTACATTTCTCTAAAACAGGCTATAGGCTACATGTGCACCACCAAGGCAGAACATTAGTCTAAATTATGAGGTGGAAAGGGACCAAATTATTATGGTGAGGCACATGGGCTACTAACAGCTTACTACACAACATATACTTAGTATTACTTTCTTAGCTACACTATACATATCTCCCTGGCATATTATATAATTTATGCAACAGCATACAAGACATTTTTGGACTCACCTTGTTGTGCTGTGCTCTCTTGAACAGGAAAGTGGTGCTGAGGTCTTTGGGGGCAAATTTTGTCATCAAAGTGTGGCATTCTCTGGATTCATGGTGCTTTCAAAACAACTGGGAACTCTGGAAAAAAACAAGGTCAAATCATGACGTCAGTGATCTTCAGGTTGGATCTCTAGAGTTCACAACTTGGAATTCTGAGTTGGATGACCATTCAAAACATATTTTCCAAGTCAGAGCTAGTTTTTTCAGAGTTCCCAGTTGCCTTGGACTCACTGAAGTCTGAGATTTCCCAGTTCCGAATTTCCAGTTGTTTTGAACGCTGCAGAAGTCATGCTGGATTGACAGCATGGCCAATGTATTCAACCTTTTCTGGCCCATGGTGTTGAATGTTTATCCTTTTAAACTTGGAAAAGAGACCATTAAAACCCAGAATTGGACTGCACACCCACTCCACTGAATAGGAAGCTAGTGATTGCTTTGCAATGCTTGCAGTTAGACACTGATTCACTTTCAACCCACTCATTGTTGAATTTGCGATTTCCAACTTGTTGTGTAATATTTATGTCAAATGGCCGATTAGCACTGCTACGTTTTATCTATAATTTCTCTTCATATGACAAGGATTGAAAAGGATTTGCCAGTAGATTGTCAACTTGATGCATGATGATGACTGCTTGACTAGCTTGCTAGCTAAGATCTTGAAAGTATAATGTTGACATGATCAGCACAATCAAAGCTACCATAGATATAACCATCATTTTATCTGTGGCCAAAGACCTTGAGCCTTCTTGGATGAGCACTTCTAATGTAAATCTATGGCAGCACCCAAGGGGCTTGAATTTTCGAGCTCTCCCATAGATTTTGTGGTGACATAGTGTCCCCATGAGTGACAGAACACTGAGCCAATCATGGCGGAACTAGAGAACATTCCAACTTCTATGCTCTGTATTTTATGTTGGCTGCACCATCACCACAGAAAGCACTGAGCTCGGTTGAAACACCTGTATTGTGGAGCTACCTTAATCAAGAAAGCAAAAAAAGAGTTTGTTTGCGGCATTATTAACTCAATGATCTTTTTTTACATTGTTTGCAAACTGGTATGTGACACGTATCAATTCCAAAATAACATTCAAAACAGAAAAAAATATATATATAAACACAGTGCCTTCGGAAAGTATTCAGACCCCTTTACTTTTTCCACATTTTGTTACGTTACAGCCTTATTCTAAAATGGATTAAATAAATAAAAAATCCTCAGCAATCGGCACACAATACCCCATAATGACAAAGTGAAAACTGTTTTTTTATTCAAAATAAAAACTGATGACATTTACATAAGTATTCAGACACTTTGCTATGAGACTCAATTGAGCTCAGGTGCATCTTGTTTCCATCGATCATCCTTGAGATGTTTCGAAAACTTGATTGGAGTCCACCTGTGGTAGATTCAAATGATTCAAATCCAATGATTTGGAAAGGCACAAACCTGTCTATATCAGGTCCCACAGTAGACAGTGCATGTCAGAGCAAAAAAACAACCCACAAGGTCAAAGGAATTGTTTGTAAAGCTCCGAAACAGGATTATGTCTGGGGAAGGATACCCAAAAATGTCTGCAGCATTGAAAGTACTAATGAACACGGTAGTCTCTTGCATTTTTTGGTAATGCTGCAATTAGTTGGTTGTAATTTTGGGTAGAGCAGACATTTGTCGTGACACCATTTCCGGTCACAACTTGCAGACTTTTTTACATGTTGCTGTGCGTTTTGTTGCCAACCTTACTTTGCTACCTGACAACTTTACGGTTTTAACTTTTTAATTACCGTTTATATTTTTGTTTTTTCCCTCACTCAACTTTTTTTCATTAAACTTTTTCACTCCGGACGCTTTATCTGGACGTGGTTCTTCAGGACCTCCAACAGTAACATTAACATGATGTTTTCTAATTGCAGTCCCTGTACTCATAACTTTCAGGAGAACTATCGACTTACGGCAAGGATAGCTGTGCAACAAGACGCCATCGTTTGGCAAGACTAATTTCAGTGTAGGAAAGGATGAAACAGAGTCTGTGCAACCAGTAAGTACAGATAGTAACATTATTATACATCCCCTCGCACGGTCCCCGCAGCCGGACATCTTTCTCACGGTTTCTGGAGGGAAATGTTGTAGGAATGCTCAACGATTGTTGCTCATTGAGCCGACAGAAACTTTAAACCGGGTTTCCCCATTAAGCAACGAGTCGGAGTCAGAGGCCAAACCTTTTCTTGTCTCTACTCCTCCCGTTACGGGGTCTGAGACGCCGAAGCTTCCCACCATTAGCTCTGACAAATTGAAAACCCTAGTCATTGGCAACTCCATTACCCGCAGTATGAGACTTAAAACGAATCATCCAGTGATCATACACTGTTTTCCAGGGGGCAGGGCTACCGACGTTAAGGATAATCTGAAGATGTTGCTGGCTAAGGCTAAAACTGGCGAGTATAGAGAGTATAGAGATATTGTTATCCACGTCGGCACCAACGATGTTAGGATGAAACAGTCAGAGGTCACCAAGCGCAACATAGCTTCAGCGTGTAAATCAGCTAGAAATATGTTTTGGCATCGAGTAATTGTCTCTGGCCCCTTCCCAGTTTGGGGGAGTGATGAGCTCTACAGCAGAGTCTCACAACTCAATCGTTGTTTGAAAACTGTTTTCTGTCCCTCCCAAAATATAGAATCTGTAGATAATTGGCCCTCTTTCTGGGACTCACCCACAAACAGGACCAAACCTGGCCTGCTGAGGAGTGACGGACTCCATCCTAGCTGGAGGGGTGCTCTCATCTTATCTACCAACATAGACAGGGCTCTAACTCCTTTAGCTCCACAATGAAATAGGGTGCAGGCCAGGCAGCAGGCTGTTAGCCAGCCTGTCAACTTAGTGGAGTCTGCCACTAGCACAGTCAGTGTAGTCAGCTCAGCTATCCCCATTGAGACCGTGCCTGTGCCTCGACCTAGGTTGGGCAAAACTAAACATGGCGGTGTACCCCTTAGCAATCTCACTAGGATAAAGACCTCCATTCCTGTCATTATTGAAAGAGATCGTGATACCTCACATCTCAAAATAGGGCTACTTAATGTTAGATCCCTTACTTCAAAGGCAATTATAGTCAATGAACTAATCACTGATCATACTCTTGATGAGAATGGCCTGACTGAAACATGGCTTAAGCCTGATGAATTTACTGTGTTAAATGAGGCCTTACATCCTGGCTACCCTAGTGGCCATATATCCCGCAAAGGCGGAGGTGTTGCTAACATTTACGATAGCAAATTTCAATTTACAAAAAAAATATTTAAAAAATGACTTTTTCGTCTTTTGAGCTTATAGTCATGAAATCTATGCAGCCTACTCAATCACTTTTTATAGCTACTGTTTACAGGCCTCTTCGGCCATATACAGCGTTCCTCATTGTGTTCCCTGAATTTCTATTGGACCTTGTAGTCATAGCAGATTATATTCTAAGTTTTGGTGACTTTACTATTCACATGGAAAAGTTCACAGACCCACTCCAAAAGGCTTTTGGAGCCATCATCGACTCTAAACCTTCAAGCTGCATACTGGACCCTATTCCAACTAAACTACTGAAAGAGCTGCTTCCTGTGCTTGGCCCTCCTGTGTTGAACATAATAAATGGCTTTCTATCAACCGGATGTGTACCAAACTCACTAAAAGTGGCAGTAATAAAGCCTCTCTTGAAAAAGCCTAACCTTGACCCAGAAAATATAAAAAAACTAATCGGCCTATATCGAATCTTCCATTCCTCTCAAAAATGTTAGAAAAGGCTGTTGGCTGCAACTCACTGCCTTCCTGAAGACAAACAACAAATGCTTCAGTCTGGTTTAAGACCCCATCATAGCACTGAGACTGCACTTGTGAAGGTGGTAAATGACCTTTAAAACCTCTTGAAGCTAGGGGGCACTATTTTTATGTTTGGAAAAATAATGTTCCCAAAGTAAACGGCCTATTTCTCAGGACCAGATGCTAGAATATGCATATAATTGACACATTAGGATAGAAAACACTCTAAAGTTTCCAAAACTGTCAAAACATTGTCTGTGAGTATAACAGAACTGATATTGCAGGCAAAACCCTGAGAAAAATCAAACCAGGAAGTGGCTTCTATTTTGAAAACTCCATGTTCCATAGCCTCCCATTGCTCCATTTAAAGGGATATCAACCAGATTAATTTTCCTATCGCTTCCTCAAGGTGTCAACAGTCTTCAGACATAATTTCAGGCTTTTATTTTGAAGAATAAGCGTGAACGACCACATTGTGTAAGTGGATAGGTGGGGGCTCTCAGAGCGCAAAAGAGAAAGCCCTGCCATTGTTACTCCCGGTCCTAGTGAAAAGCCAACTGTCCCGGTTGATATATTATCGAATAGATATCTGACATGTTTCTGTGGACATTATGGATATAATTTTGAATTTTTGTCTGCGTTGTCGTGACTGCTCTTTCTGGTGGATTATTGGGCATAACGCACCAAACTAACGGAGGTATTTGGATATAAAAAAATATCTTTATGGAACGAAAGGAACATTTGTTGTTTAACTGGGAGTCTCGTAAGTAAAAACATCCGAAGATCATCAAAGGTAAACGATTCATTTGATTGCTTTTCTGATTTTCGTGACCAGGTTACCTGATGCTAAGTGTATTTATTGTTTTGTCGAGCGATCAATAAACTTACACAAACGCTTGTATTGCTTTCGCTGTAAAGCATAATTTCAAAATCTGAGACGACAGGTGGATTAACAAAAGGCTAAGCTGTGTTTTGCAATATTGCACTTGTGATTTCATGAATGAATCCACCTGTCGTCTATTGTCTAGTAATATTATTTGACTGAGGCGCTATGCTATTCAGCGTTGCAATTGACAATTACCCCGGATCCGGTATGGGTGGTTCAGATGGCATCAGACTGAGGCTTTGCATCTGTCCTCGTGCTCCTAGACCTGCATGCTGCTTTTGATACCATCGATCACCACATTCTTTTGGAGAGATTGGAAACCCAAATTGGTCTACACGGACAAGTTCTGGCCTGGTTTAGATCTTATCTGTCGGAAAAATATCAGTTCATCTCTGTGAATGGTTTGTCCTCTGACAAATCAACAGTAAATTTCGAAGTTCCTCAAGGTTCCGTTTTAGGACCACTATTGTTTTCACTATATATTTTACCTCTTGGGGATGTCATTCGAAAATATAATGTTAACTTTCACTGCTATGCGGATGACACAGTTGTACATTTCAATTAAACATGGTGAAGCCCCAAAATTGCCCTCGCAAGAAGCCTTTGTTTCAGACATAAGGAAGTGATTGGCTGCAAACGTTCTACTTTTAAACTCTGACAAAACAGAGATGCTTGTTCTAGGTCCCAAGAAACAAAGAGATCTTCTGTTGGATCTGACAATTAATCTTAATGGTTGTACAGTCGTCTCAAATAAAACTGTGAAAGGACCTCGGCGTTACTCTGGACCCTGATCTCTCTTTTGAGACTTTCAATGACAGCTTTTTTCCATCTACGTAACATTGCAAAAATCTGAAACTTTCTGTCCACAAATTATGCAGAAAAATTCATCCATGCTTTTGTTACTTCTAGGTTAGACTACTGCAATGCTCTACTTTCCGTCCATCCGGATAAAGCACTAAATAAACTTCAGTTACTTCTAAATACGGCTGCTAGAATCCTGACTAGAACCCAAAAAATGTATCATATTTCTCCAGTGCTAGCCTCCCTACACTGGATTCCTGTTAAGGCAAGGGCTGATTTCAAGGTTTTACTGCTAACCTACAAAGTATTACATGGGCTTGCTCCTACCTATCTCTCTGATTTGGTCCTGCCGTACATACCTATACGTACGCTACGGTCACAAGACACAGGCCTCCTAATTGTCCCTAGAATTTCTAAGCAAACAGCTGGAGGAAGGGCTTTCTCCTATAGAGCTCCATTTTTATGGAATGGTCTGCCTACCCATGTGGGAGACGCAAACTCGGTCTCAACCTTTAAGTCTTTAGTGAAGACTCATCTCTTCAGTGGGTCAAGTGATTGAGTGTAGTCTGGCCCAGGAGTGTGAAGGTGAACGGAAAGGCTCCCCTCTTTCCACTGGGATTCTCTGCCTCTAACCCTATTACAGGGGCTGAGTCACTGGCTTACTGGTGCTCTTTCATGCCGTCTCTAGGAGGGGTGCGTCACTTGAGTGGGTTGAGTCACTGATGTGATCTTCCTGACTGGGTTGGCGCCCCCCCCCCCCCACATCCTTTTAGTGGTGTGGGGGCTGTGCTTTGGTAAAGTGGGTGGGATTATATCCTTCCTGTTTGGCCCTGTCCGGGGTCTTATCCGGTGTCCTGTGTGAATTTAAGTATGCCCTCTCTAATTCTCTCTTTCTTTCTCTCTCTCGGTGGACCTGAGCCCTAGGACCATGACTCAAGACTACCTGGCCGTGCTGCTGCTCCAGTTTTAACTGTTCTGCCTGTGACTATTATTATTTGACCATGCTGGTCATTTATGAACATTTGAAGACCTTGGCCATGTTCTGTTATAATCTCCACCCGGCACAGCCAGAAGAGGACTGGCCACCCCTCATAGCCTCGTTCCTCTCTAGGTTACTTCCTAGGTTTTGGCCTTTCTAGGGAGTATTAACTTAAGGGGGCTGAATAATTTTGCACGCCCAATTTTTCAGTTTTTGATTTGTTAAAAAAGTTTGAAATATCCAATAAATGTCGTTCCACTTCATGATTGTGTCCCACTTGTTGTTGATTCTTCACAAAAAAATACAGTTTTATATCTTTATTTTGAAGCCTGAAATGTGGCAAACGGTTGCAAAGTTCAAGGGTGCAGAAAACTTTTGCAAGGCACTGTAAATACATTTGATTAGATTTTTTATTTGATTTGAAGTCGCCATCATTCTTAAATGGAAGAGGTTTTGAAGAAGACTCTTCCTAGAGCTCCTCGCCTAGCTAAACTGAGCAATCAGGGGAGAAGTGCCTTGGGCTGGGAGGTGACCAAGAACCCGATGGACACTGGCATTGCTCTAGAGTTCTTCTGTAGAGATAGGAGAACCTTCCAGAAGAACAACCATCTCTGCAGCACTCTACCAATCAGGCCTTTATGTTAGAGTGAAGACAGAAGCCACTCCTCAGTAAAAGGCACATGACAGCCCGCTTGGAGTTTGCGATAAGGCACCTAAAGGACTCTCAGACCATGAGAAACAATTCTCTAGTCTGATGAAACCAAGATTGAACTCTTTGTCCTGAATGCCAAGCGTCACATCTATAGGAAACCTGGCACCATGCCTACAGTGACGCATGGTGGTGGCAGCATCATGCCACTGTGGCGGTGGTTCAACTTCCAACAGGTCAACGACGATAAACACACAGCCAAGACAATGCAAGAGTAGCTTCAAGACAAGTCTCTGAATGTCCTTGAGTGGCCCAGCCAGGGCCCGGACTTGAACCCGATTGAACATCTCTGGAGTGACTTGAAAATAACTGTGCAGCAATGCTCCCCATCCAACCTGACAGAGCTTGAGGATCTGCAGAGAAGAATGGAAGAAACTCACCAAATACAGGTGTGCGAAGCTTGCAGCGTCATACCCAAGACGACTCAAGGCTGTAATTGCTGCCAAAGGTTCTTCAACAAAGTACTGAGTTGTGTCTAAATACTTATGTAAATGTGATATGAGTTTTTATAAATTTGCAAATATTTCTAAAAAACTGTTTTTGCTTTGTCATTATGAGGTATTATGTGTAGATTTTTAAGGGGGAATTATTTGTTTAATCAATTTTAGAAAAAGGCTGTAACGTAACAAAATGTGGACAAAGTCAAGGGGTCTGAATACTTTCCAAAAGCGCTGTACAGTTGAAGTCGAAAGTTTACATACACTTAGGTTGGAGTCATTAAAACTCGTTTTTCAACCATTCCACAAGATTCTTGTTCAAACTATAGTTCAAACTATAGTTTTGGAAAGTCCGTTAGGACATCTACTTTGTGCATGACACAAGTACATTTTCCAACAATTGTTTACAGACAGATTATTTAAATTATAATTCACCGTATCGCAATTCCAGTGGGTCAGAAGTTGACATTCACTAAGTTGACTGTGCCTTTAAACAGCTTGGAAAATTCCAGAAAATGATGTCATGACTTTAGAAGCTTCGGATAGGCTAATTGACATCATTTGGGTCAATTAGAGGTGTACATGTGGATGTATTTCAAGGCCTACCTTCAAACTCAGTGCCTCTTTGCTTGACATCATGGGAAAATTAAAAGAAATCAGTCAATTTTATTTTTAGACCTCCACAAGACTGGTTCATCCATGGGAGCAATTTTCAAATGCCTGAAGGTACCAAGTTCATCTGTACAAACAATAGTTTGCAAGTATAAACACCATGGGACCACGCAGCCGTCATACCGCTCAGGAAGGAGATGCATTCTGTCTCCTAGAGAAGAACATACTTTGGTGCGAAAAGTGCAAATCAATCCCACAACAACAGCAAAGGACCTTGTGAAGATGCTGGAGGAAACAGGTACAAAAGTATCAATATCCACAGTAAAACGAGCCCTATTTCGACATAACTTGAAAGGCCGCTCAGCAAGGAAGAAGCCACTGCTCAAAAACCGCAATAAAATGCCAGACTATGGTTTGCAACTGCATATGGGGACAAAGATTGCACTTTTTGGAGAAATGTCCTCTGGTCTGAGGAAACAAAAATAACTGTTTGGCCATAATGACCATCGTTATTTTTGGAGGAAAAAGGCAGAGGCTTGCAAGCCGAAGAACACCATCCCAACCGTGAAGCACGGGGTTGGGAGCGCTTTGCTGCAGGAGGGACTGGTGCACTTCACAAAATAGATGGCGTCATGAAGACGGAAAATCATGTGAATATATTGAAGCAACATCTCAAGACATCAGTCAGGAAGTTAAAGCTTGGTTAAAGCTTCTAAATGGACAATGACCCCAAGAATACTTTCAAAAATTGGGGCAAAATAGCTTAAGGACCACAAAGTAAAGTTACTGGAGTTGCCATCACAAAGCGATGATAGAAATATAAGCTCAAATAAATAATTCTCTCTACTATTATTCTGACATTTCACATTGTAAAAATAAAGTGGTGATCCTAACTGGCCTAACTATACTAACTAACTATTGTATCCTGTTTATCACATGGACTGTCAGGCCTTGCATTCATAGCCCATTTATGAATTGGGGCTATGAATGGTGGTAACATATCCCCGGGCCCATCCTTCCACTTCATTTTACAAGTAGCTGGGCTGCTGTCATTGGACTGAACAGATTGTACAGCTTTCTGAGTGTAGGTTACTTAAAGAACACCATGAGGCTGCATTTATTGAACTGGGCATATGAACTCTATATAGAGAGGACTGGATTGAGACAGAAGTCCCCATCAGGACTTCAGGATATGTTTTGCTTAGCTAGTACTGTACAGCAAACGTTTGGCTTTCAATCAAAGCCATCAGAATTCAACAGATGCCGATCACACCTCTCTCCATAGAGACCAACACCTGTCATCCAGTTGCTCAATAAAAAAAACTCAGACCAAGGATGTTGTGTATTATAAACAGGATGGTTCAAGCAATGAATGCTGATTGGCTGACAGCTGTGGTAAATCAGACCGTTTTCCACAGGTACAAATGTATTTTGACTAATTAGGTTGGTAACCGGTGTATAATAGTAATAAGGCACCTCAGGGATGGTGGTATGTGTCCAGGCACGTTGTGTAGTGCATAAGAACAGCTCTTAGCCGGGGTTTATTGGCCATGTACCACATCGAGTCTCATTGCTTAATCATCCTTTATATATTGGGAAGTAATGCCGCGATCAACACTTGTTATTTTAGTTTTGAGAGGTGGTTCTATACAACCAACCATTTTACTCGGAAACACGCATGCTTTTTTTCCTGTTGTCAACCTGTCTGCAATTGCATTCAAGGTTTTTTGATTTACTTAGATATGGTCAGAATGCTAATGTCACGAATGACTGACAAGGAATGAACCCCAACAAGCAAAGAGAAAATGCATGTGTAATGTGTTGACACTTATGCAGACAGTATCTCAACCACAAAATAAAATACCCACCCAAGTCACGTTAATTCACTTAACCAGTCAGATGGACATTTTGCGCAAGACATCATTCCACTGTGTTGTGTTCTTCCCGGTGCCTAAAGGAAACAGGCATCTTTACTGGTGATTAATGTATTATCAATGCACAAAATTCTGGAGTGCAGTCATTCCATCTTCTGGGGCAACAAGTTGATAAACTACATGTAGGCCTAATAAGTTGACAATGTCAGAAATATGGCCTACCTGTAATTTTAAGTAGAAAGTTCTCTAAATTAGGGGTTAAGGTAGCCACTAAGCTCGAGTCCAATACAGAGTATCAACAAAAGTGGATTGACCTGCACAGGGAGCCTACTTTTTGAAGTGATTTGTTTGACCATCACATAAAAAAAACACACAGAACCATGATATGCAGTACTGGGCCTGCACACCCTGCAAAAAACAGCAAACTGGATAAGATGTGTACATGCCACAGTAGCCCGTCCCCCCAAAAAAATCTAAACCGGGATTCAAGCTTTTTCTGGTCATTGTAAACAGTTGTTTACATGCAACAACTCAAGTAGATTACCCAACTACCCTGACCAGTACAGGAAGTTGGTGCACATGTAATAGTGGTCAATAGGTTTATTACCTTGGCATAGAAACCTAAAGCTCTGTAATGGCTGAAACAGTAGTTTATCCCACCCATGTTCATTTGACAGACCGTTGGTTGGAGAATAAACCCAAACAGATTCCCATCTGAGTTTAAACTTTTATTTATGTCAGGCAAGACAAGGTAAATAACACATTTGTATTCATGAATTGAACAAGTTTCATAATTTATTCCATGGATGAGAGAGCAGCCCAGGGAGTATAAAACAGATTATTTCTACAGAGAGAGCTCAAAGAAAATTCAGTAGAGGGCAGCAAACCAAATGCAGCAGTCAGATGATCAGTACATTCTGCTTTCAGGAAATGAAGACGAACGTATCCGCTCCCATCCTAATGATAAAAAGAATGTCTAAAACACGTGGAATACCTGAGTATACCTCTGCAGCTCTCATGTCTGTAGGCTTTTAGTGAAGGGCAATATTATGTTCCACATTACCATCCCTGCAACCCCCCCCCCCCCATGCTAAGTAGTGAGGAGCTGTAGGCTACCTGGTACTCTTCCAGTTGTCTGCAGGGCATGAAGCCACAGAGCGCAGCATCCACAGGGTCTTCAGCACTTGCATCCCATCAGGCAGTTGGAAACACTGACCAACCCAAGAGCTACAGGAACCTGGGGGAGGGGGGAGGGCAGGCAATGTGATGCAATTGCAGAACATTGGAATTTGACCAGTCACATCCATGGTTACAGTCAAGGTAATTCTGACTGAAACATGGGCCACATTGTGGAAGGTTGGAGAGAAGTGGTGCAAGAAGTTACGAATAATTCCTTATCTAAATATTGCACAGCATTAGACCTTGCTGAACACGTCAAGGGTTACACACCTGCCTCCCATAACACAGAGAAAGCCACAGAGGTTTGCAGACCCTGATTACTAGTCACACCCAGTAGCTTGGCCTGGTGTTCTGGACCCGTGACTCCTGGAGCAGTCTCCACTGCACTCAGATAACGGCCTCGGAGCTCAGAACCGACCGCCTCAATATCAAGCACAGAGCCCAGCTCATTTCGCCACACTCCTGTCACATTGCATGGAATTGCCTGGAAGAACACATGCAAAATAAGGTCACCACTGTGTCAATAACAGCAGATATACTATGTCATGAAATGTATCTAAAACAGGAAGTAAAAGCAAGTCTCTGATTTTTATCTACTACGTGATCTGTATTGTTACACTGCTCAAATTGTAATAGTGGAGCCAACTGATTCATTGTATTTTTACCTGAGGTAGCAGCAGTCCCAAAATCACAGCTTGGACAGTGATATACTTTGCAACAAAACTCATCATGTTCAATTATTTCAAGTTGCTTTGATGAACAGCTCATTCCCTTCTTATACTGATTTACCAAGTTACTATACACTCCCCAAACCAATCAGCTCCTGCCCTTTCTAACAAGACTTAATTGATGAACAGGGTGTTGATCTCAATAGTCTAGCTGTCACTTCTTACCAGCAGTTAAAAGTCAATGCAGATTGAGGAAAAGAGGACTATTGAAATTAACCCCTAATTTGAACATTAGCAGATGTTTCTTCTCAATCAACACAAGTCCTCTCACAAGAGTTTCTAGTTTATTTGGCTGTAGGTTAACCGATTAGCCAATGAAATGTACACCCGTCTCGACAATTCTCAAATATGAACCAGGTTTCCATCCAAACGTTTTATGTGAGTAAGGTACGTCGGATAGAAAACGTCATAATAGGCCTGATGGAAATAAACATTTTGTCGGTAAACTTTCACAATGTGCACGAAACAAAATAACCTAGACATGGTGGATCTTTTGTGCCGGTAAAATTAACTATGCGAGCAATGTTGGTGGAGACGACTTTATGCGAAAATATTCATAAAATAACCATCATATCGAAATAAACTTGGGAGTCACGCAATGATATGGTGTGTGGTATATACTTGACGCTCCTTTCCAATAAATATCGAGGGTCTTATTCTGGTGATAATAATGATTGACTAACATTTGACAAAAATACCATCGCTCTTTTGTCCTATAATGTCATTGTTTTGGCAAGAGCGCACGTGCCAATACCAGAATGGGGACATTGGCTACGTAACGCAACATTTGTTTTGTGACAAAACCATCAGTAGAGTTGAAAATGCATAGGAAACCCATTTAACTTGTATTTTTTATTCTGTACATGGGAATTTAACCACAACAGTTATCCGCAACAATTTCTTTTGATGGAAACACGTCTCTGGTGTGAAAATGCACATTTTTAGAATATTTGCATGATAATCTGTCGCCATTTGTATGGAAGTCTAGCTATGGACGATGATAAATTCAGCATTATATCATCCTGGGCATATATTTGATACGCATCATCAATTCAATCGATACAGAAAACGATGTGTTATGTTGATCAATAGAGGGTGCTATTTTATTGGACTTGGACAAGGTTCCTCCATCACTCCATGAGAGCTGGAAAGCATAATTGTTAACAACTTATAACAAACATTAATTAAACTGTAAATAACCATGTGCCCTAGTCAATGTATGACTGGACTAACATTGTTTGTATATCTTCCTCACATAGATATATCATTCTGAAATCTGTCTTTGAAATTGGTAGGCCACTACAGCGATGCAATTTTGATTCACAGGTAAATGTACCAACTCAGATACATTCCTTGGTCGCATCATCTCACCAGTAGCATGAGGTTAATCATGTGGTGAAGTAGTTAAATATTTTCAGACAGCTTATCCAATATCAACATTTTTCAAAATGGATTTTCAATTTTTCATTAATAAACCCCATACCAGACACTCTCCGTTGGGTTATATTCTACTATAGGCTTGAGGGGTAAATGTGTCAGTCAAAGTAGAGCAGTGAGCACATTGTGAAAGCAATCAAGACTTGCCAGTCACCTTATGTAATCAACACCATGAGAGAATCTCAATTGCATACTCCAATTATGATCTCGCGTCTTTCTCAAAACCCATTGGATGAGAAATCCAGAGGTCCCGTCCCTTTGACCTTATCCTCCAATGAGCTTTGAGCAGTAGGAAGGAGTACGCTATTTAGATTTTCCCCATGACTTGGCATATTCTACCCCACCTCTGTCCTGTCAGACAGACAGAAACAGCATTACAAACAATTTGCTTTTTGTATATTTTTATGTGGTAGTTTATTTACATTGTCTTTGATATTCAAGGTAGATCTTCAAAATATTCATAATGCAGCGTAGTTCATTTTAAATATCAGACTTTTTTTAACCTTTATTTTACTAGGCAAGTCAGTTAAGAACAAATTCTTATTTTCAATGATGGCCTAGGAACAGTGGGTTAACTGCCTGTTCAGGGGCAGAATGACAGATTTGTACCTTGTCAGCTCAGGGATTCGAACTTGCAACTTTTCGGTTACTAGTCCAACGCTCTAACCACTAGGCTACCCTGCCGCCCCTTTCTGTGTCTATCCATGTTTACAGCATATAGGCCTATACTACCATTACTCATTATACATTTTCTCATATCCCAGTAATATAACATATGTTAAGTAGCCTCCATTTACATTATGATACTCTGTTTCATAAACTTCAAATTTTCACTCTAATTTTGTGGGAAATGTTTTCCTGGAGCTCCACAGTTGTCAGAGCAGCTTGATAACCAGGCACGGAGGGCTCTCCATCAAGCAGCATTGAGCAGTGTGGGTGTTCGACACTCATGACAGAGGTGTTCCTCCAGTAATCAAAGCCATTGATCCTGGCATCTAAGGGTCATGCAAGGCCATTGATTAGGCTCAAACCAGAGGGATCCTATAATAACCTGGACTCTGAACTCTTGTTGTTTTCCAATGATTTGCCAGTGTTGTGGAAATGTCCTGTATTACCAAATCATGAGAGAGCAAACCACACACAAGTCAGAGTTATCATAAAGTCCCATCTTTAATTATATGAGCTTCACCATAGCCCTGTGACTCTCAGATCAATTCAGTGTCCATAAATTAATTCTCTGAGAGTTTCAACATAATGGCAACTGAGATGCTTTATAGCAAAGACACACCCATTTAAACTCACATGACAAATAACAGATCTTAGGAACATTACACAAACCTTTTACTTGAAAAAAGGAGAATCCTATAGGCAGACAGCATTAGCTATAAATTATCCTTCAGTTTGGTCTCCTAAACCGAAGTTCCTATCCCGTTCTTGGTACCACTTAGAACCAAAACATTACCTCTTTCAATGGCATATATCAATTGTCAATTTCTAGATACTCCCATAAAAAATACAACCCCTCCTGGACAAGCTTACAGAGAGAAGAGTGACTGGCACACAGACTTTGTGGAGCCACCTAACTGGTTCCCCATTAATCACACCATCCCTTCACATGGTTTAGGAATAGTGACAGACACATTCACAGATAAGACTAACCCGACCTCTCCCCTCTCTGGGCCCAATTAACTTTTGCCACATAAGCATACTTATGAAAAAAAAAAATAAAACATCTTATTTATCAATGTTACCTAAAGGATTCTGCTACCACACCAGCCACATTATTCTGTACTTTTCCTATTTTCTTTGTCAACTTCAAAGTTTTTTATTTGTTAAAGCTGCATATACGACCCATATAGGCACAGATTTGTTATTGTAATCTAATACACTGAAAATAATGACATTGAATGGGTGCCACTGACGTATCACTAGTACTATAAATATATACAGTGTATATATGATTTATATTTTGTTAGGGTCCCCTGGAGGTCGTGCCTCTCCCCAATATCAACACGTCAAGAACCATGGCAAAATGTTTAGATTTACAGGAAATTAGCTTTAAAACTGCAATATTTTCTCACAGCCTCATGTCAAAATGAATAGAATAGCAAGAAATGAGCTTTACATCTCAACATGTTCTCTCTGCCCCATACCAAAATGTGTATAATTGCAATCCCATGAACTAGTGGTCCTTGATGTCAGGCTGAACAGCACTGTGGCTGAGGTCGGGGAACAGAAGAAGGACCTGACACATCAGAAAACAGAAGTAGTGCAACTGTGGAGGGAGCATTTTGGTACGTACACACAGTACAGACCCTCTTGTTTACAGGTCAACAATCTCCTCTGGCAGTGACATTACAAAGTCTGCTACTGCTGAAAAGAACAAATTAAAGGATTAATCTCAAAAACAACACCATGGTGTTTGGTAATGTTGTCGTTGGGAGTTAGTGTATTAATTGTGATATATTTCCATTGGGTCAAGCCCGGGAACTGAAGGCCCTTAATGCCAAGTCAAACAACACTGAGATTCAGCTAGAGGAGCAGGGGACAGAAGTGGGGAAGCTGAGAGCTATGGTGGATAACCTGAAGAAGTTGAAGTAGTAGCACTGTGGAGGGAGCATTATGGTACGTGCTATTTTACATTTAAGTCAAAAATTACCTCTGTCATACAAAAAAAGGTTTGTGGTACTGCTAAAGAGAGCAATACATTATTACACAGATGTCACTTGGTAATGTTGTCATGGGAGGTAGTGTGATATCTTTCCCTTAGCTCAAGCCCGGGAACTAGAGGCCCTTATTACCAGCTCAAACAACACTGAGATCCAGCTACAAGAGCAGGAGTCGGAGGTTGTGGAGCTTAAAGGTGAGGTTGACGAGCTTAAGAAAGCCAGTTCATGTACAGCGAAGTGTACACATTAGACATCATTACATATAGTGCTTTGAGTTGTTGTCTTTACAGTAGCGTAACAATCCGTGCATCGATAATTAGTCGTGCCACAACGTTTTTACCTTGTGATGACAGTGTGCTCACAGACTCACCAAAGTTGTCATTCTCTGCATCTATAGGAATTGGTGGCTACTTTGGACCCTTCCTCAACGATATTATTATTATATATTATTTACTATTATGACCTGATCAACAAGAGAGTAGATGTAAACATCGGAGATGCTTTATAGCAATAACCCAGTGCAGTGATTGGGGACATTGCCCTGTGTAGGGTACACTCTTTCGGATAGGACGTTAAATGGGTGTCCTGACTCTCTGAGGTCATTAAAGATCCCATGGCACTTATCGTAAGAGTAGGGGTGTTAACCCCGGTGTCCTGGCTAAATTCCCAATCTGACTTTAAAACCATCACGGTCACCTAATAATCCCCAGTTTACAATTGGCTCATTCATCCCCCTCCTCTCCCCTGTAACTATTCCCCATATCATTGCTACAAATGAGAATGTGTTCTCAGTCAACTTACGTGGTAAAATAACAGATAAATAAATTAAGTGTTTCTTATACAGCAAATATATTTCAGCATTTTAATTCTTTATAAAATATTAGGCCATATCTTCTTGCTGTGGGAAAATTTACACAGCATATAATATATTCATAAGGACCTATAGATTAGTATGTAGAGCCACCACAATGAGCTTCAGAGTCACTGGACTTTCAATTACAGCACGTGAAAGTATAGCACAGTAACCCACATTGTTGAATTAAGTATGGTGATTTCGTCTCTTCTCTGATACAGGTAAATTCACTGCACCAGTGAGAGGAGCATACTACTTCAGATTTACTGTTGCAGGGGCTGACAGTGCATCCAGCAGGGGTGCAGCACTTATTAAGAACACTGCTACGATTATGTATATTTTAGACAATGAGAGAGTCACAGGCCTTGATCATTTCTCCAGTGGGATCACACTACAGCTGGAGAAATGGGACATGGTCAACATGCGCTTGGGTCCTAAGCAAAAGTCTATGATGATACTCAAAACCATAACTCATTCAGAGGCTTCCTGCTCTTTGCGAGGTGAGCACGGAGATGTGAGAACTGAGCGTATTTGTACATGAGAACACCTGATGTTTCTGGAAGGTTAAATGGGTCAATAAATATTTTATCAAAAGTTGCGTGTTTGGTTGTATCACAGTCACTGAGTACATTGAATAAAATTAAATAAAGATTTGCATTGACACCACCGAGGTTACAGAAGTGCCTGAAATCAGTTGCTTGATTGTACAAAATGCTGACAAATAATCCAGTGGCACATTGGTTTATCTATTGCAAACCTAATAGTATTTAAAAACCTAATTTAGTTCTGTTAAAGTAGTTAAAAACATGATAAAAACAGAGACTGAAGATGACCGTCACCATGTAATTAGAGGTTTATAGTGTACCTCTATTGTGGATAGAGATATCCTATGCAGTATGTAGGGACCGGAATCATTGACCATGATTACATGCCGACAGTATTCCGGTTAATGGCTCATGTCCCGCTTAAGGTCTTACTCAGGATAAGCTGTTAACACGCACCTTTGATTTCCCGCAATGAGTGACCCTGAATAAACAGAATATTCCTCTTAAATTCATATGGGCTAAATAGAATAGTAACTGAAATTGACTGTAGGCCAATAACATCTCAAATACATCATTTATTTACTCCTGCAGAAATATTCATTTCCAGCAGTAAAATGTTAAATCTTGGGAAGTGGAGTGGAGATATTTCAGCACTGAGAAAATGCAAATGTGTTGTTGACACTTAGACAGTATCTCAACCACAAAATATACACCCAGGACAAGTTATGAATTTCCTTAAACAGATGACATGGACATTTTGCTCAAGACCAATCTCCCAACGTCTACCTTTGACTCATTCCTCTCTGCCTCCTTCTTTCCACTCCTCTCCTCTTTTGACATCACCCTCTCACCTTCCCCCCCTACTCACAAGGCAGGCAATACGCTCGACCTCATCTTTACTAGATGCTGTTCTTCCACTAACCTCATTGCAACTCCCCTCCAAGTCTTCGACCACTACCTTGTATCCTTTTCCCTCTCGCTCTCATCCAACACTTCCCACACTGCCCCTACTCGGATGGTATCGCGCCGTCCCAACCTTCGCTCTCTCTCCCCCGCTACTCTCTCCTCTTCCATCCTATCATCTCTTCCCTCTGCTCAAACCTTCTCCAACCTATCTCCTGATTCTGCCTCCTCAACCCTCCTCTCTTCCCTTTCTGCATCCATTGACTCTCTATGTCCCCTATCCTCCAGGCCGGCTCGGTCCTCCCCTCCCGCTCCGTGGCTCGACGACTCATTGCGAGCTCACAGAACAGGGCTCCGGGCAGCCGAGCGGAAATGGAGGAAAACTCGCCTCCCTGCGGACCTGGCATCCTTTCACTCCCTCCTCTCTACATTTTCCTCCTCTGTCTCTGCTGCTAAAGCCACTTTCTACCACTCTAAATTCCAAGCATCTGCCTCTAACCCTAGGAAGCTCTTTGCCACCTTCTCCTCCCTCCTGAATCCTCCTCCCACTACCCCCCTCCTCCCTCTCTGCAGATGACTTCGTCAACCATTTTGAAAAGAAGTTCGACGACATCCGATCCTCGTTTGCTAAGTCAAACGACACCGCTGGTTATGCTCACACTGCCCTACCCTGTGCTCTGACCTCTTTCTCCCCTCTCTCTCCAGATGAAATCTCGCTTCTTGTGACGGCCGGCCGCCCAACAACCTGCCCGCTTGACCCTATCCCCTCCTCTCTTCTCCAGACCATTTCCGGAGACCTTCTCCCTTACCTCACCTCGCTCATCAACTCATCCCTGACCGCTGGCTACGTCCCTTCCGTCTTCAAGAGAGCGAGAGTTGCACCCCTTCTGAAAAAACCTACACTCGATCCCTCCGATGTCAACAACTACAGACCAGTATCCCTTCTTTCTTTTCTCTCCAAATCTCTTGAACGTGCCGTCCTTGGCCAGCTCTCCCGCTATCTCTCTCAGAATGACCTTCTTGATCCAAATCAGTCAGGTTTCAAGACTAGTCATTCAACTGAGACTGCTCTTCTCTGTATCACGGAGGCGCTCCGCACTGCTAAAGCTAACTCTCTCTCCTCTGCTCTCATCCTTCTAGACATATCGGCTGCCTTCGATACTGTGAACCATCAGATCCTCCTCTCCACCCTCTCCGAGTTGGGCATCTCCGGCGCGGCCCACGCTTGGATTGCGTCCTACCTGACAGGTCGCTCCTACCAGGTGGCGTGGCGAGAATCTGTCTCCTCGCCACGCGCTCTCACCACTGGTGTCCCCCAGGGCTCTGTTCTAGGCCCTCTCCTATTCTCGCTATACACCAAGTCACTTGGCTCTGTCATAACCTCACATGGTCTCTCCTATCATTGCTATGCAGACGACACACAATTAATCTTCTCCTTTCCCCCTTCTGATGACCAGGTGGCGAATGGCATCTCTGCATGTCTGGCAGACATATCAGTGTGGATGACGGATCACCACCTCAAGCTGAACCTCGGCAAGACGGAGCTGCTCTTCCTCCCGGGGAAGGACTGCCCGTTCCATGATCTCGCCATCACGGTTGACAACTCCATTGTGTCCTCCTCCCAAAGCGCTAAGAACCTTGGCGTGATCCTGGACAACACCCTGTCGTTCTCAACTAACATCAAGGCGGTGGCCCGTTCCTGTAGGTTCATGCTCTACAACATCCGCAGAGTACGACCCTGCCTCACACAGGAAGCGGCGCAGGTCCTAATCCAGGCACTTGTCATCTCCCGTCTGGATTACTGCAACTCGCTGTTGGCTGGGCTCCCTCCCTGTGCCATTAAACCCCTACAACTCATCCAGAACGCCGCAGCCCGTCTGGTGTTCAACCTTCCCAAGTTCTCTCACGTCACCCCGCTCCTCCGCTCTCTCCACTGGCTTCCAGTTGAAGCTCGCATCCGCTACAAGACCATGGTGCTTGCCTACGGAGCTGTGAGGGGAACGGCACCGCAGTACCTCCAGGCTCTGATCAGGCCCTACACCCAAACAAGGGCACTGCGTTCATCCACCTCTGGCCTGCTCGCCTCCCTACCACTGAGGAAGTACAGTTCCCGCTCAGCCCAGTCAAAACTGTTCGCTGCTCTGGCCCCCCAATGGTGGAACAAACTCCCTCACGACGCCAGGACAGCGGAGTCAATCACCACCTTCCGGAGACACCTGAAACCCCACCTCTTTAAGGAATACCTAGGATAGGATAAAGTAATCCTTCTCACCCCCCTTAAATGATTTAGATGCACTATTGTAAAGTGGCTGTTCCACTGGATGTCATAAGGTGAATTCACCAATTTGTAAGTCGCTCTGGATAAGAGCGTCTGCCAAATTACTTAAATGTAAATGCAATCTGTTTTCTACCCGGTGCCTAAAAACAGGCAACTTTACTGGTGATTACTATTGCAATAATAAATGCAAGACATTCTGGCGAGCACTCGTTCCGTCTTCTGGGGCAACAAGTTGACAGGTGCAACATGTAGGCCTAATAAGTTGAATGTCAGAAATATGGCCTACCTGTAATTTCAATAAGTAGAAAGTTCTAAATTAGGGCTTAAGGTAGCCACTAAGCTGCAGTCCAACACAGAGTATCAACAAAATAGGTGGATTGACCTGCACAGGGAGCCTACTTTTTGAAGTGATTGGTTTGACCATCACATAAAAAAAAAAAAAAATCACACAGCACCCATGATATGCAGAACTGGGCCTGCACACCCTGCAAAGAAACGGCAAACTGGATAAGGTGTACATACCACAGTAGCCCGTCCCCCCCAAAAAAATCTAAACCGCGATCCAAGCTTTTTCTGGTCATTGTAAACAGGATGTTTGTTTTTTTTCCCCACAACTCAAGTAGACTACCCAACTACCCTGACCAGTACAGGAAGTTGGTGCACATGTAATAGTGGTCAATAGGTTTATTACCTTGGCATAGAAACCTAAAGCTCTGTAATGGCTGAAACAGTAGTTTATCCCACCCATGTTCATTTGACAGACCGTTTGTTGGAGAATAAACCCAAACAGATTCCCATCTGAGTTTAAACTTTTATTTATGTCAGGCAAGACAAGGTAAATAACACATTTGTATTCATGAATTGAACAAGTTTGATAATTTATTGCATGGATGAGAGAGCAGCCCAGGGAGTATAAAACAGATTATTTCTACAGAGAGAGTTCAAAGAAAATTCAGTAGAGGGCAGCAAACCAAATGCAGCAGTCAGATGATCAGTACATTCTGCTTTCAGGAAATGAAGACGAACGTATCCTCTCCCATCCTAATGATAAAAAGAATGTCTAAAACACAAGTGGAATACAAATATGCTCAATATCCACGTAGGAATTTGCACTAAAAACATTGAGTACACCTCTGTAGCTCTCATATCAGTCAGCTTTTAGTGAAGGGCAATTGTGTTCTAGTTACATCCCTGCCAACCCCCCCCCACCCATGCTAAGTAATGTGGAGATGTAGGCTACCTGGTACTCTTCCAGTTGTCTGCAGGGCATGAAGCCACAGAGCGCAGCATCCACAGGGTCTTCAGCACTCGCTTCCCATCAGGCAGTAAGAAACACTGACCAACCCAAGAGCTACAGGAACCTGGGGGGGGGGGGGGTTCATCATATCATTGGCATTTGACCAGTCACATCTATTGTTACAGTCAAGGTAATTCAGATTGAAACAAGGGCCACATTGTGGAAGGTTGGAGAGAAGTGGTGCAAGAAGTTAGAGGCATTTCTTATCTAAATATTGCACAGCATTAGACCTTGCTGAACACATCAAGGGTTACACACCTGCCTCCCATAACACAGAGAAAGCCACAGAGGTTTGCAGACCCTGATTACTAGTCACACCCAGTAGCTTGGCCTGTTGTTCTGGACCCGTGACTCCCGGAGCAGTCTCCACTGCACTCTGATAACGGCCTCGGAGCTCAGAACCGACCGCCTCAATATCAAGCACAGAGCCCAGCTCATTTCGCCACACTCCCGTCACATTGCATGGGATTGCCTGGAAGAACACATGCAAAATAAGGTCACCACTACTGTGTCAATAACAGCAGATATACTATGTCATGAAATGTATCTAAAACAGGAAGTAAAAGCAAGTCTCTGATTTTTATCTACTACGTGATCTGTATTGTTACACTGCTCAAATTGTAATAGTGGAGCCAACTGATTCATTATATTTTTTACCTGAGATAGCAGCAGTCCCAAAATCACAGCATGGCCACTGATATACTTTGCAACAAAACTCATCATGTTTGATTATTTCAAATTGCTTTACTGAATAGCCCATTCCCTTCTTATACTGATTTACAAAGTTACTATACACTCCCCCAAACCAATCAGCACCTGCCCTTTCTAACAAGACGTAATTGATGAACAGGGTGTAGATCTCAATAGTCCAGCTGTCACTTCTTACCAGCAATTACAAGTAAATGCAGATTGAGGAAAGGAGAGGAAAAGAGGACTATTGAAATGCACCCCTAATTTGAACATTTGCAGCAGGTGTTTCTTCTTTATCAACACAAGTCCTCTCACAAGAGTTTCTCGTTTAATGGCTGTTGGTTAACCGATTGGCCAATGAAATGTACACCCGTCTCGACAATTCTCAAATATGAACCAGGTTTCCATCCAAACTTTTTATGTGAGTTAAGTCAGAAATATCAAAAAGTTATCCCGTATTAAAATGATGATAAATGGATTTTCACTTTTTCATTAATAAACCCCATACCAGACACTCTTCTATGGTTATATTCTACTGAAGGCTTGATGGGTAAATGTGTCAGTCAGAGTAGAGCATTAAGCACATTGTGAAAGCAATAAAAGTTTGCCAGTTATGCAATCAACACCATGAGAGAATCTCAATTGCATTCTCCTAGCGTCCTCTCGCCTCGCCTCATTCTCAAAACTCATTGGATGAGAAAGCCAGAGGTCCCGCCCCTCTGACCTTATCCTTCAATTGGCTTGGAGCAGTAGAAAGGTGTCTTGTCTTTGGCTATGCCGGATTAAATTATATAACATTCTATTCTATAAAATAATTTTTCCGTAATTAATATTACCTGATTGAGCTAATCATGTAAATGTAATTCACTAGAGAGTCGGGGCACCACAAAATAATATTTATAGAGCTGCTATCTTCCGAATAAACTCTTAAAGACCTAGTAATATTTTACATCAATAGCAGTCAATATTAATCCTCACCTTAATTCAGTCTCATCTGAAAGTTGTATATTATTGGTTATCTGCACGAACCCTGGCAAACAAGTTGAATCAGCAAAACAAAATTGGGTTTAATTAATTATTTGCTAAATACCTAACTAATCACACAGAATTACACATACACATAATTAATCATACCTTGATTACAAATTACGTCATAAAGGAAAACGTCCCTGGCGGGCAGAACAGATATGACAGCTGGTTACACAAAAGAAAAGGGTCTGGGTTTGGGTTTGGGTGAAAGAGCGGGAAGACGGAGGGACACAGGGAGAAGCTGTGCTATCATAAATACAGTATCTTATGCATTCTAAATTACCGCCCATTTGGAAATGGAAAATGAAATAAATATTTACTCTGAGCTGCGCTTCAGTAGGTTGGTGGAAGATGGAAGGCTGTGTTGCCCAACCGAGTCCTTTGTCCTTTGAAGAATGTCTCTGCTGGTAAATTATATACGTTGTAGTAACGTCGTTGTGTGGTAGACGGAATACTATGTCTGTTCCTTCCGAACCTGCGTTTGTAGCTGCTGTTGCTAACTCAACGGCTAGGATGTATCACTTCTGTAGTGAATAAGAGATCAAAGTTCATACCATTCGCAACCAAAGCTCACGCTGATGTTGGATTCGTTCTGTAGTTATTATCTGAACCATTCTGACATCGGACTGTCATCCTCATAACCTTGGAACAGAAGGTTATTTTGTCGTCAAGGCTTTATATAGGAATGGAGAGGAGGGAGTGTTTGAAAGGTTTTATAGACCATGTCCCTACACAGGGGTGGGCCACTGATTGAGCATAGCCCTAACCTTTTGAAAACCCAAATCACATTTCATCCCATCACAAATTATTTCTTATTCAAACATTTAAATTGAACAACAATTCCATGTGAATACGATAACTCTGATGTGTAGACTTTCCACTGTAGAGTTTATATCATCTTATCATTGATGAGAATGTCTCAGATGACAACCGAACTGACATCATATTCATTAAGTACCACCGCATATGTTCAATTGGTCAGATTACCAGAATATAGTTTATTCCCCCCACCTTCTGATGTTCCCAGAATCTCTATGTTACAGGTTTTTTTGATTGCTAAACGACAGTGGACACAACTGGAGTCACATGTGCAAAACTCTAACTACAGTCTGCACAGCAGCAGTTCATGAGGACCAAACTCTAGTTAGTTTTTCATTGCTTAAACACAGTTTTCAAAACTATACACACTAAACCCATGACTTTAACCACAACCTGCACAACACTGTGGATTTACAGCACTTTGTTCAAATGCTAACACACTGCTGTCAAAACTGTGAACCACACATTCAAAACGGAATAGATTTCAGCCTTGTGCCTTTCAAACACTGCTGATTGCAATTTCAGCTGAAAGGCTAAGCAGGTGTCTTGTTTTAGACTTGTTAGTGAACACACACACATATTACAGTATATATAGGTAGAGCTCAGAAAGACTCATTTTGGAAATGGAACAAGGAAGATGGGTTCGTGGAGGGTGGCAGGGAGAGGGCGGATGCGTGGAGGAAGACAAAGAAGACAAAGAGCTGTTATTTCAGATGAAATAAGGGCTACACTTATAGACCATGTCGTGAACCATGGTCTCTCATTGAGAGAGGCAGGGTTGAGGGTGCAACCCAATCTGCAAAGATCCACAGTGGCATCTGTAATGCGAATTTTCCATCATACAAACAGGTGAGAGTTACATCCTTACAGTAAATGAAAACATTACAGGAATCTATTTTGTATTGCAATTATAGAATATTTACACAGATATATATTACAGTAAGTTTGACTGTAAAATATATTTTTACAACAGGACCCAAAGGCTGCCCCCAACAGGGGGAAGAGGAAAAATATTTTCAGATGCTCAGGAAAATGCTATTGTTGACATGGTTGTTGTCAACAATGCAATAAAACTGCGGGAGATTCAAGATAGAGTGCTGGCTGATAATGATATATTTGAAAATGTTAATTCTGGTAGCACAACAACTATTGCTCGAGTCCTAAAGAAACACCAAGTTACAATGAAACAGTTCTACACTGTACCGTTCGAGAGAAACAGTGAACGGGTAAAAGAGCAAAGATACCAATATGTCCAGGTAAAACGTCTGAGGTTACGTACACAGCAATACAAAATATTTACAGTAAATAAAACACTAGCATTTCTACAGTAAAACTGTGCACTTACTGTTTTTCAGAGAGTAATGGAGGTGGAAGCACTGGAAAGACCACATTCATTTGTATTTATCGATGAAGCTGGATTTAACCTTGCCAAAACACGGCTCAGAGGAAGGAATGTTATAGGTCAAAGGGCCACTGTGGAGGTTCCAAAGGGGGGGAAATATCACCATGTGTGCTGCAATGGCCAATGATGGTTTGCTTCTCAACACATCACTCATTGGCCCATACAACACAGAAAGGAAGAACAGCTCTATGCTCAGCTAGTGCCAGCAGAACAGGGGGAGCCAGTAAGAAACACCCAAGTTTTTGTCATAGTTTGCGATAATGTTGCTTTTCACCACTGCAGCTGTAACAGATTGGTTTGCAGCACATCACAGATTTATGGTTTTGTACCTGCCTGCATATTCACCCTTCCTCAACCCAATAGAGGAGTTTTTCTCTGCCTGGAGGTGGAAAGTGTTTGGTCACCACCCACATGACCAAATGTCTCTTTTGGAAGCCATGCGTGCCGGATGTGAGGACACGAGTCCAGAGGACTGCCAGGGATGGATAAGGCACTCCAGAAGGTTCTTCCCCAGGTGCATGGCAAGAGAAAACATTAGATGTGATGTTGAAGAAAACCTGTGGCCTGATGCTAGAGAGAGGCAGGATTAGCCCCTCAATTATTTGTTCGAATTACAGTATGTACTTTTAGTTTCTACCTTTTTTTTCTCATTACTGTAGTTCCGTAAATTACTACAGACTATTGAAGCAAACTGCTAATTTTCATTTACCTTAAAGAATTGTTATGTTCTAAAAAAAATAATAAATCATGTGAAAGAATGTCACTCTTTTCTTTGAAGAAAATATTACTTTGTATGAAGTCACTGAAATTGTTCAAACTGTACAGATGAAAAGTTTGTATTTTCTGTATTGGTGTTTGATGCTAGTGTTTTTACTCTCAGTGTGTTCTGAGTGACAGTGTGTGTTATCTCAGTGAGGGTTGTGCATAGTGTTTGGCTGCACTGAGCGTGTTTCGAGCTATGTGTTAAGAGTTGTGTTGCTTGGAATGAGTTTTGCAGGTGATGTGAACTGTTTAGCTCAGGTGACTGTTGGTAGTGCAGACTGTAGTTAGAGTTTTGCACATGTGACTCCAGTTGTGCCCACTGTCGTTTAGCAATCGAAAAAAACTGTAACCAAAGGGGTTTGCAAATGTAACATCAGTAGGGTAGAGAGAGGAAAAAGGGGAGAAGAGGTATTTACGACTGTCATAAACTTACCCCCAGGCCAACGTCATGACAAAGGAGTATGCTATTTAGATTTCCCCATATTCTACCCCACCTCAAGAACTGTGACTTTTGAAATAGATGGTGGTTATTTTGGGCTTGATGGGTTGTAATTGGATATTTACACAAACATTCAATATCCTGTAATTTAACTGATAGAAATTACACACTATGGTTATATGGTCTTGCGTAAAAAAAACTATATTTAATGAGTGAAACACACTAGACTGGCCTCACATGGGGTAAATTATTTTATTAGGATGACCAAACTGTATTGCTTTGTGTGTGTGTGTGTGTGTGTGTGTCTGCCCGTCCGTCCGTCCCTGCGTGCGAGGGTGTGTACCACACAGGTTCCTCTCAGAAACAACACATTACTATCAGTGATGGAGTTACAGAATCGTGTGAAGCTGGAATACTGAGCTTTTTGTTATTTTTATGTGGTAGTTTAGTTACATTGTCATTATGCAGCTTACTTAATTTGAACTATGAGGCATTCTGTGTCTATCCATGTTTACAGCATGTAGGCCTATACCACCATTACTCATGATACAATTTCCCATATCTCAGTGATATAACATATTTATATTATGATTCTCTGTTTCATAAACTTCAAATTTTCACTCTAATTTTGTGGGAAATGTTTTCCTGGAGCTCCACAGTTGTTAGAGCACCTTGGTAACCAGGCACGGAGGGCTCTCCGTCAAGCAGCATTGAGCAGTGTGGGTGTTCAACACTCATGACAGAAGTGTTCCTCCAATAATCAAAGCCATTGATCCTGGCATCTAAGGGTCATACCTGCCAATACCAGAATGGGCACATTGGCTACGTAACGCAACATTTTTTAGTGACAAAACCATCAGTCGAGTTGAAAATGCATAGGAAACCCATTTAACTTGTATTTTTTATTCAGTACATGGGAATTTAACCACAAAAGTTATCCGCAACAAGTCCATTTGATGGAAACATGTCTCTGTTGTGAAAATTCACATTTTTTGAATATTTGCATGAAAATATGTTGCCATTTGTATGGAAATCTAGCTATGGACGATGATAAATTCAGCATTATATCATCCTGGGCATATATTTGATTCGCATGATCAATTCAATCGATACAGAAAACGATGTGTTATGTTGATCAATAGAGGGTGCTTATTTTATTGGAATTGAACAAGGTTCCTCCATCACTCCATGAGAGCTGGAAAGCATAATTGTTAACAACCTATAACAAACATTAATTAAACTGTAAAGAACCATGTGCCCTAGTCAATGTATGACTGGACTAACATTATGTTTGCATATCGTCCTCACATAGATATATAATTCTGAAATCTGTCTTTGAAATTGGTAGGCCACTACAGCGATGCAATATTGATTCACAGGTAAATGTACCAACTCAGATACATTCCTTGGTCGCATCATCTCACCAGTAGCATGAGGTTAGGCGTGTGGTGATGTGGTTAACTATTTTCAGACAGCTTATCCAATATCAACATTTTTCAAAATGGATTTTCCCTTTTTCATTAATAAACCCCATACCAGACACTCTCCGTTGGGTTATATTCTACTATAGGCTTGAGGGGTAAATGTGTCAGTCAAAGTAGAGCAGTGAGCACATTGTGAAAGCAATCAAGACTTGCCAGTCACCTTATGTAATCAACACCATGAGAGAATCTCAATTGCATACTCCAATTATGATCTCGCGTCTTTCTCAAAACCCATTGGATGAGAAATCCAGAGGTCCCGTCCCTTTGACCTTATCCTCCAATGAGCTTTGAGCAGTAGGAAGGAGTACACTATTTAGATTTTCCCATGACTTGGCATATTCTACCCGTCCTCTGTCCTGTCAGACAGACAGAAACAGCATTATAAACAGTGATGGATTTACAGAATCGTGTGAAGCTAGAAAAATGAGCTTTATGTATATTTTTATGTGGTAGTTTATTTACATTGTCTTTGATATTCAAAGAAGATCTTCAAAATATTCATAATGCAGCTTAGTTCATTTGAAATATCAGACATTCTGTGTCTATCCATGTTTACAGCATATAGGGCTATGCTACCATTACTCATTCTACATTTTCTCATATCCCAGTAATATAACATATGTTAAGTAGCCTCCATTTATATTAAAACTTCAAATTTTCACTCTAAATTTATGGGAAGTGTTTTCCTGGAGCTCCACAGTTGTCAGAGCAGCTTGGTAACCAGGCACGGAGGGCTCTCCATCAAGCAGCATTGAGCAGTGTGGGCTTTCGACACTCATGACAGAGGTGTTCCTCCAGTAATCAAAGCCATTGATCCTGGCATCTAAGGGTCATGCAAGGCCATTGACTAGGCTAAACCAGAGGGATCCTATAATAACCTGGACTCTGAACTCTTGTTGTTTTTCACTGATTTGCCAGGCACATTATTTTGTACTTTTCCTATTTTCTTTGTCAACTTCAATGATTTTATTTGTTAAAGCTGCATGTACGACCCATATAGACACAGATTTGTTATTGTAATCTAATCGACTGAAAATAATGACATGAATGGGTGCCACTGACTGTACCACTGATACTATAAATATATATAATAGTTGTTTTTTGTTAGGGTCTGGACGTCGGGCCCCCTCCCCAATATGAACACGTCATAAACCATGACAAATGTTTAGATTTACGGGAAATTAGCTTTAAAACTGCAACATTTTCTCTCAGCCTCATTGCAAAATAGGCAAAATATATAGATGAGCAGGAAATTAGCTATACATCTCAATATTTTCTCTCTGCCCCATGGCAAAATGTGTATAATTGTAGGCAGTTAGCTGTTTTCCGCAAAAACAACAAATTACAAAAACCTTGCTAGGGCCTTGCGAAACTGTTTGATACGCCACGGATGAGTGTAAGCAAGATTGCATACATATATCATTTCTCACACAAAACAAGATCAGTGCCCAAGCACATAACATTCAAGTAATAAATCTAAATACAACCTTTGGTTATGAAATATCTCTCATTGCTCAATGCTGAAACGAGAAAGCTGTCGGGCCAAATGAGTTACGTTCTCTGGCATAGACAAAATTGTGTTTGCGTGCATAGTGTGTCACATTAGATTAGATTAGCATAATGCGCTACCTGCTGCACTACAGAACACACCAGTCTTGATAGCCCTGTTTGCATTTGAAGTGGACCAAAGCCCCAAAGTAGGATGTTGGGATTCAACAGACAGCCCCAATTCATCATGAAATATTTGGCAGTTCACAGACGCCAATTATTGCACCTGACATGTTATAAATGGGTACCTGCTCCACTAGATCACACAACAGGGATTGAGTCTGACATGTTAAAAGGGCCTTCTCCATTATACATCACACAGTAGTTGAGTTTATGTCAACCTTTTTGGAGATGAAAACCCGTTTTGATTACCACTTGCTGACAGACAAAAGTATCTCAATTGATTTGGATTTTAGTTTACATCAGTTTACATCTGATTTGCTCCCCATTATTTATTGTGACTGCTCAAGAGTGATGTATTGGTAGCTATTTGTTAAATCTTTTTGTTTCAGAACCAGGACTAGACTATGGAAAGACTGTTGGAACCACCCTGAAGCGACACACTCATGATGAGAGCAGCCGCGGATTCCTCCCCACCCAATAGAGAGGAAGGTCATGAGAGCGCACCTCAGCAGTGGGAGGTTGATACCCAACCGTTGCCATCAACTGTTGTCGATGATACTCCGCTTTTAAATCCCCCATCTTTATCCCGATGTATGACTCTTCTTCCGGATGATTTGTACAGACAACGACAGAATCCGATAGGAGAGTGGTATGATAACACTGTGTACAGCAAGGCCGACCATCACAACCAACAAATCGTTTCGATGAACACATATGAGGACCACAACGGTATATATCAGACTCAAGTAGATGAAATCCCTAGGAATTCAGATGTCGAGGCGCACGATTTCGAAAGTCAGTGGGATCATTCTGAGTTCGATCACAGAAACTTCACTCAGAAAACGTAAGTGCGACACTTGGGAGATAAATCACCATCATAATAGTACCAGGACATTATGTCCTATAAGCAAGAGTGTCCCTTATACTTCAGGTTGAGTCAGTGGAAAAGTCGCTTTGATTTTTGTTCGACATTTGATATCAAATCAAAGGAACAAGCTTGCCTTTTATAATGTGCAAAATCTCAATATTTACAGCTGCAATATGTAATTTTTTGGACGACCCAACGAAATTCACATAGACATTTTTGTTATAGATCTGTCATTCTCATTGAAAGTCTAAGAAGGGGTATATGTGTTCTATGTGCACTTTTTCAATGCTTCCGGTTGTTAAATTGAGTTTTTGTGTCTTTTGCTTTCAGTTTTGTATGCCAGCTTCAAACAGCTGAAAATATATTTTTAGTTATGGAAAGACATTTCAGAGCGGTTTAGATGGTACAATGATTTTCTACACTATACTTACTTATTTTGTCACATAATCTGAAATTAAGCAAACCATTCAAATTTTAGCAATCAGGAAATGGCGAAGCGATTTCTACACCGTGCATCTTTAATTGAAAACGTTTTCTTGGTTGTTTTACATGGCAGGCTACACCGCCTTCTTGAAATTATGAATATTAATAAATGGCTCATTCTGGGATATGTCATGCTGTTCAATTGTCTTATAATGTAATATAGTATAGACATATATTCCTGTATAATAACATATACATTTATGATGAGGAGTGACCATTTTAGTATGTAAATTCTGGTGGGGCAAACCAAAAAATATGTATTTTAAATGCATGCCAGCAAAGCCACTACACAACACAACACTGAACAATACATGAATTGCACTATAACGGTGACAAACGGTGCCCACAAACTGTTAGGGCTTACATAAAGCTGTCCCAACAGCAGAGCGTTCTTTTCAGCACCATGGAGTGAATCTTTATCATTGCTACACCTGGCTATCAGCGGAGCCTTGTCTGTCAGGAGGAGTGGGCCACAATTCACCCAACTTATTGTGGGAAGCTTGTTAAGTCTACCCGAAACGTTTGACCCAAGTCAAACAATTTCAAGCTAATACTACCAAATATTAATTGAGTGTATGTAAACTTCTGACCCACTGGGAATGTGATGAAATAAATATAAGCTCAAATAAATCATTCTCTCTACAATTATTCTGACATTTCACATTCTAACAATAAAGTGTTGATCCTAACTGGCCTAAAACAGGGAATCTTTCACTGGGATTAAATGTCAGGAATTGTGAAATACAGAGTTTAAATGTATTTGGCTAAGGTGTATGTAAACTTCCGACTTCAACTGTGTATATATTTCTTGGAGCCCCACCTTCCGTGAATGACGTGTCGGCACTGCTCATGAGTCTAGTACAACTATCTTCCTACACCTGTCTTACCTTTATATAATCCAAATTATAAGTAGGCCTGTTTATGATATATTATTTATAACGCTCCCATTTCGAGCATTTGCAAATATGTGTAAAACTATTGTATCCTGTTGATCACATGGACTGTCAGGCCTTGCATTCATAGCCCCATTTATGAATTGGGGCTATGAATGGTGGTAACATATCCCTGGGCCCATCCTTCCGCTTCATTTTACAAGTAGCTGGGCCGCTGTCATTGGACTGGACAGATTGTACAGCTTTCTGAATGGAGGTTACTTAAAGAACACCATGAGGATGCATTTATTTAACTGGGCATATGAACTCTATATAGAGAGGACTGGATTGAGACAGAAGTCCCCATCAGGACTTCAGGACATGTTTTGCTTAGCTGGTACATTGGCTTTCAATCAAAGCCATCAGAATTCAACACATGTCGATCACACCTCTCTCCATAGAGACCAAAACCTGTCATCCAGTTGCTCAATAAAAATACTCAACAGACCAAGGATGTTGTGTATTATAAACTGAGTGGTTCAAGCACTGAAGGCTGATTGGCTGACAGACCGTATACCGCAGGTAGGACAAAACATTTATTTTGACTAATTAGGTTGGTAACCGGTGTATAATAGTAATAAGGCACCTCAGGGATAGTGGTATGTGTCCAGGCACGTTGTGTAGTGCATAAGAACAGCTCTTAGCCCGGGTTTATTGGCCATTTATTGTACCACATCTCCTCGAGTCTCATTGCTTAATTATACATGCTGAAATTCCATAATCATGCCATTGTAGAAAACAAAAAGTATCCAAGCACTCCTTGACTATCATTTTGGAAAGTATAAACATCTGCTCTGAATGTTGGGTTTTTTTTCTACTCACTTTTCTCTTCAATTCCTGTGATCTTCCTTCTGGACTGAATAGATGTTTTGTCACCGTCTTTCTCCATTCAGATTTGAGACCATGCACCATAGAAAAACTACTGTGCGAGAGAAGGGTCGTCGGCAGGCTATCCGTGGACCAGCCTATATGTTCAGTGAGCGGGGCATCAGTCTCACTTCAGAGGAGGAGCGCTTCCTAGACTCTGCTGAGTATGGGAACGTCCCAGTGGTGCGTAAGATGCTGGAAGGAAGAGTCCAAGACCATTATCGTCAACTGTGTGGACTACATGGGCCAGAAGGCACTGCAGTTGGCCGTGAGTAATGAGCACTTGGAAGTGACAGAACTACTGCTGAAGAAGGAGGGTCTGGCTCGTGTGGGCGATGGCCTTCTCTTGGCCATCAGTAAGGGCTATGTGCGTATCGTAGAGGCTATCTTGGCCCACCCTGCATTCGGAGGCGGGCTTCGCCTCACTTTAAGCCCCCTGGAGCAGGAGCTACGAGATGAGGACTTTTATGCCTACGACGGCACACGTTTCTCCCATGACGTGTCCCCGGTCATCCTGGCTGCACACTGCCAGGAGTATGAGATAGTGCACACTCTGTTTTCTGAAGGGAGCCCGTATCGAGAAGCCCCATTACTATTTCTGTAAGTGTAGCGAGTGTCATGACAAGCAGTGCCGTGACTCGTTCAGCCACTCCCGCTCCAGGATGAATGCTTATAAAGGGCTAGCCAGCGCTGCTTACCTGTCCCTATCTAGTGAGGACCCTGTATTCACCGCTCTGGAGCTCAGCAACGAGCTGGCTCGCCTTGCCAACATCGAGACTGAGTTCAAGGTGAGAAACACAAAGACCAAGCTTGAGGATTAGAAGAAGGGGGTTCACAGTTAAATAATATTTTCATCGGTGTAATGTATTGGCTTGCTTTCTCTCTCATATGCTCTCCACCCTCTCACTAATTTAACAATACGGGCTCAAAGCTTTGTGCAGATATTTCTGAAAGAGCTGATTTCAGTCTTTTGATCACACAGACATGATTAATTGGGCAGATATCAAATCAGGTAATACACGTACGTGCACTACACTCAAATATTATTGGAGTGATGACACACTTATATTATTGGAACCGCTTTGAGAAAATTAAGATTGGGAACACACTCAAATGAGTCATTGACCTTGTGACATGTTTAGAAATTATTGCAATATCTGAGTGTACTGTATGTCAGGCTTTGCAACATATTGCCCACCCTCAACATACAAGGTATTCATGTAGCTTTTTCAAGAATAAGTCTAATCAGGGATTTTCATATCCAGTCTGTTGACTCCTGGTATTGCTGGAGCTGTTCATAAATAATACTCCACAGGTCTGTCTAATCTATTTTATCCTGATTGTTGACCTCTCCAAATATTGTGTTGAGGTTTAAAATTGATGGGTATGAATATAGACACACACAAATACAGTATCTCCTCATACATTTTATAAGACACTTTTATCCAGAGTGACTTAGAGCTGTGAGTGCATATGTTTAAATACATTTTTTATTTTTGTACTGGTCCCCTGTGGGATTTGAACCCACAAACCTGGTGTTGCATGCTCCATGCTCTACCAACTGAGCCACACAGAACATGAACACGTAGATGCACGCCAGCACACACACAGTTCATGCTCATTATAAAGAACCACTATGTGTGACAAACACAAACATGGTTGATCTGTGGTGTTCCAGGTTTCTTTTAGAATATTTTACATGCAGGCCAAAAAGTGAGACACTGACACATAATAGCAATCCATCAAAAGTTGTGACCCCTGGAGTTTGCATCATTTTCAATCATTCTTACATACAGTAAGTCTCTCTCTCTCTTCTCTCTGTGTATAATGACTACAGGAAGCTATCCATGCAGTGTAAAGAATTTGTGGTGGGAGTGCTTGACTTATGCAGAGACACGGAGGAGGTGGAGGCCATTTTGAATGGGGATGTGGACCAAGCTCTGCCCGGCGATCACAGTCGACCCTGCCTCAGTCGGGTCAAACTGGCCATTAAGTACGAGGTCAAGAAGGTTCGCTGATTCACTCGAGCTGAATCAAACATATTTTTTTCAAACAGCCATTTTAAATGTTAATCTCTCTCTGGTGGTTGTGCGTGTCTGTAATTGTCTTTCAAAACACTCAGTAGTCTTCATTTGAAAAGTAATCAATCTCAAGGGCACAATGAGAAACACACTTTTGAGTATATTTTCCCATTCTACCCATCCCCTAAAAAGGGTTTATTATTTTAAAAAACTGAAATGGGGCCTAAATGAAATAGGTGTTTTACAGCTGTTTAACAACCATCAATGTAGGAATTCTACAACGCAATAATATGCAAGGTATGACAAAACAGACAACCTCTGCCTCTGGTTATCAATGTTGTAGTATGTCAAAGTGATTTTTCATTATGTCTCTAGTTTGTGGCCCATCCTAACAGCCAGCAGCAGCTCCTGACCCTGTGGTATAAGAACCTAGCAGGACTTAGGCAGCAGTCTGCTGGGGTGAAATGCTGGATAGTCCTGGGAGTGGCTATTGGCCTTCCTTTCCTCTCAATCGCATACGGGATAGTGCCCTGCAGTAAGGTACATACACAAACCCCTTTCTATTGTCTTCTCAGAATCACTCATTAACACATGATCCAGGCTGCATCACATCCATCCGTGATTGGGAGTCCCACAGGGCGACGCACAATTGTCCCAGCGTCGTCCGGGTTTGGCCGTCATTGTAAAATAAGAATTTGTTCTTAACTGACTTGCCTAGTTAAATAAAGGTTAAATAAAAACAAAACATAAAATAATAATATTAAAAATATGTGTTTTACCTCTACCTACATGTACATATTACCTCAATTACCTAGACTAACCTGTGCCCCCGCACATTGATTCTGTACCCGTACCCCCTGTATATCCACTCGCTACAGTTATTTTACTGCTGCTCTTTAATTATATAATTTTTCTATTTTATTCTTAACACTTATTTTTCTTAACTGCATTGTTGGTTACGGGCTTGTAAATTAAGCATTTCACTGTAAGGTCTACAGCTTTTGTATTTGGTGCATCTGACAATTACAATTTGATTTGGGTATATATCATGAGTTTGATGGTTGCTGTTTATGTGGTTGATTTCCTCTGTATTAGTTCGGTCAGATTCTCCGTAGCCCCCGTCATGAAGTTTGTGGCCCATGCTGTTTCATTCACCATCTTTTTTGGACTGCTGGTAATCAATGCCTCGAACCGCTTCGAGGGAGTAAAGAACCTTCCCAATGAGACTATAACAGACCACCCTCTTCAGGTGTTCAGGGTCAAAACCAGTCAATTCTCCTGGACTGAGATGCTCATCATGAATTGGGTGATTGGTAAATTACTCAGATTTACAAACAGCTGCTTTTTTGGGGAGAGACATTATTATCCAGTCTATTCATATCTCCTTGTTCATATCTCTTTACCACGGTATAATCTGAATGAAATCTGAATGTACTGAAATAATTTCACTCGTATGCTCCAAACAGACGGCTTTTGCACTAAAAAGCACTCTTCTCTTTGTTAGGGATGATCTGGTCGGAGTGTAAGGAGATCTGGGCTGATGTGCCAAGGGAGTACATCATGCACCTGTGGAACGTACTAGACTTTGGCATGCTGTCCATCTTCGTGGCATCCTTCACGGCTCGACTCATGGCCTTCCTGAGGGCCTCTGAGGCCCAGTTATATTTAGACATGTACGTTCCCAACATAGACCTGAGCAACGCCTCACTGCCTTCAAATGTAGCATATTACACTCATGGTCAGTGCAAGTGATATGTTATTATTAAAAGATGATTATAATAATAGCATAGGTCCAACTCTGTCTACAGGCTAACAGGGTGTGTATGTAGCATTACAGTAACCTTTGTGTCATAAAACGAACAAGTGCTGCCACCGTTTCTCTCTCGCTCTCTCAGCAAGGAACAGGTGGTTACCCTCCGACCCTCAGCTCATCTCCGAAGGTTTGTACTCCATTGCAGTGGTGCTCAGTTTCTCCCGCATTGCCTACATCTTGCCGGTCAATGAGAGCTTTGGCCCACTTCAAATCTCCCTCTGTCGGACGGTCAAGGACATCGTCAATTTCATGGTCATTTTCATAATGGTCATCCTGGCTTTCATGATTGGCATGTTCAATCTATATTCTTATTACCTTGGTGCCAAGTACAACCCTGCCTTCACCACGTAAGTACCCTCCTGCCTATTCTTGTAAATGAAATGCTTTAAGAAGAGATGTATTCATTTATTATTATTATTAATTTGTGTGCTATTTGTTTATGTCTGTGTCCACACGTATACTACTCGAGTGTGTGCGTGAGTGTGTGCGTTGTTTGATTATTTATGTGTATGTGTTCACAGAGTGGAGGAGAGCTTTAAGACTCTATTCTGGTCCATCTTCGGCTTGTCTGAAGTTATCTCTGTGGTCTTGAAGTATGACCATAAGTTCATAGAGAACATTGGTTATGTTCTCTTTGGCTTCTACAATGTAACCATGGTAATCGTACTGCTCAACATGCTGATTGCAATGATCAATCACTCCTATCAGGAGATTGAGGTGAGACTAGGAAGCAATAGGCTTAAACACCACTAGGGAATTCGCATGAAATCAAATGTCAATAATCACTGTATTGAGTTCAAAGGGGAATAATGTCCATTTAGAGTATGTGTGAGTATTATACTGTTATGTTCATGTTGTATTCATGTACCTTTTTATGAGTGTAATGTTGCGAGCAATTTTGGTAAAATTATCAGACCATACTAGATGACTTAAAATAAATGAGTCATTGCCTCTTTCCTATCACTCTCCACTTATGCTCTCACTGGTGGTCTGTCTCAATCTCAATAGGAGGATGCTGATGTGGAGTGGAAGTTTGCCTGTGCTAAACTCTGGCTGTCCTACTTTGACGAGGGGCATACTCTTCCCCCACCATTTAACCTGGTTCCCAGCCCCAAGTCCTTCTATTACCTAGTCCTGCGCACAAGGGCTTGTCTGGTGAGGCTGTGCAAGGCCACAGCCTGTCTCCAAGACAACCAGCGGGAGACGGCCATAATCAATTTGCGATTTAAGGTCAGAAGTCGGCTTTGAGGGAGTGGCTGTAGCCAGTTTGGATATCTGCCTCGTTAGATGTTGTCAGTCTTTAATGGATTTTTTAATAGGTGTGTGGTTTCTGTTCGGTTTCAGAACAATCAGTACAGACCTCAAACAAGGACACCAGGGCAGGATGACTTCACCATTAAACATCCTACTCGATACCAGGTACTTCCTCCATACCAGTCAATTTGATTAATTAGCAAGATCAGACGATACTCAGAAGTGCTACATTTTGAACCGTTGTCTCTTAAGATTCTCTCTTTTCTTGACAGAAACTGATGAAGAGGCTCATTAAGCGATATGTGTTAAAGGCTCAGGTTGACGGTGAAAATGACAAAATCAACAAAGGTGATTTATGATTCATATCCATATGTAAGATCAGAAAGCTGTTACGCCCTCTTAACGGAAGACTGATCATTCTTACAACTGCAAGACCGTGACATGGAGCTGTAGTGGATTGAGTGATTAATAACCTGCCATGCATCCCTTGCAGGGGGGCTGAAGTAGATCAAGCAGGACATCTCCAGCCTGAGATATGAGCTTCTGGAAGAGAATTCTCAGGCCACAGAGGAACTAGCTGACTTGATCCAAAAGCTTGGTGACAAGCTTAGCAAGAACGCCAAGAAACCTTGATGGAAGTTGAGGGGTGTCCTCTGTATAAGAGCTTTGTATAAAACCTTCAAACTTACGTTTGTCAAAAGAGAGTTCAGGGTCCAGAGTAACGCGGAGGTTCTTCACAGTTTTAATTGAGATGACTGTAAAACCATCAAGATTAATGGTCAGATTTAACAGAAGATCTCTGTGTTTCTTGGGACCTAAAACAAGCATCTCTGTTTTGTCCGAGTTTAAAAGTAGAAAATATGCCGCCATCCACTTCCTTATGTCGGAAACACAGACTTCCAGGGAGGGCAATTTTGGGGCTTCACCATATTTCATCGAAATGTACAGCTGGATGTCATCTGCATAGCAGAAAAAGTTAACATTATGTTTCCGAATGACATCACCAAGAGTTAAAATAAAACAGATGAACACCGAATGAACACCGAAATTTACAGTTGATATGTCAGAGGACAAACCATTCAGAGACTAACTGATATCTTTCCGACAGACAAGATCTAAACGAGGCCAGAACTTGTCAGTGTAGACCAATTTGGGTTTCCAAGCTCTCCAAAAGAATGTGGTGATTGATGGTATCAAAAGCACCGCTAAGGTCTAGGAGCACGAGGACAGATGCATAAGTGTCACGTTCTGACCTTAGTTCCTTTGTTTTGTCTTTGTTTTAGTATGGTCAGGGTGTGAGTTGGGGTGGGCAGTCTGTTTGTTTTTCTATGTTGGTTTTTGTGTTCGGCCTCGTATGGTTCTCAATCAGATGCAGGGGTCGTTAGTTGTCTCAGATTGAGAATCATGTTTAGGTAGCCTTTTTCCACCTGGGTTTCGTGGGTGTTTATTTCTTGTTTAGTGTTTTGTCATTCACCTTACGGGACTGTTCGTTTGTTGTTTATTGTTTATGTTCAGTGTTCATTTTGCCTCATTAAATTATGGACACTTACCACGCTGCATTTTGGTCCTCCAATCCTTCTCGCTGCTACTCCTCAGAAGAGGAGGACGAGATCCCTTATAGAAACACCCACCACAAAAGGACCAAACAGCGTGGTAACGGGCAGCAGCGGCAGCGATACTTGGAGAACTGGACTTGGGAGGAGATTCCAGACGGCAAGGGACCATGGGCACAGGCTGGAGAATATCGCCGGCCCAAGGCTGGGCTGGAGGCAGCGAAAGCGGAGAGGCGGCGGAATGAGGAGGCAGTATGGCAGCGCGGCTGGAAGCCCGAGAGGCAGCCCCAAAAATTGCTTGGGGGCGGCACACAGGGAGTGTGGCGAAGTCAGGTAGGAGACCTGCGCCAAAATTCCCATGCTTACCGGAGAGAGAGCGAGGGTCCGGGCAGGCACCGTGTTTATGCCGTGAGGCGCACGGTGTCCCCGATGCGTGTGCATAGCCCGGTGCGGTACATCCCAGTGCCTCGTATCGGCCGGGCTAGAGTAGGCATCGAGCCAGGTGCCATGAAGCCGACTCTACGCATCTGATCTCCAGTGCGTCTCCTTGGGCTGGTGTACATGGCACCAGCCTTACGCATGGTGTCCCCGGTTCGCCAGCACAGCCCAGTGTGGGCTTTTCCACCTCGCCGCACTGGCCTGACTACGGGGAGCATTCAACCAGGTAAGGTTGGGCAGGCTCGGTGCGAGAGAGCTCCAGTGCGCCTTCACGTTCCGGTCTATCCCGTCTGTCCGGAGCCGCCAGAGTCTCCCGTCTGTCCGGAGCCGCCAGAGTCTCCCGTCTGTCCGGAGCCGCCAGAGTCTCCCGTCTGTCCGGAGCCGCCACAGTCTCCCGTCTGTCCGGAGCCGCCAGTCAGCCAGGAGCTGCCAGAGCCGCCAGTCAGCCAGGAGCTGCCAGAGCCGCCAGTCAGCCAGGAGCTGCCAGTCAGCCAGGAGCTGCCAGAGCCGCCAGTCAGCCAGGAGCTGCCAGAGCCGTCAGTCAGCCAGGAGCTGCCAAAGCCGTCAGTCAGCCAGGAGCTGCCAGAGCCGCCTGTCACGCTGGCAATGCCGGAATCGCCCTTTTCTCCGGAGCTGCCGGAGTCTCCCGCCTGTCCGGCGCTGCCGGAGTCTCCCGTCCATTTATGGACCCATGGCGAGGGTCCTCAGTCCGAGGTCGGCGGCGAGCTTTTGTCGAGTTCAAAAGTAGAAAATATGCCGCCATCCACCTACTTATGTCGGAAACACAGGCTTCCAGGGAGGGCAATTTTGGGGCTTCACCATATTTCATCGAAATGTACAGCTGGGTGTCATCTATATTGCAGTAAAAGTTAACATGATGTTTCCGAATGACATCACCAAGAGGTAAAACAAAACAGAGTCCTGATGAACACCGAAATTTACAGTTGATTTGTCAGAGGACAAACCATTCAGAGACAAACTGATATCTTTCCGACAGGCAAGATCTAAACCAGGCCAGAACTTGTCAGTGTAGACCAATTTGGGTTTCCAAGCTCTCCAAAAGAATGTGGTGATTGATGGTATCAAATCACCGCTAAGGTCTAGGAGCACGAGGACAGATGCAGAGTGTCACGTTCTGACCTTAGTTCCTTTGTTTTGTCTTTGTTTTAGTATAGTCAGGGCGTGAGTTGGTGTGGGCAGTCTATGTTTGTTTTTCTATGTTGGTTTTTGTGTTCGGCCTAGTATGGTTCTCAATCAGCGGCAGGTGTCGTTAGTTGTCTCTGATTGAGAATCATACTTAGGTAGCCTTTTTCCACCTGGGTTTCGTGGGTGTTTATTTCCTGTTTAGTGTTTTGTCATTCGCCTTACGGGACTGTTCATTTGTTGTTGTTTTTCAGTGTTCATTTTGCCTCATTAAATTATGGACACTTACCACGCTGCGTTTTGGTCCTCCGATCCTTCTCGCTACTCCTCGTCAGAAGAGGAGGACAAGATCCCTTACACAAAGCCTCAGTCTGACGCTATTAAAAGGTAATTTACCACCTTCACAAGTGCAGTCTCAGTGCTATGATGGGTCTAAAACCAGACTGAAGCGTTTGGTATATATTATTTGTCTTCAGGAAGGCAGTGAGTTGTTGTGCCACAGCTTTTTCTAAAATGTTTAAGAGGAATGAGAGATTCGATATAGGCTGATAGTTTTTTTTTCTGGGTCAAAGTTTGGCTTTTTCAAGAGAGGCTTTATTACTGCCACTTTTAGTGAGTTTGGTACACATCTGGTGGATAGAGAGCCGTTTATTATGTTCAACACAGGAGGGCCAAGCACAGGAAGCAGCTCTTTCAGTAGTTTAGTTGGAATAGGATCCAGTATGCAGCTTAAAGGTTCAGAGGCCCCGATTATGTTCATCAATGTGTCAAGAGATATAGTATTAAAAAACATGAGTGTCTCCCTTGCTGCTTTTTAGTTAGCTTTGCGACAGTATCAAAAATACATTTTGGATTCCTCAATTGAGTTGGAAAAATAGGATGATCGAGCAGCAGTGAGGGCTCTTCGATAATGCACGGTACGGTCTTTCCAAGATAGTCGGAAGAATTCCAGGTTGGTGTAGCGCCATTTCCGTTCAAATTTTCTGGAAGCTTGCTTCAGAGCTTTGGTATTTTCTGTATACCATGGAGCTAGTTTCTTATGACAAATATGTTTTGTTTTTAGGGGTACGACTGCATCGAATGCATTGGGCAAGAATAAATTGAGTTCCTCAGTTAGGTGGTTCACTGATTTTTGTACTCTGACGTACTTGGGTAGGCAGAGGGAGTCTGGAAGGGCGTCTAGGAATCTTTGGGTTGTCAGATAATTTATAGCACGGCTTTTGATGATCCTTGGTTGGGGTCTGAGCAGATTATTTGTTGCGATTGCAAATGTAATAAAATGGTGGTCCGATAGTCCAGGATTATGAGGAAAAACATTAAGATCCACAATATTTATTCCACGGGACAAAACTAGGTCCAGAGTATGACTGTGGCAGTCAGTAGGTCCGGAGACATGTTGGACAAAACCCACTGAGCCGATGATGGCTCCGAAAGCCTTTTGGAGTGGGTCTGTGGACTTTTCCATGTGAATATTAAAGTCATCGAAAATTAGAATATGTGCGGGGGATATGGTCACTAGTGTAACCAGGAGGAGAGGCCTCATTTAACGCAGTAAATTCATCAGGCTTAAGCCATGTTTCAGTCAGGCCATTCTCATCAAGATTATGATCAGTGATTAGTTCATTGACTATAACGGCCTTGGAAGTGAGGGATCTAACATTAAGTAGCCCTATTTTGAGATGTGAGGTATTATAATCTCTTTCAATAATGACAGGAATGGAGGTGGTCTTTATCCTAGTGAGATTGCTAAGGCGAACACCGCCATGTTTAGTTTTGCCCAACCTAGGTCGAGGCACAGACACGGTCTCAATGGTGATAGCTGAGCTGACTACACTGACTGTGCTAGTGGCAGATTCCACTATGCTGGCAGGCTGGCTAACAGCCTGCTGCCTGGCCTGCACCCTATTTCATTGTGGAGCTAGAGGAGTTAGAGCCCCATCTATGTTGGTAGATAAGATGAGAGCAACCCTCCAGCTTGGATGGAGTCCATGACTCCTCAGCAGCCCAGGCTTGGTCCTGTTTGTGGGTGAGTCCCAGAAAGAGGGCAAATTATCTACAAATTCTATCTTTTGGGAGGGGCAGAAAACAGTTTTCAACCAGCGTTTGAGTTGTGAGACTCTGCTGTAGAGCTCATCACTCCCCCAAAACTGGGAGGGGGCCAGAGACAGTTACTCGATGCCAAAACATATGTCTAGCTGATTTACACGCTGAAGCTATGTTGCGCTTGGTGACCTCTGACTGTTTCATTCTAACATCGTTGGTTCGGACGTGGATAACAATATCCCTATACTCTCTACACTCGCCATTTTTATATTTAGCCAGCACCATCTTGATATTAGCCATAACGTCGGTAGCCCTTCCCCCTGGTAAACAGTGTATGATCGCTGGATGATTCATTTTAAGTCTAATACTGCGGGTAATAGAGTTGCCAATGACATGGGGTTTTCAATTTGTCAGAGCTAATGGTGGGAGGCTTCGGCGCCTCAGACCCCGTAACGGGAGTAGAGACCAGAGAAGTCTAGGCCTCTGACTCAGACTTGCAGTTTAACCTCTATGGAATTGTTCAGGACGCTAGCATCCCACCTCGTCAACAGCCAGTGAAATTGCAGGGCGCCAAATTCAAAACAACAGAAAACTCATAATTAAAATTCCTCAACCATACAAGTATTTTACACCATTTTAAAGGTACACTTCTCTTTAATACAACCACAGTGTCCGATTTCAAAAAGGCTTTTTGGCGAAAGCAGAACATATAATTATGTTAGGTCGGCAACTAGTCACAGAAAGCATTCAGCTATTTTGGTGTGGGGGCTGTGCTTTGGCAAAGTGGGTGGGGTTATATCCTTCCTGTTTGGCCCTGTCCTCGGATGGGGCCACAGTGTCTCCTGACCCCTCCTGTCTCAGCCTCCAGTATTTATGCTGCAGTAGTTTGTGTCGGGGGCTAGGGTCAGCTTGTTATATCTGGAGTACTTTTCCTGTCCTATTCGGTGTCCTGTGTGAATTTAAGTGTGCTCTCTCTAATTCTCTTTCTCTTTCTTTCTCTCTCTCGGAGGACCTGAGCCCTAGGACCATGCCTCAGGACTCCCTGACATGATGACTCCTTGCTGTCCCCAGTCCACCTGGCTGTGCTGCTGCTCCAGTTTCAACTGTTCTGCCTTATTATTATTGGACCATGCTGGTCATTTATGAACATTTGAACATCTTGGCCATGTTCTGTTATAATCTCCAGCCGGCACAGCCAGAAGAGGACTGGCCACCCCACATAGCCTGGTTCTGCTCTAGGTTTCTTCCTAGGTTTTGGCCTTTCTAGGGAGTTTTTCCTAGCCACTGTGCTTCTACACCTGCATTGCTTGCTGTTTGGAGTTTTACGCTGGGTTTCTGTACAGCACTTTGAGATATCAGCTGATGTACGAAGGGCTATATAAATAAATTTGATTTGATTTTCCAACCAAAGAGAGGTGTCACGCAAAGCAAAAATATAGATCAAATTAATCACTAACCTTTGACTATCTTCATCAGATGACACTCCCAGGACTCAATGTTACACAATACATGTATGTTTTGTTCGATCAAGTTCATATTTATATACAAAAACCTTTACATTGGCGCCATGTTCAGAAATGCCTCCAAAACATCCGGAGAAATTGCAGAGAGCCACATCAAATAACATAAATACTCATCATAAACTTTGATGAGAGATACATGTTTTACATAGAATTAAAGATAATCTTGTTCTTAATGCAACCGCTGTGTCAGATTTCAAAAAAGCTTTACGGCAAAAACACAATATTCAATCATCTGAGAACAGCGTTCAGCCACAAAAGCAAGCCATACAGTTACCTGCCAAATTGTGTCAACAAAAGTAATAAATGGCATTATAAATCTTCACTTACCTTTGCTGATGTTCATCGGAATGCACTCCCAGGACTCCCACAATACATTTTTGTTTTGTTCAATTACGTCCATATTTATGTCCAAATACCTCCGTTCTGTTAGCGCGTTTAGTTCACTATTTCAAAGGCACAATGCGCGAGCGCAAAATCCAGACAAAGTCAAAAGAGTTCCATGACAGTTTGTAGAAACATTACAATCCATCCTTAGGGTCTTTTTATAATATATCTTCAATAATATTCCAACCGGACAATAGCGTATTCATTACAGAGGAATAAGAAGGAACGGTGCACCCGCATGACCGCGCAGTAAACAACTGATTGGCCTCAGCCTAGTCCACTTGTTGAAACAGCTCTTATTCGACACCCTTCCATTATAGAAGACTCAAACAACTTTCTAAAGACTGTTGACATCTGCTGGAAGCCTTGGGAAGTGCAATCTGGCCCCATAGACACAGCATATTGGATAGGCAATCACTTAAATTAAACTACAAACTTCAGATTTCCCACTTCCTGGTTAGATTTGTCTCAGGTTTTTGCCTGCCAAATGAGTTCTGTTATACTCACAGACACCATTCAAACAGTTTTAGAAACTTCAGAGTGTTTTCTATCCAATACTACTATTACTATGCATATATTAGAATCTGGGACAGAGCAGTGCGGCTTGGTTGGGTTGTGTATCGCAGGACGCATGACTTTCAGCCTTTGTCTCTCCCGAGCCCGTACGGGAGTTGTAGCGATGAGACAAGATAGTAGCTACTAACAATTGGATACCACGAAATTGGGGAGAAAAGGGGGGTAAAAAAATATTTAAAAAAATAAGCAGGGTTGGGTAGGTTACTTTATAAATGTAATCCGTTACTAGTTACCTGTCCAAAATTGAAATCAGTAACAGTAAATCAGTAACTCTGTTGTTTATGAGTTTGTTGTCATGGAGGACTGATTGGGCTCATTGATTCGAGTTGAAAAATAAATAAGCTTGTTTTTTTCAGTTGTCTTGAACTCACTGAAGTCTTGAGCTTTCACAGTTCCGAGTTTCCAGATATTTGAATGTGGCAGAAGTCATGCTGGATTGACAGCATGGCCAATGTTGAATGTTTATCCTTTTCAGCTTGGAAAAGAGAGCGTTAAACGCAGATTTAAATCACACACCTACTCCACTGAATAGCAGGCTAGTGATTGATTTGCAATGAATGCTTGCAGTTAGCCACTGATTCCTTACAAACCACTCATTGTTGAATTTGATTTCCAACTTGTTGTGTAATGTTTATGTCCAATGGCCGATGAGCACCGTTTGGTTTTATCTATAATTTCTCTTCATATGACAAGGGTTGAAAAGGATTTGCCAGTAGATTGTCGACTTGATTCATGATGACTGCTTGACAAGCTAAGTTTTGAAAGTATGATTATGTTGACATGATCAGTCCAATCAAAGCTACAGTAGATATAACGTGATTCAACAATTTTATCTGCGGCCAATGACCTTGAGCCTTCCTGGATGGGCACTTCTAATGTAACACTATGGCAGCACCCAAGGGGCTTGAATTTTCAAGCACTGCCCGTAGGTTTTGCATTGACATCGTGTCCCCATGAGTGACAGAACACAGAGCCAATCACGGCGCAACTAGAGAACATTACAAACCCCTACCCTCTGTATTTTCCACTGGCTGCCCCACCACCACAGATAGGCTGAAACACCTGTATTTTGCAGCTGACTTACTCAAGAAAGCAAAATAGAGACCATGTTTGTATGCAGCTTTATTAAGTCAGTGATTTTATTTGTATGAAAACTGATACAGTGGGGCAAAAAAGTATTTAGTCAGCCACCAATTGTGCAAGTTCTCCCACTTAAAGATGAGAGCCCTGTAATTTATCATAGGTATACTTCAACTATGACAGACAAAATGAGAAAAAAAATCCAGAAAATCACATTCTAGGATTTTTAATGAATTTATTTGCAAATTATGGTGGAAAATAAGTATTTGGTCAATAACAAAAGTTTATCTCAATACTTTGTTATATACCCTTTGTTGGCAATGACCGAGGTCAAACGTTTTCTGTAAGTCTTCACAAGGTTTTCACACACTGTTGCTGGTATTTTGGCCCATTCCTCCATGCAGATCTCCTCTAGAGCAGTGATGTTTTGGGGCTGTTGCTGGGCAACACAGACTTTCAACTCCTTCCAAAGATTTTCTATGGGGTTGAAATCTGGAGACTGGCTAGGCCACTCCAGGACCTTGAAATGCTTCTTACGAAGCCACTCCTTCGTTGCCCGGGCGGTGTGTTTGGGATCATTGTCATGCTGAAAGACCCAGCCACGTTTCATCTTCAATGCCCTTGCTGATGGAAGGAGGTTTTCACTCAAAATCTCACGGTACATGGCCCCATTCATTCTTTCCTTTACACGGATCAGTTGTGCTGGTCCCCTTGCAGAAAAACAGCCCCAAAGCATGATGTTTCCACCCCCATGCTTCACAGTAGGTATGGTGTTCTTTGGATGCAACTCAGCATTCTTGTCCTCCAAACACGACGAGTTGAGTTTTTACCAAAAAGTTATATTTTCGTTTCATCTGACCATATGACATTCTCCCAATCTTCTTCTGGATCATCCAAATGCTCTCTAGCAAACTTCAGACGGGCCTGGACATGTACTGGCTTAAGCAGGGGGACATGACTGGCACTGTAGGATTTGAGTCCCTGGCGGCGTAGTGTGTTACTGATGGTAGGCTTTGTTACTTTGGTCCCAGCTCTCTGCAGGTCATTCACTAGGTCCCCCCGTGTGGTTCTGAGATTTTTGCTCACCGTTCTTGTGATAATTTTGATCCCACGGGGTGAGATCTTGCGTGGAGACCCAGATCTAGGGAGATTATCAGTGGTCTTGTATGTCTTCCATTTCCTAATAATTGCTCCCACAGTTGATTTCTTCAAACCAAGCAGCTTACCTATTGCAGATTCAGTCTTCCCAGCCTGGTGCAGGTCTACAATTTTGTTTCTGGTGTCCTTTGACAGATCTTTGGTCTTGGCCATAGTGAAGTTTGGAGTGTGACTGTTTGAGGTTGTGGACAGGTGTCTTTTATACTGATAACAAGTTCAAACAGGTGCCATTAATACAGGTAACGAGTGGAGGACAGAGGAGCCTCTTAAAGAAGAAGTTACAGGTCTGTGAGAGCCAGAAATCTTGCTTGTTTGTAGGTGACCAAATACTTATTTTTCACCATAATTTGCAAATAATTTCATAAAAAATCGTACAATGTGATTTCCTGGATTTTCTTTCTCATTTTGTCTGTCATAGTTGAAGTGTACCTATGATGAAAATTACAGGCCTCTCATCTTTTTAAGTGGGAGATCTTGCACAATTGGTGGCTGACTAAATCATTTTTTGCCGCACTGCATGTGACTGTATTAGTGCAAAAATAACACGCAAAACAGGCAACAACAAAAAAATATAATAACATACAGTATGAGTCAAAAGTTTGGACACACCTACCCATTCCAAGTTTTTTCTTAATTTGTACTATTTTCTACATTTTAGAATAATAGTGAAGACATCAAAACTGTCAAATAACATACATGGAATCAAGTAGTAACCAAAAAAGTGTTAAACAAGTCAAAATATATTTTATATTCTTCAAAGTAGCCACCCTTTGCCTTGATGACAGCTTTGCACACTCTTAGCATTCTCTCAACCAGATTCATGAGGTAGTCACCTGGAATGCATTTCAATTAACAGGCGTGCCTTGTTAAAAGTTCATTTGTGGAATTTCTTTCCATCTTTATGTGTTTGAGCCAATCAGTTGTGTTGTGACAAGGTAGGGGTGGCATACAGACGATAGCCCTATTTGGTAAAATACCAAGTCCATATTATGGCAAGAACAGCTCAAATTAGCAAAGAGAAATAGCAGTCATTACTTTAAGACAAGAAGGTCAGTCAATGCGGAAAATTTATTTGACAGTTTCTTCAAGTGCAGTCCCAAAAACCATCAAGCTCTATGATGAAACTGGCTGTCATGAGGACCGCCACAGGATAGGAAGACCCAAAGTTACCTCTGCTGCAGAGGATAAGTTCATTAGAGTTACCAGACTCAGAAATTGCAGGCCAAATAAATGCTTCACAGAGTTAGTAACAGAGACATCTCAACATCAACTGTTCAGAGGAGGCTGTTTAAATCAGGCCTTCATGGTCAAATTGCTGCAAAGAAACCACTATTGAATGACACCAATAAGAAGAAGATACTTGTTTGGGCCAAGAAACAGGAGCAATGGACATTAGACCGGTGGAAATCTGTCCTTTGGTCTGATGAGTTCAAATGTGTGGTTCCCACCGTGAAGCATAGAGGAGAAGGTGTGATGGTGTGGGGGTGCTTTTCTGGTGACACTATCAGTGATTTATTTAGAATTCAAGGCACACTTAACCAGCATGGCAACCACAGCATTCTGCAGCAATACGTCATCCCATCTGGTTTGCGCTTAGTGGGACTAACATTTGTTTTTCAACAGGACAATGACCCAACACACCTCCAGGCTGTGTAAGGGCTATTTGACCAAGAAGGAGAGTGATGGAGTGCTGCATCAGATGACCCGGCCTCCACAATTGTAACGCTCGAAGAGTGATGGGTGTGGAGTCAGGCACAGAAAGCAGAGGATTTGGTAAAACGCTTTATTCTCCGTACAGTAACAGCGCACAAACAGGTGAAGCCCGAAACACAGGCATAAAACACTCCAACAATGTACTAACTTGTACATACACTGTACAGCGGAACTCCCAACAAAAACCAGGAACACTCATTGACAAAACAGCAAACAAGCCTGCACAAACACAGGCAGGCTAATTGAATTTAAATAATCCCAACCCAAAAAAACCCAACAAGGAACAGGTGAAACCAATTAGACTAAACAAAACGAAAAGGGGAAAAAATGGATCGGTAGCAGTTAGTAGACCGGCAACGACGACCGCCGAGCGCCACCCGAACGGAAAGGGGAGCCACCTTCGGTGATATTCGTGACAACAATCCCCTAACCTCAATCCAATTGAGATGGTTTGGAATGAGTTGGACCGCAGAGTGAAGGAAAAGCAGCCAACAAGTGCTCAACATATGTGGGAACTCCTTCATGACTGTTGTAAAAGCATTCCAGGTGAAGCTGGTTGAGAGAATACCAAGAGTGTGCAAAGCTGTCATTACGGCAAAGGGTGGCTACTTGGAAGAATCTCAAATATAAAATATATTTAGATTTGTTTAACACTTTTTTGGTTATTACATGATTCCATGTGTTATGTCATAGTTTTGATGTCTTCACTATTATTCTAGAATGTAGAAAATAGTACAAATAAAGAAAAACCCTGGAATGATTAGGTGTGCCAAAACTTTGGACTGGTGCTGTATATATAAATTGTTTTATTAAATGTTTTGCTAATTAGGTGGGGCTCAAAACAGGTGGGGCTCTGCCGCACCTTCCCTGAATGACTGGTCGCCACTGACTGTCGACAGTCTGAAAAAAAAGCTAATATGAAATACACATTAACCTTGACTAGCCAGTCTACTGTAAGGTCGTAAGTATCTAATGGAAACCTGTACTTCCTCTAGATAGTCACGTTTGATCGTCTTCTCAGCGATGGATCGCAATTGTCTTATTAAAGGGGAAGCGTCCTATTATTCTCAAAATGACATTCTTCGGAAACAAAACTGAACGCAACTAATATAATTTCTCAAAACATAGATGAATGGCTAAATTACATTAAACAGCTAATACATATCATAATAACCAAATATAGCCTAGTAATAACTGGATATAGAGAGAAAGCATGCCAAAGTAGAGCTTGACAGCTTGTAGTCCTAAAAAACGGAAATTAGTTACCTCTGGTTCGTTCAGCCATTCCTATAGGGAAAATTTATGAGGAAATAATAGGTTTTGGCATTAACGCCGAAAGACAAGCTTCAAATCAAATCAAATTTTATTTGTCACATACACATGGTTAGCAGATGTTAATGCGAGTGTAGCGAAATGCTTGTGCTTCTAGTTCCGACAATGCAGTAATAACCAACAAGTAATCTAACTAACAATTCCTAATCTACTGTCTTATTCACAGTGTAAGGGGATAAAGAATATGTACATAAGGATATATGAATGAGTGATGGTACAGAGCAGCATAGGCAAGATACAGTAGATGGTATCGAGTACAGTATATACATATGAGATGAGTATGTAAACAAAGTGGCATAGTTAAAGTGGCTAGTGATACATGTATTACATAAGGATGCAGTCGGTGATATAGAGTACAGTATATACGTATGCATATGAGATGAATAATGTAGGGTAAGTAACATTATATAAGGTAGCATTGTTTAAAGTGGCTAGTGATATATTTACATAATTTCCCATCAATTCCCATTATTAAAGTGGCTGGAGTTGAGTCAGTGTCAGTGTGTTGGCAGCAGCCACTCAATGTTAGTGGTGGCTGTTTAACAGTCTGATGGCCTTGAGATAGAAGCTGTTTTTCAGTCTCTCGGTCCCAGCTTTGATGCACCTGTACTGACCTCACCTTCTGGATGATAGCGGGGTGAACAGGCAGTGGCTCGGGTGGTAGATGTCCTTGATGATCTTTATGGCCTTCCTGTAACATCGGGTGGTGTAGGTGTCCTGGAGGGCAGGTAGTTTGCCCCCGATGATGCGTTGTGCAGACCTCACTACCCTTTGGAGAGCCTTACGGTTGAGGGCGGAGCAGTTGCCATACCAGGCGGTGATACAGCCCGCCAGGATGCTCTCGATTGTGCATCTGTAGAAGTTTGTGAGTGCTTTTGGTGCTTTTGGTATCGTCCTTGCTTAGGAGATCTTATCCGTTTTATTCTACGAAATAATATCAGTCAGCAAATATTACCTTTAAGAATTGCAAATCTCAGTGGTAGCTGTTGAAAGGAGGATGGCTCATAATAATGGCTGGAAAGGCGCAAATCGAATGGCATCAAACAAATAGAAACCATTTGTTTGATACCATTCCACTAATTCAACTCCCTTTCCAGCCATGACCACGAGCCTGTCCTCCCCAATTAAGGTGCCCCCAACCGCATGTGGTAAAGCCTTTAGTGTTTTATTTGATTACATAAATGCTTCAAAATTCACATAAGTGACACTAGCTGATGAAGATGATCTCATAGATCAAAACGTATCAGATCTCATAAGGTTGTGTTTACCACAGACCTTATTTTTTGGCTATTATCCAAAAACCATACAAAAACTCCATTCATTTCCACATAGGCCTTGGTCAACAAGCATTGGTGGATTTCATGGTCTACAAAAAAATGCCATTACTATTGCTCTCCATAGGCCCTTCATGATCCCAATGCATTTAAAAACTACACCATGTCAAGTCCAGTAGAAATTGTGTTTGGGACAGTAAGAAAAACAGTTAACATTGGACTCTGTCATAGCCTATGAATAGAATCCAGAGTTTTACCTGACCAGGTCAAGAGAACAGGAAAAACTCCAGCCCCCTGAAAAGACGTATGAATTTTGCCACATCACTTTTGAAACTGTGGTGCCAGCTCTGAGTCGGTTGCTTCAGCCTTACCTCACAAACGAGCCCATTGATTACTCTTCTTAACATTGGGTTTTAAACCTAAACCTTACCTCAACCCTAACTTTAACCACACTGCGAACCTTATGCCTAACCCTAAACTTAAAAGAAGACCAAAAAGCACATTGTTGTTTTCATAAATCTTTAAGATTTAGCCAATTTGACTTTGTGGTAACTAGTGGGAAACCATTGGTATTTGTACTTGCTTTTTCTCTGCTCCACCCACCCACTGTTTAGCCCAATGAAAAATCTCTAAATCAACCGTAACTATGGCGTTTCCAGGAAGTAATCCCCAACCGGAATTATTCCAGCCGCCTCCCCAACATGACATGAGGGCCCATTGCACCATGCGTACTAGCAAGAACAAACCGGCTTGAGTGGAGCTACTACTCGACAACGTCAGGCGACAACTACTAAATAGCTGTCATTTGAGAGATAAAGTGCAGACAGAACGGCGCTTTGGGGCAAGTACAGTTGCGTGTTTTTGAGTGGTCATTTTGGGGATTTGGTGTTTGGTTCATATGCATATTATCGTTCTAATAACTTTGACATTATTCAGCAATACTTGAGCAGGTGGACTCTAGGGCCTGAGTAGGATTTAAAAGCCAGGAGATTTTCCAACCGAGACAGACACATCACCCGGTTGCTGACTAGATCAATTGGACCAATATTATCGTCCTTGCTGTTGTGGAAATAGTTAGAATTGTTTAATGTTGCTATATTTGTCATGAGCCTTAGCACAAGTCGCCCGTGTTAACTCGTTATCGCTGTCCGTCTTTTAATGCTGCCACTACTACCCTTCCAGGTCCTGAATAGACAACGGAAGAAATGGCGGACGACCCCAACGCAGCGGATAGGAACGTGGAGATATGGAAGATAAAGAAGTTGATCAAAAGTCTGGAAGCTGCTCGGGGGTACGTGTGGACATGACAAGTGCATGGGGTTGTCAGTGACTTTCTTCGTCTCATTGAACCAGTAAACAAGGGGCTAACTTAGTAGCTAACTAGCTACTACCTATGTGGAAGCTAGTACAAGGCCCATACAAATTAACATTATCTAGCTAGCAAATGACGTTAATAGTTTTAGTATTTATTTCAACGCGTAACTAGCTAGTTAACTTGGCGTTGATCTACGTAACGTTAGCTAGCTTGCTATTAGTTGTGTAACAAGAATGACTTCTTTACCTTCAGCTACCAAGCTGGCAATGCGTGTACTGGTGGTGTCTGACATTCACAGTTAGCTAGCTGATAATACAATCTGAATCTACACTTTGTTTTGGTTTTAACAATCTCATAGCTGATGCCCAACGCTATCTAGCTAGTCTACATTTAAAGAAAGAGTGACAGTGGGCAATTTTGCTGCTTTAAAGTAAAATGTGATGTAATTTCAGGCAGGTTTTTGCTGACCAAGTCTTGACCAGTCAGTGTCACATAAATAGGCCTTTAATAGCTGGCAATAGACCTGTCACTCAGCCAGAGTAGCTGACAATGTAGTTTAATTTAGAGCAAAGGGTCAAGCAATTCCTAAGCATTACTTTTGACCTGGATCCAACTTGGGAACTTCGCTTAGCTAAATTTCACACCTGACTTGTGCATGAGCACTCTTTTGCCCTGGGTGGTTATCTATATAGTCCAGTGGGTCAAATTGTTTAATGAATTCAGTCAGTGTACAGAATACTGTGACCTTCACCCCCTTGACTAAGGAGAGCAACAAGTTTGTATTGTCAACATTGTGGGCAAAACAAAAATGTGGAAATATGAAGACTGGGAAGGTCACACTCCCATTAGGCCTGTAATAATGTCCATCTGAACCTGCCATAAGAGCTCGCCTTAGAGCGGTCGGGTTTGATGTTATAGTTGAATAAAAAGGATATGCCTGGCTTGCTTGGGAAAACAGGATACATCTAGGGCAGGTTAAGCAAGTCGTGACCTGTGGTTTCTGTGTAGGTCAGTGGGTCAAGTTGTTTAATAATGAGTTTACCTAGTGCACAAACTACTGTGACCTTCACCCTCTTGACTAGGTACAGCAACAAGTTTGTAATGTCAACATGGTGGTCAAAACCAAAAAAACGTGGAAATACTACTTGGGCAAGGTCACACTCACTATAAAACCGTCTATCTTTTTACAATTATGGCCAAGCCTTAATGCTATGTATGTATTTGTAGGTATGTGTTAGTGCTTTAATACAGTACTAACAAGTAATTGTTAAAATATTGTTCATGCAAAAAACTCTGGTTGGTAATTAAGTCAGTCTGGATGCGCACACGCGTGCATGTCTGTACATGCGCGTGGGAGATATGACGAGGAGGAAAATTGCTGCTGGGCTTAGTTATGTTCCCTATAAAAATTGATCTGATTGATTGTTAATTATCATGTGTTGAGTTCACCCTGTGTAGAACTTCCTGATTTAAAAGCATTTGCAGAAACCTAAAATATTAAAACTGCTCACATTCTTGTGTTGAGAACATTTGTAACTCTGTTACATTTGTAAGCCTGTAAAAATGTTTTTATTTTTATGTAGATGCTAGCCATGGCGTGACCTTCACCTACTTTAGTAATGTCCTCATCTGAAAACCGGTCGTAAGAACTTGCTTTAGAGCAGTCTGGTTTGATGCTATACTTGAATAAAAAGGACATGCTTTGCTAAACAGGACTCCTTTACATGAAAGGCAGGTTAAACAAGACAACCTGTTGTTCCTTTTTGAAAATATATTTATGTGTGTGTGTACTTTTTTGTGAAATCCAATTGCTAGTTAGTCTTCCCATCGCTGCAGCTCCCGTACTGACTCGAGAGGCGACGGTAGAGAGCAATGCGTCCCCCGAAACACGACTCTGCCAAGCCGCACTGATTCTTGACACAGTGCTCACTTAACCCAGAAGCCAGACACACCAATGTGTCCAAGGAAACACAGTCCACAGGCGACCGTGTCAGCATGCATGCTAGAGCTCGATGGGACAAGGACATCCCGGCCAGCCAAAACCTCCCCTAACCCGGACAGCGCTGGGCCAATTGTGCGCCGCCTCATGGGTCTACTGGTCACGGCTGGCTGTGACCTAGCTCGCGATCGAACTCGAATCTGTAGTGACGCCTCGAGCACTGCGAACCAGTGCGTTAGACCGCTGCGCTACTCGGGAGACCCATGTTCCCTTTTTTTACAGTTGTAAAAGTTTAAATAAATAGCTTGCAGACATTTTGCCTGAGTTACTTTGCAGCTTATTTTACAACTCGAAGGAAGTGTTAGAATATGACTTGTTTTTAAAAGTGTGTTTAATGCAATTGATCTCCTCTCAGGAATGGCACAAGTATGATATCCCTGATCATCCCACCTAAGGACCAGATCTCCAGAGTGGCCAAGATGTTGGCTGATGAGTTTGGCACTGCATCCAACATTAAAAGCAGAGTCAACAGGCTCTCTGTGCTTGGAGCCATCACCTCTGTACAGCAGAGACTCAAACTCTACCATAAAGGTGTGTGAAGTCAGGTTGTAACTACTATCTCTCCTGTATTAAGTAATTTGGGGTGGTCCTGGCTGGGTTATGGCCATTTCTCCATTCATTCTAGTGGTCTAGAATACAAGCATTTTGCTACACCCGCAAATAACATCTGCTCAACACATGTATGTGACCAATATATTTTGATTTGATCTCTGAGCTCCAACTTATTTTTTTTTACCCTGCAGTGCCTCCCAACGGCTTGGTTGTGTACTGTGGCACCATTGTGACTGATGAGGGCAAAGAGAAAAAAGTCAATATCGACTTTGAGCCTTTTAAACCCATCAACACTTCTCTGTATCTCTGTGACAACAAGTTCCACACAGAGGTAAGGTTGATCAACACCCCTCTGTCCATTATTTTCTCACCTCACTATATATTTCCCATTGGGCTATTTGACTGGGAAATATGGAGTTTTGGATTGCATTGCACTATCGAAACAACACTTCTAACGGTATCACGATTGTGTTGCTTGTTTTGGTGAAGAAACTTGGCTTTGTGTGTGTAGCGTGACGTTAGGTATAGCCAAAACAGTCAAAATATTGACCACCTTTCTAATTTGATTTAAAAAATTATATTACATGCATTTTCTGTCTCTCTCCCAGGCTCTTACAGCATTGCTCTCAGATGACAGCAAGTTTGGTTTCATTGTGATTGATGGAAGTGGCGCCCTCTTCGGAACCCTACAGGGCAACACCAGGGAGGTGCTGCATAAGTTCACAGTGGACCTACCCAAGAAGCACGGTAAAAGCCCTACATTCACATGCACTCATGAACACAATTACAGCCTGTCCCCACACAACCATGTATAACAAACAGCTCTCTTTCAGGCCGAGGAGGACAGTCTGCCTTGCGTTTTGCTCGTTTGAGGATGGAGAAGAGACATAACTATGTGCGGAAGGTGGCAGAGACGGCAGCCACGCTTTTTTTGTGCAACGACAAGGTCAACGTAGCAGGCATGGTCTTAGCTGGTTCAGCTGACTTCAAGACGGAGCTCAGCCAGTCAGACATGTTTGACCCGGTCAGTAACTCCAGACCCACCATTCCAGGTCTTTCTGGTACCATTGTCAGCATTGCCATTGTAGCATTTATATGCCTGCTATGTGATCTGTTTGTTCACTGATGACTGTTTGACTCGTGTCCATTCAGAGGCTTCAAGCTAAGATCCTGAAGCTGGTTGACATATCATATGGTGGGGAGAATGGCTTCAACCAGGCCATTGAACTGTCCGCAGAAGTGCTTACCAATGTCAAATTCATCCAGGAGAAGAAACTAATAGGTACTTGTATTCAGTACATCTGATCTGTTGTTAATTTGCATGAATGCCTACTCCATCCTGTTGTCATATTGATAATATAGAGGACCTTTTCTCCCAGGTCGATACTTTGATGAGATCAGCCAGGATACGGGGAAGTACTGCTTTGGGGTGGAAGACACACTGAAAGCCATGGAAATGGGTGCTGTTGAGATCCTGATTGTTTATGAGAACCTGGATACCATGAGATACATCCTACGTTGCCATGGAGCAGAGGGACTTGCTATGGCGGAGAAGGGTACCGGTATGTAAATGTGCTCGACACATACTACAAAGTGCCTCCAGTTGAGGGATTCTTGTCTTAACATGTTTTTATTTCTTGCCCCTCTGTTCTGTTCAACCTCTTCTACTGATTCAGATGAGAAGACGTTGTATTTGACGCCAGAGCAGGAGAAAGACAAGTCTCACTTCACAGACAAAGAGGTCAGTGAGGAGTCATTATCTTTCCATAACCAACACAAGTGTATGAAGGAATTTCTGTTGTGGTCCCAGATTTTCTAGAGGACCTTAAAATGTGATGTAAGCAAAAATTGAAGAGAAATTTAATCTACTTCCTGTGTTCGCATCCACCACTTTTACATGGTGAATTCTCATCACAAAAGGATCTCCTCCAATTTTTCCTGTTCAATTTTTTGGTTGTGGGTTTATTTCTACAGACTGGTCAGGACCATGAGCTGATCGAGAGCTTGCCATTACTTGAATGGTTCGCCAATAGCTATAAGAAGTTTGGAGCCTGTCTGGAGATTGTCACTGACAAGAGCCAAGAAGGATCCCAGTTTGTAAAAGGCTTTGGTGGAATTGGGGGTAAGGGTTTAAGTATACATTCATAACTAAATGCTTTTACTATTTTGGGTGGGTTTATTCTGGGTTCATGCAAATAAATAAACATGTCAGTGTAGATTAGCAGTGTAATGCACCTCTGCAGAGTAATTATACTGAACAAAAATATAAATGCAACAATTTCAAAGATTTTACTGAGTTACAGTTCATATAAGGAAATCACTCGCCCATATGATACCATACACGTGGACTGCGGTTGTGAGGCCGGTTGGACGTACTGCCAAATTCTCTAAAACTACAGAGGTGGCTTATAGTAAAGAAATGAACATCATTAAATTCTCTGGCAACTGTTCCGGTGGACATTCCTGCATTCCGCATGCCAATTGTACTCTCCCTCAACTTGAGACATCTGTCATTGTGTTGTGGAAAAAAACTGCACATTTTAGTGGCCTTTTATTGTCCCTAGCACAAGGTGCACCTGTGTAATGATCATGCTGTTTAATCAGCTTCTTGATATGCCACACCTGTCAGGTGGCTGGATTATCTTGGCAAAGAAGAAATTATCACTAACAGGGATGTTTATTTTTTTATTTTACCTTTATTTAACTAGGTGGGCAAGTTGAGAACAAGTTCTCATTTATAATTGCGACCTGGCCTGTAAACAAATTTGTGCAACATTAGAGAGAAATTAGCTTTTTGTGCGTATGGATTTCTTGGATCTTTTATTTTGGCTCCATAAACAAGGGACCAACACTTGATATGTAATGTTATTTTTTTTTTTTTTTGTAAAACTATTTATTTGATTTATTTTTTACAGGGATCTTGCGGTACAGGGTGGATTTCCAGGCCATAGAGTACCAAGGAGAAGACGATGAGTTATTTGATTTGGATGACTACTAGGTAGTTGAGACTGACATGAGGGAGAAAAAAAAAAAATCATCAATTGGAAGGCTTTCCCTGATTTGACCAAGACTGATGGAGGGAAAGCAAGTCGTCAGGAGAGAGACCTGGACCTTCAAACAAAAGAGATAGACGTGATACCGTATATCAATGGATCCCTGACTAGAAGCAGTGACTCCATTTCCTGTTTGGAGGGAGCTTGTCTTGGTTTGTTTCTCTCCACTTAATGACGGATTCAAAGTGACTGACAGCAAGGCCATGCTCCTCCTGCCTGCTTGGCCTGCTCTAGGCCACAGTGATAGAAACCTGTTTTTCTCATCACTCCCTACTTTCTTCTTATCAATGCAATTTCCCTCTATTTTTTTGTCTTTTTTTACTGGTACTTGCTGCTGTTGTGTTTTATGAGATTCTGATTATTTTGTTTTCCTTTTTTAAATAAAATGTAGTGGGCAGGGAAAGAATAATTCAATTGGAACTGCTTGACTTCCATATCCTATCTTTAATTCAGTACCTGCTTTGTTTTGTCCCATTTCCCCCTCTGGTAATTTATCCACTGTTGCAGGTGCTGTACTCTGAGCCTATACTGTTCTCTTGTACCTGTTTTCATTTCGAGGACCTGTGTCCTTTATTACTCATACAGACTTCCCAGAGCTGGGATTTAGAATTGTACAGCTACATTGTCTGTTTTTATATTGCCTTGTACAATACACACTCTCACCAATCTGTCTCATTCAGTATAATGAACCATGCCCTCAGTGCTGTGCACCATGCATACTTTCATGTTCCCCAGAGGCATCTGTGTCCAATGTTAACTGTGATTGATTGTCTGAATTGCACAGTGACAGGAAACTGACCAATCTGAGAGCTAGTGTGGTGGTTGTTAGGCAGTTGTGTGTGGCTTGACTTCCAGGCATATTACTGGTATGAGTAATCCTCTAGTTCTATCGACATCAATTGAAACTTGAATGTGGATACTGTCAATACAAAAGTTGAGTGCAGCCCCCCCCCTTCCCCTACTGTTACATACTGTTGGATTGAAAGACTCCTGCCAAGCTCTGTTTCTCCCTACCAACAAGTCACAGAACATTTTGGTCAGAGGCACTGGATGTTTATTTGGGGGTATTTGTGGCTTGCATGGTCTAAAAAAAGAAATTGTCAGCCTGAATGTGAGATAGATATATAAAAAAATAAGCTTTAAGGGCCTTGACTATTGTCTGAATCTGGCACGTAAGAATGGTGTGTTGTGATGGTTCTCCATAGTTAATTTTGGGGCACAGTGAGCAGTTTTATCTAGTTATGAATGTGAGTCTACTTTGCAACATCAAGCCCATATTATGACATTTTCTAGATTTCATCTGTCACCATTTTGTATGAGACGTATTAAATGTCCTCATTGTTTGCAAGTCTGGTGTCAAGACTTTTGGTTGCCCAAGTGGATGTCCTATATTTACAGAAAATGAAGATTGTGGGAGCTATTTCTGCATATTACCTTTTTTTAACCTTTTATTTTAGACAAGTCAGTTCAGAACAAATTCTTACTTACAATGACTGCTTACCCTGGCCAAACCCTAACCCAGATGATGCTGGGCCAATTGTCCACTGCCTTATGCGACTGCAAATCATGGCCAGTTATGATACAACCTGGAATCGAACCAGGGTCTATTTTCCCCCCTTTTTTTCACCTTTATTTAACCAGGTTGGCCAGGTGAAAACAATTCTCATTTACAACTGTGACTTGCCCAAGATAAAGCAAAGCAGTGCGACACAACACAGTTACACATGGAATAAACAAACATACAGTCAATAACACAATAGAACATCTATATACAGTGTGTGCAAATACGGTACGGCAATAAATAGGCCATAGTGGAGAAATAATTACAATTTAGCAATTAAACACTGTCGTGATAGATGTGCAGAAGATGAATGTGCAAGTAGAGATAATGGGGTGCAAAGGAGCAAAAAAAAATAACAGTATGGGGATGAGGTAGTTGGATGGGCTATTTACAGATGGGTTATGTACAGGTGCAGTGATCTGTGAGCTGGCCTGACAGCTGGTGCTAAAAGTTAGTGACGGAGATATGAGAGTCCAGCTTCAGTGATTTTTGCAATTCGTTCCAGTCATTGGCAGCAGAGAATTGGAAGGAAAGGTGGCCAAAGGATGATTTGGCTTTGGGGGTGACCAGTGATACCTGCTTGAGCGTGTGTTACGGGTGGGCGCGGCTATGGTGACCAGTGAGCTGAGATAAGGTGGGGCTTTACCTAGCAAAGACTTAGATGACCTGGAGCCAGTGGGTTTGGTGATGAATATGAAGCGAGGGCCATCCAACAAGAGCGTAAGGTCACAGTGGTGGGTAGTATATGGGGCTTTTTTGACAAAATGGATGGCACTGTGATAGACTGCATCCAATTTGTTGAGTAGCGTGTTGGATGTTATTTTGTGAATTACATCGCCGGAGTCGAGGATCAGTAGGATAGTCAGTTTTACGAGGGTATGTTTGGCAGCATGAGTGAAGGATGCTTTGTGGCGAAATAGGAAGCCGATTCCAGATTTAATTTTGGATTGGAGATGCTTAATGTGAGTCTAGAAGGAGAGTTTACAATCTAACCAGACACCTAGGTATTTGTAGTTGTCCACATTCTAAGTCAGAACCGTACAGAGTAGTGATGCTGGTCGGGTGGGCAGCGATCGATCAAAGAGCATGTTTTACTAGCATTTAATAACAGTTGAAGGCCACGGAAGGAGTGTTGTATGGCATTGAAGTGTCCAAAGAAGGGCCAGAAGTATACAGAATGGTGTCTATCTGCGTAGAGATAGATCAGAGAATCACCAGCAGCAAGAGCGACATCATTGATGTATACAGAGAAAAGAGTCGGCTTGAGAATTGAACCTTGTGGTACCCCCATAGAGACTTCCAGAGGTCCGGACAACAGGCCTTCCGATTTGACACACTGAACTCTATTTGAGAAGTAGTTGGTGAAGCAGGCGAGGCAGTCATTTGAGAAACCAAGGCTGTTGAGTCTGTCGATAAGAATGTGGTGATTGACAGATTCGAAAGCCTTGGCTAGGTCGATGAATACAGCTGTACAGTATTGTCTCTTATCGATGGCGGTTATGATATCGTTTAGGACATTGAGCATGGCTGAGGTGCACCCATGACCAGCTCGCAAACCAGATTCAATAGCGGAGAAGGTACGGTGGGATTCGAAATGGTCTGTGATCTGTTTGTTAACTTGGCTTTTGAAGTCCTTAGAAAGGCAGGGTAGGATGGATATAGGTCTAACAATTTGGGTCTAGATTGTCTCACCCTTTTGAAGAGGGGGATGACTGCGGCAGTTTTCCAATCTTTGGGGATCTCAGATGATACGAGAGGTTGAACAGTCTAGTAATAGGGGTTGCAACAATTGTGGTGGATAATTTTAGAAAGAGGGTCCAAATTGTCTAGCCTGGCTGAATTGTTCAGATTTTGCAGCTCTTTCAGAACATTGGCCATCTGGAGTAGTGACACCTCTAGCCCTTTCTTGTCTTTTCTTCAGGGGTGTGGAGTTTGATTCAGGGCTTATTCAGTACACACCAAGTAAATATTGTCTTTTGCATTGTTTTTTTTTCATTGTTCAGTGTATTGGTACATCACTGATCTGTGAATAATACACTGTTCTCTTCACTGCTAAAAGGGAAATGTGTTACATTAATCAATGTCCAACCCTTGCCAACATAATAATTGCTAAGTAGAATGCATCATTATACTACCATAGCTATAAAGAGTTAAGCCAATTTGTATTTATTTCACTATCAATCATCTCCCCAATCCCAGGCACAGTATAGATTCGCTACTCTTTACATCATGAAGGATTGTTGTAACTAGTCTTTTCGAAGTGGAAGTCATTTATATATCACACAATCTGCGCAGCACTATGCTCAGGTAGACCCGCTAACAAGCACACATCTATGTCTTAGCAGCAGAAAAGAGCCAACCACGAAATAGCACATGACAACAACACCTTCATTATAATGTTTGACCAACCAAGTGCATCTATGCTTGAGTGAACCCCTCCCCAATCCTGTCTTCTGTGACGTCATATCAGCTGCAGGCCGACGCAGGGCTGGGTTTCCATTTTTCGCAGCGAGTGAGTTTCGGGGAACAAGAATATGGAGCCGGAGATGGAGGACAAAACGTTGGAGCAGATGGTGAGTTTTGAAACGGATTACTCGCTGCCTCATATTTATGTGAACGTGTGTCGGTGGACGTAATATGGTAGTATCTCCCGAGAGCGGTTTCGATCGAAAGGATTTGGAACTGACCGGAGGGTCGAGATGACAGACAAAATAGATGCTAACTAGCGTTAGCTAGTAGTTACCTAGGCTAGCGAGCAGAGGTAGGGCCCAATGTCCGTGATCTAACATTAACCAGTGGCTTATGATTCATTATTCTAGTTAACAGCATAATGTTTTGGGGAATGATTGGGAAACGAGTGATTATCATCCGAACGGTAATTTAAAGGTCGACATGACGAAGATTGATTAGGCAAGTAATAGTAGAGGGCCGTGAAGTGGCCCCGTCAGATGCTTGCTAGTTACAGTTAACCAGTTTAACTATATGTAGGAAAGTAAACTGGGCGATTGGATCTCACTGAGTCTCCGCTGCGCCGTTTGTCTGGCTCAAACAAGTTAACGTTAACCACTGCACAAGTTATCAGATCAAACCTAAAGTTAGGGTTCAGATTAATGTACCGGTTATTGAGCACATAACTAACGATTTGTCTTAGGTAAGGTAAGATAGCTACCCAGATAGAAATGTATTCATTGCTAGCGTTAGCTAAAACAGACACTCCCCACCCGAGCACTGGAGTTCAGTATCTGGCATTGTGAATAAGTGGTATTTTAATAAAGCTGCGCAGAAGGAAGTAACGTTGGTTAACTACCAGTAAAGCAAATGTCAGTTAAGTCACTACTACGTTATGTTGAAGCAGATGGACGGCGTTAAAGCTACATTTTACGAGTAGGTAGGTAGCAAGTCCGTATGACAATCTCATCAGGCAAAAATTAGCAAGGCTAACTGGATTCGTTATTCAGAATGATACAAAGGGTTGTTTGGATCGTGGATGTTGCTTGTGGGACAACTTCCGCCGCCATACCAGCCGACGACGTGGTATGTCCACTGTCCCGCAACCCAGGCAGGAAATTCATAACCTTCATCTTCCTCGGGGAAAAAAGCACCTACACAATATATTTTTTGCGTACTACTATTTGGTTTGCAACAGTTGGGTTTGTCTCAACCTACCTGTTTTACCTCTACGACCTGTATAACAATGTATCATTTTACAAACGTGTTCTCTCCCACTGCAGTAGGCAAGCCCAAGAATGAAGGTGAAACTAATAATTCGAAGGGCCTGGACACCAGTATCTAGATACTATTTAGTATAGCGATACTATTTAGTATCACTGCAACAAAACGGAAGTGTATTTAACTTCTTTAGGAAACAGCCCTATGTTGTAATCCAAGCTGCAGTCCATACACTTAAGACACCCTATCCCCCCGCCCTCAAATTAAGTGGAGACTTCTGATGACGTCTGACGAGTATACACTTGCAGGGGGAGGAGGGAATGATTAAAAAAAATCTATTAACAAATATCAACAGAGAAAAGGAATAGTCACATGCATACACACAAACTATTTACATTGCCAGGAATCCTAAACGGACTAATCGTATTCATTAATAATTCAAGTTTTACTTGCCTTTTTTAAAAATGTATTTAATTATTTTAGTTGAAGTAGTGCCATATTGTTTAAATTCATTTATAAAGTGAAAAAAGTTAGGTTTTGAATTGGACCATTTACATTTGTGAATATGAAATTGACCTAATAATATTAGTAGTTGAATTAAATATACTATAACTTTATCAGTGTCAGAATTTCTGAAATAAATCATATCAAAACCATTAACTTGTACAACCAGGCCTATATTAAAAAAAAATAATAATAATCTATGTCAATCTGAAGAAATCTACAATAAATACAGGCAAAACAAATGCAATATGGTCTCCTTCTCCACTCCACAGAAATTACATTTATAGCCAATATTCAGCTTGAATATTTACAAAACATGTTTCACAGGATAAATTCTATGTATCATTTTAAATGAAACTTCCTTTACCTTGTTACTGATACATATTTGTTAGCAATTTTCCATGCTTTCCCTAGTTGTATGTCACCATAGATATTTAACCAAAATAACCTTGCTGAGGGAATTGTAGTATCACAACAAAACAATATTCCTAATCTGTTTATTACTACATTTATCTTTGATGTTAATATTGCCAATTCATTTATTTTTATGTACATCTATGTTACATCAACCACAGAGGAATTTAAAAAAAAAAAAAAAAAAAAAAATATATATATATAACCCCCCCCCCCTGGAATCGCATCACAAAAAATTGCATATTCTTTCAGGGTTTTGGGAATTTAAAACTTATCAAGAAATTCCTCATATGAGAGTGGATTTCCATCCTCATTCAGTAACTGACCAACCAAAATAATTTTATTCCTAAAGCAGTTATGAAAAAAAATACTTACTTTTAAATCGTATATCTCTGTTGTTTCATAGAAAGTATCTGTGAGGGGAAAATGGTGTTTTATATGCTAACATCCAAGCTAAAATTGCCTGCTTATGGAATTTGGCCAATTTTACTGGGATTTTATCAACATCAAAATGACATTGAAGCAAAATTTCTAAACTGCCAACGGAGTCAAATAAATACTTAGGGAAGACATTCCAAATACTGTTCTGGTTCTTAATATACTTCAGAATCCAGTTTATTTTAAAAGTATTATTTAGAGTATTGAAATCTAAAACCTCAAGACCTTGTTCTTTGGTATTAGTGAGAATATCTTTCTATAGATAGTGAGGCTTGTTCCTCCAAATAAAATTATAAAGAATCTTATCTAAGTCCTTTATAATTTTAGGGGATAATTCAAGCGATAACGAGACAACCCGATCTGGATAACCCTTCAGCTTTGGACAATAAAACCCGACCGTATAATGAAATATCTCTCAGCAACCAGAGGTTAAATTTATTTTGTTTTTTCAATGGGGTTAAAGTTTAATAATTCACTCCTTTGTTTTTCATCCTTGCATGTAACAATTCCAAGATAAGTAACCTTATCTTTAAATGAGATACCATATACTTCTGGAAAAAAACAATCCTTGAGTGGAAATAAGACTGACTTGTTGATATAAATTTTCAAACCTGAAACTAAGGAAAGGTATTCAATACAGGAAACTGCTTCAGAAACCTCATTCCTGTCTCTCAAAAAATATGGTGGTATCATCAGCCAGTTTATATAGTTTAAATTCATTGCCAAGAGCTGAAACACCTTGAAAATTCCCTTTCTTGATATGAAGAGCCATAATTTGAGTAACCAATACAAATGGACTAATTGTGCAGCCCTGCCTAATGCCACACCCAATATTAAATATGTTGGATGTCCCGTGAGCTAATTTTACAGAGCTAGGACAACCATGATATAAAGTTTGGACTGCTTTCAAAAAAGTCACCAAACCCCAAAAAACGTATTGCTTTGAATATAAACTCATGTTCTACAGTGTAAAAAGATTTATAGAAAACAACAAACATAAGAAAACTGTCATCAAGGATGGGGTCATTATAGTCAATCATATCTAAGATCAACCTGATGTTATTACTAATGTGTCGACCATGCATAAAACCTGATTGTTCTTCATCAATTATGATGCAAGCCTTGTTTGAACCTCTTAGCAAATACAAGGGCAAATAATTTCCCATTATTTCAACTGGCTAATGGGTCTCCAGTTGTCGATATAAAGACTGTCCTTATTCGTTTTGGTAATCAAAGTAATTACACCTTGCTTTAAGGAAGCCGGTAACTCCCCTTATCCTATTGATTCTTGGAACATAGCAAGAATGAAAGGGATCAATTGATCATTGAATGCTTTATAAAACTTGCTTATTAAACCATTTCCAGGGGACCTATTTTCATTAAGGCTTTTAATGCAGTCTCAACTCAATTTCAGCTAACTTGTCACAAAAATCCCTGAAATCTTTAGCATATCTTAGCATATCTGTATTGGAAGTTGACTAGGCTGATGTATCCAGATTCTGATAAAACTGGGCAACATGCTGAGATATTTATTTTGGATTTTCATTGGGAGTATTATTGATCATTAATTTACATATGGAAGTGTTTTTGCCTGCCCTTTTTTCTAAATTAATTAAATATTTTGTATTTTTCTCTCCCTCTTCCATCCAATTCTGTCTGTTTTACAAACGCTCCCCGGGCCCTTTCCTCGTAGATACAGTCTAACTGCATTTGCAATGGTGATAGCTCCAGTAATTCCTGATGAGTGAGTTCAGTTTTTTTGTTGTATAATCCATTATTTCCTTTGTCATATTCTCTCTCTCTTGACACAATCAATTTCTTTCCCCATTAAAATAGCCAAAAGCCTTATCAAATTTCATTAGCCCACAGTAACTTCTAAACCTATTCATAACACAGGCACAATTCCACTATTTATCAGGAATTCCTGCTACATCCTTCTTAAATACTTAATTCTCTAGTAACGTCTTGTTAATTTTCCAGTAATCTTTAATTACTTTTTTTGTTTACAAACCATGCATATTTATCTTTATTGAGATCCCTTTGTGGTCTGTTAAAATCGATTGTTCAATTGAGTCTGCATCAACTTTGTCAGCCATATCTTCAGATATCAGCCAGAAATCAACACAGCATGGTATAGATACATCTTTGGTACTCTATGTAAACATCATCTTATCTGGGTTCTTATATCTAGAACACCTAACTGTAGACATGTATTCCTTATCTCACAAACAGAATTGCTATCCTTAGGAGGCCATCTTTCTAAATAATCATGTAATACTCTATTAATGTCTCCACCCCTTTTACTTTGGCCAATGAAAATTTAGACATAATTGTACTTATTTTCCTCTCAATGTCTATAAATAAAATAGTTACTTGACTTGTTATTGGTAGCATAAATATTTACAACAATTAATTGAATGTGGTTGACATCTACCAATAATATAATCCATCTCGCTGTGTTATCTGCTTCATGACTCAATATATGACCCTTAAAAGTTGCCTTTTAAAATAGCGACACCTGCAGACGGTTTCGTACCAAATATCATTCCCCCATTGACACTTCCAAAACACAGTATCTGTGGAACAGACATGAGTTTCTTGAATTAAATAAGTCTGCACTTTTACCCTTACAATACAAAAGTAAAGATTTCCTTTTCAAAATACTACGGATTCTCCTGGCATTAATAGAAAAATCAAATTAACATTTACTATTACAGTGACTATATGAAGAATATTAAACTTGTGTAGGTTCACATGAAGTGGGTTCTCACAAAGAAAAGTTCTTACTAGTTGCAAATAAAAACAGTCCTTTGCACCACGCAAGTGGTTGACCTACATTTTATATATATACACATACATACAGTTGAAGTTGGAAGTTTACATACACCTTAGCCAAATACATTTAAACTCAGTTTTTCACAATTCCTGACATTTAAACCTAGTAAAATGTTCCTGTCTTAGGTCAGTTAGGATCACCACTTTATTTTAAGAATGTGAAATGTCAGAATAATAGTAATTTATTTCAGCTTTAATTTATTTAGTCACATTCCCAGTGGGTCAGAATTGTGCGTACACTCAATTAGTATTTGATATAATTGCCTTTTAAATTGTTTAACTTGGGTCAAATATTTCAGGTAGCCTTCCACAAGCTTCCCACAATATGTTGGGTGAATTTTGGCCCATTCCTCCTGACAGAGCTGGTGCAACTGAGTCAGGTTTGTAGGCCGCCTTGCTCGCATTCGCTTTTTCAAATCTGCCCAAAAATTTTATATGGGATTGAGGTCAGGGCTTTGTGATGGCCACTCCAAAACCTTGACTGTGTTGTCCTTAAGCCATTTTGCCACGACTTTGGAAGTATGCTTGGGTTCATTGTCCTTTTCCAAGGCCCATTTGCGACCAAGCTTTAACTTCCTAACTGATGTTTTGAGATCTTGCTTCAATATATCCACATAATTTTCCTACCTCACGATGCCATCTATTTTGTGAAGTGCACCAGTCCGTCCTGCAGCAAAGCACCCCCACAACATGATGCCGCCACCCCCGTGCTTCACGGTTGGGATGATGTTCTTTGGCTTGCAAGCCTCCCCCTTTTCCTCCAAAAATAACGATGGTCATAATGGCCAAACAGTTCTATTTTCTTTTCATCAGAAGAAAAGTACAATCTTTGTCTCCATGTGCAGTTGCAAACCGTAGTCTTTTTTTATTGCGGTTTTGGAGCAGTGGCTTCTTCCTTGCTGAGCTGCCTCTCAGGTTACGTCGATATAGGACTCTGTTTACTGTAGATATAGATGCTTTTGTACCTGTTTCCTCCAGCATCTTCACAAGGTCCTCTGCTGCTGTTCTGAGATGGTTGATTTGCACTTTTCATACACAAGTACGTTCATCTTTTGGAGACAGAACGCGTCTCCTTCCTGAACGGTACTGAACGATATGACGGCTGCATTGTCTCATGGTGTTTATACTTGCATAATATTGTTTAAACAGATGAACCTTGAGGCATTTGGAAATTGCTCCCACGGATGAACCTGATTTGTGGAGGTCTACAATTTTTTTCTGAGGTCGTGGCTGATATCTTTTGATTTTCCCATGATGTTAAGGAAAGAAGCACTGAGTCTCCTAACCGACTTGCCAAAACTACAGTTTATTAACAAGTAATTTGTGGATTGGTTGAAAAACAAGTTATAATGACTCCAACCTGAGTGTATGTAAACTTCCGATTTCAACTGTATATATATATACATCCATACAATTGCAAATAACATTGTGCCATTGATTGGTAAAATGAATAGCCATCAAGCTAACATTAAGTGTCAGTGTGAATTTCCCTGCCATTTAAAAACACTTGGCTCACACGAACAATGCTCTTCCTCAAGAAATATCAAGATTTATGAGATGCAAATAATACTCAGTCCTGCACAACTCACTTGATAAATTCAGCAGTCAACAAGCTAGGCGTCAGTGTTAATTTCCCTTCCATTAACCAAATCCTTGGCTCCCCCAAAGTAAGAACTTTTCCCCTCCCTTGTTCTCTCAATCATCGGCCACAGACGATTCCGAACTTCTTTGTCAAATGCTGTCAGATCCTCCTTGAACCTCAACTTGTTGTTCTTTAAATAGTAATTTTTCTTTGCACTTTTCCATGTCACATCCCTCGCTGTCCTGGAGATGAATCTCATGATCACTGATCGTGGTGGCTGGTTGTTTTCCCCATCTCTCAGCCTATCCAGGCGGTGCACTACACCCAGAGAACCTGCAACAACGTTTCGCCCCCTCCTCCAGGACTATTGCCCAGCAAATGTCCTTCACTCTTGCTTTGATATTCTTGTCAGAGTTTTCTGCTATTCCATAATTCTGAGATTCCATCTCCGATCCTACCGGTCCTCCCCATTTACCTTTGACTCCATTTCAGTGAGTTTCTTCTCCTGGTTTGCAACCTGAATTTTCAATGTTGCGTTTTGCTGCTTCAGAGTTTTTACTTCCTCGGCATTAAAATCAATTGCTTTCTTCAGGTTAACGATGCTGATAGTCTTCTTTTTCACCAAATCCATGATGTCATCTGCGCTCTCTTTGATTTTTGCCCTGGGGATGCGGACGATGTTTTCCTGTAGCTAGCTCAGTGATGGTTCACTTCTCAGCTTCTTTGGAAGTTGCTCCTTGGTTTGGGTATTTGGGTATGAATCACATTCACCCCCCTTTTTTTACACTGCAAGCATATGAGGGAGTTTCAGCAATGCCTCTTTTCTCCTTGAAGTTTCAACATCCATTATCCCAGCAACAGTTTGGTCATGTCCTGATTCCATGATACTAGCTATGAAGACGTTAGTGAGCTAACTTAACATGCTGAAACTTTTCGATAGCTAGCTTGTTTGTTGAAAATCGTCAAATATAATTCAATGGTTTGATTAATTACAAAATTATTCATGGCTAGACAAAAAATTGCAACTGAGAGAAGCCTAAAATTGTTCCTCAGATAGAAATGTTACACCCTCGTGCTACACCCTCCCATCTTGAGCCCCCTCCTCAGGGAATGATTTTTAAATGGACCACCCTTGCCCAGAAATTCATCACTCGTTCACCCCGCGATAATTGTGTTTTCAACCCTGGTAGATTGTGGGTGCTTTCTAAGTGCTGCAGTCAATTATGATTGCATGTCTACTTATTTACTATGTAATTATTAATATACTCCTACTGTGTGATGGCTAACTAACATTCATCTGCCTAGCTGGAACTTCTGAAGAAGGAAAATGTTTTATTTCTACAATTTCCCAAAGCTAACCAAACATTACTTTTACGAGACGTATTTGTGCATTAGTAGCACAATTTCTAACCTTTCTTAGTTAGCTTTTACTTACACTTGTATGTTGACTTCTCCGTTGATGTTCTTTTTATTTTTTTAGCAGATGTTCCATTGTTGTGAATTGAATTATGGGCAGTTTCAGGCCCCGGAGTGATCATAATTGTACACTCGCAAACTCTACTAAAAACTCTATAAAAAAAATCTACTAAAAACAGGGGCTAAGGGGCTTACGTGCAAACCTCCCTTGCTTGGCTAATCATTTGGACCACCCTACAAGATGGTGATGGGGATTCCCCCAAGGGCATAAGGCAAAGTGGACAAGGTTGGGTCTTTTATGAGTTTGAACCACTGCCCCAGAGTCGTGTTTTTTTTTCTCTGAACTATAGCACAAAATATATGACATAAAGCAGGAGTTTGTTTGCTTCGTATTTACATTCTAGCCCTGGAAAAAATATTGCATTACTGCCATCCCCCTCTACCACTAAGAAACCATAAACACTCAGAATTCCATTTTATTAATTAACCAGCACAGTGCATCCTGTGTAGGCCTATTCGATATGATTAGAATGACTTAGTTATTTTCACCAAGTCATTAATTCTAACGACCAGCCAGCTTGGGTCGCAACTTCAGAATCCAAAATGGAGCCGATATGGGCCTGCAGGCAAGGGAAATAATGTCTGAGTTGGTGTTAGAGCTCACTTAATAGTTATTGGCAGCCCCTAACATGGAGATCGGAAAGTGATGGAGTACCATTTTAGCTGGCAACGGTATGAGTGGGACGTTCCATTCTCCGCCAAAGAAGAGGCAAGTGCTGGCTGTCATCAACCTGGCTCTACCATGGATAGTTTTTCCAGTTTTGTGCCATCAATGGAAATGTCACTAACCTCACCAACTAGCTTGGTTAGTTCTGACTCTAACAGCAGTAGTTGCCTATGTTGGCCTTTTGGAAATGTATTCAATCATTATATATTTAAGTTCTTGTCTCATCATTGAATCTCTGCTTGCTTGCGACATGACAATGATTTGTTTAGCATAGCAATGTTGAATGAATACAATTTAGAATTGGATCAAAACATGAGGAAATAACGAGCAAGCAGCCTGCTTGGTTAGCAGCTTCAGGATGCAAAAAAAACAAATTTTACCTTCTCTCTTGGTGGGCAAGAAATGTGCCGCCAACTGGAGAAAACCGATTTTGTGCCCAGTTATCTCTCACTTCACCTCTTCCTCTCTGTAACAGCAAGCTAGTTTATTTTAGGCCTGCTATGTTAGGTTAGCTAGGCATTAATATTAGCTAGCTACCAAATCAAATGTATTTATATAGCCCTTCGTACATCAGCTGATCTCTCAAAGTGCTGTACAGAAACCCAGCCTAAAACCCCAAACAGCAAGCAATGCAGGTGTAGAAGCACGGTGGCTAGGGAAAACTCCCTAGAAAGGCCAAAACCTAGGAAGAAACCTGTACCTGTAGACTATATTTTTGATTTAGCCATCCATAGATTGCTGTCATCCGCATATCTTATAATATATCTAGCCACTGACAGTGGTTATGCACCTCCATCAGTGCATTTGTTCCAGTCAGTGTTCTTCTGTTTTGTCACCTTAAAATCTTTGTCCATGTCGATCATTCCTGTTTCCACACAATATGTCACTGGCACTATCTTACAAAGTGACATGAGCTGCCTAGTCCTGTGCTTTTCTATTGGACAGAGCATGCCAGTCTAAGCGTGTGTGACATATGTTAGGCTAGTGTCATATGACACTCACTTAAAGTTGCAATATGTAACTTTTTGGGGCGACCTGACCAAATTCACATAGACATGTGTTATAGAGCTGTCGTTCTCATTGAAAGCAAATCTAAGAAGTGGTATATCTGTTCTATGTGCACTATTTCTATGCTTTGCGTTTTAAGTTTCATTTTTGCATCTTACTTTTGGTTTTGTACAAAGCTTCAAACAGCTGAAAATACATTTTCTGTAACCAAAAATAATGTATTTCACAACGGTTTCGATGGTACATTGATACTTTACACTAGCTTGTTTTGTCACACTGAAATTAGGCTAACTATTTGAATTTTAGCAACCAGGAAATGGTGACGCAAATTATTATGATCTTTATTTTTTGTGGATACAGGCAGGAGTAATGTATGCAACATCAACTGCATGTGTTTTGGCAACACGCACATACTGGAAGGTTCAGTTGTAAGTAATTTGTCGCTCCAGAGAAACACCCTCACGCTTCCAGGAGGACAGTAAGGCTGATAACATTTAGACACAGCCAGGACACACACACTCATAAAAATGGGGTGGCAATGAAACCCCTCAGGATACAAATGTTGCCATCCATAGCATTTCCCAGTTCTCCATATATTTTAAATGCTGTTATTATCAGTCCATCTGGTGTTATTAGGCTAAATCATAAATTACCTTGCACAGCCAACCTAACAAGGTCTGATTTCATGTCAATCTTTTGAACACAGATTTCAAATTGATATGGCTCTACAGGTCTGGAAACGGCGCAGCTGTTAGATCAGCCATGGATTCTTCCCTCCCGACGCTCAAGGAGTTAGTTTACTTTGACTGACAGCTTCTTCAGATGAGAAATTATGGCAAGCCTCTTAGCCTGGCATTGTAATTTGGTCCCCGTAGTAAATTGGATTTTGTGCAGTTTGGACCAGAAGGTTTGGGCTGGCTGTTAATGAATAGTATGTGTCTCTTGATGTACTAATGGCCTGTCGCTCTCTCTCCTCCCCCTCAGAACTCCACTTTCATGGACTCCCAGACAGATGAACGATCAAAGAAAACCACAGTGTTCAAGGTGAGCAAACTGTCCAGTGAGTATACTAATGCTAGACTACAGTGTAGCCTTTAAGTCAGAAAAACACTTCTCATAGCACAATGTCTTCTTAGCCACCGATTTGAAAAGGCAATCCACATGTACCAAAACCATACTCAACATATAAAGCCAGTTTCCCAGACACAGATTAAGAATAAGATTGTCAAGGAATCCAGCCCATAGAGTTCTGTACACTGTTTAGCAGGATTAAGGCCCAAAGCCCATCTCTCATTTGACAAGAGAGCCATGTAGACTGAAGCTCTGGTTTATAACCTATCCTCCTCTGTGTTCAGACGATCACGAACGGTCTGATGACGGGCTCAAGGAAGCGACCATCGGAAGGGAACTATGAGAAGGAGAAGGAAGTGTGCATCCAGCTGTTTGACCAGTGGTCTGAGGCTGACCAGGTGGAGTTTGTGGAACACCTGATCTCACGCATGTGCCACTACCAACACGGCCACATCAACTCCTACCTCAAACCCATGCTCCAAAGGGACTTCATCACTGCACTGCCAGGTATGGTACTCACTTGCTCTCGAGAACCCATGATGCCTTATGGGACCATGTGAACTACAATCCCGACGCTCTGTTTTAACGTTTAGAAATGTCAGTCATTGCTTTCCATATACGTTTTTCGAAACCTATGGAACTTATCTTTCATATCAGTGAGACATAAACTTTCAAATAAAAAATATACATTTACTGTAGCAGGTTTGCACAGATTCATACGGCTGTGTGTACCTCCAGCTGACAAACTACACTTCTCCAGTTACGCTTACATAGGTGTTCATGCACGCTAGATAGCTAATTAGCACAGGTGGTCGCCTCTGTCTTCCTTAAACAAGTGATAAAACATGGCGATATGGCCGTGTTGGAACCCTATAAAGGTGTTTGTAGTAATTAGGGCTGACCCCCAATTAGTTGACTGGTCGATTGTTTGGTCTTAGGCTGTTAGTCGACCAAGATTTGTTTTAGTCGGAGTAATATATTTAAGCAATAATGCACGAGGAGGTGTGGTATATGGCCAATATACCACGGGTAAGGGCTGTTCTTTTGCACGATGCAACGTGGAGTGCGTGCATACAGCCCTTAGCCGTGGTATATTGGCCATATACCACACACCTCCGAGGTGCCTAATTGCTATTATAAACTGGTTACCAACTTAATTAGAGCAGTAAAAATAAATGTTTTGTCATACCCTTGGTATACGGTCTGATATACCACGGCTGTCAGCCAATCAGCATTCAGGGCTCAAACCCAGTTTATAAATAAATATATATCGCACACACTACCGGTCAAACGTTTTAGAACACCTATTCAGTCAAGGGTTTTTCTTTATTTGTGCTATTTTCTACATTGTAGAAAAATAGTGAAGATATCTCAACTTTGAAATAACACACATGGAGTCATGTAGTAACCAAAGTTTTAAACAAATCTAAATATATTTGAGATTCTTCAAAGTAGCACTGTTTTGCACACTCTTGGCATTCTGTCAACCAGCTTCACCTGGAATGCTTTTTCAACAGTCTTGAAGGAGTTCCCACAAATGTTGAGCACTTGTTGGTTGCTTTTCCTTCAATCTGTGGTCTGGCTCATTCCAAACTATCTCAATTGGGTTGTCAGGGGATTGTGGAGGCCAGGTCATCTGATGCAGCACTCCATCACTCTCCTTCTTGGTAAAATAGCCATGACACAGCCAGGAGGTGTGTTGGGTCATTGTCCTGTTGAATAACAAATTATAGTCCCACTAAGCCCAAACCAGATGGGATGGCATATCGCTGCAGAATGCTGTGGTAGCTATGCTGGTTATAGGGATAGTGAGACGCTAGCGTCTCAAGTGGCCAATAGCCTCGGGAAATGCATAGCGCCAAATTCAAATAAAACGCGATAAAACTCAAACTTTCATTAAATCACACATGCAGGGTACTCAATTAAAGCTACACTCGTTGTGAATCCAGCCAACATGTCAGATTTTAAAAATGCTTTTTGGCGAAAGCATGAGAAACTATTATCTGATAGCATGCACCCCCCCTGAGCCACCTGAACGAGTTGTAAACAAAATAATTAGCGTAGCCGGCGCTACACAAAACGCTGAAATAAAATATAAAAACATGCATTACCTTTTTGACGAGCTTCTTTGTTGGCACTCCAATATGTCCCATAAACATCACAATTGGTCCTTTTTTTCGATTAATTCCGTCCATGTATACCCAAAATGTCCATTTATAAAGCAGGTTTGATCCGGAGGAAAACAGCTTTCCAAAACACAACGTCACTACAAAACATTTCAAAAGTTTCCTATAAACTTTACCAAAATATTTCAAACTACTTTTGTAATACAACTTTAGGTATTTTTTAAACGTTAATAATCAATCAAATTGTAGACGGGGCAAACTGTATTCGATAGAGAAAGTAAACAAAACATGCTCCTTTTTCCCTCTTGCGTAACTATCAAAAGTGTAACGTTCCAGGAAGTGCCTCTTCTTCGTTTCACCAATGATTAACTTCAACCCAATTCCAAAGACTGGTGACATCCTGTGGAAGTCGTAGGAACTATGAAATGGGCGCTATCTATTTTCCCTTGCCAAAGACAATTGAGGGAACTGTCAGAGGGGAAAAAAAACATGTTTTATTCTGAACAGTTTTTCCTTGGGGTTTTGCCTGCTACTTAAGTTCTGTTATAGTCACAGACATGATTGAACCAGTTTTAGAAACTTCAGTGTTTTCTATCCACACCTACTAATCATATGCATATAATATATTCCTGGCATGAGTAGCAGGAAGTTGAAATTGTGCACGCTATTTATCAAAAAGTAGAAATGCTGCCCCCTATCCTTTAAGAAGTTAAGTGTGCATTGATTTCAAAATAAGCCACTGACAGTGTCACCAGCAAAGCACCCCCACATCATAACACCACCTACACATGCAAATACACATGCAGAGATCATCTGTTCACCCACACCGTGTCTCATAAAGACACGGCGGTTGGAACCAAAAATCTCAAATTTGGACTCTTATACCAAAGGATAAATTTCCACCGTGCTAATGTCCATTGCTCATGTTTCTTGGCCCAAGCAAGTCCTTCTTATTGGTGTCCTTTAGTAGTGGTTTCTTTGCAGCAATTTGACCATGAAGGCCTGCTTCACACAGTCTCCTCTGAACAGTTGATGTTGAGATGAGTTTGTTACTTGAACTCTGAAGCATTTATTTGGGCTGCAATTTGAGGCAGTTATCTCTAATTAACTTATCCTTTGTTGCAGAGGTAACTCTGGGTCTTCCTTTCCTATGGCGGTCCTCATGAGAGCCAGTTTCATCATAGCGCTTGATGGTTTTTGCAACTACACTTGAAGAAACTTTCAAAGTTCTTGAAATGTTCCGTATTGACTGATCTTCATGTCTTAAAGTAATAATGGACTGCCGTTTCTCTTTGCTTATTTTAGCTGTTCTTGCCAAAATACTTGGTCTTTTACCAAATAGGGCTATCTTCTGTATACCACCACTATCTTGTCACAACACAACTGATTGGCTCAAACACATTAGGAAGGAAAGAAATTCCACAAATTTACACCTGTTAATTGAAAAGCACTCCAGGAGACGACCTCATGAAGCTGGTTGAGAGAATGCCAAGACTGTGCAATGCTGTCATCAAGGCAAAGGGTGGCTATTTGAAGAATCTGAAATATAAAATATAATTGGATTTGTTTAACACTTTCTTTAGTTACTACATGATTCCATATGTGATATTTCATTTTTTTATATCTTTGTTGTACAATGTAGAAAATAGCAAACTTGACTGGTTTTGTGTGTTATTTTTTTGGACTCATCTCAGTGAACTAATCCATTGCGGAGGCCTAGACATAAAGCAAGCAAGCATTTATTCTTGATTCGAAAATGTGGTCTGAGGCTCCATATGGAGGGTGTGATGCAATTGCTGAGGCATGCGGAGTCCAAATCGAGCTCTGTACCGCATCGCCATGCGCCTCCCAAATGTTGTCAATGTGGCTCTAGCTCCACATTGATATGATTGGTAGGTGGGGGCGGTTCATCTTGTATTTAACACGCAGTCACTTCCTTGACAACAGCTCTGCACTGCTCTGCGAAGCCAAGAAGTATGAATGCCTTGAAGTCTGCTGAGACCATATCACCAAAAATGCTGCATGGCCAATGCAGATGTCGAATTGACCATGCGCCCAGATGCACAATGCACTTCCTCTCCAGGATGCGCTTTCTCTCGCCATTTTGTGCACATTCATTGTTTCATAACTTCATTGTGGGAAATGTTAGTGCATATCAATTCCCCGTTACATATATTACCAGTAGTACATTTACCTTTTAATTCCTATAATTTCTAATCTATAATGTTTGTTACTTTGGTTACAGTAATTTATTTTAATGCATTCAATATTCATATTCCTGTCTTCCTGTACTCATTGACTGAGTGGACACATTGACTGAGTGGACACATTGACTGAGTGGACACATTGACTGAGTGGACACATTGACTGAGTGGACACATTGACTGAGTGGACACATTGACTGAGTGGACACATTGACTGAGTGGACACATTGACTGAGTGGACACATTGACTGAGTGGACACATTGTTTGCTGAGTGCACAACCTATGCTACACTTCTGAGAAACAAGTTTTGGTTTATTTAATTCCATTTATGAGTTCTGTCAATTTAGTTATTGTCTTTTGTTTGGAGCACTCCTGTCAATTTTGAGTAAGGACGCCCGCGCATAGAAGTAGGTCTATAGGCTACCTGGCCTGTGCACAAAAGTAGGCATAAATGTACCCATTTGGGGATGTGTTAGCATTTCTGATTTGATTTGTTTAACGCACTAATAAACTGGAGCTTTGCAAAGTAATCTTTTCTTCACCTCAAACACCAAGCAAACAGTATTTTTTTTTTGTTACATCCACTGAGAATTACAATTGTTCAAATATATTGAGGAACTATCTTTCCAGCTCTCTTCTTTCGATAACCACCTAGCGTGAAAGGGATAAATGTCAAGCTCTGATCCAGTGGAAAAGTCATAAAATAGGCTTCTTATCAGTTCTTGACTTGGACTGAAATAGGTTCCGGTACTCCTTTTGGGTGCAGGAGCTCCACAAGACTTTTGAGCTAATATTCTTGAAGAGGAACAGGAGCTCACAGTAGAACATTTGAGGTTCCAGTACTCCGCTTCGGTGAGCTCCTGTCCAAGTCGAGCACTGCTTCTTATCCCATGCACAAATACCCTACAGCCGTGTCTGTCCCGAGCTCACTGGTGCAGGGAACTTTGAGGGCCCAGAATATTTTATACAATGTTGCAAGCTTTGGGCCTGAACTTAGTTGATACAATGTTTCAAGATTGGCTAGACAAGGCCTGTCTGCAACAATGTGATTTATATATTTTATTTTTATCTGGATATTTTCTACCTGCAGGCTGCAATGTTTTTATTTGCTGGCTTTGTGTAGGCTATTTTTACATAGTTGGCAGTTTAAGTAACTTTTTAGGTTTTATAGTTTATTTTGATAGAATATTGATAAACCACAAGACAATGATTTTGCAATATGAAGACATTATACATTTAAATCTTTCATGAAAATGTGCATAATGAAAACCATAACTGTCACGCAGATCGGTAGAATTTGTAAGACAATTTGGCATTCCACATGACAAAGTTCGTTGCACTACTGGCAACTTCAGGAGAGTAATGGCAGAATAGTTTGGTTAAGTTTTTTTTAAATGTTATTTAATTTTTCTGGTTATCTAGGTCTCTGGTGCCCTCCTTGAGGTATCAAACCATAAGCTGAGAGCACCAGACAAACTCGGTGCATCTAGTTGATTTTCTTAACACATATGGTCTCTCATATATGGAAAAATACGCATTTTAAACTTTTTTCTTTTTTTAAAGTCTGGGACAGCTAGTAGTAATTTAAATGTTTGTTTTTAGAACATTTTATCTTGCTGGTATGAAAGAGGCATTCCTTATTTTTCCAAAACCTTATTGTTCAAATTTGACCTTTTAATAAAGAGGTTTCCATTTTAAATCACATTGGTTTGTAGGTATTTCCTATTTGGATTATAAGGGAAGAAAACAGAAAATAAACTCAAACAGTAGATCAGCCAGGTTGATGAAAAATATCATACCACTATTAGATCTAGTCTTGGCTACTTCTCATCCATGTTCTTCAACATGAACTAGTCAAGCTGCTGCCTGCTACTAGTATTGGGACAAGTTGCTTAAAACTTGACGTGAGAACTACAACAAAAACTAGCTGAATGTAAAGTTCTGATTTTTAAAATCATGTGAAATAAGACTTGAATCTCTAGAGGCATTCAGCCATGGTATTCTAACCACTCATTTGGTTAGGTACAGTATATCACAAAAGTGAGTAGACCCCTCACATTTTTGTAAATTTGAGTATATCTTTTCATGTGACAACACTGAAGAAATGACACTTTGCTACAATGTAAAGTAGTGACTGTACAGCTTGTATAAGTGTAAATTTGCTGCCCCCTCAAAATAACTCAACACACAGCCATTAATGTCTAAACAGCTGGCAACAAAAGTGAGTACACCCCTAAGTGAAAATGTCCAAATTGGGCCCAAAGTATCAATATTTTGTGTGGCCACCATCATTTTCCAGCACTGCCTTAACCCTCTTGGGCATGGAGTTCACCAGAGCTTCACAGGTTGCGACTGGAGTCCTCTTCCACTCCTCCATGACGACATCATGGAGCTGGTGAATGTTAGAGACCTTGCACTCCTCCACCTTCCGTTTGAGGATGCCCCACAGATGCTCAATAGGGTTTAGGTCTGGAGACATGCTTGGCCTGTCCATCACCTTTAACCTCAGCTTCTTAAGCAAGGCAGTAGTCGTCTTGGAGGTGTGTTTGGGGTCATTATCATGTTGGAATACTGCCCTGCGGCCCAGTCTCCGAAGGGAGGGGATCATTGTCTGCTTCGGTATGTCACAGTACATGTTGGCATTCATGGTTCCCTCAATGAACTGTAGCTCCCCAGTGCCGGCAGCACTCATGCAGCCCCAGACCATGACACTCCCACCACCATGCTTGACTGTAGGCAAGACACATTTGTCTTTGTAATTTCACCTGGTTGCCGCCACCCACGCTTGACAGCATCTGAACCAAATAAGTTTATCTTGGTCTTATCCGACCACAGGACATTGTTCCAGTAATCGTTGTCCATAGACTGCTTGTCTTCAGCAAACTGTTTGCGGGCTTTCTTGTGCTTCATCTTTAGAAGAGGCTTCCTTCTGGGACGACAGCCATGCAGACCAATTTGATGCAGAGTACGGCGTATGGTCTGAGCACTGGCAGGCTGACCCCCCCCACCCACCAACCCCTTCAACCTCTGCAGCAATGCTGGCAGCACTCATATGTCTATTTCCCAAAGACAACCTCTGTATATGATGCTGAGCACGTGCACTCAACTTCTTTGGTCGACCATGGAGAGGCCTGTTCTGAGTGGAACCTGTCCAGTTAAACCGCTGTATGGTCTTGGCCACCGTGCTGCAGCTCAGTTTCAGGGTCTTGGCAATCTTATAGGCCAGGCCATCTTTATGTAGAGCAACAATTATTATTTTTTTCAGATCCTCAGAGTTCTTTGCCAAGAGGTGCCATGTTGAACTATGAGGGAGTGTGAGAGCGGCAACACCAAATTTAACACACCTGCTCCCCATTCACACCTGAGACCTTGTAATACTAACAAGTCACATGACACGGGAGGGAAAATGGCTAATTGGGCCCAATTTGGACATTTTCACTTAGGGGTGTACTCACTTTTGTTGCCAGCGGTTAAGACTAATGGCTGTGTGTTATTTTGAGGGGACAGCAAATTTACACAGTTATACAAGCTGTACACTCACTACTTTACTTTGTAGCAAAGTGTAATTTCTTCAATGTTGTCACATGAAAAGAATATACTCAAATATTTACAAAAATGTGAGGCTAACATTAGCATAACTAACTAGTTACTTCTGTGCAAATGAAATTTTTCCTGTTATCTAAAGAAATGCTTGTGAATGTGTTTTTTATGGTTGAACTTTCTGTAGGTTTTCCTTCAAATGTGTTATTCAAAGCTGCGCACATAGTGGATGTTTTAGCACCACAAGAGACTGTAGCTACTGCCAACGAAGAGGACAGAGGGCATTGTGTGGAAACAGACATTTGGGTGAAAAAAATGGAGATTGGATTAAAAGTTTTTTTTTTAGTAATAATAATCACTTTGTAAAGACTTTCAACAGCTAATTGTATTTAACGCCCCAAATGAATGCACATACACATAACATATCACCTAACCACCACTGCATGCTCCAAGGGAAACCGCTTTGCAGACTCAGTTCATCCAAACATTCGCAATGGACACGTACTTCTAATCATTGTATTAAACTGTGTTGCACTGTCTCCTTGTGGTTATAGCTCAGGGTCTGGACCACATAGCGGAGAACATCCTGTCGTTCTTGGATGCGCGTTCTCTCTGCTCGGCAGAGCTGGTGTGTAAGGAGTGGCAGAGGGTCATCTCAGAGGGCATGCTGTGGAAGAAACTCATAGAGCGTATGGTCCGTACAGACCCTCTTTGGAAAGGCTTGTCAGAGCGGCACCAGTGGTGAGTACGGACTGGGACCACTGGCTGGGTCACCATGGATCGCAATATCTTTCCATTTGTTTTCAAGAACCTACATGTTAGCCTGTTTCCAAAACTGTATCCAAGTGTCCTCACCTTAGAAAAAGACAATTGATGTTGTTGAGATTAATATATTTGTGGATGAAAAATAAAAAAACACACATACACTGATTTATTTTATTTTTTTCTCTCCTAGGGAGAAGTACCTGTTCAAAAATCGAACCACAGAAGTCCCACCAAACTCCTACTACCGCTCCCTTTACCCCAAAATCATCCAGGACATAGAGGTGAGTTCTGCTGCTGCTCCCCTTGCCCTCTCTCATGAACCTTACTCTCACTGATCTTTCCTGTGTTTCCCATTCACTGACCTGGCTCCACGCCCCTCTCCCTCCATGCAGACGATCGAGGCTAATTGGAGGTGTGGTCGGCACAATCTGCAGCGGATCCAGTGTCGTTCAGAGAACAGTAAGGGGGTTTACTGTCTGCAGTATGACGACGACAAGATCATCAGCGGCCTCCGAGACAACTCCATTAAGGTTGGTGTTCCTGTTTATTCTTTACTTGACTGAAGGGGGGGAATATTCTAATGCCTACTGGATATTTTGAATACAAGATCCAAACTTTGAACACAGTGCCTTACAAAGTGTCATTGCAACGTGTAGTCAATTTCTTTTTATAGATCATATTTTGAGATAAAAATGTCTCACCGCCTTGTCTGTGTAGATCTGGGATAAGCAGTCTCTGGAGTGTCTGAAGATCCTGACGGGTCATACAGGCTCAGTGTTGTGTCTGCAGTATGATGAGCGGGTCATCGTCACCGGCTCCTCAGACTCTACCGTCAGGTCAGCACCACCCCCTCTCTTCTGCTGTTGTCCTCTGCCCTCTTACCTGTGCTCCAGGAAGCTCCAAAACTTTTTTTATTGAAGAGAAGAGTGTCATATATTGAGTTTGATATTGATGATTTCTCTCTGTCTCAGGGTGTGGGATGTGAACACTGGGGAGGTGCTGAACACTCTGATCCACCACAATGAGGCGGTCCTCCACTTGCGATTCTGTAACGGTCTGATGGTGACGTGCTCTAAGGACCGTTCCATTGCCGTGTGGGACATGGCCTCACCCACCGACATCAGTCTGCGCCGCGTGCTGGTCGGCCACAGAGCAGCGGTCAATGTGGTGGACTTTGATGACAAGTACATCGTGTCAGCATCCGGTGACCGTACCATCAAGGCAAGTCTGCCCCGAAGACCCAGGGTCAGCTCACTAGAGCCTCAAGCATGTCACCATCTCAACAAGCATATGTTCTAGTACTTTTGCGGTGACACAAGACTTGGTCTTCTTTGTCTGTATTGGGACTTAAGACCTCGATCTCTACCACTACAGTCTCTTACTATAGCTTAGGTCCCCTGAGAGATCCAGCTCAGCCACCACTGTCTGTTGTCTTTGGTCTGCCTTCCTTGTATTTTACAGTTGGTGTCCATTTGTGCGCTACTTTATGGATTCTTTCTTGAGACATCCTCTCAGCACCTGTCCAACCCAATGGATCTCCAATAGCCATATTTTTACATCCTGTCTTACATGCTTTATAGATCTTGTTCGACCAGTAAATGTTGCAGATCTTGCAAAGACAACCATTTTGTATCACTAAGTTCATGTGTCTTAGTGATACTCCAGCACTCAGCATTGTAAAGTCACTAGTTTTGTATGGTTCAGAGTCTACTGACTGCACATCCTGCCTTTATATTTAACCAGGCTTTAATTTTTTGGGCTTGTCATATAGTGTGTATGGTACTTCCTGTAAGTTAAATTGATGGGGGGCTTTAGTTCTTTCCCCCTGTGCTGTATGAGCATGGCTGTTTTAATCCAAAGCTCGTTACCTTCCCCATCACCGCTTGTCATCATTCATTCACAGAAGATACTTGAATTAAAAGCCAGCCATGCCTTTGAAGTGCCCCCTACCCAAACCTACCAAATCCTCTCATTCTAGGTGAGTTCAGTTGTTCTGTGAAGTGTCCAGTAGAGTACAGTATAGAGGAGTTAGCCCACCGTGTGATGCTGGCTGTGAGCACTGACTAAACCCAGAGTTCAGAGCTGACGTCTCTCCTCCTAGGGCCAAACTGTGGGCATGTCTCCTCACCTCAGCCCCATCCCCAGTCTCAGCCACAACCCTAGTCTTAGCCCCAGCTCCAGCCCTGTACCTGCTTGCCCTTGTCTTCCAGACAGTGGATTTGTGGGCAGCCAGGAATAAAGAGACCCTTGTTAGCCCACCCATCGCCCTTGGAGACGTGCTAAGGCATTGCGTACTGAGCTGCCTCCCACACAACGTCCAAGTGCTCTGAAAACATTCCCCAATAAATAATTGAGGGACTGCAATGTGTGCGTTTGGGAGAGTGAGTGTTACTCTACACCCAAAACATGGGTGTTACTATTATACCTACAGTACCAGTCAAAAGTTTGGACACCTACTCATTTCAGGGGGTTTTCTTTTTACAATTTTTTACATTGTAGAGTAATAGTGAAGACATCAAAACTATGAAATAACACACATGGAATCATGTAGTAACCAAAAAAGTGTTAAATCCACATTTATTTTATATTCTTCAAGGTAGCCACCCTTTGCATTAACAGCTATGCGCACTCTTAGCTTTTTCTTGAACAGCTTCATGAGGTAATCATCTGGAATGCATTTCAATTAACAGGTGTGCCTTGTTAATTTGTGGAATTTATTTTCTTCTTAATGCGTTTGAGCCAGTCAGTTGTGTTGTGACAAGGTAGGGTTGGTATACAGAAGATAGCCCTATTTGGTAAAAGACCAAGGCCATATTATGGCAAGAACCGCTCAAAGCAAAGAGAAACGACAGTCCATTATTATTTTAAGACATGAAGGTCAGTCAATCCGGAAAATTAGCGTTGCTATCTGTCCCAGGATCCTGCCAGATTCCATGCAGGGGGAGAGACGCGAAAACCCAGCTAGTCTCGCTGGCTCTGCGGTCTCAAATGGAGGCCGCTATTGAACGTTTCCAGCGTTACAGGGGCTGTGCTGGGTACAATTTACTTTGCTGGGTACAATGTGGACCGCAATGACTTTCAATGTAGCAACTGCTTGCTTGCGGAGGACTACAGGAGCGAATTAGCTACTCTTAGCAAGCAAGTAGCAAACCTACATAAGCTACTTGGGAACCTACACCCACCTACTTTTTATTTTCTTCTACCCCAGTAGCCGAATGCTGCTCTGGTCTGGTGGATGTTTCGCTGTTGTTGGCTCGCCACAGCCGACTGGCCAGTGCTTGGCAGGGTTCCATCCCCGACGGGGTCTAGATGTTGAGCCCGGAACTGACACAGACCAGAAACAGTTTTGCTGCCCTGGATCGAGGTTCCGGCGCCTTCGTCCTTGGTGGCTTCCCAATCAAGATCGGATCCGGAGTTACCTTCATCCTCTGTTCTGTCTCCCTCTCCGGTGGCTTCTATCTCGGGTTCAGATCCTCGGAGCTCCCAGCCTCACCAGACTGCGAGGCTGCCTGAGAGACCCGGCTCAAAAACCCTGTGCTACCAAGGAGCACGAGTACAGGATGTAACAAGGCTGCTTCCGACTGTTCTACCGCAGATGCTGGGAGCTGACACTGTCGTAGTCCTCCTGATGTCGTTTGACCCCACATGGACTATCTCGGAACATTTGAAAATGTATTTTAAATAACTGATTTTAGCCTTAAAAGAAAAAAGAAAAAACTGCCAATAATTTCAGGTCCAGTACCATTTGTTGGGCAGCAGGTGTGAAAGATTGAGCAGCCTGCTGGCATTACACATCTGGCTAACAGACTACTGTAGCTCTGCTGGAGTCAGTTTTATTGATAACTTGGACACCTTCTGGAAACAGAAGATACTCTACAGGAATGACTGAGTTCATCCAAATCATCTTGGCTCTTGGACGCTGTCCATACATTTCAAGGCTGCGTTGAAACAATGACTGGTAAATGATCCAAGACCAGCTCAGTTAACCCCTACCATTGTGACAATGAGTCGTCATAATGCTGCATCAAATCTACATGATCCTCGGGGCATTGGCAAACACAATGTAAGTAACTTAATTTATGTACCCCTAATTGCACCGAATACATCGGTTTATCCTATTAGCGCGCACCCCGCTAACTAGCTTGCCATTTCACATCGGTTACACCAGCCTTATCTCGGGATTTGATAGGCTTGAAGTTATAAACAGCGCAATGCTTGAAGCACAGCAAAGAGCTGCTGGCAAAATGCACAAAAGTGCTGTTTGAATGAATTCTTACGGGCCTGCTGGTGCCTACCATCGCTCAGTCAGACTGCTCTATCAAATTATAGACTTAATTATAATATAATAACACAGAAATACGAGCCTATGGTCATTAAAATGGTAGAATCCAGAAACTATCATTTGAAAAAAAAAAACTGTTTTATTCTTTCAGTGAAATACAGAACCATTATGTATTTTATCTAACGGATGGCATCCCTAAGTCTAAATATTGCTGTTACATTGTACAACCTTCAATGTTATGTCATAGTTATGTACAATGCTGTCAAATTAACTATGGCCTTTGTTAGGAATAAATGGGCTTCACACAGTTCGCAACGAGCCAGGCGGTCCAAACTGCTGCATATACCCTGACTGCTTGCACGGAATGCAAGAGAAATTACACAATTACACAATTTCCCTAGTTATAAGAAATTCATGTTAGCAGGCAATATTAACTAAATATGCAGGTTTAAAAATATATACTTGTGTATTGATTTTAAAGAAAGGCATCTATGTTTATGGTTAGGTACATTTCACAAATGCGCTTTTTAAATCACCCGTTTGTCGAAGTAGGCTGTGATGCAATGAGAAATTAACAGGCACCGCATCGATTATATGCAACGCAGGACACGCTAGATAACTACACATGGTTGATGATATTACTAGTTTAACTAGTGATTATGTTAAGATTAAGGCTAGCTAGCAACTTACCTTGGCTTCTTGCTGCCCTCGTGTAACAGGTAGTCAGCCTGCCACGCAGGTTTCTTGTGGAGTGCAATATAAGGCAGGTGGTTAGTGTTGGACTAGTAACCGGAAGGTTGCAAAAACAAATCCCCGAACTGACAAGGTAAAAACCTGTTGTTCTGCCCCTGAACAAGGCAGTTAACCCACCGTTCCTAGGTCGTAATTGAAAATAAGAATGTGTTAAATAATATTGATTACCGATTTGTTATGAAAACTTGAAATCGGCCCTAATTAATCGGTCGACCTCTAATTGTAAGCAGTAATCATGAGCCTATAAACCAGAGTTACTGTTAGCACTGAGGTGGTGTGCAATAGTAGGTAGACCACTTTATGCAGCTCACCCTGCACTATCAACTCCAATGTAAATAACATGAGTCAGTCTACCTCTAAGCTTCCCAGTAAAGCATTAAAAACAATCAAGCAACCCAGAAAAGTGCTAAAAATAGCTCATATTAACAGACGTAGCCTAAGAAACAAGGTCCATGAAAGAGATTACATTCATATTCTCTGAAACTCACTTGGATAATACCTTTTCATGATACAGTGGTAGCAGTACATGGTTATAACATCCTACCGAAAAGACTGAAATGCCAACGAGGCGTTGTTGCGGTCTATATTCAGATCCACATTCCTGTAACGTAATATGGCTACAGGTTCAACTCATCTGCCTCACCTAAAGCCCATTATTGTGGGAAGCTGCTATAGACCACTAAGTGCTAACAGTCAGTATCTGGATAATATGTGTGAAAAGCTTGATAATGTATGTGATATCAACAGAGATGTATATTTTCTGGGTGATTTTTATTTTATCTTAAATATCGACTGGCTATTGTCAAGCTGTGCACTCAGGAAAAAACTTCAAATTGTAACCATTGCCTGCAGCCTGGATCAGGTTGTCAGTTAACCTGCCAGGGTAGTTACAAACTGCACAGTAATTAAATCATCAACATATATTGATCACATCTTTTCTAACGCTGCAGATATTTGCTTTAAAGCAGTATCCAAATCCATCGGATGTAGTGATCACGATATAATAGTCGTATCTAGGAAAACCAAAGTTCCAAAGGCTGGTCCTAATATTGTGTATAAAAGGTCATACAAGAAGTTTTGTATTGATTAATATGTTGATGATGTAAAGAATATGTTGGTCTGTGATGTGTAATGAGGATCAACCAGACACTGCTCTTGACGCATTTATGAAACTTCTTATTTCAGTTACTAATAAGCATGCACCCGTTAAGGAAACGACTCTTAAAAACTGTTAAATCCCCCTGGATTGATGAGGAATTGAGAAATTGTATGGTTGAGAGGAAAAGGGTATGGCAATTAAGTCTGGCAGCCCAACTGATTGGCAAACGTACTGCAAATTGAAGAAATCATGTGACTGAACTAAATAAAAAGAGAACTACACTATGAAACAAATAAATTATATAAAGAATGATAGTAAAAAGCTTTGGGGCACCTCTTAGGGATTGCGGTCCACCTGTGACAACATCCGGTGAAATTGCTGAGCGCCAAATTCAAAATAAGAATCTAAATATTAAACATTCATGAACATACAAGTGTCTAACAACATTTAAAAGCTCAACTTCAAAAAGGCTTTACGGCGAACCATGAGATTATCTGATGACAGCGCCCCACATAAATACTTTTTCAACCAGCACCGGCGTCACAAAAATCACAAATAGCAATAAAATAAATACATTTTCTTTTTGAAGGTCTTCCTAGGTTCCCAGCTCTACACAATGAATGTTAGATCAAGTCCTTCTTTATATCCAAAAAAGTCAGTTTAGTTGGCGCCATTGATTTTCAATAATCCACTCCTTCAACATGCATACAAAGGAATCCAAAAAGCTACCGGTAAACTTTGTCCAAACAATGTTTCTAATTAATCCTCAGGTACCCTAATATGTAAATAAATGATCATATTTCAGACGGAATGAACAGTGTTCAATAGAAAAGGAAAATAACAAAGAGCGCGCCCTCATTCACGCTGGCCAAAAGCCTACATTTCCTGTTGAGAACACCTTGGATAAACTTCAAGAAACAAGCCTGAAACCCTCGATAAAGACTGTTGACATCTAGTGGAACCTATAGGAACTGCAATCTGGGAGCTATTGTTTTTGTATATCACTTAGGCTTGCATTGAAAACGCCTGTGACCAAAAAACAAAAACTCTGGATGGATTTTCCTTGGGTTTTCACCAGCCATATTAGTTCTGTTATACTCGCATGCATTATTTTAACAGTTTTAGAGACTTCAGTGTTTTCTATCCAATTCTACCAATTATATGCATATCCTAGCTTCTGGGCCTGAGTAACAGGCAGTTTACTTTGGTCACATCGGTCATCTGGAAATTCAGGATACCGCCCCCTAGCCTTAAGAAGAATTACATTTTTGGGGGGGAAAAAGCCACTCTGCTCCATTCATTGAATCAGATGGCTCATTCATCACAAAACCCACTGATATTGCAAACTACTTTTAATTACTTTTTTATTGGCATGATAAACAAACTTAGGGATGATGTGCCAGCAACAAGCGCTGACATTACACATCCAAGTATATCGAACCAAATTATGAAAGACGAGTTGTACTTTTGAATTCCGTAAAGTCAGTGCGGAAAAGGTGAAACTTGTCTGTCAACAATGACAAGCCACTGGGGTCTGACAATCTGGATGGAATATTACTGAGGATAATGGCAGATGATATTGCCACTCCTATTTGCCACATCTTCAATTTAAGCCTACTAGAGAGCGTGTAACCTCATGCCTGGGGGGAAGCTGCAGTCATTCCGCTACCCAAGAATAGTAAAGCCCCCTTTACTGGCTCAAATAGCCAACCAATTAGCCTGTTACCAACCCTTAGTAAACTTCTGAAGAAAAAAAATCTGTTTGACCAGATACAATGCTATTTTACAGTAAACAAATTGACAACAGAATTTCAGCCTGCTTATAGGTAAGGACACAAAACAAGCACAGCACTTACACAAATGACTGATGATTGGCTGAGAGAAATTGATGGCAAAATGATTGGGGGGGCTGTCTTGTCAGACTTCTGTGCAGATTTTGACATTATTGATCATAGTCTGCTGCTGGAAAAACCTATATGTTATGGCTTTACACCCCCTGCTAGAATGTGGATAAAGAGTTACTTGTCTAAGAGAACAGAGGGTGTTCTTTAATGGAAGCGTCTGAAATGTAATCCAGTTAGAATCAGGAATTCCCCAGGGTAGCTGTTTAGTAAAGCCTATGTATGCAGATGACTCAACACTATACACGTCAGCTACTACAGCGAATTGAAATGACTGCAACACTCAACAAAGAGCGGCAGTTAGTTTCAGAGTGGGTGGCAAGGAATAAGTTAGCCCTAAATATTTCTAAAACTAAAAGCATTGTATTTGGAACCAAACACTCACTATATCCTGAACCTCAACTAAATATTGTAATAAATAATGTGGATTATTGAGCAAGTTGAGGTGACTAAACTGCTTGGAGTAACCCTAGATGGTAAACTGACATGGTCAAAACATATTCATGCAGTAGTAGCTAAGACTGTCTATAATAAAGCCATGCTCTGCCTTCTTAACTAGGGCCTGTAGGACCTGCCTTGTTTTGTCGCACCTTGACTACTGTTCAGTTGTGTGGTGAGGTGCCACAAAGGACGTGGGAAAATTGCAAATGGCTCACAACAGGGCAGCACGGCTGGCCCTGGATATACACAGAGAGCTAATACTAATAATATGCATGTCAATCTCTCCTGACAAAGTGGAGGAGAGATTGACTTAATCGACTTTTATTTGAGAGGTATTGATGTTGAATGCACCGAGCTGTCTGAACTACTGGTACACAGCTCGGACACCCATGCATACCCCACGAGGTCACTTCAGTCCCCAAGTCCAGACTATGGAAGGCACACACTACTACATAGAGCCATGACGACATGGAACTCTATTCCACATCAAGTAACTGACACAAGCAGTAAAATTAGAAAACAGATAAACACCTTATGGAACAGAGGGGACTTTGAAGCAACACAAACATTGGCACACACACAATAACATACGTACTATACATACACATGGATTTAGGACTGTAGACATGTGGTTGGGGCCTGAGAGCACACAGTGTTGTGAATTATTATTTTTTATTTTTTTTATTTTTTTGTATAAACTGCCTTAATTTTGCTGGACCCCAGGAAGAGTAGTTATTGCTTTGGCAGCAGCTAATATGGATCCATAATAAATACAAAGGAGGACAAGAGACTTGCTTGGGCCAAGAAACACGTTTATAATTTGTTTTTCAACAGGACAATGACCCAACACACCTCCTGTCTAAGGGCAATATGACCAAGAAGGAGCATGATGGAGTGCTGCATCAGATGACCTGGCCTCCACAATCACCTGACCTCAACCCAATTGAGATGGTTTGGGATGAGTTGGACCGCAGAGGGATTGAAAAGCAGCCCACGAGTGCTCAGCATATGTGGGAAATCCTTCAAGGCTGTTAGAAAAGCATTCCAGGTGAAGCTGGTTGAGAGAATGCCAATAGTGTAAAGCTGTAATTAAGGCAAAAGGTGGCTACTTTGAAGAATCTCAAATATAAAGTTTTATATTTTTATTTAACACATTTTTGGTTACTACATGATTCCACATGTTGTTTCATATTTTTGATGACTTCACTAGTATTCTACTATATATATATAAAAATATAAATGCAAGCCCTGGAATGAGTAGGTGTGTCCAAACTTTTGACGGGTACTGTATGTGTTTACATTAATGTGTTCATCCAGCAGCACGGTATCATTCTCTCTGACACGTGAGTGTGTGTCCAGACAGTGACTAGTACAGATGCATTCTAATGAAGGAAAACCAGAAGGATGAGGTTTCAAGAGATGTGAAGTTTGTCGACATGAATAATTATGTAGGCCAAATGCCTGTTTGTATTGGCCCCATGGGGTTGTTTGTTCGCTCATGTTTTGCCTTGTCTCCCCTGCAGGTGTGGAGCACCAGCACGTGTGAGTTTGTTCGCACACTGAACGGCCATAAGAGAGGCATTGCCTGTCTGCAGTACAGAGACCGACTAGTGGTCAGTGGCTCATCTGACAACACTATCCGGTGAGTGTGTATGTTTGTTCATGAGGGCGAAATCTGTCAGCTGTGTGTGTGTGTTACACTGGTCTATATTTCTAGAACTATAATCTGGAGATGAACATAATTTGTCATGACTGTTCTCTCAAATGTTACTGAATTAACACTGATTTATTTTTCTCCTCAGATTGTGGGATATTGAGTGTGGAGCATGTTTGCGCGTATTGGAAGGCCATGAAGAGTTGGTCCGCTGCATTCGATTCGACAACAAAAGGATCGTTAGTGGAGCCTACGATGGGTGAGAGGCTTTATTCCTTTGTGGCAGGCCTTAGCCTGAGCTGATGTCTCACTACTAATGGAGATCTGACCCTGAATGGGTTTATTCCCTCACTCTAATCCTACACTTGGCCATTGTTTATCCTTGTTATTCTCTCACTGCTAATCGGACTCTTGGTCTCCCCATCTCAATCCCAGTCTCGGCCAGTTAATCATAATAAATCTGTTAGGCTGTTTGTCAAACTTTTTAAAAGGACAGAGTAATGGATCTTCCAGTTTATCCAGTAACATAACTTTGTCTCCAGTCTATTGCGTACAGCTTATAAACTCAGACTTGGGAGACTGTTATTCAAATCAAATTTTATTTGTCACATGGTTAGCAGATGTTAATGTGAGTGTAGCGAAATGCTTGTGCTTATAGTTCCGACCATGCAGTAATCTAACAAGTAACCGAACCTAACAATTTCACAACAACTACCTTATACACACAGGTGTAAAGGAATTAATAAGAATATGTACATAAAAATATATGAATGAGCGTTGGCCGAACGGCGTAGGCAAGATGGTATAGAGTACAGTATATACATATGAGATGAGTAATGTAGGGTATGTAAACATTATATAAAGTGGCATTGTTTAAGTTGCTAGTGATATATTTATTACATACATTTTTTCATTATTAAAGTGGCTAGAGATGAGTCTGTAAGTTGGCAGCAGCCACTCCATGTTAGTGGTGGCTGTTTAACAGTCTGATGGCCTTGAGATAGAAGCTGTTTTTCAGTCTCTCTGTCCCTGCTTTGATGCACCTGTACTGACCTCGCCTTCAGGATGATAGCAGGGTGAACAGACAGTGGCTCGGGTGGTTGTTGTCCTTGATGATCTTTATGGCCTTCCTGTGACATCGGGTGGTGTAGGTGTCCTGGAGGGCAGGTAGTTTGCCCCCGGTGATGCATTGTGCAGACCTCACTACCCTCTGGAGAGCCTTACGGTTGTGGACAGAGCAGTTGCCGTAGCAGGCGGTGATACAGCCCGCCAAGGATGCTCCCGAATTTCTTCAGCCTCCTGAAATTGAAGAAGCACTGCTGCGCCTTCACAATGCTGTCTGTGTGGGTTGACCATTTCAGTTTGTCCGTGATGTGTACGCCGAGGAACTTAATTTACTACCCTCTCCACTACTGTCCCGTCGATATGGATAGGGGGGTGCTCCCTCTGCTGTTTCCTGAAGTTCACGATCATCTCCTTTATTTTGTTGACACTGAGTGTGAGGTTATTTTCCTGACACCACACTCCGAGGGCCCTCACCTCCTCTCTGTAGGCTGTCTCGTCATTGTTGGTAATCAAGCCTACCACTGTAGTGTCGTCTGCAAACCTGATTATTGAGTTGGAGGCGTGCATGGCCACGCAGTCATGGGTGAACAGGAAGTACAGGAGAAGGCCAAGAACGCACTCGTGGGGCCCCAGTGTTGAGGATCAGCAGGGTGGATATATTGTTACCTACCCTCACCACCTGGGGGCGGCCCGTCAGGAAGTCCAGTACCCAGTTGCACAGGGCGGGGTCGAGACCCAGGGTCTCAAGCTTAATGACAAGTTTGGAGGATACTATGGTGTTAAATGCTTAGCTGTCATCGATGAACAGCATTCTTACATAGGTTTTCCTCTTGTCCAGATGGGTTAGGGCAGTGTGCAGTGTGGGTGCGATTGCGTCGTCTGTGGACCTATTGGGGTAAGCAAATTGGAGTGGGTCTAGGGTGTCGGTGATATGGTCCTTGACTAGTCTCTCAAAGCACTTGATGACGGAAGTGAGTGCTATGGGGCGATCGTCATTTAGCTCAGTTACCTTCGCTTTCTTGGGAACAGGAACAATGGTGGCCCTCTTGAAGCATGTGGGAACAGCAGACTGGGATAAGGATTGATTGAATATATCCGTATACACATCAGCCAGCTGGTCTGTGCCTGCTCTGAGGACATGGCTGGGGATGCCATCTGGGCCGGCAGCCTTGCGAAGGTTTTGCTCATGTTGGCTGCAGTGAAGAAGAGCCCGCAGGTTTTGGGCCGTGGTCCATTCAAATTATGTCGTTAAGATAGTATGTCTGTGTCACGTGAATTTTCTATCCCAATGATAATAACTGACAATCAATAGCTCTGACCAATCCCCGAGGTTTGTAAGACCATGAGTATAATAATAATAATAATTAGTCAGAGACTCTGCTTATGCAAAAGGTTAGTGCAGTTTATTCAGAGAACGTTCTGAAGTCAAGAATACAAAGACATCCATTTTATAGCTACGCACATACATACACACAAACAGAAGATATCCTACGCACATACTGTCTCACTACCCAGCCGACAGAGATCAGGGAGACCTTGACCTTGAGACATACTCCCTGTTCTCTCCCAAATCTCTAGTCAGGTCGGCGCCAAATTTTGCTCAGACAGTCTGTGTTTAAAATACCATAAAGACCCTAATTCTGGCTTGAACTACACATGTATTGATTATAATTTTATACATTCTAATCAATTCCATACAATTTTATGGTTTCATGGTGGAATATTCTAATCATTCAATTAACAGATAAATCCCATTAACAATCCACCCTTAATGACTAAATAATACACACTTACACATCAATTGTATACAAGAATAATCCAGACCAATACATTGCTTATCATATCCTGCCATATGTTACACAATCTATTGCAAGCCCAACGGTTTCTCCCCTCTCTGGGTGGGGAGACTTCCTTCCCTGTTATCAGATTCAGTGGTCATAAGTTGTCTGCCACAGTTCCTTGTCTGCTATGATTCATACCCATTTCCATATGTTATACAGTGACAGGGTGGAATACTGTTAATTTTTGCCTAAACATTCACTACGAAAATTACACATTTTTATTATTGTCAATGTCACTCAAAATCAACTTCACAAAACCAATATATGTATTTTTATTCCTTATCCATCAATGACTGTTATAGGCCTACATCAGGTATCCTAACACTTCCTGTTTGTTTTTTATGAAGATTGTAATAAAAACCATGTCTTAATGATCAAAAAACATCCGCTCTTTGCCTTTTTTAAAATCTTACTAAAGTCCTCTGAACTCAACCACCCAGTCTGGTCCCTCATTGTCTTGTCTGCTGTCACACTCTCTGTCCTATTGCATGTTCTTACTTCCCCTACTTCCCATCCGTGTGTGATGTATCGAGCCATACAATAATAATGTCCTCCTGTGCAAGGGGGAAGTCTGGATGTAATGGGCACATGGGATACAGTTAATGCAGATCAATGCAACTCATTGTCTGGTTTCCCTGCCTTCATGAACAGCTTTACCATACAGGCCATTCCCCTGGGTGTATCAATTCCATCAAATGGGAAGGGAATGGTTGTCAACTGAGGTTTTGCTGTGGTGCAGGCATTTCTTTCGCTACTGATCTGGCTGTATACTGAATCCATTCTAACCATAGGTTAGAATCCCCAAAACCAGTTTCCACCTCAATCACTTCCTTGAGATCTTTCGTCTGCACTATCCGCACCGACCCTTGGCTCTGGACGGCTCTGCTGTCAGTATCTGTTTTATCAGGGGCTCTGCTTGTATTCTGGCTGACTATAGAGCTATCACCTGCCCTAACGTCTTCTACCCGGAATGGCACTAGGGTATCAACCGAAACCTGATCAAATCCAACATACCATAACCCGAGATCCTCTTCCTTTACGTTTTTAATGGTAATTCATACCTTTACGCAGTACTTCTCTCGCTCCGGATTACAGTCCAACACCCTCACCTTCACTATACTCCACCTTCTTCCATACTGGGTATGTGGATTTATATAGCCCTCTCTCTGGGTGTGAGCTATAACCTGTTTCCATGAACTACATTATCCAGATCAAGTGATCTCTTGTACTTGGTTAATACAAAATCCTCATCGTCTAAACTAGGGGACAAGTTACCACCTTCTGCATTCTCGGATGGGTCGTGGTGTATTTAGGAATATTGGTCCCACAATAAGACTTCTCAGTTCTTCTCCTAACTCTGTGATTGTTCGACAGTGTCATTGTGTCTTACCCTCTTGCAATGTGTGACATGACCCCAGGTAGCTCTTTCAGCTATTCTCACCGCCAAGGCTGTCACCAGGAGTACTTGGTATGGCCCCTCCCAACGGGGCTGCTTCCCAACTATTCTCGTCAGGGACTGGATTGAGTGAATCACCTTCTCCTGTAATTCACCTGTAGAGCATAACATCTTGGACATACGGGTTTGGTTAACAAACAGCCTTCTCATGTGTTCTGCTAGTATTCTGCTAGTATATCTTCAACTTCTATGCCTACTTGTTCTGGTCCCTAACACATACCGTCTGTTTTCTTTCTTTGTAGTAAAATCAAAGTATGGGACCTGCAAGCTGCTCTGGACCCTCGTGCCCCTGCCAGCACCCTCTGTCTGCGCACACTGGTGGTGAGTCTAGCCTGGATCTAGAATATGGCGATTGTGGCAATGATTATAAGGATAGTTATTGTAGATGATGCTGATGAATGTTGTTTTTCAGGAGCATTCTGGGCGTGTATTCCGACTACAGTTTGATGAGTTCCAGATAATCAGCAGTTCCCATGATGACACCATCCTCATCTGGGATTTCCTGAACGTGTCGACCAATGGACAGACTGAGGGCCGGTCGCCCTCTCGCACGTACACATACATCTCCAGATAGCAGGTATTCACGACTTGCACACATTCAGAAGAGTACACACCTGCATACACTCACTGGAACTAACACACACTGGAGATGAAAACAAAACATTTGTGATTTAAAAAAAAAAAAATTATAAACCAGATTTGGATCTGACTCAAAATATGTGGCTTTTCAATAGATAAGACGTATGTCTAGTATGCACGCTTATGTCTTACTTTATTTTGCCAGATATGTTAAATTCAAAAATCATCTGAAATGTAATAGATTAATCGATCGGCCCTAGCAACCATCAACTAATAGATTTTGAGAAAGTTGAACTCATCCCAAACATACATGTTGTCCTACAGACATGTAAATGAAGTGACACACCAACATGATCAATTGTGCAAATGGGGTGCACACGCAGAAAAATACAAGTTGGCTTTTCTGAGTGTCTTATTTGTTGACACTCATCAATATGCAGTTGCCAGTAGCAGCAGGATGAACTGCAGATATTTCAGATGGGTGCGATGCAAGACGTAAAAAAATCTGTGCATGATAGCTGTGGGTCCATACCAGCCTCTCAATTTGTATTATTTCCGTAAAAGCCAATTTATGCTTGATCTGAAAAGGGGATCGGAGGCTTCGTATGGAGGGTGTAATGCAATTGCGGAGCATGCAGAGACCAAAGCCTTTAAGTCTGCTCTATATTTCTGTTTACTTTATGCGTTGCTGACTCTACCTTTTAAGCCAGCCATCCTATTTATTCTATTGATCTTCAGTCTACAGCACTTGTTTGGGTAAGCTCTGCAGCTCATGTACAACTCCAAAATGTTTTGCTTGGTGGCGGGACTACTGACCTTAATCGAATACACCTACAAGATAACATGAATAGTGTGCTGAGTGTGTGTGCGTCTCTCTCTGCAGGGCAGGCCCGGTGGTGTGTGTGTCTGTGTCCGAGGACAGTCCTGATTGCCAAGTCAATGTGTCAGAGGTCAAGGAAAGGACCCACCCTCCCTTCCCTCCATCATCCTCTTTGCACCATCTCTGTTGTCCTCCTGGTGTTCATGTGGAGGGGTCATCCCTCCCCGATCAGCCATTCAGTGCTCAAACGCACTTCCCCTTACCCCTCTGAAAATCATACAAACACACATACTCTCGCACACAGAGCAAAGTCTATTAGGTCACACTCTAAGCCCCACCTCCCCTTACTCTGCTCCCTCAAGACAGAGGCCTGGACATGAAGGAATCTGAACTGAATGGCTGAAGGAGGGGGCTGGAGATGGCCTGTTAAAGATGCCCTGGGGTGGAAAAAAGAGGCAGGTCCCGGGGCTCAACTCTTCTCATCCTGACTGAGTGACAGATACCTCAGGCCTGCCCCTTGGACCCAAGGACTGTATCAATATTGTTCCTTTCTCATTTTGTTTGGTGGAAGAAAGAAAAAAGACTGGAAAAGAGAAAGCTGACGTGTACATTACTTTACTGCATGGATGAATGATGGGACAACCGTGTGCTAGTGACCTATTTGTTTTTCTAACTTTTACTTTTTATTTGGGACTTTTAATTTAGCTTTCTTTGTTACATTGTACTAAGAATTGTAGTTTCTCTTTCCAAACCCCTCTCAAATTAAACTTCTCATATCCCTAGTTCTCTACCTTGCGTCCCTCTTTCACTTTCTCTCCCTGTCTTGTTCTGTCCTCTTGCTGTCTGCCTGTCTAGGTTTTGAATGATCCCTAACTGAGCGGAAATTAGTTGTAAACAGCATTGTCTCGTCTAAAATGGTGTTGTATATTGAAATGATTTTTTTAATGAAAGAAAAACCATTAATACAAATAAAGTACTTGACTGTGAAGGAGTGTAAACCAGCGTGTATGAGTAGTGTTTGTTCAATATCATGTAACTATGCCATCAGTACTGTATGTACAGACCAAACCACGACTCTGACGCGGACCTCATTGTTAGTATATTTAAAGAATCTTGATAAAGTCTGAGAATGACCGAAGCAGGACTTGTTGTGTGTAGCATTTTGAGTTTAATGAGTGTGCCTCTGGAAATTGGCAAGAAACTAGTGAATTGAGGTTATATATTATTAACTCTGAGTTGGTGTGTGTAGTGCAGTGTTTCCCAAACTTGGTCCTGGGGAACCAGGGGGTGCACGTTTCGTTTTTTGCCCTAGCACTACACCGCTGATTTAGGTAAAGCTTTATGAGGAGTAAATTATTTTAATCTGCTGTGTAGTGCTAGGGCAAAAAACGAAACGTGCACCCCCTGGGATCCACAGGACCGAGTTTGGGAAACACTGGTGTAGTGTATCGAGGGGATAATCATGGGTTAGTCTGCAGACAGGGAATTCTGGAGCACAAAAAGGGTGATCAGGAATGCAGCAATGCACTGGAACCCACATTCCTCTACACATCCAGCCCATTCTCTGCCTTGCACACATTGAGGTGGTTCAATTCATCTCGCCTGGGTGTTTTCTCACATGCAAAAATGATTGCTTTTGAGCTGTATCTGCCATTTAAAAACGAGTAAAATTCAAACATTAAGTCTATGGAAAATAAATGTGTGTTTCTAGACTATGCACCATGCTGACCGAGCGGCACAGATTACTGTTCCATTTGAGAAGGGAGCTCCTCCCGCACCACTTTCGCCCAATGACGTAACGGCCTTAGACTGTTGCTCCGCATTATCAAATCCTCCCATTCTCAAGGAAATGTTCTATGGTAATGAAGGGGTTATCTAGTCCATTGCATAACATAATGCATTCAACTGAAATTAGTCTTCTGCATTTAACCCAACCCCTCTGAATCAGAGAGGTGCAGTGGGCTGCCTTAATCAACGTCATCGGCGCCCAGGGAGCAGTTGTTGAGGGTTAACTGCCTTGCTCAAGGGCAGAACGTCAGTTTTCCACCTTGGGGATTTGAACCAGTGATCTGGCCCAATGCTCTTAACCACTAGGCTACCTAACACAATGAGAGGCTGTACCTCTTGCCCCTCCCTCCTCAGTACCACAGGGCAGAGATGGAAGAGAACACAAGGGGGGTGGAATAAGTAGACCAGAGCAGGCTGTTATTGGGCAGTTTCACACTGGAAAAAAAAATCCTGTCTGAATGGGACGTTCCCTCTCTCACGTGAGCATGCCAGAGATTATGAAGGAACTGTGAGCGAGGGAACGCTCACACAGACACGAACCGTGATCAATTATACAACATCTTAATTTATCCACCATATTTGCTACAGGGCACACATGCCTGTGAGAGTCCCAGCTGCAGGAAATGATCATGATTATGGGTGTGGCCCTCAATGAGGCCACCATCCAGTTATGGAAGGCTGCACTGCTCACAAGTAGATACATCTATAACACACTAATATGTTAGTGTATAGGTACTCTCTGTTTAAGCTCATTACCCATTTCTCAACTCAAGACTTTAGTAGTTGTATTAACCTGATCACCATTGATTCTATGTATTGGCAGGTGCATCCCATCCGAGAAAGTCTCCATAGGCTCAGCTCGTTTTCCAAAGGAAGAATCAATTGACTTAATCCTGTGGTTTGGCACATATTCTGAGTTCTGTGCAGATGCTCCCAGTGACCACCAAATGGAACTTGTAGACTTTTTTTATTTGTATGAAACACAGCAGCAATGACTCTGAGCATGGTGCCAGCAATGTCTAGTTTATGAGTTGTCCACGGACCAATTTCAATTATTTTTGGGGGGTACTCAGGTCGGGGTCCCCACTTACTGTTGAGAGTTAGAATAATAGAATATACAAGGTGCAATTTAGAAATTTGGTTGTGCATCAGCAGTCACTCAATTAGCCCACATCAGCTAAATGTTTTTAGATTGCTGGCAGCTAGACTAACCAATCTAAACTAGTAAGCATGGTCGACCTACTGACCGGGGTGGGGCCTATTGCTTATCAGATATAATTAACTGCAAACATTTACCTCCACCCCATGACAAAATGAGTAGACTTGCATGAAATGAGTTATGAAATTGCTAAATGTTCTCTGCCTCATGGTAAAATGTGTAGAATTGCAGAAAATACATTTGTAAACGTCAAATGTTTTCTCTGTCATGAGGTGGGCCACTAAAATGTCTTGCTCGCAAGCTGGGGTGTATGGATTGTGGGTACGCAGATCCACAAGGCACTGCGGCCCCTCTTGATGAGATCTGTTTGTTTGTGGCCCAAACCACATCAAAGTTGACCATCCCTGACATAAACTGACCAAGTGAAAGCTTTGATCCCTTATTGATGTCACTTGTTAAATCCACTTCCATTGGTGTAGATGAAGGGGAGGAGACTGATTTAATAAGGATTTTTAGGCCTTGAGACAATTGAGACATGGATTGTGTATGTGTGTCAAGAACTACAACGCTGCTCGGTTTTTCACGCTCAACGGTTTCCCGTGGCTATCAAGAATGGTCCACCACCCAAATGACATCCAGCCAACTTGACACAACTGTAGGAAGCATTGGAGTCAACATGAGCCAGCATCTCTGTGGAACGAATTCGATACCGTGTGAAGTCCATGCCCCGATGAATTGAGGCTGTTCTGAGGGCAAAGGGGAGTGCAACTCAATATTAGGAAGGTGATCCTAATGTTTTGTACACTCAGTGTATGTATTCAATTAAGACAATACCATTGGTCTAAAACAGCTGTCATACCATCAAGTTGAATAAATAATTGTGTTAATGATAACGATTGTAATAAAAATCCATTATATAATTTCTCAATTTCTTGTTAAATATTTTCCAATGAGTCAAGCTGAAGATATGGTAATAACTACGTTACAGCACCTTTCTGTATTGAGTGAATAGGCAGCAACAGTCACTCCTGAATCAAATATGAAGAGAAATACAAGAAATGTCTTGGGAAACCATGACTGACCCTCTGTGTTGGCTACACATTATAGTCCGGTCATCTTTGGTGGTTCGGATGTTTGTTACTGAAAGGTTGACCCGTCATCTTTGGGATGTTCAAAACATGAATATTTGGTATTGAACTCCATGGTTCAGTTGTCTTTAGGATGTTCAAAACATGAATATTTGGTATTGAACTCTGGTTCAGTCGTCTTTGGTAGCACATCTTTAACCCCTGTGGTAGCAAACAGTGACTTTAGCTATCTTCTGTAGCCTAACTAGAATGGTTGGCACTGTAAATTGTAATTCAACAGACTTTGAAACAACATTGTGTCTTGGGAAATGGCAAGACCATTTTTCCCTGGTCACTTCCACAGCACCAACCACTGATGACGTGGTCAGATTGTTTAATTCCAAGTCTTTTGATGTATATTCGGTATACACCAAAAAGCTCTTTTCCTGGGCTCAGCCAAGCAAACTCACATTCTATTCACTGGGGGAAGGACAGTTGACTATCTAGGTGCTGTAGTTGCTGTTGGTCGGGTCCCTCTCACTCTCTTTTTCCTCTTGCTGACTGGTAAAGCGGAAGGGCTGCAGGTCGGGTTGCTCCCCGGGAGGCAGGCGCTTCATGAAGTGAACGTCCTGCTGGTTGGGCAGTGTCTGAGGGCCTCTCCTGGGGCGTCCCCTCTTGGTGAATCCCACGTACCATCCCGTATAGCATGCTGACATCAGAGCTGTGTAGTGGTTCTCCAATACCATCTCAATGAAGACACAGTCTGCACTGCGATTACTAGCCTTCTAGGAGACACACACACATGATCATGTCAATACAAGATGAAAGAGAATAACTGCAGGTTAAACTCCACATTGAACGGAAAGTATAGCGAGAGTCCGAATAAAAATGGTGTTTGTCTCACCTTCCCCACAAGCTTGCCTCGACGGTTCATGCACAGGTAGAAGTTGGTTTCTTTACCACGGATTCTCACCTGACTTCCAAAGGTATCAGCCTCCACAACAAGCTGGGCTTGGAAGGAGACAGAGGCCCAAAAAAACAGATTGTAGGGGGGATTGTTAAATGCAATTAAATCATTGATGTAGCCCAACAACATATTGCGGAGGTCAAACTCAATCAATAACATACATTCCTTCTCTATCGCCCTCTCACTACCTACCCCAAACCCCCTCGATCCTCCTCCAACAAAGCAACAAAGCAGGGTAAATGGAAAACCAATGACCTTATCAATGGCGTAGAGTGGGACTGAGTCTAACACACAGAAACTGCTCCTCCATCTTTTTCCTATTTATATTTCTCATGTTAGGGTCTGTTAATCAAATCAAATAAAATTGTATTTGTCACGTGCTAAATACAACACATTTCACCTTACAGTGAAATTCTTACTTACAAGCCCTTAACCAACAATGCAGTTTTAAGAAAATACCAACAAAAACAAAAGTAAGAGATAAGAATAACAAATAATTAAAAATCAGTGTTAAACAAAAATTGTGGGGCTATATACAGGGGGTACCGGGAACAGAGTCTATGTGCGGGAGCACCGGTGTCGAGGTAATTGAGGTAATATGTACATGTAGGTAGAGTTATCAAAGTGACTATGCATAGATAATAACAGAGCAGTTGCAGCAGTAGCAGCAGCATAGAAGAGGAGGGGGGCGGGGGCAATGCAAGTAGTCTGGGTAACCATTTGATTAGCTGTTCAGGAGTCTTATGGCTTGGGGGTAGAAGCTGTTTATAGAAGCCTCTTGGACCTAGACTTGGCGCTCCGATACCATTTTCCGTGCTGTCATCAGTAGCCAAAGGGCTTGTCTGTCCATTTGATAGTTTATGAATTTGAGGGCCATGTACTGTAGGTATGATAACATACAGGGAATTACTGTTTGGTTCTAGCTGATTCTGATTTTTATTGGAGGGTTCTGTATATTCATGTGAATGTTAAGTATGTTAATAGGAAGTACACTCATAGGAGAAGAAAAAGGTGCTATCTAGAACCTAAAAGGGTTCTTCGGCTGTCCACATAGGATAACCCTTAGAAGAACCCTTTTTGGTTCCAGGTAGAACCTTTTTGGGTTCCATGTAGAACTGTTTCCACAGAGGGTTCTTCATGGAACTACTCCTATGGGGACAGCCGAAGAACCCTTTTTTCTAAGAGTCTACTATTATATCTTACCATATTTATCCCCATCGTCTCCCTTGGCACTGATTTTCCTTCCCATCACCTGCACATGTTTGCCGCTTGTCCTGCTGTAGAGCTGGTACACTCTGTGCTGCCGACGGCTCATGGCGTCTCGACCTCGTGTCTGATTCTCCACGTATACACTGAAATTAACATTGTCCACAGCTAAGACCTGTACCACCACAAAACAAACAGGCATGTGGTTAGAATGAGAGACTTTATCCAGAATTGGATATAAAAAAACTAAATGGATACAATTCTATACACACATTTACCTGCAGGTGGCTGCAGACCACCAGTAAAGCCTGGACAGATCTGAGAGAAGGGGAGAATGGATCTGCCTTGAGATTACATGTGGTATTTTTCATCTCAAAATAATAGAAAAGCAGTCTGGCTGCCATGTCCCTGCCTCTTTTCTGCCTCCACCAACAATTTTAAATGAGTCTCTATGCCTCCAAAAAAGGTACTTTTTAGTTCAAAACCTCACAACAAGAGACAGTGGTGGCCATGTTGTCGCTCTCCAGGGACAGCTGCTGAGCTCAGCTCATATCTATGGTGAGCTAACAGGATATCAATATTCACGAATCCATCCAGCAATCTATCTAAGCACTTCAAGTTCTTATCCCTCTCCGGCATACACAGCACATGCATAGATACATAGATTGCATTACAATGCTGAACTCCATCTTAAATAAAGAGGGGGGAGAGCAGGAGAAACGTTACCAGTAGAGTGTTGTTTCAGCTTCCCAGTAACGTCTGGCTGTGTGCTCATTAGGAGACCCCTATACCTACTGTGCTGTCCAGATGCCTGGAACACCGCCTACAGCTGGTGGAAACTGCACACAGATGTCTGCTGCTCCACTTCTGCTCCTCGTCTACTTCTGTTCTATCTCTGTGTTACCTCTACAAACCTGACCTCTTCTCTGTTTGAGAAGTGGAGAATAATTTTGAGAGATATATGACTAAAATGGGATTGACAGGGACACTTTACAGAGGGAAACGGGGTCACTTTTAACAGTAAATGGAAGATTGGTTAACAAGTCTGATAGAATTGCTTTATGCTTGGTTATAGCGGATGGATGCCCCAATTTGGGGAAGAGGTAGTTACTGATTATCCACTTAACTAATCACAATCCTGTCAAACACCCAATCAAAGGCACTAATAAGGTACAGTCATACTGTAGTCATCTTGTTAATTCATAACCTGTTGGTAGCAGACCCTTTGTCAGTGAAACAGGTCTTTCAGTCTGGGGAATATAAAAAGAGCTTATGGGACATGGTTGAGTGACCAGAGGAGCAACGCTGCAGGAGCTGACATGATAGTTTTATAAACTGTATGACCATGTGGAACAGCCTCAGAGGAATTGCACAGATAAAAAACACAAGATTCCACCACCACATGGTATTGGAAAAACAGAAGCATGCATATGCAATTTCTATACCATAGTTAGCTGTCCAGATAAATGTTTTTTCATTAATCAAATGTCTAAAGGAGAACGTGGACCCTTTCTGACGTGTCTAACATCACACCTGTTAACGGGTGCTGGAATCATAGTCCGAGCATGCATGAAGAGAAACATGTGCACAGACACACATACACACACCATTCATGTAACACGGGATACTTGCACTCGTTTCACTCCAGAACATCGTAGGTTGCGCATCAAGGGTTACTGCGCATCAAGTGTTACTGCACATTTAACTTACAACACCACCAGTGTAGAGAGGAGGTAACTCATCTCTCATCCCGCTCAGTTAACCTTGCCAAAGAAAGTCGGGCACCGTCAGGATCTCTCAACTGCTACTGTCTGTAATCCGTTTGTTGGAGAAAGGATTGGGGGAATGCAACAATTCCTGCGGGCATCAGCAGAGCACTCCGGGCACATCAGTTAGGATGCTGGCGGAGGGGAATGGGTTTCCTCTGGTATCGTATAGCCAAAATGTGAGCGAATACGCGCAGGGTATGTCCCGTTTGTCCAACACCTCAATTCGTCGAAATCATGACAGATGTTGGGCAAAATAGAATTGTTCGCATGTTTGCCTTTTTTTTACTTGATCTGTTTCTAAAACTAGGTCTACAAGGTTTATGTAAGAAACATTTAAAATAGGCTTAATTATTCCCATTGTCCATTAGTTTCCCTTGTCTTCTTTAATTTCTTCTGTAGGCTTTATTACTTTTCTTTTTCCGATAATCTATGTTAATTGCTCAGTTATAGTCGTTCAGGGAAACATCCATGCCCAGTGTCACGGAAAGTCTGTATTAGAGAGTGAGTGTGGGGCATGAGTGGAGTAGCAGCGGGGAAGGGGTAGGCGATATACGGCTCGTGTAATCCAAGTGATGATCTAGGTTGGTCCCACGGGAGTCGAGACCGCTTGGCATGTCATAGAAATACCAAGTAGATCAAGGAGTCCACATGCAAGGGCAATGCGACTTTCAGAGAACCCAGTGAGGTAGCAGACTGTCCACTAATTGTGAGGGTGGGGTGAAAAGTGGTTTAGGCATCACACTGTGAACTGGACATCCTTTCCCCGCCAGACGTCCTTTTTCCAGTACGCTGTGTTAAAATGTATGTCAGCATAGACTGAGAAGACCAGCCCAATACAATGCAGAAAGTTTTACTTCAGGTGTTCTGCAGGTGAAAATGAGACACCTGCCTGGTGCCCTTCAAGCCTGGCTGACGCGCAGCCCACGTGACTAAACAGCACGCTAGAGAGGCTGGTGTTAGCAAGACAAGTGCCCTTCCTCCATATAGTCTGGATTTTGTGTTGGTAGCCTACCTGACCAACCTTTCCCTCTCTCCTATAGACCTTAAAGATTTCCATATGTGTGTGAAGTGTGGTGATGACTGGAGAGTAAGCCTCCATTGCATTCGCACTATACAAACATGATGGGTACATTGAAGAACTGTTTTTGTTTTGTCTTATTTCGTTTTAAGTTCCATTAAGATTATGAAATACATAATGGAAAAGGAAAGGGAATGGGAACATTGGAAATGAGGGAGGGAGGGTGGGTGTGCATAAGGTATGTAAGCAAAGAGTGGGATCCAAAATGAACATTTCTCAGGGATTTAACAACACCGCCAGATCCTCATTCACCACAGAATCGCAGACATATGGTCAGCCAACCATACTAACCCCTACTATGCCCCCCCCTCTCTCTCTCTCTGTCTGTCTGTCTGAGACAGTAGTAGTTTGTACTACTGTCTGAGACAGACAGACAGACAGACAGACAGACAGACAGACAGACAGACAGACAGACAGACAGACAGACAGACAGACAGACAGGCAGGCAGACAGACAGACAGACAGACAGACAGACAGACAGACAGACAGACAGACACATACAGTGGGGCAAAAAAGTATTTAGTCAGCCACCAATTGTGCAAGTTCTCCCACTTAAAAAGATGAGAGGCCTGTAAATTTTCATCATAGGTACACTTCAACTATGACAGACAAAATTAGAAAAAAAATCCAGAAAATCACATTGTAGGATTTTTAATGAATTTATCAAATCAAATTTTATTTGTCACATACACATAGTTAGCAGATGTTAATGTGAGTGTAGCGAACTGCTTGTGCTTCTCATTCCAACAATGCAGTAATAACCAACAAGTAATCTAACTAACAATTCCAAAACTACTGTCTTATACAAACAAGTGTAAGGGGATAAAGAATATGTACATAAAGACATATGAATGAGTGATGGTACAGAGCAGCATAGGCAAGATACAGTAGATGGTATCGAGTACAGTATATACATATGAGATGAGTATGTAAACAAATTGGCATAGTTAAAGTGGCTAGTGATACATGTATTACATAAAGATGCAGTAGATGATATAGATTACAGTATATACGTATACATATGAGATGAATAATGTAGGGTATGTAAACATTATAGTAGGTAGCATTTAGGTAGCATTGTTTAAAGTGGCTAGTGATACATTTTTACATAATTTCCCATCAATTCCCATTATTAAAGTGGCTGGAGTTGAGTCAGTGTGTTGGCAGCAGCCACTCAATGTTAGTGGTTGCTGTTTAACAGTCTGATGGCCTTGAGATAGAAGCTGTTTTTCAGTCTCGGTCCCAGCTTTGATGCACCTGTACTGACCTCGCCTTCTGGATGATAGCGGGGTGAACAGGCAGTGGCTTGGGTGGTTGTTGTCCTTGATGATCTTTATGGCCTTCCTGTAACATCGGGTGGTGTAGGTGTCCTGGAGGGCAGGTAGTTTGCCCCCGGTGATGCGTTGTGCAGACCTCACTACCCTCTGGAGAGCCTTACGGTTGTGGGCGGAGCGGTTGCCGTACCAGGCGGTGATACAGCCCGCCACGATGCTCTCGATTGTGCATCTGTAGAAGTTTGTGAGTGCTTTTGGTGACAAGCCGAATTTCTTCAGCCTCCTGAGGTTGAAGAGGCGCTGCTGCGCCTTCTTCACGATGCTGTCTGTGTGGGTGGACCAATTCAGTTTGTCTCTGATGTGTATGCCGAGGAACTTAAAACTTACTACCCTCTTCACTACTGTTCCATCGATGTGGATAGGGGGTGTTCCCTCTGCTGTTTCCTGAAGTCCACAATCATCTCCTTAGTTTTGTTGACGTTGAGTGTGAGGTTATTTTCCTGACACCACACTCCAAGGGCCCTCACCTCCTCCCTGTAGGCCGTCTCGTCGTTGTTGGTAATCAAGCCTACCACTGTTGTGTAGTCCGCAAACTTGATGATTGAGTTGGAGGCGTGCGTGGCCACACAGTCGTGGGTGAACAGGGAGTATAGGAGAGGGCTCAGAACGCACCCTTGTGGGGCCCCAGTGTTGAGGATCAGCGGGGTGGAGATGTTGTTGCCTACCCTCACCACCTGGGGGCGGCCCGTCAGGAAGTCCAGTACCCAGTTGCACAGGGCGGGGTCGAGACCCAGGGTCTCGAGCTTGATGACGAGCTTGGAGGGTACTATGGTGTTAAATGCCGAGCTGAAGTCGATGAACAGCATTCTCACATAGGAATTCCTCTTGTCCAGATGGGTTAGGGCAGTGTGCAGTGTGGTTGAGATTGCATCGTCTGTGGACATATTTGGGCGGTAAGCAAATTGGAGTGGGTCTAGGGTGTCAGGTAGGGTGGAGGTGATATGGTAATTGACTAGTCTCTCAAAGCACTTCATGATGACGGAAGTGAGTGCTACGGGGCGGTAGTCGTTTAGCTCAGTTACCTTAGTTTTCTTGGGTACAGGAACAATGGTGGCCCTCTTGAAGCATGTGGGAACAGCAGACTGGGATAGGGATTGATTGAGTATGTCCGTAAACACACCAGCCAGCTGGTCTGCGCATGCTCTGAGGGTGCGGCTGGGGATGCCGTCTGGGCCTGCAGCCTTGCGAGGGTTAACACTTTTAAATGTTTTACTCACCTCGGCTGCAGTGAAGGAGAGTCTGCATGTTTTGGTTGCAGGCCGTGTCAGTGGCACTGTATTGTCCTCAAAGCGGGCAAAAAAGTTATTTTGTCTGCCTGGGAGCAAGACATCCTGGTCCGTGACGGGGCTGGTTTTCTTTTTGTAATCCGTGATTGACTGTAGACCCTGGCACATACCTCTTGTGTCTGAGCCGTTGAATTGAGATTCTACTTTGTCTCTATACGGACGCTTAGCTTGTTTGATTGCCTTGCGGAGGGAATAGTTACACTGTTTGTATTCGGTCATGTTTCCGGTCACCTTGCCCTGATTAAAAGCAGTGGTTCGCGCTTTCAGTTTCACGCGAATGCTGCCATCAATCCATGGTTTCTGGTTTGGGAATGTTTTAATCGTTGCTATGGGAACGACATCTTCAATGCACGTTCTAATGAACTCGCACACCGAATCAGCGTGTTCGTCAATGTTGTTGTCTGACGCAATATGAAACATATCCCAGTCCACGTGATGGAAGCAGTCTTGGAGTGTGGAATCAGATTGGTCGGACGAGCGTTGGACAGACCTCAGCGTGGGAGCTTCTTGTTTTAGTTTCTGTCTGTAGGCAGGGATCAACAAAATGGAGTCGTGGTCAGCTTTTCCGAAAGGAGGGCGGGGCAGGGCCTTATATGCGTCGCGGAAGTTAGAATAGCAATGATCCAAGGATTTGCCAGGCCTGATTGCGCAATCGATATGCTGATACAATTTAGGGAGTCTTGTTTTCAGATTATCCTTGTTAATGCAGCCTCAGGATGTATGGATTTCAGTTTGCAAAGACTCAAATAAAGTTTGTTCAGAGCCATCGATGTGTCTGCTTGGGGGGGAATATATACGGCTGTGATTATAATCGAAGAGTATTCCCTTGGTAGATAATGCTGTCGACATTTGATTGTGAGGAATTCTAAATCAGGTGAACAGAAGGATTTGAGTTCCTGTATGTCTTTGTGATCACACCACGTCTCGTTAGCCATAAGGCATACGCTCTCGCCCCTCTTCTTACCAGAAAGATGTTTGTTTCTGTCGGCGCGATGCGTGGAGAAACCAGCTGGCTGCACCGACTCCGATAGCGTCTCTCCGGTGAGCCATGTTTCCGTGAAGCAAAGAACGTTACAGTCTCTGATGTCCCTCTGGAATGCTACCCTCGGATTTCATCAACCTTGTTGTTAAGAGACTGGACATTGGCGAGAAGTATACTAGGGAGTGGTGCACGATGTGCCCGTCTCCGGAGCCTGACCAGAAGACCGCTTCGTTTCCCTCTTTTACGAAGTCGTTTTTTTGGGTCGCCGGCTGGGATCCATTCCGTTGTCCTGGGTGAAAGGCAGAACACAGGATCCGCTTCGCGAAAGTCATATTCTTGGTCGTACTGATGGTGAGTTGACGCTGCTCTTATATTCAGTAGTTCTTCTCGACTGTATGTAATGAAACCTAAGATGACCTGGGGTGCTAATGTAAGAAATAACACGTAAAAAAAAACTGCATAGTTTCCTATTTGCAAATTATGGTGGAAAATAAGTATTTGGTCACCTACAAACAAGCAAGATGTCTGGCTCTCACAGACCTGTAACTTCTTCTTAAAGAGGCTCCTCTGTCCTCCACTCGTTACCTGTATTAATGGCACCTGTTTGAACTTGTTATCAGTATAAAAGACACCTGTCCACAACCTCAAACAGTCACACTCCAAACTCCACTATGGCCAAGACCAAAGAGCTGTCAAAGGACACCAGAAACAAAATTGTAGACCTGCACCTGGCTGGGAAGACTGAATCTGCAATAGGTAAGCAGCTTGGTTTGAAGAAATTAACTGTGGGAGCAATTATTCGGAAATGGAGGACATACAAGACCACTGGTAATCTCCCTCGATCTGGGGCTCCACGCAAGATCTCACCCTCAGCCCTGAATGCTGATCCAGAAGAAGATTAGTAGAATGTCATATGGTCAGATGAAACGAAAATATAACTTTTTGGTGAAAACTCAACTCGTCGTGTTTGGAGGACAAAGAATGCTGAGTTGCATCCAAAGAACACCATACCTACTGTGAAGCATGGGGGTGGAAACATCTTGCTTTGGGGCTGTTTTTCTGCAAAGGGACCAGGACGACTGATCCGTGTAAAGGAAAGAATGAATGGGGCCATGTATCGTGAGATTTTGAGTGAAAACCTCTTCCATCAGCAAGGGCATTGAAGATGAACCGTGGCTGGGTCTTTCAGCATGACAATGATCCCAAACACACGGCCCGGGCAATGAAGGAGTGGCTTCGTAAGAAGCATTTCAAGGTCCTGGAGTGGCCTAGCCAGTCTCCAGATCTCAACCTCATAGAAAATCTTTGGAGGGAGTTGAAAGTCTGTGTTGCCCAACAACAGCGCCAAAACATCACTGCTCCAGTTTCAACTGTTCTGTCTGCGGCTATGGAACCCTGACCTGTTCATCGGATGTGCTACCTGTCCCAGACCTGCTGTTTTAAACTCTCTAGAGACAGCAGGAGTGGTAGAGATACTCTGAATGATTGGCTATGAAAAGCCAACTGACATTTTCTCCTGAGGTGCTGACCTGTTGCACCCTCGACAACCACTGTGATTATTATTATTTATTCCCTGCTGGTCATCTATGAACATTTGAACACCTTGGCCATGTTCTGCCCGGCACAGCCAGAAGAGGACTGGCCACCCCTCATACCCTGGTTCCTCTCTAGGTTTCTTCCTAGGTTCTGGCTTTTCTAGGGAGTTTTTCCTAGCCACCGTGCTTCTACACCTGCATTGCTTGCTGTTTTGGGTTTTAGGCTGGGTGCTTCTGTACAGGACTTTGTGGCATCAGCTGATGTAAGAAGGGCTTTATAAATAAATTTGATTGATTGATATCTACAGTGCCTTGCAAAAGTATTCGGCCCCCTTGAACTTTCCGACCTTTTGCCACATTTCAGGCTTCAAACATAAAGATATAAAACTGTATTTTTTTGTGAAGAATCAACAACAAGTGGGACACAATCATGAAGTGGAACGACATTTATTGGATATTTCAAACTTTTTTAACAAATCAAAAACTGAAAAATTGGGCATGCAAAATGATTCAGCTACTTTACTTTCAGTGCAGCAAACTCTCTCCAGAAGTTCAGTGATGATCTCTGAATGATCCAATGTTGACCTAAATGACTAATGATGATAAATATAATCCACCTGTGTGTAATCAAGTCTCCGTATAAATGCACCTGCACTGTGATAGTCTCAGAGGTCCGTTAAAAGCGCAGAGAGCATCATGAAGAACAAGGAACACACCAGGCAGGTCCGAGATACTGTTGTGAAGAAGTTTAAAGCCGGATTTGGATACAAAAAGATTTCTCAAGCTTTAAACATCCCAAGGAGCACTGTGCAAGCGATAATATTGAAATGGAAGGAGTATCAGACCACTGCAAATCTATCAAGACCTGGCCGTCCCTCTAAACTTTCAGCTCATACAAGGAGAAGACTGATCAGAGATGCAGCCAAGAGGCCCATGATCACTCTGGATGAACTGCAGAGATCTACAGCTGAGGTGGGAGACTCTGTCCATAGGACAACAATCAGTCGTATATTGCACAAATCTGGCCTTTATATATATTTTTATGGAAGAGTGGCAAGAAGAAAGCCATTTCTTAAAGATATCCATAAAAAGTGTTGTTTAAAGTTTGCCACAAGCCACCTGGGAGACACACCAAACATGTGGAAGAAGGTGCTCTGGTCAGATGAAACCAAAATTGAACTTTTTGGCAATAATGCAAAACGTTATGTTTGGCGTAAAAGCAACACAGCTCATCACCCTGAACACACCATACCCACTGTCAAACATGGTGGTGGCAGCATCATGGTTTGGGCCTGCTTTTCTTCAGCAGGGACAGGGAAGATGGTTAAAATTGATGGGAAGATGGATGGAGCCAAATACAGGACCATTCTGGAAGAAAACCTGATGGAGTCTGCAAAAGACCTGAGACTGGTACAGAGATTTGTCTTCCAACAAGACAATGATCCAAAACATAAAGAAAAATCTACAATGGAATGGTTCAAAAATAAACATATCCAGGTGTTAGAATGGCCAAGTCAAGTGTTTTTCAGTGGCTACACTGTTAGAGATGCATGTGTCATTTGGTTAGCGAGCAAGAAATGTGAATCACTTTGCTAGCTAGCTATGCTGAACGCCGTTATCCAGTTATCATATCTCTTGCGTTTGCAAATTCATTCTGACTAGCGATCTACTCCAATTTCAAAACACTCTTGTCTTGTTTGAGTGTGCCAGAGAGCAGAATAAGTGATGAATTTACAAATGCGCAAGACCCGCTGAATATGACCAGTGTCAGTAAACGTAGCCATAAAAAGTAATAGTTAATCATGAAAGCTCTAGATAACATGGAAACAGTCTAACCAACTCTGCTAGGTCGAGTAAAATGGTCAGTGAGCTATTCTCTCATTTGTGTCTGGAAGTAGCTAGCTAGCAAGCTAGCCAGCCTTTGCCAGTTAGCTTGGTTGAGACAAAGGATGAGCAGCCTATTCCCCATAATTTATCAGTGCAATTTTGACGGCCAACTAAAAAGGTTTGAGAGGTTTTATCTAATGTTCCTTTGTTAGATTTTAGCTCATCTTGCTCTGGCGAGAATTAGTTGTTGATCTTGTTGTTCTTGATGTGTATACAGGGAAATATAGCCTACCTTTTTATGATTGATTACCAACTGGCAAGTTTCTTCACTGACATGTTCAACCTCTCCCTGTCTGAGTCTGTAATATCAACACGTTTCAAACAGAGCACCATAGTCCCTGTGCACAAGAACACTAACCTGCCTAAATGACTACGGACCCGTAGCACTCACGTCTGTAGCCATGAAATGCTTTGAAAGGCTGGTCATGGCTCACATGAACATCATTATCCCAGAAACCCTAGACCCACTCCAATTTGCACACCAACAGATCTACAGATGATGCAATCTCTATTGCTCTTTCACACCTGGACAAAAGGAACACCTATGTGAGAATGCTATTCATTGCCTACAGCTCAGTTTTCAACACCATAGTGCCCTCAAAGCTCATCACTAAGCTAAGGACCTTGGGACTAAACACCTCCCTCTACAACTGGATCCTGAACTTCCTGACGGGCCGCCCCCAGGTGGTGAGGGTAGGTAACAACACATCCGCCACGCTGATCCTCAACACGGGGGCCCCTCAGGGTTGCCTGCTCAGTCCCCTCCTGTACTCCCTGTTCACTCATGACTGCACGGCCAAGCATGACTACAACACCATCATTAAGTTTGCTGATGACACAACAGTGGTAGGCCTGTTCACCAACAATGATGAGACAGCCTATAGGGAGGAGATCAGAGACCTGGCCGTGTGGTGCAAGGACAACAACCTCTCCCTCAACGTGATCAAGACAAAGGAGATGATCATGGACTACAGGAAAAGGAGGACCGAGCACGCCCCCATTCTCATCGATGGGGCTGGGGTGGAGCAGGTTGAGAGCTTCAAATTCCTTGGCGTCCACATCACCAACAAACTAACATGGTCCAAGCACAACAAGACAGTTGTGAAGAGGGCCTGACAAAACATATTCCCCCTCAGGACACTAAAAATATTTAGTATGGGTCCTCAGACCCTCAAAAGGTTTTACAGCTGCACCATCGAGAGCATCCTGACGGGTTGCATCACTGCCTGGTATGGCGACTGCTCAGCCTCCGATCTCAAGGCACTACAGAGGGCAGTGAGTACAGCCTAGTACATCACTGGGGCCAAGCTTCCTGCCATCCAGGACCTCTATACCAGGCGGTGTCAGAGGAAAGCCCGAAAAATTGTCAAAGACTCCAGCTACCCTAGTCATAGACTGTTCTCTCTGCTACCACACGGCAAGTCTAGGTCCAAGAGGCTTCTAAACAGCTTCTACCCACAAGCCTGAACAGCTAATCAAATGGCAACCCAAACTATTTGCATTGCCCCCCACCCCACCCTCTTTTACGCTGCTGCTACTCTCTGTTATTATCTATGCATAGTCATTTAATAACTCTACCTACATGTACATATTACCACAATTACCTCGACACCGGTGCCCCTGCACATTGACTCTGTACCGGTGCCCCCTGTGAATAGCCCCGCTATTGTTATTGACTGCTACTCTTTAATGATTTGTTATTCTTATCTCTTACTTTTGTTTTTGTTGGTATTTTCTTAAAATTGCATTGTTGGTTAAGGGCTTGTAAGTAAGCACTTCACTGTACGGTTGTATTGTATTCGGCGCATGTGACAAATACAATTTGATTTGATTTGTTTGATCAATAGGACTGCACATTTCCTAAATTTAAGAGGACTCCCATGGTATTTAGCTATATAATTGCAGAAATCCATTCAAGTGTATTTTGTGGCTTTTGCCGAATGAGTTTTAATGATCTAAGGTTGTGCTGTTGCAACTGCCTGTAAACACACAGTCAAAATGAATGATGGCAGGCCCTTCTGGTAAATTGCTTGTTTGCATATTCGCCTACTGTACCTCAGATTGGCTATGGTGCACTTGACTGCGTAGATTCTGGTCCTGGTTGAGACAGATGTTTTTATTAGGTTTTATTTACTGCACTATTAGCCCATACAAACGCATTGAATAATAGTTTCACAACATGGAACAACAGATAGTCCCCCCCCAAAAAAAATCAAAAGGAAGTTTGTTCTGAAGTGTCTTTCCTATATCCGAGAGCTATAAGAAAGATCAGGAAACAATTATTATTATTATTATTTATTTTATTTTTATTACATATATTTAACACCTTATTTTTTCAATTAAACGGTCTCCATATATACTTCCATTCATTTTTTCAACTGGTACCGGGGGACCTTCGGAGTCTTGTGAGGTCTGTGGGCATCCTAGAGCAAAGCACCATCGTGCTCGTGAGAGTCTCACCTTTCCGCAGAGGGGACATATTAGTGTGTAGCACAAACTGTTCGGACGCTACAGACCATTATGTGAGAAGGCCAATTTTCGGGATGTCTCACAGTCTGACAAACATCGCTCTCGCTCTGTCAGTTTTCACCGCAGATGCGGAAATGCGACATCGGCGGATGTGGTATATTGAGATGCATCCAATGCAAAACAACACATATCTCTAGTTTAAATTGACAGATTTTTATGGGGATTTTTTAAAATATAAATTCCGAAATGGGAAGACGACCACAAGAAAATCTCTGCTATTTTCCCCTTGCAATAGCTAGGCTACAATATCACACCAAATTAATGTTCATTGGGGTAGACCTAAACTGTCAAATTATATTTACTGTGCTTAGATGTTTGTCCTCGTGGCCTTTGTTTGCAAGTTAGTTAGGATGCAGTAGAGATGATTCGTGTAGATCAGATGTTATTTCTGATGCTAAACTCCTCAGATGAAATACATAGTTGTATGATTAACAGGGCTGGGTGGCATTAAGCCTATGTTCATTAACCAAGACTACCCACCCAGTACCCACAGACTGAAGGACTTCTAGAGGCCTAAGCAATATTAATGTTATAAACCAAAATCAGGTTTGACCCTTTTGTAATTTTAATATGTTTCTCTATTAGGTGAACATATGCCATCTATTAGCAGAAACAGTTATTTAGCCTTTTACCTTTGACTCAATAAGAACAAGGTTTCAGTTTCAGATGTAGGATGAGATATGGTTCTGAATAAAAAGCAGAATCAGATATACACCTCCATCACCACGAGCCATAATATACTAGTGAACTAATGCATCAGTATAAGAGTGCTGTGAGAGACTCATGGTCTTAAAAGGTTCCATATGGGGCTGCTGGGCCTGTGTCAGACTGAGCTGATACACAGTACTGGGCCTGGCACCACCAACACACTTTCTGTCTTCTTTTATTTGAGCTGTCATGCTTTACCTGACACCTGTGCTGTGATTGGATAACCTTTTGTCCCGGAGAACAAATTATACTTTTCACCCTTGCCTCGCCCTCTCTATGTCTGCCTCTGTGTGTGTTCAGTAGTAGTCTCACGCTCCAGACACTGTTATTTTTGTAAATGTTGAAATATGGATAAAAAAAACAAAACAATGGAAAACTGGACCCATTTTAAACAAGCTCAATCTCCACAGTGCGAAGAAAGATGAATGCTCTTTTTTCTGTTACAGTGTGTAAGCCATTGTTCTCCATTCTGTTACTTCAGAATAGTGCACATTATGCATATACTGTATGTCAGGCCGAGCACAGTATCTATCTCATAGAATAGTTTTATGTTTTACATGTGTCTGTTGGTATCTAGCAAGATGTCCATCTCATCTCAGTACATATGTTCAATATCAATATCAGCACACTCAGCAAGTCCCTGTGCCAGAGAACTGTGTTTCAGGTTATTGTTGGGATACATGGGCAATTCTCTCTCTCTCTCTCTCTCTCTCTCTGTCTCTCTGTCTCTGTCTCACTCAATGTCTCAGACACGTGCACAAACAAACTGTCTTGGCTCATACTCTGTCTTTCCAGACTTTGAAGGGAGTTCAGACATCGAATATAAGACAGGTCCCCACCAAAACAAAATATCAAACTTTGAGTTAGAATAAATAATATCTCTCCCACCCTTTCTTTCTGGCCCCCACTCCCATTTTTCTTTCTGCCCCCCACTCCCATTTTTCGTTCTGCTCCCCACTCCCATTTTTCTTTCTGTCCCCCACTCCCATTTTTCTTTCTGCCCCCCACTCCCATTTTTCTTTCTGCCCCCCACTCCCATTTTTCTTTCTGCCCCCCACTCCCATTTTTCTTTCTGCCCCCCACTCCCATTTTTCTTTCTGTCCCCCACTCCCATTTTTCTTTCTGCCCCCCACTCCCATTTTTCTTTCTGCCCCCCACTCCCATTTTTCTTTCTGCCCCCACTCCCATTTTTCTTTCTGCCCCCCACTCCCATTTTTCTTTCTGCCCCCCACTCCCATTTTTCTTTCTGCCCCCCACTCCCATTTTTCTTTCTGCCTCCCACTCCCATTTCCCTTCTCTGTGTTATTTCATTCTTGGCTGGAGGAGAAGTATGTGCACTTATTATGTGTTTTCCATGGTAGCCTTCCCTCTGGAATAGTTTAGAAACAGAGAGTGAAAGGGTGAGCTTAAGTGACAGAGAGACATAATGAGGTATAAGGAGACTGGGGAGACATTGGGCTGAAAGAGATGGACTTATCTTACCTGACTATTCTGGTGGAATACTTCTCTATATTAACTGCCTAGTTTCAAACACACCATCCCTGTACTTAGATACATCCATTGATTGGCTATCTACTGACAATGTTTTAACATACCTGTCGTCCCTGCCATGTCCAACTCTTTCATTCTAACTGGCTGTCATTATAATACAAACACACACACACACACACACACACACACACAGGCACTCCTGGACTAGGGGTGAGAAGTCTATCAGCAGCAGATGAATGATGAGTTGGTTAGTGTGAGAGATATGAAAGAGATAGTAGTAGATTATGTTATGAAATCTAAGTGTGGAACCGTGCGTTTGCCTCTGCATGACCATGACAAGAGGAATAAGCTGGACTGATCTAAACCAGCCGGTTAGGCAGGAACACAACCCAATCTAATGGAAAGATTTTACTTGCTATTTGCTATTTATCTGTTGGAGTAACTTCAAACAAAAAGGAGAAGGAAAATATGCATTTTATGAATTGCAAAAAAAAGTGTAGTTTCTTTGAGCTTTGTGGGAAATGTGTTTAACATTCAGAGAGGGACGTCTACCGTGGAAGCTTGAATTCCCTGACCCTGTTTGGTCTTGGCATAGAGGCCTTTTGTCAGTCATCTTATTAGAGCCACAACATGATTGGCTAAGGGCTGCTGGCACCCGCCCAGTAGAGGAAGAAGTGCAGTGCTGCTGGGCTGTGGAGCAGTGATGTTGAACAGCACTGTGCTCTAGGGTTGTGTTGAAGGCCTGTGTTGTGGCAGAAGGTTGCCCTGTGTGTTCAGGAGGTGGTATGGTTTGGTCTACTCAGAAAGAGTATAATACTCTGCCCCTGTGTGGTTGGCCTCTAGGGTTGTAGTGTGCTCAGGGAGTTGTGTTGCTGGACTGTGCAGGGCTGTTTTGTTGCCAGTGCTGTGATCTTTGGTAGAACAGAGACTTTTATACAGATGTAGGATCTTAATTTGACCTGTATTGTCGCAGCAAAATAATCCTGCAGCAAAAGGATTTTACAGTTTAGTCCATAATATTGCTTGATTGATGGTTAGGCTATTCGCTGGTCAAAAGGAGGCTACATGAAAAGTGGAATACTGTTAATATAACCAAACGTGTTTTAGTGCAGATTTTCAGTGAATTTATGTAAATCATGAAGCTCATCTGCATTTTGTTGCTGAAAATTCTCAGCAACAAAAGAGTGATCAAATTACGATCCTACATCTGTAGGCCAACACGTACAATACACAGAGCGATGTATGCATATACATAAATAAATAATGGCATTTAGCACACACTTTTATCCAAAGCAACTTACAATCATAGAAACACATACTGACACAGATATATTATAGGCAGATGGATATCACAAAAGGGGTGAATGAGAAAGAAATGAGTGTGAATAGACAATGCAAATTAAGTTTCTGATTTCCCCAGAAACAAGCCCATTGCAAATTATCCCATTTGGAGCAGTTTAGCGGTATGTAATATTGGAAAAAGAAGAATGAGTGAGTACTACATATAAACACTCACCTCTTATATACACAGCATGATGTACTAGCATAATCAAACACTGTATGCTGATGGTTGTTTACAGGGTTACATTACAAAATCTGGCAGTTCAACTTAACCACCTGAGGTAATGTGCAAAAAATACAGTGTGAGAAAGTAGAAATGACTGCGTGTATATTTTATGTATCTTAGGTCGATGATTTAATTTCACATCTGTTCTGTAGCATTCAGAACTTTAGAGGAACACCCAGAAACACCCCACACACCCACACTGTGCAAACCCAAGGTCACTTTTGATCCTGCTCTATACCTTCCCCCCCTCTTTTGTTGCCACTGAGCAATATGTTGTTTATGATGCCTCCACCTGGGTAAGCACTCATCTCTCTCTCCAGAAAGACTGTAAAACCCCCAACCAACACACACGCCATTGTTTTTTCAGGATATATTCACAACACTGAAATGTAATATGTGTCAAAGGTAACATCTACATGGGTAAGAAAATGTATGCGAACCCTTTGGAAATACCTGGATTTCTGCATAAAGTTGTCATCAAATTTGACCTGATCTTCATCTAGGTCACAACAATAGACAAACAGTGGATTTAAAACTAATAACACATAAACAATTACATGTTTAAATGTCTTTATTGAACACACAATGTAAACACTCACAGTGCAGGGTGTAAAAAGTATGTGAACCCTTGGATTTAATAACTGGTTGACCCTCCTTTGGCAGCAATAACCTCAACCAAATGTTTTCTGTATTTGCGGATCAGACCTGTACAACGGCCAGGAGGAATTTTTGACAATTCCTCTTTACAAAACTGTTTCAGTTCAGCCATATTCTTGGAATGTCTGGTGTGAACTGCTCTCTTGAGGTCATGCCACAGCATCTCAATAGGGTTGAGGTCAGGACTCTGACTGGGCCACTACAGAAGGGGTATTTTCTTGTGTTGAAGCCATTCTGTTGTTGATTTACTTATGTGTTTTGGGTCATTGTCCTTTTGCATCATCCAACTTCTGTTGAGCTTCAATTGGCGGACAGATAGCCTTACATTCTCCTGCAAAATGTCTTGATACACTTGGGAATTCATTTTTCTGTCGATGATAGCAAGCTGTCCAGGCCCTGAGGCAGTAAAGCAGCCACAAACCATGATGCTCCCTCCACCATACTTTACAGTTGGGATGAGGTTTTGATGTTGATGTGCTGTGCCTTTGTTTATCCACACATATTGTTGTGTGTTCCTTCCCAACAACTCAACAGTAGTTTCATCTGTCCACGGAATATTTCACCAGTAGTGCTGTGGAACATAAAGATGCACTTTTGCAAACTTCAGACGTGCAGCAATGGTTTTTTTGGACAGTAGTTGCTTCTTCCGTGGTGTTTTCCCATGAACACCATTCTTGTTTAGTGTTTTACGTATCGTAGACTTGTCAACAGAGATGTTAGCATGTTCCAGAGATTTCTGTAAGTCTTTAGCTGACACTCTACGATTCTTCTTAACCTCATTGAGCATTCTGCGCTGTGCTCTTGCAGTCATATTTGCAGGACAGTCACTCCTAGGGAGAGTAGCAACAGTTTGGAACTTTTTCCATTTATAGACAATTTGTCTTACCGTGGACTGACAAACATCAAGGCTTTTAGAGATACTTTTGTAACCCTTTCCACCTTTATGCAAGTCAACAATTCTTAATCTTAGGTCTACTGAGACATATTTTCTTCGAGGCATGGTTCACATCAGGCAATGCTTCTTGTGAATAGCAAACTCAACTTTTGTGAGTGTTTTTTATAGGGCAAGGCAGCTCTAACCAACATCTCCAATCTCGTCTCACTGATTGGACTCCAGGTTAGCTGACTCCTGACTTCGATTGGGTTTTGGAGAAGTAATTAGCCTAGGGGTTCACATAATTTTTCCAACCTACAGTACACAGTGAATGTTTAAATTATGTAATCAATATAGACAAGAAAAACACAATAATTTGTGTGTTATTAGTTTAAGCACACTATATTTGTCTATTGTTGTGACTTAGATGAAGATCAGATCAAATTTGATGACCAATTTATGCAGAAATCCAGGTAATTCCAAAGGGTTTACATACTTTCTCTTGCCACTGTAGTTTCTCAGAGCAGTGAAGATATTCTTATCTGAAATGAGCTCAAACTAGAACAGGAAAGGAAAAGAGAAGATGGATTGGCAGGAGCAAGGAGATTAAAAGAGGCAATAAGGAAATAGACAATAGAATATCGGCATATAAAATAGGATAGAAGACCTGTAATGTCTCCAGTGACTTATTCCCTGTTGTGTCCAACTTCAGCATGTGCAATAACTATATCAATGCTGTGCAGACACAGTTGAAGTATGAGCCTAGTAGTGAAGGATTATAGTTGAGCTTTGGGTAAAAACACACAAAAAAACAGTGTTGCGATTGGAGACACACTCAGACATTGGAAGGGTTATTGCATGCATCCCTTGTTTGAACACAGGAGTTTGAGATGTATTCCATGTACATAGATAGAGCATGTTCTCCGATGCACCATGGGTGTTATTCAATCAAGTAACGTTTCACAATCCTCATTTTTCACACAAAAACATAGGCTGCTGGGTATAAAAAGTGTGGTGGGAAAATGCACACAACAGTAAGGGAATAGGACAACAGGTGAGCATTTGTCCTTGGATAATAATCTCTAATCTGTGGCCTTGTTCAGGGTTCATTGGAATGCCTTAGTGTCAAAGAGTACATTTAGGTCACTCGACTGTAGTTGCATTGGAGTACCAGGAAGTGATATTAACATGAGATAATGAACACTGCTGACAAACAACCAGGTGAGACTGATGTAGGCACCAGTGCTGCCACTTTGAGGAACACAGTGGAACTGCACATCAATTAGCCAATCATCCAAAACTACTGTAGTTCTGCAAGCCTCACCATTTTACAGTATGTTATGCCAGTCCTTTAGAAGTCTGTCCATATTCTATCTAACCCTTCCCATATCTTTATTAACGAATTTCTAGTTCGTAAAGATATCTTTATGAACTAACCCAGCTGTCATCTGTACTTCCTACTGAAAGTGACCTTAGGCCATCTTTTACATAACACATGTTTTGATCCACCACCATACACTCTGACTTTGTGTGCGAGCTCTGACTGTGAAGGGGTGAGACAGACGCTCAGCATTCTCCTATTCATATAGAGTATATGCCCTTTTTCTGAGGGAATCCTCTGGTTTACACAACTGAGTAACAGGTGCTGTGTCTGCCCCTATAGTCCTCTACCCTCTATCCCCTCCTTCCTTGCTCTCTCTCTCCCTTCTGTACTCTTCATCTTCCCCACTGTGTTTGCCATCACCCACTATCCTTCCCTTGCCCTCTGCCTTTCCCTCTCTCCTTACCAAGGTATCTCCTTGAGGTTCTTCTCCTCTTTTCAGATACCCTCTTCCCATTAGACACTGACATGACAGCATACATTGAACATGAGTGTTAATCCTGACATTCCCTGTTTGTGGCACCCTGCTCCATCTCTGCAGACAGAGAGAAAGAGAGAGAGCTTCCCATTGACTCAGACTAATTATATCCATATCTAAAGTCTCTGTCTCCATCTACTGGCCTCCACATTGTACTGAAACGAAATACTGTATCATGTATTTGCATCTTCCCTTCCTGTAAATTCCTTTGAGCACCGCTGCCTTCACCAAAGGTAGGCTGTACTGCTTTTTGACTTTGATACATCAGATGGTGCAGAGTCAATAGTTTCCCCCTCGCATTTCTCACGGTCACTTGTAATCTCATAGCAAGTAACACACTACCAGCCAGTAAAACGTTGGAAGTATTGATGATAATTTCTATAAATATAATTTGAAATTAAAGATTAGGATATATATATTTTTTACCCAGGTTTACCACCTCTGCAGCTTTACAGGTTTGCCATAATTAGGACCAAGACCAGATGGGTTGATCCCCCCTTTACTTTTTGTATTTGTTTCAAAATGTGTGTGTGTGTAGGTGTGTGTAGTTGCGTGTACAGTGCCAGTCAAAAGTTTGTGTACACCTACTCATTCAAGGGTTTTTATTTATTATTTACTATTTTCTACAATGTAGAATAATAGTGAAGACAATAAAACTATGAAATAACACATTTGCACATTCTTGGCCTTTTCTCAACCAGCTTCATGAGGTAGTCATCTGGAATGCATTTAAATTAACAGGTGAGCCTTGTTAAAAGTTCACTTGTGGATTTTTTTCCTTTAGCCAATCAGTTTCTTCAAGTTCAGTCGCAAAACCATCAAACACTATGATAAAATTGGCTCTCATGAGGAGGGCCACAGGAATAGAAGACCCAAAATTTCCTCTGCTGCAGAGGATAAGTTCATTAGAGTTAACTGCACCTCAGAAATTGCAGGCCAAATAAATGCTTCACAGAATTAAAGTAACAGACTCGTCTGAACATCAACTTTTCAGAGGAGACTGCGTGAATCAGGCCGTCGTGGTCGAATTGCTGCAACGAAACTACTACTAAAGGACACCAATAATGATAAGAGACTTGCTTGGGCCAAGAAACACAAGCAATGGACATTAGACCATGTGGTAATCTGTCCTTTGGTCTGATGAATCCAAATTTGAGATTTTTGGTTTCAACCACCGTGTCTTTGTGAGATGCAGAGTAGGTAAACGGATGATCTCCACATGTGTGGTTCCCACCGTGAAGCATGGAGGAGGAGGTGTGATGGCATGGGGGTGCTTTGCTGGTGACGCTGTCAGTGATTTATTTAGAATTCAAGGCACACTTAACCAGCTGGCTACCACAGCATTCTGCAGGGATAGGCCATCCCATTTGTTTAACACTTTTTTGGTTGCTGCATGATTCCATATGTATTATTTCATAGTTGTGATGTCTTCACTATTATTCTACAATGTAGAAAATAGTAACAATAAAGAAAAACCCTTGAATGAGTAGGTGTGTTCACCTTTTGACTGGTACTGTATATATATTTTTTAGTATTTTGAATTTACGTTTTGGTTGTTTACTTTAGTGGGATATTACTTATTTGATCTTTAAATATATTGAATTTCCATGTTATTACAATAGTTATTCGTTTTAGCCAGTCATTTCATTTTAATAGGCTATTTCGAATAAAGGTGTTGCAGTAGGCCTAGCCTATGTTGTGCAACCTATTTGGAAAATTGAGGATCAAATAAACATGATTCATATTTGTAACTCACCCTAAAATGTGAACGAAACTTTTTGAAATATGAAATAATGCTATTACAAATGTCCCATGGACAATACAGGCTAATTGTCTTTTAACCTTCACAAGATATATATTAGTTTAATTGAACTCTCCCCCTCCACTCAATATTTTTGTTAAACAGAAAACCCAGACATATGGCAGCAGATCCACAAGGTCTGCCATGAGAGGTGACTGTATAGTTCCCCTAAGGAAAAGCACCTTTAGTAAATCTGCATTCTCTGTGAGAGCTTCCCATGTCTGGAATACACTGCCATCAGACACACATAACTGCACCACATATCACACTTTCACAAAATGCTTGAAGACATGGCTAAAGGTCAATCAGATTTGTGAACATGGTCCCTAGCTGTGTGTTGCCGCTTTCCATGTTGTCTGTTGTCTGTAGCTTGTGAGGTGTGGAAACACTTTGTTGCTTTTATGAATTTTGTCTTGTTGCTTTTATGAATGTTGTCTTGCTGCTTTTTGTTCTATGTTGCTCTGTCTGTATGCTACGTCTTGCTTGTCCTATGTTGCTCTGTCTGTATACTATGTCTTGCTTGTCCTATGTTGCTATGTCTTGCTTGTTCTATGTTGCTATAGTCTATATTGTAATTGTTTTTAATAACCTGCCCAGGGACTGCGGTTGAAAATTAGCCGGCTGGCTAAAACCGGCACTTTTACTGAAACGTTGATTAATGTGCACTGTCCCTGTAAAAATAAAAATAATCTCAAACTCAAACTGAACTATGATAGCCTGTCATTTTATCTCCCGTCCTGTAGAATTTGGGCTAAATAACAGTTTCGCTGGATTTTATTAGTGAAAAAGATTATGGTGGTGTGGTGATCAAACTGAAATCAGAGCAGTTGTCGATTCTCCCTATCGGAATACTGGGATTGAGCCAATTAACACACAAATACGTACACACACACAAACACACGCACACGCACACGCGAGCGAGCATCACAATGCTGATCAGAGACAGCAACCTCCTCCCAACACCCCTCCCTCTTCTTCTTCTTTCACTCACACACATTCAAAGACACTCCGCTAGGGCAAACACAACGGCTCCACTTTGAAAAGGAAAGAGGACAATTCAGATATGATTATATACAGAATAACATAGATGTAAATGTGGCTATTTTATAACTGAAACCCTTTTCGGTTATGGAGTGCGTTTTGGACATGGACTGTATATATTGTGCGTCGCTCAGATGGACCTCCGAGGCGCGAAGAAACGGCTGGCGGGGACATGGCAGGTGACATGCCTAGCTCTCATCAAATGTTTCCTGGATTTTGTTTTAGCTCAGAATCGCTATTCAATCCCTGAGGAACTGGAACATGTGGTTTAAATTGGAAATATAGCCGAGGATTTGGGCTTTGGTTTCTACGTGGAGAGACTCTGTGCGCAGGTTCAGAATAGTTTCAGGCACAAAAAAAATAAAAAATACTTTGAGACTAATTTAGAAAATTTTATTTTATTTGTAAACGAAATAATTGATGGAGAGGAGCTATGTGAACAGTTTCTCTTGGCTCTTTCCATTTGCCATGGTAATCGAAAAACCTTTGGAAATATTAAGGGTTGAGGTGGATATTTTAGATGTAAACGATAACTCTCCCAGTTTTCCGTGGGGCGAGTTTAATCAAGATATATTCGAGGTGGCGGTACATGGGTTTGGGGTCAATTTGTATTGAATTCAAAATAAAATAGACAAACCGTCACTCCAAAACTAGCGGACCAATGGAGACTCATTGTCTAGGCCTCCCTCTAAACTCCGCCCTTAACGGAAAAAATGCCAACAACTCGCAATCGAAAAGAATGGCAGTGAAAGCAAAGAAACACATCGAAAGCAAATATACGAGTAGCGTAACCAAAATGTTGTACATTTATTACATGTTTTATTTAACCTTTATTTAACGAGGCAAGTCAGTTAAGAACAAATTCGAATTTTATACATGCAGGCAAGAGCGTAGGCAAAATGTATTCAATAGGATTGGTTGCTGGGAAAGTTTAAACCGAAAGAAAATGCATTAGTTTTCAAATATATGTTTTTATCATTTGTCATAGAGTTTTGTTCTCGCTTTAAAATGATTTGCCTACACGTTTTTGGGTTGTTTGGTTTTTGATTTCAACATCCATTATTTCACCCGTCCTCGAAAATATAATGTTTACATTCTCAACTTCATTTTTCATGTTCACATTTTATTTTGAATTCAATACGTAGGTCGTGAAATTGACCCCATAACCGTGTCCCGTTTCCCCTGCTGGAGAGTTCGCAGAACTTGGATGTTGGCAGCGACTCTTTCCGCTCCTATCTGCTGAGTGTGAACGGCCATTTCGTCCTGGACGCCTAGCGTTAGCAGTACGTTTGCGGAGTTGGTCCTGGAGAGCCCGTTGGACACAGAGGAGCAGAATACGCACCAAATTGTGCTGACTGCTGTGAACGGAGGCTCGCCAGAGAGGTCCAGGACAGCGCAGATCAATATAACAGTTATAGATGCAAATGACAACGCGCCTGTGTTTGACACTGTTGTGATTCAACTAAACGCATCGGATTTGGATGAGGGTCCAAACGCGGAAATCACATACGCTTTCAGCGGGCAGGCACCCATTAAGGTGCGCGAGATTTTCAGCATGGATTCGCGCACTGGAGAGATCAGAGTGAAAGGGGTCGTAGATTACGAAAAAGACAGGATGCAAGAAATATATGTGCAAACCAGGGACATGGGCTCCCCGGCAGTGGCCGTGCACTGTACGGTTCTGGTGATATCATAGATGTGAATGACAACCTCCCGGAGGTGATTTTGACATCAGTGTCCACACCTGTCCAAGAGGACGGACCACCCGGGACTGTGATAGCTGTCATTAGTGTCATGGACAAGGACTCGGGTGAAAATGGGAACGTTGACTGTGAAATTCCAGATCATGACCCAGCTCAACTTGTGATTTTTTTTGGGACCGAGAGACCATTTCTGACTACAACATCACTCTCACAGCACGGGAAATGGGCGCGTCTCCCTTGTTCACAATGACAACTATTTTAGTGCAAGTGTCAGACATGAATGACAACGCACCCCGATTCAAGCAGCCATCATACACTGTATATTTGAGAGAGAATAACGCACCAGGAACCTCAATGTGTTCGGTTACTGCCCTGGATCCAGATTCGGAACAAAATGCCTATCTTTCTTACACTATTCTGGAAGGTGATATACAGGGAATGCCGGTGGCCACCTACGTCTTCATAAACTCAGACAATGGAAATATGTACGCCCAGCGTTCTTTTGACAATGATCAGCTAAGAAACGTTCAAAATTTAGTCCAAGCACAAGATTCCGGTTTCCCTCCCCTGAGCAACAATGTTATTGTGAATGTCTTTATTTTTGACCAAAATACGCGGTGCTTAGTAGTGTCTCTGTGCGCTATCTCGTTCACGTTTCTGATGGCTATTATCGTTTTGGCCCGGATAAGGGCATACAGGGACCTTCCATTCGAGGATTTAATTTCTCTCTTAGTGGATGCTGCGTGTTCCGATCTGAGGAGTCTACCGCTGATGTGATCAAGAAGTCCAACCTGAATGTGCAGAAAACCACAGGCACCAAAGGATCCACGAACTGCGACGAGGCAAAACTGCAACGGCCCCCTTTCACAGGCACAATACTTCAAGATGTGTCTGACCCAGGAAAGAGCGATTTCATGTTCCTAAAGCCATGCATCTCGATAACTGCAACTCCACAGAAGGATAACACCAAGGGCACAGACGACATCGAGTTGGAACGCACAGGACCTCCGCAACCTGATAGTGAACAACGGAGCAATTACTCCGAACGATGTATACTGTTTCAAACTTAATCACATCAGACAGACACATTTTAAAATTGTAATGCATCAATTTATTTGTATCCTGTTTCGGTGATTGTCATGCTTTTTCAACAAATAAGAAGCATTGCAAAGATACGAGAAAACGAATGGAAAACAATGATGCATGAGTCAGAAACGCTGTAGCTATGATTAACTTATAAAGTTATCTTGGCGACTGAACAAATATTTTCAGTCATACTATTAGAATTATGCGTGAAGATTTTATATTGAAGTGGAGGGAGAAGAAAATAGCCGAGTATCAGGAGCGAGTGAGCAAGCATCAGGAGCGAGTGAGACTCGAGTTTAATCATGGGCCTAGACCTGGATAGCCTATCCACTAATAATTTGAATATAATATAATTGTATATTTTATGGACTGATATAAAGAGAGAGGTCATGTGAAGTAATCCGTGTAATAAGCAAAACAACGTATTGTATAGTTTTGCTAATTACCTCAACAATCCAACAATATGAATTTGTTTGCTGAAGAATAAACTGACGTTTCAAGGCCTTTCGAGTTAGTAGTGCATGACGTGTGGAACTCATACATTAAAGATAAAATAATGAATGCATCCGAATATAACTAAATAAAAGTAATTCAAGTACTACATCATAAAAACAAAATGCTGATTTGCATACATATAATTGCAATTACTGACGGGATGGTGGCTCACTTGCAACTTTAGATAATATGCATCTTCCTAGTGATGCTCCATTGTGCCGCAGGGGGGGGCAATAGCTGCATACATGGGTATATTAATGAACTGTAGTGTATTGCATTAATAATGCAAGAATGAAACAACTGTACTGCCCGTTTTCCTATTCATTGTAGTACTAGTGTGTATTTCTTTCTTCCAAAGAGCAATTTAAACTATCCCCTGCATATTAAATAATGTAATGTTTCTCACAGAATCAAATTTATTTTCTGGCAATTATTTGTAATTAATGTGGTCTATTATTTCTGCTGTATTGCTAACCTTACTGTTTAAATTTTTCCTCTCAAGCAAGCGAACATTGACTGGACATTTATGAAAAATCTCTGAAATTCACACTGTAGGGCATGTTGCTATTGCAGAAATCACAACACTAACCAACACTTTATTATGTGATTTGTTTTGTTTGCAGACTGCAACATGTCCACCCAGGAAGGAGAAGTTGGGAGCTTAGGAGGTGTTCCAAACCGTACCTGGACTCTAAGGTACAGCCCCTATCTGCACAGCGACCACCTGACTACCAGCATAGTGTCTACATCCCTGGCATGCTGTCTGGCTACTGTACACTGAAGCCTGTGCCCAGAGGAGAACTGAACTAATTTTCTACATTTGAAAAGAAGAAGAGGTCCGTCTCTAGCTATGACCCAAGCTTGAGCAGAGAGAGGACAATCTGATCAACAGTGACTTTTCTAAATGAATATAGTGGGACAGACTGTGCATACAATTCAAGGTAATTTCTTGTAGATGCTCACTAAATATTAATATCAACAACCCATAAATTATAACCCTCTGTGTCTGTTTGTATCTATGCTCCTTCGCACGTATAATTTACAACATTACACCATAGTATTTTGTCTCAATACAGCAGTGTCTGTCATAATGCTATCCCTTTTAATTCATATCATGTGCAATCCTAGTTTAGGATGAGGGTGATGATGATGATGATGATTGTACTGATATAATGGCAATTATAGCCACTTATGGTGAAAATGATCTGAGGATATACCATCTGCAGATTATGCATTGCATTCTGTGAGGCAATAATTTACAGGCATTCACAGTGCCTTCCACATTTTGTTTTACGTTACAGCCTTATTCTAAAATGTATTTAAAACATTTTTTTCTCATCAATCTACACACAATACCCCACAATGACAAGGCGAAAAGAGGTTTGTAGAATTTTTTTCAATGTATTAAAAAAACAAAACTGAAATATCACATTTACATAAGTATTCAGACCCTTTACTCAGCACATTTGGAAGCAATTACCTCCTCGAGTCTTCTTGGGTATGATGCTACAAGATTGTATTTGGGGATTTTCTCCCATTCTTCTCTGCAAATCCTCTCATGCTCTGTCAGGTTGGATGGGGAACGTTGCTGCACAACTATTTTCAGGTCACTCCAGAGATGTTTGATCGGGTCCAATTTGTAAGTCGCTCTGGATAAGAGCGTCTGCTAAATGACTTAAATGTAAATATGTAAATGTTTAAGTCCGGGCTCTGGCTGGGCCACTCAAGGACATTCAGAGACTTGTCCCAATGGCACTCCTGCATTGTTTTGGCTGTATGCGTAGGGTCGTTGTCCTGTTGGAAGGTGAACGTTCGCTCTGGAGCAGGTTTTCATCAAGGATCTCTGTACTTTTCTCCGATCATCTTTGCCTCGATCCTGACTAGTCTCCCAGTCCCTGCTGCCGAAAACACCCCCAAGCATGATGCTGCCACCACCATGCTTCAACTTAGGGGTGGTGCCAGGTTTCCTTCAGACGTGACACTTGTCATTCAGGCCAAAGTGTTCAATCTTGGTTTCATCAGAGCAGAGAATATTGTTTCTCATGGTCTGAGAGTCCTTTAGGTGGCTTTTGGCAAATTCCAAGTGGGCTGTCATGTGCATTCTATTGAGGAGTGGCTTCCGTCTGGCCACTCTACTATAAAGACCTGATTGGTGGAGTGCTGCAGAGATGGTTGTCTTTCTGGAAGGTTCTCCCATCTCCACAGAGGAATTCCAGAGTTCTCTCAGAGTGACCATCGGGTTCTTGGTTACCTTCCTGATGAAGGCCCTTCTCCCCAAGTTGCTCAGTTTGTACGGGTGGCCAGCTCAATTAAGAGTCTTGGTGGTTACAAACTTCTTCCATTTAAGAATGGAAGGCCACTGTGTTCTTGGGGAACGTAAATGCTGCAGAAATATTTTGGTACCCTTCCTCAGATCTGTGCCTTGACATAATCCTGTCTCGGAGCTGCACGGACAATTCCTTTGACCTAATGGCTTGGTTTTTGCTCTGACGTGCACTGTCAACTGTGTGACCTTATATGGACAGGTGTGTGCCTTTCCAAATCCTGTCCAATCAATTGAATATATCACAGGTGGACTCCAATCAAGTTGTAGAAACATCTCAAGGATGATCAATGGATACAGGATGCACCTGAGCTCAATTTCGTGTCCATAGCAAAGGGTCTGAATACTTACTTAAATACTTTTCTTTTTTATAAATTATTAAAAAAAAACATTTATCAAAACCTATTGCGTGTACATTGCTGAGGAATTTTTGCAATTTTATCAATTATAGAACAAGGCTGTAATGCATCAAAATGTGGAAAAAGTCAAGGGATCTGAATACTATTTTGAAGGCACTATATCTCACATTGTTTTACTTTATACCTTTATGTTTGACCTGTTTGGCTTCATAAACATTTCTATCATGTATACAATCAGAGATGAATGCTGATTTATTTTGATCAATGGGTTAGGTCGGGTATACTGGACACACATAGCCTTATGATTCAGTCTGGGACGTAGACCTGCAGTGTGGCGCTGCCCATGCGATATGTTGCTGAATTTACTCATAGACAATTGCTGTGACGTTAACATCTATGATTATTGCATCAAAAGTTAGTAATTCTATTATCTGTTCCCCTGGGATTCACAGAGACATCCCACTGGGCACACCACATAATTTCAATGTGGAAATTTGGTGGTAACACTTTATTTTAAGGGTCCGTAATAAACCTTTTATAACGCAATTATAAGGCATTTACAAACAGCTTGCTCACAATATATTAATAATTTCTCCCACATTTGTAAATGATAGTAAGCTAGTATTCACACATGTATATAAAGTTACTTAAACATCCTGTGTTGTGTGCTTGTTTGTTTTTTTACCAGGTACAGAAGGAATGTCTACCAATGTTTTTGACTTTACTAATGGTAAGTAAATGTTTTTTTTTTAATGTGGGAGTAATGATTAGTAAATGGTGAACTCAATTTATTAATGCCTTATAAGTGGTTTTACGACGGACCCTTAAAATAAAGTGTTGCCAATTTGGATCATATTTGGTTGAAATGTTTCTCAATGCGATAAAAAGCACAATACATACATAAGTACATAAGTACAATACACACAATAAGTACATCCAAATTCCAATTGAAAAACGTTTTTATTTTTGGTGTAGTAGTCATTTAATTGTGTTTTCACTGCACTTTCAACCATTTAAAAGCAAAACAATGTTCAAATGGTAATACAATATCTGATATTTTGTATTTATACAACAACTTAATATGCTATCACTGTGCTTCATCTAATAGCACAACCACATGATCTGGATTGCAGTTGAAATTACATTAAAAGTACATAGTGCAATTGATCAATGTTTGAGATTCTGCGCAGATTATTATAGCAATTGTGAAGATGTCCACGGAGCTGTGAGCTTTGCATGCTATCTTCAACATGCACGTATTTTATGAATACATAGGAAGACATTGAAAGGTACAGTAACCCCCTCTCCAGGATCAACGTGTAATTGCTGAAACAAAAAAGATAAGTTTGGAGAAAATAAATGTAGGTGGATGATGGCCATGTTTAGGGTAACAAACTAAAAAGGAAAAAAAGGGCTACATTTGACAGATACTTGGTTATTTAATTAAAAACTTTTTTTTAGGAAGGGGGCCTTTTTCCCTGCTACCTGTGTAAGATGCCCACCTCCCAGGAAGTGTCCCCTTTCCTTACACTTTTATGTACAGTTAAACTAAACTCATTATCATTTGAATAGGCAAGATTTTAAATCCCAAGTCATTTAAATAAAATTCAAGAGCAAATGGTTCACACGCACACACGCAGCAGAATAATCCCATCCCAGTTACATTTGAGCATGGCTCATGAGCCCACCTGTGACACTGCTCGCTCCGTATCCAGGCCCCACAGGTAACAGAGAAGAGCTCGTTACAGAACAAGCATTCTGCATTCCCCTTCTTTTAGGGTGTTTGTTGTGGTTTTTGAACCTGAATAACCTTTTTCTGTGGCACCACATTTATACAGTGGGAATATATACAGTGGAAAGAAAACGCATTTGAACCGTTTAGAATTACCTGGATTTCTGCATAAATTGGTCATTGTCACGATCGTTTGTAGAAGCGAATGTTGAGTTCCACATAATTTATTAATAGTGAAACTTAACAAAAACAACAAACGAACAACGAACCATGACTACAGAGGTGCTACATACACTTACTCAAAATACAATATCCCACAAACCCAGGTGGGAACAGACACTACTTAAATATGATCCCCAGTTAGAGACCACGATTACCAGCTGCCTCTAATTGGGAATCATACAAATCACCAACATTGAAACATGAAAACTAGAACACCCACATAGAAATAATAAACTAGACTAACCCCCCAGTCACGCCCTGACCTACTCCACCATAGAAAATAAGGACTCTCTATGGTCAGGACGTGACAGTCATACATTTTTTTCTGATCTTTATCCAGGTCACAACAAAAGACAAACACAGTCTGCTTAAACTAATAACACACAAACCATTACACTTTTTCATGTCTTTATTGAACACACCGTGTTCACAGTGCAGGTTTGAAAAAAATATGTGAACCCTACGATTTAATTTAGCCTTTATTTAACTTGGCAAGTCAGTTAAGAACAATTTCTTATTTTCAATGACAGCCTAGGAACAGTGGATTAACTGCCTTGTTCAGTGGCAGAACAACAGACTTTTTACCTTGTCAGCTCGGGGATTCGTTCTTGCAACCTTTCCGTTATTAGTCCAACGCTCTAACCACTAGGCTCCCTGCTGCCCCTAATAACAGGTTGACCCTCCTTTGGCAGCAATAACCTCAACCAAACATTTTCTTTAGTTGCAGATCAGACCTGCACAACAGTCAGGAGGATTTTTTTACCATTTCTCTTTACAAAACTGTTTCAGTTCCACAAAATTCTTGGGATGTCTCTCTTGAGGTCATGCCACAGCATCTCGATTGGGTTGAGGTCAGGACTGACTGGGCCATTCCAGAAAGAGTATTTTCTTCTGTTCAAGCCATTCTGTTGTTAATTGACTTCTGTCTTTTAGAGTTGTTGTCCTGTTGCATCACCTAACTTCTGTTGAGCTTCAATTGGTGGACAGATAACCTTACATTCTCCTGCAAAATGTCTTGATAAACTTGGGAATTCATTTTCCCGTCAATGATAGCAAGCTGTCCAGGCCCTGAGGCAGTAAAGCAGCCACAAACCATGATGCTCCCTCCACCATACTTTACAGTTGGGATGAGGCTTTTTTTCTCCACACATAGTGTTGTGTTCCTTCCAAACAACACAAATTTAGTCTGAAGTTTTGGGAACTTCTGTCTTTTAGAGTTGTTGTCCTGTTGCATCAACTAACTTCTATTGAGCTTCTTCCATGGTGGCTTCTTCCATGGTCTCCTCCCATGAACACCATTCTTGTTTAGTGTTTTATTTATTGTAGACTTGTCAACAGAGATGTTAGCGTCTTCCAGAGATTTCCGTAAGTCTTTAGCTGACATTCTAGGTTTCGTCTTAACCTCATTGAGCATTCTGCGCTGTGCTCTTGTAATCATCTTTGCAGGACGGTGTAATGCTCGTCTGTAATGGAAGAAGGTGAGGACCAATGCGCTGCGTGGTAAGTGTCCATATTGATTTCATGGAATAAATGAACACTCAACAGAAAACAATAAAGCGACAACAAACTAAATGAAACAGTCCTGTACGGTGAATACACAAAACACAGAACAGAAAATAATCACACACAACACAAGGGTGAAAACAGGCTACCTAAGTATGGTTCTCAATCAGGGACAACGATTGACAGCTGCCTCTGATTGAGAACCATACCAGGCCAAACACAGAAATCCCAAATCATAGAAAAAAGAACATAGACTGCCAACCCCAACTCACGCCCTGACCATACTAAAGCAAAGGACAAAACAAAGGAACTAAGGTCAGAACGTGACAGTACCCCCCCCCCCCCAAAGGTGTGGACTCCAGCTGCAAAACCTGAACCTATAGGGGAGGGTCTGGGTGGGCGTCTGTCCGCGGTGGCGGCTCTGACACGGGACGTGGACCCCACTCCACCATAGTCTTTGTCCGCCTCTTAACCTGCCTCCGTGGCCTCTTTAGAACGGTGACTCTCGCCGCCAACCTCGGACTGGGGACCCTAGCCACGGGTCCCGAATGGCCGGGAGATTCCGGCAGCACCTGACAGGCAGGAGACTCCGGCAGCTCCGGAGTGAAGTGCGATACCGGCAGCGCTGGAGTGACAGGCGACTCCGGCATCTCCGGAGTGAAGGGCGATTCTGGTAGCACCGGAGTAACGAATGGCTCTGGCAGCTCCTGACTGACAGGCGGCTCTGGCAGCTCCTGAATGACCGGCGGCTCTGGCAGCTCCTGACTGACCGGCGGCTCTGGCAGCTCCTGACTGACGGGCGGCTCTGGCAGCTCCTGACTGGTGGGCGGCTCTGGCAGCTCCTGACTGGCATGCGACTCTGGCAGCTCAGCACAGATGGGCGACTCTGACTGCTCAGGACAGATGGGCGACTCTGGCAGCTCAGGACAGATGGGCGACTCTGGCAGCTCAGGACAGACGGGCGACTCTGGCAGCTCAGGACAGACGGGAGCACCTGTAGGCTGGAGACGGAGAGACAGCCTGGTGTGGGGGGCTGCCACCGGAGGGCTGGTGCATGGAGGATAAACCGGATAGACCGAACCGTGGAGGCACACTGGAGGTCTCGAGCACCGAGCCTGCACAACCCTATCTGGCTGGCAGGGTAGCCTAGTGGTTAGGGCGTTGGACTAGTAACCGGAAGGTTGCAAGTTCAAACCCCCGAGCTCATGAAGTACAAATCTGTCGTTCTGCCCCTGAACAGGCAGTTAACCCACTGTTACTAGGCCGTCATTGAAAATAAGAATTTGTTCTTAACTGACTTGCCTAGTTAAAGAAAGGTAAAAAAATAAATACAAATAAAATAAAAAATTCCCCGTAGCCAGGCCAGTGCAGCGAGGTGGAATGGACCGCACTGGGCTGTGCTGGCGAAGCGGGGGCATCATGCGTAGGGATGGTACCATATACCCCGGCCGTGGAGACGCACTGGAGACCAGATGCGCTGAGCCGGCTTCATGGCACCTTGCTCGATGCCCACTCTAGCCCGGCCGATACGAGGCATTGCTATGTAACAGGGCTATGCCTGCGCCTCACGGCATAACACGGTGCCTGCCCGGTCCACCTCTCTCCATGGTAAGCACGCGGTGTTGGCTCAGGTCTCCTACCTGACTTAGCCACACTCCCCGTGTGCCCCCCCAATAATGTTTTTCTGTTCTGTGTTTTGTGTACTCACCATAGGACTGTTTCGTTTCGTTCATTGTTTTCTGTTGTGTTCATTTATTCTATTAAATCAATATGGAGACTTACCATGCTGCGCATTGGTCCTCACCTTCTTCCATCACAGACGAGCGTTACAGAATCACCCACCACAACCGGACCAAGCAGCGTAGTACCCAGGAGCAGCGGGTTCAAGACTCCTGGACTTGGGAGATCTTGGATGGCAAGGGACCCTGGGTACAGCCGGGAGACTCTCGTCCCAGCTGCGCTGCCGTGCTAGCTCCTCATAATGCCTTGGGGCGGCGATATTCTCCCTTCTGACGTTAACCTAACCCCTATTCTGACCCTAAGCCTGGCCCCTACTCTAAATCTGACCCCTAACCCTGCTAACTGGGGGTTAGCTAGCTATGCTAGCAGACATTGGCTTATGTTAACTAGCTGGATAGCATTTATTTCAACTCAAACTTTATGCACATATTGAATCATGTGTTGTTATATATACACACATATATATATATATATAAATATATATATATTAGTACCAGTCAGTTTGGACACACCTACTCATTCAAGGATTTTCTTTATTTTTTATTATTTTCTACATTGTAGAATAATAGTGAAGTCATCAAAACTATGAAATAACACATATGAAATCACATAGTAACCAAAAAAAGTGTTAAACAAATCCAGATATATTTTATATTTGAGGTTCTTCAAACTAGCCCCCCTTTTCCTTGATGACAGCTTTGTACTGTTGGCATTCTCTCAACCAGCTTCACCTGGAATGCTTTTCTCACAGTCTTGAAGAAGTTCCCACATATGCTGTGCACTTGTTGGATGCTTTTCCTTCACTCTGCAGTCCAACTCATCGCAAACCATCTCAATTGGGGTGAGGTCAGGTGATTATGGAGTACAGGTCATCTGATGCAGCACTCCATCACTCTCCTTCTTGGTCAAATAGCCCTTACACAGCCTGGAGGTGTGTTGGGTCATTGTCTAGTTGAAAAACAAATGATAGTCGCTGTTCCTTTTAGAATATCCATCATTGTCATACAGACAGAGGAAATAACTGTGGCTTGATATCAACGTCAAGATTTATAATCACATTTCTGGTGCCTCATTTAAAACCGTAGCCTAAATCTTACCATAAATATCTGCATGCTCCATTTCTAAAAACAATAAGTGAGCTACATCTTTAAAAAAAATGATTTATAAACTTGGTGCACGCCATAGAGGCCATACCAAAGATGATCTATTATCCAGACAAGATAATTAGGTGGATAAATCTTGATTACTGTGATTGGGTAAGCAGCACAATTTTTGCTATGAATGTGCATGAGAGTGAATGATTAGTATTGATTACTAGTAAAACATGAAAACAACAAATTATAAAATGTCTCAAGATGCCTTAATGTCTCAAGACATTGGTATTTCCAAGATGTGTCTATAGATGTCTTCATTTTTATGTCTTAAGACATTTCTCAAAATGTCTCAAGACATTTCTCAAAATGTCTCAAGACATGGTGATGGCTGGGTATGCAGTAATAGCAGACATACAGTGCCTTGCGAAAGTATTCGGCCCCCTTGAACTTTGCGACCTTTTGCCACATTTCAGGCTTCAAACGTAAAGATATAAAACTGTATTTTTTTGTGAAGAATCAACAACAAGTGGGACACAATCATGAAGTGGAACGACATTTATTGGATATTTCAAACTTTTTTAACAAATCAAAAACTGAAAAATTGGGCGTGCAAAATTATTCAGCCCCTTTACTTTCAGTGCAGCAAACTCTCTCCAGAAGTTCATTGAGGATTTCTGAATAATCCAATGTTGACCTAAATGACTAATGATGATAAATACAATCCACCTGTGTGTAATCAAGTCTCCGTATAAATGCACCTGCACTGTGATCACCCACCACAACCGGACCAAGCAGCGTAGTACCCAGGAGCAGCGGGTTCAAGACTCCTGGACTTGGGAGATCTTGGATGGCAAGGGACCCTGGGTACAGCCGGGAGACTCTCGTCCCAGCTGCGCTGCCGTGCTAGCTCCTCATAATGCCACCTCTCAGCTTTCGCTGCCTCCAGCACTGCCTTGGGGCGGCGATATTCTCCCTTCTGACGTTAACCTAACCCCTATTCTGACCCTAAGCCTAGCCCCTACTCTAAATCTGACCCCTAACCCTGCTAACTGGGGGTTAGCTAGCTATGCTAGCAGACATTGGCTTATGTTAACTAGCTGGATAGCATTTATTTCACCTCAAACTTTATGCACATATTGAATCATGTGTTGTTATATATACACACATATATATATAAATATATATATATATATATATTAGTACCAGTCAGTTTGGACACACCTACTCATTCAAGGATTTTCTTTATTTTTTATTATTTTCTACATTGTAGAATAAAATCAAATCAAAAACTGAAAAATTGTGCGTGCAAAATTATTCAGCCCCTTTACTTTCAGTGCAGCAAACTCTCTCCAGAAGTTCAGTGAGGATCTCTGAATAATCCAATGTTGACCTAAATGACTAATGATGATAAATACAATCCACCTGTGTGTAATCAAGTCTCCGTATAAATGCACCTGCACTGTGATAGTCTCAGAGGTCCGTTAAAAGCGCAGAGAGCATCATGAAGAACAAGGAACACACCAGGCAGGTCCGAGATACTGTTGTGAAGAAGTTTAAAGCCGGATTTGGATACAAACAGATTTCTCAAGCTTTAAACATCCCAAGGAGCACTGTGCAAGCGATAATATTGAAATGGAAGGAGTATCAGACCACTGCAAATCTACTAAGACCTGGCCGTCCCTCTAAACTTTCAGCTCATACAAGGAGAAGACTTATCAGAGATGCAGCCAAGAGGCCCATGATCACTCTGGATGAACTGCAGAGATCTACAGCTGAGGTGGGAGACTCTGTCCATAGGACAACAATCAGTCATATATTGCACAAATCTGGCCTTTATGGAAGAGTGGCAAGAAGAAAGCCATTTCTTAAAGATATCCATAAAAAGTGTTGTTTAAAGTTTGCCACAAGCCACCTGGGAGACACACCAAACATGTGGAAGAAGGTGCTCTGGTCAGATGAAACCAAAATTGAACTTTTTGGCAACAATGCAAAATGTTATGTTTAGCGTAAAAGCAACACAGCTCATCACGCTGAACACACCATTCCCACTGTCAAACATGGTGGTGGCAGCATCATGGTTTGGGCCTGCTTTTCTTCAGCAGGGACAGGGAAGATGGTTAAAATTGATGGGAAGATGGATGGAGCCAAATACAGGACCATTCTGGAAGAAAACCTGATGGAGTCTGCAAAAGACCTGAGACTGGGACGGAGATTTGTCTTCCAACAAGACAATGATCCAAAACATAAAGCAAAATCTACAATGGAATGGTTCAAAAATAAACATATCCAGGTGTTAGAATGGCCAAGTCAAAGTCCAGACCTGAATCCAATCGAGAATCTGTGGAATGAACTGAAAACTGCTGTTCCCAAATGCTCTCCATCCAACCTCACTGAGCTCGAGCTGTTTTGCAAGGAGGAATGGGAAAAATTTCAGTCTCTCGATGTGCAAAACTGATAGAGACATACCCCAAGCGACTTACAGCTGTAATCGCAGCAAAAGGTGGCGCTACAAAGTATTAACTTAAGGGGGCTGAATAATTTTGCACGCCCAATTTTTCAGTTTTTGATTTGTTAAAAAAGTTTGAAATATCCAATAAATGTCGTTCCACTTCATGATTGTGTCCCACTTGTTGTTGATTCTTCACAAAAAAATACAGTTTTATATCTTTATGTTTGAAGCCTGAAATGTGGCAAAAGGTCGCAAAGTTCAAGGGGGCCGAATACTTTCGCAAGGCACTGTACTTCAAAGTAAAAGATCAACTGTCTTGATGTTCACCTGTTAAATTAGTCTGTTGGCTAAACCGCATTGACTATGCGATCACATACAGAAAACTAGAAATATATAGCCTATCTATTTACATAGGCTCAATTAAATGAGAGACGCTAATTTGTTGCACGGTTACTACGGGAATATGAAACCATCACAGCCAGAAAAAGTGAGGAATTTATTCTGCAAGGGTTCTGAAAATAAAATAAATAGGAAATATAATCCTACGTCCAATTATTTTAGATTGGGGGGCTTAATGAGGAACTCAATCCCAAACCTTCGATCTCAGATCTTTATTTTATTATATGGCCATGTTTTGATTTATTTTTCTGAATATTGTTTTGCCTTTGAACAAGTCATGTGAGCATTGCTTTGAAGAAAATGGGCCCCATCTACAATACATGGCCAAATGAGTAGATTTGGCTATTTCAGCCACACCCATTGCTGAAAAGTGTATAAAATCGATCACACAACCATGCAATCTCCATAGCCTAACATTGGCAGTAGAATGGCCCATACTGAAGAGCTCAGTAACATTAAACGTGGCTCTGTCATTAGATCCACCTTTCCAACAAGTCAGTTCGTCAAATTTCTGCCCTGCTAGAGCTATCCCAGTCAACTGTAAGTTCTGTTATTGTCAAGTGGAAACTTCTAAGAGCAACAATGGCTCAGCTGCGAAGTGGTAGGCCACACTTGCTCACAGAATTAGACCGCTAAACCGCGTAGCGCGTAAAAACCGTCTGTCCTCAGTTGCAACACTCACTATCGAGTTCCAAACTGCCTCTGGAAAAAACATCAGCACAAAACCTGTTAAATGGGTGCTTTATGAAATGGATTTCCATGGCCGAGCAGCCGCACACAAGCCTAAGATCACCATGTGCAATGTCAAGCTTCGGCTAGAGTGCTGTAAAACTGGGGAGAGAGGTGCGAGAAAGAGTGTCAAAGACAGAAAGAGAAAGAGGTAAGAACAGAGGAGCAGGGAAGACAGCATATGATTAATTAATTACAGTGCTACAATTCAGTGCTACAATTCTCTCAGGTCATCACAATTACATAACAGTGTCTCTAGTGGTGTCTCCTAACCAGCCTTGGGCCCCCAGTTGGCCTGAAGGTTATTTTAAGAGCAGGTGAGGTGGCGATGACGAGACTGTGGGTTGGCATCCTCTCTCACATCAAAACATATCTGCAGACGAGATAGAATAAAAAAAATCATCAATCATCACAAAACTGACCTTGGATCATTAACTCTGGGAATACTACATCTCTATCTGTATTTCAATGTAAAGCATCGCTTTAATAATACTTCCTGTTGACCTGACCAAGTGACCTCTCACCTCTGATCATGATGTGCCCTCTATGTGTCATGCAGTTCAGATGCAGGAGGGGTTCACCGACACAGCTGATATAACCTAGAGGATTTAGGGAGAAGGAGGAGAGGGATGAAGTGAAGGAGACTGTTATTGAGAAAACAAGGTAGTTACAGAGACTGTTCAACAGGAATGTGTGTGTGGGACCTCACCTGGTGTCCACAATCAGTGGCTGCAGGGTACATTATACTGAAAAACATGCACAGACATGCGAGGCAAACAATATGGCATAGTTATATAAATAGAAATAATGAAGTGTCTTAACTATTCTCCATGGTTGGTCCTCTGAACTATTATTTGAAGGTGGAAGGAGCCACAGTTATACAACTGAGCCTGCTTATTGCACAACACAATTCATCAGATTGATACATGAATGCATAGGTGTGGGTTATAGGGTGTCTAATTGTTCTAAATCTTTTCAATATGGGTGACTCTTAAAATAGCCTGTTTTGTTTTTGTACAGACATCACCCTTACCTAAACAGCATCCTCACCTGAGAAGTAGAAATCAATGGGAGATAAACTGGGAATTGGATAACTGCAGTTGACATAGCTAAGTAAATGAAAGAATACTCTTATTGCAATATGGATGGCTCTTAAAAGTGCCTTTGGTTGTTGGTTGTGCATAGTGTAGTCTGTGGTGTTGCCAGGGAACAGCACCCTATTTGAAAAAGTAGCAGGTGAATATCTCCTGCACACGGATTGCCTCATTGTTAGACCCCATCCTTGAAACATCACGCAGAGCAGCAGACCTCTCCTCTTGCACATGGCGGCAAGCTGCAGATCCCCTCCTGGTCCTCATGTGTTATGCAGGACACAGGTTGCCTTCACACACGCCTGATTTCCCCCACGAGGCAGTCCAAGATGGCCCTGGTCACCCAACTGTGCAGTGCCCTAAACTGTAACTTTAGGCAATCGTTTTTAAGGAATCTACAGTCTGTAGGAATATGGAAGAAAATGTCATTATTAGACTTTTACATCACCAGGTCATTGTGGACTACTAAAGTATAATATCTCTTATAACAAATCATGATAACATTTGATAGATAGATGCATGTGCACATACGTGCATGTGTAGCATGTGAAGAGAGCAGGATCATATCAAGGATAGCATCACAAATTAATACAGTATCTGCCTTATCCAGCATATCCTACTCTCTCCCTTCTTTTACAGTTGGAGCGGCTATCCTTTCACCCTCCTCCATGGCTGTTAGCTACCTACCAACAAATGCATTTGGAGTTTATTTTTTACAATGATAAATACATCAAGATAGCTAGCTAATATGAAGTTTGGTAGCTTGTGATATTTAATTCAGCTATACAGTATGTAAAGTTGTCTATATAACTAGCTAACTATATTAGCAGCTCATTTTAGTTAGCCTGCACTGTAGCCAGTTAGCTAATAATACATCGTTGTTTTTTTAAATTTTCGAAAAGTATTTAATTACTTGAATAGGTTCTCCAAGCCATGTGGAGAACCTATTCATTTAATAACCAGACCTTCATACACATGCGCTATGCTTTATTCTTGATGCACAACCAACTGCTGCTAACTATATGCTGCCATATTCTGCCAGCACCGCCACAAGCGAGCCATTCTGAGCGGTCGAAGCGGCACGCAACAATTTACGGTGTGCTAGTGTACAGGAGCCGTAAAGTGGTGGCTTTGAGGTGCTGATTATCACAAATGGCAGCTTTTTAAGATATGAGGGTATGCAGAATAATTGCAATACTATACTTTCTCTTGTTGACTTGTTTAGGCCTACTTATTTTGAATGTTTTATAGACAAATATTGGACACTGCAAATGCTCCTTCGTCACTCAGACACACAATAGCCTATACTAGTGGACATAACTTTATCTTGACATCTACTTCAATATTAATAACACTTCTGGTCATTATAGAGTTCCTCATTCAAACAATATTTTTGGAAGGCATGTTGTGTGGTGCTAAAATTACTATTGAGAACTTGCGTTGGATTTGTTGTACTTCATTAAATTGGTATTCATACATTAGTCAAAAAAAGAGAACCACAGAATTAGAGTGCAACCACAGAATCTCAGACAATGTGCATATGCACACTTTTTAAACAGGCAGCCGTTAGTGCCTCACATAGGAAATGGTTGCAATAACCTTTCGAAATATTCATTTTCGTCTGTAAACATGAATTAACGTTACGTTCGTAACCATAACATTCATAATAAGGTACAACCATTTTACATAGCACACATCATGTCGCTGTTCCTTTTCAATGACGACTACCCAGCAGACGTCATCACGATTGGGAGAGCAGCAACGCACCGCAGTTGTACCGCGTGGAAGCTCGGCATGAATTCCCCGGTGCAGAACAGAAGGCTACGGATTGTTTCTCACGTAAGCAATAGCTCGTAGATGTAAAGTTATTCGTCTTTAACGGATTGCTTCAAGTATTGACCTAATTTAACATATTTATTTGCAATAATGGCGCTTTCCATTGCAACTGTATGGACAAGGTGCGTCACCGTTCTCTTTGTATTCTGCGCGATGTGGGGAATTGCTTTGTCCATTAATCGCTACTCTATTCCCGAGGAAATGCAAGAGGGTTCCGTTGTTGCAAACCTGGCTACAGATTTGGGACTTGACCTTCGCACTCTGATAACACGCAAGGCAAAGCTTGACATCATCCACAGAAACAAATATTTGGACATTAACAAAGAAACGGGAGACCTGTTCATACTTGAAAAGATAGATCGGGAATATATATGCTCGAGCAAGACAACGTCTTGTTTTCTGAAAATGGATGTCATATTTGAAAATCCCATTCGAATTTTTAACATTGAGCTTGAAATTATGGACATAAATGACAATGCACCGGTCTTTCGAAGGGAGACAATGCACTTGGATATTTCAGAATCTACCGCTGCAGGAGAGAGATTCTCTTTGACAAATGCTGTGGATGCAGATGTCGGTGCGAATTCTATTAAGACTTACTATTTAAGCGAAAGCAAGTCTTTTATAATTGACATACAGACGGGAAGCGATGGATCTAAATACGTAGATTTGGTTCTCAACAGTAATTTAGACAGAGAGGAACAGGCGGTTCATAATTTAATACTAACCGCTGTAGATGGCGGGGTCCCTGCACGCTCAGGCACAGCCAGTATCATCGTTAGGGTTCTGGATATCAATGACAACGCCCCTTTTTTTAACCAGCCGATATATGCTATTAATGTAACAGAGAACTCCCCAATTGGAACTCTAGTAATGACCTTGAACGCAACAGACTTGGACGAGGGCACTAACGCAGAGATGATATATTCATACACGTTATATACATCCGAGAAGACACAAGAAAAGTTCTCTCTAAATTCGAATACAGGGGAAATAAAGGTGAAGGATGTTATTGATTTTGAGGAGAGCCACAGTTTCGATATATATATTCAAGCCAGAGACCAAGGATCTAATTCGTTATCCGGAGATTGTAAAATAATGGTATTTATTACCGATCTGAATGACAACTATCCCGAGGTTACCATTAAATCTTTTAAAAGCACGCTCAAGGAAGATGTTGCCATGGGAACATTAATAGCAGTGATCAGTATAAGCGACAGGGACTCTGGGGACAACGGTGAAGTTGAGCTCACTTTGAACCAACAAACATCCCTACCTTTCGTTCTTAATAAGTCTTCGGAGGATTATTTTGCTCTGCATGTTTCAGAACCACTGGACCGTGAGACAATTCCAAGATATGAAATCACTTTCATAGTCACAGACAAAGGAACACCTCGCTTATCTGACAATGAGACAATCACCTTGGAGATACTGGATGTCAACGATAACTCGCCAATATTCCCCCAGTCGTTCTACACAATCCATGTTGTGGAGAACAACGTCCCCGGCGCACTGTTGACGTCACTCAGTGCTTTCGACCCGGACCTCCATGAGAACCAGTATCTGGTGTATTTTATCATGGAGAAGGAGATCATTAACACATCTATGTCCATGCTTTTCTCTATTAATCCAGAGAATGGCAACCTTTACGCTCTGAAGACCTTTGACTTTGAGAGGGAGAGGGAGTTTCTTTTCCACATAGAGGCCAGAGACTCTGGGGTACCTCCACTGAACAGCAATGTGACAGTTCACATCATCATTCTGGATCAGAATGACAACACCCCGCTCATAGTGTCACCTTGGCGTGCGCAGGGCTCGGTTATTGAAGAGGTGATACCGAGGTCCACTGATAAAGGATTTCTAGTTGCCAAAGTAATCGCCATTGACGCAGACTCATTACAGAATTCACGGGTCACATATCAGCTTCTACAGATCAGTGACTCTAGCCTCTTCAGTCTAGATCAATACAATGGGGAGATCCGTACCACAAGAATGTTCAGCTATAGGGACCCCCGTCATCAGAGGCTGGTTGTTGTCGCCAAAGACAATGGAGACCCTGCTCTTTCCGCTACAGTCACCATCAAGATATCAACAGTAGAACACATGGTGACACCATTCTCAGAAACTACTGAGTTGCCTTTGGAATATGACTTGTTCACAGACTTAAATCTGTATTTGGTCATTGGTTTGGGCTCAGTATCCTTTCTGCTATTGATCACCATATTGGTGGTCATCGTGCTGAAGTGTCAGAAACCGAAGCCCTTGAAGATGCCTCCTGCTATGAATATGAATCTGAACAGTCTAAATAGGAACAGTATGATCAGCAGAAACAGTATCATCAGCCAGAGGAGCTCTACCATAGCCGATTCCACCCTCATCTCCAGTGATGCCTACTGGTACAGCCTGTTTCTCGCAGAAACCAGGAAAGGCAAGGTGGTTGTCAGACAGCCTATAGTACCGAAGGGAGCAGGCTACTTTGTGTCCAGTATACCCAGAAGCACAGGGCCTACAGAGACCAGCGACTCAAGAGCATCCACGCTACAGGTATGTGCACCTCTGAGATGGAGGCCCGGAGCAGTTTTCCTCTGACATATACTTCCTTATATGAAATGCACACTCTTCCTTCCTTCATGTAATCACACATCTGACAAGGTTGGATTGATGAAAGCAGTAGCCTTTCTTTCATAGAGACTATCATGTGTCACTGATTACATGAATGAAGGATGCATTCAAATACTATTCAAACAGGGCCTTGTTTTGTTAAAAAAAAATGTTTTTATACAAGAGCCACCTCTGCATTATTTTTGAGACCAAAGCCACCTCTGCCGGTTCCTATGCGTGTCCTCTGCACATTCTTCAGACTGCCCGTTTGACCACCTTTACACAATCATATTCCACTGAGAGGAGGAGCCTAGAGACCCTGTGTCACCTCAGTGCAGCTCTCATCCTTTTATGTATACTGACAGGTTAAACTCCAGTTAATGGACCAATACAGTAGTACTGTACTACTTATCTGACCAGGGTTTAGTTTGGTTTTAAATAAATCCTGTATGTATTTTGCCGAAATGTCCTCTATGCATGGGATATCTGCAGGTTTTCTAGTGTTTCGCTAAGGGATGCTGTGAGTAGCATTGCTCCTGTACCTGTTGAGTTCCAGTAATTGCACTACCGCTAGTTAGCATTGGCCCGTGGAACTAACGCTAACTTTCTTTATACAGCACACATACACATAGCATCCACAAGTTCACCAGACTCTGGGAAAGTAGAACAAGAATATCACTGTATCCATTTAAGCTCTGTTCCAGTCCTGTGGTGTATGAACACAGCTAGGCTATTACTGTGTAAGTGTTATGCAGACATAACAGAAAAACTTATTTGCTTTTAATTTGCCCTGCAGTCATTCACTCTACTGGGGTTTGGCTCAGTTCGCTTATTTAAGTCATTGAGCCATGCTAATTCCCAAGTCATGTTAGTGCCACTTCCTTTCATTCTTTGCTTGCAGTTCATGCAATTTTAATAACAAAAAATAGCTTTCCAAGAACGTCTGTCTGCTGTTGTCTCAGACACTACAACTCTCTGAGCTGAATTGCACAAACCAGGACCGGGGTTTATGTCATAATAAAACTAACCTGGGGGAAAATAATGGACTCATGTGAGCTCTATACAGTATAATGGGACTGCCAGTGTAGGCTAAACATTGTATGACATTGTTAGTTTATTCTAATTCCTTTTGTGTTGATGTGTTTGTCTGTGTGCATTGTCTTTTCCAGGTCCAGTAAGAGGCTAACCTTGTCTAACTGAAGTACTGTTTTAATTTTAGCTCGGACTTAGGGACAAGGCAGTCTCCTCTCTATTGTACTGACATGACATGAAAACAAACAAGAGATTTGGATTGGATTAGTGGATCTTGTGTTTTGGAAAAGTGTGTGTGTGTGTGTGTGTTGGACTCTGACCATTGAACCTGTCTCTTTTTCTGTTCTAAAGTACTCAAAATGAAAGGAAGCCCATTCTACAGCTGGAGGTATGCTGGTTGCTGGTAACATGATGTAGGAGCACTGATTGGTGTAGCTCAATCTAGAATTGTGTTTCTCTCAATTTTTTCTGTGCAAGTGTCGCTGTCCTGCTCTAATGATAGGTCTAATTGTCACTTTATCACCCCTAACGTGGGTTTGACTCTGTGTGGGCAGAGTCCAGTCTCCTTTGTAAAAGGGGGCATGGATTATAAAATGTCAGCAAAGAGCCAACATACATTGATTTCCAGAGAGGATGCAGAGAGAGGGTTGAATTCCTGGTCTCTTTCTCTATCCCTTTCCCTATTTGTTTTCTGTCCCCTCCCCTGACACACACGGCACACTCTTCTTCCCATTGACCTTCATTGTGATGCATCTGTGATTAGATTGGGAAACCAATCACTGACAGCTGAGATTAGGCCCAAAGTGGCTGCCAGGTCAGAGCAGTAATGACAATATGTGGTTTGTTTGGCAGAGACTCAGGGTAAAGTGCTAATTAGCACAGATAAAGGATAGGATTAAGGTATGCACTATCTTGTTCCAAAGCTCAGTGTGCACACCACCTTCCAAGCAGCGGCTGCATCCAGCCCCTCTGTCACACCCACACACATCCCTGCATATTTTGGCTCTGCCCCTGCTCCCCAGCAGCCACATCTTATCATTGGCACAATAAAGGGAGAAATAATGAAATGATGAGCTGCTCAATGCCTGTCGGCCACTGTCTAACACAGACTAAAGGTGGCCTCCATAGACATATTACCTGTAGCCCTGCACGTATGCGCGCGCACACACACACACACACACACACATAAACAATTGCACTAAAGTAGTTCAAACACCAGCTTGCCTATCCTTCACTCCTACAGACTGTGATGTGCATGTCTCTATGGTACATCTCCCTTTCTGTTGCTCTATTTTTGTCATTTGTTTGGTTTTATTCAAATTTCACTTGCTTGCTTTTTAATCTGACCTAGATGCACATGATAGATCCATTCTGAAATTTGGCCATTCTGTAATTTCTCAATTCCTGTGGGGACAATAAAAGATAATGATTTGAGAAATAGCCCATGTAGACTTTACCATGCACACCTCCTTGCATAATCCAGAGGCATGTTAATTGTTTATGACCGTAAAAGTAAGCAACTTGGTATCTAATGCCCACCCATGTTCGATTGATGGTGGAAATAACCAGTCAAGCCCCAGTTGGTGATCTTAACAGTTGCATGAATTGTGACTCCTTATAGGCTGTCAGTCAAGCTGATCCCCCTCCTCTCTCCACCTCCTATTGGCTGACTGTGTTTTCTATTTATTGGCAGGATTCCAGGGCCAGCAGTGACCTGCCATGATGTCCTCAATCTGGGGTATTCGGCTGCAGAACGTTCAAAGAAGTTAAGAGTGACCAACACCCCTCCTTCAATCACTGGGATCCAACAGTTACCTCTGGGGGCAGCTCGTCGAACCCTCTGCCCAAACATACCACACCAACCACCTCAGCAACTGTAGACTACCTTTATCATCTTCCATCAAGCATGAATCTGCATGGCTACATCAACAGGTACTTGTATTTAGAAAATATCATAAAGAAGAAAGGATGAAGAAAGGAAGAAAGGAACATCAAACACAATGTTCCTTTCCACATTGGACTGATGTCATTATGCATATAGCACCCTCCCTGGGACTTTTGACTGTAAATGTGGGACCAGGCACTCAATATCTTCCAAAATCCTACCGTACCTCTCCAAGAAACACATTACACAAAAGGGATATTCTGTTTAGTCCTTGTGAGGGTTCCTCATCATTGTGATGTCAATGCATTATTGGGGTATGTGTGAGAGGTCACAATATGGTCAATGCCATAACTCTGTTAGCTTGTGAAATAACTATCTTTGTTTATCTGTGAATGTGTAGTGTGCATAGATAACTTTTGTACATTTTGTTTAGAAATAATACTAAAGTTTTTCATCATTTGGCTTTCTAGACCTTACCAATTTTCTTGAATGTGTTGAATTATGTTTTTGACTCTGAACATCAGCCTATGTTATGGGATTATTTATCTCCTGAGACATGGTATGGGATGTGCATGTTGAGTTGGTAACAAGATAAATCAAGACCTCATACCTGTCATTCAATGAGCCAGGCAGGAGAGAAGTACCCCATCTTACTCCACTTCACATTGCAGACAGAGATAGCTAGTATATTCTCACGGTTTAAATCTTCATGATCACATTTGACACTGACGCTATATTTAGTATATTTTGATGAGAAACATTTCCTGCTCAGCATGTGTGTGTGTGTATGTATATATATATATATATATATAAGCACAGACTATAATTCATTTTTTGTGTGAGAATCATGTCCAAGGAAAAACTCAGGACAGCGAGAAATACCCAGATTTAGTTCCTACCTGCCTAAGCAGGACAATATGAGGGTCAAATGTAGCCAACACTGTATGTAGAATATCTGAGGCACTAAAGGGGTTCACTTTACAACAATTTATCATACCTCTGTCTGAGCCTTCTCAACTAAGCTCCACAGGCCTCTGGCAGGATCCAATTACTGTAACACTTACTCCATCCCACACTCCCAGTGTCCCTGTCACTGTGAACAAACCTCAGAGAATCAGCTAAAGGAGAATTCAGTGTTAAACAGGAAGCTTAGAGGAAGAAACCATGTGTACTTTATATAAGAAATGTTACTATATTAACTTTAAAAAATAAGACTGTTTAAAAAAAAGATTTATTGTTGTATATTTGAAATGTATTTATGTTGGCATGGTGCAATACAATACTCTGGCCATGTTTTTAAAGTTTACAATGTTTTATGAATTGTCATGTTTTTATTGGATATTTTGACCTAACAATTGTTAACACTGCTTTTTATGTGACTTATTCAAGTACATTGTGTAGCCTACTGTATGACATTTGTATTGCAATACATCATTCAAATATTTTATCTGACACAGTGTACAGACAAACAATCTAAATTATTTCATGAAATGTGAATGTAGCGCTCCCCTGATTAAGAATTTAGCCAAAATGTTATTTTAAATTTATAGACAGAGTATCTCTTCTCCCAGCAATACCCTGAAGTGCAGAGATTTAATGCAAGGCATTAGGTCTTAGAAATGAGAAACTAGAACAGACAGCAGTATATACACGTCACAATGAAGGGAAAGGGCCAAAAGAAGGAGAGAGAGAGATAAGGAGAAAGAATCTGAAGACGAGTGAGACAGAGAGGGGGTTCCTTTGACGCCAGTGCATGTCATGAATGACCTTAAAGGCCCTGCACTCACAATCCATCCAGTCTTCATTTGAAATGAAATACTGAACTTAAATAATTCTGTATATATCTCAATCATATAGGTTTAATGGGAAAAACAATAAGCTATTCCTATTCACAGTGATTTCCACTGAATCCAGATCTGGCTACACCACTCATCTACCACAGGCTGCAGTGAAGTCATAGTTTGAAGTGCTAATTAACTCTCCAATTCTCTCTTTATCAGTCTCTTCCTATTTAAAGCCCTGTGTGAATCATGACCTCACCTCCCGTCACAATGTGAGGTCACTGTTTGGGTCTGAGGGTTGATGGTGTTGGACACAGCTGTTTGATTGATACACTAATGATGTGGGCGCTGCCTGCTCTGCCTGTGGGGAGAATATGCTACCTGAGCCTTGTATGAAGACACATTTATTACACATTTTAGGCAACAGAAAATATGAAACTAAATTCAGACGTCATGAGCGCTTTATGGGTCTCCTGTATTATACCAGTACATGTGACTTGAGGAGAATGAGATGATGGTTCTTAATCCAGATTCAAGTCATGATTATCGCAAGGGATAAGATGTAATCTGGATTCATTTAGATCCCAGGCATTTGGAGAAAATCTCCCAAGCAGCCAGTGGCTGGGTGATTGGCTGATATGACCTGAGACCTTAAGCTCTACTTTGACAGTGGAAGGGATTTAAAACCTGTATCGGCGTATCTACTTTGTACTTTTTTTAAAATACAATATACTTTTTATATCTGACGTAATCTCTGCACTTGGCTTGATGGTACAGGAGGGTGTCTGTGGTGCTTGCTTAAGTATCACGCAGATCATGTCTGTTTCTGTTGTGTAGCTACACTGCTTATTCCTGCATTATGATTATATGGTCTGACTGTATCTGCCTCCCTTTCTGTAGGGCTTCCTGTGTTATTTATAGGTGGGTGGGGGGCGGGGACACAACCCACAACGCTGATTGGCAGATGTGAGTTAAAAAGTGAGTGAGAGAGAATGGCATTGCATACATTTTTTTATTCAAAAACAGTTTGGATGTTGTTTCTGTTGCTTAAATGTCCTGCTTGTAGATGCTGGTGTCAATAAAGCTTTAAGATATGTGGTTCTGTGGGTCCCTTTCTTTCTGAAGGCCATTATTGAAGTTATCGGTGTTGTTAGGATACTTAAATTGTCAGACATTGATGATGACCCAGTTTCTCACTTCGGTACTCCATGCTAAATCAAGGAGATTGAGTATTAAACTGAGGGAGAAGTTAATATGAAGGAAGTATCAGGTAGAAACACAGCTTTCCTGGTGATTTTCTTCTTATCTTAAAGACTGCCCACACGGCACAGTGAAACACTGATGGATGATCTCCATTGTGACGGCACAGAGACAGAGCCTCTACCCTGCAGTCCGCTGCAAACGATTGATGGGAGTGGCTGGTTGCCAGGAACCACCCGGCACCTAGGAAATGGTTGCTATGACAACCACACCACCTTCCTGTGATTACGTTGGAGGGGATTATCATGAACACCCTGCTTTCTATTTTGTCTCCATCGTTCCCTCTCTCCTTTTGGCTGTTCTGTCCCTCTTGCTCTCTCTCTCTCTAATTGAATGTTTCTGCCGTGTGACTGCCTTTGCACAAAATATTTCAGAAATCATGACACAATCTCTTGGGCACTGATAATGAAGTAATCTTCAGTTCATACTAACTATTGTTTGACACTCCAGTATTTCAGTAATCATATTCTAACCCCTGCAGAGTGCTCCAGTTACAACGGTCAGCACCTTCTATATGTAGTACCAACCCCCACAAACCTCTGCTGTCTTGCTCTCCCTCTCTCTATCGCCAACCATTCTCAGTCGCTTTCTCATACATACATACATATGCATGTGCACTGACATACATACCAATATGCTGAGCTGCACACAAGCAAGTACGTGTGTGCCCACACACACACACAACATTCCTCTTTCAATCGGCAGCATTTTTCTCAATGATAGCTCTTGAGGTTCAGCACCATGGATAGCGACCCACCTCAAACTCCTATTGCTATGGAGACATGCTGTGCCACGATAGAGATAAAGAGAGAGAGCTCGAGGGAGAGTTCATATCTGTCAGCAAGACATCATACATTAATTGCAAGGAACATGTACCCTGCCAACCCCATATTCAAAAATGTCCATGCCTGGAAAATGTTACATAGTCACACATACATGCAAATAATAGGCTAATTTTCTAGCAACTGAAGAATGAATTGTTGTTTTTCTTACACTGGACAAAGATAACTACATTATGACAACAGATTATATACAGTACAGTGGCAAGAAAAAGTATGTGAACCCTTTGGAATTACCTGTATCTCTGCATAAATTGGTCATAAAATTTGATCTGATCTTCATCTAGGTCACAACAGACAAACAGTCTGCTTAAACTAATAACACACAAACAATTACACATTTTAACGTCTTTATTGAAAACACCATGTAAACATTCACAGTGCAGAGTGGAAAAAGTATGCAAATCCTTGGATTTAATAACTGGTTGACCCTCCTTTGGCAGCAATAACCTCAACCAAATGTTTTCTGTAGTTGCGGATCAGACCTGTACAACGGTCAAGAGGAATTTTCGACGATTCCTCTTTACAAAACTGTTTCAGTTCACCAATATTCTTGGAATGTTTGGTGTGAACCGCTCTTTTGAGGTCATGCCACAGCATCTCAATAGGGTTGAGGTCAGGAGTCTGACTGGGCCACTCCAGAAGGGGTATTGTTTTTCTGTTGATTTACTTCAGTGTTTTGGGATGTTGTCCTGTTGCATCACTCAACTTCTGTTGAGCTTCAATTAGAGGAGAGATAGCCTTACATTCTCTGGCAAAATGTGTTAATAAACTTGGGAATATTTTTTTCCGGCGATGATAGCAAGCTGTCCAGGCCTTAAGGCAGACTTTTTTTCTCCACACATAGTGTTGTATGTTCCTTCCAAACAACACAACTTTAGTTTCATCTGTTCACTGAATATTTAGCCAGTAGCATTGTGGAACATCCAGGTGCTCTTTTGCTAACTTCAGACGTGCAGCAATGTTTTTTTTGGACAGCAGTGGCTTCTTCCGTGGTGTCCTTCCATGAACACCATTCTTGTTTAGTGTTTTACGTATCGTAGACTCGTCAACAGAGTTAGCATGTTCCAGAGATTTCTGTAAGTATTTAGCTGACACTCTAGGATTCTTCTTAACCTCATTGAGCATTCTGTGCTGTGCTCTTGCAGTCATCTTTGCAGGACGGCCACTCATAGGGAGAGTAGCAACAGTGCTGAACTTTCTCCATTTATAGGCAATTAGTTTTACCGTGGACTGATGAACATCAAGGCTTTTAAAGATATTTTTGTAACCCTTTCCAGCTTTATACAAGTCAACCATTTTTAATCTTAGGTCTTCTGAGATCTCTTTTGTTTGAGCCATGGTTTACATCAGTCAATGCTGCTTGTGAATAGCAAACTCCAATTGTGAGTGTTTTTTATAGGGCAGGGCAACTCTAAACACCATCTCCAATCTCGTCTCATTGATTGGACTCCAGTGTAGCTGACACCTGACTCCAATTAGCTTTTGGAGAAGTCATTAGCCTAGGGGTTCACACACTTTTCCCAACCTACAGTACACTGTGATTGTTTAAATTATGTATTCAATATAGACAAGAAAAACACAAAAATCTGTGTGTTATTAGTTTAAGCACACCATCTTTGTCTATTGTTATGACTTAGATGAAGTTCAGATCAAATTTGATGACCAATTTATGTAGAATTTCAGGTAATTCCAAAGGGTTCACATACCTTTTCTTACCACTTGGCATTTTTCCTATTTTGTTGCACTACAACCTGTAATTTAAATAGATTTTTATTTTTATTTCATGTAATGGACATACACAAAATTGTCCAAATTGGCAAAGTGAAATGAAAATTATAACTTTTCTTTTTTTAAACGGAAAAGTGGCGTGTGCATACGTATTCACCCCCTTTACTATGAACCCCCTAAAAAATATTGGGTGCAACCAATTACCTTCAGAAGTCACATAATTAGTTAAATAAAGTCCCCCTGTATGCAATCTAAGTGTCACATGATCTGTCACATGATCTCACTATACCTGTTCTGAAAGGGCCCAGAGTCTGCAACACCACTAAGCAAGTGGCACCACCAAGCAAGTTGCACCATGAAGACCAAGGAGCTCTCTAAACAGGTCAGGGACAAAGTTGTGGAGAAGTACAGATCAGGGTTGGGTTCGAAAAAAAATATCCGAAACTTTGTACATCCCACGGAGGACCATTAAATCCATTATTTAAAAAATGAAAAGAATATGGCACCATAACAAACCTGCCAAGAGAGGGCTGCCCACCAAAACTCACAGACCAGGCAAGGAGGGCATTAATCAGAGAGGCAACAAAGAGACCAAAGATAACCTTGAAGGAGCTGCAAAGCTCTGCAGCGGAGATTGGAGTATCTGTCGTTTAAGCCATACACTCCACAGAGCTGGGCTTTATGGAAGAGTGGCCAGAAAAAAACATTGCTTTAAAGAAAAAAATAAGCAAACACGTTTGGTGTTTGCCAAAAGGCATGTGGGAGACTCCCCAAACATATGGAAGAAGGTAAAATGGTCAGATGAGACACAAATGTAGCTTTTTGGCCATCAAGGAAAATTCTATGTCTGGCACAAACCCAACAGCTCTCAGTACCCTGAGAACACCATCCCCACAGTGAAACATGGTGGTGGCAGCATCATGCTGTGGGGATGTTTTTCATCTGCAAGGACTGGGAAACTGGTCAGATTTGAAGGAATGATGGATGATGCTAAATACAGGGAAATTCTTGAGGGAAACCTGTTTCAATCTTCCAGAGATTTGAGACTGGGACGGAGGTTTACCTTCCAGCAGGAAAATTACCCTAATCATACTGCTCTAAAGCAACACTCGGGTGGTTTAAGGGGAAACATTTAAATGTCTTGGAATGACCTAGTCAAAGCCCAGACCTCAATCTAATTGAGAATATGTGGTCTGGCTTAAAGACTGGGAAGAATGGGCAACAATCCCAGTGGCTACATGTGCCAAGCTTATTGAGACATACCCCAAGAGACTTGAATAGTTACGCATGCTCAAGTTTTCTGTTTTATTGTCTTATTTCTTGCTTGTTTCACAATAAAAGATATTTAGCATCTTCAAAGTGGTAGGCATGTTGTGTAAATCAAATGACACAAACCCCCAAAATATACATTTTAATTCCAGATTGGAAGGCAACAAAATAGAAAACTGCAAAGGAGGGTGAATACTTTCGCAACCCACTGTATATCAAGAACCCCAATAGTTTGCCCAGTACTCACTGTCTATATTAGCTTCCTCTTTGTGGGGGTAAGCCTACACATTCGTAAAGCTACTTTGTCATATCTTAATTGTCTAAGTTGAAGCCTACCAGTTATTGTATTGAATCAATGGTTTATGACCTGACAGGTTGCGGCTCGTTGTACATAATTTATGTAGCCACATATTAAAATGACAAAAGTTGCATATGACATGCCCACTGTCATGTCTTATTATGTCTGTTCCTGTCCTTTCTCTTCACTCTGTCTCTCTCTGCTGGTCTTATTAGGTTACCTTCTCTTTCTCTCCTTCTCCAGCTGTTCCTCATCTCCCCTAACTAGCTCATTCACCCTTTCCCCACCTGTTCCCTTTTTTCCCTCTGATTAGGTCTCTATTTCTCTCTCTGTTCCTGCTACTTTCGGTGTCAGATTCTCGTTTGTGTTTCTCATGCCAGAAGCAAGCTATCGTCTCGTTTGCTTCCACCTAGTCCTATCCTGTCAGAGTCTGCCTGGCAGGTGCATCCTGCACTCTACTAACTATCTTTTGTTTGCACCGTGTCCAGTTCATCATATGCTACGTGTGATCAGCTACCACCGTTCCTCTGTGACCCGCACCGACCCAGAGCGACCTGCAGCCTGTCGCCGCTACCCAGCTATTCATCAGAGGGACTTTATGTTTCATTTGTCACCCTCTCTGCGGGTATTCTATTGTGCCATTGACAACGTCGGAAGAGGATCTATGCCATTCCTGTTTTTTCATTAAATGAACTCTGTTTCTGTTAAAACCGCTTTTGGGTCTTCACTCAAGTACATAACAGAAGAATCTGACCAAGAATGGACCCAGCGGCTCCGGACCCTTTTCACTCCGCCGTCGAGATCCAGGGAGCGATGCTAGGCAGACACGAGGAGGAATTGTCTGCTGCTCGACATGCCGTTGAGACCCTGGCCGTCCAAGTCTCCGACCTCACAAGACAGGTTCACCAACTCCACCTCGATCCACCGCCCACTTCCAGGGTTTCCGAGTCTCCGGAGCCCAGGATCAATAACCCGCCGTGTTACTCTGGGGAGCCCACTGAGTGCCGCTCATTCCTCACTCAGTGTGATGTGGTGTTCTCTCTCCAGCCCAACACTTACTCCAGGAGCACAGCCCGCATCGCCTACGTCATTTCTCTCCTTACCGGACGGGCGCGTGAGTGGGGCACGGCAATCTGGGAGGCGAGGGCTGAGTGTATTAACCAGTATCAGGACTTTAAGGAGGAGATGATACGGGTTTTTGACCGTTCTGTTTTTGGGGAGGAGGCTTCCAGGGCCCTGTCTTCCCTATGTCAGGGGAATCGATCCATAACGGATTATTCTATTGAGTTTCGCACTCTCGCTGCCTCTAGTGACTGGAACGAGCCGGCTTTGCTCGCTCGTTTTCTGGAGGGTCTCCTCGCCGAGGTTAAGGATGAGATTCTCTCCCGGGAGGTTCCTTCCAGTCTGGACTCCTTAATAGCTCTCGCTATTCGCATAGAGCGACGGTTTGATCTTTGTCGCCGAGCTCGTGGAAAGGAGTTCGCGTTCTCCGTTGCCCCCCTCTCCGCATCACTGCCACCTGCCGCATCACTGCCACCCTCCTCCGCCGGCTCGGATGCTGAGCCTATGCAGCTGGGGGGTATCCGCATCTCGGCCAAGGAGAAGGAACGGAGAATCACCAACCGCCTCTGTCTCTACTGCGGCTCCGCTGGTCATTTTGTCACCTCATGCCCAGTAAAAGCCAGAGCTCATCAGTAAGAGGAGGGCTACTGGTGAGCGCAACTACTCAGGTCTCTCCTTCAAGATCCTGCACTACCTTTCCGGTCCATCTCCGCTGGACCGGTTGATCTGCTTCCTGCAGTGCCTTGATAGACTCTGGGGCGGAGGGCTGTTTAATGGACGAGACCTGGGCTCGGGAACATGACATTCCTCTCAGACAGTTAAGGGATCCCACGGCCTTGTTCGCTTTAGATGGTAGTTCTCTCCCCAAGATTCAGCATGAGATGCTGCCTTTAACCCTCACTGTCTCTGGTAATCATAGCGAAACCATTTCTTTTTTAATTTTTCGTTCACCTTTTACACCTGTTGTTTTGGGTCATCCCTGGCTAGTGCGCCATAACCCTTCTATTAATTGGTCTAGTAATACTATCCTATCCTGGAATGTTTCTTGTCATGTGACCTGTTTAATGTCTGCTATCCCTCCTGTTTCCTCTGTCTCTTCTTCACAGGAGGAGCCTGGTGATTTGACAGGGGTGCCGGAGGAGTATCACGATCTGCGCACGGTGTTCAGTCGTTCCAAGGCCACTTCTCTCCCTCCACACCGGTCGTATGACTGTAGTATTGATCTCCTTCCGGGAACTACTCCCCCCGGGGTAGATTATACTCTCTGTCGGCTCCCGAGCGTAAGGCTCTCGAGGATTATTTGTCTGTATCGCTCGACGCCGGTACCATAGTCTCCTCCTCCTCCCCCGCCGGAGCGGGGTTTTTTTTTGTTCAGAAGAAGGACGGGTCCCTGCGCCCATGCGTGGATTATCGAGGGCTGAATGACATAACAGTTAAGAATCGTTATCCGCTTCCTCTTATGTCTTCAGCCTTCGAGATCCTGCAGGGAGCCAGGTTTTTCACCAAATTGGACCTTCGTAACGCCTACCATCTCGTGCGCATCAGGGAGGGGGACGAGTGGAAGACAGCGTTTAACACTCCGTTAGGGCACTTTGAATACCGGGTTCTTCCTTTCGGCCTCGTTAACGCTCCAGCTGTCTTTCAGGCACTAGTTAACGACGTCCTGAGAGACATGCTGAACATTTTTGTTTTCGTTTACATGGACGATATCCTGATTTTTTCACCGTCTCTCCCGATTCATGTTCAGCACGTGCGACGCGTCCCTCCAGCGCCTTTTGGAGAACTGTCTTTATGTGAAGGCTGAGAAGTGCACTTTTCATGCCTCCTCTGTCCCTTTTCTCGGTTCCGTTATTTCCGCTGAGGGCATTAAGATGGATCCCGCTAAGGTCCAGGCTGTCATTGATTGGCCCGTTCCTAAGTCACGCGTCGAGCTGCAGCGCTTTCTTGGCTTCGCGAATTTCTATCGTCGTTTCATCCGTAATTTCGGTCAGGTGGCAGCTCCCTCACAGCCCTTACTTCTGTTAAGACGTGCTTTAAGTGGTCCGTTTCCGCCCAGGGAGCTTTTGATCTTCTCAAGAATCGTTTTACATCCGCACCTATTCTTGTTACACCTGACATCTCTAGACAGTTTGTTGTTGAGGTTGACGCGTCAGAGGTGGGTGTGGGAGCCATTCTTTCTCAGCGCTCCCTCTCTGACGGCAAGGTCCATCCTTGCGCGTTTTTCTCTCATCACTTATCGCCGTCAGAACGTAATTATGATGTTGGTAATCGCGAACTGCTCGCCATTCGCTTAGCCCTAGGCGAATGGCGACAGTGGTTGGAGGGGGCGACCGTTCCTTTTGTCGTTTGGACTGACCATAGGAACCTTGAGTACATCCGTTCAGCCAAACGACTTAATGCGCGTCAGGCTCGTTGGGCTCTGTTTTTCGCTCGTTTCGAGTTTGTTATTTCTTATCGTCCGGGCTCAAAAAACACCAAGCCTGATGCTTTATCTCGTCTCTTCAGTTCTTCTGAGGTCTCCACCGACCCCGAGGGGATTCTCCCTGAGGGGCGTGTTGTCGGGTTGACTGTCTGGGGAATTGAGAGGCAGGTAAAGCAAGCACTCGCTCACACTCCGTCGCCGCGAGCTTGTCCTAGGAACCTTCTGTTCGTTCCCGTTCCTACTCGTCCGGCCGTTCTTCAGTGGGCCCACTCTGCCAAGTTAGCCGGCCACCCCGGCGTTCGGGGTACGCCGCTTCCATTCGCCAGCGTTTCTGGTGGCCCACTCGGGAACGTGACGCGCGTCGATTTGTCGCTGCTTGTTCGGTCTGCGCGCAGACTAAATCTGGGAACTCTCCTCCTGCCGGCCGTCTCAGACCGCTTCCCATTCCCTCTCGACCGTGGTCTCACATCGCTTTAGATTTTATCACCGGACTGCCTTCATCAGCGGGGAAGACAGTTATTCTTACGGTTGTCGATAGATTCTCTAAGGCGGCTCATTTCATTCCTCTCGCTAAGCTCCTTCTGCTAAGGAGACGGCTCAGATCATTATCGAGAATGTTTTCCGAATTCATGGCCTTCCGTCAGACGTCGTTTCGGACAGAGGCCCGCAGTTCACGTCTCAATTTTGGAGGGAGTTTTGCCGTTTGATTGGGGCTTCCGTCAGTCTCTCGTCCGGCTTTCATCCCCAGTCTAACGGTCAAGCCGAACGGGCCAATCAGACTGTTGGTCGCATCTTACGCAGTCTTTCTTTTCGTAACCCTGCGTCTTGGTCAGAACAGCTCCCCTGGGCAGAGTACGCCCACAACTCGCTTCCATCGTCTGCTACCGGTCTATCTCCTTTTCAGAGTAGCCTCGGGTACCAGCCTCCGCTGTTCTCATCTCAGCTCGCCGAGTCCTGCGTCCCCTCCGCTCAGGCTTTTGTCCAGCGTTGCGAGCGCACCTGGAGGGGGGTCAGGTCGGCACTTTGCCGTAATAGGGCGCAGACTGTGAGGGCCGCTAATAAGCGTAGGACCAAGAGTCCTAGATATTGTTGCGGTCAGAGAGTATGGCTCTCCACTCAGAACCTTCCCCTTAAGACAGCTTCTCGCAAGTTGACCCCGCGGTTCATTGGTCCGTTCCGTATTTCTCAAGTCATTAATCCTGTCGCAGTGCGACTTCTTCTCCCGCGCTATCTTCGTCGCGTTCACCCGGTCTTCCATGTCTCCTGTGTTAAGCCCGTTCTTCGCGCCCCCGCTCGTCCCCCCCCCATCCTTGTCGAGGGCGCACCTATCTACAGGGTTCGTAAGATTTTGGACATGCGTCCTCGGGGCCGTGGTCATCAGTACCTAGTGGATTGGGAGGGGTACGGTCCTGAGGAGAGGAGTTGGGTTCCCTCTCGGGACGTGCTGGACCGTTCGCTGATCGATGATTTCCTCCGTTGCCGCCAGGTTTCCTCCTCGAGTGCGCCAGGAGGCGCTCGGTGAGTGGGGGGGTACTGTCATGTCTTATTATGTCTGTTCCTGTCCTTTCTCTTCACTCTGTCTCTCTCTGCTGGTCTTATTAGGTTACCTTCTCTTTCTCTCCTTCTCCAGCTGTTCCTCATCTCCCCTAACTAGCTCATTCACCCTTTCCCCACCTGTTCCCTTTTTTCCCTCTGATTAGGTCTCTATTTCTCTCTGTTCCTGCTACTTTCGGTGTCAGATTCTCGTTTGTGTTTCTCATGCCAGAAGCAAGCTATCGTCTCGTTTGCTTCCACCTAGTCCTATCCTGTCGGAGTCTGCCTGGCAGGTGCATCCTGCACTCTACTAACTATCTTTTGTTTGCACCGTGTCCAGTTCATCATATGCTACGTGTGATCAGCTACCACCGTTCCTCTGTGACCCGCACCGACCCAGAGCGACCTGCAGCCTGTCGCCGCTACCCAGCTATTCATCAGAGGGACTTTATGTTTCATTTGTCACCCTCTCTGCGGGTATTCTATTGTGCCATTGACAACGTCGGAAGAGGATCTATGCCATTCCTGTTTTTTCATTAAATGAACTCTGTTTCTGTTAAAACCGCTTTTGGGTCTTCACTCAAGTACATAACACCCACTGACTTGTATATTTTTCTGGGCTTTGGATGTTTGAAACTCCCATATTGATATGCACTCAGCATCTGAGGGGTTGAAGCAAAAAAAATGGACGGGGATTGTGGTAAAGTATGTGGACTAGAGTCAGCACATATCTTTTTCACATATCTTTTTCTATAGTTTCTCTTCCCCTAACTTTCCTCACACTCTATTTTCTTCTTTCTGTCTACCTTACTCCACCCTCTCTTCTCCTCCTCTCTTTCTATAGGTAATTTCATATGCTCTTCATCACCTGGATATTTACTCATTAAACTGTTCATCAAGCTAACCATGCATGCCTTAAAACGTACACTGAGTGTATAAAACATTAGGAACACCTTCCTAATATTGAGTTGCACCCCCTTTTGACCTCAGGACAGCCTCAATTTGTCGGGCATGGACTCTACAAGGTGTCAAAAACATTCCACAGGGATGATGGCCCATGCTGACTCCAATGCTTCCCACATTTGTATCAAGTTGGCTGGATGTATTTTGGGTGGTGGACCATTTTGGGTGGTGGACCATTCTTGATACACAAGGGAAACTCACACTCAAACCGGTATGCATGGAAGCTACTACCATACCCTGTTCAAATGCACTTACATCTTTTGTCATGCCCATTCACCCTCTGAATGGCAAACATACACAATCCGTCTTAATTCTCTCAAGGCTTAAAAACCCTTATTTAACCTGTCTCCTCCCCTTCATCTACACTGATTGAAGTGAATTCAACAAGTGACAAATAAGGGATCATAGCTTTCACCTGGATTCAGCTGGTCAGTCTATGTCATGCAAGAGCAGGTGTTCCTAATGGTATGTTCACTCAGTGTATATGCCTTCATAATGTACTGTTTGCATCTATGCAAACAATGAGTCACTAGGGGGAGCTCTTGATCCGTCATCTGCCTCTCCCCGTGTGTGACGTGTGATCATGGAGCATTAGTTCAGTGTCGGGCGGTTAGTGCCATTTAAGATTAGGGAGGACATATTTTTGTTCTTCTATTACAACGTATTGGATGACTTCATATTTCATTCACCCAGCTCAATGTAACATTGATAGGTTTAGGCTACTACATGATACTCTAATTTGCCCTACTCCCATCATGAGGTTGCTATAACCTAGCCTACCTAGCCTACAAGTGCACAAATTGAGAGACAAATTGGAGTAGTCAAGGTGAGGGACAGTGGCACATTCAATACTGCCTTGCACACTCTTGCCTGCATCTATCTAATCTGGGGTGTAATCATTAGTCAAAACTAAAACGAGAATTTCTATTGGACAAATTCAGCCAAGACCCTCCCCGTTTCATTCCGTTTGCTTCTGTTTTAAAAAAGCCGAGAAAATAAAAACATCAGAAAATATCTTGATGAAAATTCTGGTTCTTTCAATCACATTAATCTCTCTACTCCACCTTCCTGCCTCCCTTTAAATTGAGCAATTGTTAGTGAAGTGCAACATTGTGTCAAATCATTAACTGGGTCTGGCCAGAAGCTGTTGCTAGCGAACTTACAACATTGTATCAACTAGCCTATTTGGGGCCCTCAGAGTTTCCCACGCAAGTGAGCTCAGGACAGACAGCTGTTTCCACTGGATATATGGGATCATCAGATCATGATATTTTGCTCTTTCACACAAAGGCTTGATGATTATCGAGGCCGAGAGTGTTGGAACGATTTTTCAAATACTGAGGAACTATCATTTGCAATGGATGTAAAAAAAAAAACAGATTTGGTTTACAACGTGTGAGGTGAACAAAACATTACTGAGAAGTTAGTGGTGGACGTGGTGAGTTCAGACAATCAGAAAACAGACATTGCCAAATGGGCAATTTCCTACATTTGCACGCAGTAAGCCAGGTAAATTAATTGAATTAATACATGCATTAACAGAAATCTATGTAACCAAATGATGTCATTTCAGATTTTCAAAATATGCTTTACAGCCAACGCTAGACAAGCATTTGTGTAAGTTTATCATGGCATAATGCTATGCTCATAAGAAGCGATTGGAAAAATGGCTACCTCAGTATTTTACGCCAGATTGTCTGCGGGAGACATCATGTGACCACTTGCTAAATGTGGTCCCTTACGGCTATTCTTCAACTGAAAGTAATTATATAATGTGGGCAAGACATCAATTTACTTTAAGGCAGGTATTCCCAAACTGGGGTACGCATACCCCCAAGGGTACACGCAATGCCATCGTGGGTACTACAAATAAAAATGTAATTCACAATAAAAATAATAATAATAATAAATTATTCATATTTTCAAACAGTCCATTTATATTTTCCAACAGGGCTATACATTTGGGTGAGGTTTTTTTCTCGCCTGAATAGCCTCGTTTCACTGCCATTTAAAAAAAAAAAACATCTAGTGTTTAGCAAAATAACAACACAATGTCAAATACAGGTAGCCTAGTCAAATAATTACCATCCAATCACATTAACCATTACTCTCTGGTGGGAATTCATGTATGTAGCCAAATGTTGTTGCTGCTCATTTGCTCATTCCGTTTGCTCGAAAATAGATAAATAGTTTAAAAAACGTAAGGCCCGTGTCCATAGAGACACATACCAGTTCTACTGGTAGTACTGCTACCACCAGCAGTACTACACCTGCACCTGTTCGACGACACAAGTTGTTCTGCTTCCACGAGCACATCCAATGCTAGCATCAGTAATTCCATATTTGTTGTTATTCCAGCTAGCATGGACACTGACAGTTGTGAATCTGATGCAGCCTAAGAGCTACTGCCCCTTTACCCGGGAAAGCACCGAACAACAGACAGGAAAGTTGGACCATCGAAGAGGTGCAAATATGATGAGAACTACATTGATTTGGAGTATTGGGAGTAGTTATATTAGCACTTATATTGGGAGTAGTGTCTTTCCTCAGCCACAGTGTGTTATATGTGCAGAAATACTATCTGACAACTCAATGAAACCTTCACTCTTGCACAGACATTTAGAAACAAAACATGACGATTTGAAAAATAAGCCACAGGAGTTTTTTGAGCGACAATTAATACAACTTTTGAGTAGTAAGACATGTATAAAAGCAACAGATACAATTAATAAGAAGGGTCTAGAAGCGTCTTATATGGTGAGCTACCGAGTGGCTAGGACAGGCAAGCCCCATACTATTGTGGAGGATTTAATTCTTCCAGCTGCCGCAGATATGGCTGGGACAATGCTGAGGGAAAATGACAAAAAAACTACAGACAATGCCTTCATCAAACAACATGTTTTCATGACACTTCAGTGACATGGCAGGAGATGTTTTGAAACAATTACTGCTTTGCATACAAGCCAGTGAATTCTATGCGTTACAGCTGGATGAGTAAACGGACGTGGCGGGCCTGACACAGCTCCTGGTGTCTGTCCGTTACATTTATGGGAAGATCAATTAAGGAAGACATCCTCTTCTGGAAACCAGGACAACAGGAGAGGATATTTTTAAAATATTGGACAGCTTTGTGACATCAAATGGACTTTGGTGGTCAAGATGTGTTGGTATCTGTATTGATGGCGCAAAAGCCATGACAGGGAAACATAGTGGAGTGGTAACGCACATGCAAGCAGTTGCTCCCGACACCACTTGGGTACACTGCAGCATCCACCTAGAGGCTCTTGCTGCCAAAGGAATGCCTGACAGCCTGACAACGTGATACTTCAGTGAAAATGGTTAACTTTGTTAAAGCAAGGCCCCTAAACTCTTGTGTATTTTCTGCATTATACAATGATAAGGGCAGCGACCATGTAACGCTTTTACAACATACAGAAGTGCGCTGGTTGTCAAGGGGCAAAGTATTGACATGTTTTTTTAAATTGAGAGATGAGCTTAAAGCTTTCTTTACTGACCAATATTTCCACTTGTCTGACCGCTTGCATGATGATGAGTTGCTCACATGACTGGCCTATCTGGGTGATGTTTTTTCTCGCTTGAATGATCTGAATCTAGGATTACAGGGACTCTCCTCAACTATATTCACTGTACGGGACATGATTAAGAAATTGGAACTCTTCTCAGTCTGCATTACTAACCTCTTGGCGCACCGATCCCTTTAGCGGGATAATTTTTGTCAACATCCCGTGAATTGCAAAGCAACAAATTCAAATTAAATTACAACAAATATTACATTTTTATGAAATCACAAGTGTAATACACCAAAACACAGCTTAACTTGTCATTAATCCACCCGGTCTCACGTTCTGACCTTAGTTCCTTTGTTTTGTCTTTGTTTTAGTATGGTCAGGGTGTGAGTTGGGGTGGGCAGTCTATGTTTGTTTTTCTATGTTGGTTTTTGAGTTTGGCCTGGTATGGTTCTCAATCAGAGGCAGGTGTCGTTAGTTGTCTCTGATTGAGAATCATACTTAGGTAGCCTTTTTCCACCTGTGTTTCATATGTGTGTGTTTTCTGTTTTCTGTTGTGTGTCTGCACCAGCCAGAACTGTTTTCGGTCGTTTCTCTTTGTTATTTTGTTATTTATGTGTTCATCTAATAAATATGGACACATACCACTCTGCACCTTGGTCCTCATCTTCTTCCACTGACGACGGCCATAACATCCGGCGTGTCAGATTTCAAAAATGATTTACGGTGAAAGCAAACCATGCGATTATGTGAGGACAGCTCTCTCAGCAGACAAAACATTGCAAACAGCTAGCATGAAAGTAGATTGGTCACGAAAGTTAGAAAAGCAATAAATATAATCCTTACCTTTGATGATCTTCATATGTTTGCACTCACGAGACTCCCAGTTGCACAATAAATGTTTGTTTTGTTCGATAAAGATTATTTTTATATCCAAAAACCTCCATTTGGATGGTGCGTTTTGTTTAGTAATCCACAGGCTCGTGCAGGTCACGACAGGCAGACGAAAATTCCAAATAGTATCCTTAAAGTTCGTAGAAAGATGTCAAACATTTTTTTTAATAATATAATCAATCCTCAGGTTGTTTTTACAATAAATAATCGATAATATTTCAACCGGATGGTAGCCTTTTCAGTAGGAGAGAGAGAGAAAATGTCTTGCTCCAGGCGCTCGCGCATGCACAAATTTGGGGACACCTAGCTATCCACTGACGCAATGTGAACATTCTCGCTAATTTATCAGAATAAAAGCCTGAGACGATGTCTAAAGACTGTTCGCACCATGTGGAAGCCATAGGGAAAGGAATCTGGTTGATTTTCTTTTAAATGGAGGATAGGCTTGCAATGGAAAAGAGAGGTTTCAGAATAACAGCACTTCCTGGTTGGATTTTCCTCAGGTTTTCGCCTGCAATATCAGTTCTGTTATACTCACAGACAATATTTTGACCGTTTTTGAAACTTTAGAATGTTTTCTATCCTGATCTGCCAATTATATGCATATTCTAGCATCTGGGCCTGAAAAATAGGCAGTTTACTTTGGGAACGTTTTTTATCCAAACATCAAAATACTGCCCCCTTGCTTCTAGAGGGACAACACACAGGTATTTCCATCATTGTATGATTTTTGTGTGTAAATGAACTCAAGCTTATGGACAATGTAAAATGTGATATAGTGATGCACCTGAGCGAGTTGTGTGCGGTATTACGCAGGTACTTTCCCAAAACAGATGGCACAAACAACTGGATTCCTTATCCCTTTCATGCCCTGCCTCCAGTCCACTTACCGATATCTGAACAAGAGAGCCTCATCGAAATTGCAACAAGCAGTTCTGTGAAAATGTAATTTAATCAGAAGCCACTGCCAGATTTCTGGATTGGGCTGCGCTCAGAGTTTTGCCTTGGCAACTCGCGCTGTTAAGACACTGATGCCCTTTGCAATCACGTACCTATGTGAGAGTGGATTCTCGGCCCTGACTTACATGAAAACTAAATACAGGCACAGACTTTGTGTGGAAAATGATTTAAGACTGAGACTCTCTCCTATACAACCCAACGTTGCAGAGTTATATGCATCCTTTCAAGCACACCCTTCTCATGAACCTGTAGAGAGTTATTCACAATTTTCAAATAACAAATAAAGTTTTATATGTAAGATGGCTAAATAGAGCAAAATTATTGACTATTATTATATTATTATTTGTGCCCTGGTCCTATAAGAGCACTTTGTCCCTTCCCACGAGCCGGGTTGTGACAAAAACTCACACTCATTCTTATGTTTAATAAATGTATCGTATAGTGTGTGTGGCACGCTTACAATGATGGAAAAAAAATAAACATTTAAGAGTGCTCTGACACTGCTGCTAGAGGGGGTACGCAGCTGGAGGTTGAATGTTTGAAGGGGTTGGGAACCACCGCTTTAGGGGAAGCCAGCTTTCCTTTCCAATTCCCAAGAGGCTAAAAGCAGAAATCTGCATATAATGACAATGACAATGTCTTCACCCTAACAATTGGAGTCTTTGTCCAAAAGGTGTGAAGGCAGACGACATGCTTAGGTCTGCATATTATGTGCATAGAAACACATTGCGCTTATTCTGGACAAATTCTGGCGAGAGTGAGTCCTTCCTTGCTGCTGAAACTTTATGACCAGAGCGAAACAGCGTCCCCTCTGTCTTACTATTTGTAGCCCATATATCTGATGCTGTCTGACCAGAAATAGTATGACATGCCATATTCTTTTGGTCCAGACAGCATCAGATACATGGCTACACAGACTGAGAAAGAGGAGTGCTGTTTCGGTCAAATAAATTATCAACATTTCAATGTTTTATTTGGATGGGCAAGTAGGTACGGTAGGGCCGGACAGCCCCCCTAAGACCCACCCATAACGCCAGCCTTGGAATGGTCCTCCTCTTCCTCTGAGGAGGAGCATCCACTGGAGTCTTGTGCATGCTGCACTAAGTGTAATTATAAACTGGGTGGTTCGAGCCCTGAATGCTTATTAGCTGACAGCAATGGTATTAGCTGACAGACCGTATACCATGGGTATGACAAAACATTTATTTTTACTGCTCTAATTACATTGGTAACCAGTTTCTAATAGCAATAAGGCATCTTGGGTTTGTGATACATGGCCAATATGCCACTGCTAAGGGCTGTGTCCAGGCACTCCACGTAGCGTTGTGCATAAGAACAGTCCTTACCTGTGTGGTATATTGGCCATGTATCACGAACCCGAGGTGCCTTATTGGCCATATATCTCACCTCCTCTGGCCATATTGCTTAAATATACAGCTGAGCTCTTACAGTGCACCATTGATTATTCATTTCATTGTATAGCTGATAGGCAGACTTTTACTTGGTCTGTGTCTCAGCTCTCTGACTTATCTGAATGCTGCCCTCTCTTGGTCTATGGCCCAGCTCTCTCCCAACCTCTCTCTCTCTCCCTCTTCCTCTCTCTTTGTCTTCTGCTGATGAGGCTCTGGCTGATGTCTGGCCTACATAAAGTGAGCAGGCAGCAGCCTGGGTATAGTCTGCCCTGAGGAAAATCAGAACACTACTGATACTCTGCTTCACTACTGTACATGACATGATCATACTGACTTCAACCTTTCAGAAAAGAGACCCCAGAAACATTCATAGAGCGAAATATGCTCCTCGGACTAGAGAGGAAGCCCATCCTCATGGTAGATATTTAGAACACATCTGACTAGCAAAAGGAAGAAGTTAAGTGAAAACATAAACAATAACTAGGAGTTGGCTACCTTGGTGATACTTCGACAGTGATCATGTTACATTATGTTCATTCCTATGTGAGAATTCTAGATTTGAAAGAGATGTCCTATGATTGATGAAACTGAGTAATTAAAGGTTAGTATGAGTAAATACCCGTGCGTGTGTGTGTACGTGCGCTCTATCCTGTGTCTGCATGTTTGTGCGACTACAGTATTAACATTGCATGTATAAACTATATAACGCAATACGGGATTAATGATGGCTATGTGTGCTTACATTGCTGTGTGCGGTGTTGGTTCTATTGAATGAGGGAATATCCTCTATGTAGAACTGTGTGCTTGTCCTATGGCGCGATCATTTACTTATCTGGCCTCTGAGCGCCGCTCCTGTGTCCTGGTTTAACCACCAATCTGACTGCGTATCAGCAGAGAGGAAGAAGCGGAACGAGAGGTTTCACTCTCGCCAAAGTCTTTCCAAAATAAATCCAATACGTTTCTATTGGCTTATTTTGGACCTACGCCTATCGTCTGGCTTCCCGTCTTTGGGACAACGACTCCCATTGTTATGGCAGAGACATCTCGTCGTTATTTACAGATCTCTGGAACCAGGAGCTGTCTATGGTTCTGAATTCCGATTCCAGGGTTCTTCATTTTCATTAGTCATATTTTATTTCCCCTTTCTCTTCCACAGATGTTTTACAGTTCATAGCCACTATACATTTATTTAGGACCTTAAAGTGAGAACGTCTCAAATATCAAGTGAATTGTGTTTGGGTACAATCATTGCATAACACATTTTACAGTAGCCTACCTGATAGTTATAGAAATATATTTCAGCCCTGGACACTTATCTTTCACTAGGCTATGTGCCAATTAGTTTATTATACCTCATCATTTCCCCCTTCATGCGAATTTACAATGATTTGTTGTGCAGAAATGCTTTTCTGTCTTCCCTTTCTAGTTTATGCCAGTTTTTGAGTTTACGGTTTTCTTGCATGTATGCTCTTATGTCGGACCAGTTCTTATCCACACGGTGTCAGTGTCTACCAGCAAGACCAATTTACTCTTGAACTCCACCTAGGTCCTGGCACAATAGCAAAAATCCCACTCATCGCCGACTGTCAGTGAAATCTTAATGAGGTGGCGCACGGAGATATGAGGATTATGTTTCTCTTTCTTAAAAAAATTCCATTGCGTTACTTGGGTTCTCTTTGTTCTCTGTCACACTCTATGGATTACATTCTTAAAAGGATTATATAACAATGGCTGTACTCGAGAACCGTGAGTGGGGTTGGATTGTGAATATATTTTTGCTGTTGCTTTGTTTTCGGGGTTCTGTTTCTAGACAAATTACCTATTCCATTTCCGAGGAGGTAAAACCGGGGACATTTGTTGGGAATTTGGCCAAGGATCTAAATCTAAAAGTGATTGAACTGGAGGCACGCAGGATTCAGATTGAATCTGGATCATATAAGAAACATTTTGAGGTAAATTTGAAAACTGGCGTTCTCTTCGTTAGCGAAGCAATAGACCGAGAGAAGCTTTGTCCCAACAGCCTTGTTTGCACTGAAAGCTTGGAGGTTATTGTTAATAATCCTTTACGAATGTACAATGTTGAAGTAAATATACTAGACATAAACGACAACGCACCACAATTTCCTGTGAAATCACAGATTATTCGTATTTCTGAGCATACGTCACCTGGAGCAAGATTTCCTCTGTCTACAGCTGACGATATGGATGTAGGGAGCAACACTATTGACGCATATAAACTCTCCACAAATGCCTTTTTCAATCTAGACGTACATACTGAGGCTGATAGTGGTCCATCAGCAGAGTTAATTCTAAATCAAGCTTTAGACCGAGAGAAACAGCCTGCGATCAAGCTAACACTGACTGCTATTGATGGAGGAAAGCCTCCCAGATCAGGGAGCACAGAAATCATTGTCAACATACTCGATGCAAACGATAATGCGCCAGTGTTTTCCAAAGCCCTGTATAAGGCAAAAGTCTTAGAGACTGCGCCAATTGGCACTGCTTTTCTAAGGCTTAATGCAACAGACCTAGACGAAGGCTTGAACGGTGAAATAATGTATTTGTTCAGCAAACAAGGACAAAAGGGGGGTTATGGTACATTTGCAATCAATCAGAGCAATGGGGAAATGACAGTAGCGGGACCTTTAGATTATGAGGTGACCAGTGCGTATGAGATTCGTGTAGAAGCTCAGGACCGAGGCCACTCACCTCTGGCCTCACATTGCAAAGTGTTGGTAGAGGTAGTTGACGTAAACGATAATGCCCCGGACATCAAACTCTCCTCGCTTTTGGAGAGTGTGAGAGAGGACGCAAAGAAGGGTACGGCAATTGCGCTAATCACGATTATTGATAAGGATGGCGGTAAAAACGGGAATGTGCATTGTACCATATCTGGTGTCTCGCCGTTTCTATTGGAGTCATCTCAGGGTAAATACTACTCCGTGGTCCTTGGAGAAACGCTGGACAGGGAAATCAACTCTCAGTATAATGTCACAATCATAGCCAGAGATGAAGGGACCCCTCCACTGTCCAGTACTAGCATTATTACTGTCCATGTATCTGATGTCAATGACAATACGCCACGCTTTCCGGAACCCACTGTTAACGTGTTCTTAAAAGAAAATAGTCCGGCAAGATCTGCAATAACTTCTGTGACTGCGCTAGATCCAGATTCAAAAGCAAACGCTCAGATAACATATAATTTACTAGAGCCCAGAAATAGGCCTACAGCTTCGCAGACACATGTCAATGTGAATTATGCCACAGGTGAAATATATAGCATGCAGTCAGTGAACTATGAAGAAGTGAAAAAGTTCCAGTTTCAAGTTCAGGCCACAGATTCTGGTGTTCCTCCACTAAGCAGCAACGTCACTGTCAACGTTTTTATCCTTGATGAGAATGACAACAGTCCTGTGATTCTCCCGCCCTATTCTGACCACGGCTCCGTTAATTCTGAGAACATTCCTTATTCTGCTGAAGCGGGATACTTTGTGGCCAAGATCAGGGCTGTAGACGCCGACTCTGGTTATAATGCGCTGCTTTCTTATCACATCTCTGAACCAAAGGGGACCAATCTATTCAGAATAGGAACCAACAACGGAGAAATACGGACTAAGAGACGTATGAGTGACAATGACGTAAAATCTCACCCGTTGGTCATTCTGGTGTCTGATAATGGAGAACCATCCTTGTCTGCGACTGTGTCTATTGATGTTATGGTCGTTGAAAGTACAGGTGACATGCAGACAACTTTCAGACAACTGCCTGTAAAGGAGGAGAGTTTCTCAGATTTAAATCTGTATCTGCTCGTCGCCATTGTGTCAGTATCAGTGATATTTCTACTTAGCCTCATCAGTTTAATAGTTGTAAAATGCCACAGGACAGACGGCAGTTTCAAAAGGTGCAGCGCCCCAATGATCACCACCCACCCTGACGGGAGCTGGTCGTACTCCAAGTCTACTCAGCAGTATGACGTATGTTTCAGCTCTGACACTCTGAAGAGTGACGTGGTAGTTTTCCCCACGCCGTTTACACCTGCAGATGGCGAGCTGATTAGTATTAATGGAGGGGACACTTTGCAAAGGACACAGACGCTTCCCAACACAGATAAGGTATGCCGGTAACTTTATTATGTCTAATTCTATATTAGCCTATTGTTTATTTTTCTACTAATGTTGTTTTGAAACAGTTTAAATTCCATTTCGATAGACAATGTGGATGTTGTGTTGTGGTTGTCTGTCTTTGTATATTCCACTTAATTTGTACATTAGAGGGCACTGTATGTCGGGTCATGGGTTACTGGTAACTTGTAGGCTATATGTGCAGACAGGTGACCAGAGAGTATGGATGTAGGCATGGAAAGTATACTAACGTGCTCATATTTTACGCGTTGGAGCTATGGATTGCGTTTACGGTAGTTTTGCCTGTAAGGATTAATTGTATGTTATATCTTTACTGCTAATTAATGGGCAAATGATCCAACCCAAGATACAATTTTGGAAAGTGGTTTGTTTTGCACGTGTATATTAACTTTTGCAATCCCACCTGTGCCAGAGTGGCTATCAGGAACAATTGACTTCCGAGAAATTAGTCCCTTTTCGGGAGTGTAACTTGGTGGAAAAAAAAAGGTTTATTTCAGATATTATTAACATTTTGTTATAAATACCACATGGTCAACTTCATAAAAACACGTTTCCCGCCTCAAGAGGTCAAAAAAAGAAGGAAAAAACACTATAGTAAGTGCCTACTAAGTGCCAAATAAAGTAACAGGGTTGGCGATTTCAATTTACATCAGCCATAAATCCCCTTGTGACAGTGGGAATGGAAGGTTGCTGTGTAGAACAGGGAGGGGCAATTGAATGCAAGCTTCACAAAAATATTTAAATTGTTGAAACATTTCTAGCTTGTCTAGCTGTGGGTGACAGGCTTGAGGTGTTATGCTTGACCACTCCGTTTCCCACCACAAAACATCAGAAAATGGCCAAAAATAGTAGAATCAGCTCACCTGCTTTTACGCTAGGATTTTACTATTAGATGTTCAATATTTATTTTGAAAATATTATTTAACTCTCATACTGGCGCCTGGGGTCATTTTGACCTCAGAGGAATATTTGTTATCATAGCCCAAAGGTGGTTTATTTAATTCTTCAAAATCTTCATGACTTTGTGAATTAACTCTTTCTTAATAAATTAAATCACTGTTTAGTGTTTCTGTATCAATATGGACATTTTTTATTAAGTCATTTGCGGTCATTTTGACCCCAGCCAAAAACGACTAATTCCGTTTATAGTAATTTGTTAGATGGATCTTTATTTGAATCCAGGTTTCTCTGGAGAATATTAATCATCAGAGGGTGGAGGGGGACCTGTATCAGTGATTTTGACCAGACAGACAGATCACCTGCAGAGATATAGGTCCCCATGTATTTGCCTATGATTGTACTTTTTATACCACGTATAATATGACTGTGTGCAAAACCAAAATGACCTTCTTTTCGTGCATATGAAAGTGTGCCAATGGTATAAATATTTTATAAATCTGCAACACGGAACTCAGGTACTCTCTGAATCTACACAGAAAGCTGTATGGGGCTGCAGTTAGCTTAATGGCTAAGAGCGTTGGGCCAGTTACTGAAAGGTTGATGGTATGAATCCCAGAGCCGACTAGGTGAATAATCTATCAATGTGCACTTGAGCAAGGCACTTACCCTTAATTTCTCCTTGTAGTCGCTCTGCAAAAGAGTGTCTACTAAAATGTACTGGTGTGTATTCCCTGAAAATGTGTTATTCTATGGCTAATCTAAAAAATGACCTTACATATATGCTAAATTGTGGTCAAAACAGCTCATGAAAGTCTGTCAGTGGGATGAATACTTAGTATTACTGTAATGCAGAAACCAGCTACCTTCTAAATGTACACATAGTGCTGTATTGGTATGTATTCTACATAAGTAGTTATTCTACGATAAATGTTATATCCTGTGCCTTCGGAAAGTATTCAGACCCCTTGACTTTTTCCACATTTTGTTAGGTTACAGCCTTATTCTAAAATTGTTTTTTCCCTCAGCAATCTACACACAATACCACATAATGACGAAGCAAATAGAAATGTTTGCTAATTTATAAAAAATAAAAAAATGAAATATTACATTTACATAAGTATTCAGAGCCTTTACTCAGTACTTTTTGAAACACCTTTGGCAGCAACTACAGCCTGGAATCTTCTTGGGTATGACGCTACAAGCTTGGCACACCTGTATTTGGGGAGTTTCTCCCATTCTTCTCTTCTCAAGTTCTGTCAGGTTGGATGGGGAGCATCGCTGCACAGCTATTTTCAGGTCTCTCCAGATATGTTTGATCGGGTTCAAGTTCGGGCTCTAGCTGGGTCACTCAAGGACATTCAGAGACATTTGCCCCGAAGCCACTCCTGCATTGTCTTGGCGTTGTGCTTAGGGTCTTTGTCTTGTTGGAAGGTGAACATCCGCCCCAGTCTGAGGTCCTGAGCGATCTGGAGCAGGTTTTCAGCAAGTATCCTTCTGTACTTTGCTCCATTGCTCTTTGCCTCAATCCTGACTAGTCTCCCAGTACCTGCCGCTGAAAAACATCCCCACAGCATGATGTTGCCACAACCATGCTTCACGGTAGGGATGGTGGCAGGTTACCGCCAGACGTGACGCTTGGCATTCATGCCAAATAGTTAAATCTTGGCTTTATCAGTCCAGATAATCTTGTTTCTCATGGTCTGAGAGTCTTTAGGTGCCTTTTGGCAAACTCCAAGCAGGCTGTCATGCATGTGCCTTTTACTGAGGAGTGGCTTCCATCTGACCAATACCATAAAGGTCTAATTGGTGGAGTTCTGCAGAGATGTCCTTCTGGAAGATTCTCCCATCTCCACAGAGGAAATCTGGAGCTCTGCCAGAGTGACCATTGGGTTCTTGATCACCTCCCTGACCAAGGCCCTTCTTCCCCGATTGCTCATTTTGGCCAGGCGGCAAGCTCTAGGAAGAGTCTTTGTGGTTACAAACTTGTTCCATTTAAGAATGATGGAGACCACTGTGTTCTTGGGGACAGTAAATGCTGCAGAAATGTTTTGGTACCCTTCCCCAGATCTGTGCCTCGACACAATCCAGTCTCGGAGCTCTACGGACAATTCCTTTGACCTTGGCTTGGTTTTTGCTCTGACGTGCACTGCCAACTGTGGGACCTTATATAGACAGGCGTGTGCCATTCTAAATCATGTCCAATCAATTGAATTTTCCACAGGTGGACTCCAATCAAGTTGTAGAAACATCTTATGGATGGTCAATGGAAATAGGATGCACCTGTTTCTGAATACGTATGTAAATAAGGTATTTCTGTTTTTTGTTTTGAATACATTTGCAAAATGTCTTAAAACCTGTTTTTGCTTTGTCATTATAGGGTATTGTGCGTAGATTGCTGAGGAAACGTTTTATTTAATCAATTTTAGAATAAGGCTGTAACATAACAAAATGTGGAAAAGTCAAGGGGTCTGAATACTTTCTGAAGGCACTGTGAATATCAGTGTTCCTACAATATCCTACAATATTATATATGTGGAACTTATGGCATTTGGGTTGCTATAACATTTGGTTTGAAGTGACTTTGAGTATTTGGGCATTATTTTTTAAGCGTCCTGCCTTAGGCCCTACCACTCCTATTGTTTTGCTTGCAGCAATGGTAATGCTTGCTGTGGGGTAAGTAAATAAAGAAAACTAAGCCATATTTTTGGTCATTGCCTCAGAATCAATGAATGAATCACTTTTTGTCAATAAAATTAAGTGTATTTCACATTTTTGTGTACCACCCCTTTAAATGGCAGTCATTTTTACCACATGAATTAGTATTTACTTAAACATTCTAAAAACTAAGTGATGCTACAATCAAATGATGGTCAATCAGCTTTTTAGTACATATATGGATTTTATTGTACTTTGGAAAAAAGCTGCACTTTATGAAACATTTATATTTTTGTGTTGCAAAATATGCAAATTAACTGTAATTTTGCTAAAATATCTGTCTGTTTTGGTTATTGTTGATTTATTTCTGATAACTGTATTTACACATCTAAATTGGTTTAGAAAAAAAAGAAATTTATATTTGACTGATTGTTGCTTTTTAAAATTTGTTTCTTCTTGGGGTCAAAATGACTCCAGTTGGTATTCCATGTATGTAAAATATGTTGATAGTGTGAAGGTAAAAAAATTATAGTTTCACCATTTTAAAATACGAGTTTAGTTCACGTAACAGGGTTGACCTTAAAATAAGAGACAGGTTTATTTCTCCTTAAACTGAATCACTAATCACATGAAATAAATAATTATCTACAGAAATTACTTTATCAAAGCAACAAAAAAACCAATGCTTTACAATGATGGTGAAAAGGACTTTTAGGGCTTAAGTGATTTCAAATCTTCCTAGAAGTCGCAGAGGGTATACAGAAGGACATAGAAAGACCCACAGGCTGTAACTATTATTTTCACATTGAAGTGTTTTTACATTTGTTCTGTTCAGCAATGTGTTACTATTATTGTGTTTCGACGCTGGGAGACGCTATTGACCACGATAGAAATGCACCTGATTTAGAAAGCCCGGGCTCCTCCCATCCTTTGCTACAGGATGTGTAGATCTAGGCTAGCATAGTAGTGAGGCTTTGTTTAAGAACACATTGGAATACCTTGCTGCACAGATAAATCGGCTGGGTGGAATGTCGCGGATTTATCGCAGGCCTACCAATTTGATCAATTTGGGATTAATCTCGATTACAGTGTCAAGGAACTGAGCAGCGATGGATTTGTGTGACCGTAGAATACATGTTTGGATACAGTGTTTTGTATTGCTTTGTTCATGGGGATTGTCTTCAGGACAGATCGTCTACATGGTCTCAGAGGAGGTGGATAAAGGCACAGTTGTTGGAAATATAGCCAAAGATCTCAATCTAAATGTGCAAGATTTGGAATCGAGAGGAGTTGAGATTGTAACTGGATCGAATAAGAGGTATTTTGACGTAAACCGGAAGACTGGGCTTCTGTATGTCAATGAAATAATCGACAGGGAGATGCTGTGTCAGAATTCAGTCAAGTGTTTTGTAAACGTTGAAGCCATTTTGAAAGGTCCAACACATCTCCACCGCATAGAAATCAATATTTTAGACATAAACGACAATGCACCATCATTCCGAGAGACAGTTCATATTTTTAATATTACTGAGTATGCCTCTCCAGGGGAGAGATTTTCTCTGCCTGAAGCCCAGGACATGGATGTTGGCAGTAACTTGGTGAAAGCCTACAAGCTGAGCCCAAATGAACACTTCTCTCTGGATGTACAGAGCGGCGGAGAGCAGGTGTCTGCTGAGTTGGTGCTACAGAAAGCTTTAGACCGAGAGAAACAGGCTGTTATCAAGCTTGTGCTGACTGCCATTGATGGAGGAAAACCACCTAGATCCGGGACATTACAGATTATTGTTAACATTATTGATGTAAACGATAATTCCCCATTTTTCAGCAAACAACTCTACAAAGTTCAGATTCCTGAGAATGTCCCAAGTGGAACGACAATTCTTATTTTAAATGCGACTGATTTTGATGAGGGTGTAAACGGAGATATAATGTATTTCTTAACGGCAAAGGGAGATGCAAAACATGCTGAAATATTCTCCATTGATCCGCAGTCGGGAGTTATCACCTCTAAAGGCAAAATAGACTACGAGGAAAGTACAGCATTTGAGATCCGTGTACAGGCTAAGGACAGAGGCGTCCCTCCTCGAAGCACGCAGTGTAAAGTCTTAGTTGAAGTGCTTGATGAGAATGACAATGCCCCCGAGATAGCTGTAACATCACACATGGGCGCAGTGAAAGAGGACTCTCCAATTGGCACTGTTGTCGCATCTATAAATTCATTAGATAAAGATGGAGGTAAAAATGGACGTGTTTTGTGTGCCATAGTCGGAGAAGTTCCCTTTAAACTTATCTCTACTTATAAGAACTATTATTCTGTAGTAGTGGGCGGACCTCTGGACAGAGAGAGCGCATCGCAGTGCAATGTCACCATCATTGCTAAAGATGAGGGAACACCTCCTCGCTCCAGTACCAGTGTTATAACAGTAGACATCTCTGATGTGAATGACAACCCACCTCACTTTTCAGAACTAACAATAAACATGTTTCTAAAGGAGAATGGTCCTGTGAGAGATTTAATTGCAAGCTTGACTGCAATTGACCCCGACGTCAATGGCAATGCTCAAGTTACATATTCAATGCCAGAAACTAGCAACAACCTTCCATTGTCTACGATGATAAGCATCAACTCCTTAACTGGTGAGGTATATAGCATGCAGACTTTTAACTATGAAGAAGTAAAACAGTTCCAGTTCCAGGTTAAGGCCACAGACTCTGGTGTTCCTCCACTAAGCAGCAACGTCACTGTCAACGTTTTTATCCTTGATGAGAATGACAACAGTCCCGTGATTCTCCAGCCCCATTCTGACCACGGCTCCGTTAATTCTGAGAACATTCCTTATTCTGCTGAAGCGGGATACTTTGTGGCCAAGATCAGGGCTGTAGACGCCGACTCTGGTTATAATGCGCTGCTTTCTTATCACATCTCCGAACCAAAGGGGACCAATCTATTCAGAATAGGAACCAACAATGGAGAAATAACGACTAAGAGACGCATGAGTGACAATGACCTAAAAACTCACCCGTTGGTCATTCTGGTGTCTGATAATGGAGAACCTTCCTTGTCGGCGACTGTGTCTATTGATGTTGTGGTCGTTGAAAGTACAGATGACACACAGACAACTTTCAGACAACTGCCTGTAAAGGAGGAGAGTTTCTCAGATTTAAATCTGTATCTGCTCGTCGCCATTGTGTCAGTATCAGTGATATTTCTACTGAGCCTCATCAGTTTAATAGTTGTAAAATGCCACAGGACAGACGGCAGTTTCAGCAGGTACAGCGCCCCAATGATCACCACCCATCCTGACGGGAGCTGGTCTTACTCCAAGTCTACTCAGCAGTATGACGTGGTCTTTAGCTCTGACACACTGAAGAGTGACGTAGTAGTTTTCCCCACGCCGTTTCCACCTGCTGATGATGAGTTGATCAGTATCAATGGAGGAGACACTTTTCAAAGAACAAAAACGCTTCCGAGATCAGAGAAGGTAAGGAGAACTGTTCATGATATGGGATGTTGTCACGTCTTGATTTATTTTATTAGCATTATTATCTTGGGTGTGCACATTATATTTTTCAAATTCCCGAGATTTATTGTAATTTACATAGACGGTTCCAATTGTATGGGTACGGTTTAGGATAGGTATTTTTTTTAAATTCAATTCTCCTCTAAATTGATGCAGAATGTAGCGTTACAATTCAGCACCAGGGACAGCAACATATGGCTTCTTGCTTTGATTTGTGTCAGTCTAATTCTTGCTCACGTTTTCTCAATTAGTTTGCAGGAAAGTTGTTTCATATTCTCCCATATCAGATAATCTTTTGGATCTGTCAAATTAGTGTAGTTTTTAATGGTTTATGGTTGACGCAGTAACTGATAAAGTTATTTAAATGTATATGCACACCACAGAATATTTAACCATTGAGTTCGACTACTGGTCATCAGCTGTTTGTCAGATTTAAAGCGAAGCAATAAATTACATTTGAGAGGATCATGCAAAGCGTTGTTCATTGGATTATCTTTTTTTAATATGAACTCTTCTGATAGATACCAACATCTTGAATAACTAAAGCAGTCACATCTGTATTCATTTTAAGACCAGAATAAAAGCACTTGGTGTCGCTGTAGACCGTGATTATTCAGTTGATAACTACATGGGGCTTCTCCTTCCTCTCCTCACTTCCACTGATGAGGCAGGTACAGTCAAGCGAGTTGTTGAGACGAGAACGCACTCGAGATAGGCCTGTGTGTAGACACAACCGTTGTATACTAATAGAGAGATACTTTTTACATAAAAACGTTGCTTAGCAATATTATAAATCTATCATAAACAACTCACAGAAGAATCAGAAGGTCTGTGTATAAGGATGGACCATTCCGTGCATTGTGGATATTTTTGGATTCGGATTGTGCTGTTTCTTTGCTTATGGGATATATCTTCCGGTCAGATTGTCTATTCTGTTTTGAGGAGGTGAACAAGGGAACATTTGTTGGGAATATAGCCAAGGATCTCAATCTCAACGTTCAGGAACTGGAGTCACGTATGTTTCAGATTGTATCCGGATCCAACAAGAAGTATTTTGATGTCAATCTAAGAACTGGTGTTCTGTTCGTGAATGAGATAATCGACCGTGAGGAGCTTTGTGAGACCAATGTGAATTGTTCTTTGAATGTGCAGGCCATTGCGCACAATCCTTTACATGTTTTTCGTGTTGAAATAGAGATTTTGGATACAAATGACAATGTACCTTGTTTCATAGAAAATTATCTGACATTAAATATTTCTGAAAACGCTGTTGCGGGAGAGCGATTTCTTCTGCCAGTGGCTGAGGATGCCGATGGGGGCAGTAACTCTATGAAAACCTACAAGCTAAGTCCAAATGAACATTTTTATTTGGATGTACAGAGCGGTGGAGATCAGAGTTTGTCTGCTGAGTTAGTGTTACACAAGGCTGTAGACCGAGAGAAACAGGCTGTGGTGAAGCTCATACTAACTGCTGTTGATGGAGGAAAACCTCCCAGATCTGGGACATTACAGATCACTGTACACGTATTCGATACTAATGACAATACTCCAATTTTCAGCAAACCTCTTTACAAAGTGAAAGTTGAGGAGAACGTTTCAAATGGAACCAAAATATTAACTCTCACCGCATCAGACTTGGATGAGGGTATCAACAGTGACATTCTTTACTATTTTGTTGGTAACAGGAATGCAAAAGGATCTAGTATATTTGCTATTGACCCATATACTGGGGATGTATCAGTGAAAGGTAATGTCGATTGTGAAGAAAACGTTGGGATTGAGTTGCGAGTCCAGGCTGCAGACCAAGGCCAACCTCCAAAAACGACACATTGTAAAGTGTTGGTGGAAGTAGTGGATATAAATGACAATGCTCCAGAGATAGCAATAACATCACTCATGAGCACAGTAAGAGAGGATGCCAAGTCTGGCGCTGCTGTTGCTTTAGTCATGCTCTCAGATAAAGATGGGGGGGTAAAAATGGAATTGTGAATTGTCAGTTAAGTGATACTGTTCCTTTCAAACTGCAGTTTTCTTATAAAAATCACTACTCTTTAGTTGTGGACAGGCCTCTGGACAGAGAGAAATGTTCTCAGTACAACATCAGTATTATTGCTATGGACGAGGGGACCCCACCTCTCTCCAGCACCAGTGTTGTTACTGCATACATTTCTGATATGAATGACAACCCACCCCGTTTTCCAGAACATCTTATTAACATGTTTCTAAAGGAGAATAGTCCAGTGGGTGGTCTGATAGTTAGTGTAAGTGCGTATGATCCAGATGAAATGGAAAACGCGCATGTATTATATTCTCTATCGGAAAGTAAAGTGATAATATATCGCCCTCGTCAATTGTCAACATTAACTCTATAACTGGTGAAATATTCAGCTTACAGTCTTTTAACTATGAAGAAGTAAAAAAGTTCCAGTTCCAAGTTCAGGCCACAGACTCTGGTGTTCCTCCACTAAGCAGCAACTTCACTGTCAAGGTTTTTATCTTTGACGAGAATGACAACAGTCCTGTGATTCTCCCGCCCTATTCTGACCACGGCTCTGTTAATTCTGAGAACATTCCTTATTCTGCTGAAGCGGGATACTTTGTGGCCAAGATCAGGGCTGTAGACGCCGACTCTGGTTATAATGCGCTGCTTTCTTATCACATCTCTGAACCAAAGGGGACCAATCTATTCAGAATAGGAACCAACAATGGAGAAATACGGACTAAGAGACGCATGAGTGACAATGACCTAAAAACTCACCCGTTGGTCATTCTGGTGTCTGATAATGGAGAACCTTCCCTGTCGGCGACTGTGTCTATTGATGTTGTGGTCGTTGAAAGTACAGATGACACACAGACAACTTTCAGACAACTGCCTGTAAAGGAGGAGAGTTTCTCAGATTTAAATCTGTATCTGCTCGTCGCCATTGTGTCAGTATCAGTGATATTTCTACTGAGCCTCATCAGTTTAATAGTTGTAAAATGCCACAGGACAGACGGCAGTTTCAGCAGGTACAGCGCCCCAATGATCACCACCCATCCTGACGGGAGCTGGTCTTACTCCAAATCTACTCAGCAGTTTGACGTGTGTTTTAGCTCTGACACACTGAAGAGTGACCTAGTCGTTTTTCCCACGCCGTTTCCACTTGCTGACGGTGAGCTGATCAGTATTAATGGAGGGGATACCTTACAAAGGACACGGACGCTTCCCAACACTGAAAAGGTAAGAACATATTTTTATTTGACCAATATTCTAATGTTTCATTAAAGTTTTAGTGTTGAGCTCGTGAAATCTGCCGAGATTCCAGCATTGGTGATTTTAGCACCATGCTAATGGACTGCGATGCCGGGACAGAAACCATCTCCATCAGTAGATTGGTGAATGACGAGCAGTATACATTGTTGTTCTTTCTTTAAATTCTTCATCTTTGAGGGGTTGTGTTAACGTCTCTCGACTTTCAATTAACCTTAAATTGTGACACCTTTCTCTTTTATAATTGGAATTAACGGGCACAAAATATTAAGCATCAGTTTTCTCATAGTCATTCTTCCACATTATGAAATTAAGATTTTTTATTTTTCTTTATCTTCTTTAGTGCTTCATTTTGTGAACTGCCTAAATGTTGTGACCCATCTCCTTTTGCAATGTATTCAACCATAAGGGTTATAACCTTCAGTTCTCTGTTTCTTTTTCAACTACTAATAACTATAGTGGAAGCCTGTATGATAACGATCTCAAGTGTTGTGCTATTGATTAGTCAACGTGGTAGGTGGTCTCTAAATTATATAGAGTAAACCACAAGTGAAATAAGTTGGCGTACTATTTGCCTCTTCTTGTAATGAAGCAGAATTTTTTACTTAGACTATTAAACCGTTTTATTTCAGGCAAAGACATGATGCAGATGTAGGTCATGTGCTTATTTCTAATTGAGCAGTGTCATGTCCGTTTAGTAAGAAAAACACAGGGTGTCGCTGTAGACCGTGGATATGAACCCATGATTTAATTATTTTGGGCCCCTCCTTCTGAACCTATCAGTCAGTGTTGTGCAGGCTTTTGTCAGAATAACAGAGCCAGATTCCATTTGAAACAACAGCTCTTTCGTGAGAGTATATGATGTGGTTCTTTTCTAAAATATTTGCCTTATTATCTTCATGATTTTCTCATAGAATACGGAAAGTGTGGGATTCCCGTGGATTTGACGATGGGTCATTCCATGCATTGTGGAAATTGTTGGATTACGGTTGTGCAGCTTCTTTGTTTCTGGGATTTATCTTCCGGTCAGATTGTCTATTTTGTCTCAGAGGAGGTGAACAAGGGAACCGTTGTTGGGAGTATAGCCAAGGACTTCAATCTCAATGTTCAAGAACTGGAGTCTCGTATGTTTCAGATTGTATCCGGATCTAACAAGAAGTATTTTGATGTGAATTTAAAGACCGGTGCTCTGTTTGTGAAAGAAAGAATCGATCGAGAGGAGCTTTGTATGACCAGTCAAAAATGCTCTCTAAACTTAGAGGCCATTGCACAGAACCCTCTCAACATGTACCGTTTAGAGATCCAAGTATTAGATATAAATGATTACGCACCTTCATTTCGTACAAGTGATCATACATTAAATATCACAGAATCTACCTCTCCAGGTGAAAGATATCCCCTACCAAGAGCTAATGATGCTGACATAGGCAGTAACTCTGTTAAAACCTACAAACTGAGCCCAAATGAGCACTTCTCTCTGGATGTACAGAGCGGTGAGAAAACGGTGTCTGCTGACTTAGTGCTTCAGAAAGCTTTAGACAGAGAGAAACAAGCGGTTATCGTGCTCCTTCTGACTGGTGTTGATGGAGGAAAACCTCCACGATCCGGGACATTAAATATATTTATTAATGTGATAGATGTAAACGATAATAGCCCGACATTTAGCAAACATTTGTATAAAATAAGTATATTTGAGAACTTCCCTGCTGGCACACCTATAATAACAATTAACGCAACTGATATGGACTCAGGAGTATATGGGGAAATAATTTATTCTTTGATAGGCCATGGGGAGGAAAACGCACTGGACTTTTTTCAAATAAACCCAGTCACTGGTGAAATTACAGTTAAAGGAACAATTGATTACGAAGAGCATGCTGAGTTTGAGTTACAAGTACAGGCCAAAGACAGGAGTTCTAGTCCCCGTGCAACACACTGTAAAGTCCTGATAGAAGTGATGGATGTCAATGACAATTCCCCAGAAATATCAGTGACTTCAATGATGAATGCAGTCAGAGAAGATGCAAAATCAGGTACAGCTGTTGGTCTAATAACAGTGTCTGATAAAGACAGGGGAGTAAATGGAAAAGTACACTGTCAAATAGTAGGCTCTGTTCCATTCAAATTGCAATCCTCCTATAAAAACTATTACTCATTGGTAGTAGATGGATCTCTAGATAGAGAGAGTGGTTCCCAGTACAATGTGACCGTTACAGCTACAGATGAAGGCATCCCACGTCTCTCCAGTACCAGTGTCATTATTGTGTATGTCGCTGATGTGAATGACAACGCGCCTCGCTTTTCAGAACCAATAATGAATGTCTATCTGAAGGAGAATAGTCCCGTTGGAGGTCATATTGCCAGCTTGACTGCGCATGATCCAGATATGAATGAAAATGCTCAGATGTCTTATTCATTTTTAGAAGGCAATAATGCAATACCCTTGTCTACAATGATAAACATCAACTCCTTAACTGGTGAGATATATAGCATGCATACTTTTAACTATGAAGAAGTAAAACAGTTCCAGTTTCAAGTTCAGGCCACAGACTCTGGTGTTCCTCCACTAAGCAGCAACGTCACTGTCAACGTTTTTATCCTTGATGAGAATGACAACAGTCCTGTGATTCTCCCGCCCTATTCTGACCACGGCTCGGTTAATTCTGAGAGCATTCCTTATTCTGCTGACGCGGGATACTTTGTGGCCAAGATCAGGGCTGTAGACGCCGACTCTGGTTATAATGCGCTGCTTTCTTATCACATCTCTGAACCAAAGGGGACCAATCTATTCAGAATAGGAACCAACAACGGAGAAATACGGACTAAGAGACGCATGAGTGACACTGACTTACAATTGCACTCGTTTTTCATTCTGGTGTCTGATAATGGAGAACCTTCCCTGACTGCGACTGTGTCTATTGATGTTGTGGTCGTTGAAAGTACAGATGACACACAGACAACTTTCAGACAACTGCCTGTAAGGGAGGAAAGTTTGACAGATTTAAATCTGTTTCTGCTCGTCGCCATTGTGTCAGTATCAGTGATATTTCTACTGAGCCTCATCAGTTTAATAGTTGTGAAATGCCACAGGACAGACGGCAGTTTCAGCAGGTACAGCGCCCCCATGATCACCACCCACCCTGACGGGAGCTGGTCTTACTCCAAATCTACTCAGCAGTATGACGTGTGTTTCAGTTCTGACACACTGAAGAGTGAAGTAGTAGTTTTCCCCACGCCGTTTCCACCTGCTGATGGTGAGCTGATCAGTATTAATGGAGGAGACACTTCTCAAAGGATACGAACACTCCCTAACACAGAGAAGGTAAGACAATAAATATAGATTTTCCCAACTATTACAAAATATTTTAGAAGTGTTTGTGGAGAGCCCTGGTGGCATCATCACCACACTGGTGGAGAGCGACACCGTGGGAGAAACTGTCCTCTCCAGCAGATTGGTGAGTTGTCCTTTCCCTATTGTCGTCATCTTTGAGGAAGGTTGCGCTTTCAATTATAGTCTTGTTGTGACCTCGATCAGAAACTTTGCTTCTTCAGAGTAGTATCGTTTACCGCGACAAATGTATATGATTATTTCTCGACCCTGCATAATTTCAACATCCAAAAGTTTCTTACAATATTATTGTTGCCTACTGTTGATGAACAGCTGTAAAGATATTTGGTTAAATTTGTCTGTCAAAGTGCTATTGAGTATAGCAGCCTATCCAGACGTTTACATTTTATTTCGTAATCTATTGCTCCTAAAATAACGTCGATTTCAGCATTTTCTATGTGTAGTCTAGTACGCCTAGTAATAATCAAACTGTTATCCCCTTTGAACTGTATAAAGAAAGACATTATGCACTCTGATTGTTGTACTTTCTCGTTTGACCAACATCATATTCATTAGTAAGCACTAAGTGTCGCTGTCGACCAAGGGAAAAAAACAACTTTTTTTTCTTGAAGTCTTTGTACGGTGTCTGGCATTCATTGCAGGAAGGGCTTTGTCATAACATCACGGCTTGTATTCGTGAAGGAGTGTTTGGCATGGGGTAGAGGGGTTGATCTCGTTAGCTTATACATGCTTTTTCGTTATTTCCTTATTAATGATTACTGCAAATTGCACATGAACAGTGGATAGCAATGGGCCTCTCCGTCAATGGATGTATTTTGATTCAGATGCTGCTGCTTTTTTGTTTCTGGGATTTATCTTCCGGTCAGATTGTCTATTCTGTCGCAGAGGAGGTGAACAAGGGAACCGTTGTTGGGAATATAGCCAAGGACCTCAATCTCAATGTTCAAGAACTGGAGTCTCGTATGTTTCAGATTGTATCCGGATCTCACAATAAGTATTTTGATGTGAATTTAAAGACCGGTTCTTTGTTTGTGAAAGAAATAATCGATCGAGAGGAGCTTTGTATGACCAGTCAAAAATGCTCTCTAAACTTGGAGGCCATTGCACAGAACCCTCTCAACATGTATCGTTTAGAGATCCAAGTATTAGATATAAATGACAACGCACCTTCATTTCATGTTAGTGATCATACATTGAATATAACAGAATCAACCTCTCCAGGTGAAAGATATCCTCTACCAAGGGCTAATGATGCTGATATCGGCAGTAATTCAGTGAAAACCTACAAGCTGAGCCCAAATGAACACTTTCTTCTAGATGTACAGAGCGGTGGAGAGCAGAGTGTGTCTGCCGAGGTAGTGTTACATAAAGCTTTAGATCGAGAGAAACAAGCTGTGATCCGGCTCCTATTGACTGCTCTTGATGGAGGGAAACCTGCTAAATCTGGGACTCTTCAGATAATAGTGAATGTGATAGATGTGAACGATAATAGTCCAGTCTTCAGCAAACCAATGTACAAAGTACGTGTGTCGGAGAACGTACCTATAGGCACACCTATAATAAAACTGAACGCAACCGATTTGGACTCAGGAGTAAATGGGGAAATATTTTTTTATTTGATTCATCACGGCAATCAGAAAGCATGGGATGTTTTTCAAATCGATCCAGCTACTGGTGAAATTACAGTAAAAGAAGTGATTGATCATGAAGAGAATGTTGCGTTTGAGCTGCACGTACAGGCCAAAGACAGGAGTTCTAGTCCTCGCACAACGCACTGTAAAGTCTTAGTTGAAGTGATAGATGTCAATGACAATGCTCCAGAGATATCAATAACTTCAATGATGAATGCAGTCAGAGAAGACGCAAAATCAGATACTGCTGTTGGTCTAATAACAGTGTCTGATAAAGACAGGGGTGTAAATGGAAAAGTACACTGCCAAATAGTAGGCTCTGTTCCATTCAAATTGCAATCCTCCTATAAAAACTATTACTCATTGGTAGTAGATGGATCTCTAGATAGAGAGAGTGGTTCCCAGTACAATGTGACCGTTACAGCTACAGATGAAGGCATCCCACCTCTCTCCAGTACCAGTGTCATTATTGTGTATGTCGCTGATGTGAATGACAACGCGCCTCGCTTTTCAGAACCAATAATGAATGTCTATCTGAAGGAGAATAGTCCCGTTGGAGGGCTTGTTGCCAGCTTGACTGCGCATGATCCAGATTTAAATGAAAATGCTCAGATGTCTTATTCATTTTTAGAAGGCAATAATGGAATACCGTTGTCTACAATGATGAATATAAACTCTTTAACTGGTGAATTATTCAGCCTACAGTCATTGAACTACGAGGAGGTGAAAAAGTTCGAGTTCCAAGTTCAGGCCACAGATTCTGGTGTTCCTCCACTAAGCAGCAAGGTCACTGTCAACGTTTTTATCCTTGATGAGAATGACAACAGTCCTGTGATTCTCCCGCCCTATTCTGACCACGGCTCCGTTAATTCTGAGAGCATTCCTTATTCTGCTGAAGCGGGATACTTTGTGGCCAAGATCAGGGCTGTAGACGCAGCAACATATGGCTTCTTGCTTTGATTTGTGTCAGTCTAATTCTTGCTCACGTTTTCTCAATTAGTTTGCAGGAAAGTTGTTTCATATTCTCCCATATCAGATAATCTTTTGGATCTGTCAAATTAGTGTAGTTTTTAATGGTTTATGGTTGACGCAGTAACTGATAAAGTTATTTAAATGTATATGCACACCACAGAATATTTAACCATTGAGTTCGACTACTGGTCATCAGCTGTTTGTCAGATTTAAAGCGAAGCAATAAATTACATTTGAGAGGATCATGCAAAGCGTTGTTCATTGGATTATCTTTTTTTTAATATGAACTCTTCTGATAGATACCAACATCTTGAATAACTAAAGCAGTCACATCTGTATTCATTTTAAGACCAGAATAAAAGCACTTGGTGTCGCTGTAGACCGTGATTATTCAGTTGATAACTACATGGGGCTTCTCCTTCCTCTCCTCACTTCCACTGATGAGGCAGGTACAGTCAAGCGAGTTGTTGAGACGAGAACGCACTCGAGATAGGCCTGTGTGTAGACACAACCGTTGTATACTAATAGAGAGATACTTTTTACATAAAAACGTTGCTTAGCAATATTATAAATCTATCATAAACAACTCACAGAAGAATCAGAAGGTCTGTGTATAAGGATGGACCATTCCGTGCATTGTGGATATTTTTGGATTCGGATTGTGCTGTTTCTTTGCTTATGGGATATATCTTCCGGTCAGATTGTCTATTCTGTTTTGAGGAGGTGAACAAGGGAACATTTGTTGGGAATATAGCCAAGGATCTCAATCTCAACGTTCAGGAACTGGAGTCACGTATGTTTCAGATTGTATCCGGATCCAACAAGAAGTATTTTGATGTCAATCTAAGAACTGGTGTTCTGTTCGTGAATGAGATAATCGACCGTGAGGAGCTTTGTGAGACCAATGTGAATTGTTCTTTGAATGTGCAGGCCATTGCGCACAATCCTTTACATGTTTTTCGTGTTGAAATAGAGATTTTGGATACAAATGACAATGTACCTTGTTTCATAGAAAATTATCTGACATTAAATATTTCTGAAAACGCTGTTGCGGGAGAGCGATTTCTTCTGCCAGTGGCTGAGGATGCCGATGGGGGCAGTAACTCTATGAAAACCTACAAGCTAAGTCCAAATGAACATTTTTATTTGGATGTACAGAGCGGTGGAGATCAGAGTTTGTCTGCTGAGTTAGTGTTACACAAGGCTGTAGACCGAGAGAAACAGGCTGTGGTGAAGCTCATACTAACTGCTGTTGATGGAGGAAAACCTCCCAGATCTGGGACATTACAGATCACTGTACACGTATTCGATACTAATGACAATACTCCAATTTTCAGCAAACCTCTTTACAAAGTGAAAGTTGAGGAGAACGTTTCAAATGGAACCAAAATATTAACTCTCACCGCATCAGACTTGGATGAGGGTATCAACAGTGACATTCTTTACTATTTTGTTGGTAACAGGAATGCAAAAGGATCTAGTATATTTGCTATTGACCCATATACTGGGGATGTATCAGTGAAAGGTAATGTCGATTGTGAAGAAAACGTTGGGATTGAGTTGCGAGTCCAGGCTGCAGACCAAGGCCAACCTCCAAAAACGACACATTGTAAAGTGTTGGTGGAAGTAGTGGATATAAATGACAATGCTCCAGAGATAGCAATAACATCACTCATGAGCACAGTAAGAGAGGATGCCAAGTCTGGCGCTGCTGTTGCTTTAGTCATGCTCTCAGATAAAGATGGGGGTAAAAATGGAATTGTGAATTGTCAGTTAAGTGATACTGTTCCTTTCAAACTGCAGTTTTCTTATAAAAATCACTACTCTTTAGTTGTGGACAGGCCTCTGGACAGAGAGAAATGTTCTCAGTACAACATCAGTATTATTGCTATGGACGAGGGGACCCCACCTCTCTCCAGCACCAGTGTTGTTACTGCATACATTTCTGATATGAATGACAACCCACCCCGTTTTCCAGAACATCTTATTAACATGTTTCTAAAGGAGAATAGTCCAGTGGGTGGTCTGATAGTTAGTGTAAGTGCGTATGATCCAGATGAAATGGAAAACGCGCATGTATTATATTCTCTATCGGAAAGTAAAGTGATAATATATCGCCCTCGTCAATTGTCAACATTAACTCTATAACTGGTGAAATATTCAGCTTACAGTCTTTTAACTATGAAGAAGTAAAAAAGTTCCAGTTCCAAGTTCAGGCCACAGACTCTGGTGTTCCTCCACTAAGCAGCAACTTCACTGTCAAGGTTTTTATCTTTGACGAGAATGACAACAGTCCTGTGATTCTCCCGCCCTATTCTGACCACGGCTCTGTTAATTCTGAGAACATTCCTTATTCTGCTGAAGCGGGATACTTTGTGGCCAAGATCAGGGCTGTAGACGCCGACTCTGGTTATAATGCGCTGCTTTCTTATCACATCTCTGAACCAAAGGGGACCAATCTATTCAGAATAGGAACCAACAATGGAGAAATACGGACTAAGAGACGCATGAGTGACAATGACCTAAAAACTCACCCGTTGGTCATTCTGGTGTCTGATAATGGAGAACCTTCCCTGTCGGCGACTGTGTCTATTGATGTTGTGGTCGTTGAAAGTACAGATGACACACAGACAACTTTCAGACAACTGCCTGTAAAGGAGGAGAGTTTCTCAGATTTAAATCTGTATCTGCTCGTCGCCATTGTGTCAGTATCAGTGATATTTCTACTGAGCCTCATCAGTTTAATAGTTGTAAAATGCCACAGGACAGACGGCAGTTTCAGCAGGTACAGCGCCCCAATGATCACCACCCATCCTGACGGGAGCTGGTCTTACTCCAAATCTACTCAGCAGTTTGACGTGTGTTTTAGCTCTGACACACTGAAGAGTGACCTAGTCGTTTTTCCCACGCCGTTTCCACTTGCTGACGGTGAGCTGATCAGTATTAATGGAGGGGATACCTTACAAAGGACACGGACGCTTCCCAACACTGAAAAGGTAAGAACATATTTTTATTTGACCAATATTCTAATGTTTCATTAAAGTTTTAGTGTTGAGCTCGTGAAATCTGCCGAGATTCCAGCATTGGTGATTTTAGCACCATGCTAATGGACTGCGATGCCGGGACAGAAACCATCTCCATCAGTAGATTGGTGAATGACGAGCAGTATACATTGTTGTTCTTTCTTTAAATTCTTCATCTTTGAGGGGTTGTGTTAACGTCTCTCGACTTTCAATTAACCTTAAATTGTGACACCTTTCTCTTTTATAATTGGAATTAACGGGCACAAAATATTAAGCATCAGTTTTCTCATAGTCATTCTTCCACATTATGAAATTAAGATTTTTTATTTTTCTTTATCTTCTTTAGTGCTTCATTTTGTGAACTGCCTAAATGTTGTGACCCATCTCCTTTTGCAATGTATTCAACCATAAGGGTTATAACCTTCAGTTCTCTGTTTCTTTTTCAACTACTAATAACTATAGTGGAAGCCTGTATGATAACGATCTCAAGTGTTGTGCTATTGATTAGTCAACGTGGTAGGTGGTCTCTAAATTATATAGAGTAAACCACAAGTGAAATAAGTTGGCGTACTATTTGCCTCTTCTTGTAATGAAGCAGAATTTTTTACTTAGACTATTAAACCGTTTTATTTCAGGCAAAGACATGATGCAGATGTAGGTCATGTGCTTATTTCTAATTGAGCAGTGTCATGTCCGTTTAGTAAGAAAAACACAGGGTGTCGCTGTAGACCGTGGATATGAACCCATGATTTAATTATTTTGGGCCCCTCCTTCTGAACCTATCAGTCAGTGTTGTGCAGGCTTTTGTCAGAATAACAGAGCCAGATTCCATTTGAAACAACAGCTCTTTCGTGAGAGTATATGATGTGGTTCTTTTCTAAAATATTTGCCTTATTATCTTCATGATTTTCTCATAGAATACGGAAAGTGTGGGATTCCCGTGGATTTGACGATGGGTCATTCCATGCATTGTGGAAATTGTTGGATTACGGTTGTGCAGCTTCTTTGTTTCTGGGATTTATCTTCCGGTCAGATTGTCTATTTTGTCTCAGAGGAGGTGAACAAGGGAACCGTTGTTGGGAGTATAGCCAAGGACTTCAATCTCAATGTTCAAGAACTGGAGTCTCGTATGTTTCAGATTGTATCCGGATCTAACAAGAAGTATTTTGATGTGAATTTAAAGACCGGTGCTCTGTTTGTGAAAGAAAGAATCGATCGAGAGGAGCTTTGTATGACCAGTCAAAAATGCTCTCTAAACTTAGAGGCCATTGCACAGAACCCTCTCAACATGTACCGTTTAGAGATCCAAGTATTAGATATAAATGATTACGCACCTTCATTTCGTACAAGTGATCATACATTAAATATCACAGAATCTACCTCTCCAGGTGAAAGATATCCCCTACCAAGAGCTAATGATGCTGACATAGGCAGTAACTCTGTTAAAACCTACAAACTGAGCCCAAATGAGCACTTCTCTCTGGATGTACAGAGCGGTGAGAAAACGGTGTCTGCTGACTTAGTGCTTCAGAAAGCTTTAGACAGAGAGAAACAAGCGGTTATCGTGCTCCTTCTGACTGGTGTTGATGGAGGAAAACCTCCACGATCCGGGACATTAAATATATTTATTAATGTGATAGATGTAAACGATAATAGCCCGACATTTAGCAAACATTTGTATAAAATAAGTATATTTGAGAACTTCCCTGCTGGCACACCTATAATAACAATTAACGCAACTGATATGGACTCAGGAGTATATGGGGAAATAATTTATTCTTTGATAGGCCATGGGGAGGAAAACGCACTGGACTTTTTTCAAATAAACCCAGTCACTGGTGAAATTACAGTTAAAGGAACAATTGATTACGAAGAGCATGCTGAGTTTGAGTTACAAGTACAGGCCAAAGACAGGAGTTCTAGTCCCCGTGCAACACACTGTAAAGTCCTGATAGAAGTGATGGATGTCAATGACAATTCCCCAGAAATATCAGTGACTTCAATGATGAATGCAGTCAGAGAAGATGCAAAATCAGGTACAGCTGTTGGTCTAATAACAGTGTCTGATAAAGACAGGGGAGTAAATGGAAAAGTACACTGTCAAATAGTAGGCTCTGTTCCATTCAAATTGCAATCCTCCTATAAAAACTATTACTCATTGGTAGTAGATGGATCTCTAGATAGAGAGTGGTTCCCAGTACAATGTGACCGTTACAGCTACAGATGAAGGCATCCCACGTCTCTCCAGTACCAGTGTCATTATTGTGTATGTCGCTGATGTGAATGACAACGCGCCTCGCTTTTCAGAACCAATAATGAATGTCTATCTGAAGGAGAATAGTCCCGTTGGAGGTCATATTGCCAGCTTGACTGCGCATGATCCAGATATGAATGAAAATGCTCAGATGTCTTATTCATTTTTAGAAGGCAATAATGCAATACCCTTGTCTACAATGATAAACATCAACTCCTTAACTGGTGAGATATATAGCATGCATACTTTTAACTATGAAGAAGTAAAACAGTTCCAGTTTCAAGTTCAGGCCACAGACTCTGGTGTTCCTCCACTAAGCAGCAACGTCACTGTCAACGTTTTTATCCTTGATGAGAATGACAACAGTCCTGTGATTCTCCCGCCCTATTCTGACCACGGCTCGGTTAATTCTGAGAGCATTCCTTATTCTGCTGACGCGGGATACTTTGTGGCCAAGATCAGGGCTGTAGACGCCGACTCTGGTTATAATGCGCTGCTTTCTTATCACATCTCTGAACCAAAGGGGACCAATCTATTCAGAATAGGAACCAACAACGGAGAAATACGGACTAAGAGACGCATGAGTGACACTGACTTACAATTGCACTCGTTTTTCATTCTGGTGTCTGATAATGGAGAACCTTCCCTGACTGCGACTGTGTCTATTGATGTTGTGGTCGTTGAAAGTACAGATGACACACAGACAACTTTCAGACAACTGCCTGTAAGGGAGGAAAGTTTGACAGATTTAAATCTGTTTCTGCTCGTCGCCATTGTGTCAGTATCAGTGATATTTCTACTGAGCCTCATCAGTTTAATAGTTGTGAAATGCCACAGGACAGACGGCAGTTTCAGCAGGTACAGCGCCCCCATGATCACCACCCACCCTGACGGGAGCTGGTCTTACTCCAAATCTACTCAGCAGTATGACGTGTGTTTCAGTTCTGACACACTGAAGAGTGAAGTAGTAGTTTTCCCCACGCCGTTTCCACCTGCTGATGGTGAGCTGATCAGTATTAATGGAGGAGACACTTCTCAAAGGATACGAACACTCCCTAACACAGAGAAGGTAAGACAATAAATATAGATTTTCCCAACTATTACAAAATATTTTAGAAGTGTTTGTGGAGAGCCCTGGTGGCATCATCACCACACTGGTGGAGAGCGACACCGTGGGAGAAACTGTCCTCTCCAGCAGATTGGTGAGTTGTCCTTTCCCTATTGTCGTCATCTTTGAGGAAGGTTGCGCTTTCAATTATAGTCTTGTTGTGACCTCGATCAGAAACTTTGCTTCTTCAGAGTAGTATCGTTTACCGCGACAAATGTATATGATTATTTCTCGACCCTGCATAATTTCAACATCCAAAAGTTTCTTACAATATTATTGTTGCCTACTGTTGATGAACAGCTGTAAAGATATTTGGTTAAATTTGTCTGTCAAAGTGCTATTGAGTATAGCAGCCTATCCAGACGTTTACATTTTATTTCGTAATCTATTGCTCCTAAAATAACGTCGATTTCAGCATTTTCTATGTGTAGTCTAGTACGCCTAGTAATAATCAAACTGTTATCCCCTTTGAACTGTATAAAGAAAGACATTATGCACTCTGATTGTTGTACTTTCTCGTTTGACCAACATCATATTCATTAGTAAGCACTAAGTGTCGCTGTCGACCAAGGGAAAAAAACAACTTTTTTTCTTGAAGTCTTTGTACGGTGTCTGGCATTCATTGCAGGAAGGGCTTTGTCATAACATCACGGCTTGTATTCGTGAAGGAGTGTTTGGCATGGGGTAGAGGGGTTGATCTCGTTAGCTTATACATGCTTTTTCGTTATTTCCTTATTAATGATTACTGCAAATTGCACATGAACAGTGGATAGCAATGGGCCTCTCCGTCAATGGATGTATTTTGATTCAGATGCTGCTGCTTTTTTGTTTCTGGGATTTATCTTCCGGTCAGATTGTCTATTCTGTCGCAGAGGAGGTGAACAAGGGAACCGTTGTTGGGAATATAGCCAAGGACCTCAATCTCAATGTTCAAGAACTGGAGTCTCGTATGTTTCAGATTGTATCCGGATCTCACAATAAGTATTTTGATGTGAATTTAAAGACCGGTTCTTTGTTTGTGAAAGAAATAATCGATCGAGAGGAGCTTTGTATGACCAGTCAAAAATGCTCTCTAAACTTGGAGGCCATTGCACAGAACCCTCTCAACATGTATCGTTTAGAGATCCAAGTATTAGATATAAATGACAACGCACCTTCATTTCATGTTAGTGATCATACATTGAATATAACAGAATCAACCTCTCCAGGTGAAAGATATCCTCTACCAAGGGCTAATGATGCTGATATCGGCAGTAATTCAGTGAAAACCTACAAGCTGAGCCCAAATGAACACTTTCTTCTAGATGTACAGAGCGGTGGAGAGCAGAGTGTGTCTGCCGAGGTAGTGTTACATAAAGCTTTAGATCGAGAGAAACAAGCTGTGATCCGGCTCCTATTGACTGCTCTTGATGGAGGGAAACCTGCTAAATCTGGGACTCTTCAGATAATAGTGAATGTGATAGATGTGAACGATAATAGTCCAGTCTTCAGCAAACCAATGTACAAAGTACGTGTGTCGGAGAACGTACCTATAGGCACACCTATAATAAAACTGAACGCAACCGATTTGGACTCAGGAGTAAATGGGGAAATATTTTTTTATTTGATTCATCACGGCAATCAGAAAGCATGGGATGTTTTTCAAATCGATCCAGCTACTGGTGAAATTACAGTAAAAGAAGTGATTGATCATGAAGAGAATGTTGCGTTTGAGCTGCACGTACAGGCCAAAGACAGGAGTTCTAGTCCTCGCACAACGCACTGTAAAGTCTTAGTTGAAGTGATAGATGTCAATGACAATGCTCCAGAGATATCAATAACTTCAATGATGAATGCAGTCAGAGAAGACGCAAAATCAGATACTGCTGTTGGTCTAATAACAGTGTCTGATAAAGACAGGGGTGTAAATGGAAAAGTACACTGCCAAATAGTAGGCTCTGTTCCATTCAAATTGCAATCCTCCTATAAAAACTATTACTCATTGGTAGTAGATGGATCTCTAGATAGAGAGAGTGGTTCCCAGTACAATGTGACCGTTACAGCTACAGATGAAGGCATCCCACCTCTCTCCAGTACCAGTGTCATTATTGTGTATGTCGCTGATGTGAATGACAACGCGCCTCGCTTTTCAGAACCAATAATGAATGTCTATCTGAAGGAGAATAGTCCCGTTGGAGGGCTTGTTGCCAGCTTGACTGCGCATGATCCAGATTTAAATGAAAATGCTCAGATGTCTTATTCATTTTTAGAAGGCAATAATGGAATACCGTTGTCTACAATGATGAATATAAACTCTTTAACTGGTGAATTATTCAGCCTACAGTCATTGAACTACGAGGAGGTGAAAAAGTTCGAGTTCCAAGTTCAGGCCACAGATTCTGGTGTTCCTCCACTAAGCAGCAAGGTCACTGTCAACGTTTTTATCCTTGATGAGAATGACAACAGTCCTGTGATTCTCCCGCCCTATTCTGACCACGGCTCCGTTAATTCTGAGAGCATTCCTTATTCTGCTGAAGCGGGATACTTTGTGGCCAAGATCAGGGCTGTAGACGCCGACTCTGGTTATAATGCGCTGCTTTCTTATCAGATTTCTGAACCACCAAAGGGGACCAATCTATTCAGAATAGGAACCAACAACGGAGAAATACGGACTAAGAGACGCATGAGTGACAATGACTTAAAAACTCACCCGTTGGTCATTCTGGTGTCTGATAATGGAGAACCTTCCTTGTCGGCGACTGTGTCTATTGATGTTGTGGTCGTTGAAAGTACAGGTGACATGCAGACAACTTTCAGACAACTGCCACTAAAGGAGGAGAGTTTCTCAGATTTAAATCTGTATCTGCTCGTCGCCATTGTGTCAGTAACAGTGATATTTCTACTGAGCCTCATCAGTTTAATAGTTGTAAAATGCCACAGGACAGACGGCAGTTTCAGCAGGTGCAGCGCCCCCATGATCACCACCCACCCTGACGGGAGCTGGTCTTACTCCAAATCTACTCAGCAGTATGACGTTTGTTTTAGTTCTGACACACTGAAGAGTGACGTAGTAGTTTTCCCCACTCCGTTTCCACCTGCTGATGGTGAGCTGATCAGTATCAATGAAGGAGACACTTTTCAACGGACACGAACGCTTCCCAGTAGCGAGAAGGTAATTACCCTTCATTATAAAAGCATACTATGCACCATCTATTGACCAAAATGCTGTTTGTATGTCGATAATATGTCTCTTGTTTTATATCATTAGTTTTGATCAGGAAATCCTCATGTCTCAGCATGTTGTCGTTTCGTTCAATGTGCCTTTTGACAAGGTCATGTAGGTGTACCTTATGTTGTTGAATAGAGTTAGGCCTACCTTGTTTAACTTTTCTGCCTTCTGGATATTAAATACTTTGTTCAAACAATATTTTCACAATTTGGGTTCATATGGTGTAAATGTTATGGTTAATTGTAGGTCCAAAAAGACAGCTCGTTTAAGAAGCACTTTTATTTTGACTTCAGCACCACTGGGGTGGACAGCGACATAACTGTGTCGCTGGTGGTTTTTAAAAACACTCGTTTCATGTCACACCGTGTCGCTGCAGACCATGGATATGAAGGTTGTTTCTCAGTCTGGTGCCCCTCCCTCTATGGCTTGTCCTGAGCTGGGAGGGATTTGTACAGGTCCATGATACATCGCACTCTGTTTGTATTTTATACAAGAAAGCATTCTCACTGCGTTTTGGGCGTTTTATGTCTAATGTTTTTATGGTAGATAACACTAGTTTCAGAATCTACTTATCGATGTTTGGCACAAACAACTGAACCGTGGATAACGATGGGCCTCTTTCTCCATGCATGTATTTTTATTCGAATTCTGCTTCTTCTTTGTTTCTGGAATTTATCATCCGGTCAGATTGTCTATTCTGTCTCAGAGGAGGTGAACAAGGGAACCGTTGTTGGGAATATAGCCAAGGACCTCAATCTCAATGTTCAGGAATTGGAGTCTCGTATGTTTCAGATTGTAGCCGGATCTAACCAGAAGTATTTTGATGTGAATGTTAAGACTGGTGCTCTGTTTGTGATTGAGAGAATCGATCGAGAAGACCTATGTGTGACGAGCAAGACTTGTGCCTTAAATTTAGAGGCCCTAGCACAAAACCCGCATAGTCTTTATCGGATCGAGATAGAGATTTTGGATACAAATGACAACGCGCCATTTTTCTCAGGTAATACACTTACAATGAATATTACAGAGATAGCTATTTTGGGAGACAAATTCCTCTTACCCATTGCAAAAGATCCAGATGTTGGTAGTAACTCGGTAAACAGCTACAAGCTGAGTCCAAATGAACACTTCTCTCTGGATGTACAGAGCGGTGGAGAGCAGAGTGTGTCTGCGGAATTAGTGCTAAAGAAAGCTTTAGACCGAGAGAAACAGGCTGTGATCCAGTTGACACTGACTGCTGTTGATGGAGGAAACCCTCCTCGATCAGGGACGTTACAGATTGTGGTAAACGTTATGGATATAAATGACAATAATCCAATTTTCAGCAAACCTCTTTACAAAGTGAAAGTGAATGAAAATTCGCCGGTAGGAAAAAAAGTAACTTCTCTTCTTGCTTCAGATATGGATGAAGGAGTAAATGGTGAAGTAATATATTCTCTAGTTGGATATGGGCCTGAAAACGAAGCTCTATTCTCTATCGTTCCTGAGACAGGGGTGATTGAGGTAAAGGGAGTGATTGACCATGAACAAAATGCTGCAATTGAGTTAAGAGTCCAAGCAAAAGACAAGGGCATTCCACCTAGGAGTACACGTTGTAAAGTCTTAGTTGAAGTTATTGATGAGAATGATAACACTCCAGAAATATCAGTGACGTCATTCATTGACACTGTTCGCGAGGATGTGAAAACAGGCACAGCTGTTGCCTTAGTCACAGTCAGTGACAAAGATGGGGGTAAGAATGGAGTAGTTCAGTGTAACATTGCAGGTTCTGGTCCTTTCAAGTTGCAGTCTTCATATAATAATTACTATTCTGTATTAGTTGATGGGCCACTAGACAGAGAACTTGTTTCAATGTACAATGTAACCATTGTTGCAACAGATGAAGGATCCCCACCTCTCTCCAGCACTCGAGTTATTAGTGTGCACATTTCTGATGTGAATGACAATGCGCCTCGCTTTTCAGAGACCGTAATGGTGAATTTAAAAGAAAACAGCCCAGTGGGAGGGCTTATTGCCAGCTTGACTGCGCATGATCCAGATATGAATGAAAATGCTCAGATGTCTTATTCATTTTTAGAAGGCAATAATGCAATACCCTTGTCTACGATGATAAACATCAACTCCTTAACTGGTGAGATATATAGCATGCAGTCTTTTAACTATGAAGAAGTAAAACAATTACAATTTCAAGTTCAGGCCACAGATTCTGGTGTTCTTCCATTAAGCAGCAACGTCACTGTCAACGTTTTTATCCTTGACGAGAATGACAACAGTCCTGTGATTCTCCCGCCTTATTCTGACCACGGCTCCGTTAATTCTGAGAACATTCCTTATTCTGCTGACGCGGGATACTTTGTGGCCAAGATCAGGGCTGTAGACGCCGACTCTGGTTATAATGCGCTGCTTTCTTATCACATCTCTGAACCACCAAAGGGGACCAATCTATTCAGAATAGGAACCAACAACGGAGAAATACGGACTAAGAGACGCATGAGTGACAATGACTTAAAAACTCACCCGTTGGTCATTCTGGTGTCTGATAATGGAGAACCTTCCTTGTCGGCGACTGTGTCTATTGATGTTGTGGTCGTTGAAAGTACAGATGACACACAGACAACTTTCAGACAACTGCCTGTAAAGGAGGAGAGTTTCTCAGATTTAAATCTGTATCTGCTCGTCGCCATTGTGTCATTATCAGTGACATTTCTACTGAGCCTCATCAGTTTAATAGTTGTAAAATGCCACAGGACAGACGGCAGTTTCAGCAGGTGCAGCGCCCCAATGATCACCACCCACCCTGACGGGAGCTGGTCTTACTCCAAATCTACTCAGCAGTATGACGTGTGTTTCAGCTCTGACACAATGAAGAGTGATGTAGTAGTTTTCCCCACGCAGTTTCCACCTGTTGATGGTGAGCTGATCAGTATTAGTGGAGGAGACACTTTTCAAAGGACACGAACACTTTCCAACACAGAGAAGGTAAGGATCACTTTTTCTAAGGATTTTGCTTTGTAATTGCTTTTTTTAAATTGACATTATTGTCTGATGTGCACATATTTTTTCAAATTCCCGAAAAACTTGGGGAAGTTCCCTTTTAACTTGACAAATGTAATGGGTACGGTATAGTTTGGGTAAAATTTTGCTCCAAATTGATGCAGCATGCAGCTTTTTAATTCAACACCATGGACAGCGACCTGTGGCTACTTTGGTTAGTCAGTCTCATTCTTGCTCACTTTTTCTAGATAAAACTGCAGCAAAGTTGTGTCGTATTGTCCTCTAACAGGTAAAGGAATGAACATGTCAGAATATTGTAGTTTTCATGTAAAACTGAATATTTCTTTGTTTGTTTCTTTAAGCGTCCCTTATGTTATTTCAGCCCAGCCTCACATCCAATTCGCGCATATATGTACAAAATGTATTTCAGCAGATTTCGTGCGTTTTTGTGTGGTTCAATTCGTTCGAAATGACACGAATTGATGTGCTACTTAATTCGTGGGAAAAGACACGAATTTAACCAGTAGGCACACAAGCCTTTGCAACAACCAGATACTCGACTATACCTTACCCTAACCTTAACCCTAACCTTAACCATTCTACTAACTATACCTAACTCCAACTGGACCTAACCCTAACCCCCACCCTACGGACGGCCTACGCGCATATGTGTGGAGTGCATCCCCTCCCTCCCCCCCCTCCGGTTTCCCCGTGTCAGAGATGGAAGTGGATCAACCGACTCAAACTAGAAACCAAACTCCTAGGTTGCACTATGCTTTCCACATCCGTTGACAAGCGGACCTAGACATCATGACCACACCACTCGATATGGACACATGGCAACCAACCGAGGACCAAACCTGCATAAGGTGCGCAACTCAAGAGATTTTGCCTGATCCTACATCGAGTTTAAGAACAAAAATTAAATATAAACTATCGCGTCTATATGGTTGTTGAAAAGGCTTGTGTGGTTAAATGTGTTTTTTTTTCACACGAATTAAGAAGCACATGAATTCGTGTCTTTTCTCACGAATTAAGCCAGAAAAACGCACAAAAACGCACGAAATTTGCTGAAATGCATTTTGTACATATATGCACGAATTGGTTGGCTAGCCGGTCCTGATGTTGTTCTCAGTCCCCAGCCCTCTGTAGTCACTGGTCGACTCCTCCACTATCGATGTGTAGCACCCTCTTGGGAGATGCTTCTTCTGCTGCCAATACTGGCGTATAAAGCTCACCCACACATCAGTCCATTGTAACGTCACCTTCTGCCATATACGTACTGTGGTGACATATGCATACTGCAGTCCTCTCACTATGGGTGGGGGAAACTAGAAGTGGGCGGTGCTGAATGCATCTTTTGAATGCAAACAGTACACAGCTATAGCTAGTTAGCTAACTAGCTTAGCAAACCAAACAAATCAATCTGCTTCCATTTCTGCAATTCTGTTGATAGCAATATTTTGAATAACTAAAATAATACATATTTATTATTTAAAAAAATAAACACAGTAAACACACTTGGTGTTGCTGTAAACCGTGATTATATTGTGTTGATTAGGTTCCTCCTTCCTTCCTGCACTTCCACTGCTGAAGGCACAGTCAAGCAAGTTTGATGAGACGGGAATGCACTCAAGATCTACTGTATGTAAACGCATCAGGGTGTGTGGTGATCATTGGGGCGCTGCACCAAGGGGGGGTTCTGCACTACTGGAAAGGCCCATCACTATCCATGGACCACCCTATTCTTCTGTAGGCCTAAGTTATTTATGATCGTTTCATTATATTGCAAAGTATCGTTAAGAATAATCTCTCGACTAGTATACCGCGGTTCTTTTGGTGGGAGGGGCGGTAGGTATCCTAGTGGTTAGAGAGTTGAACTAGTAACCGAAAGGTTGCAATATCAAATCCCCGAGCTGACAAGGTAAAAAAAAAACTGCTGTTCTGCCCCTGAACAAGGCAGTTAACCTACTGTTCCTAGGCTGTCATTGAAAATAAGAATTTGTTATTAACTGACTTGCCTAGTTAAATAAAGTGTTTTTTTTTTAATAAACAGCTATGTCAATAGTATTTGTGTTGTGTATATACAACAAACACAGGATGTCGCTGTTGACCATGAACATTATTTCTAGGAGGAAAAATACTGGACTATTCTTGTGAATACTTGAAAAGGAATGGAGTTGAAACCAGTCGTGTGTTTTGGGATGAGAGGAAAATGCTTGTGCGTCCTGGATTACTTGGGTTGTATAGACACGGATTAGCAGAGTTTGTATTATTTTCATTTTTCCCTTTTAGTATATTTTGGATAAGCGTTTACTTGTACAGCCATGGGCCTGTGTGACCACAGAAGACGTGTTGGGATGAAATGTCTTCTGCTGCTTTGTTCATGGGGATTGTGTTCCGGACAGTTCGTGTATTCAGTCTCAGAGGAGGTGGATAAAGGAACATTTGTTGGAAATATCGCCAAAGACCTCAATCTTAACGTGAGGGAACTAGAATCTAGAGAGATTCAGATAGTAACCGGATCCAAACGGAGGTATTTTGATATCGACGTGAAGACTGGCGTTCTTTTTGTCAATGAGATAATTGACAGAGATGCCATCTGCCCCAACTCCATAACATGCTCCATAGATGTAGAAGCTATCATGAACCATCCCATGCGAATCCATCGGATTGAAGTAAACATTTTGGACATAAATGACAACGTGCCATCATTTCAAGAGCGCATTCACGTTATCAATATGACCGAATATGCCTCTCCAGGTGAAAGATTTCCATTACCACGTGCCGGTGATGCGGACGTTGGCAGTAAATCGATAAAAACCTACAACCTGAGCCCGAATGAATACTTTTCTCTGGATGTACAGAGCGATGAGCATAGTGTGACTGCTGAGTTAGTGCTGCAGAAAGCTTTAGACCGAGAGAAACAAGCTTTAATTAAGCTGATACTGATTGCTGTTGATGGAGGGAAACCTCCACGATCCGGGACTTTAGAGATAATAATTAATGTGATAGATGTGAACGACAACAGCCCGATTTTCACTAAATCTCTGTATAAAGTCCAAGTCTTAGAAAATGTTGCCATTGGAACTTTAGTTCTTATCATAAACGCAACAGACATAGACGAAGCTGCAAACGGTGAGATTGAATACTCCTTCATTAGTAACAGAGAAATGGATCTTCATAGGCTGTTTGCAGTCAATCAGCACACAGGTGAATTAACCATTAAAGGAAGGTTAGATCACGAGGAGAACCCTGCGTTTGAAATCCGTGTACAAGCAAAAGACAAGGGTAATCCACAAAGGAGTGCCCATTCAAAAGTCCTAATTGAAATACTTGATATCAATGATAATACACCCGAGATAGAAATAACGTCACTGACCATTGCAGTCAAAGAAGATGCCGAGAAAGGAACAGCAGTGGCTTCATTGAGTATAGGAGACAAAGATGGGAGTAAAAATGGGCTCATCAAAGCATTTGTTATAGGAGATGTTCCTTTTAAATTACAGTCGTCCTATAAGAACTATTATTCTTTGGTGGTAGACGGGCCTCTAGACAGAGAGAGTGCCTCTCTTCATAACGTAACTATTAAAGCCATTGATGAAGGGACCCCACCTCTCTCCAGTACCAGTGTTATTACTGTACACATTTCTGATGTGAATGACAACGCCCCACTCTTTCCGGAGACAATATTGAACTTTTATATAGAGGAGAACAGTCCAGTGGGGGTTCGTGTTGGCAGCGTGACAGCGAATGACCCGGATATCAATGAAAACTCTCAATTGACGTATACACTATCAAAAAACAAAACATACGCCCGTTTGTCAACATTTCTAAACTTAAATTCTCTAACTGGTGAAATATTCAGCTTACAGTCATTTAACTATGAAGAAGTGAAAGCGTTCCAGTTCCAAGTTCAGGCCACAGATTCTGGTGTTCCTCCACTAAGCAGCAACGTCACTGTCAACGTTTGTATCCTTGATGAGAATGACAACAGTCCTGTGATTCTCCCGCCCTATTCTGACCACGGCTCCGTTAATTCTGAGAACATTCCTTTTACTGCTGAAGCGGGATACTTTGTGGCTAAAATCAGGGCTGTAGACGCCGACTCTGGTTATAATGCGCTGCTTTCTTATCACATCTCTGAACCACCAAAGGGGACCAATCTATTCAGAATAGGAACCAACAACGGAGAAATAACGACTAAGAGACGCATGAGTGACAGTGACCTAAAAACTCACCCGTTGGTAATTCTGGTGTCTGATAATGGAGAACCTTCCCTGTCTGCGACTGTGTCTATTGATGTTGTGGTCGTTGAAAGTACAGGTGACATGCAGACAACTTTCAGACAACTGCCTGTAAAGGAGGAGAGTTTCTCAGATTTAAATCTGTATCTGCTCGTCGCCATTGTGTCATTATCAGTGATTTTTCTACTGAGCCTCATCAGTTTAATAGTTGTGAAATGCCACAGGACAGACAGCAATTTCAGCAGGTACAGCGCCCCCATGATCACCACCCACCCTGACGGGAGCTGGTCTTACTCCAAATCTACTCAGCAGTATGACGTGTGTTTCAGCTCTGACACACTGAAGAGTGACGTAGTAGTTTTCCCCACTCCGTTTTCATCTGCTGATGGCGAGCTGATCAGCATTAATGGCGGGGATACTTTTCAAATGACACGAACGCTTCCTAGTAGTGAGAAGGTAAGCCTTTTTCACTATTCACAATAAGTACTGGATCTGTTAGAATGAGGGTCTATTTAATTCATTCACTGCTTATGGATTTGTTTTTTATAAAAATGTTGTTGGATGATTATTGACAGTGATATTGAGTACGGTTACATGCACACAATGGTACGATTATTGTGGATAGTCAGATTAATATAATAGTTCGATTAAAACTTTTACATTCTTTGCAAGAAGTACAATTTCCCTAATAATCTTTACAATCAGGCTACCTGATGGCACTCTGATGAATGCAGAAAATCCCCAATGAAAATATACGTTCTACCACATGGACCATGTTATTTTTGGGAAATATATTTCATTCTAAATTCGACATAACGTTTGTATGTGAAAAAAACTTATAAAATGCGTACATTCAGTTGTTCCAAACTCACTTCACTTGCGATAAAGAGGGAGGCTCGCTCCGCTGGTGCTAGCACATGCGCAGATCAAACACACAGCTGGAACGCGGTTAAAGGTGTTTACATGTCCTAATAATTCGAAAGATTGCTTAGAAAACCAAATGTTTTAATCGGCGTATGCTTACTTCTATTTTGACCTTATGCTGATTACGATAAACAGAGTAACGTGTTTACATGACTTTTGCATAATCTGCCTAATGGCACAATCCGTTTAATATCGAATTAATAGTGTGCATGTAAATGTAAGCCTATAAATTGTCGTCGATTGTGAAGCGATTCAGATTTCACATAACAGCTACTGCTGCTTCATCATACATGGTGATAGTACTTAGAGCAGGACTGTCAAACTCATTCCATGGAGGGCCTAGTGTCTGCGGTTTTAGTTTTTTCATTTCAATTTAGACCTAGGTGAAGGGAGTTCTCCAAATGAAATGAAATCAAATGTATTTATAAAGCTTTACATTGGCAGATGTTACAAAGTGCTTATACAGTTGTGGACAGTAGCATCATTACTGATGTATAGTATAGGCCTATTTCAGCACCACCGGTGTGGATAGCAGCATCAGTTCTGAGGTATTCTATAGGTCTATTTTAGCACCACCAAGCTACAGCAAAACATCAATCAATCAATCAATCAATCAATCAATCAAATGTATTTATAAAGCCCTTTTTACATCAGCCTATGTCAGAAAGTGCTGTACAGAATCCGCAAACAACAAACAGCAAGCAATGCAGATTTATAAGCACAGGGGCTTGGAAAAACTCTCTAGAAAGCCCGGAACCTAGGCGGAACCTAGGATGAAACCTAGAAAGGAACCAGGTGGAGATTATAACAGAACATGGCCAAGATGTTCAAACATTCATAGATGACCAGCAGGGTCAGATAATGATAATCACAGTGTCAGGATTTGGCCAGGGTTGTTCCGGTTTTTGGTCACTAGATGCCCCCATTGTGCTTGTTGACCTTTTGCTTTCCCTTGAACCCCATTATTATTTGCACCTGTGCCTCATTTCCCCTGATTGTATTTAAACCCTTAGTTTCCCTCAGTTCTTTGCTCTGTGTTTGTATGTTAGCACCCAGCCCTAGTATTCTGTGTACTCTTGTTGATCCCGGTGGACGCTCTTGTGGAATTCTGTTTTTTTTGTTCTTGTTTATTTATTTTTGAGTATCTTTTGAGGCTTTTTATGCTTTACCTACCACCTTGTGGATTTACCTTTTTGTCTTGGAGGATTACCTTGTGGATTACCTTGTTCTTGTGGAATTCCTTTTGAGGTTGTGAAGTTACATGTTTTCCTGAAGGACTTCACTTTTTACTTTATTAAATACACCGTCTCAAGTACTGCTGTGTCTGCCTTATCTTCTGGGTTCTGCTGACTATTCGTGGCTCAGTTGGTTAAGTGACTGTTTCTCACTCCGGAGACCCGGGTTCGTAACCGGGTCCTGACAGAAATAAATAAACAAGAACAAAAAAAACAGAATTCCACAAGAGCGTCCACCGGGATCAACAAGAGTACACAGAATACTAGGACTGGGTGCTAACATACAAACACAGAGCAAAGAACTGAGGGAAACTAAGTGTTTAAATAAAATCAGGGGAAATGAGGCACAGGTGCAAATAATAATGCGGTTCAAGGGAAAGCAAAAGGTCAACAAGCACAATGGGGGCATCTAGTGACCAAAAACTGGAACAACCCTGGCCAAATCCTGACACACAGTGATTGTCGAGGGTGCAACAGGACAGCACCTCAGGAGTAAATGTCAGTTGGCTTTTCATAGCCGATCATTCAGAGTTAAAGACAGCAGGTGTGGTAGAGAGAGAGTCCAAAACAGCAGGTCCGGGACAAGGTAGCATGAACAGTGAACAGTTCAGGCTTCCATAGCCGCAGGCAGAACAGTTGAACTGGAGCAGCAGCATGACCAGGACTGGGGACAGCAAGGAGTCATCTGGCCAGGTAGTCCTTGATGCATGGTCCTAGGGCTCAGATCATCCAAGAGAAGAGAGAGAGAATAAGAAAGAGAAAGAGAGAGAAAGAATTAGAGGGAGCATAGTTAAATTCACACAGGACACCGGATCAGACAGGAGAAATACTCCAGATATAACAGACTGACTATAGCCACCCAACACATAAACTATTGCAGCATAAATACTGGAGGCTGAGACAGAAGGGGCCAGGAGACACTGTGGCACTGTCCTGACGATACCCACAGACAGGGCCAAACAGGCAGGATTTAACCCCACCCACTTTGCCTAAGCACAGCCTCCACACCACTAGAGGGATATCTCCAACCACCAACCTACTACCCTGAGACAAGGCAGAGTATAGGCCACGAAGATCTTCCTGACTGCACAAACCCGAGGGGGGCGCCAACGCCAGACAGGAATATCATGTCAGTGACTCAACCCATTCAAGTGATGCACCCCTCCTATGGACTGCATGGAAGAGCACCAGTAAGCCAGTGACTCATCCCCCGCAATAGGTTAAGAGGCAGAGAATCGCAGTGGAGAGCGGGGAACCGGCCAGGAAGAGAAACAAGGGAGATCCGTCGCTCCAGTGCCTTTCCGTTCACCTTCACCCTCCTGGGCCAGACTACACTCAATCATAGGACCTACTGAAGACACGAGTCTTCAATAAAGACTTAAAAGGGTGAGACCGAGTCAACGTCTCTCACATGGGTAGGTTAACATTATGTTTCCGAATGACATCACCAACAGGTCAAATATATTGTGAATACAATAGTGGTCCTAAAACGGAACCTTGAGGAACACCGAAATTTACAGTTGATTTTTGAAAAGACAAACCATCCACAGAGACTAACTGATATCTTTCTGACAGATAAGATCTAAACCATGCCAGAACTTGTCCATGTAGACCAATTTGCGTTTCCAATCTCTCCAAAAGAATGTGGTGATCATGATATCAAAGCAGCACTAAGGTCTAGGAGCACGAGGACAGATGCAGAGCCTTGGTCCAGTATGCAGCTTGAAGGTTTAAAGGCCAAGACAATTTTCATCAATGTGTCAAGAGATATAGTATTAAAACACTTGAGTGTCTCCCTTAATCCGAGGTCCTGGCAGTGTTGTGCAAACTCAGGACAACTGAGCTTTGGAGAAATATGCATATTTGAAGAGGAGTCCGTAATTTCCTTTCTAATGATCATGATCTTTTCGTCAAAGAAGTTCATGAATGTATCACTGCTGAAGTGAACGCCATCCTCTCTTGGGGAATGCTGCGTTTTAGTTAGCTTCGCGACAGAATCAAAGTAAATATTGGATTGTTCTTATTCTCCTCAATTAAAGTTGTAAGAATAGGATGATCGAGCAGCAGCGAGGGCTCTTCGATCCTGCACGGCATTGTCTTTCCAAGCTAGTCGCAAGACTTCCAGTTTGGTGTAGTGCCATTTCCGTTCAAATTTTCTGGAAGCTTGCTTCACGTCCAGGGTATTTTCCGTATACCAGGGAGCTAGTTTCTTATGACAAATGTTTTTTGTTTTTAGGGGTGCGACTGCATCTAGGGTATTATGCAAGGTTACATAACCTTACACGTAAGAGTACAAAAATCGTTTAACCACCTAACAGAGCTCTGTTAGGTGGTTAACCAATTTTTGTACTCTTACCTCCTTTTGTAGATGAAGGGAGTCTGGAAGGGCATCAAGGAATCTTTGTGTTGTCCGAGAATGTATAGCACAGATTTTGATGATCATTGGTTGGGATCTGAGCAGATTATTTGTTGAGATTGCAAACATAATAAAATTAAACATTAAAAAACATTAAGATCCACAATATTTATTCCACGGGACAAAACTAGGTCAAGAGTATGACTGTGGCAGTGAATATGTCCGGAGACATGTTGGACAAAACCCATTGTCACGCCTTGGTCTTAGTATTTTGTGTTTTAGATAATTAGTTTGTCAGGCCACGTTGTGACATGGGTTTATGTTATTGTGTTGTCGTATTGGGGTTTTTGTAGGTATTGGGATTGTGGTTGATTAGGGGTGTGTTTAGTTTAGGTTTGGCTGCCTGAGGCGGTTCTCAATCAGAGTCAGGTGATTCTTGTCTCTGATGGTGAACCGTATTTAGGTAGCCTGGGTTTCACTGTGTATTTCGTGGGTGATTGTTCCTGTCTCTGTGTAGTTTCACCAGATAGGCTGTAATTAGGTTTCACGTTCCGTTTTGTTGTTTTTGTATTTTGTATCAGTTATTTCATATACCGCGATTCATTCATTAAAAACATGAGTAACCACCACGCTGCATTTCGGTCCGACTTTCTTGCGACAAACGAAGAACGCCGTTACACCCATTGAGTCGATGATGGCTCCGAAATTCTTTTGGAGTGAGTCTGTGGACTTTTCCATGTGAATATTAGTCACCAAAAATTAGAATATTATCTGCCATGACTACAAGGTAGGTAGGAATTCAGGGAACTCAGTGAGGAACGTTGTATATGGCCTAGAAAGACTGTAAACAGTAGCTATAAAAAGTTATTGAGTAGGCTGCATAGATTTCATGACTAGAAGTTCAAAAGATGAAAACGTAGTAATTTTTCTTTTTTTTAATAGAAATTTGCTATTGTAAATGTTAGCAACACCTCCACCTTTGAGGGATGCGCGGGGGATATGGTCACTAGTGTAACTGTCACGTTCTGACCTTAGTTCTTTTGTTATGTATTTGTTTTACTATGGTCAGGGCGTGAGTTGGGTGGGTTGTCTATGTTACTTTTTCTATAATTTGGGACTTCTGTGTTTGGCCTGGTATGATTCTCAATCAGAGGCAGCTGTCTATCATTGTCTCTGATTGAGAACCATACTTAAGTAGCCTGGTTTCACTTTTGAGTTATGGGTGATTATTTTCCGTGTCAGTGTTTGTTTCCACACGGAACTGTTTCGGTTTTGTTTTTTCACATTGTCGTTTATTGTTTTGTTCAGTGTTCTTATTAAAAACCAAGATGAACACTTACCACGCTGCGTATGGAAGCCGTTACAGTAACCAGGAGGAGAGGCCTCATTTAAATTCATCAGGCTTAAACCATGTTTCAGTCAGGCCAATCACATCAAGATTATGATCAGTGATTCGTTCATTGACTATAACGACATTGGAAGTGAGGGATCTAACATTAAGTAGCCCTATTTTGAGATGTGAGATATCACAATCTCTTTCAAATAATGACAGAAATTGAGGTCTTTATTCCAGTGAGATTGCGAAGGCGAACACAGCCATGTTTAGTTTTGCCCAGCCTAGATTGAAGCACAGACACGGTCTCAATGGGGATAGCTGAGCTGACTATGCAAGTGGCTCCACTAAGCTGGTCAGGGTGGCTAGCAATATGCTGCCTGGCCTGCACCCTAACTCATTGTGGGGCGAGAGGAGTTAGAGCCCTGTCTATGTTCATAGATAAGATGAGAGCACCCATCCAGCTAGGATGGAGTCCGTCACTCCTCAGCAGGCCAGGCTTTGTCCTGTTTGTGGGTGAGTCCCAGAAAGAGGACCAATTATCTACAAATTCTATCTTTTGGGAGGGGCTGAAAACAGTTTTCAACCAGCGATTGAGTTGTGAGACTCTGCTGTGAAGCTCATCAATCCCCCTAACTGGGAGGGGGCCAGAGACAATTTCGTGACCTCTGACTGTTTCATTCTAACATCGTTGGTGCCGACGTGGATAACAATATCCCTAAACTCTCTACACTAGTTTTAGCCTTGGCCAGCACCATCTTCAGATTATCCTTAACGTCGGTAGCCCTGCCCCCTGGTAAACAGTGTATTATCGCTGGATGATTATTTTTAAATCTAATACTACGGATAATGGAGTCGCCAATGACTATGGTGTTCAATTTGTCAGAGCTATTGGTGGGAGGCTTTGGCGTCTCAGACCCCGTAACGGGAGGAGGAGAGACCAGAGAAGACTCGGACTATGACTCGGACTCGTTGCTTAATGGTGAGAACCGGTTAAAAGTTTGTCGGCTGAATGAGCAACACCGGTTGAGCATTCCTACAGCATTTCCCTCCAGAAGACATGAGAAAACTGTCCGGCTGCTGGGACTGTGCGAGGGGATTTATACTACGTTCTGTACTTAATGCTGGCACAAACGCTGTTTCATCCTTTCCTACAATTACATTACCTTTGCCTAACGATAGCTTCAAAAGCTGGGCTTGCAGCATGGCTATCCTCGCCTGGGCTGCCTCGCCATAAGGCGACGGTTCTCCTGTAAATGATGAGTACAGCGACTGCAGTTAGAGTCATAATGTTAATGTTACTGCTTAGCTTCGGCTGGTGGAGGTCCTGTAGAACCATGTCCAGATAAAGCGTCCGGAGTGAAAAAGTTGAGTGAAAACAGTAGAACGAGGGAAAAATGTAAAATATAAAACGGCAATTAAAAAGTAAAAACCGTAAAGTTGGCAGGTAGCAAAGAAACTTTAGCAACAAACCGCACAGCAGCACATAAACAAGTCTACAAGTCTACATCAGCATTCCGCACTCTCCTAATTTACTGTTATTTGTCAAACATAGATCAACACAAACCTCAGCCTTTCCATTCTTACCACATTTATATAGGCGTTAAGATTATATTGAAGGTTATATTGCTTTACTGAACTTTACTGAACTGAACTTTTATCAGGTTGTTTCCAGATGAATGGGAATATCGTCATAAACCAAGTTTCCATCCACAGTTTTTATGCGAGTAAAGTTATAACATATACAAAAAAAATATGAAAGCTGTGATGGAAACATGAAGTTTCGGTACAGTTTTATAAATCCCAACAGATCATTTGTTCGTTTGACATGGTGGGATCTTTTTCTGTCGGTAAAATTTATTATGCGAGAAATGTGTGCCTTCATGCGCAAATATTGATACTGTATAATAGCCATCATATCTAAGTAATTGGGAGTCACGTTATTATATGGCGTGTGGTACTCCCACTACGATTTAGGAAACCATACAGTTTATTAGGCTACAGATGAAACTTCACAGGGTGTTGAAAGTGAACTGAGATCTTGATGCTCCTTTCCAATAAATATTGAGGGTCTTATTCTGAGGATCAATGATTGACTGCGTTTGACAGTCAATCATTGACCTTATCCATAATAATATAATAATATAGACTATACTGCACATCCTACATGCACTGTAGGCTACCTGAGATCTGTTGGCCAGAGCACACGTGCCAAGACCAAAGTAGGCACATTTGCAATTTATCGCAACGGTTTTTGTGACGAAACTATCGTTAGAGTTGAAAATGCCATGGAAACATATTAAAAATGATATTTTTTATTAGGTACATGAAAACTTCAGTGAAAAAGTACTTTCTGTTTGCACTACATCATCACGCCCTGATTCTTAGTCATTGCAAGTCCATTTGGGGGGAAAAACACCACTGTTGGGAAAATGCATATTTTCTTTATGTGGATTCCAGTATTCACATTAAAATACAAATTGGATGGAAACCTAGCTATATCCTCACTTTCCCATTGATCTCCAATGAGCTATTGTGTGTTTGAATAAATAGGTTTCCATCCAATTGACAACACATTTTCATGCGAATATTCTAAAATCTGCATATAAACAATATGCACATTTCCCCAAATTGACTTGTTGCCGATAAAAGGCCGTGCCTGATGAAGTAGTGGACATAAAAATAACTTTTGCGGTTAAACTCCAAAGTAAGGATAAAAACATATAAGTTAAATTGTTTTGTAAAAAAAAATAGTTTTGAGTCATATAGCGATTGTGCTCACACTGGTATTGGCACGTGAGCCTAAAGGCGTCGACATGCTTACCAGTGAAAACATACATTATGACGACATTTGTTGAAGTTTTTGTTTGTTTTGGAATTCATTGGGGTATTTTTCGACTGTTCGGAACACAAAGTATTTTCTGGAGGCATGTCCTTTCGGCGATGATTCGTCAACAGCAGGGATACTTCAATAAAGTCTTTGTTGTCATTCAACGAGAGACGACTTGTCTTCATGCACATTTTTTTCCATCAAGAAATACTGCACCAAACATCTTAGTTCGATGTAATATTGCTCGATTAAGATCTCCTCGGAAAAATTAATTACAGATTTCTTCAGTTATCTCAGACTAATTTGGACTATTTTGGCTACCGTCTCAAAATTGACAAATCAATCAAATGTATTTATAAGGCCCTTCTTACATCAGCAACAAAGTGCCAGAAACCCAGCCTAAAACCCCAAACTGCTAGCAATGCAGGTGGAGAAGCACGGTACTATTGCTGTTTTTTCCCCCTAGTTTTTCAAGCAAAGGTCTTTTAATAAGGCACTTTCCCTTTTTTTCCCTTTTTCACTTTGGGGCGGCAGGGTAGCCTAGTGGTTAGAGCGTTGGACTAGTAACCGGAAGGTTGTGAGTTCAAACCCCCGAGCTGACAAAGTACAAATCTGTTGTTCTGCCCCTGAACAGGCAGTTAACCCATTGTTCCCAGGCTGTCATTGAAAATAAGAATGTGTTCTTAACTGACTTGCCTGGTTAAATGAAGGTAAAAAATTGCAATATCTCTCTTTCAGTTTGCCTAGCTGAATCATTAAGCCAACAGCTCACACATATAGTGCAGGTATAGCCTATATGATACGATTATAATGGACAAAAGAGCGAGATAATTTGTATTTGTCAAATGGCAGCCAAGAATCAATCATCATGTCAACAGAATAAGACCCTCGATAGCATCACTTTCACCAGGATGTGAAGTTCATCATCATTTATTTCATCTGTACCCTAACAAACTGCATGGCCACTGTGGATGGGTCTGTGTTTAGAGACAGTCACAGATGTGCGGCCTGTTTAATTCACAAGTCAACCTCTATATAATCATGTTAACCTTTCTTAGCATGCTCTGTGTTTGGTCTGTGTCTGTGTTTGTCACAGCTTGTGTAGCCATCCTGTCATGGCCTCTCAGGGAAAATATAGCTGTCATTCTAGAGGGGACTGTGACAATGTATACTGATTCAGTTAATTCAAATTTACATGTAAACGTCCCATTGACATCAATGCATGATTTCAGCTTATACCATGGCATTGTTGAATACCCCTTTCTGATTGGCATGAAGGGTATTCTAAGGAGTGCATTATTTCCCTATAATTGCCTATACTCTATGCCACTGAGCTCAGCTCTCTCTGACTGTGTGTTGTGGTTCTCACTGAGGATAGGTAATGATAGCATGTTTCTGTAATGCCATCCCATGGGTCAGTTGTGCATGAGTCCTTAACAGAGGACATGGATGACTCCAGCTGTAAGTGGGTCAGGCCTGTGGTTCCGCCTGGCCCATCTGGCAGAGAGAGATACATGGATTAGAGGGTCTTGGGTCTGCAAGCACTGGAGCAATCCCACTTGCATTATGTGTGGAAGGCAGGAGGATTCACTCTCACTGCTGCATTGAGAGCGATACTGCAGCCTCGCTCCCCAGAGAGACACTCCTTCTATGTCTCCCTTTCTCTCTCTCTCTCTCTCTCTCTCTCTCTCTCTCTCTCTCTCTCTCTCTCTCTGTCTCTCTCTGTCTCCCCCTCTCTCTCCGTTTTTCTCTCTCTCCCTGTCTCTTTCCCTTTATTTTCTCTCTGTTTTCACGGATTTCACAGTGTCTTCTATCACCATATAGAATCAGGATCTCATTAAAAGTGTTCTACACTTTTTTTTCTCTAACTCTTTGTAAGTACTTCTAGAGTCAGTCTTACACAGAGCCCACTTCTATGTTGGGTGGCTGGGATGAGGATTATGATTAAGACATTTTTTCACTTGTTGACCTTACAGAGGAAGTGTGTCTCACACGGAGATTACACCTCTCACAAAGTGGCTGTATATGTCAATATTTCACTTACTTTTTATCCCATCCTAGTTGAAATTGAGAGTGTATGGTACATTCTTATTGTGAGATTTGATTTCCCAAGTCCACTTCCTGAGCTGTTGTCTGATAGATTACATTTCCCTGGGAGTCATACTGCTGGTGCTCTGGGGCGCCACAGGGACAATTACCCATGCTATATTAACACTATTGTTCAGATAGCGTCCCCGAAAATTGTGAGTTTCTAAACTTTGTCTGTCTTTAGTTAGTAGTGCTGTAGGGCTGTCTCAGGAAGAGAGAAAATAAAGTCCCTGCAGTGCAGCAAAGACAGAGAGGAGAGGAGAGGAGAGGAGAGGAGAGGAGAGGAGAGGAGAGGAGAGGAGAGGAGAGGAGAGGAGAGGAGAGGAGAGGAGAGGAGAGGAGAGGAGAGGAGAGGAGAGGAGAGGAGAGGAGAGGGAATAGAAGAGACAGGATATCCTTTCATGCCTTCTGCTTTTGTTTGTACCTTAAGTGAGCCTGCTCCAAATGCCCAAGGGAATTCAGGAAGAGTTTTACAATTATATTAATAGACTGATATATTTGGAAACATCTGTGTTTAATTTATGCTGAGTACTGCATTAAGGAGGGTGTGTAATGTGATATGCAGAGTCACATACACACGTTCTCACACACATGCACACACATTGGCTTGCAGGCTGTGTAGGATGCCTGCCAGTAATATTCCACTCTGTATTTCTCCACTGCACCACTGAAGCCAGATATAGGGCTATGCTGGGGGAAAGGTGTGGCTTCAGATACACACACTGTCACATGCAGGTCTCTCTCTGTCTTTTCTCATCCCCACCTTCTTGTATTGTGTCCTTCTCTACCCCATTCTCTTCCTATTTCCCTTTTTTCTCTCTCTTTTCGCCATCTCTCTCCTCTCCGTGCCACATCACCTGTGTGTTGCTTGGACAGGTGATTCACAAATGTCAACTCTTCTATCGGTCATGCATCTCTTTATGTATTATTCAGCAGGGCCAGTGGGGAGGCAGCAGCATCCCTCTTACAAAAATTGTAATCCGTAGCCATCTATCTACCGTTATACAACCATCATTAGTCCACCCTCATCCATTAGTCTGCTCACATCCAAATGTCATGGGTCAGACCCAAAGGCATAACATCATTACAGATCAGTACGAGAGAGAGAGAGAGAGAGAGAGAGAGAGAGAAAGAGAGAGAGAGAGAGACTGACTGACTGACTGACTGAAAGATTGATGGATAGATAGAGAGAACACACACAGAGCTACACCTAGATATCCCTTCATCTGTACTATATCACTGCTGTAAGTATGTGATGTGCTTCTAGTCATGTCATTGTCTTCTAAGACGTACAGTATGTTCTTTATTATGCATTTCTATAGCTGCAAGGCCCAGGTCATGATAATCTAGTGTTTCGATCAGTCAGTCTTTTGCATGGCTTGGCTGGTATGTTTCTTTGGAGGGCTGCAGGTGGCAGAGCAAGCTAAGCCGAGCTGGGTGCATTGGCTGCTAGCAAGTTCACTGGCGCCCTCTGTCTGTGTCGTGGTGGTGGTGATGGAAGGGGGAAGGATGGGAGTTGTCTCTGGAAGTGTCTTTAGAAGGCTCCAATTTTGGAGGTCTTACTCAGCCAAGAGATTTATCCATTAGAACTCCTCAGTGCTTGAAATTGTTTGTAGAGTTCTACCTTTTTTACCTGTCACTGATCCCCCACAATCTCTGTGTGATGGGATGTTCTCTTTACCATGTTATGCATCAGCAGAGACACAGACAGAGATAAACACTGACTCAAGGCATGCTGGTTTATATTACTATGTCATAATAAATCCAGTTGACCTTGGAGGTCATGTATATGATGCAGATTTCTGAAATGAAACAGCTACATTCATCTGCTGCCACATTCTGTGCAAGTCAGGATTTATCTCCTTGTATAATGTTCACTACCAGCTAGTTTTGTATGAGTAAGTTACTGTTCAGGTTATTGTACTAAAACAAACCAATCACTCAATCCATAGGATAATGAGTACATGTGTAGTTGTTGATTAAATTTAATATTCATTGTCACATGCTTGACGTAGATATACAGTACCAGTCTGGACACACCTACTCATTCCAGGTTTTTCCTTTATTTTTGACTATTGTCTACATTGTAGAATAATAGTGAATACATCAAAACTCTGAAATAGCACATGGAATCATGTAGTAAACAAAAAAGTGTTAAACAAATCAAAATATTTGTTATATTTGAGATTCTTCAAAGTAGCCACCCTTTGCCTTGATGAAAGATTTGCACACTCTTGGCATTCTCTCAACCAGCTTCACGAGGTCGTCACCTGGAATGCATTTCAATTAACAGGTGCCTTGTTAAAATTTAATTTTTGGAATTTATTTCCTTCTTAATAAGTTTGAGCCAGTCAGTTCTAGGGGTGATATACAGAATATAGCCCTATTTAGTTAAATACGAAGTCCATATTATTGCAAGAACAGCTCAAATATGCAAAGAGAAACGACAGTCCATCATTTCTTCAGTCAATCCGGAAATGTCCAGTTGCAAAAACCATCAAGCGCCATGATGAAACTGGCTCTCATGAGGACCGCCACAGGAAAGGAAGACCCAGAGTTACCTCTTCTGCAGAGGATATGTTCATTAGAGTTAACTGCACCTCAGATTGCAGCCCAAATTTAAAAGCTTCACAGAGTTCAAGTAACAGACACTTCCCAACATTAACTGTTCAGAGGAGACTGTGTGAATTAGGCCTTCATGGTCGAATTGTAGCAAAGAAACCGTTACTTAAGGACACCAATATGACGATGAGACTTGCTTCGGTCAAGGAACACAACAATGGACATTAGACCGGTGGAAATCTGTGCTTTGGTCTGATTAATCAAAATGTGAGATTTTTGGATCCAGCTGCTATGTCTTTGTGAGATGCAGAGTAGGTGAACGGAAGGTCTCTGCATGTGTGGTTCCCACCGTGAAGCATGGAGGTGGTGTGATGGTGTGGCGGTGCTTTGCTGGTGACACTGTCACTGATTTATTTAGAATTCAAAGCACACTTAACCAGCATGGCTACCACACCATTCTGCAGCGACACACCATTCCATCTGGTTTGCACTTTTGATTAGATTTTTTATTTAACCTTTATTTAACTAGGCAAGTCAGTTAAGAACAAATTCTTATTTAAAATGATGGCCTACCCCGATCATACCTTAACCCTGACGACGCTGGGCCAATTGTGTGCCACCATATGGGTCTCCCAATCACGGGGGCTTGTGATACAGCCTGGAATCGAACCAGAGTTTGTAATGATGCTTCTATCACTGAGATAAAGTGGCTTGGACAGCTGCGCCACTCGGAAGCCCTTAGTGGGACTATCATTGGTTTTTCAACAGATTAATGACCCAAAACACACCTCCAGGAAGTGTAAGGGCTATTTGACCAAGAAGGAGAGTGATGGAGTGCTGCATCAGATGACCTGGCCTCCACAATCACCCAACCTCAACCCAATTGAGATGGTTTGGGATGAGTTTGACCGCAGAGTGAAGGAAATGCAGCCAACAAGTGCTCAGCATATGTGGGAACTCCTTCAAGACTGTTGGAAAAGCATTCCTGGTGAAGCTGGTTGAGAGAATGCCAAGAGTCTGCAAAGCTGTCACCAATGCAAAGGGTGGCTACTTTGAAGAATCTCAAATATAAAATATATTTTGATTTGTTTAACACTTTTTTGGTTACTTCATGATTCCATATGTGTTATTTCATAGTTTTGATGACTTCACTATTATTCTACAATGTAGAAAATAGTACACATAAAGAAAAACCCTGGAATGAGTAGGTGTATCAAAACTTTTGACTGGTTCTGTATAATAGCACATACTTAGGAACTAATATACCTGAATTGCTCCTCTGATAGCTAGATATATTGAGGTGTTCGGATAGACAGGGCAGAATTCAGCAGGCACTGGGAAATGTGCACTATGTTGGAACCTCATATAATACTGCAGTGAGTAATGGACACTAGAGGGCACTCAATGTCAGATCTAGTCTGTGATCACACCCTTCAGCTGCAGGCTGCGGCAGTGTCCAGTCTCGGCTTGAGAACAAGAGAGGGGGAGAGAGAGCTGGATAAATAACTGGAACAAGTGGGAGAATGAAGTTTGATAAAGGGAGGGATAGAGAGAGATCGAGAGAGAGAGTTTGTCTTGAGTGGTCCGTGTAGCTGTCGTGCCTGTAGCTGGTTGTGTGTCCACAGTTGCTCTTGCTGAGGGTGTTGTTCTGCTGTGGTGGGGGCTGTCTGTCTGCTCTTGCTGAGGGCACTGTTCTGCTGTGGTGGGGGCTGTTTCTCTACTCTTGCTGAGGGCGCTGTTCTGCTGTGGTGGAGGCTTTCTGTCTGGTCTAGTTGAGGGTGCTATTCTTCTGTGATGGGGGCTGTCTGTCTGCTGTTGATGAGGGCGCTGTTCTGGTGTGGTGGGGGCTGTCTGTCTGCCGTTGGTAAGGGTGCTGTTCTGCTGTGGTAGGGGCTGTCTGTCTGCCGTTGGTGAGGGCGCTGTTCTGCTGTGGTGGGGGCTGTCTGTCTGCAGCTGGTGAGGGTGCTGTTCTGCTGTGGTGGGGGCTGTCTGTCTGCCGTTGGTGAGGGTGCTGTTCTGCTGTGGTGGGGGCCGTCTGTCTGCCGTTGATGAGACGGAGTGCATGTCTGAACTCTGGTGTCTTTGGGTGTGAGTTCAGATCCCCAAAAGAATGTACCACTTTCTGGAGTTCATAGGTCATCATTATCTTGTGTCAACATGAAGGGGAATGGAGCGAAGCCATAAGCCTTTAATCCACTTAGACAGACCCCAACTCCCCATCTCACTGTCCTGTGTCCTCCTCTGTTCATCTCGCTCTATCTATATGTATCTCTCTAGTTGAAATTCAAATAAGCTTTATTGACAGGAGAGGTACCATCCAATGTTGCAAAAAGCCATTTATAGCACACAGAAATAACATACAAGACATTGCACAAGTAATCAAAATACCACACAGAATAAAATAATGGACTGGAAATGGATGTTCATTCCCAACTCTATGCTCGCTCTCTCTCTCTCTGTCTCTCTCTCTTTCTTTCATTCTCACTCAAAGAAGTATTTATATTTTCAATTTGTGTTTGCACAGAATCATTTTGAACTTTCTGAGAGGCACAGTTCTGGGACGCAAAGACAACCCCCTGACAGTTTTGCATTAACTTTTTATATGTTGTGTTTTGGAATTTGCTATTTTTATAGAACAGAGAAATTTGCCTATCTCTTTTACTCACACTTCCGAGATCTCTTTCACACACTGTATCTACAGTATCTGTGTACTCTTTATTGTGTTTCTGTCTTTCCATCTTTCTATGTCACTCTCTTCACCTCTCAATATACAGTATCTCTCTTCCTGTCTGTGTCAGATATTTTCCTGGTCTTGTTGATGAAAAGCAGACCCAGGTCATTAGAACAGTGGCACTTAGTGTTCCTGTGAAATGTGTTCTGGACCTGTCGTTCTTGACTCACTTGGAAGGGTTGTGTTTTATATACACAGTGAGGATGATATATCTCAATCAGAGTCTACAACAGGAAATGGCTCTTATATACAACGTGGACAACAGATGGGGCAGCTGCCTGACAAGCTCTTTAAAAGAGACAATTAGATTGTCACGTTCTGACCTTTATTTCCTTTGTTTTGTCATTATTTAGTATGGTCAGGGCATGAGTTGGGGTGGGAAGTCTATGTTTGTTTTTCTATGATTTGGGTATTTCTATGTTTCGGCCAAGTATGGTTCTCAATCAGTGGCAGGTGTCATTAGTTGTCTCTGATTGAGGATCATACTTAGGTAGCCTGGGTTTCACTGTGTGTTTGTGGGTGATTGTTCCTGTCTCTGTGTTTGCACCAGATAAGGCTGGTTTGGGTTTTCTTGTGTTTATCTTTGAATTAAACATGAATCAGAATAACCACGCTGCGCTTTGGTCCGCCTCTCTGTCAATGGAAGAAATCCCTTAGATAGATAGACAAGATATAAGACATGAGCCAGAAGAGGTACTTTTCCCTGCTGCAGGAGCCAGGTGGAAGGATTGTGCTGCTGTGTGTGTTATTGATAGGATTGTGTTGATTTTCAGGCTGTGATAACCAGTCCCTCCAGCTGAAAGACTAAATGTCATTTTGTCTTCTGTCAACAGATGAAAATCAGGATATAAAACCAGGAGATGACTTATTCAGGAGATGACTTATTCATTAAATTATTTAGTTACTGCTACCCTTATTTGTTAGTGTAAAGTTGGGAAATTATGCACACTGTCTAAGTGGAACCATTCCAGATGTCATTTTCCCTTTGGTTCTTCAGTATTCAACACCATAACATGACATGATTGATAAAGGTTTATTGCTGGTGTGCATCAGCAGAATCTCTAGAATAGATTGGCTATGTTAGATATGTCTAGGTGAACTTTCCACCCAGTATTCCTTTGCGAGTCCAGCTCAGAGTTGTCGTTTCCTCTTCTTGTGATGGGGTCAGGGTGTCTTGGTCAGCCAGAGTCGTTAGGATGTGGGTTACCCATTGCATGAGGCGAGGACTGCGGATATGGGCTGGCTGCTCAGTGCATCAGTGACCTGTAGTCCGCTGCTTACTGCAGGAATAATTCACCCAGATCCCAAGATCCCCTGATTCGCTCGGAATCATCTGTCCTCACAATGACACATAGCCTTGCTTGGGTTTAGACTTACAAGTCCATGGGCCTGGTTTGGAGATAATGGGCTTTTCGGTAATGAGTCAGAGCCGTTCTCTCTTTCTCTCAAACACACACACGTCACAACATCAAAAGTAAACAAACAGTACCTTTCATATTTGAGTTTACCTTATAAGCTCATAGAGTGTGTAACACAAGCAAATCATTCCATTCAACGGCCTGTTAGATATAGCTAAAGCTATTGACACACTGACTTCACTGCTCTCGGTACAAAATGTATTGAGCATCATTAACTTTGGTACTCAAGTTGTGATTTAATGCGTCACCTGAATTTATTTCACTGAAGTCAGCGCCCCAAACAAAGTGTTTCTCAGCAAATACATGACATTGGCAACACACTATCATCTTGAAGTCTTGTGCCCTCCTGCTTTAACCACAGAAAGAAGCTTCTTTCTTTCCTGTAGGAAACCACTTGGCCTACAGATGTAGGATCTTAATTTGATCACCCTGTTCCAGGGGAACTTTCCTGCAATGCAGGAAAACAACTTGTAGTGTTTTTGAAGTTTAAAAAGGCTTCTGAAGTTTGTAATTTCCACTTTGTAATGTTAGACTTGATTTTCCCTTACAAAAAAATATCAATCCCAACAAAAATGTACATGAATTATAATCCACATAATAATTCACATTTCCTGTTGCTGCAGATTAATTAATTATATGTTAATTATATGCTGGAGCAGGTTTGTGTTGGCGATTTAGCAACTTCAAGATATTACTAGTCCAAAACTGACAGTATATGACTGACTTTGTGTTAACTTGCTCAATGAGAAAGCAAACTACTGCATTAAAATTCATAACATTACAGTGAATTCTGCCTGTGCCATAAACCATGTATGCCTACAGATGTCATAAAGACAGATGTCTTAAGGTATCTGCCCAGTAATAGGCCTACCACATGTTCCCCATTCGCCAACTCTTGTGCACGGGACTCAATTGTCACTCTGAATAGACAGTAGTTTCAGAGTGACAGATTAACGTACTCTAATTTTGTTGATGGATGCACAGAGAGCATGCCTGGGGCATGCTGGCCAATATGGTCTGCACTGTCTCGTGTAAATCTGTTAACATTTTGACAATGATGAGGATGATTATAATAATGTTAATGATGATGATGAAGATGACGATTATTATTGTGATGATGATGTGGAAAGTGATGGTGCTGATAGTTAGGATGATGGTGGAGAAAATAAGCGGGTTCCGCGTGCACAGTGGTGATACAGAGAGGGAATGAGACGTAGGGCTTATTGGGGACACCACGGGCATCTTAGAAGTGATTATTTGAGCTGACACTGAAGTCTAGCACTGACAGCGATCCCGGTGTTAGAGGTTGTGGATGTAAGGGCGATGCCAGTGATCTGCATCGTTATATGCCTTTCCCAAATGTGGAGGTGCAGGGTGGGCTATAGCAGAGAACATAGCTATTAGAGCTGCTTTAGGGGAAGCCGCCATCAGCGGTTCAGGTTCAAACAAATCAGGACAATGACAGTCTCCAAAACGTGCCATGTTTCAGAACGGCTACCTGTTGTAAAATTTGACTGCAGGGTTTTGCGTCGCAGCATGAGGCAGGCTAATTGCAAATTTGATATCATATGATTAAAAAAAGACTAGAGAATAATTGGTGGGACAACCCAAATTAACAATTTCATTTTAAACTATACAGTTGTGCTGATTTTCAATATCCATTTAAACGAGTGATGTATTGCAGTGGTGACTCAATTTATCATGTGCACAGACACGGTAAATGGCCATAAATGGTGGATTTGTATTCAGTTCTGTTATTGTTCTTAATTAAGGTGCTGATATGTGAAATGGAGCCAACCATCTTTGAGCACACGGACCCTCCCCCGCTGCTCTGCACCGACACCATCACATTGAGCACTGGAGGTAGAGAGAGAGACACAGGGAGAAATTGATGGGGACGCGGGGGAGAAGAGGAGAAAGAGAGAGAGAGAGACCGTTGCGCGCGAGAGCGAGATACGCAGCACCAGTGGCAGGGAAACACACCCGTCAGCCGCGCGCTGAGGGGAGAAAAAATACATCACGGACAAAGACAACATGGATGCGTTGGAGAAGTATCCATTCAAGCAGTTAACGGAATGGAAGTGCCGTTCCTCCTGCACTTAACGGGGAACCCATTATCTTATTTTAATGCGGTGGTGGGAGGCGAGGTACTGCAAGCTAAAAAGGCGGAAAGCTGTATTTAATCCGTCTGCGGATCCCATGAGCTTGCAATGGCTGTTACGAGGATATGTAATTGTATAGGAAACAATGTGGCTCTTTCTTTTGTTGTATTTTTCTTATTTTGTGGCCTTTCACTTGGACAACTACGGTACTCCATTCCCGAGGAATTAGAAAATGGAGCGGCGGTGGGGGATCTTGTGCAGGATTTGGGGTTGGATATCCGAAAGCTCTCAAATCGAAAGATAAAGGTAACCTCCACCACTGGAAAACGGTATGTGGATGTCAATCCCAAAAATGGAAAATTAATTGTCACTGAAAGAATCGACAGAGAGACGTTGTGTGATTTAAGCAGCACCTGTCTTATACATTTAGAGGTGCTTGTTGAAAACCCATCCGAGGTGCACAATGTTGAGGTGGAGATTGTGGATGCTAATGACAATGCGCCGAAGTTCCCTAGAGATGAGTATCAATTGGAAATGACAGAATCGGCTTTACCAGGGTCTCGTTTCCCCATTGAGAATGCCCTGGATCCGGACGTGGGATCCAACTCCGTTCGTCTATATCGACTCAGCCCAAACGAACACTTCGCGCTGGATTCCAACAAACCCTCCATCAACAGCAAGCACATTGAGCTCGTGCTCAAAAAGCCCCTTGACCGCGAGCTGGCGCCTTACCACCAATTAATTCTGACTGCTGCTGATGGCGGAACACAAGCAAAAACCGGTTCAGCTAAAATTAATGTGCGAGTCCTGGACACCAATGACAATGTCCCTGTATTTGACAGCTCAGTGTACAAAGTAAAATTGTTAGAAAACTCACCAAAAGACACACTGGTCATCAAATTGAATGCCACAGACCTTGACGAGGGTACCAATGGCGAGGTGTATTATTCTTTCAGCAGCTACACTTCTGAGAGAGTCAGACAGATGTTCAGCATGGACAGCAACACGGGAGAGATCAGAGTGAGGAGCAATGTGGACTATGAAGAGACCAACTCTTATGAGATGTATATTCAGTCCATGGATAAAGGCCCTGGTGCTGTGGCAGCCCACTGTAAGGTGGTGGTGGAGGTGGTGGATGTGAATGACAACGTCCCAGAGATAGTCCTGTCTTCTCTCTCCAGCCCAGTGAGGGAGGATGCCCGGGCTGACACCGTGGTGGCCCTGATCAGTGTCACAGACCGGGACTCTGGTGCTAACAAACAGGTGAGCCTAGAAATACCCCTGGGCCTCCCCTTCAAGATCAAGTCCTTTAGAAACTACTACACCCTGGTCACCTCCGCCTTCCTGGACCGTGAAACCACCGCTGCCTACAATGTCACCCTCAGCGCCACTGACGCCGGCACCCCACCCCTCTCCTCCCAAAAGACCATACAGGTGGATGTGGCTGATGTGAATGACAACCCGCCACGCTTCGAGCAGACCTCCTACACGGTCTATGTAACGGAGAACAACGCCCCCGGGGCCTCGCTGTGCACTGTGAAGGCCCAGGACTCAGATGTCAACGAGAACGGACGCATCACCTACACTGTCCTCAATGACAACAACCACGGGATCCCTGTCACCTCTTACGTCTCTGTGAAGGCCGAAACGGGAGAGGCCTACGCCCTGCGCGCCTTTGACTATGAGTCACTCAGGGAGTTCCACTTCCAGGTCAAAGCTCAGGACGGGGGCATTCCGCCCCTCAGCCGGGTGGCCACTGTCTACATCTACATCATGGACCAGAACGACCACGTGCCTGAGATCGTCAATCCCCCAGGCAACGGTACGCGCTCCACAGAGACAGTCCTGAAGAACGTTGAGGCTGGCGCCCTGGTGACCAAGGTGGTGGCGTACGACGCAGATGCAGGTCCCAATGCCTGGCTGATCTATGTGTTGGATCAGTGCACAGACTTGGAACTGTTCAAGGTGCATGAACACACGGGGGAGATCCGCACCACACGCAGGGTCTTGGAGGACAACTCCACCTCCTTCAGCATGACGGTGCTGGTGAGGGACCACGGCCAGCCGCCTCTCTCCTCCACTGCCACTGTCAATGTGGCTGTCATGGAGGTGCCACCCAAGGTGACCCCTGACCCTAAGAGGGTCATCCGGCCCCACAGAACCCTCCTCTTTTCTAATTTGACCCTCTATCTGATCGTGGCTCTGAGCGCCACCACCTTTGTGTTCCTGGTAACTGTGGTGGTGCTGGCCATCGTGCGCTGCCATGCCTACTGCACCCAGCCTGGCTCCTGCTCCCCCTGCTGCGTATCCCAAAAGACCCCCCCTGACGGCGGGAGCAGCAGTATAGTAGGTGGTGGTGGGGGACAACCCAATAACAATGTGGCGCTGCGGAGAGACCTCAAGGTGGAGCCTCACTACATTGAGGTGCGTGGGAATGGCTCTATGACCAAGACCTACTGCTACAAGACCTGTCTGACGGCCACCTCAGGCAGCGACACCTTCATGTTCTACAACACAGGCCGGCCCATTAGCGGCACCTGGGGTTCTGAACGCTTCTTCACAGGAGGTAGTGGGTTTGTACGGAGACTAAGCATGCCCGACGCTTCACTGCAAGTCTGCCCAGAGGTGCGTCATATTTTTCCTCTTCTTTTAAGCCAAATGACTAACAGGTCATACATGGCATAACAGAAGTATAGCCTCACAATCTGCCACCTCTCCAGATTACATACTAGGCCAGGGGTGTCAAGCATACAGCCTGCGGGTGGTTTGAGTACAGAAATTATTTAAAAACGATATGCTTTTCTCAATATCCTTTAAAATTACTAAAACCAAATTGAAAGTGTGTAGAAATTATAATGGACCTACATTTATAAAGTTTCTTGACTGTGTCCAGCTCACTAATAATCACAGAAATTACAGATAGAGTATCAAAAATTTAAAAAACAAAGGATAGAGGACTGTCTTTTGCAAATTTCGACGGTGAGGAAAAATGTAACATTTTCAGAGCGGCTCTCTGGACCATGTTGAAGACCTATTGCGGTTCCCAGGGCAGAATGAGTTTGACACCTCTGTACTAGGCTTTATATGTATTGGCTATGTTGGTGCTGGTTGTCTTTAGATGAGTGTTGAAGAACACATTCCATCCTACCACTGTTCTTTGAACTGTCTGTTACATGAAGGGCTGTAGAGGCTCAGTGGTTTTACATGCTCGCTGAAGTCGTTCATTGTCATATTGTTTGCTTTGTTGTCATATTCTTTTTATTTGCCAGTACATCTTGAGACTGCGTCTGTGTGTCTCTTAGTTCCTCTCTCTAGTTGCACAGTGTAGCTACTTCCTCCACCCAGCTCAGCACTCACACTGTGTCAGTGTAAGATTGGAAGACTTTCTGGTGTCCTGCTGTATTTTTGATGATTCGGGGATTTGTAGTTCACTTTGATGTTGTTATCACATATTCAGTCAGTGCAGGTCATTTTGACTCTACCATTGGCTCATTCTCTTTCCAAGTGTGTTTGACTTCATCATATCTCACAGTGCCTGTGTGTGCCTGTGATTTCTCCAGTTTAAATGTGGACAGTGTGTGTGTGTGTGTGCGTGTGTGTGTCTTTGTGTCTTCTTTTTCTTTAGTCACAACAATGTACGTGTTAAATTGCAGTAACTGAAAGATCCTCTCATAACTTTACTCCTGTGATCCTTCCTCTCCAGTCTGCCACATTGACTCCTCACTCAGAGTTCTCTCTAGCAGTCTTTCCTGCTGTCTCTCCTCTCTAGAACCTATTCTACTGCAGCACTATGCTGCCGTAGGAAAGTGTTGGCATTCATGTTCGAGCATGGCTTAGGAGCCAAGGCTGAGTACTACAGGAAATGAAAAATAAACAGCCCTGCCTATGTTTACCACAACAGGGCTGGAATGTTACGTATTGCAGCAGCACTCATGATAAACATGTTCTCTAACGAGGAACCACAAGTTGAGTTTTCGTTTAACCTCAGTAAAACTCCCAATAGGGGTGCTTCATTACAGACTGGAGCTCAATGAATTAATGTTCCTGGAGAGTGTGCAAATGGCTGTATTCAGCAGCTATGTCTTTTGAGATCCATGAGCTCTCTGCTTACATTAGCCATGTTTTAAGGTTGATTTGTTGTATTTTTGTCTCTGTTTAATTGTCGGGAACTCATGTTTACTCTAACGAGCAGAGATCTGGGTTGTGTCCTCTAATGGGCTGGCTGTCATACGATCTGATGCTTTGCTGTTTCAGCGCTCCACTCTCTGCATTGGATAGATTGATGGTCAAAACATTGTCAGAATGTAGTTCGGAGGCGACATCGAGTTGATTGGAATGTTTTGGAGTTTAGGTTGTGGTCGTGGATGGGTCAAGATGGAGCAACGAGCAGAGGCAGCATCTGGCCAAGATAAGAATGGTGGTGCAAATAAAATTAACCTCCAGCCCCACAAATTAGATTCACTCAGAGAGGTTGTGTCACAGAGCAGGAGATACTCCCTTCAGAATGAAACTAATGAAATAACATTATGTACCCTCTTTATCTGGGGCACCTACTGAAGCCTAAACAGGTATGAGTCTTAAACTACTACAGTACTCACCCCTACCCACAGATCTGATGTCTAGGGCTCTGATGATGTCAGTGGTTATGATTTGTGTTTTCAAGATATACATATTGAAATCTCTGAAGCTCCATTATGAACCTTCATGCAATGTGTAAACCTTGTGAAAATCAAACTACATTAATTGAAAAAACACACATCCACATGGAGCAGCCTTCTGGAGGAAAACATCAATAAACTTGAGTAATGTGTGACTGCCCTAGGAGAGCCGCCCTTTACCTCTTAACCCCAGCCCAACATGAGCAGGGATGGAGGATGTGGTTGGCCTGGTGATAGAGGGGCTCGTCCTGATTGGATTAGCTCAAAGCCCAGCTGCAGTGTGACTGATGAGGCAGTAATTTAAAAGGGCTGCCTGGAGCTCTGAGCTCACGGCACTCAAGCAAACTTCATCAGCAAACACACACACACACACACACACACACACACACACACACACACACACACACACACACACACACACACACACACACACACACACACACACACACACACACACACACACACACACACACACACACACACACACACACACACAGGTATTCCAAGAATGTATCAGTGTGTCTCTCAAAGTCATTGCTTTGGTAAAGGGCATGTGTGTGTGTATCTGATGGCAGTGGCACACAGTTTTCCAGAACTGCAGTGTTCCAATCAGGATGCAGAGCTGGGATGTGCACCATGATTAATTAATGAGACCATATCTGCCCCCCCCCCTCTCTCTCTCCCTCTCTAGCCGAAGGCCCCAAATGCTGACTGGCAATACTCCACTTCTCTGAGGACAGGGATGCAGAGGTAACCACTTTACTCTTTTGCCCTCTTGTAAATTCTACGCTCCTTAAAAAGATTCCTAAGCCCCTTACAACTTTTAGCTCTTAGAATTACAGTATATTACAGTATACTGGGAGGCAGCCACTCTGACTACTGCACTCTGCAGAAGCACCTGCCTGCAGACAGCCTAACATGACCACAGACAGGTCTCAGATCAGATTAGCAACAGCCTCCATAACCACTAGTGGCTCCTCAACATGTGTCTGACCCCACTCAGCCCCCTGTTGCCCTGTTTGGGCCAGCTGTGCCCTGGCTGTCCTGTCAGCCACCCCAGAGGGGTACACACACAGACAGTGGGGCAGAGCCATGCTGTTCCAGCCAGGCCCCAGTAGCTCTGCTCCTCTGCTCTGCCATAGTGTATATAGGTCATCTACATTCTGAGCACCACTCTTCCCAGATACACAGTCTTTCAGAAGGAACCGTGAAGGACAAACGAGCTGATGAACAGACTGAGAGCTTTCTCAGCCTCAGATCATCACACACACACAAATGCATGCACGCACGCACGCACGCACGCACACACACACACACACACACACACACACACACACACACACACACACACACACACACACACACACACACACACACACACACACACACACACACACACACACACACTATAAAGGGCTGCAGACCGTTTCGTTATTGACATGAATGTGTTAATCAGTAGCCCCTGGCGGTTGGGGGGATGTGGATGCTCTCTTGGGTAAATAAACAAAATCAGTAGGCTAATCTTTTTGCGTGTGAAGTGTGTACTGTATTGTATTATACTGTATTAGATGGACTGTAATTACACACATCGTTCAAACCATGATAAAGCAGAAGAGAACATGGAATTCTAGTGCAGCACATGCGGCCTACAAAGTTACAAGTATAGGCTGGCGAATTTGATAAACATTTTGAAATATACTGTAATAGGGCCTATTTATATAAGGCTGGTACTGTATACATTTATATATATTTATACAGTACCAGTCAAAAGTTTGGACACACCTACTCGTTCAAGTGTTTTCTTAAAAAAATCTATTTTCTACATTGTAGAATAATAGTGAAGTCCTCAGAACTATGAAATAACACATATGGAATCATGTAGTAACGAAAAAAGTGTTAAACAAATCTAAATATTTCTTATATTTTAGATTCTTCAGAGTAGCCACGCTTTGCCTTGATGACACCTTTGCATACTCTTGGCATTCTTCACCTGGAATGCTTTTCCAATAGTCTTGAAGGAGTTCCCACTTACACTGAGCACTTGTTGGCTGCTTTTCCTTCCCTCTGCAGTCCAACTCATCCCAAACCATCTCAATTGGGTTGAGGTTGGCTGACTGTGGAGGCCAGGTCATCTGATGCAGCACCCCATCACTCTCCTTCTTGGTCAAATAGCCCTTACATATGATAGTCCCACTAAGCACAAACCAGATGGGAAGGCGTATCGCTGCAGAATGCTATGCTAGCAATGCTGGCTAAGTGTGCCTTAAATTCTAAATAAATCACAGACAGTTTCACCAGCAAAGCACCATCACACCACCTCCTCCATGGTTCACAGTGGGAACCATACATATCAAATCACATTTTATTGGTCACATACACATGGTTAGCAGATGTTATTGCGAGTGTAGCGAAATGCTTATGCTTCTAGATCTGACAGTGCAGCAGGATCTAACAGGTAATATGTAATAATTCCACAACAAAACCTAATATCTAACAAATTCCAAAACAAAACCTAATACACACAATCTAAACTCGGCAAAAAAGAAACGTCCTCTCACTGTCAACTGTGTTTATTTTTAGCAAATTGTGTGTAAATATTTGTATGAACATAACAAGATTCAACAACTGAGACAAACTGAACAAGCTCCACAGACATGTGACTAACAGAAATGGAATAATATGTCCCTGAACAAAGGGGGGGGGTCAAAAAAAAGTAAGAGTCAGTATCTGGTGTGGCCACCAGCCGCATTAAGTACTGCAGTGCATCTCTTCCTCATGGACTGCACCAGATTTGCCAGTTATTGCTGTGAGATGTTACCCCAGTCTTCCACCAACGCAAGTTCCCGGACATTTCTGCAGGGAATGGACCTAACCCTAAACTTCCGATCCAACCCCAGTAGTGCTCAATGGGATTGAGATCCGGGCTCTTCGCTGGCCATGGCAGAACACTGACATTCCTGTCTTGCAGGAAATCATGCACAGAATGAGCAGTATGGCTGGTGGCATTGTCATGCTGTAGGGTCATGTCAGGATGAGCCTGCAGGAAGAGTACCACATGAGGGAGGAGGATGTGTTCCCTGTAACGCACAGCGTTGAGATTGCCTGCAATGACAACAAACTCAGTCCGATGATGCAGTGACACACCTCCCCAGACCATGACGGACCCTCCACCTCCAAATCGTTCCCACTCCAGAGTACAGAGTACAGTGTAACACTCATTCCTTCGATGATAAGCACGAATCCGACCGTCACCCCTGGTGAGACAAAACCGCGACTCGGCAGTCCTGTCTGGTCCAGCAATGGTGGGTTTGTGCCCAAGGGGCCCCAGGGTTGAGGATAAGCAAAGTGGAGAGGTTGTTTCCTACCTTCACCACCTAGGGGCGGCCCGTCAAGAAGTCCATGACCCAGTTGCACAGTGCGGGGTCGAGATGAGTTTGGAGGGTACTATGCTGTTGAATGCTGAGCTGTAGTTAATGTACAGCAAACTACATAGGTATTCATCCTGTCCAGAGGGAATAGGGCAGCGTGCAGTGTAATGGCTATTGCATTGTATGTGGACCTATTGGGGCGGTAAGCAAATTGGAGTGGGTCTAGGGTAACAGTACATGCAGCCCTGGCGAAGTAGTGTGTTACTGATGGTAGGCTTTGTTACTTTGGTCCCAGCTCTCTGCACGTCATTCACTAGGTCCCCCCGTGTGGTTCTGGGATTTTTGCTCACCGTTCTTGTTATCATTTTGACCCCACGGGGTGAGATCTTGCGTGGAGCCCCAGATCGAGGGAGATTATCAGTGGTCTTTTATGTCTTCCATTTCTTAATAATTGCTCCCACAGTTGATTTATTCAAACCAAGCTGCTTACCTATTGCAGATTCAGTCTTCCCAGCCTGGTGCAGGTCTACAATTTTGTTTCTGGTGTCCTTTGACAGCTCTTTGGTCTTGGGCATAGTGGAGTTTGGAGTGTGACTGTTTGAGGTTGTGGACAGGTGTCTTTTATACTGATAACAAGTTCAAACAGGTGCCATTAATACAGGAAACGAGTGGAGGACAGAGGAGCCTCTTAAAGAAGAAGTTACAGGTCCGTGAGAGCCAGAAATCTTGCTTGTTTGTAGGTGACCAAATACTTATTTTCCACCATCATTTGCAAATAAATTCATTAAAAATCCTACAATGTGATTTTCTGGATTTTTTTTCTCATTTTGTCTGTCATAGTTGAAGTGTACCTATGATGAAAATTACAGGCCTCTCTCATCTTTTTACGTGGGAGAACTTGCATAATTGGTGGCTGACTAAATACTTTTTTTGACCCACTGTGTATATATAGGGCTATATATCAATCTAGAAAAGATTATCTACTTTGGATTCAATTCGAAATGGGGGTGAAGGAGAGAGAGAAGGAGAGACTGCTCGCACATGCACTGATTTAGAGCAATAATATTCGAGTGATAAGATGTTTTAAAACTGGAGCTGCAATTTAAACAATTATAATATTTACAATTAAAAAACAAGGTGACCCCTGAAAGCCAGATGGAGACAGGTAAATTAGACGCTCATTCTGTGTTTATTTTACTGTAGCATAGGCTATGCTGCAGAAAATGTAGGCCGAAGAAAAAGAGTTCTCATGCATTGTGAACTGCACTCCATACTAAGATGGGCTGTCTGTCCCCACCCGGAGCGTTGATTCATCATGCAGAGGCTTAGAGAAGCCAGATTTAGATATCGTATATAATTTAACAGTTCCGTTTCACCCCATGCTCTTTATATAAATAATGTATTATCATTTCTGGATTCTCGCAGTTATTTATCACTGGAAAAGGGAGTGGTTTTGGGCGGTAAATCTTGGTAACCGGGTTCCCGCCATTCAACCCTAGTGTGTGTGTGTGTGTGTGTGTGTGTGTGTGTGTGTGTGTGTGTGTGTGTGTGTGTGTGTGTGTGTGTGTGTGTGTGTGTGTGTGTGTGTGTGTGTGTGTGTGTGTGTGTGTGTGTAAGGGAAGGGGAGAGGGTGTAAACACAGACGGCAGAAGACATTTTAGATTAATAACAGCACTGCTATACAAACACATTAATATTCTCCTCCAGGGGCAATGCTTCTCCCATGCATACAATTTAGCCATTCTACAACAATTACGCAATCATCTGCTAAGAGTGCAGGTCCTCGTTTTGTGTACTATCTCAATGGAGTCTGATTTTCCGGTTTGGTTTTAATGCATTTGAGTAGGATATTTTGATATATTGGATTGATGATTTATCTGGTATGCAGAGAGATTGTGTATCATGGTGACATAGACTCTCATAGACTCTCATCCACCGTCTTTGCATTGCTGCAGCAGTTTCAAATGGCACACTCCCTATACCTCTTTCTGCACACAGCCAATCCAAACCCTTGCTTCCATATTCTCCACCCGCACACATCCTCCAGACACCCCCACTAACACCCCTCAGTTCAAATCCCTCACCCAACATCACCCAATGGGAAACCCACTATAAACGGCCACATCTCTCTCTGAGTGATGTGTATTGCAACAGAGGGCAGGAAGGCATACAATTCATAAAGCAGAGGGAGAATATACACTGTGAGCTGCATTGCAGAGGCTACAGCCAGGGCTAGCGGCTCCTCTGCAGGCCTTAATGCTTTACATTTATTATGCATTTTTTGGAAAAAGGGTGCGTGTTTGTGTGTGTCTGTTTTTTGATGTTTATGGCCTTTTTCCGTATGTGTGGTTGCCAAGACAAATAATGCAGTCCTGAATGCATCTGTGACTCATACATGCCCTCTGTTTTGTGTGTGCATTAGATGTGGTAGGGATTGTGAATGTTGGAGTAGCATGGTTAGTTGTGACAAACAGTGGATAAGGGTTGACTTCGGAAAGTATTCAGACCTCTTGACTTTCTCCACATTTTGTTATGTTACAGCCTTATTCTAAAATGGATTTTTAAATATAAATCTACACACAACATCCCATAATGACAAAGAAAAAACAGGTTTTTATATATCATATTTACATAAGTATTCAGACCCTTTACTCAGTACTTTGCTGAAGCACCTTTGGCAGCGATTACAGCCTTGAGTCTACTTGGGTATGACACTACAAGCTTGGCACACCTGTGGGAGCGTCGCTGCCCATTTTCAGGTCTCTCCAGAGATGTTCGATCGGGTTCAAGTCCAGGTTCTGGCTGGGCCACTCAAGGACATTTAGAGACTTGTCCCAAAGCCACCCCTGCATTGTTTTAGCTGTGTGCTTAGGGTTGTTCTCCTTTTGGAAGTTGAACCTTCGCCCCAGTCTGAGGTCCTGAGCGCTCTGGAGCATGTTTCATCAAAGATCTCTCTGTACTTTGCTCTTTTCATCTTTCCCTCAATCCTGATTAGTCTCCCAGTACCTTCCGCTGAATAACATCCCCACAGCATGATGCTACCACCACCGTGCTTCACTGTAGGGATGGTGCCACATTTCATCCAGACGTGACGCTTGGCATTTAGGCCAAAGAGTTCAATCTTGGTTTCAGCAATCTTGTTTCTCATGGTCTGAGAGTCCTTTATGTGCCTTTTGGCAAACTCAAAGCAGGCTGTCATGTGCATTTTATTGAGGAGTGTCTTCCGTCTGGCCACTCTACCATAAAGGCCTGATTGGTAGAGTGCTGTAGAAATGGTTGTCCTTCTGGAAGGTTCACCCATCTCCACAGAGGAACTCTGGAGCACTGTCAGAGGGACCATCAATGTCTTGGTCACCTCCCCGACCAAGGCCTTTCTACCCCGATTTTTCAGTTTGGCCAGGCAGCCAGCTCTGGGAAGAGTCTTGGTGGTTCCATATTTCTTCCATTTAAGAAAGGGAGGCCACTGTGTTCTTGGGGACCTTAAATGCTGCATAATGTTTTTGGTAGCCTAATCCAGGTCTGTGCCTTGACACAATCCTGTCTCTGAGCTCTACAGACAATTCCTTCGCCCTCGTGGCTTGGCTTTTGCTCTGACATGCACTGTCAACTGTGGGACATTATATAGACAGGTGTGTGCCTTTCAAAAATCATGTCCAATCAATTGAATTTATCACAGGTGTTCTCCAATTAAGTTGTAGAAACATTTCAAGGATGATAAATGGAAACATTTAATACATATAAATAAGGTGTTTCAGTTATTTATTTATTTTAATTTGCAAAATGTTCTAAAAACCTGTTTTCGCTTTGTCATTATGGGGTATTGGGGGTAGATTGATGAATTTTATCATTTTTCGAATAAGGTTGTAACATAACAAAATGTAGAAAAAGTGAATGGGTCTGAATACTTTCCTAAGGCCCTGTATGTAAAATGATAAGGAACTTGGAGTAGATCGTCAGAGCGTTCTGTTTTCCTCTGCTTACCAATCCTCTCACTCTCGCTTTACTCCTTCTCTCTCTCATCTTTCTCCTTCTCTCTCTCATCTCTCTCCTTATCTCTCTCATCACTCTCCTCTCTCTCCTTCTCATCTCTCTCCTTCTCTTTCTCTCATCTCTCTCCTTCTCTCTCTCTCTCATCTCTCTCCTTTTCTCTCTCATCACTCTCCTTCTCTCTCTCATCTCTCTCCTCTCTCTCATCTCTCTCCTTCTCTCTCATCTCTCTCCTCTCTCTCATCTCTCTCCTCTCTCTCCTCTTTCATTTTCCTGCCTCTATATAACTACCACCTCCCGTCCCTATTTTTTATCTCTCACCTCTTTCTTTCAATCCCATCACACCTGCTCTCTCCATCTGACTCCTTCTCTCCCTTTCTTTCCTGTCCTTCTCTCCTCCTCCTCAAATCAAATCAAATTGCATTTGTCACATGTGCCGAGTACAACAGGTGTAGACCTTACAGTGAAATGCTTACTTACAAGCACTTAACCAACAATGCTTTAAGAAGTTTTAAGGGAAACAAAGTGTTAAGTAATAAATAGATAATCAAAAAAAATAAAAAATAAAAAAAATTAACAAATAATTAAACACAGCAGTAAAATAACAATAGCGAGGCTGTATACAGGGGGTACCGGCACAGAGTCAATGTGGGGGGCACCGGTCAGTCGAGGCAATTTAGGTAATATGCCCATGCAGGTAGAGTTAAAGCGACCATGTATAGACAATAAACAGAGAGTAGCAGCATGTTTATGCGATGTTTCCTCTGTCTCTCTGCCTCTCAGTCAACACATCTGATGGGAGGTGAAGTGATACACAACAGACCAGAGACACATCAGTGTGCAAAGATATTTGCACGCAACTTAACAGGCACCCCCCCCACACACACACACACACACCACACACACACACGTTCCCAGATATATACATCAAACTCCGATTATACTGTCCCACTGGAAACATCCACCAAATGAAATGCTGCCGGGCTTACCTAAACAAGACTGATTAAAAGCATGGTGTCAACCTTGAAGGGATAATTAGAGCATTAGAGGAGGAAGTATGTGGGTGTCTGATTGTATAGTTCTTCTAATATTGAAAGTATATCGTCTGTATCCATTTCCTTTTTGGAGAGTATTTTTAATGAATGTAGTATTGGCTGGACTATGGGAGTCACTTTCTTGACATGTATTTAAACTTTGAACCCTTAAGCTTACAGACTGGGGTTATTTTGACCCCAGAGGGGCATTTTTTCTCATATCTCAAAAGTAGTTTATTCAATTCTTCAAAATGTTCATGACTTTGTCTAACCTAAGCGTAAAAAAGATGCCTGAGCGGAGGTTCCACTTCCCTTTTTGGGGTAATTGGAAGTTAGGTTGAAAATACTGTATCCCTGAAAAACGGATGGTAGCGTTTTCTGGTCACTCCGCACAGCCTAGACTTTGTCAGTCAATTTGTTCTTAACAAATCTAAATCATTGTTTAGTTTTTCTGTATTTATATGGACTTTCAACATCTCATGTCTAGTCCTTTGGGGTCATTTAGACCCTAGCCAATTTTCCTAATTCACCTAATTCCCCCTTTACCAGCACTTCCCAAACTCTGTCCTCGGGACCCCAAGGGGTGCTCATTTTGGTTTTTGCTATAACATTACATAGCTGATTCAAATGATCAAAGCTTGTTGATTAGTTGATTATTTGAATCAGCTGTGTAGTGCCAGGGCAAAACCTCCATAGTGCACCCCTTGGGGTCCTGAGGACCGAGTTTGGGAAACCCTGCCCTATAGTCATTTGATAAATTGGACCTTTATTTTAATCTAGGTTTCTCTGGAGACCTACTATTAAGTAGTACACATCATCCGAGGGTGGAAGGGGACCTGTATCATTCATTTTGACCAGATAGACAGATCACCTGCAGAGATACACTGCAGCTCACTCCCCATGTACTTGCCTAAGATTGTACTTTTCAATACCACATCGTATGACTGTGTACAAAACCAAAGTTATTCTCCAAAAATGCTTTATTCTACTGAAAATGTGATATAAATACCAGCATTCCTATAATATCCTCCAATATTCTATATGTGCAACTTGTTATGATTTGGTTGCTATATAATTTGCTTTGAAGTGACTTCGAACATGTGGTTGTGCTTTTTGAAGCATGCTGCCAAAGCCCCTACCACTCCCATTGTTTCACTAACAGCGATGCTAATGCTGGCTGTGGGGTAATTACATAAAGAAAACTAAGCCATATTTGTTGGTCAATGTCTCAAAGGATTACTTTTTGAAGTGAATAGAGTCCCTTTTTGCATTTTTTTAAGAATATATTTAAATGGAAGTAGTTTTTACCACATACATATGACAAAAGTAGTATTGATTTAAAAAATCTGAAGACTAAATGATGCTATATGATGGTAAATTAGCTTTTTATTACTAATGTGGATTGTACTTTGTAAAACTACACATTTATATAAAAGACAAATGCATATTTTTGTTAACCAGAATATGCAAATAAATGATAATTTTGCTAAATTAAGTCTGTTTTAGTCTTTATTTATTTATTACATGTCTAATGGTGTTTTGATAAGACATAAGTTCATATTTTGTGATTATTGTTGTTTTTTCCAGTAGTTTCTTCTTTGGTATATGTAAAATATGTTGGTAGCTTGAGGGTTGCAAAAAAACTATTCATAGCCTTTAGGTGATCCATACTTGGAGAATGATGGTCAAAATATCAATTGTGACCTGAACTCAAGTATAACATCACCCGGAAAAATATTTAAATACAAACTTAACTGGCAGCTATTTGTGATGTCATGAATCCGAATATTCAGTCCTGAATTATGACATCATACAGGAAAACTATGACTAAGGACTGAGTTGGTAGCCTATTGTGATGCCATCAATCAGAATGTTTGATGTTTTCTAAACAACCTGGTGGGCCAACACACACATCTGGCTGGTTTTGATAGGCTATGACCAAAGCTATACTTTACTTTCAGCTCATTAATGTGTTGATACGACAGGGGATAATATTGATGTATCTAATGAGCATACGTGAATGTGTGTTTTGTGTTCCAGCTCGGTCCATATGGAGGAGTCGTCAGTGATGCAGGGAGCCCAGGGGATGCTGGTCCAGAACTGGCCCACAGTGTCCAGTGCTGCAGGTGAAATGGTTGGCTGGGTGGGGGTCAAAAGCACACAGTGTTGATCTGCTGCCCGCTACTGTAATGGAGGCACTCTGCACACATAGTGAAATGACAGAAGATAAATAGAAATAACGAAGTCAGATGGGAAACATGCAGGTGACCTTTTAGAATCCCTGCCAGATGAATGCTAAGCATTAGCGCTGAGACTCCAGAGGGAGCATCCTGGAAAGACTAGAGGAAGGCCAATGACAGACAGCAACACAATCTGCCAAAATAAAGGAGCCAATGAGAAGCTGTTACAAGACAAGCAAATGTGGGCTAATATCTGTCTGTTGGTTAGGTAGGGGAAATTGGGACAGACTGATAGGTGAAGTGAAATGTGACACTGCACCATGCCCGACTTAATAGTTGTGATGGGGTGCTGTTGGGAGTGGTACATTTAAAACCATTGCCACTGACAAAAGAAGAGAGAAAGCAAGGCTTTCATTTGTCCATATACACAGTATCTTAGATAAAATGGAGCGAAAACAATCGCCTTTGAAGACTATTTTAGGAATCTGTCTGGTAGTGAAGAGAGGGATAACTAGACAGCGAGTGAGAGAGACAGAGAGGGCTGACTTGATCACAGTTGACTGGTTTGCTCCTTTGGTTGTATTCGGAGGGGTTGTCAGAATGCCTAGGCGCTGGTTTGGTGTTCCTGTCAGCTGCCTGCCTCCTCTCTAATGCCTGCCAGCCCAGGCTGAGGACTCATCGATTTACTGTCCAGTGACGAGAGTTAGAGCACAGGTGTAGGATCCTAAGGTGGTTGAGGTATCAGCACGGTGATGGACTGAAGTGTGTCTGTTTATATGTGTGTGTCTACACAAGCTGAAATTGAGTTGGGAGATTGAGGGAGAGAGAGAGTATGGTTAACGAGAGGGAGAGAGAAATTAGGGTTAACGAGAGGGAGAGAGAGAGTTTGGTTAACGAGAGGGAGAGAGAGATTAGGGTTACCGAGAGGGAGAGAGAGAGTAGGGTTAACGAGAGGGAGAGAGAGAGTAGGGTTAACGAGAGGGAGAGAGAGAGTAGGGTTAACGAGAGGGAGAGAGGGAGTAGGGTTAACGAGAGGGAGAGAGAGAGTAGGGTTAACGAGAAGGAGAGAGAGTGGGTTAACGAGAGGGAGCGAGAGAGTGGGTTAACGAGAGGGAGAGAGAGAGTGGATTAACGAGAGGGAGAGAGAGAGTAGGTTAACGAGAGGGAGAGAGAGTAGGTTAACGAGAGGGAGAGAGTGTATCAAGCAATTTATCTTTTTCTTCTTACTGACTGACGTTTTTTTGAGCTTATGGAAAACTTGCACTCTGTGGTCTTGCAGAGAATCCAATACTCTGTGGAGGCAGAGGACATGCAGAGTGTACTGCAGGCTTATCAGAAATGTCATGCAGGGTTAATAGGGGCTTAGTGCTACATCCTGGTATGCTGCAGGGTGAGACAGTTTTCATAATAGGGAAAGTTATCAAAGCCTTATGACTTATACAGTATATATATGATGTCATATAGCAGGATTGGCTTTGTTTCTAAATGTTGTATCAAGTATGGTTGGAAGTGTAAAGGAAATAATTCACATACTGCATAGTAGAGCTATTGCACCTCAAAGAGAGAGTATACTTCCTCAATGTGATTCATTTGAGTTACCTGCAGAGAAAGGGGAACGGGGCATGGTTGGATTAAGACCAGACACAGCGTTAGATAGAGAGGTTGTTGAATAAGGCATGGCAAGACAGCCATCTTTTTTACAGTACTATTGGAATTCTGAGTAATTTGCCGCAGGACAAAAGAGACACAAATGACAAAGATGGTAAAGGAAAGAGAGGTATGGGGGTTTGGAGAAAGAGAAAGGTTTAGGAATGTCAGGGCCTTGCAGTACTTGCTAGGGAAAGCTGTGACTTGCTTCTAGGCAACGGTGTCTAACTGAGAGATTGCTGCACCATCCTACATCAACAGAGAGTGGGTGAAAGCAGTTTCCACGGCAACCATTCAAAACCTGAATGGAAGATTTAGAGGATGAGAGAGAAACAGAGAGGAAGGGGGGGAGAGAGAGACAGAGAGAAGAGAAGAAATGGATAGGTGTTAAGAGGAAAGAGTGAACAGTCAGACATGGAGAAGAATGAAAATGGAGGTGGAAAAGTAAGACAGTGAGCTTTTAAGAGAAAAATTGATTCATAAAGAATGCGGATACAGCATGTGCACACACACACACACACACACACACACACACACACACACACACACACACACACACACACACACACACACACACACACACACACACACACACACACACACACACACAGAATAAATAGCGTAGAATAATATAAATAAAACACACACACACAAATAACATACACACACTCATATTCAGAAACCTTAATCTAACACATGATCTTTAAATTGGGATGTGTAGAACAAGTAATAAGAATGGGTTTAGGAGTAACTCAGATTGGACCAGGAATAATGGACTTGAATGTAGAACACTGGGTGCTGAAATGAGGCTAGAACCACCCCAGACAGCTGAGTACCATGGAAACCTCCTTATAGAAATCTATAGTAACCTACAAATCAGCAGCCACAGCAGGTTCATTTTAATATGATGTTTGCGGAGGGGGGAAATAGGCAATGGCCAGGGTAGATCAGAGCTCCAAATAAGCCTCCATATTACTGGAGATACAAAGGCACTGTGTGTGCAGAGCATGTCACGCCTGCTCCCGCATAGCCCCTGCCGAGAATTAGACTCACATCTTCCACAGAGTAACATTCTGCAAATTGATACAACTCTCTCATGTAGACACGCAAAAGAGATGAAGAGAGGGGGAGATAAAAACAGAAAGAGAAGAGGAAGTACAGGTGTAGAACTGTTTGTTGGTTTCTTTCAATAGGTGCACATTTGATAAATACATTAGATTGTTCCATCTACACACACCACTTTCAAACATGTGGCCCTCTCCAAACCAATGGCAAGCTCAACTGTCCTGCTTTGACAAATAATCAATGCACTCAAAATGTTGTTGATCGGTATAGGCTACCCCCATTAACACAATCACAGTGGGCTTGAGGGAAGTGATGTACTTTAGGTGTGATAACGGTGTTGTAATGTAATAACTTCCCCACACTAACCAGGGGGAGAGGTTTAATTTAGTTTCTACTGTAAAATAATTGTTATGGCTGCATGCCACGATTATCTGAGCTGTTCAACCATACTGGCTTTATCAAGTCCCAGGGAACCAAAAGTACTGAAGAGGGTGTCGTACTAGCTCCATCAAGCCCTAGGGAACCTAAAGTACTGAAGAGGAAGTCAAATTGGTTCTACCAAGCCCTAGGAAACCTAAAGTACTTTAGGTTCCCTAGGGCTTGATGGGGCTAGTACAATTCCCTCTTCAGTACTTTAGGTTCCCTAGGGCTTGATGGAGCTAGTACAACTCCCTCTTCAGTACTTTAGGTTCCCTAGGGCTTGATGGAGCTAGTACGACACCCTCTTCAGTACTTTAGGTTCCATAGGGCTTGTTGGAGCTAGTACAACTCCCTCTTCAGTACTTTAGGTTCCCTAGGGCTTGATGGAGCTAGTACAACTCCCTCTTCAGTACTTTAGGTTCCCTAGGGCTTGTTGGAGCTAGTGTACTGAAGAGGGTACCAGAGCGGATCTATGTGTTTGTTTAATTTTATTTACTTTACTTTATTTCTGAGAGCTCTTGCATTGCATGCTACAGTCATTGCAGGCATGCACAATCATACACACACACACACACACACACACACACACACACACACACACACACACACACACACACACACACACACACACACACACACACACACACACGGTTTCACTTTAAGGATCTTGTCAGAGTAGTAGGCTATATTCGAGTACAACGTCCCTGTGGGACCATGCGTGAATTTAATTAGGCACTCCAGCCATTTCATAATTAACCTACAAATAAAATACAAAAATAATCTCTTTGCAGTGCCTTAGTTTGATCTAAATAAAACACAGGCAGAAAGTAGGTCAGAGCCAGTGAAGCTAGTGTGTGGGACTGAGAGCACTGTGTCTGCCGAGCCCAGAGAAGCCGGTGTGGGACTGAGAGCACTGTGTCTGTCGAGCCCAGAGAAGCTGGTGTGGGACTGAGAGCACTGTGTCTGTCGAGCCCAGAGAAGCCGGTGTGGGACTGAGAGCACTGTGTCTGCCGAGCCCAGAGAAGCCGGTGTGGGACTGAGAGCACTGTGTCTGCCGAGCCCAGAGAAGCCGGTGTGGGACTGAGAGCACTGTGTCTGCCGAGCCCAGAGAAGCCGGTGTGGGACTGAGAGCACTGTTTCTGCCGAGCCCAGAGAAGCCGGTGTGGGACTGAGAGCACTGTGTCTGCCGAGCCCAGAGAAGCCGGTGTGGGCCTGAGAGCACTGTGTCTGCCGAGCCCAGAGAAGCTGTTGTGGGACTGAGAGCACTGAGTCTGCCGAGCCCAGAGAAGCTGTTGTGGGACTGAGAGCACTGAGTCTGCCGAGCCCAGAGAAGCTGTTGTGGGACTGAGAGCACTGAGTCTGCCGAGCCCAGAGAAGCTGTTGTGGGACTGAGAGCACTAAGTCTGCCGAACCCAGAGAAGCTGTTGTGGGACTGAGAGCACTGAGTCTGCCGAGCCCAGAGAAGCTGTTGTGGGACTGAGAGCACTGAGTCTGCCGAGCCCAGAGAAGCTGTTGTGGGACTGAGAGCACTGAGTCTGCCGAGCCCAGAGAAGCTGTTGTGGGACTGAGAGCACTGAGTCTGCCGAGCCCAGAGAAGCTGTTGTGGGACTGAGAGCACTGAGTCTGCCGAGCCCAGAGCACATCACCTCACTATTTCTTTCCCTTACTGACGCCCTCTCATTTCCCCTCTTATTTTTCTGCATTGTTCTTCACCTCAATCGATATCTCCCTTCATATGCCTCTGTCTCTTGCCTGCTGGTTATAATTAAATTTCTTTCATATCTTCCATTATACTGTATGCTAAATGAAAGGAGAATAGGGTCTCATTCTCTTGGTACTTCAGTTCACCCTCTCCAGGCTCTCTTGGTCTTTTTCTTTCATTGTCTCTTCCGCTCGCCCTGCTTCTCTCTCTCTCTCTGTCATATTCATGATTGCATATTATATGAGATTCTCTCTTTTTCCACTGCTGTGTCGAGCCCTTGTGAGAGTGGGATTAGGTTAGTGCTGGGTTTTCACAGTTCCTGTCATCCTTACGTGCTAATTCTTGTCACATCACAAGTGTTAAACATCCCAGTACCTCTCTGCCGTTAAAGGTCTCGACTGTTTAGTCTAACCTTGTGTTCTCAGCTGCACCACTGGCTGATAAAGTTATACTCCCTGCAATCACTTTCCCCTTCTTTAGTTTATCGGTGTGCCTCTGGCTTGAATTCTTTTGCTTATCTATCCAGTTGTCATACTTGAGTAAAAGTAAAAGATACCTTAATAGAAAATGACTCAAGTAAAAATGAAAGTCGCCCAGTAAAATACTACTTGTGTAAAAATCTAAAAGTATTTGGTTTGAAATATACTTAAATATAAATAGTAAATGTAATTGCTCAAATATACTTAAGTATCAAAAGTAAAAGTATAAATCATTTCAAATGTCTTAAATTAAGCAAACCAGACGCCCAATTTTCTTATTTTTTAATGTACTGATAGCCCTTGGCTATCTCCAACACTCAGACATAATTTACAAATGAAGCATTTGTGTTTAGTGAGTCCACCAGATCAGAAGCAGTAGGGATGACCAGGGATGTTCTCTTGATGAATGTGTGAGTTGGACCATTTTCCTGTCCTGCTAAGCATATCAAAATGTATCTGGGTGTCAGGGAAAATATATGGAGTAAAAAGTACAATATTTCTTTAGAAATGTAGTGAAGTAAAAGTGATCAAAAATTGAAATAGTAAAGTACAGATACCCCCCAAAACTACTTAAATGGCGCTTTAAAGTATTTTTACTTACATACTTACACCATTGGCTGTATTACAGCTGTGGTAACACTTTACCTCAGCCGGAAATAGGAGACTGAATAAGGCTCAATTTATGAATGTGCTGGTATGTTCAGAATCTCATTGTGATGATGAATAATGGGGATGAAGATGATCATGAATTAGACATAGCTCTTCTATCTCGCTCCTTTTCTTCTCTTTCTCTCTTGTAGATGGTGAGGGGGGTGAGCTGTCCCCTCCGGTTGGAGCTGGCATCGACAGTAACAGCTGGCACTTCCGTTACGGGCCTGGCCCTGGCTACGGCCCCCCTCAGGTCCTGAAGCCTGGAGACATTCCCCCTGAAGCCTTCATCATCCCTGGCTCCCCCGCCATCATCTCAATCCGCCAGGGCCCGGGTGGAGAGGATGACAAGAGTGATTTCATTTCCTTCGGCAAGAAGGAGGAAGCCAAGAAGAAGAAAAAGAAGAAGAAGGACAAGAAAGACAAGAAAGACAAGGGGAAGGAGGATGTGGACGAGTAGAGGAGAAAGGGGAGATGTGAAAACAGAGCTACCAACTAAAGTCCAAATAACAACTGCAAGACAAAAAGCCAAATGTATATTTTCAAATCAGGAGAGTTTCCATGTGTTGTGTTTGCATAGTTAAATCTGCCCAGCCAAGTCCCCATTAGCAGAGGCCTGTCTCTGTAAAACATGTAAGCAGCCAATAGTAGCCTCTGCCAGATTGGCCCTCTGAAGCTTCCATACCTCTGGCTATAAAACACTATTTTGAAATATATTTAATAGGCTCTCATTTACCAGACATTTGCTGAAAATTCCACAAAAATCTCTTTGATTAGAATAACCTAAAAATGATAATGCAATCAACTACCGATACCCAGACGTTTCATGTATAAAATGCCGTACAGTATGTGAGAGAAACCTCACATACCCTATTAATGGTGTGCTATAGTCCTGCCAGCCCGCCTCCCTAACCTTGCTTGAAATGGGACCCTTCTCCCTGGCCCTTCTGGCCCCTTGTTGGCATCTCTGTCTTTACTCTGCCCCTTGCCTCCTCTGCTCTCCTGATTGGAGGGGGAGAGGAGGAGCTCAATCTGACAAAGAGTGACACAGAGGCTCTCATCTACAGTAAGATGGAAGCCTTCTGCAAAAAAATGAGTTTTTTTTCTCTACAAAATATAAAAAAGAAAAAGTGGTGCAAACAAGACACCTGACGTGTATATGTACAGTACAGTGAGCTGTGTGAGATTGGAATGTGTTGAGAATAGTGCTGGCCGGGATTGAAGGCTGGATTAGGCTGACCGTGTTCTGGATTAGGCTGCCCCGTGGGTTGTTTCATGCCTGGTACTGTTGGCACTGTTGGCAGCATAGGGCAGGGGCTAAAGACCTTGCCCCGCCTTCTCATCTACAACACAAAATAGGCCAGTGGGACCTTGGACCCACAGTCTGTGCAGCACACAACCACTGTAACACACACACACACACACACACACACACGAACACATTAGACAGTCTGGGGGGGACATGCACACACCTCTCTGGATAGTGTACAGCTCTAACTCAGCCAAAAGACTGAGGCCTATTTCAGTGGCCTCTTTTCTATGGGAGTGTAATATATGACAGGAACTGTTGCTTGTTGTTTAATTTCTGTTCACGCCTGATTTCCCCCCCGCTTCTGTCAGTCAATGTTCAATAGTCAATGTTCAGTAGTTCTTAAAGCCCCGCCCCCTTACCTTGCTCGCTTTGGTGCTAGTAGGATTCTCTCGCACGCCTCGTCTGTTGACCCTCAACTCCTCCGTCCTCTGATCACCATGTTCAGAAGGCCTCTCTCAAAGACACTCTTAACTTCTGATAACTTGTTCCTCTGCAAAAACAGCAACGGAATGAACCTGTATAACACACTCACACACTTTCTGTTAGCTTTAACCAAGCCTTGCTACTGAAATATCAACATTCCTAGCACTGTTTTGGGGACAAGTTGCCGTCTCTTCCACCAGTTACACACAGGGTAGTGGGGCAAACATAAGGAGCTTAGCAGAAATATGGACGGGCTTCCTTCTGTCCAGATGGAGAGAAAAAGAGGGATGGAAGGACGTAGAGGCAAGGAGAGAGAAGTGGATTTGTAGTGATGGGCACTCCAGTCCACAGACATTCCCTGGAGAGCTTTGTTGCTGTGTTAAACTCTACTCATATTTTGTGATGAAAAGGAAGCATCAACAGCATTGAGTCTTCTCCAGAATAGAGCATCCCCAGAATGAACTCAGTATGTGTGAGGGCTAATTCCACAGCATCTCCTACTCACCTCTCTGTTTCCTCTTCCTGGCTGATATCTGACCAATCAGAGGGGACACAGGGATGATGCTAGCGCTGCTATTGGACTGAATCCCCCCATATTATACACGTGCTCCCCCTTCAGGTGTGAATCTGTGCTGTCAGATCACTAAGTGGCTGTTTGCATGTTATAAGCAAAGGGAATATATATATATAGATCTATATAGATAGATATGTTTCATTTCCTTCAACCATTTATCACAAATTCAGAGATATGAATATCATCTCTGCTAAAATATGTATACATACTCACTCTCGAAAACACACATGAACACAAATACACACATACTATGTATTCCTAGACCAACAGGAATCATTTGTTATTATTCTGTTGAAGTTCAATTAAAATAACCTTCTAAATATAAGTAATGCTGTAGATATGCTATGAAATGCTATTTTTGTTCATGCCCTTATGATTTTTAAGCTATGAACTGATATCAAAGAAACACTAACGTAATACTGAATCATTTACTCACCATCGATATATATCCCGAACACCTTTGAAAATGTTTTTATAATGTTGAGAGAAAAAACTAGCAAAATTGTTTAAAAAAAAAAGCTAATCTTGATGTACTCTCTGCTTGTGTGAAGTGAATGTTTCCTGAGTCATCTGGTGCCTGTATGACACTAAGCAGTCGACTGCGACATTGCAGATCTGTTAATGACCTTTTTGTACACCTGCTCATCAATGTAATGGTGATATAGTGATTTGTCTTTTTTATTATTTGATGGATCTGGTATCGTGTTTTGTTTATAAATCACAAATAAAATGTTATTTCTTAAATATTGGGATAAAATGGTCTGTGCCTTGATTTCAACTAATGTATACTGCTAAGCCCAGCAGCCTGGTTAGTTGGGTTTTGGGCACAAGGTTGAACAGGCCCACTGCAAAAGTGATAATTACATATATTTACAGATTTTGGCTACAATTGACAAAATAATATCCTAAGTTCTGTAGAAACCTAACGGCTGCAGGAGAAAAACGCTCAAAAACTGCAGAAAGACCCACACAAACACCCCTGAGTTTAATACCTGAGCGCTAATCAACGAGAAGGGTCTGCCCCTGACTTGCATCCAGGGAAAGTCCAGGGAAGAAACGCCCCGGGGAACCAAACCCCGTCTTGCTTCTCTTTCTATTGGATCCTAGCTGCTTTCTCATCATAACCTTAACCTCATTTCCCTAACCTAATATGTTAATTATGGTAACCTGCTACGTTAGTTATCCTAACCTGCTATATTAGTTCTCCTAACCTGCTAATAGTGCTAGGGGCAAATCTGACCAGGTCTGAAGATGAGATTGAGAGACACGGACCCAACAAGGACTCTCATCTGGGTTAGATAACACATCTCATTGAGTTTGTCACTGTAGGGAGAGACAGCTCTGCTCTATGATAAATTATATATCTGTGGCTGACAGGGCTCTCCCAGTCAGAGCAAGAAGAACTTAACCCTTGTGTGGTGTTCATGTTTTTGTTATTCACTCAATGTTTGCGGGTCTGTTGGACCCACAACATTATTGGGTTTTTAAAACAATACAGCAATAACAGTGTACATACAATACTTAATACTTAATGCTTAGATGTTGACTTATATCAATTGCAAGCAATATAGACAGCATACATTGTTAATATTTGCCATTTACCTCTGCTTAATCACATGTATCAATTAAAGCGCTATTTGCTTTTTTTAAATAAAATTTGATTTTTGTAAACAAAAAACAATTATAATCAAGACATGGGTGGAATAAATAATGTTTATTGCAAATGTATTTATTGCCCTTGATGCACGTGTACTGTGTCTTCCTGTCCTTTTTGGGTCCACATACATCACAGCACTTCTTGTTGCTACCGGCTGCAATCTAGAATGATGAAACACTTAGTTCAGGAATTTTACTAACAACTCACTCACCCACATATGCAGTTACAGCAGGCCAAGGTAGGAGAGTCAGACACACATGCAACAACATCACTCACACTTACTTCCGGTATTGGAGTTGTTAGTTCTGTGGGTCGGGTGGATGGGGCACCAACATCCTCCTCCTGAATCCTCCTCATGATGTCTGCAGAAGCTGGGGTCCTTGGGATATGTTGCCGCCTCTGGATTTGAGGTCTTACCAATGCCTTGCCCAGCTTCTCGACTGTTGTTCCAATCTGAGTTCAACGCCATCCAGATGACAAACGCGTTGTACACCGAGTTGTCCAAGATGTTGAAGAATGTGTGTTGAAGAAGTGGCCAGTGTAGGGTTTTTATTTTGCAGCTGTAGCCAGTCACCAGCTTGTCTAAAAATTGTCCACTCCTCCTTTTTGTGGCATTGTAATCTATTATGATTTCTGTTTTTTAATGTTCCTGGCCACAGATTCTCCCATCCCTATGCAGCGTACTCATGAGTACCACATTTCAGCCTTTCTTTGGCACGTAGGACACTACGGACGTGTCGGCCGTGAACACAAACTTAGAGGAATTGATAGGCCTGCTCCGTGTATTGAACAGCTGAGGTGGGAGCTCTGGCTTGTTTTTTCGTATTGTTCCTACTATTGTCAGCTTCCTCTTGAGGAGCTCCTATCCCAACTTGTGCAAATTTAAAGAGTTATTGCATGTGATGCTGTGGCCACGGAGTCCCTGTGTCAAGTCCAGGACAACTCACATCCCTTGGTTTTTCTCAGGGGCTCCTCCATCTGGCTTCCCTGTATACACTTGCAAGTTTCACGCATATGATGAAGCAGCATCACAGTCAGCCCAGATTTGGATTCTATATTTTGCCTGTTTAGATGATATGTACTACCTGAAGAGGCAGCAGCCCCTAAATGGCATAAGCTGCTCATAAACAGTAACGTTGGGCCCAGGGTTGTAAAACAGTTTTCCAAAGGCATTGTTGCAGGAAAGGTTCTCTGCCAGTTTATGCATCCCACAGGGATACTGTGAATTCTCCATTGAATCTGAAAACACCAGCAAGGATAAGAACCCGAAGGTTTGCATGTAAATGAGTTTGGTCCATCTCCTTCCACCTCTCTCCAAAAACACACCTTCTCCATATTAGTGCAGTCCAGAATTATTTTCTGGATGGTGTCTGGGATGAACAGTTCAAAAATAGACTTTATGTCCTGCACATGAGTAACCACCATCCTCGTTGGCCCTGGTTGCATCCTTATCACATTGGCAGCCATGCGGGGTGGCTCATTCCTTGGACAAGAAGACCATTCCATTAAAAATGTTTTTATGTACAACCATATTTCTCCTCCTGCAGGCTGCTGATGAGTTGGATAATGATGGGCTAGTCCTGTGGCTGGCTGAGGGTCCAAAGTGGAAGACGCTCCTCTCCTCCCCCAATTTGCACCTGGCTGGGGTAGAGTGTGGGAAAGTACTCAATTTTTTACAATGTATCGAAATGAGGTATCTAAATAATGTATTGTAATAACATTGTGCAGGTTCCCGCAAGACATGGTGTAGTTTCACACTCTACAAAGGGCATAGAGTGCAAGAAAAGTGTGAGACAGGAAGACAGACAGGGAGACAGACAGGTTCTTGGTGCTATGTTGAAACAGAAGGCCCGGGGAGGAGGAAGACAGAGTGAAGTCAAACAGCAAACATTTTAGTTTCATTTTTACTTGTGCTCACCTACACACACACTTTTCCACACTTTTATTACACTCGGGTCCAGTGTGTCAAATTTTTACCAGCATGTCACATGTGTAACCAAAGAAAAAAATCCTAGACCACCTTTACTCCACACACAGAGATGCATACAAAGCTCTCCCCTGCCTCCATTTGGCAAATCTTACCATAATTATATCCTCCTCATTCCTGCTTACAAGCAAAAACTAAAGCAGGAAGTACCAGTGACTCGCTCAATACGGAAGTGGTCAGATGACACGGATGCTACACTACAGTACTGTTTTGCTAGCACAGACAGGAATGAGTGGATGCTACTCTTCAGGACTGTTTTGCTAGCACAGACAGGAATGAGTGGATGCTACTCCTCAGGACTGTTTTGCTAGCACAGACAGGAATGAGTGGATGCTACTCTTCAGGACTGTTTTGCTAGCACAGACAGGAATGAGTGGATGCTACTCTTCAGGGCTGTTTTGCTAGCACAGACAGGAATGAGTGGATGCTACTCTTCAGGACTGTTTTGCTAGCACAGACAGGAATGAGTGGATGCTACTCTTCAGGGCTGTTTTGCTAGCACAGACAGGAATGAGTGGATGCTACTCTTCAGGGCTGTTTTGCTAGCACAGACAGGAATGAGTGGATGCTACTCTTCAGGGCTGTTTTGCTAGCACAGACAGGAATGAGTGGATGCTACTCTTCAGGGCTGTTTTGCTAGCACAGACAGGAATGAGTGGATGCTACTCTTCAGGACTGTTTTGCTAGCACAGACAGGAATGAGTGGATGCTACACTACAGTACTGTTTTGCTAGCACAGACTGGAATGAGTGGATGCTACACTACAGTACTGTTTTGCTAGCACAGACAGGAATGAGTGGATGCTACTCTTCAGGACTGTTTTGCTAGCACAGACAGGAATGAGTGGATGCTACTCTTCAGGACTGTTTTGCTAGCACAGACAGGAATGAGTGGATGCTACACTACAGTACTGTTTTGCTAGCACAGACTGGAATGAGTGGATGCTACACTACAGTACTGTTTTGCTAGCACAGACAGGAATGAGTGGATGCTACTCTTCAGGACTGTTTTGCTAGCACAGACAGGAATGAGTGGATGCTACTCTTCAGGACTGTTTTGCTAGCACAGACTGGAATATGTTCCGGAATTCATCCAATGGCATTGAGGAGTATACCATCTCAGTCATCGGCTTCATCAGTAAGTGCATCGACGACATCATCCCCAAAGTGACTGTATGTACATATCCCAATCAGAAGCCATGGATTACAGGCAACATCCGCATTGAGCTAAAGGCTAAAGCTGCCGCTTTCATTGAGTGGGAGACTAATCTGGACAGTTATAAGAAATCCCTCAGACAAACCATCAAACAAGCAAAGCGTCAATACAGGATCAAGATTGAATCCTACTACACCGGCCCTGACGCTCTTCGAATGTTGCAGGGCCTAAAAACTATTACGGATTACAAAGGGAAACCCAGACGCGAGCTGCCAAGTGACGCGAGCCAACAAGACGAGCTAAATGCATATTATGCTCGCTTCGAGGAGAGCAACACTGAAGCATGCACGAGAGAACCAGCTGTTCTGAATGACTGTGTGATAACGCTCTCGGTAGCCAATGTGAACAAAACCTTTTAACAAGTCAACATTCACAAGGTCGCTGGGCCAGACAGATTACCAAGACGTGTACTGCAACTGGATCCTGGACTTCCTGACGGGCCGCCCCAAGGTGGTAAGAGTAGGCAACAACACGTCTGTCACACTGATCCTCAACACTGGGGACCCTCAGGGGTGTGTACTTAGTCCCCTTCTGTATTCCCTGTTCACCCATGACTGTGTGGCCAAACATGACTCCAACACTATAATTAAGTTTGCTGTTGACACAACAGTGGTAGGCCTGATCACCAACAACGATGGGATGGCATATAGGGAGGAGGTCAGAGAACTGGCAGTCTGATGCCAGGACAACAACCTCTCCCTTAATGTGAGCAAAACAAAGGAGCTGATCGTGGAATACAGGAGAAGGTGGGTCTAACAGGCCCCCATTAACATCGACGGGGCTGTAGTGGAGCGGGTCGAGAGTTTCAAGTTCCTTGGTGTCCACATCACCAACAAACTATCATGTCCAAACACACCAAGACAGTTGTAAAGAGGGCACAACAAAACCTTTTCCCCCTAAATAGACTGAAAATATTTGGCATGGGTCCCCAGATCCTCAAAAGGTTCTACAGCTGCACCATTGAGACCATCCTGACCAGTTGCATCACCGCCTGGTATAGCAACTGCTCAGTATCTGACCTTAAGGCACTACAGAGGGTAGTGAAAACTGCCCAGTACATCACTGGGGCCAAGCTTCCTGCCATCCAGGACCCATAAAATAGGCAGTGTCAGAGGAAAGCCCATAAAATTGTCAGACTCTAGACTCTCACCAAAAGGCTCCTCAACACCTTCTACCCCCAAGCCAAAAGACTGTTGAACAATTAATAAAATCGCCACCGGACAATTTACATTGACCCCCCACCCCCCCTATTTTTGTACACTGCTGCTACACGCTGTTTATTATCTATGCATAGTCACTTCACCCCCACCTACATGTACAAATTACCTCAACTTACCTGTACCCCCGCACAGTGACTCGGTCCCGGTGCCCCCTGTATATAGCCTCGTTATTGTTATTGTGTTACTTTTTATTATTACTTTTCATTTTAGTCTACTTGGTAAATATTTTATTAACTCTTCTTGAACTGCACTGTTGGTTAAGTGCTTATAAGTCAGCATTTCACGGTAAAGTGTTCACTTGTATTCGGCCATGTGACAAACAAAGTTTGATTTGATTTTAATTGATTTGACCCGGACACCACATATGTGCTATAAATGTGTAGGAGGATGCACAGTGTGCACTCAATGAAACTGTGTTCTTTTACATGTTCTTTACAGAAAATGAGCCAAGGCCAATGAGTCTCAGGTTGAAGAATAATTGAATGTATCAAGTTGAGAACAAGTTCTCATTTACAATTGCAACCTGGCCAAGATAAAGCAAAGCAGTTTGACACATACAACAACCCAGAGTTACACATGAAGTAAAACAAACATACAGTCAATAATACAGTAGAAAAATAAGTCTATGTACAATGTGAGCAAACAAGGTGAGATAAGGGAGGTAAAGGCAAAAAAATACAATTTTGACAAAGTAAATCAAATATAGCAAGTACAACATTGGAATGGTAGATTTGCAGTGGAAGAATGTGCAAGGTAGAGATAATAATGGGGTGCAAAGGAGCAAAATAAATAAATAAATACAGTAGGGAGAGAGGTAGTTGTTTGGGCTAAATTATAGATGGGCTATGTACAGGTGCAGTAATCTGTGAGCTGCTCTGACAGCTGGTGCTTAAAGCTAGTGAGGGAGATTAGTGTTTCCAGTTTCATAGATTTTTGTACTTCATTCCAGTCATTGGCAGCAGAGAACTGGAAGGAGAGGCGGCCAAAGGAAGAATTGGTTTTGGGGGTGACCAGAAAGATATACATGAGCTGAGATAAGGGGGACTTTACCTAGCAGGGTCTTGTAGATGACCTGGAGCCAGTGGGTTTGGCGACGAGTATGAAGTGAGGGCCAGCCAACAAGAGCGTACAGGTCGCAGTGGTGGGTAGCTTGATGGGTGGCTTTGGTGACAAAACGGATGGCACTATGATAGACTGCATCCAATTTATTGAGTAGGGTATTGGAGGCTATTTTGTAAATGACATCGCCGAAGTCGAGGATCGGTAGGATGGTCAGTTTTACAAGGGTATGTTTGGCTGCATGAGTGAAAGATGCTTTTTTGCAAAATAGGAAGCCAATTCTAGATTTAACTTTGGATTGGAGATGTTTGATGTGAGTCTGGAAGGAGAGTTTACAGTCTAACCAGACACCTAGGTATTTGTAGTTGTCCACAATTCTATGTCAGAACCGTCCAGAGTAGTGATGTTGGAAAGGCGGGCAGGTGCAGACAGCGATCGGTTGAAGAGCATGCATTTAGTTTTACTTGTATTTAAGAGCAATTGAAGACCACGGAAGGAGAGTTGTGTGGCATTGAAGCTTGCCAGGAGGGTTGTTAACACAGTGTCCAAAGAAGGGCCAGAAGTATATAGAATGGTGTCATCTGCTTAGAGGTGGATCAGAGACTCACTAGCTGCAAGAGAGACATCATTGATGTATACAGAGAAGAGAGTCGGTCCAAGAATTGAACCCTGTGGCACCCCCATAGAGACTGCCAGAGGCCCAGATAACAGACCCTCCGATTTGACAAACTGAACTCTATCAGAGAAGTACTTGGTGAACCAAGCGAGGCAATCATTTGAGAACCCAAGGCTATCGAGCCTGCCGATGAGGATGTGGTGATTGACAGAGTCGAAAGCCTTGGCCAGGTCACCACACATGCGATGATGTCATCACATGTGTGGGTGGTGGAACTGAAAGGTTGGATAAGGTATAATGAGCAGGGCTAGAGGATCTACAGTGAAATAAGGCAAAAAACACTAACCAGAACAGCAATGGACAAGGCATATTGACATTAAGGAGAGGCATGCTTAGTCGAGTGATCATAAGGGTCCAGAGAGTAGTGAGGTTGGTTGGGGTCACGGCGATTCAGACAGCTAGCCGGGCCTTCGGTAGCAAGCTAGCAGATGATGGAGGTCTATTTTTAGCCACCTCGTGCATTTCCGTTGGTAGATTAGTGGGGTTCCGTGTGGTAGAGGGGATCAATCCAATTGGCAAAATAGATATACTTATAGTGACTCAAGAAAAATTGTCCGATAGACCTATTCAGGTAGCAGCCGATAAGACAGCTAACGATTAGCGGGCCGCAGATGGGCTTTCAGGTAACGTCGCGATGGAGGAGCCCGTTGGATAACTCCCTCGGGCAGAATAACGTCGGTAGTCCAGTCGTGAAGGCCCGATGGGGCTCCGCATCGGCAGTAAAACGGGTCCGGATAGGTGATTGTAGCTGATGAAATTGGCTGATGAAACTCTTCAGCTGGCTAGCTCCGGAGTAATTTATGTTTGCACCGGGATCGACGTAAGCCAATAGTCACACGGATAGCAGCTAGCTAGCTGCGAGATCCAGGTGTAAATGTCCAGAGCTTGCGGTTGAAATCCGGGGATATGGAGAGAAAAATAGATCCGGTATGTTCTGGTCTGAGTCGCGTTGTACAAAACTGCCGATAGCTTTTCGAGCTAAAGGATAGCTGATGACCACAAACCGTGGTTAGCTGAATACTCACATTAACCAGTAAACTGTCTAGCTTCTGGCTAGATTCTGGCTAGTTTCTGGCTAGTTTCTGGCTAGTTTCTGGCTAGATTCTATTGTGGATTTCAGATTTGAGGTAAATAATACTTTTTTTTTTAAATTGTTGAGGCGGGTTGCAGGAGAGTGTTTTGAAGTTGAGTTTTTGGAAAATAAAATATATAAAAGATATGCGAAGAAACGTGTAAATATATATATACACGGGACACGACAAGACGAGGACAAAGGACGTCTGACTGCTATGCCATCAATAGGAATTGATGGGAAAGGATGTAAAATATATCACTAGCCACTTTAAACAATGCTACCTAATATAATGTTTACATACCCTACATTATTCATCTCATATGTATACGTATATACTGTACTCTATCATCTACTGCATCCTTATGTAATACATGTATCACTAGCCACTTTAACTATGCCACTTTGTTTACATACTCATCTCATATGTATATACTGTACTCGATACCATCTACTGTATCTTGCCTATGCTGCTCTGCACCATCACTCATTCATATCTTTATGTACATATTCTTTATCCCCTTACACTGTGTATAAGAAATTAGTTTTGGAATTGTTAGTTAGATTACTTGTTGGTTATTACTGCATTGTTGGAACTGGAAGCACAAGCATTTCGCTACACTCGCATTAACATCTGCTAACCATGTGTATGTGACAAATAAAATTTAATTTGATTTGGTTTGATTTTGATTTGATTTGATTTGTATGTATGTATTAATGTCATCTCTTATTTGTTCAAAGATATGTCACCATTTTCATCCCAACGGCAACGGTAATCTAGTCAACAAAAACACAGTAATAAGAAGAGAACAATAGACTGGCAGTAGAAGGTTAGAAAGGTAAGAAGAGGACATTTCATTATAAGGGGGCTTGATTAAAGGAAACAGGCTGACTGTTGGCCTGGGTTAAAGGTTTACCAGGGCCAGAATGAGCTGAAGCAGTGACAATATTTTTTCCTCTTCCCCCTGGGCTTGTCTGGCTGGGTACCCAGCCATGCCATCTGGGAGTCTGGGAGTAAAATCATTCACAAGCTGCTTCACTTATACAGGCTGCTTCCCTCACAGAGGCTAAACTGGGGCAATCACTCACAAGGGGCAGCACCAAGCATAGGTTCCACATGTGGGGAATGCAATACATACAGTATCTACAACATCAGTATGTTTTGCAGTGTTTTGGGTATAAGCCACTTTACTGTTAGAGTTTGGTCTACTTTGAGCAAACATCGCTAAACTTACAAATGCAGACTTCAGTTAGGAGCAAGGCAATGCTCAGGCAGGACATCAATATGGTCCAATTCACCCACCTATCAATATAATGCCTTGTCATTCCTACTGCCTCTGATCTGGTGGACTAAACATAAATGCTGTGTTTGTAAATTATGTCTGAGTTTTGTAGTGTGCCCCTGGTTGTCCATAAATTGTAAAAACAAGACATTCATGCCATCTGCTTTGCTTAATATAAGGAATTTGATAGCATTTACTTTTACATTTGACTTTTATTCAAGTATGACAGTTGAGTACATTCTCCTCCCATGGAACTTAAGCACATTTAAAGCCAGATACCTTTAGACTTTTACTCAAGTAGTATTTTACTGGGTGACTTTCTCTTTCACTTGAGTCATTTCTATTAAAGTGTCTTTACTTTTACTTAAGTATGACAATCAATTACTTTTTCCACCACTCCTGATATTGACCTCTCTCAACCTCACAGACTCAAATTATATACATTTATAATGTACCACCATACATCAGCAGCTGTTTGTCCTTCAATAAACACACCCAAGATACCTAAATTGTCCATAAGGGAGGAGGGCATCATTAAAAACAGATCACTCTAGAGAGCATCCTTTAAAACAGGCCACCAGATATCTTGGGTGTGTTGATTAAGACTGTCTGTAGGAGGGAAGGGAGGAAGTATAAGACTGATGGAGGAGTTAAGGCATCCAGTGGCTACAGCTGCTATGCCAAGGCAGATGAGGAAGATGGAGTCAAATTCACTGCACTATCCTTGTATCTGTCAAGGAATCTGTTCACATGGGGAGAGGCCAGGAGAGGAGCCATCAAGGGAATGAAATGATAGACATCAAAGACATCAGAGCTGAAGTCGGAGACTGGTTAGGTGTCAGAGTATTTTTGAGACATTCCATCATCAACTTGTTTGGATTTGCATTTTGCAGTCAATTAGCTGAAATGTTGCAGACCGTGTCTGTGTTCACTCACAAGCTAAAATGAGATGATATGCAACCCCATGTATCATGCAATTGGGAGTGTTTACTGTCAGTGCTACTGATTATGTTTGTGCGTGTGTGTGTGTGTGTGTGTGTGTGTGTGTGTGTGTGTGTGTGTGTGTGTGTGTGTGTGTGTGTGTGTGTGTGTGTGTGTGTGTGTGTGTGTGTGTGTGTGTGTGTGTGTGTGTGTGTGTGTGTGTGTGTGTGTGTGTGTGTGTGTGTGTGTGTGTGTGTGTGTGTGTGTGTGTGTGTGTGTGTGTGTGTGTGTGTGTGTGTGTGTGTGTGTGTGTGTGAGGCGAAGACGATTGGAGGATGGCCTGGTGTCAAGAAGGGCAGCAAAGAAGCCACGTCTCTCCAGGAAAAACATCAGGGACAGACTGATATTCTGCAAAAGGTACAGGGATTGGACTGCTGATGACGGGGGTAAAGTCATTTTCTCTGATGAATCCCCTTTCCGATTGTTTGGGGTATCCGGAAAAAAGCTTGTCTGGAGAAGACAAGGTGTTCGCTACCATCTGTCCTGTGTCATGCCAACAGTAAAGAATCCTGAGACCATTCTTGTGTGGGATTGCTTCTCAGCCAAGGGAGTGGGCTCACTCACAATTTTGCCTAAGAACACAGCCATGAATAAAGAATGGTACCAACACATCCTCCGAGAGCAACTTCTCCCAACCATCCAGTAACAGTTTGGTGACGAACAATGCCTTTTCCTGGATGATGGAGCACCTTGCCATAAGGCAAAAGTGATAACATAGTGGCTTGGTGAACAAAACATCAATATTTTGGGTCCATGGCCAGGAAACTCCCCAGACCTTTCTCCCATTGAGAAATTGTGCTTTTTAAAAATTGTTTTATTTATTTATTTCACCTTTGTTTAACCAGGTAAGCTAGTTGAGAACTAATTTACAACTGTGACCTGGCCAAGATAAAGCAAGGCATTGCAACAAAAACAACAACACAGAGTTACACATGGAATAAACAAGTGTACAGTCAATAACACAATAGAAAAAAGAAAGTCTATATACAGTGTGTGCAAATGGCATGAGGTGGCAAGGCAATAAATAGGACATAGTAGCAAAGTAATTACAATTTAGCAGATTAACACTGGAGTGATCGATGAGCAGATGGTGATGAGCAGATGATGGTGTGTAAGTAGTGATACTGGTGTGCAAAAGAGCAGCAAAATAAAAATAAAACAATATGGGGATGAGGTAGATAGATTGGATGGGCTCTTTGCAGATGGACTATGTACAGCTGCAGCAAACGTTTAGCTGCTCAGATAGCTGATGTTTAAAGTTAGTGAGGGAAATGTGAGTCTCCAGCTTCAGCAATTTTTGCAATTCAATCCAGTCAGTGGTAGCAGAGGAGCCAGTGGGTTTGACGACAAATATGTAGCGAGGGCCAGCCAACGAGAGCATACAGGTCGCAGTGGTGGGTGGTATAAGGTGATTTGGTAACAAAACGGATGGCACTGTGATAGACTGCATCCAATTGGCTGAGTAGAATATTGGAAGCTATTTTGTAGATGACATTGCCAAAATCGAGGACCGTAAGGATATTCAGTTTTACTAGGGTAAGTTTGGCTGTGTGAGTGAAGGAGGCTTTGTTGCGAAATAGAAAGCCGATTCTAGATTTGATTTTGGATTGGAGATGTTTGATATGAGTCTGGAAGGAGAGTTTACAGTCTAGCCAGACATCTGGTATTTGTAGTTATCCACGTATTCTAGGTATGGACCGCCCAGAGTGGTGATGTTGGTCGGGCGGGTGCGGTCGGGCGGGTGCGGGTTGGAATGGTTGAAAGCATGCATTAGGTTTTACTAGCGTTTAAGAGCAGTTAGAGGCCACGGAATGAGTTTTGCATGGCATTGAAGCTCATTTGGAGGTTAGTTAACACAGTGTCCAAAGAAGGGTCAGATGTATATGGAATGGTGTCGTCTGCGTAGAGGTTGATCAGGGAATCACCCGCAACAAGAGCGACATCATTGATATATACAGAGAAAAGAGTCGGCCCGAGAATTGAACCCTGTGGTAGAGGCTGCCAGAGGTCCGGACAACAGGCCCTCCGATTTGACACACTGAACTCTGTCTGCGAAGTAGTTGGTGAACCAGGCGAGGCAGTCATTTGAGAAACCAAGGCTATTGAGTCTGCCGATAAGTATACGGTGATTGACAGAGCCGAAAGCCTTGGCCAGGTCGATGAAGATGGCTGCACAGTACAATCTTTTACCGATGGCGGTTATGATATCGTTTAGTACCTTGAGTGTGGCTGAGGTGCACCCATGACCAGCTCGGAAACCGGATTGCACAGCGGGAGACGAAATGGTCAGTGATCTGTTTATTAACTTGGCTTTAGATTGGCTTTAGATTACTTAGATTAGATTAGATTAGATTAGATTAGATTAGATTAGAAAGGGAGGGCAGGATGTATATAGGTCCATAACAGTTTGGGTCTAGTGTCACCCCCTTTGAAGAGGGGGATGACCGCGGCAGATTTCCAATCTTTAGGGATTTCGGATAATATGAAAGAGAGGTTGAACAGACTGGTAATAGGGGTTGCAACAATGGCGGCGGATAATTTTAGAAAGAGAGGGTCCAGATTGTCTTGCCCAGCTGATTTGTACGGGTCCAGGTTTTGCAGCTCTTTCAGAATATCTGCCATCTGGATTTGGGTGAAGGAGAAGCTGGGGAGGCTTTGGCAAGTAGCTGCGGGGGATGAGGAGCTTTTGGCCGGGGTTGGGGTAGCCAGTAGGAAAGCATGGCCAGCCGTAGAGAAATGCTCATTGAAATGTTCGATTATCATGGATTTATCGGTGGTGACCGTGTTACCTAGCCTCAGTGCAGTGGGCAGCTGGGAGGAGGTGCTCTTGTTCTCCATGGACTTTACAGGGTCCCAAAGTTTTTTGGAGTTAGAGCTACAGGATGCAAATTTATGTTTAAAAAAGCTAGCTTTTGCTTTCCTGACTGACTTTGTGTATTGGTTCCTGACTTCCCTGAACAGTTGCATATTGCGGGGACTATTCAATGCTATTGCAGTCTGACCCAGGATGTTTTTTTGCTGGTCAAGGGCAGTCAGGTCTGGGGTGAACCAAGGGCTATATCTGTTCTTAGTTCTACATTTGTTGAAAGGGGCATGCTTATTTAAGATGGTGAGGAAATTCCTTTTAAAGAACGACCAGGCATCCTCGACTGACGGGATGAGGTCAATATCCTTCCAGGATACCCGGGCCAGGTCATTTAGAAAGGCCTGCTCGCAGAAGTGTTTTAGGGAGCGTTTGACAGTAATGAGGGGTGGTCGTTTGACCGCGAACCCATAGCGGATGGAGGCAATGAGGCAGTGATCGCTGAGATTCTGATTGAAAACAGCAGAGGTGTATTTGGAGGGCATGTTGGTCAGGATAATATCTATGAAGGTGCCCATGTTTACGGATTTAGGGTTGTACCTGGTGGTTTCCTTGATCATTTGTGTGAGATTGAGGGCATCTTGCTTAGATTGTAGGACTGCCGGGGTATTAAGAATATCCCAGTTTAGGTCACCTAACAGAACGAACTCTGAAGATAGATGGGGGGCAATACATGCACATATGGTGTCCAGGGCACAGCTGGGAGCTGAGGTGGGTCTATAACAGGCAGCAACAGTGAGAGACTTATTTCTGGAGAGATTCATTTTTTAAATTTGAAGCTTGAACATTTTGGTAACCGATCGCTGCAGCTGTACATAGTCCATCTGTAAATAGCCCACCCAATCTACCTACCTCATCCCCAGACTGTTTTTATTTGATTTACTTTTCTGCTCTTTTGCACACCAGTATCTCCACTTGCACATCATCATCTGCTCATTTATCACTCCAGTGTTAATCTGCTCAATTGTAACTATCCGCTCCTATGGCCTATTTATTGCCTACCTCCTCATGCCTTTTGCACACACTGTAAATAGACTTTATTTTTTCTACTGTGTCATTGATTTGTTTATTGTGTTATTGGCTTGTTTATTGTTTACTCCATGTGTAACTTTGTGTTGTTGTTTGTGTCACCCTGCTTTGCTTTATCTTGGCCAGGTCACAGTTGCAAATGAGAACATGTTCTCAACTAGCCTACCTGGTTAAATAAAGGTGAAATAAAAAATAAATTAAAAGTGGGCCTTTAAACACTCCCGTTTCGTTTTTAACTATATGAGCAGGATTTATCCACTCGGCCATTGCGTGCATTGCGGAGCATAATGTGCTGTACTTGTTGACATATTTTTTATTTTTTTGTGACATTGTGTAACAGTCGTTGTATGAAGGAGAGGACCAAAGTACAGCGTGGTAAGTGTTCATCTTGGTTTTCAATAAGAATAGTGAACACTGAAACAAAAACAATAAAACGACAAAACGAACAGTCCTGAACGGTGAAATAAAATACAGAACATAAAAGAATCACCCACACCTCAAAAGTGAAACCAGGCTACCTAAGTATAGTTCTCAATCAGGGACAACGATTGAGAGCTGCCTCTGATTGAGAACCATACCAGGCCAAACACAGAAATCCCAAATCATAGAAAAAGGAACATAGACGACCCACCCAACTCACGCCCTGACCATACTAAAACAAAGACATAACAAAAGAACTAAGGTCAGAACGTGACACATGGCCATTGGCCTAAGTGAATGTCGATATTTACTACACCGTGCGGATCTCAATGGCGTATGCAGTGTACTGTGATTTTGCTTACCATCATTCAGGCCTCTGTTGCGGACATTATATATTCTGTTCCCGAAGATTACAAAACTTGTAATCAGGAGCTTGAGTAGTGACCTTCGTTTGGATGTTAGGCGACTGAGGGTTCGGAAAGCCCGAGTTGATTACCAGGGAGAGAAACTGTACTCTGGAGATCTCATATAATCGACAGGGAGATGCTTTGTGGAACCACCTCACCCTGCCTCTTGCATTTTGAGTTCATCTTGGAGAACCCTTTGGAACTGCATAATATTGTGGTGGAAATACAGGACAATAATGATAACCCTCCCATTTTCCCAAAGGTTTTCATCAAATTGGAAATAAGCGAGACCGCTCCAACTGGGAGTCGATTTAAAATAGCCTTGGCTCAAGATTTAGATGTAGGACTGAATTCAGTTCAAAAGTATGTTAATATAATAAGTACTTTGTGTTGGAATCAAAAGGCAGTAAAGAAAGTTGTGGAACTTGTTTTGAAAAATAACCTTGACCGAGAGAAAGAAGGGGAGCATTCTCTAACACTGACGGCAATTGATGGGGGTAATCCTCGTCATATAGGTTGTCGGCATATATGTTAATGGTAACGCCCATGTTTTCACACAAACTCTTTATACAGTTAACGTGATTAAAAATTAAAGTCCGGGCAACTCTGTTGTCAAGGTTACTGCATCTGATAATGATGAGGGAGCAAATGGTCAAAAAGCGTATTACATGAAATGTGTCTGAAAGCAGCAAGGGTTTATTCCACATTGACCAAAACAGTGGGGAGATTACAGTAGTAGGCGAGCTTGACCACGAAAAGGCCTCGTCTTATGAAATGATTCAGGCGGAGGTCAAGCTTGGACACTGCAAAGTCCTTGTAGAAATAACTGACATAAATGACAATGCACCCACAATAACTGTAAAATCCGTTACCGATTCCAGAGAACGATCCAGCAGCCACTGAAATAGCTGTTATTAATGTTAAGGACAAGGACCATGGAGAGAACAGCAGAGTGAAGGGCTTCATTGTGGAAAACCTACATTTTAAATACCAATTAGAAACTACTTCACCTTAATGAACAGAGCCCCCCTGGATCAGGAGCAAATATCTGAGTATAATGTCACCATAATAGCAACCGATGGAGGAACGCTGTCCTTATCATCAAGTGTTATTTTGATTTTCCAAATTTCTGATATAAATGACAACTCACCTGTCTTTGAAGAAACAATCCTACAGCACCTATGTGACTGAAAATAACACACCTGTCTCCTCTATGTGTTCTGTTACAGCCAGAGACCCAGACTGGAGACAGAACGGTACTGTGGTATATTCTATATTACCCAATAAAGTCAATGGGGTTCCGGTCTCATCATTTGTATCCATAAACTGAGACACAGGGGTGATCCGTGCTGTGAGAGCATTTGATTAAGAGCAGTTAAGGAGCTCCAAAGTCCACATTGTAGCCAGAGACAATGGTTTCCTCCACTCAGCAGTAACGTGGCTGTGAGTGTCTTCATAACAGATGAGAATGATGACTCTCCCCAGATATTAGACCCCGATAAAGTAGGGAACTCCTTGATGACTGAGATGGTCCCCAAAACTGCTCTGGTGTGTTTTTTTGTTTTCATATGAGTGGCAGACTCTACTCCATATGTTGAGAGCCTTGCAAACAATTTTCTGCAGTTTTGTGAAACAACATGTAGTGTCGCTATTTACCAGCAGTAGCTTTCAAACCCATCTCTCCGCCCAGTGAGGAAGGAGACCTCATTATTGCCATGTAGGGAGGTCGCCCATTTAACATTTTAACGTGGTACATTTTGATCTACTGGTCGCAAACATTTATTTTGTTCGATAGTACTGTATTTTTTCTAATTTGGCCTATTTGGATTAAGTTGTGTTCACTGTTGATGGAATAGAGAGGATTGTCATTCTCTGCTTCAATGTTCTGCCTGGCTTTGTTTATCTTCTTCCTGCGCACCAGTTATGGAGATTGAAACCAGTTATGTTCAGGAGGAGCTGAAACGCGGATTTGTGATCGGAAATATAGCCAAGGATCTGGATCTGGATGCTAAAAAGCTGTTCTATAGGAACGTTTGCTTAGATAAGGATGGGAACAGCAAACGCTATTGTGAAATCAATCTGTATACTGGTGATGTGTTTGTCGTAGAAAGGGAGCAGCTTTGCGGTGGGAGGATTTCATGCTCAAAAATATGAAATTGTTCTGGAGAATCCTTTAGAATTACATAACATAGTTCTTTGGGTTCAAAATATGAATGACAATGCTGCACAATTTGGGGAGGATAGCGTTACATTTGAGATCAGCAAGTCAGCCGTTAAAGGTACTCGTTTTGCGGTTAATCAGGCTCACTATGGGGATACGGGACTGAAAGCTGTTCAGAACTACACACTATAAAGGGACAACCATTTTATTCTGGCTGTTCATACCAAACCTGGTGCTGAAAAAGATGGTGAGTTAGTGTTAGAGTAAGAACCATACCAAGCACAACAGCAGGAGGTTTCATTATTACTTACTGCTGTTGATGGTGGTACAACACAGAAATTTGGCACTGTATTTTGTATTGATTAAGAATCCCAATTAGCTGCTGCCAAAGCACCACAAACGATTATGTTAGGTCACCACCAAACGACAATAAACACAGCCATTTTTTCTAGACCAAGTTTGCAGTCACAAAAAGCACAAATAGAGATAAAATGAATCACTAACCTTTAATGATCTTCATCAGCCTACAGGGAGGAGGTGAGGGCCCTCGGAGTGTGGTGTCAGGAAAATAATCTCACACTCAACGTCAACAAAACTAAGGAGATGATTGTGGACTTCAGGAAACAGCAGAGGGAACACCCTCCTCTCCACATCGATGGAACAGTAGTGGAGAGAGTAGCAAGTTTTAAGTTCCTCGGCATACACATCACAGACAAACTGAATTGGTCCACTCACACAGACAGCATCGTGAAGAAGGCGCAGCAGCGCCTCTTCAACCTCAGGAGGCTGAAGAAATTCAGCTTGTCACCAAAAGCACACACAAACTTCTACAGATGCACAATCGAGAGCATCCTGGCTGGCTGTATCACTGCCTGTTACGACAACTGCTCCGCCCTCAACCGTAAGGCTCTCCAGAGGGTAGTGAGGTCTGCACAACGCATCACCGGGGGCAAACTACCTGCCCTCCAGGACACCTACACCACCCGATGTTACAGGAAAGCCATAAAGATCATCAAAGACATCAACCACCCGAGCCACTGCCTGTTCACCCTGCTATCATCCAGAAGGCGAGGTCAGTACAGGTGCATCAAAGCTGGGACCGAGAGACTGAAAAACAGCTTCTATCTCAAGGCCATCAGACTGTTAAACAGCCACCTCTGACATTGAGTGGCTGCTGCCAACACACTGACACTGACTCAACTCCAGCCACTTTAATAATGGGAATTGATGGGAAATGATGTAAATATATCACTAGCCACTTTAAACAATGCTACCTTATATAATGTTACTTACCCTACATTATTCTTCTCATATGCATACGTATATACTGTACTCTATATCATCGACTGCATACTTATGTAATACATGTATCACTAGCCACTTTAACTATGCCACTTTGTTTACATACTCATCTCATATGTATATACTGTACTCGATACCATCTACTGTATCTTGCCTATGCTGCTCTGTACCATCACTCATTCATATATCCTTATGTACATATTCTTTATCCCCTTACACTGTGTATAAGACAGTAGTTTAGGAATTGTTAGTTAGATTACTTGTTGGTTATTACTGCATTGTCGGAACTAGAAGCACAAGCATTTCGCTACACTCGCATTAACATCTGCTAACCATGTGTATGTGACAAATAAAATTTGATTTGATTTGATTTGAGATGACATTCATAGGACTTCATGTTACAGAATACATGTATGTTTTGTTTGATATAGTTCATATTTATATCAAAATATGAGTTTACATTGGCGCGTTACATTCACTAGTTCCAAAAACATCCAGTGATTTTGCATAGCCACATCATTCAACAGAAATACTCATCATAAATGTAGATGATAATACAAGTTATACACATGGAATTATAGATAGACCTCTCCTTAATGCAACCGCTGTGTCTGATTTTAAAAAACTCTACGGAATAAGCCAACCATGCAATAATCTGAGACGGCGGTTAGAAAAATAGTCAAAATAGCCGCCATGTTGGCGTCAACCGAAACAAGAAATTACATGATAAATATTCCCTTACCTTTCATGATCTTCATCAGAAAGCACTCCAGGAATCCCAGGTCCACAATAAATGTTTGTTTTGTTCGATAATGTCCGTTATTTATGTCCAAATACCTCCTTTTGTTAGCGTGTTTAGTAAACATATCCAAATGCTCATTCTGGTCAGAGTTACGTTGGACAAAAACTTCAAAAAGTTATATTATAGGTCGAAGAAACATTTTAAACTAAGTACAGAATCATTCTTTAGGATGTTTTTAAAATATAGCTTCAATAAAGTTCCAACCGGAGTATTCCTTTGTGTCTTGATGAGCAATGGAACGCAAGTGAGGAATGCGCGTGATCAGAAAATGGCTGACTGCCAGACACCTGATACATTCTGCTCTCATTCAGTCCCACAACACAGTAGAAGTCTCATTCAAATGTCTATAGATCTAGTGGAAGTCCTAGGAAGTGCAACATCATTAATATCTCAAAGGGATTTCAATGGGAACTGTGGTGAATACATACCAAGCTCAGATTTCTCACTTCCTGTTTTGATTTCTCCTCAGGATTTTGCCTGCCATATGAGTTATGTTATACTCACAGACATCATTCAAACAGTTTTAGAAACTTTATAGTGTTTCCTATCCAATAGTAATGATGATATGCATATATTAGCAACAGAGACTGAGGAGCAGGCCGTTTACTTTGGGCAATTTATTCATCCAAGCTACTCAATACTGCCCCCCAGCCATAAGAAGTTTTAAGGCAGTTATACAATTACAAAATGTTACATGACATTACATTTCATAACACTTTCCACAACACATGAAGTGTGTTCCCTCAGGCAACTACCACATACTGTATCTACAATACAAAATCCATGTGTATGTGTGTGTAAAGTGCTTGTGTTATCGTGTGTGTGCACTGTAGTTATTTATACCCGTTACTATTCTAGATGAAAATGATAATATTCCAGTACTTAGCCAGGACGTCTATATGGTCGGTGTGGCCGACAATTCTCAATTAGGTTCATTAGTTCATTACTCTGACGGTAACAGAAGCAGATGAGGGAGCAAATGGGGAAGATAGGTACGGTTTTGGACCCATCTCAGTGGAATATAATACATTATTTTATCTTGACCCGAAAAATGGGAGACATCAGTCTAGCTGGACGGATGGACTTCGAAAGAGTTCATTTATGACAAATATGCCTCAGGATTGAGGTCATTTGCCAATATAGTCGTAGAAATTACAGTTGTCAATTACAATTCCCAGCTGATACATTGGACATCTCTGACCAATCCCATCCCTGAAAATATGTTACCTGGCACAGAGGTGGGCATTATTAATGTACAGGGAAATAGGCAGGTCCCCTGCTCCATTCAACAAAACGTTCCTTTCAAACTAAACCCCTCAATCAAAAACTATTATTCTCTGGTAAATACAGATGAGCTAGACCATGACATAATATCAGATTATAACCTGACAGATTGCATATTATGACATGACAACACGCTGCAGGCTGATCAGACACTGAAGAGGAGCCCAGATAACGTATTAGAAGGAGTATCAACACTGCAGGAGACTTTGAGGTTACCCACTGCACTGAACACAGATGTCAATGCAATATCTATTACAAATTGGTTCAACCTAATATCACTGAAATGACGTGGAAACAAAGTTGATTCAACCAGTGTGTGCCCAGTGGGATGCCTTTATTTAGGATTTATGGGAATGGTAACATGGTTTTCAGACGAGATGTTACTAATTTGCAGTTTGTCTAATAGCTAACGTGCAAATCTGAAATGCATTACCCTATGTTTTATTAGCAGGTATGTCAGCAACATATGGTTTGGGTTCTAGTATTAAGAGCATTGGGCCAGTAACAAAAAGGTTGCAGTTTCGAATCACCAAATCGACTAGATGAACAATCTGTCGATGTGGCCTTGATCAAGGCACTTAACCCTAATTTATCATATAAGTCGCTCTGGATAAGAGCTTCTGCTAAATAACAAAACAGAAAATATTGTATGGCAGTCTGGAGCAAAATTAAGTCATCAGAAGACTAACTACTGTTCTTCTTTTGGCCTGAATGTATTTATTATTGGTCATTGGCTGCATCTACTGTACTTCTATTAGCTTGAATATGTTTATTATTGGTCATTGGCGGCATCTACTGTACTTCTATTAGCGTGAATGTGTTTATTATTGGTCATCGGCGGCATCTACTGTACTTTTATTAGCTTGAATGTATTTATTATTGGTCATTGGCTGCATCTACTGTACTTCTATTAGCTTGAATATGTTTATTATTGGTTATTGGCGGCATCTACTGTAGTTATATTGGCTTGAATGTATGTATTATTGGTCATTGGTGGCATCTACTGTACTTCTATTAGCTTGAATGTATGTATTATTCTAGGCTGTTATTTTGTATCGCGAGAAATAGACTAGAACATTCAAATCAGGCTACGTATTCTATTCCGTCTGTAGCCTACTGGTGCATATAGGCACCTTGTTCACCCCTAAACTGAAATTCAATAATGTGTTAGACTGTCACGTTCTGACCCTTATTTCCTTTGTTTTGTCTTTATTTGGTATGGTCAGGGCGTGAGTTGGGTGGGCAGTCTATGTTTGTTCTATATTTTGGGTATTTCTATGTTCGGCCTAGTATGGTTCTCAATCAGAGGGAGGTGTCATTAGTTGTCTCTGATTGAGAATCATACTTAGGTAGCCTGGGTTTCACTGTGTGTTTGTTCCTGTCTTTGTGTTTGTGGCACCAGATAGGACGGTTTGGGGTTTTCACATTTCTTGTTTTTGTAAGTTTGTTCATGTTAAGTGATTTATTAAAACATGAATCAAAGTAACCACGCTGCGTTTTGGTCCGTCTCTCCGTCAATGGAAGAAATCCCTTACAAAGACACATCTTCTCACTACTACTCAGTAATATCAATGTGGCATGTTCTCCTTTCCAGCACTGTATCCGAGGTTTTCTTTTTCTGCTAAATTCAAGTTTTTCTATTATTTTAATAAATTCCGTTTCAGTAAAAACTACTGTGACTTAAATCAATAGATTCACACACTGAAAATACATATCCATCATGTTCAATTCCGAGGAAGCTACGCCAGTAGTGTTTCAGAACCACACAGATGGACAGCGCCACCGAGAAGCGTATTTTTCAGTGGGACAGTGCTCATTCTCGACCTATCAGTTAAAAAAAAAAATCCACAATCACGCTCACACTTTTTATTGAAACAGTCTACCCTAAATCTCATGGGACCTTATAGTTTTACGAGGCTTCATTTCTAAAAACAAACGAGTTCAATTACAAATCCAAGAGTCTGTTGTTAGATGAACGCGCTTCCTTCTGAGTGAGGCTCATGATGCCGATATAGAATAAAATGCAGTTGGGATAAATATAGGATAATATAGGATAAAACGCAAACAATTTGTTTTAGGTGTTCATTCAAACCCAGATGGTGGAAAATACAGTAAGTTAGTTGTAGAGAAGGAGTTAGATTGAGAACAACAGCAGGAGGTGACATTGTTACTTACTGCGGTTGATGGTGGGACTACACAGAGATCTGGTACTGTAGTTATACATGTCACTGTTCTAGATGCTAATGATAATATTTCAGTTTTTACTCAGAACGTTTACAAGGTCAGTCTACCCGGAAATTCTCCTTTAGGCACAGTAGCGAGTACAGTGACGGCTACTTATGCAGATGAGGGACCTAATGATGAGGGACCTATGAACTCAGACGTATTAGTAACAAAGCTGGGAAGCTGTTTTCTATTAACAAGACAACCGGGGAAATAAACATAATTGGCCTCATTGACTTCGAAGAGGAAACATTATGAAATAAGAGTACAGGCAGAAGATGGTTTGGGTCAGCCTTAAAATGTAAAGTTATTATTGAAATCACAGATGTGAATGACAATGCACCAAAACATATTTATCAAATCGCTTAGAAATCCCACCCCTGAGAATGTGTTACATGGCACAAAAGTGGGCATCATTAAATGTACAGAATGAAGACTGAGGGAAATAGACAGGTCAGCTGCTCCGTTCAACAGAATGTTCCTTTTAAACTAAAACCCCTCAATCAGAAACTATTACTCTCTGCTAACTACAATCAAATTAGTTTGTGAAATAGTATCAGATTTTAACTTAACTATCACTGCCACTGACGAGGGGTCTCCACCCTTATCCTTCCCAAAGACTATTAATTTATCTGTGTCAGACATGAATGACAACCCACCTGTGTTTGAAGAACAATCCTACAGCGCCTATGTGACTGAAAATAACAAGCCTGGCCCCTCTATGTGTTATGTTAATGCCAGAGGCCCAGACTGGAGACAGAACGGTACAGTGGTCTATTCTCTATTGCCCAGTGAGATCAACGGTGTTCCGGGGTCCTCATTGTTATCCATTAATGGAGACAAGGGGGATCCAAGCTGTTCGATAATTTCATTATGAGCAGTTTAGGATCTTCAACGTCCACGTTGTAGCCAGAGACAATGATTCTCCTCCACTCAGCAGTAACGTGACTGTGAGTGTCTTCATAACAGATGAGAATGATAACTCTCCCCAGATATTATACCCTGCTCCAGCAGGGAACTCCTTGATGACCGAGATGGTCCTTAAAGCTGCTCTGGTGTGTTCCCTGGTTTCCGAGATGATAGCTGTGATGCTGACTCTGGACAGAACGCCTGGCTTTCATATCAGATAGTGAAATCGAATGATCCGGGACTTTTCACTATTGGTCTCCACAGTGGAGAGATCAGGGCACAGTGGGACATTTCTGAATCAAATCAAATCAAAATCAAAATCAAATCAAATCAAATGTATTTATATAGCCCTTCGTACATCAGCTGATATCTCAAACTGCTGTACAGAAACCCAGCCTAAAACCCCAAACAGCAAGCAATGCAGGTGTAGAAGCACGGTGGTTAGGAAAAACTCCCTAGAAAGGCCAAAACCTAGGAAGAAACCTAGAGAGGAACCAGGCTATGTGGGGTGGCCAGTCCTCTTCTGGCTGTGCCGGGTAGAGATTATAACAGAACATGGTCAAGATGTTCAAATGTTCATAAATGACCAGCATGGTTGAATAATAATAAGGCAGAACAGTTGAAACTGGATCAACAGCACGGCCAGGTGGACTGGGGACAGCAAGGAGTCATCATGTCAGGTAGTCCTGGAGCATGGTCCTAGGGCTCAGGTCCTCCGAGAGAGAGAAAGAAAGAGAATTAGAGAGAGCATATGTGGGGTGGCCAGTCCTCTTCCGGCTGTGCCGGGTGGAGATTATAACAGAACATGGCCAAGATGTTCAAATATTCATAAATGACCAGCATGGTCGAATAATAATAAGGCAGAACAGTTGAAACTGGAGCAGCAGCACGGCCAGGTGGACTGGGGACAGCAAGGAGTCATCATGTCAGGTAGTCCTGGGGCATGGTTCTAGGGCTCAGGTCCTCCGAGAGAGAGAAAGAGAGAGAGAAGGAGAGAATTAGAGAACGCACACTTAGATTCACACAGGACACCGAATTGGACAGGAGAAGTACTCCAGATATAACAAACTGACCCCAGCCCCCCGACACATAAACTACTGCAGCATAAATACTGGAGGCTGAGACAGGAGGGGTCAGGAGACACTGTGGGCCCCATCCGAGGACACCCACGGACAGGGCCAAACAGGAAGGATATAACCCCACCCGCTTTGCCAAAGCACAGCCCCCACACCACTAGAGGGATATCTTCAACCACCAACATACCATCCTGAGACAAAGCTGAGTATAGCCCACAAAGATCTCCGCCATGGCACAACCCAAGGGGGGGCGCCAACCCAGACAGGATGATCACATCAGTGAATCAACCCACTCAGGTGACGCACCCCTTCCAGGGACGGCATGAGAGAGCCCCAGTAAGCCAGTGACTCAGCCCCTGTAATAGGGTTAGAGGCAGAGAATCCCAGTGGAAAGAGGGGAACCGGCCAGGCAGAGACAGCAAGGGCGGTTTGTTGCTCCAGAGCCTTTCCGTTCACCTTCCCACTCCTAGGCCAGACTACACTCAATCATATGACCCACTGAAGAGATGAGTCTTCAGTAAAGACTTAAAGGTTGAGACCGAGTTTGCGTCTCTGACATGGGTAGGCAGACCGTTCCATAAAAATTGAGCTCTATAGGAGAAAGCCCTGCCTCCAGCTGTTTGCTTAGAAATTCTAGGGACAATTAGGAGGCCTGCGTCTTGTGACCGTATGAAGCAGAACCTTGTAATATCAGTGAATGATAACGGACAACCCTCTCTCTCTACAACCTGTGATGTATATTTACTAATATCAGATAACTTGGCTGAAGTTCCAGAACTGAAAGACATGGCTTCTGAGGATAGTTTCAAACTAACTTCCCATTTGATCATCGCACTGGTTTCTTTCACCACTTTTTTCCTAACTTTCATTATTGTCATCCTGGCCATTAGGTTCTGCCATAGGAGAAAGCCTAGAATGTTGTTTGATGGAGGAGTCGCCATTCCCAGTGCGTATTTCCCTCCCAACTATGCAGAGGTGGACGCATACATGACAGCGGGTTCACGTACCAGTGACTTCAAGTGTGTAAGATCTTACAATGACAGCACGCTGCCTGCTGATCTTACAATGAAGAGACCAGTTGGGCCTATTGGAGAAAGTACAATTACTCAGAACAGTGCAGAAGATTGTGATGAGGTAAGATAACAGTGGTCTGATATAATTTACTGAGTTACCAAATTGAAATGTGCAGTTTCAATATCCACTTAAGGCTCATAAGCATTTAAAGCATGGTAGGCTTGTTTAGCCGAGACTTAATTCAATAAATGTAGTAAACTGTTCCAGTGTGCTTACTTTCTGCCATTGGTTTTGCTCCTCTCTCTTATGATAACTTTGTCCATGAAAATAGTTTGATTCAGCGCCCACTTTTTAATGTTTTTAACCATTTCTGGACATAGTGAAACTTGAAATGGGTAGCCACAGGCTCTAAATATTTGCCAAACGTGTCTTTCTGTCTTTTTTCGTGTAGTGTCGACGCAAGGTTTAAGAGATCCTATGGCAACCGTTCGCCTATTCGAGGTCGTTGGTATTTCAGCACCACTATTATGGACAGCGCCCACATCTCTGCAGGCTTCCGGAATGGAATGACTAAAATACAATTATGCTTGATCGGAAAATGAGTACGGACGCAATTGCGTAGCCTCCAGAGGCATGCAGGGGACAAGTTGAGCTCTGTATCGCGTAGCCGTGCAGATCCCAAATATCGTAATATAAAATGCGTCGGGCTCCGTATAGCTCCGCATTGATATGATTGATTGACGGTAGGTGGGGGCGGGAGGTCCCGTATAAACACAAACTCACTTCCTGGACAACTTCCTTCACAACAGCCCTGCTCAACAGCTCTGAGCTGCTCCGTGAATCGCAAGAAGTATGAATGTCCTGACTTCTGCAGAGGCCATGTCACCATAAATGCTGCATGGCCAATGCAGACGACAGATTTACCCTCCTGTTGTGTTCGTTTCATGTTAATTAATTATGTGTTCTCGGTCTAAAATGACCGCCCCGTTATAGCTGATTATAAATCCATAATAATCCATATATGATCACATAATGTTGTGTTAGATTTTTTATCAACTTAAGTTATTGTGAACATTACACGTTTTGAACTTCTATTTGCTATTTGTGGCCTGTAGGCCTCATTGACCTGAGCTCATACAACTCGTTTTTGAGTTTAAAAAAAGCATTATGTACGGATTATTCTGACTATAACAAATACTCAGATGAAACATATTGTGCTATTTATCACAGACTACTTTGTATCAAAGGTCTCTCTTCTCCTCACCAGTGTCATTATCAAAGATATGATCAAGAGCCTCGCATGCAATATATCGTTTGGCCATTGTGCTGCCACAGGCATCAAAAAAGCATTATATACTAGAGCTGCGAGAACAGTTCTATATATTATTGAAACAAAGCTGTGATTGTGTGTGAGAATGCCAACAGGTGTGGATCCAGTGGGGGAATATTCTATTGGGGAAAGGTTCCCATGGGGGTTGCAGTGGAAGCCAAGAAGGGGAGTGAGGTGTGTGTGCTCAGACACACATGCATGTGGGGTCTGGGAGAGGAAGTGTGTGCATCTGATGAATGTGCATGTGCCTGAACTCAATTTTCTACACTAATTGTAGTCTCACCCATTAATTTCTAATGACAAGTCATTTTTTGACAGGGAACACCACAGGTGTAGAAACGTTAAATAAAACACCCAGAATGTAGTGAAAATCATCCAAATGTATTTTGGGTGTTCAGATTCCCTGTGTGGACAAAGTCATGGATCCTTATGACATTAAATTAACTATATTTTTCAGAGAGAAAACTTGTAAATCGGTCCAATTCGACCGGAACACAGCAGGAAGGTTAAAGATATCGATAGTTTAACTTTTTCTGGTCTTACCTTTTTCTAAGGAATGTCATCAGGGATTTTTACGACCATTTTAAATCATTATTTCATATGATTATTCGTTATTTTACATATCAATGGTGCTTCAGGAAAATGAATCTAATTATTTGAAATCTAGCATACATAGATACATCCGTTTATAAAATGGAAGATTTACTTGAGACTATACAGTGAATACGGATTTGATTTAGTGTGATGTTTGTTAATACTCTGCTGCGGTTTTTGCAATTCTTTGTGATGTTTTCCAACGTCTTGCGAAGTCTTCTGTAGTTCAATATCGGATTTTATGATAGCAGACTGCCGTATAGGCTACCTCTGACTTTGATTGTTTACTATAATACAGCCTAAAGCGTGTGAAGTGAAGACTCGCTTATTTCATCAACTGTCAGACATAGAAAAATGGGTGTCTAAACATTTTGAGCCTCAAATCCACCTCCCTTTTTACAGTCAGTAACGGCAGTGTTGATATAAATACTCAGTGTGTCGCTATACACCAGGCGTGAACAGATATATCTCTCCTCAGCCTCTCCTCCCACAACCGTAATATTCAAAGCAAGAAAACACCCTCTGCGTGACATAATCATTTCACTGGATAATCTGGTTGTTGGCGCTGCGTCTCTTCTCTTCGTTTAGCCTACTGCTGTACAACCTATATTATTTTATTTAAATATGTTTTCATCAAGAACAACCAGACTATGCAGCATTTCAGTAGGATTACCTCGAAGATGGGACACAACCTTTTCTCTGACTCAATACTCTGTGTGACTCTCCTTTCTCTGTTAAAACTGAACACGAGCCACGGAGATATGATCTATTCTATTCGGGAGGAGATGAAACGTGGATCTGTGGGCGGAAATATAGCAAAGGATTTCGGGTTGGATGCTATGAGGCTGTTGGCGCGTGAAGCTCGTTTAGACATGGATTGCAGCAGAACACGCTACTGTGATATCAATGCTAACCGGGGGGATTTGATTATCGCTGAAACAATAGATAGAGCTGTGCGGTCTAAGGTTTCGTGTACTTTAAAATACGAGCTCGCACTTGAAAATCCTTTAGAGTTACATCGTATTACTGTTCAAATTCAGAATATACATGACAATTCACTGGTCTTTCCTAGTGACCACATAGAATTAGAAATTAGAGAATCAGCGGATAAAGGGCAACGTTTTTTCCTAGACGAAGACCATGATGAGGACATCGGATTAAACGCAGTTCAAAGCTATACGCTCGAGAGGAATGCACATTTTGTTTTGGCTGTTCGTACAAATACAGTCGGTGGTAAATATGGCGAGTTGATGTTAGAGAAGGAATTGGATCGAGAACAACAGCAGGAGGTGACGTTGTTACTTACTGCGGTTGATGATGGAACTCCACAGAGATCTGAAACTGTAGTGATACACGTCACTGTGTTGGATGCAAACGATAATATTCCAGTATTTAGTCAAGACGCCTATAAAGTCAGTCTTCTGGAAAATTCTCATTTGGGGTACCATGGTAGCTACAGTAAGTGCCACGGATGCTGACGAGGTACAAATGGGGAAGTGAGCTATGATTTCAGTGGTATATCTGATAAAGCAGCGAAGCTGTTTTCTATTCAAAAGGATACTGGAGATATCAGAGTAATTGGACTAATAGATTTTGAATTGGAAACATATTATGAAATGCTTATCCGGGCGAAGGATGGATCTGGTTTAGTTTCCATGACAAAAGTAATTGTTGAAATCACAGTTAGAAATTACAATGCACCTGTGATATTCTTAAATCTTTGAAAAATTCCATCCCTGAGAACGTGTTACCTGGCACAGAGGTGGCATCATTAATGTACATGATGAAGACTGAGGGAAATAGACAGGTCCGCTGCTCCATTCAACAGAATATTCCTTTCAAACTAAAACCTTTGATTAAAAACTATAACTCTAAATTAGTCCGTGAGATAATATCAGAATATATTTGAACTATCACTGCCACTGACGAGGGGTCTCCACCCTTATCCTCCTCAAAGACTATTCATGTATCTGTGTCAGACGTAAATGACAACCCACCTGTGTTTGAAGAACAATCCTACAGCGCCTATGTGATTGAAAATAACAAGCCTGTGTTATGTTACTGCCAGAGGTCTAGACTGGAGACAGAACGGTACAGTGGTCTATTCTCTATTGCCCAGTGAGATCAACGGTGTTTTGGTGTACTCATTTTTATCCATCAACGGAGACACGGGGGTGATCCGTGCTGTGAGAGCATTTGATCATGAGCAGTTTAGGAGCTTCAAAGTCCACGTTGTAGCCAGAGACAATGGTTCTCCTCCACTCAGCAGTAATGTGGCTGTGAGTGTCTTCATAACAGATGAGAATGATGACTCTCCCCCGATATTATACCCTGTTCCAGCAGGGAACTCTTTGATGACCGAGATCGTCCCCATAGCTGCTCCGGTGTGTTCCCTGGTCTACAATGTGATAGCTGTGGATGCTGACTCTGGACAGAACGCCCGACTTTCATATCAGATCGTGAAGTTAACTGATCCGGGACGTTTCACTATTGGTCTCCACAGCGGAGAGATCAGGGCACAACGGGACGTTTCTGAATCTGACAATATGAAGCAGAACCTTGTTATATCAGTGAATGATAACTGACAACCCTCTCTCTCTTCAACGCGTGATGTAAATTTACTCATTTCAGACAACTTGGCTGAAGTTCCAGAACTGAAAGACATGGCTTAGGAAGATAGTTCCAAACTAACTTCCTATTTGATAATAGCACTGGTCTCTGTTTCCACCTTTTTCCTGACTTTCATTATTCTCATTCTGCCAAAGCCTAGAATGTTGTTTGATGGAGCAGTCGCTGTTCCCTGTGCGTATTTCTCTCCCAACAATGCAGAGGTGGACGGAGCAGGAACACTACGTAGTAATAATTATGAGGCATACCTGACAACGGGCTCACGCACCAGGGACTTCAAATTTGTCAGATCTTACAATAACAGTGCACTGCTGGCTGGTCTTGCACTAAAGAGGAGTCCAGATGAAACCGGTGAAGCAACTGACATTTAATCAACATTTTTGACTATGGTAATGAAAAAAGTTACGTCAATGACATGTGTGATACTGGTGTAGATAAAGTGTGGGAGAGAGGAAATGTATTTGTTTGGTCTCCTTCCAGTAGTTTCAACTGTGTGTGATGATCCATACTAGAATTCCTTCATCGGTGAGCAAGAGGTGGGATCACAGGTATAACACCATGAGAATTGGGTCAAATAGAACCATGCTCCCAGGTAGAGGTAGACAAGGCTCTTGGCTTGTGGCAGTGGGGAAGATGAGCGGTGAAACACAGGTCAATGATTACTGAAAGTAATGCTCCTTGGCTGTTGCATTCATGCTCCTTGGCTGTTGCATTCTTTGACCCATCATTGGACACTTGGGTGACCCCTGGGTCATCCCGTCATTCCATATTACCAGATTTTCACTTTGGCCTTGGGTCAGAAGAGGCTCAAAGCCTTTAGGGTAAAGTTAACTCATTCTGGAGATGGATACAATTGTCTCACATTTAGATTTTTAACCGTTGAAGAATGCAAATCAGGAGACATTTTCGTACTCATGCAGCAGTATTTGTTCTGCCATGAAAACATTAGGGACTAAGCTATGTCAGAAACGTTTTAAAGGACGCTAAATGCTGAAGACATCTTTAACATCTAACTGTGTTTTTTTTTTTTCAAGAAGATCTTGCTGATTATAGCTGTGCACATTTCTATGGTCTTAAAGAAAACCTGAATTTGTCAACCAAGGGCAGACTTTGCAACTCTGTTATTTTGGGCTATGTGAAGAGACTAGACTGTTGACCCTGGCATCACATCATGATAAAGCTAGTGTAAAAAGGCCAGCCTGTTTTCCCTGAGGTCACCCCAGGGTCATCCTGGCAGCTTCCAAGTCTCTAATGAAGAACATGTTCCATCCAAGTCTATATGCCAGTCAGAACCAGCCTTCTCTTGCACTCCTCTGTGTAAAACATACACAGAAAAGTGACACTTTGGCTTAAAAGTGGCTCAAGACTACAGCTTTAGGCCCAATGGAGAGAAATATCCAGCTATTTGTATTATTTGTCAGGAACACTTACTTTTGTAATGGCTTTTTTTACAGTAGTAATGTGGCTTCTTATAGGGGTCTGAAAGAGATAACCATAGATGTATAACACAATTCTGCTATAGGTCATTCTTATTGTAAGTGCCTATAAACCTGTATTTTGTTTTTAACACTCTTCTTGTCTTTTTACCCTCTCCCATTGAACCACCATTTGGACATCTGAAGGTAAAAAACATATTTTCTTCTTCTTTACTTGTAGACACAGATGCAAATTAGGGTCTCCCAATGAAATTGGTGGCTCGTGCAGTTGCCATGTAGGCCTACACAATAGCAGGTCATTGTACAGGCCTTACTGTGTAACCATTTTCATGATTACATGTCTATCTGATGTTAAACTCAGTGGTTCCCTCAGTTCCTTCAACATTGGCCATTGACCATTCAAGCACACTGCTCAGACAGTAACACACAAAGCAGTACGAACACAACTTGTCATTAGCACACAACACAGCAGTCCATCGTATTTCTCACCAGTTACATACAGAACATTGTACTGAAAAGACATCCCAGTAGTGGCCCACAAAGCAAAATCACTCACACACAATTGACCAGTTACACAAAGTATACTTCACGCTGAACTTCACACAGCTCAGCACTGCAGACACACATACACACATACTGCAGTATGACAACTCTGCTCAGCACTGCCACACAATTCTAAAGTAGGTCGGGAGAATTATTATTTTTTAGATCCACAGCCTTCCATCACTGCTCAAATATTTTTCTTATTATTTGAATTATGTGGCATCTGATCTCGTTGATCACCAGCAAATATATGTGGCTTCATGTGTTTAACCCTGACTGCAACATTTCATAATTCACTGCACCAACCAATATACCCAAGTCTGAAATATCTGAAAAGCTGTAGTTAATGTTTTATTCATCAAAGTAAATATTTTGTATAATGATCTGGTAATGCAATTTCAATTGTGATATTGGAAGAGGTGTATGAATGTGACAGTGATATTCTAGTGCAGAGGATCCTAGACTATCATGCCTGCCGGTGATTGTTAGACTGTGGTAAAGACAAGTCTTGTTGTCTCAAGGATGTGTAAGCCTGCAGCAGGACGTGTGTAGGTTATTTTGGGGAACATGTGGAAGTTGTGCTGTGGGATAGACGGCTTCATGCTTCACTGCTTTGACACACTGTCTGTCTCATCCTGTGATGACCTCTGACCTCGCTCTGTGGGAGGCCAGTTTCACCCCTAGTTGGCAACTAAGTTGACAACTTTGATGAATAAAACATTAACTACAGCTTTTCAGATATTTCAGACTTGGGTATATTGGTGGCGGCTGTGAATTATGAAATGTTGCAGTCAGGGTTAAACACATGAAGCCATATAGATTTGCTGGTGATTAATGGTTAGTTATTGATATATGGTGAAACAGTTATAGCATACACATTTTTAAGTCCTGAAACAGTATTCATGTTTAGTATTGGTCTGAAAGAAGCTCTAATTGTGTTGGTTTCAGGTTGGAGCTGTCGCTCTCCATGGTGCTGAAATATCTTACGTGCTGCATTCAAAGACCTGTCTTAGGCCTGTAAGTGCTCCAAATTCGTTTTAAAAAAAGAAAGTGTTATAAAAAGTGTTTACTGACAATACACAGTGCAATAGTCTTCCATTTGCTTATGTAGGCTTAGTTATGGACTGTGTAACAAAACAGTCTGTCTTTAGTTGGCTGTGTATGTTTTCGACATGATGATAGTCTGTACTCTGGACTCTGAGTGCCGCTGTTGGACAGTAAGACGAGTTATAAGCTTCAAATTCACAGAACCTCCTGTCTGATGGATTCATATGAGCTGATACAACATTCGGGGAAGATATCTAGAATCAAACAGGAATGAAAATCAACACGGATAGATTACCAATATAGCTGATTTATATGGACTAGGAGAGAATTGTGCATCAGAAGGCTACTCAATATTTCTGTTCAGAAATGTATATTGTTGCTGTTTTTTCCGAAATGTTTGAGGGAAAGCAAAATCGAACACCACAATGGCAAGCACGATTGATTATTGTGTGTGCCCTCTTGTCGCATATGGTTCGATGCCAGGTGCGATATTCGATTCCAGAGGAAATGGTACGAGGGTCTTTGATTGGGGATCTCTCAAAGCATTTGGGACTAGATATCCGAAGACTAAAATCTGGCCGGGCCCGCATTGTTAGTGAGGAAAAGGATTGTGTAGAGCTGAACGCAGACAAAGGGATTCTGATCGTCAAACAGCGCATAGACAGAGAGGAGCTGTGTGGACACGCATCGCCCTGTAGCTTCAACTTCGAAATGGTTCTAGAAAATCCAATGGAATTATTTAGTATAACTGTGGAAATACTCGATATCAACGATAATTCACCTGCCTTTGCGAATAAGGAAATTACTCTGAATATCAGTGAAGTAGCGTTGCCTGGAGCTCAATTTATTTTAGGCAGTGCCGTGGATCTTGATGTCGGTTTAAATGCCCTCCAAAGCTACAGTCTTAAACCTTCGACTCATTTTACTTTGAAAGAACAAACGTTTGCTGATGGTGGTAAATATGTGGAGATGGTTTTGCAAAGTCCTTTAGATAGAGAGGAGGAATGTGAAATGTCTCTAACATTGACAGCTGCCGACGGAGGAAATCCGCGGAGAACAGGGACTGTGAGCATAAAAGTGAATGTTTTGGATGCCAATGATAATGCTCCGATTTTTAGTCAAGCAGTATACAAAGCCTCTGTTTTGGAGAACTCCCCTAAAGGGACTTTAGTTGCAACAGTGATTGCGACCGACGCAGATGTGGGCAGTAATGGTCAGTTAGAATATTACATTGACCAGCTTACACAACAAAATGCTATGGTGTTCACACTAAATCCAAGCAGTGGAGAAATACGAGTATCAGGTTTACTCGACTATGAGAAAACTAAGCAGTTTCAAATTAATGTAATTGCCAAGGACATAGGTGGCCTCTCAAAATCTTGCAAAGTAGTAATTGAAGTGATAGATGTGAATGACAACCCCCCCGTTATAGCATTGACATCTTTTTCCAATACCATCCCCGAGGACTCTCCCCAGGGGACAACTGTCGCCATTGTTAACGTGAAAGACTTGGACTCTGGACAAAATGGTAATGTTAATTGTTCCATCGACCATTCTCTTCCCTTTAAGATAAAATCTTCATTAGCGAACTATTACACTTTACTAACAAACAGTGTTTTAGACCGTGAGGTTGTGTCTGAGTATAACGTCACAGTGACAGCGGTGGACAATGGTCTTCCCTCATTACGTCACAATAAGACCCTTCGCATAAGAATCTCTGATGTGAACGACAATGTGCCAGTGTTCGATAAAAGCGAGTACACAGCTCGGATATTTGAAAACAACTCCCCAGGTGTGTCAATTGGTTTGGTCCACGCCAAAGATGAAGACTGGGGCCAGAATGCCGGAGTCTCCTATTTCTTGGAGGAATCGCAAGTGGGAGGAAATTCTATTGCATCTTTAATATCGATTAATTCTGTAACAGGATTGATTTATGCAGTGAGATCCTTTGATTACGAACAAATCAAAGCTTTTGAATTCCAGGTTAAAGCGCAAGATGGAGGCTCCCCTTCACTTAACAGTAACGTGACTATAAAGTTAATAATTCAAGATCAGAATGACAACACTCCTCAGGTTCTCTACCCAGTACCGACGAGCTCTCTGGTTGCTGAAATGGTGCCTCGTTCAGCAGATGTGGGCTATCTTGTCACTAAAGTGGTGGCTGTTGATATGGACTCTGGACAGAATGCATGGCTCTCATATAAACTGCAGAAAGCGACAGACAGGCCGCTGTTTGAAGTAGGTCTACAGAATGGAGAAATAAGAACTGTACGCCAGGTCAACGATAAAGATGTTGTGAAACAAAAGCTCACTGTTGTAGTGGCGGACAACGGGGAGCCCTCTCGATCAGCTACAGTCAATATGAACGTGGCAGTGGCGAACAGCTTCCCCGAAGTGATCTCAGAATTCACTGACTTTACGCATGACACGGATTACAGTGACAACCTGACATTTTATCTAGTTTTGGCCTTGGCTGTGGTCTCTTTCCTCTTCATCTCGTGTGTATTAGTTATAATATCAGTTAAGATCTACAGGTGGAGACAATCACGTAACTTCCATTCCAATCTCCCAGTGATTCCATATTATCCACCCCGTTACTCAGACGCCGGAGGGACAGGGACTCTGCAGCAGGTGTACAACTATGAGGTGTGCATGACTACTGACACAAGGAAGAGTGACTGTAAATTCGCCAGACCTTTTAGTCAGAACGTTTTAATAATGGGCCCGAGCTCTACTATGACCAGAGGCCATGCGACCTTGCAACCTTCTCAGAATGAGAAAAGCTTTCTGGATGACCCGGATTCTCCTGAGCAGGTGAGACGCTGACATATTACATCAGTTGTTTACGGATTGGTCCTAGAGGTATTTAAATGTATTTGAAAACAAGTAGCTAGGCTATTTTAAAATACTTCAAATTACTTCAAATAGAAATAGTTGATTCGGGATTTTTATTTATTTTTAAATAGTCAAATAAACAGAACATTATAAGACATTTAAAAAAACGCATGCAGTAGAACACAGGTCAGGTATAAGTTATTTAGATGTTCCATCAGTTTAGGTGCTTTTTTTATCATCTTGTTTATCTGTCTTCATCCTGAATTAAACCCACATGGTTTGCTTTTATCCAGAATGTTTGGGTTTTTAGAAAGGTGTTGTAGAAAATCGTTTTTCTTGTCAAAGTGGGTGTTTTGCAATCCGTATAGCGGTTCTATTCAGACTGTCACATAGCACACCTTTATTTGTAGGCAAAAACATGTATGTCTTTTCTGTTGAGGTTGTACTTGTGAATTTGCCGTGCTGGCATCCATAATGAGCCTCAGTGTAGCATGCATGTAAAATAGAACGCATAATTGGTGCATCCGTGTAAAATAGAAATTCGTCATTGGTGCATTCGTGGGCTGGATCAAAATCAGAGTCCTATGGGAGTTCGTGTCAAAAGTGGAGTGATCAGCTATGTAGAAGCATATGCAGTATTCATTTGGTGCATTTATCATTTTCTAACTGTGAGCGCCACTGTTGGTTAACAAGACAATATTACATTGTCTCAATGGTGGTTGAGCAGTGATCCGTACCTCAGTATTGCTATACTCCTTCACAGATATACTGCTAGATAGACTCGACTTCATTTGCAGCCGATAAGGATAAATGCAGGCATTGGCAATATCTCCAGATGTTATCTTTTGGAATTCCTAATGTTGTCATTTGAATTACAACTTTACAATTTATATAGGCATACAATGGATATTTGGCGTTTATTCGATGTTCCACACAGTCTACGGAAGAAATGCTTTGGTTACAGATGGCAAGTACTGTGCATTGTTTGTTGCGTGAACTGGGTAGATAATGTGACTGGACAAGCACGGTACTCTATCCCAGAGGAAATGAGCGAAGGGTCTTTTGTCGGTAATATTGCGAAGGACTTGGGTTTGGAGATCAGTCGACTTGTTACTGGTAAAGCTCGCATTGTAACAAAGGGGAGTCGTCAGTATGTTGATCTCAACAGAGACAACACTGGTTGTGAAAGAGAGAATAGACCGAGAGGAGCTCTGTCAGCAGACTACACCCTGCAGCTTTAGTTTTGAGGTTATAATCGAAAATCCCATCCAATTGTATCGGATAACAGTCGAGATCCGGAATATAAACGACAATGGGCAGCCCTCTCGATCAGCTACAGTCATTGTGAACGTGGCGGTGGCAGACAGCTTCCCTGAAGTGCTTTCAGAATTCACTGACTTTACGCATGAAACAGATTACAATGACAACCTGACTTTTGGCCTTGGCTTTTTCCTCTTCATCTCATCTGTATTAGTTATAATATCAGTTAAGATCTACAGGTGGAGACAATCACGTAACTTCAATTCCAATCTCCCATTTATTCCATATTATCCACCCCACCGGGGGGACAGAGACTCTTCAACACGTGTACAACTATGTGGTGTGCATGACTACTGACTTGAAAAAGACTGATATGAAATATATCAGGCCTATCAGTCAAAATCTCGTGAGCATAGACGCCAATGGCAGAGATACACTGGCCTATGTTTACAGAGAGAGAGCATTTACATTTACATTTAAGTCATTTAGCAGACGCTCTTATCCAGAGCGACTTACAAATTGGTTCACCCGACGAGGTAAGGGCATACTGAGCTCTGGCTCTTACATTATGTTATTTACAACATTTATGATCCTGATGATTGATGTAATTAAACTACGTATAGCATATGTTGTAGGCTGTACTATATTTATACTTGAATACAGCTCTGATCAGTGTATGGTGCAGCCAGTTGACGGTGTGAACTGACACACTGATTGATGACATCACAATAGGCAACCAACTCAGTCCTTTCTCATGGTTTTCCCGCATGATGTTATAATTCAGGGCTGTATATTCCAATTGATAACATCACAAACGGTTTGATCATTTCACCTTCTAGGTGGATTCTCAGCCTGACGGTAATACAAATGTAGCGATGGTCCTTCAGAGACCACTAGATCGAGAAAATTCAGAGCAATTGTCCGTAACTTTAACTGCTGGAGCCTGGGGAAATCCTCAGTTGCCTGGTAAGACTAAGATATCGTACATGTACTTGATAACAACGACAATCCTCCCATGTTAACTTAGCAGATCCACTAAACATATATTGCTGAAAATGCACGGAAGGGTTCAATGCTTTCTGTTGTTAGTGCCAACGATGCGGACAAAATGATCCAATGCCCAAGTGTCATATTCAGTTACGCACAATAATGACGCCCTGGGGGAGATGTTACCGGTTAATAAATTAACCGGAGAAATAACACTAATTGGGAAATAAGACTATTAAAAACGATCTGCTGAATGTTCAGGCCAGTGACGGGGGTGGTCTTACAGACAACGCAAAGATCGTTATTGACGTGTTAGATGTGAACGATAACACCCCAAGGATTGCTATGGCGTCATCATCGGTCTCAGTAGAAGACAATGCTACACCACGGACAATCATAGCTGTGATTAAGTGCAAGATTTAGATTCGGGGAACAACGGCAGTGTAGTCTGTTTAATCAATGATGACATCCAGTTTAAAATGATGATATCGTTAATAATAACTAAAGCTTGCAGACTGATGCTGCATTAGATCGTGAAACAACTCCAGAATAAAACATCACCATTACTGCCACTGATCAGGGTGTGCCCCGATTATCTAAAAATGTGACTTTTATGGTAAAAGTGACAGACGTGAACGACAGCATGCCCATCTGTGAACAGAGCTCATATGAGGCGTTCCTTAGTGAAAACAATTCACCCGGCCTTTCCATATTATCATTACGGGCCAGTGACGCAGACTGGAAACAGAATGCCCGTGTTTCTTAGGTTTTGAAAGAATCCTCGGTTAATGGGGTGTCTGTCTCTTAATATGTATCAGTTCATTCTGAACGTGGAGTCATCCATGCAGGACGCTCGTTAGACTATGAGCGGATAAAGGATTTCCAGTTCCGCGTAAAAGCGCAAGATGGAGGCTCCCCTCCTTTGAGTAGTAAAGTGACTCTGAAAATAATAATCCAAGACCAGAATGATAACCCTCCTCAGGTTCTCTACCCAGTACAGACTAGTAACTCTCTGGTGGCTGAAATGGTGCCTCGTTCAGCAGATGTGGGCTATCTTGTCATTAAAGTGTTGGCTGTTGATGTGGACTCTGGACAGAATGCGTTGCTCTCATATAAACTGCAGAAAGTGACTGACAGGGCGCTGTTTGAAGTGGGACTACAAAACGGAAAAACACGCCAGGTCACTGATAAAGATGCACTGAAACAAAGAATCACTGTTGTAGTCGAGGACAACGGGCAGCCCTCTCGATCGGCTACAGTCAATGTAGCCGATCGAGTTTTGGCCTTGGCTGTGTATCTAGTTTTGGCCTTGGCTGTGGTCTCTTTCCTCTTCATCTCGTTTGTATTAGTTATAATATCAGTTAACATCTACAGGTGGAGACAATCACGCATGTATCAGTCTAGTCTCCTGGTTATTCCATACTATCCACCCAGTTACGCAGACGCCGAAGGGACAGGGACTCTGCAACATATGTACAACTATGAGGTGTGCATGATGACTGACTCAAGGAAGAGTGACTGTAAATTTGCCAGACCTTTTGTTAATAATGGACTCGATCTCTACAGATACCTTCCAACATGCACAAAGAGAGAAAAGTTTCCCAGATTCTCCTGAAATGGTGAATTTGCCCAATGTATTATGTTGCTTAATAATTGTATTAATTAAATGGTTTTATTTAAATTAGATTAGATTGTGACTTTGTATGTGTATTATCAACTGATTTACTAATGTTTTTCAAAAAGAGCTTCAAGTCTTGTTCATTTCAGCACCACCACTCGTGGACAGCGACACTGTCGGACACAGTCCCGTAGCCTCTTTCACGTATTATTTTATAGGGCACCGTAAGTCTGTTAACAGGTTTTATTATAACAGAACGATACTAAACCTTAATTAATATTTTGTTTAACGTTAGGTGTATTTTTACATTTAACTTATTTTAAGTGAGAAGTAGTTCTGACTGGGGATGACAACATATAGGCCTTAATGTGTATCTCTCTCAGTATTGTCTTACATTGACGTGTTTTTTGATCAAATGTGTCACACTAGAAGATATAGTAGGCCATACAATTTACATAATTCATGTTTTGTAGTGTCATTTGGTACAGTAGAAGTGCACTCCTTGCAATAGTCTGTGAGTGCCGCTGTTGGTTCAGACTGTGAAATGTGGCCCAGTGAAATGTAAAAAGCACCTCCCATATCAGTGAGCTCTTTCTATCTGAAGGTTGCCAGTTGCTTCAGCCATATTAGAAAACAGACTCGCCAGAGTTACACGCCTGAAGCAGGCGGAACGACATGTTTTGTGATTAATTGAAGATCGTTTGGATACTTCTACTTCGTTGTCTTTGGTCTGTGTAGATTCGTTTTCTGTTGGTCTGGACATTTATGTAGTATATGAACTGGATTTTATAAAATGTCTGCTAGGAATCTGGTATGCGCTTTTGACAGCCATGCGTCACTATGGCTTATCCTCGTTTCATTTGGATGTATAGTCCATGGACAAGTGAGATATTCTATTCCTGAGGAGATGGCGAAAGGCTCGGTCGTGGGTAATGTCGCAGAGGACTTGGGCATTGATCTGAAAAGGCTGAGGAGCGGCCGAGCTCGTATCATAGCCGGGGACAATAGTCCCTACGTGGAGCTGAACACAGACAAAGGAACACTGGCAGTGAGTGAGAGGATAGACCGAGAGCTCTTGTGTAAACAAACTTCTCCATGTAGTTTCAGCTTCGAGCTAATCTTAGAAAACCCTATTCAGCTTTATGAAGTTACCGTAGAAATCATGGATGTCAATGACCACGCTCCTACATTTCCCAAAGATGAAATATATATCGAGATTAGCGAGTCAGCCCTCCCGGGAGCGCGTTTCTTACTAGATAGCGCATTTGATCCAGATGTTGGAGAAAATACAATACAGAGCTACACTCTGAAACCCACTGATCATTTCATTCTGAAACAGGAAACTCGTGCAGACGGAAACAAATACATAGACATGGTGTTGCTGTCGCCTGTAGACAGGGAGAGCCATGAGGAATTGTCCCTCGTTTTAACCGCAATTGATGGTTGCCATCCACCGAAATCAGGCATGATGAAAATAAATATCCACGTTTTAGACGTAAACGATAACACTCCCGTATTTTCCAAAAAGCTGTATAGGGCGTCAGTTCCAGAAAATGCGCCTAAGGGAAGCCCTGTGGCTAAAGTAAGCGCAACTGATGCAGATAAAGGCATAAACGGAGAGGTGACGTTTGCTTTCAGGTACAGCGCAGATAGTAACAACGGGCTTTTCCGAATCGATGCACAGTCAGGTGAGATTTTCGTTTTTGGACATCTAGATTTTGAAAAAGCTAAAAAGTACGAGTTAAACATCGAAGCCAAAGATCATGGCGGCTTCACTGATTCTTGTGCCGTGGTTATTGACATAATTGATGTGAATGATAACATACCTGTCATATCTTTAACATCATTCACGAATCCTGTTTCTGAAAACTCTCCACCTGGCACAACAATCGCAGTGATTAATGTTAAAGACATAGATTCGGGAGAAAATGGACAGGTGCGTTGTAGCATATCAAAAGATTCCCCCTTTGTTATTAGGTCATCATTACGGAATTACTATACGTTATTGACAGATGAAGAATTAAACAGGGAAATAGTATCAGAATATAACGTTACTATAACTGCCACAGATGAAGGCTCGTCCCCTCTCTCTAGTAACAAGACTATTACCTTACGAGTGTCTGACGTCAACGATAACACACCAATATTTGAGAAGGAATCTTATATTACAAATATAGTGGAAAATAATTCACCAGGTGTATCATTATTTACCGTAAGAGCATCAGACGCTGATTGTTGCCAGAACGCACGCGTCTCCTACATCATTGAGGACTCTGTGGTTAACGGGGCACCAGCTTCCTCCTTAGTTTCAATTAATGCTGAAACTGGTGTTATATATGCGGTGAGATCATTCGATTACGAACAACTTAAAGCATTCAAAATCAACATTAGAGCGCATGATGGTGGTTCTCCTACTCTCAGTGGCAACGCAAGTGTGCATGTACTTGTCCTGGACCAGAATGACAACCCTCCTCAGGTTCTCTACCCAGTACAGACTAGTGGCGCTACGGTGGCTGAAATGGTACCTCGTTCAGCAGATGTGGGCTATCTTGTCACTAAAGTGGTGGCTGTTGATGTGGACTCTGGACAGAACGCCTGGCTTTCATATAAACTGCAGAAAACGACAGACAGGTTGTTGTTTGAAGTGGGCCGACAGAATGGAGAAATAAGAACTGTACGTCAGGTTACTGAAAAAGATACTCTGAAACAAAAGCTCACAATTGTAGTTGAGGACAACGGACAGCCCTCTCGATCAGCTACAGTCAACGTGAATGTAGCGATGGCTAATAGCTTCCCCGAAGTACTCTCAGAATACCCTGACTTTACGCACGACAAGGATTCTAATGATAACCTGACGTTTTATGTAATTTTGGCACTTGCTGTGGTTTCACTGCTTTTCATTTGTTCGATTATTGCTATAATGTCCGTGAAAATCTACCGGTGGAAACAGAAAAAACTATTCTATAAAACTGCAGCAAATCTTCCCGTTATCCCATATTACCCGCCCGTTTACCAAGATGGAAACCTGGGAACCCTACAGCATGTATACAACTATGAGGTGTGTGGAACCACTGACTCTAGGATGAGTGATGTGAGGTTTGCGAGGCCTTATAGCCAGAACACACTGGTGGATGTGAGTCGAATGGGGACAATGAAGCGAGAAGAGAGAAAGCAGGAAGACGCTGATGTCGATGGAAAGGTGAGACACCCACCCTCCCCATATCTCGTCCTCTGTTCAGATGTGTATGTGTCTCTGAATGACTGGGTTTATATTCTGCGTACAATCATGTGTGTGCTCTGGCCTCTATATGATCAATTCAAAGTTTACAACTGGAACATACATTTATAAGGTATTGTCCATATATACTACACTACAATTTTCATCACTTGTGTAGGTTTTTGTAAAATAAGCCAGGTCAAATTCACAGTTTATTTATTATATTTTATGATGTTAGATACTTTTCAAAATGTGTTCACTTTTAGAGCAAATATGTGGAACAGGCCATGAAGCTGGCAAAGTAATTTGGATTTTTCGGAAATTGTGATTTTTGATAGAAGCTGTGTAGATTGTGAAAAACGTTTTTCTATGCACATGTAATATCTCAATTATGCGCTTAGTGCCGCTGTTGACCCGTACAGCAGTAGGCATACACGAGTTTAATTTTGTCCATGCCTACACAGTGTGGGTGATATTAAAGTCGCAGTGACATGCGCACAATCCCCTTTGCTTTGGGAGAGTGAGAACACTGTCTAAAACGCATGTCACTGGAATAACAGAGGTAGCATATATATTTTGATTTGCTGACTTGCCTACATATGAGTGTTATTGGATTTTAATATTAGATAGCTGTGCAACGCATTAAGAAAAACATGCATTTTCTTTGTTTTCGTGGAACAAGGGGATCCGCCATTCGGAAATGGAAATTGCATCTTCTCATTTTCTCAGTCTGTTTTTGAGTGTCTGTGAACTGCCAGTTCCGCTATTCATTTCACGAGGAGATGACGACTGGTTCGTTCGTGGGGAATATCGTTCAGGACCTAGGGTTGGAAGTTAAAAGACTCCATTTTTTTACGGAGGATAACCGTGAGTATATCGGTGTCAATGTGGACAAAGGGACTCTGGTTGTGAAAAAGAGGATTGATTGAGAGAAGCTGTGTGCCCAAGTGGATCCATGTTCATTACATTTCCAGATAATTCTTGAAAATCCCGTTGAACTTCTCCGTATTGACGTGGAGATATTAGATATTAACGACAATACTCCAGTATTTTCTAATAAAGATATTCGAATATAGATTAGTGAGGGGTCTCTTTCCGGAGCCAGGTTTCCACTAGATAATGCTATGGATCCTGCCTGACGTCGGAATTAATTCCATTCAAACATATTCTCTCCTGCCGAGTGATCTGAAACAGCATTCACATGCATAGGGAAGAACATATGTAGAGATGGTGCTTGCAACGATGCTTGTCACGGTGAAACGATTGAGCAACATACCTTGGTGTTAACTGCTGTGGACGGTGGTAATCCACAGAAGTCCGGTACTTTAAAATATATATAGAAGTATTAGATAGAACTGACAATGCACCTGTTTTCAGTTATGGGCTTTATAAATCCTCTATCTCCGAAGATTCTCCAAAAAGAACCGTGATTTTGTGAGTCAGTTTTACCGATTCAGATAGGGACACGTGGCCAAATTATGTATTCGTTTTCACATGCTCGTGGCGGTTCAGATCTTTTTAGTGTAGATCCCCTTACAGGGGAAATTACAGTTACTGGACAATTAGATTTTGAGCGTAGTAAACAGCATACACTAATTGTGCAAGCAATAGATCGGGGGCGTCTATCAAATACAAGTAAAGTACTGATCGACGTTTTAGATGACCTTTTCTAACCCGATACCCGAAGACGCACCTTTAGAGACTGTTATAGCAATGTTGAACGTTAAAGATCTAGACTCCGGTAGAAATGGACATATCAAATGTTCCATCAACCAGGATTTACCATTTTACATTAAGTCATCATCCTCCAGTTTAGTCACAGATCAGATGTTGGACCGTGAAATGATTTCTGAGTACAATATTACAATAATAGCAAGGGATGAGGGGTTTCCTTTGCGTTCTACAAACAAGACTCTGACATAGAGAATATCCGATGTGAATGATAATGCACCATTATTTGAGAGGCACTCATACACTGCTTCTGTGATGGAGAACAACTCTCCATGTGTTTCCATATTTTCACTAACAGCCAGTGATAAGGACACCGGCAACAGCGCACGGATTTCATATTGTATAGATGATTCATACAAAGATGGACTTTCAGTATTCCAATATATAACTGTCAATTCAGAAAGTGGCGTTATACATGCAGTGCGTGCCTTTGTTTGTGCCATTAAAGCGCAAGATGGAGGCTCACCGCCTCTGAGCACCGATGTGACTTCAACTGTTTTAATGACTGATCAGAACGATAACGTGCCTCAGGTTCCCTACCCAGTACAGACTAGTAACTTTCTGGAGGCTGAAATGGTGCCTCGTTCAGCCGATGTGGGCTATCTTGTCACTAAAGTACATAATGGAGAAATAAGAACAAAACGCCGGGTCACTGATAAAGATGCTGTGAAACAAAAACTCACTGTTGTAATCGAGGACAACGGGCAGCCCTCTCGATCAGCTACAGTCAATGTGAACGTGGAGGTGGCTAACGTCTTCCCTGAAGTGCTCTCAGAATGCCCTGACTTTACGCACGACAAGGAATACAATGATAACCTGACTTTTTATTTAATTTTGGCACTTGCTGTTGTTTCACTGCTTTTTATTTTTTCGAATTTTGGTATAATTTCTGTGAAAATCTACCGGTGGAAACAATAAATTATTCTATAAATCTTCAGCAAACCTCCCAGTTATCCCATATTACCCTCCCGTTTACCCAGACGGAACCCTGGGAACCCTACAACGTGTATACAACTATGAGGTGTGTGGAACCACTGACTCTAGGATGAGTGGTGTGAAGTTTGCGAGGCCTTATTGCCAGAACACACTGGTGGACGTGAGTCCTATGGGGACAATGCAGAGTGAAATGAGAGATATATTTACTCCTGATCAGGGTTGTTTTATATGCTTTGTTGGGTGTTGATGCATCTCTCTCACCATCGTCTCCCTCTCTTTCGGTCTAATGCTCTCTTCGCTCAATTGCTCTTTCTTTCTTTATCTCTCTGCGTTCGTGTGAGCACAAGCGTTGTCATTACGCATGTCTTTGTATGCGCTCCACTGCATCTTTGTCTTATTTCTCTTCAAAACTATTCCTGTAACACATTCTTATCCAATATTTTATGACACTATGGTGGTGAATTATCTATTACGAAATATCTAAATGTCTCACATCAACATTTATTCGGTATTTTTAAGTGTGATACATTTCCATGCCAAAACCTTAATTTCTCTAGTATTGCAATACTTTGTTTGAACCCTAGGTGCCGCTGTGGATCGCATGTAATATAAAACACAATCACACCGTGGTTCCTCCCACAATAATGCGTTTAGAAACCCACAGAAGCACAGTAAAGTGAAGCTCCAGACGAGAGAATAAGGACCCTTGTCTGTACATTAGGTGTCCAACTGCTCTTTGTTCTGTTAATGGACGCCACATTGACTGGATTCTTGTCAAATACATTCTAGAATTTATTTTCAGCCTTAATATTGTGATTTGGCTTCAGATTTTTGTCGTGAAATGGCAATGAGAAAGAACAGACTCTTGGAGTGGCCGTTGTGCGTGTTCGTGGTTTACGCGTTCTCGGTTTACCCTGTGGCCGGGCAGGTCCGCTACTCCATCCCGGAGGAAATGACCTTGGGATCCTTTGTTGGAGATATAGCAAAAGATCTGGGACTGGACCCGCAACGGCTCGTAGCCGGGAGAGCTCGGATTTTCAGCGCGGGCGACAGTGAGTACGTAGGGCTGGACCGAGAGAAAGGACAATTGTTGGTAAAAGAGAGAATGGACCGGGAACAGCTATGTGCGGAGATGCCCGCATGTAGCTTCAGTTTCGATGTGATATTAGAGAATCCAATGGAACTGTTTCGAGTTACAGTTGAAGTACTAGATATCAACGATAATAGCCCCGTCTTTCCGAAGAGAGAAATTGAATTGGAAATCAGCGAGTTAGCCGTACCTGGTGCGCGTTTCTCTATCGAAAACGCGGTAGACCAAGACGTGGGCGAAAATGCACTTCAGAAATACATGTTAAACCCCACAGACCATTTTAATCTTAATATTCAAGGTAGCATAGATGACCGTAAACACATAGAGATGGTACTTCAAAAACCTCTGGACAGAGAAAAGACAAAGCATCATTATTTGACTTTAACTGCTGTCGATGGTGGAGACCCTCAGCGGTCTGGAACAGTTCAAATTCACATCGTCGTTCTCGATGTAAATGATAATGCCCCGGCATTTAGCCAAGCTACATATAAAGCATTTGTTCCAGAAAATGCAGCGAAAGGCACATTGATTACCACAGTAAGTGCGACAGATGCAGACGAGGGATCTAGCGTCAATATAGAGTATTATTTTGAGCACGCCACCAAAAGGATTCAAGAGCTATTCACAATCGACCCGATTTCAGGCGAGGTAAGAGTAGTAGGGGATATAGATTATGAAAAGAACAAACAACTTCAAATGAAGATAAAAGCCAAAGATCATGGTGGCTTAACAGACTCATGTAGCGTCGTTATTGATGTTATTGATATTAATGATAACATCCCGAAAATAACCGTCATGTCATTTTCTAGTGCCCTACCCGAGGACTCGGTCCCTGGCACTATTATAGCCATGATTAACATCCAGGACCTTGATTCCGCGGAAAATGCAGAGATAACATGTTCCATTCATAACAACCTTCCTTTCAAGATGGAATCATCTTTATCAAATTATTACAATCTGGTGACAGAATCTGTATTGGACAGAGAGCAAACAGCAGAGTATAATATAACAATCACGGCAGTAGATGGAGGCAGTCCGCCGCTCTCAAGTAAAAAGACGCTCAGTTTAAAGATATCGGATGTGAACGACCATTCACCCCAATTCCCCCAAGAAAGCTATGATGCCTATGTGTTTGAAAACAATGTCCCTTCCCGGTCTTTCTTTTCTGTGAGCGCTACAGATGCAGACCGGGGATCAAATGCTAGGGTATCATATTTCCTTGAGGATGGAAGTTTAAACGGGGCTCCACTCTCCGCATATTTGACAGTAAATTCCGACAGTGGGGTCCTTCACGCGGTGAAGTCCTTTGATTATGAGCAAATCAAATCTTTCAAAATCAATGTCAAAGCACAAGATGGAGGCTCACCCCCATTGAGTGGCAATGTGACTATAAACATATTCATAAAAGATGAGAACGACAATGTGCCTCAGGTTCTCTACCCAGTGCAGACGAGTGGCTCTCTGGTGGCTGAAATGGTGCCTCGTTCAGTAGATGTGGGCTATCTTGTCACTAAAGTGGTGGCTGTTGATGTGGACTCTGGACAAAATGCGTGGCTCTCATATAAACTGAAGAAAACGACAGACAGAGCGCTGTTTGAAATAGGCCTACAGAATGGAGAAATAAGAACCATACGCCAGGTCACTGATAAAGATGCTGTGAAACAAAAGCTCACTGTTATAGTGGAAGACAACGGGCAGCCCTCTCGATCAGCTACAGTCAATGTGAACGTGGCGGTGGCGGACAGCTTCCCTGAAGTCCTCTCAGAATTCACTGACATCACAGTGGACAGGGAATATGACAACAACCTGACATTTTATCTGGTGTTGGCCTTGGCTGTGGTCTCGGTTCTGTTCATATTCTCCATCATTGCCATTGTCACAGTAAAAATCTACAGATGGAGACAGAATCGATTATTCTATAAATCTGCAGCAAACCTCCCAGTTATCCCATTTCACCCTCCCGTTTACCCAGACGGAACCCTGGGAACCCTACAGCGTGTATACAACTATGAGGTGTGTGGAACCACTGACTCTAGGATGAGTAATGTGAAGTTTGCGAGGCCTTATAGCCAGAACACACTGGTGGATGTGAGTTGCATGGGGACAATGCAGAGAGAAAATAGAGAGCAGGAGAATGCTGATGTTGATGGAGAGGTGAGACCCCCCCCCTCATACATTCACATACATTCACCCTATTCTCTTGCCTCTGATCAAGATAACATTTACAACTGAAAGATGTTAGTAGTATGGTCCAAACTGTGGTATGTTGTATTGGTGGCTGGACTACAGGCAAGCACATTTTGACCCTCTTCCAATCTGTGTAATGTCTGTCTATCTATATGAAGGGGTGTAGATACACACAATGTATCTTTGGAGACCTTTACCTTCATAATGTGTAACGGGTTCTCCTACTATATATCAGTGAAGGCACTACATGGTGCTGACTAGAGTGTTATCGGTTTCTGTGTTTGTCTCAGCTTGGCCTATCAGTAACTAAAGGGCATTTGGGCAGCAGGTAGCTTTGTGGTTAAGAGCATTGTGCCAGTAACAGAAAGGCTGATGGTTTGAATCCCCGAACCAACTAGGTGAAAAATCTGCCACCGTGCCCTTGAGCAAGGCACTTAACTCTAATTGCTCCTGTAAGTTGTTCTAGATAAGAGTGTCTGTAAATAGATAAATGTAGAGGTATTAGTGAGGCCAGATGGCTCATCATCAGGCAGCCTGTGATGTCATGATTCTGTGTTAACCTGTTATAATTTTTTCCTGAAATACACTGCAACACCGTGACTATGATCCTCAGTTGATTACTCTTTTCCCTTCTTATTTACCCCACAGGTGTGTAGTTAAAAGAGCATGTTATAAACTCACAGTATCAGTTTCCTTAGGTCTCTTCTGACTGACTGACTGACAAACTGATCGACTGACCTGACTGATCGACTGACCTGACTGACTCACTGCTAATACTATCAAGTCATTGTTCTGAGGAGCCTTCTCCTTGCTCTCTCCCATTGATCTTCCCTCTCTCTCACACACTCTCTCTCTCTCTCTCTCTCTCTCCTGCCCCTCTTTCTCTCATCTTCCATCTATCTCTCTGTAAAACACCATAATGCTTGGACACACTGACCCACTTTCCCGCTCACACACTACTCTAATAATCTGTGCTGCTGTACTGCAGTAATGGGCTTATAAGTCTTTTCTATCAGACTCTGGGCTTCGTTCCACAGCAGTGTTACACTCATGCCTGTATGAACACTGCATTTGTTTCCTCTGTAACTACCCATCAACTAATCTGTCCTAACCCCATTACACTGTTGCACTTATTTAATATTCCAATGTACTTATACAACCATACACCTGTAATTACATGCAATCATATTCTTGTTTATGTCTCTTTCCTTCTCTCAGACCTTCACATCATCACAAGCACTCACTTTCCCGTATCGGACCTGGGGGTCCTCAATGTGTGTGTATTTGTCTGTGTTCCAGCATGTGACTGGGTTGTGTATTAGTGGTGCTGAGCACACTGTGTGGAGGCAGAGGGAGTGAGTGAGGTGTTGTTGTTCATCATGCAGTAGTAGGAGGAAGGCTGTGGGAGGCAGGTTTCACTGCAGCACTCGCTTCTGTTCCTCTTCAGTTCAATCAAAGTATTCTCTTCAGATTAGATGTACTGTACTGTATATGCTTACATACACCTAGATACACGGAGTCACAGGATCTATTCATTTAGAAAGTCTATCTCGCTCTCTCTCCCCCCCCTCTCACTCTCTCTTTCTCTCTCTCACTAAGTCACTCAATCTGTTTCTCTCTTTTGTCTTTCTCCATCTCTCTCCGGTAACAAAAAGCTTTTGACTATGTCACATCCGTATCCATTTCTACTCCCCATAGCCCTCTAGCTTGTTTCAACACCACAGCTTAATACAGTGAGCTACAGACTAGATGTGTTTTTATAGAACACTTGTCCACAGTAAACCCTGTCCTTACAGAGACTGTGTTTGACAGTAGACCTCTGGTTTTACTCTTATAGCTTTGGATTTTCCTGAGCTATATGTAATAACAGAGAGTTAGAATGCAATTAAAGTGTGCTATGCTCATCTTTAATTATGAACATACACTGCACACAGCCCATCAACACTTAATTTGCACTGCAGCCTTTCCCTTTGGCTCAATCCTTCGTATTGAATGTGTTTCTCTGTGCGTGGTTCTCAGACAGCTTGCGGTCTTCCACCCCACCCTTTCGCTACAACACAGAAACAATAACATATTCATTTTCAGGAGGAGAGGTGGGATGTGTTGCCATGACGACTGGCCGAGTCATGGTGAAGACTGTACCATTCCTTAAGAAATTTTGGGCGTAGGGGGGTGCAGCTAAACGTCTATGGGGTGTTTGGTGGAAAGGCACTGGGAAGCAACCCCTGCCATGGGCCATGTTTCAGTCTTCACCAGCCCTAACCTGCAGTGGGGTAGGGCAAGGTCAGCAGGAGAGGGAAATGTGTTTCTGAAACTCTCTATCCTTTTGTCTGTGGGTATATTACCCTCAGTGAAGATGGTGTTGTTCCTGGTGCAGGTGTTTGTGAAGATTGTGATATTTATTACAAAAACATACTCTCCTCTGTTCACTAGTGGATTACAGAGATATTCACACCCTTGCATATCTAACCATGTTCTGTTAGCTATTGTAAGGACCAAACACAGTAAAACAATACAAATAACATGCATAATTGCTGACATATTATGAGATACAGTATATTTTGTATTTGGTAATAGCAAACGTGTTTCTTTAGTTATGGTAAACATGCTTGTGTTTCCCTGGATGGCGTTCAGGCACCGACCTCATGATTATAGGCCCCTGTATTTTCCCTGACAAAGGGACCTGACCAGGAAACCTCAGGGCCCTACTCATGAAGCATAAGGGGAACATGAAGATAACACTAGTATCTCTCTCTCTTTCTCTCTCTGTCTCCATCTCTTTCTGTATCCCCCTCTATCTCTCTCTCACTATCTTTCTCTCTCTGTTTCTCCCTCTCTCTTCACCCTCACTTGTCACCCTCTCTCTCTCTCTGACACACACACACACACACACGCTTAGACCAACATAACATGCAAACATAACATGCAAAAGAATCATGTTTAACACACAAGTATGAGTTGTAAAGGGAAAGATCAGCACTGTTCATCAAATTATGTCACAAACAGTCCTACAGATTTTGACCATCTTATTATTGGTTGACATTGAATTATCTCATTACTGAGAAAGGAAGAGATAACATTCCCATGAGCAGTGTATGAGAGAAATCAAAATATATGTCATGAATGTGTCGGTACCTGTATCAATCACATCTTCCTTTGGGTAAAGGACCATTCAATCATTATTTTTATGTACCATAGAATGGGCTTTACATCTTGTTTATGTATTCAGCTATTGAGGCCCCACTCATGAATGATAAAGAAGTATCTGGTCACGTGACAAATGGTGGCATGAACTGCAGGCATATATAGGCAGTTCCTTGAACATAGCGGTTTGGGGCCATTTAAATTAGTATTCTTCCTCAGGAAATGCTACCAAGCTGTTTATCTAAGAAAGTATATTTTCAGTTAGCTCGTGTTTTCCATTCCAGTGAGAGGAAACAGGCGCGCATTGTTTATGCAACTCTCGTGCTGCCTGTTGTCTGCCGCATGCACCAGCGTGAGCCGTCCGCGTGTGTGGCGCTGTCCACCCGCGTGGTGCTGAAATGCTCCGCTCGGTCTGTGCAGCGCGTTTGGGTCTCCTTTCTGCCTCAGCGCACCTATTTTCAGGGATTGAATAATGTTGTGCTGCAGCAGTGGGTCCTATTCTGCATCTGATCATCGTGATGAAATACGACTATATTTATGTTTGTCGGCCTGGCCCATATTACATGATTCATAATTAAAACGTTATTTTCACACGAATTCGAGCTCCCGCAGTTTTCAGGGAGATTTAGATAATCTATGTCCCCTGGTTGTAGCCTATTGTCGTTAAAAAATCAGTGTGGACAAATTGATATTGTGACACATAGTTTAAGGGCACAGATAGGACAAATCTATATAGCCTAAAGACACAGATTTAAACTATCTTTGCTAAATACTTCCTCAATCAGTTAGATTGGCAAATTAGAAAAATAATTAAATACACTGAGTGTACAAAACATTAGCAACACCTTCCTAATATTGAGTTGCACCCCCCTTTGCCCTCAGAACAGCCTCAATTCGTCTGGGGCATGGACTCTACAAGGTACGGAAAGCTTTCCACAGGAATGCTGGACCATGTTGACTACAATGCTTCCCACAGTTGTGTCAAGTTGGCTGGATGTCTTTTGGATGGTGGACCATTCTTGATGCAAACGGGAAACTGTTGAGCGTGAATAACAGAGCAGAGTTGCAGTTCTTGACACACTCAAACCAGTGAGCCTGGCACCTACTACCATACCCCGTTCAAAGGCACTTCAATATTTTGTTTTGCCCATTCACCCTCTGAATGGCACACATACACAATCCACGTCTTAACTGTCTCAAGACTTTAAAATCCTTATTTAACTTCTCCTCCCCTTCATCTACACTGATTGACGTGGATTTAACAGGTGTGACATCAATAAGGGATCATAGATTACACCTGGATTCAGCTGGTCAGTTTATGTCATGGAAAGTGTATGTTTTCTTCATATTTTGTACACTCAGTGTATGTACTACCGCTATGTAAATACACACTACTAAATAATGTGTGTGTGTTCGTGTGCATGCATGTGTGCGTGTATGTGTGCGTGAGACCTCTATCCTCCTCTTCACTTCCCTCTCTCACGATCCTTTCATTCCCAGCCCGTTACTCCCTCCTCCCGTTCAAAATTGAGCAGGCTACTGCGGGGATGAGAGAGACTGGCTTCCTGCTCCTTATGACGCGGTATGAGAACACCACTAGGCTGTGCTTCACTCTCATTGCCACACGACGGCAGAAAGAGTACAGTAAACGGATGGCTTAAAAAGGATACAGTTCTGCTAAAATAATAATATTAATAATTGTATTATTACTGATTATAAACATAATATAGGCCTATATTTGCAATCATTATTTATTATTTAATTCAGCATTTATAGAAGTACCACATCTGTTTAGTAAAATAGCATCTTTATTACTTCTGAATCAAATTAACATATTTTATTGTGCTGCTCATATGTTTCTGTGTTTTAAGCGTTCTTCTCCAGTGTAAACACAGTGTGCCTTTAAGATCAAGTGAACCAGTGATTGGTCTGTAGCAGAGTGTTTTTTGCACCAATACTGTGTAGAGCCATACAAAGGGATCTACTCCCTCCCCTTAGCCTCAGCATCTCATCCCTTAGCCTACAATGCTCAGATGTGGGAGCTAATCATGCACTGACTGGAAACAAAACACGGTCTGTTTGAAATTCGTGGAAATGTTTACGGTGAATAATTTTTATTTCCATATTGTGTGATGGTATTTCCTGCGAACAGGAGACTGACTCAATGGAACAAAGGACAATGAATATTCGTGGCCTTTTGAGGTGGCAAGTGTTCTGGATTTATCAATATGTTCTCCTGTGGAATACAATAGAATCACAGATTCGATACACCATACCTGAGGAATTGAACGTGGGCTCTGTTGTTGGGAATATAGCTAAGGACTTTGGTTTGGGAATACCTGAGCTTTATGACCGTAAACTAAGGATAGCCTCAGATGCTGGTAAGCAGTATTTCAGTGTGGATTTGGAAAATGGTGAACTGGTTGTCAATGAGAGGATAGAGAGAGAGGAGTTATGTGGAGAGAGCGTCCCTTGTATGTTACCATTGGAGGTTATCGTTGAACATACCTTACAGCTGCATCGCATTGACATCGATATACAGGATTTAAATGATAATTCTCCGAGTTTCTTTACAAATGAAAGGGTTTTGAAAATAGCTGAGTCGTTCACTGCAGGTGCGAAGTTCACAATGGAAACCGCACATGACCCTGACGTAGCCTCAAACTCCTTACGGTCTTATAGTGTCAGTGATAATGATAAGTTCTTGTTAAATGTGAAGACCCAAGAAGGCACAAAAATACCAGAGCTTGTGCTAAAGACTTCATTAGACAGAGAGAAGAAGGCAGTTCATAAGCTCGTGCTCACCGCTGTAGACGGAGGGAATCCTGCACGATCTGGCACCTCTGAAATCACGGTCATAGTGTTAGATATTAACGATAACGCACCCCAATTTGAAATACAATTTTATGATGTATTTGTCGCTGAGAATACACCAGTTGGCACTACGGTTCTAAACGTCAGAGCAACTGATTCTGACCAAGGACGAAATGGAGTGATCGAGTATTTCTTTGCAGACCAAACCCCCGATACAATAATGTCATTACTTGATGTTGATTCTAATACTGGAGATATAACTATCAAAGGGCAGCTTGATAATGAACAAATACATTTGCATAAATTCGACATAATGGCAAAAGATAAAGGCAATCCACAAATGGAGGGACAATGCAGTATAAAGATAAAGATTGCTGATGTTAATGATAATGCCCTCTGAAATTACTATAACCTCACTCACCAGTCCAACACCGGAGAATTCGTCCCCTGGAATGGTTATTGCATTGATTAGCGCTAAAGACTTAGACGGTGGTGAGAATGGCAAAGTAAAGTTAATCATGACACCGGGCTCACCGTTCACCCTGAAGCCCTCCGTCTCCAACCATTACGCACTGTTGATCAACGGCCCATTAGACCGAGAGACGTTCCCGGAGTATGATGTTGTCATAACCGCAGTTGATTCAGGGTACCCACCTTTATCTACAACGAAAACCGTGACTGTGGAAATCTTAGATGTAAACGATAACCCCCAGTGTTTTCCCAGCCCTCGTATACTGTTTATGTTAAAGAAAATGGCACCCCGGGATCTATCCTGCGCTCAGTGTCCGCCTCTGATACAGACATGGGTGAAAATGCCAAGATCTCCTATTCTATATTAGACTCTAAAGTACAAGACGTGTCAGTCTCCTCCTATATTTACATAAACTCTGATAACGGCAGCATCTACAGCATGCACTCCTTTGACTATGAGAAACTGAAGGTGTTTCAGATTCAGGTGCAGGCAAAGGACCACGGCTCTCCGTCTCTGAGCAACAACGCCATGTTTTTATCATGGACCAGAATGACAATGCCCCCGCTGTTATTTACCCCTCCGCTGTCATGGCCTCTGTCTCCCATCAGAAGATGCCCCGGTCCGCTAAAGCGGGCCACCTCGCCACTAAGATATCGGCAGTGGACGCAGACTCAGGCCACAACGCCTGGATTTCCTATAGGCTGGCAGAGGCCACAGACTCGTCTCTGTTCTGTGTGGATCTTTACATATGTGAGGTGAGGACAAAACGCGCTGTTTCAGAGCAGGATGACTCCTCTCAGAGGCTGCTTATAGAGATAAAGGACAACGGGGAGCCGGTCCAGTCCTCCACAGTCACAGTCAATATACTGTTAGAGGGCTGGCAACACGAGCCCATATCGGAATACCGCCAGAAAAATGCAGAGCCCAGCAGGAAAAACAGTAAAATCACCTTTTATTTGATCGTCTCTCTGGCCTCAGTGTCCGCCTTGTCTTTGTTAACTTTTGTCATCTTAGTGCGTTAGAAACAGTAGGAGCAGCTCGAGTTGCTGTATCAGACGGGCTGACTCTGACTGATACAAGACTCCCAACAGAAACCTGCAGATCCAGCTGAATACTGACGGCCCTATTAAGTATGTGGAGGTCCTGGGAGCCAATCATTTAGGTCGTGTCTCTCTCCAATGTCAGAGTTCAGTGATTTCACCCTCGTTAAACCCAGCAGCACTACTGACTTTAAGGAAATGATAAACGTGCTTGACGCATCTTTACCAGACAGTGCGTGGACATTCGAGAGTCAACAGGTGAGAATAAAAAAGCAATTCGAATGATATATTTCTTCTATTGATTAGATCGAATGTTAATAATAACGTTGTGTATTGTGTTTAGAGGTTTATTGTACTGTCTCTTATCAGAAATGCGCCTGCCACATTCTTGTGTGTTGCACTGTCCACCGCTTTGGGCCTGACACGGGAAATACACCATTATTCTAACAATGGCTTTTTAAATTGGCAACCTAGCATGACATTGCCAACGTGTTAAATATATTCTGGATTTCATCGAAATACATTGCATTTTCAGCTTTCAAAACGACTCTTATATGTCTTATATTTGTTTCGTTCCACACCATGAATTTGGTGCTCACATTTGTTGAAACAGATTGTTTACCTGGCTTTGAGGTCAGGATGTGTCTTTGTCTACAAAAGTATCTTTGTTTCACATCCATTATGACGTTCTAGACTGCCTCTGAAGTTATGTGTTTGTTACATTGTGATATTTTGCCGCTCTGGCATTGTGTGACATTCATTATTACGACTTAGAATACCCCTGAAGTCATGTACGTGCGTCACTGTTACATTATGACGTTATGACGTGGAAAGCAGAATGACAATAACAGTACTAGCTAATGTAATAGATCTAACCATGAATCATTTAACATGTGGCTGTTAAATCTACTCATGATAATTGGGTGGGCTACTCATAACAGCTCCTCTCACTCTTGCGTCATGGTCTGCACTGTTTCTTTAGGGGGCAGTGCTGCTGATCACAACCATAATCCATTGGAGCGCTGTGCACCAATCATGTGCTGAACTTTGCAAATAGAGCTCGTCCCTCCCCGAGCCACAGAACCATAACCCTAACAATGCACAGATGCGCTGGGAGAGAGGGAGCTGCAATATCAGTAGGACGGTGATGACAAACCATTTTGAGATGTTAACCAAAATGATACCTGGATAATTTCTAATACAACATTTTCTGTCAATGTATTGCAAACCACCTTGTCTACCCGGTCTACATTTTGTGAAAAAATGGGGATTCCTATCGGAATGATGTTTTTTCCTTTGCGGACGCTTTGGATGTTATTTCTCTTGTGGAATACAATAGAGGCGCAGACACGATATACCATTCCTGAGGAACTAAATGTGGGATCCGTTGTTGGGAACATAGCGATGGATCTGGGTTTGGGAATCTCTGATATATCTGCACGAAAACTGAGGATAGCCTCGGAGGGTGGTAAGCAGTATTTCAGCGTGGATTTGGTAAAAGGCGAGCTCGTTGTCAATGAGAGAATAGACAGAGAGAATCTGTGCGGACAAAGCGTCAGCTGTATGTTGCCATTAGAGGCTATAGTACAAAACCCACTACAGCTCCATCGTGTTGAAATTGAGTTACAGGATATAAATGACAATTTTCCAGTTTTTCAAAACAATCAAAATATTCTAAATATTGCCGAGTCCACATTGACAGGTGTAAAATTCCGTTTAGAATCGGCACAAGATGGGCTCAAATTCCATATGTTCCTACACGCTAAGTAAAAACGACCATTTTGTTTTAAAAGTAAAAATTAGCAAGGATGGAACCAAAGTCCCCGAGTTGGCGTTAGAAAAAATGTTGGTCAGGGAACACATACCAGCACACAATCTAATTCTGACAGCAATAGATTGTGGAACTCCAGCCCGGTCAGGCACAACAAAAATCACTGTTCGGGTGTTGGACCAAAACGACAATGCACCTGTTTTTGAAAAATCTTTATATGACTTGAAATTGCTGGAAAACACCCTTATCGGTACTGTAGTTTTGAGTGTCAAAGCTGTAGATCTTGACGAAGGTGCCAATGGCGAAATAACGTATTCATTTGAACCACATAATCCTGAATCACTTCAGGATCTGTTTTCAATTGACTCACAAACGGGAGAGCTTGCCATTAAGGGTGAATTAGATTTTGAAACAGGACGCTATTTGAAATTTGATGTTCTTGCTACAGACAATGGCCCGCTAACTATGCAGGGACTGTGTACTGTTGAGGTAGATGTCGTGGATGTGAACGACAATGTTCCTGATGTTATTTTGAAATCTGAACCTACCCCGGTCAGGGAGGACGCACCTATTGGAACTGTTGTGGCTCTGCTAAGCGCCAAGGACATAGACGTTGGACATAACGGGAAAGTCACTAAGTTTACCACCAGGCGTACCTTTGAAATTAAAACAATCAGTGTCCAATAATTATGCTTAAGTTACCGACTCCATTTTGGATCGAGAATCATATCCGGATTACACCATTGAGATATTGGCAGCTGATGCTGGATCACCTCCTCTCTCATCCAAAAAAGATGATTAATGTCAATGTTCTTGACGTCAATGATAATTCTCCAATGTTTTCCGAAACATCTTACACTGTTTATGTCAGAGAGAACAATGCTGCTGGATCAATAATGTGTTCAGTGTCCGCTACAGATCCAGATATAAGAGAAAATGCCAAGATCTCATATTCTATATTAGCCTCTAAAGTACAAGACGTGTCAGTCTCCTCCTATATTTACATAAACTCAGATAACGGCAGCATCTACAGCATGCACTCCTTTGACTATGAGAAACTGAAGGTGTTTCAGATTCAGGTGCAGGCAAAGGACCACGGCTCTCCGTCTCTGAGCAGCAACGCCACGGTTCATGTTTTTATCCTGGACCAGAACGACAATACCCCGGCTGTTATTTACCCCTCCGCTGTAATGGGCTGTGTTTCCCATCAGAATATTCCCCGGTCCACTAAAGCAGGCCACCTCGCCACTAAGATATCGGCAGTGGACGCAGACTCGGGTCATAATGCCTGGATTTCCTATAGGCTGGCAGGGGCCATAGACTCGTCTTTGTTCAGTGTGAATCTTTACACAGGTGAGGTGAGGACAAAACGCGCTGTTTCAGAGCAGGATGACTCCTCTCAGAGGCTGGTTATAGAGATAAGGGACAATGGGGAGCCGGTCCAGTCCACCACAGTCAATATACTGTTAGAAGACGGGCTACACGAACCCATCTCGGAATACCGCCAGAAAACAGCAGAGCCCAGCAGGAGAAACAGTAAATTCACCTTTTAGTTGATCGTCTCTCTGGCCTAAACGTGCTTGACGCATCTTTAACAGACAGTGCGTGGACGTTCGAGAGCCAACAGGTGAGCCCATAGTAAAAGCATTTACTTCAGTGACGTACTATCAGGAAAAAATAATAACGCGAGTATAGGAATTGAATGACTTCAATGTTATTTTTTCTCCCATTAAATGTGAAGCACAATTTTAAGTTAAAATAACTTGATCCAAGCTTTTTCACTTCATACTTTGTCTCTTCCCTTCTTTAACCGCATGTTATGCTTTCAACAAGGCCTACATGCAATTTCCGTAATCGAAACTAACATTTTATCTTTAGCATATTTCTTCACTTGAACGTTATCAAAACAGACAGGCTATGTAAAACCCGGAGTTTTAAAGAACTTCACAAGTTAACAGGCTCACGGAAATTAAGTATTTTTATGATTTTTATGAACGCAAGTGAGAAGTGTTATACTCAAATGAAATGATACTCAAATGTAAAATTATATCTGTGATATAAATTATATCTGTGACATAAATGAGCAGTAAGAAATGAGCATGTATATGCTTTCAGGAATGGGGTTATTTGTTTACCTCTGCCAGCAGAGAGCGGTTTTCACATTTCATCACCATGGACAGCGACAATCGCTTTCTACAGGCCAGGAAACCCTTCGCTTGCTATATTGTTTCTGCTGTTTAAACCACACGTCTGCTAGACATAGGTCCATTTTCAATTCGTTTTCAATTATTTACTTTGACCTTCAGATAAAGGGCTATTGCGATGATCATCCTCACTGTCATTATTTCACAATCATAGCTGTCAAGGGAAAGCAGTCATTTTGCATTCCCTCATGAATACCATCTCCATTTCATCATGAATGCACTGGTGTGTTAACAAGTTTGAAACGCTGACTCCTATGGCTGAAAGATGGCTATGACTTTAACAGCCACTCGGTTTTTAATTGGTTTAAACGTTGCTGTGCTCTGCCCCAATAGCATGCTTAACTGTACAAAAAGATCTACTCCCTCCCCCATCATCAGCAGCGCAGTCCATACAATGCATAGAGCTGGGAGAGACGGAGATGTGCTCACCCATTCATTCACAGTGGAATTAGATACCTGGCTAAAAAGGAGATGTGATCAATAACAATTTCCATGGAATATTTTATTCTAAACATGTTTTTCACGCGTTATTTTTTTCGAGGTACAGCAATATGAGGACATTCCAATTGAAAGAGAGGTCGCGTCTGAGCGATCGGAGAGGACAAGTGCTATGGCTGTTCAGTTGCTTTTTGTCTTGGAATACAACAGGAGCACAGATTCGTTACACTGTTCCAGAGGAATTTAGCGTGGGATCCGTGGTTGGGAATATAGCTAAAGATCTAAATTTGGATGTAGCTGAGATTTCTGATCGTAAGTTGAGGATAGCCTCAGTGGCTGGTAAGCAGTATTTCAGTGTGAATTTGGGTAAGGGCGACCTGGTTGTGAGCGATAGAATTGACAGAGATAGTCTGTGCGGACAAAGCATCAGTTGTCCCTTGCCATTAGAAGTCATCGTTGAGAATCCTCTAATGCTCCACAGAGTGGAAGTTGAAATTAAGGATATAAATGACAATGCTCCACAATTTCAATCAACAGAGCGGACGTTGAAAATCGCAGAATCTACCGCCCCTGATATGCGCTTTTCTTTGGAGAGCGCGCAGGATCCTGACGTTGGGGACAATTCTTTAAAATCTTACACTCTCAGCAAAAACGAACATTTCAGCTTGAAAGTACAGGATATTGGTGATGGAAGAAAAGTGCCTGCATTAGTATTGGTGAACGCACTGGACCGAGAAAATAAGGCAGCATACCAACTGTTGTTGACAGCCTTGGATGGTGGTTCTCCAGCCAGATCTGGGACCTCGCAGATAACCGTTGTTGTCCTTGATATAAATGATAACAACCCCGTATTCGAAAAATCGTTATATGAAGTGTCTCTAAAGGAAAATAGTCAACAAGGCACATCTTTCTTAACGGTTGAGGCAAAGGATTTGGATGATGGCCCAAGTGGTGAGATTGAATATTCTTTCGGTGATCATTCTGCACAGTCCATGACTTTATTTGACATCAATCCAAAAACGGGGGAGATGTATTTAAATGGTATCCTGGATTACGAAAACACTCCCTCACAGAGAATTGAGATTATTGCTAAAGATAAAGGCATGCCTGAAATGGAGGGACAGTGCAGCGTCCAGATTGATATCATAGACGTCAATGACAACCCTCCCCAAATTACCCTCACTTCTACACCAAGCCCAGTGCGTGAGGACGCACCCAAGGGGACTGTAGTGGCTTTGATTAATGCATGGGATCCTGACTCTGCTGCAGTCAGTATTCCACCAGCTGCAGTCAGTATTCCACCTGCTGCAGTCAGTATTCCACCTGCTGCAGTCAGTATTCCACCTGCTGCAGTCAGTATTCCATCAGCTGCAGTCAGTATTCCACCTGTTGCAGTCAGTATTCTACCTGCTGCAGTCAGTATTCCACCTGCTGCAGTCAGTATTCCACCTGCTGCAGTCAGTATTCCACCTGCTGCAGTCAGTATTCCACCTGCTGCAGTCAGTATTCCACCTGCTGCAGTCAGTATTCCACCTGCTGCAGTCAGTATTCCACCAGCTGCAGTGCTGCAGTCAGTATTCCACCTGCTGCAGTCAGTATTCCACCTGCTGCAGTCAGTATTCCACCTGCTGCAGTATTCCACCTGCTGCTGCCACCTGCTGCAGTCAGTATTCCACCTGCTGCAGTCAGTATTCCACCTGCTGCAGTCAGTATTCCACCTGCTGCAGTCAGTATTCCACCTGCTGCACTCAGTATTCCACCTGCTGCAGTCAGTATTCCACCTGCTGCAGTCAGTATTCCACCTGCTGCAGTCAGTATTCCACCTGCTGCAGTCAGTATTCCACCTGCTGCAGTCAGTATTCCACGTGCTGCAGTCAGTATTCCACCAGCTGCAGTCAGTATTCCACCTGCTGCAGTCAGTATTCCACCTGCTGCAGTCAGTATTCCACCAGCGGCAGTCAGTATTCCACCTGCTGCACTCAGTATTCCACCTGCTGCAGTCAGTATTCCACCAGCGGCAGTCAGTATTCCACCTGCTGCACTCAGTATTCCACCTGCTTCCTATGGCTGTAGATGGTGGACAACGTGAGAAATCAGGGACTACTTCTGCTCTTATTAATATACTAGATGTAAATGGCAATGCTCCAGTACTTGACCAGCTAATGAAAACAGCTAGTTTGTTGGAAAACGCTCCACCAAGCACATTACTGACTAAACTCAGGGCATCTGGCTCTGATTCTGGTCTTAATGGGGAGATATCTGAACTCTTTAGTAAGTACTGATCCGAGTGAAAGGAGAGGTGGATTATGAAATGGCTGACATTTATGACATCACTGTGCATGCCAGGGCCCCCGCCATGGAAGGCTCCTGTCACATTCAAGTCAAAATCAATGACAAGAACAACAACAACCCAAAGATAATCATAAATGCATGATCTAATGTGGTCCAGGAGGACGTATAATCAGACACTGTTATAGCCTTGATCACTTGTAGAAATGAGGAGGTTGACGTCTGCATTCCCTCTGATTTTGAATTTAGGTTCATACCCCCTCTGAGGAGCACTATGCCCTGGTTACAGATGGCCCTTTGGACCGAGAGGCTGTGACTGAATACACCATCACAGTGACAGCCACAGACTCCGGCTCCCCCCTCGCACAACAGTCCATTGTGGTCGCTCTTCCATGTGTAAATGACAATGCCCCCCTCTTCTCCCAGTCCCCCTACTCTGTTGACATAGCGGAGAACAATGCCCATGGTGCTCTCATCCTGACTGGGACTCCATTCGACCAGGACCATGCCCAGAATGCCCACCTCTCCTTCTCCATCCTGGATCTTGAGGTGGAAGGCTCGGCCTTGTCCTCTTTGGTCTACATAAACTCTGAGAACGGCGACCTGCATGCCATTCGTGCCCTCGACCATGAGCAGGTGAATGTGTTCTAGGTGCAGAGCTCCAATGTGACCATGCATGTGTTTGTAATCAATGAGAATGACCACGCCCCTGCCCTGTTCTACCCCGCTCCGGCCCCAGACGGTGTGCTGCAGCTGTCTTGTACCCCGCTCAGCTGGTTTAGAACACCTGGGGGCTCATTTATAAAATAGACTTAGGATCAATTTTGATCATCAATTTTGATCATGTATAAGTAGTTATTTATACAACTTTACTTTGACGTGGAAATGATCTTATCTCTACACAAAGTCTAGACTTGATGTAGGTTTTTTTCCTGCTGGTTATATATGGATATTATTTTTTTCCCCTTGCAGTTTGATGTCAGACCATTTCTTTTTCACATCAGCCACAGTTCTGTCTTGCTGCTCCACTTCATCACTGCAGTGGCGACACACTCCCAAGCTACCTGTTTGGCTTTGTCAACCCACTATTTAGTCCCCCGAATAATACGTGTTGCCTGTCTTCAATCTCCTCTACCATCGCCGTGATCTCGTCTTCCAAAAAGTTTGCTTTTCTCTTTTGATCCATGGCGATTCCTGACTAAACCCTCATTTGTGCTAGCATTCTATAAACGGAAATTGCGGATTGTAAGGCACGTTCAGGTGCCGTCAATTTGAAGTTAATTTGAGATTTATAGATCACAGGTGCATAAGTTACAAATGGGCTTCTTAGAACCTGGTTAAGCAAGAGTTTTTATGCTCAGTATCTTTTATGAATCCAACATAAAAACACTGTCGGAAATGATCTTAAGACTAAGTTCAAGTATAAATCTAAGAACATTTTAATAAATAAATTAATACAAGGTAGTGTGTGGGGACCCAGACAGTGGGCACAACGCCTAGCTCTTCTACAGCCTCTCTGGGAGGGACGCAGGGCTCTTCCATGCGCACGGCCCATAGATTTGAAGAAGAAGATGCTACGTTGAGTGCTGGTGCAGGACAGTGGCAAGCCTGCTCTCTCTACCAGTGTGCCAGTCAATATCACTGTGTCTGAGAAGGGTGCAGACACATCCTCCCAGCTCAGCAGGGCTCTGGCCTTACCCTGGCTCTGATTGGCTATCTGGCCTGTGTCTCGATTGTGTGTTTGGTGACAAGCATTAGCGTGGTGATGCGCTGGATGAGACACAGAGGCTACCTGACTTGGTTGGGCCTCCCACTCTCATAAAGACCTCCACCTGCAGCTCAACACGGACAGGTCGCTGCGCTGCTAGAAGATGGAGGGGGGGGTGTGGCAGCAGTGACAGGGACAAATGCATATTACATATGACTGCGGGGGGAACGCTCTCTGTACTAGACATGCTCACTCAACATGTGTTCGTTTGCACAGTGAAAGGGGTGGGAATGGACATGGTGAGTAGGATGTGGGGGTATGTGGCAGTATGGGTCATAATAATGAGGATATTGAGGTCAGCTGTTGACCTTTGACTGCTTATTGAATGAGGTAAAGCTAATAGATTTGGGTTGTTGCATTGAACCTATAGCAAGTAGCCACCACTCATGACCTCACCAAACAGAGTGCCTGACTTTTTCTCTGTCTGACTTTATGTGACTCATCCCTTTAATTGGCAACTCCCTGAGTCAAGCCTCAGTCATAAGCAGATGGAAATACACCTTCATAGAGAGGAGAGTTTTTTGCTGTATACTATTCACATATTTGACCTGCTTTTAATCAGAACTATATTTGTCATATATCGCTGAACATATGTGTTTATTGAACTTCATGACCCCTTGATGCTTCATATGAAAGTACAGTAATAACTTCTGCATGGCACATCACCCATTCATAGAGAGTAGTCCAGTGTATGAGAGAATTGCAGGCCTGGCCGTAGGGCTTTCCTTGGCTGCAGGCCTGGCAGGGCTCTGTCTGTGTAATCCAGCCCAGGGTTCAGAGGATCAGTGGGGCAGGGTAGAGCTGCAGATTACTGCCCCTCTCTCTCTCTCTCTCTCTCTCTCTCTCTCTCTCTCTCTCTCTCTCTCTCTCTCTCTCTCTCTCTCTCTCTCTCTCTCTCTCTCTCTCTCTCTCTCTCTCTCACTCTCTCACTCTCTCACTCTCTCTCTCTCAGCCTGGCTTTGGCTATTGATCCAGGGTTTGGAATGATATATTTCCTAATCTATAGTAGATATAGCTTGAGTGGAAAGCTCCTTTGTCAATACGTTGGGAGAACTGTGGTTAAATATTTAGCATTATTAAGCTTGTTTTGAAGTTGCTTGTAACAGGAGTATGTTTGATCCTTCCTCTCAGCGGACTCGCTCAAGCACGTCACTGGAAAAATAGTCAGTTCAATAATTCACATGTTCTCTCACACTGCTTTCTCTATCGCTCTCTCTAGCACTGTCTCTTTCCTTCTTGTCTTCTATCCCATGTGACATCTTGTCTCTTCTTGGCCCACTGAAGGACAAAATGGCTTCCAGTGCTGATGACTGAAGATGGCATGCCATCAGTGGCATTCTCTAACAGAATCTCCTCTCTCTCCAGCAAAATCCAGCCAACAATGACTGGCGCTTAAACCAGCAGGGACAGAGACCTGGACCCAGTGGGTAGGTGTTCAGCTTCTTTGAACATATACATCACACGTGCACACACACACACACACACACACACACACACACACACACACACACACACACACACACACACACACACACACACGCACACACACGCACACCCTCATTCCTATACGCATTCACAATTGAATTTAATTTGCACAATGTGAATTAATAATTTGTGCCTAAGATATGCATTCCATTGAAAGACATGAAGACGAAGGCAGTTGTGTGTTTGAACAGAAAGTATACATTGGTGCCCCACTACTCTCCACACAGATCCAATAACACTGAATAATGGGTCATCTAATGGTTGTTATATGGTAGTTGTGATAGAAGTTGTGAGTCCTTCAGTAGTAGTTGAGTAGAAGTGATTAATACTGTAGATAGTGTGATGATAGTTTCGTTGTCAGTGTGCTTCCATAAGAAATCAATCAATAGAGATCGGATGACTGTTGTGTGGGTGAGGTTAGAAGTACGCTAGAGTAGAGGTAGGGGCAGCCCTCTGGTTGTGGTAGTGTTGTGAGTATAAGGCCTGCTTTAGATTAGCAATGTCTTTCACACTGTATTGTCATTTCAGACAGTAATGGTAGATGTGACTTGCTGCCTCATTTGCTTTTGTAGAAGATGCTTGGGTTATCTGATACATCTTGATTAACAGGTTGTGGCTCTATTGGTGGAGCAAATGTTGAGCGTCTGAGTGTCTTGGAGTTATTAGCCCCTGATTGCATACTGTATCATTCAAAGAAAGTGAGACAGCAGATTCCTTAATGTTATTAGTCATTGCGCAATTTCTATTTTGTGGAGGCACAAAATAGAATGTGACACACCATTGTATTGTAGTTCCTTTTCTAGAAACTGAAAAGGAACCTTGTTGGCTAATGAAGGAGTCCATCTGATTGGCATTGGGCTGAAGGAGTGACGACCAGAACTGTTTCCCTGTCTGTGTTTCAGCACATACAGGTACAGCACCAGCACCCAGGAGATATGGACACCGTACAGGAAGGCGAGGTAGAGTGGAGTAGGTAGAGCAGAGTGGGCTGTGCTGAGTGTGCAAGGTGGCTCCCTGGTCTTATACGTGATGCTGTCTGACTGACTGTAGGCTTCTGGCCTGGCTTTTGGCTTTTGAGTGTTTGATAATCTGTACATACTCTTGCGGTCGAGCTGTGTAGCTGAAATGGGTTGAGGCTTTGTGGTGTTTGTTTTATACTTTGGGTTGTTAGGCTTCGCTGAACTGTGTAGTTTTATTCGTAGTGTAAATGTACGTGTTCCTGTGGTTCTGTCCGTCTGTCTCTGTCTATCTGTCTGTTTGTGTGTGAGTGTATGTGGTTTTGCTAGCGTATGTGTGTGTTACTGACTCCCCTATGGCTGTAATGAACCCAGCAAACTAAATTAAACGTATCTCCCCAATCCTGCATTTCCAATTTGAACATATTTGATGGGTAAATGAAGGGATTGAGAAGAACCATATAATATCAGATCATCTTCAGCCACTCTCCAATATAAAAACATGCACACATTCTCTCCAATATAAAAACATGCACACATTCTCTCCAATATAAAAACATGCACACATTCTCACCAATATAAAAACATGCACACATTCTCTCCAATATAAAAACATGCACACATTCTCTCCAATATAAAAACATGCACACATTCTCTCTGTCTCTCACTCTTCCACCTACACAGTAACACACTGCATGTGTACAAGACTCATAGCATCCAATCAGCTCAGTTAGTCCTTACTCTGTGTGATTGAGTGTGTGTGTGTCAGCTTGCATATTGTGGATCTGTGCTACTTAATAACATCTATAGCACGTCTTGCTCTAAGGTCTTCTCCCAGCGTCCATATTGTCTGTGCTCTGTGATGCTCCGGGACCACTGCCCACTCAAAATGGCTGCTGGAGGCTGAGTGTTGCCATGCTGACAATCATGATGGGAACAGAGTGTCCTCTGTTTTGTGTCTGTGTGAAAGAGTGAGCGAGAGAGAGAGGTTCACATTATATGAGAGTGTGTGTGTTCATGAGAGAGTGCGAGACACAGTGGATGAGAGAGATTTGTGTGTATCTGTTATACTAACTCCTCCCCTTCCTCTCCTCCAGAGCTGGCCCCCATCCTGAGGGGGCAGGTGGTGTCGTAGCTGGAACAGGACCCTGGCCCAACCCCCCCACCGAGGATGAGCAGATCCAGGCTCTGATGGCTGCTGCCAATGGTGAGTCTGCTGCCTACATCTCCCAGAAATCCCCTTGCCTTCTCTGTCTTTAGCTACCTCACAATGTTACCTCAATATACGAGAGAGAGAGAGAGACTTTGTCTTTCTTTAATGAAACATTCTCATGTCATTAAAACCTCACCACCATCCCATGAAATAATAGTAAAGGGTATGTTATCCCTCCACCTTTGACCCTGTTCCTCCTTGTTAGCCAAATAGCCAACTTTGCCTGAGCAAACAGAAAATTCAACAAAACACATTTGGCCTTTTCCTTATTTGAATACCTTTACCCCATTATGAACATTCCAACAGTAAAAACCACCCATAACCTCTCACACAGACATTTCAACAGAGGCATTAATGGAAAGAACCTGGTGCACACAGAAAACATATGAATCACAGTTTCTCTCATAATACAGAAAGGACACCCCTGCCAGACTCCCGGTTCAATCTGTGCCAACCAGCTGTTAGTGGCCTGTGCTCCATGTAGAACCCTCCACTGGAGGTCCCCTGACCTCTTTGGTATTGGGGGGGGGGGGGGGTTTGTAGAGCCCCCTCCATCTAAAATCCACCATCCTCTCAGACCCACATAGCCCCTGCCACTGATGTGCCTTCACTCCTGTTAGGCTCCTAATGTTCCTTATCTTAATGCAGAGGTTGTAGATGGCTTTACCTCCCACCCCTTCAAACTACCCCAGGCTCAGAGTGTTAAAATCATTGGTGGCTCCTCCCCCTTTAGCCGCTCAAACACCCCCCCTTACTTGCTCAGACAGCGCCTTCTGAACCTCCTCCAGGAATCCCTCCAGCAGCCTAAGAGACGTTATTCCTGTTTGTTGTGCCAGGACTTCCAGGGTTTTCCACCCCTCCTCTCCCAACATTCGCAGGTCACCCAGCGTTAGTAAACCCGTTGCAATCAGTTGCCTTTGCAGGGTGGCCGACTGAACCAATCTCAAAGGGATGGCTGGGTTGTGGAAGATAGGCTCCTCCCACACCCACAGCCCAGGCTCCACACCTCCTCCCCGTGTGGGCCTTAGCAGCTGCCAGGCCCTCAGCACTGCAGTGTAAAAGTCTGAGAGACCTGCTGTACTCAGCTTCACGAGGAACAGCTGCCGGTCCAACATCAGTATGGTATCCCTAATCCGTCAGCTCTCCTCAGCAGCTCACATGTCCTTATTACCTCACCCTCAGCCGACATCACCAGTATGGGGGGGAGAGAGGGGGGTTGAGGGCAGCCAATTTATGCCAAAGGGAAGATGCCAGCAGGTTGTTGATTATCAGCACCCTCCCTCTATATGACACATGGGACAGGAAACACCTCCACCTGGCCAGCCTTGACACCACTGCCTATGTTAGCCCCTTCCAGTTCTTCCTGACCCACCTCTCCGAGCCTAGGTATGTTTTAAGCCCTTCAAACCCCACTACAATCCCCCTGGAAGCAGAGAAGGCACCCTATCCCCCCATGCCCCACACAACAGAGCTTTGCTCTTGCCCCAATTTGCCTTAGCTGATGAAGCTCTCCCGTACACCTTCAGACTAGTCTCTAGTGCCTGCATATCCTGACCATCCCTGACCGTCACAGAAACGTCATCTGCATATGCTGACACGGCTACGCCTGTCAATACACCCATGCCTGTCCAGCACACTCCTTGCAGTCTCCTACAAAAAAGGCTCAATGGCTAGTGTATATAAAGACCCCAATAGAGGGCATCCTTGTCTAATGCCCTGTTTCATCCAGACTGGCCTACTGAGCCCCCCTCCCACCTTGACCATACATGATGTCCCAGCATACAACATCTTCACACTGGTCAAAAAACTTTTCCCAAACCCAAAAACAGATATCACATTATACAGATACTCATGGTCCACTCTATCAAAAGCCTTCTCTTGATCTAAAGAGACCAGTCCAAAGTTCACATTAGAACCTCTCAACAAGTCCAACATGTCCCTGATTAAGAACAAGTTGTGCGTGATTGACCGTCCCGGTACACAATATATTTGGTCCTTGTGTACTATAGAGTCCATATGGGACTTCATTCTGTTAGATAGGACCTTGGCAAATATATTGTAGTCCGCACAGAGCAATGCCATAGGCCTCCTGTTCTTAAGTTCACACAAGTCTCCTTTTTTGGGCAGGAGAGTCAGAGCCGCCCGACGGCAGCTCATCGGCAACTCTCCTACCCCGACGCATTCACGCAACACGCAAAAGAAGTCCAGTCCAATTATTACACAGGATCTTTTATAAAACTCCACTGGGAGTCCATCGACCCCCGATGCATGGCCAGGGGACATCTGGGTTACGGCCTCTGCCAGTTCATGGGACAACAGAGGAATGTCCATTTCATCCCTTTGTGCCAGAGAGAGCTTAGAGAGTTCTGCAAACAAAACCTGAGCAAACATCTCTATCCTCTGATAGCCTCTGAGCCTCTGAGGATGAGAAAGTTGTATACTGTTGACAGATAAGCCAAATTTGGACTTTTCCCACATCCCACCATTGACTCAGACTCATACTCCTCTCTTTGCTGCCTCTACCTTTCCCAAAAAATCTGCAAACCTGAGCAAAAAGTGGCATCTTGTAAGAGCTTTACATTAACTTCCAATAGGATGCATGCCGAGGCCCTGGTGAAATAGACAGCCAAGCCATGGTTAGGTGGTGATCAGAAAAACCCATCGGGAGAATGGTAGCGCCCAAAAGCCTATTGCTCTGATTCCTGAACATGTAAAAACGATCAAGTCAGGCTGCACTCACCCTAGCCCCAAATCCCTTCACCCATGTCTACTGTATTATGTCAGCATTTTTAGTTCTACAAACATCCACAAGGTCAAACTGATTAATCATGGCTCTTCACACTCCCACTGAACCTAAATGAGGCTCATACCCATTTCTGTCTTTCTTAAAATCTATTGTACAGTTCCAGTCACCCGCCGACCACCAGTGTCTCCTCAGGCACTATCTGTGAGAGTTCCTGTCTAAGACACACAAATAGAACCCCCCGCTCTCTCGCTGTGTTAGGCGCATACACATTTATAAAGACAAAACCCATGTTGTTAATTTCTGCTTTTACAACAAGCAGCCTACCCCTACACACCTCCTTTGCGGAGCAAATTTTTGCACTAAAATTTGTCCCATGGCTCAACACATTTGCCCCTTTCCACCAGATCCCCCAAATCAACTCCATTCACCACATCACTATGCATCTCCTGCAGATACACCTGTACTTTCTTTTGTTTTACATATTCACCCAACACACTCCTCTTTCCCGCATCTCTGGTGCCATTTATATTAAGCGAGCCTACCCAAAGAGTCTCCATAAGAAGTGGGAGAAAAGTCAGCAAAAGAAGAGACCAATAGTAAAGCTTAAAAAGCCACAGTGCCAGAAAGAAACTATTAAGCTAAACAGTGTCTGAAGGTAGACCTTACACACTGTTGTGACCCACTTCCTCAACCTAAGCCGTTTCCTGGGTGAGAAGACACCATGCCCTTCATTTTTCATAGCATGTTGTACTGATCTTATAAACTTTCTCGGGTCAGAAGAAAAAGCCTCAAGATGAACTTTTTCCCCCTTGGTTTCATTCAGGAACCTTGTCAGTTCCTTCACCGTGTACATTGACCCCTCTGGTTGACTGGCTGTCAGCTCCGGAGTCTGAAAAAAAGACTCATCATCCTCTTCCTCAGACTCACTTTCCTCCTCCTCATCTCTATCTCCCATCCTGACAACTTGCCCTTCCTCTCTGGTCAGGGCCTCCCCCCAGCACCAGGCAAAGGTTCCTTGGTGCCTTGGACCACAACAGACTCTCCCCTCCCAACTTCTTTCTTCTCCCCCTTTTTCCTTTTCCACTTGACACCCTCCTTCACCCCCTAGTTTCATACACTTCACCACTATACTCTCCTCATCCACTTGCATAACCTGACTAGACCAGCCTCATCTACATCACCATCCATAACCTGACTAGGCCCAGCCTCATCTACACCACCATCCATAACCTGACAAAGCCCAGCCTCAGCTACGCCACCATCCATAACCTGACAAAGCCCAGCCTCAGCTACGCCACCATCTCTAGCCTGACAAAGCCCAGCCTCAGCTACACCACCATCTCTAGCCTGACTAGGCTCAGCCTCATCTACACCACCATCTCTAGCCTGACCAGGATCAGCCTCATCTACACCACCATCACTGGCATGACTAGGCCCAGCCTCTGCTGCCTGCATCTCATTGCCCCCTGCACATTGACCTCGATTTCCCCCACTGGTGCTTGTACCCTCACCTTATCTACAGCCTTTATGTGGGCACGCAAAGCTCTATTGTCCCAAATCCCCACACTCAAAACCCCCATAGACTATCTGTGCTGGCAAACCCTGCGTACAACCCATCCGTTTATTACGGATGACTTGATCATCGTAATAAACGGGGGCAAATTTGCAACTACCACCCTGGTCGAAAGGGGTAAAAAGAGGCAAACTTGGCAACAACACACCCCTTACCAATATTCCACTAGCAATGAGCCTACCAACCAAATTTGCTCTTTTCTTGAACACAACCACAGCTTTGTTCATTCCGGAAGTATAAATTCAGCTCCTACCTGTTCACCCACCGAGAGCAGGACCTCCTCCACCTTAACTTCATTCTCAGGAACACACCTGAAACCATGCCATAACGAGAGCCTCTCCTCCACACTAAGCTGAGAAGCCATCACACACACCACACCTTCCAAACCCCAGGAAACTAAAACTCTGTCCTCTTCCACCCTAACTTTGAAAAAACCTGTGGATACTGCAATACAGTTTTTCTCAATTGCTAAAACACTAAAACCCATTGGATGAAGAAAGTTCTCAGTTGCCTGGACTCATTTAGCTAATTCTGCAGTCTGTTGTCAATACCTTAAACCATTTCACATGGTAAAACACAATTTGCAGATCTCACTTAGACTTTTCAGCAAAACTCTAAACACATTCTGCACTCTAATGCACATGTCATCCATACTGGTAAACACAAGTGGCAACAATCAAATACAAATAGAGAACATATGTCATTGATTGTACACAACCACTCAAAACTGATTTAACCTGTTTCAAATGATGCGACACAACCAATATAAGCCAGTTCAGAGAGCAAACAGGTTGTTGAAGGTGGGAAGGAGAAAGTCTGAGAATGGATACTGTAGTACAGTGCATTGTTGGCTGTATACTGTACAATGGATGAATTGTATGGCCCTGAACATTGTGCTTTCCATTTATTAACAGTACTGACTGCTCAATCGATTTTGACTGGTTGCAGGTTCATATCAACAAAGAACAATAATTACAGTATCACAGAGACAAAGGACAAGTTTGTGAGATGCAGGGTACAGTACTGTAAAAATAGGGGTAGAAGGAGGAGGGAGAACAAAAAACAAAATTGCAAAGAGCAAAGCAGAGTAGTAATTTCTGATAAATTTTGAGCTACTATGATAGAATATGTTTTCGTTCAACAAAAGACAATGACGGAAAAAAATGAATATTTTTTTAGATAAATGTACTTCTCCCTGAGAATTGTATGTTTTGAACAATGTGTTTTCTATTTTTCTGTGTATTGTTTACTGACTGCTTGAGAGTGTGTATCATTTTGATCACTTTGTTTATGATTTGAGAGCAGTGTTTGATTTTGAACACAGGTAAAACTGTTTTGAGGCGAATGTTTCATTTTGCAAGAGGAGTCAAAGGTTATGTAAATAGTGCTTGAAGATGAGGTTTTGTGTTGAATGTTTTCAGGAAATGGAGCAAGGTTTCAGAAATTGTGTTTTAGCAATTGAGAAAAACTGTAACCCTCCACCATAGAAAACAAAAATTGAAAGAAAAGACCAAGGACAGGATCAAGAATAGTTAGGACAGAGCCCTCCGCAACAAACTTTCAAATTCCGAGAGAGAGAGAGAGAGAGAGAGAGAGAGAGAGAGAGAGAGAGAGAGAGAGAGAGAGAGAGAGAGAGAGAGAGAGAGACTGTTCTCCTCTGAGGACTGATGGTGAGATAAAAATCTCTCTGCCACTGGGTAGAGCTACAGAGAGAGCCCTGTTGGAGAGCAGCATCTCAGGCACCAGATTCTAAGTGCATACGACTTTGTTAGATCAGAGTGGCAGTTGATGGAAACAACCCATCCTTCCTGTGTTTGCCGCCATTAGCACTGTGTTATTCTCTACAGTCCCTGTGTATGAATGAAGCAACACAGAGGGCTATGGGACACAGAGCTCTTTGTTTCAATGCACTCCAGCTGCAGTCACTCAGAAACCTGTGCACTGCCTCTTTCTCTATTACTGTGTGATTAGCCAGTGTAGCTAATTCTCAATTCTAAATGATATTTGATTATATCTGAATGTGCTGTGTGAAGTTATTTACATCTGATCTCTGTGTGAGAGAGCGGAGGTTCTATATGTTGTGGGGAGGGGCTGCCTGGCGCAGAACGCCAGTGCTGAGTGCTGAGCTGGAGCTGCAATGCAGTGCAGCAATGACTCTCAGTGAGTAACGAGTCACTCTCTCTTCACAGCAGCACAACACACACAGCTATAACCCTCTCTCCCTCCCTCCCGTCTCTCTCTCAGAGGTGAGCGAGGTGACGGCGACCGTTCGACCCCGCTACAACGCCCAGTTCCCCATGCAGCATGTGCCTGACTACCGCCAGAACGTCTACATCCCTGGCAGCACGGCCACCCTGACAGCCAACCCCCAGCAGATGATGTCCCAGCCGGCCCTTCAGGGCCCGCCACAGGCCATGCCCCAGGTTGACGTCCCCAACGCTGCCCAGACCCCCGCCAGCAAGAAGAAGTCCACCAAGAAGGACAAGAAGTAAGCCAAGCTAACACCAAACCAAATCGCCACTGACACCAAGACCCTTTACCCCCATATTGCAGAGCATCCTTCCTCAATAGAAGCCTTGATCTTTCTTTTTCTTATACCATTCAATCTGATAGTTCAATCTGATATTCCCAGCGTTGTGGATGTAGTGAGCATATGTCAAAATGTTGGTAGTGGGCAATTGCTGTACTTCTTACTCCTATGGTAATCACAGCTCACTTCAGCTATAGGTTATTGGTTTGTGGTGTATGTGGACTGGGAGGGGTAGAAAAGTAGATACAAGAAGAGGGCATGAGCTGTATTTTGGATTCAGATGGATTTCAGGTACCTGGAATTCATATAGTGATCTAGCTCTGCATTATAGCATTCTAAAGAAAAAAACATCTGGTTGTTTGTTTTCATTGAAACCTTTGATGTTTCTCTAAAATGCCAAGTAGTTGCTTCTTATTATGACATGAATTACACTACCTTCTTGTTTATTTAGAGGGCTTTCTTTAGCTCTTTAAGGAATGAAGTAGACAAGACATGTTGCCTGATTCATCCTAAAGATGAAGAACCACTGAAGATAAGCCTAGACTAACATACATTTGAAGAAAGAGGCTAGCTCAACTTCGTCACAAAATTCCAATTTCATGTGAGAATGCATACCGTGGCATTAACATTTTAAAATGTAAGGTTCATTGTAGTTATGTGACTAGTAAGCATAAGAACAGATTCTGATTTTGTGTTACTTATAATGGTTACCATCAAAGTATATCCAGCTGCTTTTTAAAATCTTGTCCAAGCAGGATTCTGTGGTAACTTAGATAATTTATCCATGATTGTAACCTTGTTCCATCATTATTGGTAGAATCCTGTACTGCATTAAAACTGAACTTTGTTTAAATAATGTAACAGTGTAAAGGTGATGGATCAGTGTTTTATAAGCTTAGAACCAGCATTATTTCGATATTGTATCAGCGTTGTTGTAACGTTGTATTAGCGTTATGCCGAGCTGGCCCAGTGTTATTGGCTCTGCACTGTGGCCCTCTCTAAGGCTCATAGACAGAGTCCTGTGACCACTACCCCAGGGTTGTGGGTTACGGTTAGGGTTAGACAGAGTCCTGTGACCCCAGGTTTGGGTGTGTGGTAAAGGCATAAGGAGGGGAAACAGTGGACAGTCTCTGTCCTCTTGCCACGTGTACAGTATCTCTCCGGCTATGACAGCCTGTAAATGTGCTCCAATCACTTCTTCAGCCCAGACCACAGGTTCAGTACACTACAACTCCAGGCACTGTAGGACGTTCTGTAATGGACAGTTTACAGGCAATATCAGGACCATGGACAGAGACCACCTCCCTCTCCTCTCTTCAAAGCAGTCTGGGGCACAGAGAATGTTTTCAGCCCATCCTTAACCCTGCCAAATCCTCAGCTGCACTGACACTCTGCCCCCATGTAAATAAGACACAGCCAATCTGAGAGAGAGACATCACTCTCTCACCACAGCCACACAGCTGACTAGTACTGGAATGTTTTGAATATTTTTCAGGAAAAAATCGGAGAAAAAAGAGAAAAAAAACAAGTTGTTCATATTAAATGTAGTGGTGTAGTGACTAAGATTTGAGCAAACTGACTCGACCAAGATGTAAATAAAACTAAAACTTTCAAAAGACAGTCGTAACTAGAGGCTTGTGAAATTTTTCGTGCATATTTTTGTGTTTTCTCTCAATCACTTTCTTTCTTTGGTCACACCAAACTTTAAATCTTAACACACAACACCCACATGTCTTTTAAAGTGTGATTCCATTTCCCTGCACCTCTTCCTGTGTTTGTGATTTTGATCAATTGTTTATGCTACTGGAATGCCACCCTTGCTCATATGAATATAACTATGTGTCTTCTAATCCTCTTTATTCTATTGTTTTATCTTCTGTATTAAAATGCTTAGCGCTTCTCCCTGTTACACTTATTTTATATGCTAAAATGTATATCGCTGTTTATTTCTTTATGGTTTTTGTTTATTCTCTGCTCACTGACATTTCCAAATAAAAATCTCTTTTGAAATGATGTCTGTGTGTGGCCGTCTCTTTAGTATTGGTGTGTTTTTTTACTGATGAATGATGCTTTGTTAGCTGGTAAGAGGCAGGGGATTATCATAGCTAATGGCAGCGTCCTTATTGGATCCTGTCTGTTGGAGTTGACTGAACTGGAGCCATGGCTCTGTTAGAAGTAATCCACTCTTTGTTCAGCACAGTTCAGCCACAAACGATGGAGTGGAGCGGGACCCTAATCCTGTACCTCACACACGCCTAGTCCCTCCCCCTTTATAACATTCTAAACCTCAAATGCCTAGTCTCTCCCCCTTTATAACATTCTAAACCTCAAATGCCTAGTCTCTCCCCTTTATTACATTCTAAACCTCAAATGCCCCCCTTTATAACATTCTAAACCTCAAATGCCTAGTCTCTCCCCCTTTATAACATTCTAAACCTCAAATGCCTAGTCTCTCCCCCTTTATAACATTCTAAACCTCAAATGCCTAGTCTCTCCCCCTTTATAACATTCTAAACCTCAAATGCCTAGTCTCTCCCCTTTATAACATTCTAAACCTCAAATGCTTTATAAACATTCTAAACCTCAAATGCCTAGTCTCTCCCCCTTTATAACATTCTAAACCTCAAATGCCTAGTCTCCCCCTTTATAACATTCCCTCAAATGCCTAGTCTCTCCCCCTTTATAACATTCTAAACCTCAAATGCCTAGTCTCTCCCCCTTTATAACATTCTAAACCTCAAATGCCTAGTCCCTCCCCCTTTATAACATTCTAAACCTCAAATGCATTGTCTCTCCCCCTTTATAACATTCTAAACCTCAAATGCCTAGTCTCTCCCCCTTTATAACATTCTAAACCTCTCACATACCATTAGAGTTAATAAGGTACCTTGCAAACTCAGCATGTAGAAAGACCATCAAAGTAAGTGTGTCTCTGCAGCTCACATATCAACAGCATGGAATGACACATGTGTGGATGAACTGCTGTCTGAGTGATGGATCCCAGTCCATTTTCCCCTCTATGCTCATAAATCACTGTTCCACCCAGATCAGCAGTTATGTGGGCTCTTTAAATCCATTGCGCTCTGTATCAGACCTGACCCATTTTCAGCCCACATTTAGTCAACTGGGGAATGTGAAGGCAGAAAAACGTCAGAGAGACATGGAACAGAACAGGGCTCTACAGAGAGTTCGGAAGTAGGATATAAACTCAAAGCCATGTATAGTTATTTTATCCTCAGAAGATCTGCAGGGGAAGGAGATACTCTGGACACTTTATAATGCCATTATAATGAATTATATCCTAATGACATCTTTCAACAACTTACATATGCATTTAAAATACGAGATACATACATAATGCCTTCATATATACAATAATATGCTGCTTGATTTAGGATCAAATACAGTGACCTTGTTTTGGGCGTTCAGCCAGTAAACTCATCCAATCAGGTAGTTTGATTCCATCATAAAGATGTGAGATTAAGGACTTCTTCAGGACACGTTTTATGACAATGACAACGTCCTTTACAGCACAACCTATACACTTTCATTGTGTAATGAATTCTACATCCGTGGACACAGAGGACGCAGGCATCTCACTGTAGGTCCCACATTCGCAATGGCCTGTCTATATATAGCTACAGGAACTGCTGCAGTGACAGACACACACTCACTGAGTCACTGGGAGTGACATAACAGAAACCCCTCTCCCAACGATATACAGTATGGAAAGGTGTTAACATTTATTTAGCACAGGTTGGTGATACACAATTAGACACAAATATGCTCTTATAAAAGCAATTTGTATTATTATTATTTTCAACTATTGTGAAATATTATTGAGAAAACAATGCAATACACTTCTGTCTTTAGTAAAGCAGTAACATTAATTTCAGAGCATTGCTTTCATGCAAGTCATCAATTCCCATACTATTCCACTTTATCTGGCTGATGAAGTAAGCAGAGCACGTCTATCTTAATGCCACAAAGGATGAATACCACGATATTTCAACAACATCTTTATTACAGTTGTATGACATAAAATTAGCAATAATCCTACAAAAAAACTATATTTTTAATATTCTATACCTTGAAGAAAATAAGGCCTCCATTTTCTTAAATCAGATGTTCTCGACTCTCCTGTTGCAGACACAAACTGTCTGCCACCTGACACACTAGAATTACTTCAGTGCTGCTGTGGTTGCCAAGGTAATGAGAGAAAGCCCGGGATTTGATGATGCAGATCACTATTTCCTCAGCTGCTCATGAGGCTGGGAATAGAGAGGGGGTAGAGCACATGAAAGACTGTGTTGACATCAGCCCTAAATACATGCACAGAGGTTAAATCAGAGGTTCCATGGAAAGTAAGGGGATTGAATAGTTTAATAGAGAGAAGAACACAATAAGGTACATGGAGAAAATATATGAATGTAAGACAGCATAGTAGGCTAAACTAATGTTTAGTTCCTTGCCTATGTATCATAGATGAGGGGAAATCTATCTCTATCAACTCAAACCAAACTGAACTACAGTTATAGACTAATAGAATAGAGTTTGCAGTCATCTCTCTTCCTCCTCCACAGTCTCACCATAAACACCACAGGAAAGCAACGTCAAACAGCAGGACGGTGTTCTTTCCCCAGAAACCCTTTAAATCCCGATGCCCGTGTAACCCAATTAAGAAACATTCCCCTCATCGTTTATGAGAGTTAGGAGTTACTCTCGTGGACTACAAAGGGCTTATGAGTGAAATGACTTGGTAATGATATGGTTGAGTTAACAAGAGAGAGACAGAAGGGAAGTTGCATAAGTATATTAAAGATATAGTAGTGACTGTAAAAAAGATCAAGGGAAAGTACAAAAGAGAAAAGTTAATCATTGCAAGGCTTTGGTACCATAATAACTAGGTTGTGAAAAAACACTGTAGCAATTATTTTGATTGCAGTACTCTACATATGCTTAAGTAAATTAAACAAAGAAGTTGAACTATCCCTAAGTTGTTCCTGTTTCCGGCAGGTCTTTCAGCAGCAGCATTCAAGAGTACATCCCTTAAGCAGCTTTAACATGAGTGGTCAGTGAGGAGATAGAGGAGAGTGATAAGACCTGAATGAGGACTACTGGTGCTGCTGCTGGGAGGTCACCCTCTCCAGGGCATATCCCATTCACTGCTCTTCCTAAGCACATACAGAGAGTAAGACTGAGACTGAGACTGGGACTGCATTAAAGGATCAGGGCAGACATATAATTATCGCAGCCAGCAGCTGCTGCATTGCTAAGCCTTCCATTTACACACTGTCGGGGCCATTAAATCGGCCAATCAGATATGCTGATGCTCTGATAAAATAATGAAGGACATCTTTCGGTTGAGGGGTTTAGATGGGGGGGTTGTCTATAGTGCACACTACAACACCCTCCACCCATCTCCACAACGACTCTAATTTAGGATGCGTAGTCTAATTCCTCACTGAAGAACCCCCTCGTGGATATTCTGGTGCATGCTTCTAAAGAGTTTCTGTGTGGTGGTTACATCAGTCACTGACAAACATTGAGAGGAAGTGCCACTCCCAATACCCTTCATTTTACCCTTCCTTTCTTTCATGAGGCTCCCCCATCTTCCACCCCTCATTTAGGAGTGTGCCCAGTAATCTGTCTGTTACCATGCAGACTTACACTTCTTTTGTCAACAAAGTCGTGTGACTTCATTGGTTTATTGCCTGGTGTCCTTGGCAACAGCTAAGTAATGTCTTCCCCAACCCGGCAACACCCTTAAAATTTTCACAGGGCAGATGTCCTGTTCAGACCACAGTCTCGTGCCATTGGTCACCCTCCTTAGGAAAGGTAAACTATTATGTTTCCTCTGGTCATTATGGTGAGGAAAGGCCAGCTGACCAATAACACTTGGTGTGATCATTAGTTTTTTAATGACCACGTTCCAGAGGACAGTCCTGCCATATCCACATTATAATCTCCATCTGTCCCCAACAAACTATGGACTTGTTTTATTTCTGTCTTCATAGACAACGCATTTATATACCTCCACTTTCACCAAAAGATTATTCAATGGTAAATGTTATATATCAGGCTTCATATACTGTTGTTTTGCATCCAGTCTCAATGACTATAATATTAGAAAGATGTTAGAAAGAGACTGCATCGTAGCGTTGCTGTGGCTCCTTGTTCTGCGAGGCAGTTCTGGAGTCAGTTATGGGGAATGGGGTGGGAGAGTTATTCTGCTGGAATAAAGGACTCCATCTGGTGAAGGGAGAATGTGATCCACCCCCCCCCCACACACACACACACACACACTTCCATTCTAGGCCCAGTCACACAGTAAACACAGAAGCACAGCCTGTGAAAAACCCCACTGCAGCTGCAGTTGTCATGGAAATGGAGGGCTGTTGACTTAGGTCTCCCAGCTGCTGATGATAGGAGGATTGATCATCCTGCAGAATGCGGGTCAGAGTTTAAACACAGACCAACAAAATCATAAACCGAGGCTGTGTTTGGGTGTACACAGAAAGTGTAATAATTGTGTCAGTGTTACATCAGCTCTGCTTCACACTAGAATGCCTAGCAGAGAGAAGCTGAAATCATTATTAGGCATTGAGAGATCTGAGAAAATAATCACTCTGCTGTTGCCTACCAGTACCACCAGCTCTCTTGGCCTAAGTAAACCAACCAGCCTCCCACTCTCTATACCTCTATTTAACCCGTTTCTATCGTTACCACCTCCTCCTGCTCACTGTGTCATTCCTTTATATGTATCCGTTACTACCTCTCCTCTACCATTCTGTCTCTTTATTTCCTCCCCCTTTCTCCTTCTCCCTGGTCTGTCTTCATCCCCCTCTAATATTTATGAAGCATGGTGGTCCTGCAGAAAGGAGGGGGAAAGATGTAGTTCATCCAACATCCAACATCTGCATCCCCCCACACCCACTCCACCGTTGCCACGGCACCCCTCATTCCTCAACCTACATTCGGATTTGTTATCAATGACCTAGACTGTGTGCTGCCTTTGTTCTGAACGATACAGCTTCGGAGGTTAGAGGGAGGAAAGAAGGGTTGACCTGTTGTGTAAGCTCCACCTGTGACACAACATGCCTCCATGCATTGTCAAATTCCATCCGTGACAGTGAATTGGGTTTTCTTTCTCCCCGTCTCTCCCTCTTCTTTAACCCTGCCGTCCAGCATTCTTTTCCGTGTTCCCCGGGAAGGAATATATCAAAACAGTGCAACGTCCCACACAGTAAGAAGATTACTGGCTCACTTGGCTTCTTCAGCTTTCTTCATGACCCTGCTCTATTGTCTAGGTCCACTCTGCCTCTGTCTTCTCCCCGCTGTCTTTGTCCTATGCTATGAGTAGCAAGTTTTAAGTTCCTCGGCATACACATCACAGACAAACTGAATTGGTCCACTCACACAGACAGCATCGTGAAGAAGGCGCAGCAGTGCCTCTTCAACCTCAGGAGGCTGAAGAAATTCGGCTTGTCACCAAAAGCACTCACAAACTTCTACAGATGCACAATCGAGAGCATCCTGGCGGGCTGTATCACCGCCTGGTACGGCAACTGCTCCGCCCTCAACCGTAAGGCTCTCCAGAGGGTAGTGAGGTCTGCACAACGCATCACCGGGGGCAAACTACCTGCCCTCCAGGACACCTACACCACCCGATGTTACAGGAAGGCCATAAAGATCATCAAGGACATCAACTACCCGAGCCACTGCCTGTTCACCCCGCTATCATCCAGAAGGCGAGGTCAGTACAGGTGCATCAAAGCTGGGACCGAGAGACTGAAAAACAGCTTCTATCTCAAGGCTATCAGACTGTTAAACAGCCACCACTAACATTGAGTGGCTGCTGCCAACACACTGACACAACTCCAGCCACTTTAATAATGGGAATTGATGGAAAATTATGTAAATATATCACTAGCCACTTTAAACAATGCTACCTTATATAATGTTACTTACCCTACATTATTCTTCTCATATGCATACGTATATACTGTACTCTATATCATCGACTGCATCCTTATGTAATACATGTATCACTAGCCACTTTAACTATGCCACTTTGTTTACATACTCATCTCATATGTATATACTGTACTCGATACCATCTACTGTATCTTGCCTATGCTGCTCTGTACCATCACTCATTCATATATCCTTATGTACATATTCTTTATCCCCTTACACTGTGTATAAGAGAGTAGTTTAGGAATTGTTAGTTAGATTACTTGTTGGTTATTACTGCATTGTCGGAACTAGAAGCACAAGCATTTCGCTACACTCGCATTAACATCTGCTAACCATGTGTTTGTGACAAATAAATTTGATTTGATTTGATTTATGATTCCGGCATTTTATTTCAATCAGTGGACTCCACACACAAGCATATATTCACACTTACATGAACACACAGACACATACAACTCACAATGAGAGCCATTGTGTTTGTATTCATAGTCATGGACGTAAACACAAGCATACGCCCTGAAGCACAGTGGGCTGGGGAGGAGGCTAGACTAGTCAGAGCCAGTACATTTTATTTTTCTCTTTGATGGAACCACATTGAAAACACAATATGTCCACCATGCATCTCAATCAACCAGAGATGTTTTATGGGGGTTAAGCCTCAAGATGAATACAATCCTTTGAAGTAATAAATCACAAACAGGCTGTTTTACTTCTAGGGGTTCAATGAGCAGATTGTAACACAGGTTAAGGTAATCTCCCATTAGCAATGCAGACCATACATCCTTCAGCTTTAGAGTAAATTATGCTGTTTCTTTTTCCATTTAAAAAAACATCTTTTCACTATTCTATATTATGTAGTGTTGTTTATATTATGAGCATTTTGTTGTTTGTTTCTTTAGTAATGTTGTAGTAGTACATTTTGTGAGCTGTGTTTTAGGTCAATGTGCATGAGCAATTTGTGAGTTTGTTTTATATAGCTTGTGCAGTGTTTTCTCTGAACTGAACAGATGTAGGTTGACTGGGTGGGGGTCAGTAAGAGGATGAGTAGTCAATAAGTTACTATATAATCATTCAGTCCCAGGAGAAATGAGCTGTTGTTTGTCCCAGGCTCCAGTCCTGTTGATCTCCACCCTCACTGGATTCCCACTCTGTCTTTAAAGCTCCAGATACATCTCCACTCATCAGAGTGGTCTGACTGGTAGGGACTCAGCCAGGGCAGACAGAGTGATGCAGGGGAAGACATGATCACTGCCCTGGGCTCTCACATACGTGCATGCAGACACAGTACAGGGTAGTAAACATACAGACACACATTTCCAGTGAGGCATGGAGACTCACTGCCTGGAGGGCTGAGGGGAGTCTCTAGTCCAGGCAGCACTGTGACCCATGCCAGTGTCTGTCACATCAATAACATCAACCGTGGCATCAGAGAGACATAAGAAATGACCCAAATACGCACATGCATATAGTGTTGACAGAACTGGATTCCTAGAGGTAGAGAGAGGAGAGTAGGGAGGGATGAAGGTTGAGGGGACAGAGCACATGAGAACCAGAAAACAGATTTGTAGACACATTCTTGTTATACACACATGCAGACTGCCGTGGTAATTTCCTCTATTACTAAGTGAAAGGAGAGTTTACAAACCACACACAAGTCAGAGTTATATTTTAAACTTAATATTTTAATAATATGAGCTTCACCATAGCCCTTTGACTCTCAGATGATTTCAGTGTCAATAAATGCATTCTGAGAGTGTCAACAAAATGGCAACAGATCTTTTATAGCAAAGATCCACCTCCGAGTCGACATGACGAACCACAAATAATTTGAAAACTGCACTAAGGCCTTTTACTTGAGAGAGGAGTATCCCATAGCCAGATAGCATTAGCTATAAATTATCATTCAGTTTGCTCTCTTAGACGAGGTTCTACTTCTCATTCTTGGTACTTCCTATTACCAAAACATTACCTCATCCAATGGCATATATCAATTGTCAATTCTAAATACTCCCATCTCAAATACAATCCACCCCTGGACAAGCTACTATGAAAGACAAGTTTCAACATCAGAGGGGACATACAATGGTTCCAGACACTACCACACTCCTCCCCCCAATGGGACAAGGAGGGAGTGACTGGAGTACAGACATAGTGGAGCCCTTCACATGGTTTCACAGATATATTCATTATGAAGACAATGTTCAAACCTGACTTCTCCCCTTCTGATATTCTGCCTATTACCAGACATATAAAAGACAAGCCTGACCTCTCCCCTCTCTGGGCCCCAAGTGACTTTTCCCTAGAGAAGAGAGAGGAAAATGTAACTGCCAACAGTATAGTCCAAAAGAAGACATTCAATGACAAGTATAAAATAAATAAAGCATCTTATTTATCTATGTTACCTAACTAGTTCTGATTCAGCTAGGACAAGACAAAAAAGAGACAATGAGTAAATACAAAATACAGACAGACAGACACATATGTGCACATATTCAGGACCAGATACACTACTGTATCCAATAAGTACTCTTACAGACAGTTGTGGCTGCTTTGTGTGGTGTATTGTTGTCTCTACCTTCTTGCCCTTTGTGCTGTTGTCGGTGCCCCAAAAAATGTTGTACCATGTTTAGTGCTGCTATCATTTTGTGTTGTTACCATGTTGTTGTCATGTTATGTTGCTACCATGCTGTGTTGTTGTCACGTCCTGACCTTAGTTAAGTTTTTATGTCTCTGTGTTAGTTTGGTTGGGGTGGGAATTCTAGGTTTTGTATTTCTGTGTTTGGCCTGGTATGGTTCCCAATCAGAGGCAGTTGTCGATCGTTGTCTGATTGAGAACCACACTTAGTGGGAAAACAGACTGCCTATAATTTGTGGGTAGTTATTTTCTGTGTCTGTGTTTTACCATACAGAACTGTTTCGGTTTCCATTTATTTCTCTTGTTTGTTTGTTTTCTGTGTTCAGTTTAATAAATATATTATGGACACTTACCATGCTGCGCATTGGTCCGATCTTTCCTACTCCTCCTCAGAAGAGGAAAACCGTTACAGAATTACCAACCAAAAAAGGACCAAGCAGCGTGGTAACCAGGAGCAGAGGGTTCTGGAATCTTGGACTTGGGAGGAGACACTGGATGGCAAGGGACCCTGGGCACAGGCTGGGGAATATCGCCGCTCCAATGAGGAACTGGAGGCAGCGAAAGCTGAGCAGCGGCGGAATTAGCTAAGGCAGCGCAACAGGCACGAGAGGCAGCCCCCAAAAAAAATTTTGAGGGGAGGGCACACGGAAGAAGCGCAGTACTGGTCAGGCACCATGTTATGTGGTCAAGCTCAGGGTGTCACCAGTACGCACTCATAGCCCGGTGCGCTATAGGCCAGCCCCCCGCAAGTGCCATGCGAGAGTGGGCATCCAGCCAGGGCGTATTGTGCCAGCCCAGCGTGTTTAGTCTCCGGTACGCCGTTTCGGCCCAGGGTATCCTGTGCCGGTGCTGTGTGCTGTGTCTCCGGGGCGCTGGGAGGGTGCAGTGCGCCCTATGCCTGCGCTCCGCCCGTGCTGGGTGAATAGGGGCATTGAGCCTAAGGCAGAGGTGGGTGTGGTATGCACCAGATCTCAAGTGCTCACCCACAGCCCGGTTCACCCTGTGCCTGCACTCTGCAGGGTCCGGGCTAAAGTGGTCATCCAGCCTGGAGGAGTGGTGCCAAGGCTGCGCACCAGAGCTCCAGTGCTCCTCCCCACGAACCAGGACTCCTGTAGGTCTCCCCAGCCTGGTGGGTCCTGTGGCAGACCCACGCAGCAGGCTGTCTCTCCATCTCCTCCCTCCAGGTTCTCCCGCCTGTCCGGCGCTTCCAGAGTCTCCCTCCTGTCAGGAGCTGCCAGAGCCGCCCATCTGTCAGGAGCTGCCAGAGCCGCCCGTCAGTCAGGAGCTGCCAGAGCCGCCCGTCAGTCAGGAGCTTCCAGAGTCTCCCTCCTGTCAGGAGCTGCCAGAGCCGCCCATCTGTCAGGAGCTTTCAGAGCCGCCCGTCAGTCAGGAGCTGCCAGAGCCGCCCGTCAGTCAGGAGCTTCCAGAGTCTCCCTCCTGTCAGGAGCTGCCAGAGCCGCCCATCTGTCAGGAGCTTTCAGAGCCGCCCGTCAGTCAGGAGCTGCCAGAGCCGCCCGTCAGTCAGGAGCTTCCAGAGTCTCCCTCCTATCAGGAGCTGCCAGAGCCGCCCATCTGTCAGGAGCTTTCAGAGCCGCCCGTCAGTCAGGAGCTGCCTGTCAGTCACTTTTAATCCCAGGACCCCGTCCCCGCAGGAGGCCTTTTGCCTTTTGGTAGAACGTCATTGTACATAAGAACTTGACTTGCCAAGTTAAATAAAGGTTAAATAAATAAAATAAATATATGTTGATTATCTAGAGATGTGTCTGTGAGGTGTTGAGGGTTCTGATGGTGCTGTACGGTGTGTTCTCAGGATCAGCCCATGGCATAATTGAGGTGTCATGCTGACAGGCGAGTGACAGCTTGCTAAGATTAGCTGGCACCCTGGTAAGTCTCAGTGTTAATGAGCGTGGCCCTTTGATTCCACGCAGTGTGTTTTACATGCTACAGTGAAATCTCTCATCACTGGCATATGTACACGATTACGGTCTCCGCCACTGACGAGCAGGAGATAGAGACTGACAGTTATCTGGGTTTGAGGTGAGGTCATCCTCAGAGCATCACTATACTCAGGGATAGCTGAGGAGAGAGGCTGTGCTCTCTGAAAGGTTACTGTGCTCATATCAATATTAAAAACATGCTAAAATATCCTGTACAATAGTTACAAGATTATATTTGATAAAGATCGTTATGATTATTATAATGTTTTATTTTGGGAAACGGGGATGAAGGTTAACTGGTAGGTGTTGTCCTCATATTAGCACAGCATCCCCCTGCTCAGTCTCTTTCAGTCTAGGGTTGTCATTGTTTTCTATTGACTTCCTTTAATGGAGGCTATTTTACAGACAGAGGTAAAATATAGATTGTGACTCCTTCAGGTGTAACTTGTTCTACCTGGAGACATAACACACCCTCCTCCAATCAGAGGACAGTGGAATGCAGCCCTTCCCCGATAGGTCCACACAGCCCCCTGGCTGATTACAGTATTGATGGGTGGGTTAGCGATGGGGGCAGGGGCGGAGGGAAGGAACGTGTTTGTGTGTGTCTGTTTGGGGGACAGAGGGTGGGGGTAGGTGGGTAGCTGTCTGTCTGATTCAAAACTGACCTGTCTTTTAGTAATAAGAACCAATTAACTTGTTATTTACTGATACAATAGCTAGACAATAGCCTCCAGCATTGACTGGTTCTGGGTCTGGTCGGTATTCAGATAGGGTTACAAACCATTCCAGGCATATTGCCTCCTCTACAGACACTTGAGCAGCCTACTGTAACCCAGCAGACACAGATGGAGAGAAGTCTTTATGCAGACTGTTCAACAGAATATGACTGACTCAATAAAACAGGTCCTATTTTCTGTCTGTGAAAACGTTTTTGTTGAATATGATAGAATTGTATTGAGTCTGTCTGTCTGTCTCCGTGATTGTCAATCAGCCCTCTCTCGCTGCCCGGCCAGGGATTTGAGTTCTGATTCAACATTTTCAGAGTTTTACCATTTCATTTCACATCATGGGTTTTATGCATGCACCTATTGCATGCACCTATGCACCAATGGAACCCAGGTACAAAGGTACAAAGCAGAACGGAGTGTAGTGCTCCCCCTGTCGGAGTAAGTCATGTTTTATCTCAGAGAGGCAGCGACATCTTCCAAATCACACTGACACAATGTCACACCTCAGTGACCTTCCAGCAGGGTCAGCTCCCAGGCCTAAGCGACATAAGCAGTCTACTATTGAGAGCAAGAATAATCGAATACACCAGGTGCAATTTCAAAATTTGGTTGTGAATCAGCAGTTTCTCTTGCTATGTCAGTCACGCAATTAGCTGACAATTAGCCATGTCAATTTTTAGATTGGTAGTTAGCCAGCTATCTAAACTTGTAGGAATCATGGCCAAATCCCGGCAGGGCACGCAGGACTCGTGTCCAGGGGCCCTAACCTCCAGGGGGCCCCCATTGATTTGGTTAATCACTCACGAACAAAAAAGACACACTCACGAACATCTGCACATAGACAGTCACAGACAAAAAAAACTACAAGAGAAGTTTAAACAATATCTATTCAACAATTAAAATATGGCACTTAGCAAAAAAGCTATTCTCTCTATCCCTTCTGTGAACAAGGGTCCATTATAGCTCCTTCTCCCTCTCCATTCTTTCACTGGGCTTTGTTACTCATCTCTCCATCCCTGTTGGAACAGATGGGTCCATCAGAGAGCTTTATTCAGCCATAACTAAATGATGCCTAAATATAGACGCAGCTATGTATTTAATAGAACATCTTCACTGGGTCTTGGATCAGGGACAGGCAGGCACCATGCTCCTACTGACCTCAGGATGTCATATAAAGAGTATGTGGCCACTGACCCTGTTTCAGTTCCAGGCATAATATTGTCTGGTGAACTGCCTCCAAATGATTTCAACATGCTCTGGAAATGACATTACAGGTACATTAGTGCAAATGAAGTTTGGATATTACCTGTCTTGTTATTGTAAACTGAGATGGGAAACATAGGCAATGTAATATTATACAGTGCCTTGCGAAAGTATTCGGCCCTCTTGAACTTTGCGACCTTTTGCCACATTTCAGGCTTCAAACATAAAGATATAAAACTGTATTTTTTTGTGAAGAATCAACAACAAGTGGGACACAATCATGAAGTGGAACGACATTTATTGAATATTTCAAACTTTTTTAACAAATCAAAAACTGAAAAATTGGGCGTGCAAAATTATTCAGCCCCTTTACTTTCAGTGCAGCAAACTCTCTCCAGAAGTTCAGTGAGGATCTATGAATGATCCAATGTTGACCTAAATGACTAATGATGATAAATACAATCCACCTGTGTGTAATCAAGTCTCCGTATAAATGCACCTGCACTGTGATAGTCTCAGAGGTCCGTTAAAAGCGCAGAGAGCATCATGAAGAACAAGGAACACAACAGGCAAGTCCGAGATACTGTTGTGAAGAAGTTTAAAGCCGGATTTGGATACAAAAAGATTTCCCAAGCTTTAAACATCCCAAGGAGCACTGTGCAAGCGATAATATTGAAATGGAAGGAGTATCAGACCACTGCAAATCTACCAAGACCTGGCCGTCCCTCTAAATTTTCAGCTCATACAAGGAGAAGACTGATCAGAGATGCAGCCAAGAGGCCCATGATCACTCTGGATGAACTGCAGAGATCTACAGCTGAGGTGGGAGACTCTGTCCATAGGACAACAATCAGTCGTATATTGCACAAATCTGGCCTTTATGGAAGAGTGGCAAGAAGAAAGCCATTTCTTAAAGATATCCATAAAAAGTGTTGTTTAAAGCTTGCCACAAGCCACCTGGGAGACACTCCAAACATGTGGAAGAAGGTGCTCTGGTCAGATGAAAGCAAAATTGATCTTTTTGGCAACAATGCAAAACGTTATGTTTGGCGTAAAAGCAACACAGCGCATCACCCTGAACACATCATACCCAGTGTCAAACATGGTGGTGGCAGCATCATGGTTTGGGCCTGCTTTTCTTCAGCAGGGACAGGGAAGATGGTTAAAATTGATGGGAAGATGGATGGAGCCAAATACAGGACCATTCTGGACGAAAACCTGATGGAGTCTGCAAAAGACCTGAGACTGGGACGGAGATTTGTCTTCCTACAAGACAATGATCCAAAACATAAAGCAAAATCTACAATGGAATGGTTAAAAAATAAACATATCCAGGTGTTAGAATGGCCATGTCAAAGTCCAGACCTGAATCCAATCGAGAATCTGTGGAAAGAACTGAAAACTGCTGTTCACAAATGCTCTCCATCCAACCTCACTGAGCTCGAGCTGTTTTGCAAGGAGGAATGGGAAAAAATTTCAGTCTCTCGATGTGCAAAACTGATAGACATACCCCAAGCGACTTACAGCTGTAATCACAGCAAAAGGTGGCGCTACAAAGTATTAACTTAAGGGGGCTGAATAATTTTGCACGCCCAATTTTTCAGTTTTTGATTTGTTAAAAAAGTCTGAAATATCCAATAAATGTCGTTCCACTTCATGATTGTGTCCCACTTGTTGTTGATTCTTCAAAAAAATACAGTTTTATATCTTTATGTTTGAAGCCTGAAATGTGTCAAAAGGTCGCAAAGTTCAAGGGGGCCGAATACTTTCGCAAGGCACTGTATAGTGCATTCGTAGAGTATTCAGACACCTTCACTTTGTAACGTTGCAGCCTTATTCGAAAATGTATAAAATATTTTTGTTTTTCATCAATCTACACACAATGCCCCATAACGAAAACAGGTTTTTACATTTTTTCGCAAACGGATTAAAAATAAAAACAAACACAATATTTACATAAGTACTCAATCCCTTTGCTATGAGACTCAAATATGAGCTCAGATACATCCTGTTTCCTTTGATCATCCTTGAGATGGTCAAAAACTTAATTGGAGTCCACCTGTGGTAAATTCCATTGATTGGACATGACTTGGAAAGGACGGTTCTGACTTAGAATATGTGGACAACTACAAATACCTAGGTGTCTGGTTAAACTGTAAACTCTCCTGCCAGACTCACTTTAAGCATCTCCAAACCAAAATGAAATCTAGAATCAGCTTTTTATTTCGCAACAACGCCTCCTTCACTCATGCTGCCAAACATACCCTCGTAAAACTGACTATCCTACCGATCCTTGACTTCGGCGATGTCATTTACAAAATAGCCTCCAACACTCTACTCAGCAAATTGGATGTAGTCTCACGCCCTGACCATACTAAAACAAAGACATAACAAAAGAACTAAGGTCAGAACGTGACAGTATCCATGGTCGGCATACCAGATCCCTTGAACATTGCTCAGCTAGGCGGTCAGCTGCGGTCTCTCCCCAGACATGGGAAACCTCTCAGAAACGAGAGGATGTTGTCACGTTCTGACCTTAGTTCTTTTGTTATGTCTTTGTTTTAGTATGGTCTGGGCGTGAGTTGGATGGGTTGTCTGTTAGGTTTTCTATTTCTGTGTTTGGCCTTGTATGGTTCTCAATCAGAGGCAGCTGTCAATTGTTGTCCCTGATTGAGAACCATATTTAGGTAGCCTGTTTTCTATTGTGTTTTGTGGGTGATTATTTTCTGTTCTGTGTTTTATGTAAGCACCGTACAGGACTGTTTCGGTTTCAATTCGTTCTCTGTTTTATTATTTAGTGTTCTGAGTTATAAATAAATATAATGAACACTTACCACGCTGCGCATTGGTCCTCCAATCCTTCCTACTACTCATCCTCCTCGTCAGAGGAGTAAACATTCTCACCTGTTGTATTCGGCACATGAGACTAATGCATTGATTTGACTTGAAATAACAATGAACATGTTCTTAAAGGTAAAATGGACTTTGTAATAATAATAATAATAAACAATAGTAATGCTGGATAACAATAAATAATTACTGTACCTTAAACATAGTCATTGCGAACTATTTCAGCCAGAAATGCATCGACGACAGTTAGCTAGCTAGTAAGCTAATGATAAAAACAATAGCGGAAATCACTCCGGAAGTCAGCAACCCGGTAGGAAGCAAAATCGAATGTGGGAGGCGGTATAATGCATAGAGCCTATTACACATGAAACACAGCAACATGTAGCATGACAAATAAATAAGGAAATGGATACTTCCTGTTTATGCACTCACAAGCACGGATGCACACACACACAGGGGGTTGCTGATAGAATTAAAGCACTGAATTATACTTAATCCTGAGATCATGCTCTCATCTCTGTTGAAGGTTAATAAACATTTAGCCTTTTCCACAATATAAGAGACCACAGAAATGATAGTCCTTTCCTTCTGGACAGGGGAGGAGCTAACTGTTATTTTTCTCGCAGAGACACACAACACATGCATACCCTCATATGTACATCTCTTGTGAGACTTCAACAATGTTATCAAGATTACAAACTCTAAAGTCACTCAATTTTTTTAAATTCAAAAGTCAGGTCAACACCGCCCCCTTTGGCAGTTCTATCTTGTCTGAAAAGGTTGTAGTTTGGAATTAAAATTTCAGAATTTTCGGTAGTCTTCCTAAGCCAGGATTCAGACACAGCTAGAACATCCAGGTTGGCAGAGTGTACTAAAGCAGTGAATAGAACAAACTTAGGGAGGAGGCTTCTAATGTTAACATGCATGAAACCAAGGCTATTACGGTTACAGAAGTCGTCAAAAGAGAGCGCCTGGGGAATAGGAGTGGAGCAATGCACTGTAGGGCCTGGATTCACCTCTACATCGCCAGAGGAACAGAGGAGGAGTAGAATAAGGGTGCAGTTGAAAGCAATAAGAATTGGTCGTCTAGAACGTCTGGAACAGAGAGTAAAAGAAGGTTTCTGGGGGCAATAAAATAGCATCAAGGTATAATGTACAGACAAAGGTATGGTAGGATGTGAATACAGTGGAGGTAAACCTAGGTATTGAGTGATGAAGAGAGATATTGTCTCTAGAAACATCATTGAAACCAGGAGATGTCATTGCATGTGTGGGTGGTGGAACTAATAGGTTGGATAAGGTATGGTGAGCAGGACTAGAGGCTCTACAGTGAAATAAGACAAACACTAACCAGAACAGCAATGGACAAGGCATATTGACATTGAGAGGCATGCTTAGTCGAGTGATAAAAAGGGTCCAGAGTGGAGAGGTTGGTTGGGGGTCACGGCGATCCAGACAGCCAGCCAGGCCATCGATAGCAAGCTAGCATAGAATGGACGTCTGTTATTAGCCACCTCTTGCACTCCGTCAGTAGATTAGTGGGGTTCCGTGTGGTAGAGGGGACCAATCCAAATCACACAACAAAAATAAAAACAATAGATATAGCTAGAGGCCCAGAAGAAGAAAAAAATAACAATAACAATAAATAAATAAATTGTCCGATTATCTATTCAGATAGCAGCCGATAAGAGAGCTAATGGCTAGCAGGCCGCAGATGGGCGCCCAGGCAACGTCGTGACGGAGGAACCAGACGGATAAATCCCTCGGGTAGACAACGTCGGCAGTTCAGCCGTGAAGGCCCGGCGGGGCTCCGCGCAGGCAGCAAAACGGGTCCGTACAGGTGACCGCAGCCCAGGAGCGATTGATGGAACTCCTCAGCTGGCTAGCTCCGGAACAACCGATGCTCGCTCCGGAATCAACGAAAACTCCAACTAGCTTCCGATTAGCTTCTGGATTAGCTTCTGGATTAGCTCCTGTCTAGCTTCTGGCTAGCTCCTGGCTAGCTTCTGGCTAGTTTCTGGCTAGCTTCTGGCTAGTTTCTGGAGTTTGTAGTTTCTGGCTAGCTTCTTGGATGATTTCAGACTTGAGGTAAATAATACTTTTTTATACTTTTTTATAAATATAAATTGGTAAGGCGGGTTGTAGGAGAGTGTTTTGAGGATGAGTTTATGGAAAATGTAAATTAAAAAAATGTATGAAAAAAGTTGTGAATATATATATGGGACACAACGAGGACATATGACGTCTGAACTGCTATGCCATCTTGGCATCAAAGCCACACTGTGGCTGAACAGTGCCACACTGACTGAACTGTACCACACTATGGCTGAACAGTGCCCCACACTATGGCTGAACAGTGCCCCACACTATGGCTGAACAGTGCCCCACACTATGGCTGAACAGTGCCCCATATGACTGAACAGTGCCCCACACTATGGCTGAACAGTGCCCCATGCCACCCCACACTTGGCTGAACAATGCCACACCTTGGCTGAACAATGCCACACCTTGGCTGAACAATGCCACACTATGGCTGAACAGTGCCCCACACTATGGCTGAACAATGCCACACTATGGCTGAACAATGCCACACCATGGCTGAACAATGCCACACCTTGGCTGAACAATGCCACACCTTGGCTGAACAATGCCACACT